>NC_081303.1:8770000-10020000 GCF_030435805.1 Mustela lutreola | reverse complement strand
CACTAGCCGTCCTCTCTCGACCTGTTGATTCATGTCTTCCCCACCGCCTTCTCTGGCGGCCAGGAAAGTAAATTCCCTCAGTTCCCTCTGGACAGACGTAAATTAAGATTCTGTTGACAAAATGCTTCATTAGCGTGCCTGGGCAATATTACCAGCCCTAACTCCAGAACGTGCTTCAAGCTCATCTGTTAGAGGACCGCCCAGCGGCTCGAGTATTTTTGTAATAAAGGCCAGAAGCTCTGTTTCTGGAGGGGGAAACACGGATACGTAAGCACCTGCAAGCGAAACTCCCTTCTTTTCCCTCATTTGTGCTCCTCTCCTGCCTTGGCGTCCAACCGTGGATCACGGAGCCATCCCAGGTGAGGGTGGATGGCCGAGCACATTCATCCCTGTTCCCAAAAAGGTGCCTGTCTCACTTGATGGGCCGCCAATACCTTTATCTTCATATTTTAAAGCACCGCACTGATTTTTTTTTAAGGCCTTATCTGTTTTAATTTTTTGAATTACTCACAGCAATAACAATGCTTCTGTAGGAGTAGTGTGACAAAGGCACCTGCTTCTTCTTCTTTTTTTTTTTTTTTTCTTTAGCAAGAGTGGTTGTGGACCCTGCGTGAAGATAAGAACTCAAGAGTCAAGAATCTCTCCAGACCACTTGGTCAAATGTGACTTTGCTGTTCTAGAAGGAGGGCCAACCATGCCTGGTGTTGACGCCCAGTCAAAAGAGGCAGAGCTTACCAGCCCAGACTGTCTTGGGTCTCTTACTCCCAGGGCTATCGAAATGAACTGTAAAGTCTTTTGATAAACACTATGTTACTACTACTTAATTTCCAATCGAGAAAGACAAACAAAAATGTTCCCCCCAAGTCTGTTTGCTAAGTAATCATTATACAAATACCATGCGTTTGTATAGCATTTTAGATTTTGGCATTTTCACGTATGGGATTCTTACCCCTCAGGGGAAAATAGGACCCAGTCATTTTACAGATTAAGAGACCCAAGTTGAGAGAAAGAAGAACTTCGCCTGAGGTTACCTGGCTGGTAAGGGACAGATCGATTTGCTGAGCTATGTGGATCCACAAAGGCTCCCTTGTTTCTCACATCACCTGTCCTGAATGTTTACCTCTCAGGCTAGAAGAACATTAGATGAAGGGGACCTACAGCAGCGGCCCCTTGAGAAGGTTGGTCAGTGGGAGACAGACACACAAACAAATCATTATAAGACTATTAGGCAAGAGATTCTGGAAGCTTGAGAGGAGGCATATGTAGTGCAGTGGGGTGAGGGCGATCAGGGAGGGCTTCTTGGAGGAGGTGACACCCGACTCGAGAATAAGCAAGGCTTAGACTCACTGTAAGGATGACATAATGACACCCTGATTAGGATAGGGAAGTTGCAGATCATCGTGAGTACCTTCTGTCTGTTTGTCTGTCCCTCTCCCCATGCGGTCCTGTAACAGGGCTCACTCCTGACAGCGGAGGTCCACCCTTCCTTCCACACGTCACCTCCGCTTGGGTTCTAGATCCCTCTTTGTGGCCCTGTCCACCTCCGAAGACTCCTCGGCATTGTTTCTGCCAGCCCAATGGGACAGAAGCAGGGAGGGAATTGGGAGCAAGCCCCAGGCCTTCCGCGAGTCTAAGGGCCGCTTCGGTTCTCTGATTGGATTCCTGCGTCTTGTAGTCTGTATGTAGCCACTTTGCTGAGGCGGAGGGAAGGACCTGGCAGAGGGTTGAGTGCCTTCATGTACAGGTGTCCAAAATGCCTAAAAAGCTGGGTCCCGCACAGCCGTTCTCCCTTAGTAAAGACTGTGCCCACTCCCGCAAATAGTTCCTCTCCATTCTAATAGCAGGGCTATTTAGAAAATTAACCCAAATGGTCATATTTGCCAAGCCTAGGTGCTGGTGTCAGCGTCCAAAGGAACATCCCCAGGGGTATCTCAAAAGGGAGGCATCTGACCTGGGTCCGGTGACCTTCATGCCTCCAAATGGCCTCCTAACTTGTCTTCCTGCCCGTGACCTCTCCACGACCCTCTAGCCCCGGGCTTACCAACGGTTGGCCAAAGACACGTTTTGTGTCTGGTTTTTGTCCGGAGTAGTGTTGGCCTCCTCTAAAATCCAGGAGAGGCCACATAAAAGTGAAGGTTACCCACTTTCCTTAAGAAAGATCTGGCAATCCTGGCTCCCACAGGTCATAGGTGGGTATACCTTTATTATTTTTTATTTTTAAAAGATTTTATTTATTTATTTGATGGAGAGAGATAGTGAGAGACAGAACACAAGCAGGGGGAGTGGGAGAGGGAGAAGGACGCTTCCTGACAGGCAGGGAGTCTGACGCTCCATCCCAGGCCCCTGGGATCATGACCTGAGCCAAAGGCAGATGCTTAACGACTGAGCCACCTAGACGCCCCGTATGTACACCTTTAAATAGGGGCCTTTGCTCCATTATACCAAACTGAATACATCTCTCCCTCATAGCAAAAATTACCCTGCAACGTAGTCATTGCTTTGTCTCTTTCTCCCGCACTATAACTGCCAAATCTTGCTGTCACACAGCATGTCAGCTTTGACTTTGAAACCCTGATGCATCCAGCTGGTACAGGAGAAAGAAGTTGGATAGGGGAGTCGGGCAGTCCTGGTTCAATATCTCAGCCTTGCTGCTTATTAACTTTGGCCAAGTTCCTCAACCTCTCTGATGCTCAGTTTCCATATCCATAAGCCGAAACCAGTAATTCCTACCTTGTGAGATTGCTGCAGGGATTAGAAATATTGGGTATAAAATGCCTAGCGCAGTGACCGGTACCTAGCGGGAACTCAATCGCTGCCAGTTCCTATCCCAAATAAACGAATCTGGACAAACACAGCAGACTTTTTTTAAAAATTATTTTTAAAAAGACTTGATGTATTTATTTTTGAGAGAAAGAGAGCAAGCACGAGTACAAGCAGGGGGAAGGGTAGAGGAGCCTGCTGTGGGACTCGATCCCAGATCCCCAGGATCATGATCCCAGAAGCCCAGGATCATGACCTGAGCTGAAAGCAGACGCTTAACAGACTGAGCCCCCCAGGTGCCCTGAAACACAGCAGACTTAAGAAACAAGGCATCTAAAGTGTGCCTGGGTAGAACAAAGCGAAAGGAGGGGAGGGAAGCAGAGTGTATATATACAGCGTCCAGGCAATTAGGACAGGGTTGGAGGCACTTTGAGTGATTTGGGGTTTTTTTTGAGTTTGATTTTTCCCCTCTCAACCACTGACAACTTTCAGCGGTGGACTAAGTATCGGCCAGCTAAAGTCTGCAAATGACAGGCAGCTCTGTATAGAGGATAATGAATACGATATAAGATAAGCTTAGCTAATTACTGTTTCCTGGCAGATGTCATACAACTGGCTTCTTAAGTGTGTCTGTGAGGCTTGGTTTGGTGTTGTTTTTGCATGTGTGAATGTCAGTGGGTGGGTAAGTGTGTCTACAGACCTTCACCAGGGGAGCTCTGCGGACAGCAGCTCAGGAGTGGATCAGGGTGGCTGTTCCCCACGTAGCTGTACTAGTTAGTGGTTATCTCCAAACTGCAAGCTGCCGGAGGCCTGGGTCTGTGTCAGTCATGTCTGTTTTCCCTGCACATGGTATAGAGTACTGGTACACAGCAGGTGCTCAGTAAATATTTAAGTAGATAAATGGATACGTTGGGCATTGACGCTCTCTGCTCTCTGCTCTCACTCCTCACCCTTTCCCTCTGTTTTCTATATTTGCTGCTCTTTCCTGCCACCTCTGCTAGATGCTTGCTGTTACCTTATTTCTTCAGCTTTCCTGACACCCCCCCCATCCCCATTTACAGCTAAATTCTCACCCCCACATGAACATGCCCTGTTGTTCTCCTGACTTGCATTTCCCCGTAGGACCTGTTACCACCTCGATTTTATTTACTGCCTAACTCTCCCTGAGAGACTGAAGGCAGAGTTACACAGTTCACCGCCGTATTCCTAGTAGACCTGCCTGCTTGAGAGAATGTGCTCAAACATATTTGCTGAGTGCACTGTGTTTCTAACTCCAGGGTGTAGGTATGCCTTCGCATCAACCTGAAACTGTCAGCTGCATATTCTGAGCACCCTAAGTGTGCCACCCATCGAAAACCCACACATCGTCGGCTAATCCCTTTTTGCAATTGAGACTTCCTTTGTCCTCTCTTCCACTCTGTATTCTCTGTATTCTTCGTAGTCTCTAAGATTTCAAAAAGGAGGAATTTCAGGTCTCTTCTAGGTCCCTCAGTGATTTAGGGGAAGTGATTCGTGCTTTTACTGGCCTCTGCAGAACAGAACAAGCGTGACATTAGAAGTGCAAGTGGCGATTTGGACTTGCAAGTGGTAAAATATTGAATGGCAAATTTCATCTGCTTGTAAAAAGGACAAACAGTAACACGAGGGCTCTGGTCATTTGCAAAAGCTGTTTTTCTTTCAAATGTCCTCTAAGAAGGCCCCGAGTAGTGAAGGAGTGCTGGGGTGGGAAGGCCCTCAGCCTCCCAGACTGTAACATGGGCAGCCTGAAGACCATCTCTCAGCTCCATCGAGCTCTGAAAGTCGACGAAGCTCTTGGAGATAAAGCCACGGAACTTTTCATGTCCATCTAGTCTTATTTTTCTTGCTTGTTACCACTGACTTAACATGCCGAGAACGATGGTCACAGATGGATATTTAGACCTATAAACTTTCCTAGTTTATTTCTGATCAAATGAAAATGTTTTTAATAACACTAATATTTAAAATTGTGAACCTATCTAAGGACATTTACAACCTTAGAGGGCCATCATGTTAACTACATGTAACTTTGATTCATGAGGAAGCTGATGATCCGGTTTGTGAACATGGAAGCCCCCCCTTCCCATTCTTCCCAAAGAATTTATAACTCCAGTTTGTGAGTTGTTTATAAGCTCCAAGGACATTGTAACCAAAGGGTAAGTGAGTTTTTGGCAGTACTTGGAAGTTCCTATTTTGGGTGCCTTCCACCTCCACTAACTTAAAGTGAGAATTACCAGTACCGTACATAGTCCATTAACTTCAACTCTAATCATTTCACAAATGTTAATATTTCATTTATTTATTTATTTAAAGATTTTATTTAGGTATTTTACAGACAGAGATCACAAGCAGGCAGAGAAGCAGGCAGAGAGAGAGGAGAAGCAGGCTCCCTGCTGAGCAGAAAGCTGGATGCGGGGCTCAATTCCAGGACCCTGGGATCATGACCCCAGCCGAAAGCAAAGTCTTTAACCCACTGAGCCACCCAGGTGCCCCTATTTCATCTTTAAAAAAAAAAAGATTTTATTTATTTATTTGAGAGAGAGAGAGCAAGTATGAGAAGGGGGAGGGTCAGAGGGAGAAGCAGACTCCTGGCTCAGCAGGGAGCCCAATGCTGGACTCTATCCTGGGACTCCAGGATGCTGACCAGAGCCAGAGGCAGTCACTTAACCAACTGAGCTACCCAGGCGCCCCTAATATTTCATTTTTATAATGACTGCGTGGTAAAATACATTCTTCTTAAAAAGTTATGGAGAAGAAACTTTAAAACCAAAATCTATTAATCTGTTAAATCACACTGGCCTATGGGACAGTGTTCATATTGTTCCAAATTAACATTGGGGCAGCATTACTCTACCAGCTATAAAGCAGCAATCGGTGGGTAGAACTGACCTTAGTCGGAGATATTGGACCACTAGCTAGTCACTGTGCAGATTTTCTGGGGTTTAAGATGTTCCCCTCTATCACAAATGTAAATTCTGTCACCCCTGTGCAAAAAACCCTCAAGAACACGCCTTTTATTTAGTAAGGAGAAAAATTAAACTTCTGAATTTTTTTTTTTAAACAAAATCCCGGCCCTTTATTTGTCATGAGTTTTTACTAGTTTCAGCATTATTTACTCAGGAGTATTTCTACGGGATTAGGAGCAGAAACAGAATGTATGATCTAACTGGGTCTCATTGCTGGTGTGGATGGCCAGGTCCTAAGTTGGACAGAATTAATCTTGCAGAGGTCTGTCTCTCTGGGTAGGTAGGGAAAACTCAGAAATGCCATTCTGAGGCTGCTTTAACTTCTTTGGCACTCAGCAGCGTGAGAGCAGCGGCCCCGAGGCTCGTCCAGCACGCCTTTGCAGCAGGGAGTAGAGAGGCTCACGCTCCCCAACCCAGCCCTGCATCAGGGGTGGGGGAAGAGACAAAAGAGATGCTCTGCCCTCGCCCTTCCCGAACTTAAAAGAATCCAGGGCGCGAGGCAGGACTTGGGAAAATTAAACCAAATATGAAGCGGAAGGAACCCCCCCCCCCCCCCCGCGTACAGTAACTGCCAATTTGCGCTGCACAAATCAACACGGAAGTAAGAGTCCAAGGAGTTTTTAAGCGAACAGCGGAGAGAGAGAGAAGAAGGCAAATCTAAGATGGAAGAAAAGGTGGAGGGCTCGCGTGGAACATGCCGAGGCGAGGCCTGCGCGCCTCGGGGGTGAGCCCGGCCTCCGGGCTGGAGAGGCTAAGAGCCAGCCGAGGGCTGCCCAGACTCCTAGGGAAGCCAACAGAGGCTGCGGTGCATCGGTTTAACTGAAAGGCGGTTTCCTTCTCCTCCATTTGCTCGGTCCCCATTGGAAGCGCCCTGCGCGGCCTGCGCCGCGCTCTCGGCGGGTTCGGCGTGGGGGCGGGGAGGGAAGTACGGTAATGGGCGGGGCGGGGCGCGGGCGCGCTCCGGCTTTCCTCCTGCGCAGCGCTCCCGTCAGCGCAGGGGGCGGGGCGGCTATATTACGTGCGCGGCGCCGCCCCTGCGAGAGGACGTTGCGTGCTCGCTCGCGCCAGGCGAGTCTCCGCGTCTCCCTCGCGAACTCGGTGAAAGGAATTGGCGCCGTTCGACACCAGGCGGGTCCGCTCTGCAGCACGAACCCACCTCCAGCCGCAGCCGCAGCCGCCGCCCGGGCCGAGGAGCAGCCGCAGCAGCCGCCACCAGTGGCCGAGCGAGCGGAGCCGAGTTTGAGCCAGCGCCTAGCGGTGAATCGGGGCCCTCACCATGAGTTCCTCGCCTGTTAATGTAAAAAAGCTGAAGGTCTCGGAGCTGAAAGAGGAGCTCAAGAAGCGGCGCCTTTCCGACAAGGGCCTCAAGGCCGAGCTCATGGAGCGACTCCAGGCCGCGCTGGACGACGAGGAGGCCGGGGGCCGCCCCGCCATGGAGCCCGGGAACGGCAGCCTAGACCTGGGCGGGGATTCCGCCGGGCGCTCGGGAGCAGGCCTCGAGCAGGAGGCCGCGGCCGGCGGCGACGAGGAGGAGGAGGAGGAGGAAGAGGAGGAGGAAGGGATCGCCGCCCTGGATGGCGACCAGATGGAGCTAGGGGAGGAGAACGGGGCCGCGGGGGCGGCCGACGCGGGCCCGATGGAGGAGGAGGAGGCCGCCTCGGAGGACGAGAACGGCGACGATCAGGGCTTCCAGGAAGGGGAGGATGAGCTCGGCGACGAGGAGGAAGGCGCGGGCGACGAGAACGGGCACGGGGAGCAGCAGCCTCAACCGCCGGCGACGCCGCAGCAACAGCCCCCACAGCAGCGCGGGGCCGCCAAGGAGGCCGCGGGGAAGAGCAGCGGCCCCACCTCGCTGTTCGCGGTGACGGTGGCGCCGCCCGGGGCGAGGCAGGGCCAGCAGCAGGCGGGAGGTAAGAAGAAGGCGGAAGGCGGCGGAGGCGGCGGTCGCCCCGGGGCTCCGGCGGCGGGTGAGTGCTGCGTTGTACGTTGCGCGCGGCGGGAGGCCCGCGCGGGGTGGGGACCGTGCCCCAGGCCTGCCGGAGCCCCGCCGGGGGGAGGGAGCCCCGGGCGGGGGCCGCCGCGGGGGAGGCGTGGGGGGGGAGGGGGCGCGGGGAATCCCGCCCGGCCTCGAGGCCTGCGAGGCCTCGGGCTCGGCGTGTGCGGCGGCGGCGGCGGCGTCTCCATTATGTGGCTGGAGAGCCGGCGGGGGGGGGGGGAGCTGCAGCTGCCGCTGGAGGGGGAGGAGCCGCGGGCGGCGGGCGGGAGCCCCGTCGGCCCGCGGTGGCGCCGCCGCGCTGCGTGCGCGCGGTGCGGGCACATGTCTCGGGGGGAGGGGAGAGGCCCGAGGGCCCGGGGCGGGCGCGCTTTGGCGGTGTTGGGCCGCGGTATTGTGCAAGGAGCGCAGGGGCTCGGCGTGACGTCACTTCCGGCGGGAGGGGCCGGGCGGGGAGAGCGGGGCGGAAGATCAGTACAATGCGGCCGCGGGGAACGCGGGCCCGGGTGGGGGAGGGGCGGGGAGGGCGCGCGGGCCGGGCCGGCCCCTCCCCCCTTCCTGAACTCTCTTCGGGATACACGTGGGCTCGGGGCCTGGGCCGCGCTAGTCTGCAGGAGCTTTCTCGAACCTTCGAGTAGGCTGGCAAAATTAGGAATGTCTTTGGACTGCGTCACTAACTGCAGGCCGGTTCCAAGCTGATTGTTCTTTGAATTCGCGTTGGATTCGTCGATTGTAAACGCTTACAAAAAGGAACGAGGGTCGGGCTTTTTGCGTCCGCAGGCAGGAGGGGCATCCCCCACCCCCACCCCTTCCCCGCGTGGTGTCGCGGCTTGGCCCCTTATAGTAGGGGTGTTGTGTGTTATAGGAGACGGCAAAACAGAGCAGAAAGGCGGAGATAAAAAAAGAGGGGTGAAAAGACCTCGAGAAGATCATGGCCGTGGATATTTTGAGTACATTGAAGAGAACAAGTATAGCAGGTAGAGAATGCCGATCTAGTTTGACCCGCCCCCGTTCTTTCTTGGGTAGGAAAAGCTGAATCAGGAGACAATTCTGTCTTTCAGAGCCAAATCTCCTCAGCCACCTGTTGAAGAAGAAGATGAGCACTTCGATGACACAGTGGTTTGTCTTGATACTTGTAAGTGAAGCTGTTTCTTCCCTTTCCTCCCCTAGTTACTAAATGTGGCGATTTTGGGTCCAAAATGTCGGAGTACTTGATGCAGGGCGCTGAACTTAAATGCAGAAAACTTAGCGTAAACCTAAAAGCAGGGAGATGATGATGGGTTGTATTCAGATTCTGGAAGCTTAAATACTCAGTACAGCATCAGTTGTGTCGTATTGATAATTTTACAGGCTTCAGCAATTTGGTGGTATATTTTATATGACTAGAAAGTTTGTTTGTAGGAATGTAAAATTAATGCCAGTTTTTGGTTTAGTTAATTAATGGAAACCTGTAAGACTACCTGTTAATTGTCGTTAGAGGCTCCTACAATAAAGTAATTTCATTTTTTTGATAGAATTAAGTGAGCTATTCGGGCTAGTTAAGTATGTATTAATGACTTTTCCCATTAGCACACAAGTATATTCCCTATTCTAAAAGATTGTCATATTACTTTTTCAATAACTGCTCTTTTGTTCTCAATTCCAGTTCAGTAGCTGCTGCTTTAACATAAGTTGATTTCTTCCAAAGACCTGGGGCAGCAGCAGTGGGCTATCACTGGGCTACTAGCTTTCTTCAGCAGCGAATGGTATCAATGGCAGCGCTGTAAACACTGCTACTTTACCCAGTTGGGTTGCAATTGAGTATGAGGAAGTATTGCAAACCTCTAAATGGGCCTTGGCTGTCAGAAGTGTGATTTCAAATAAAAACATTTTGTTGGTTTAGTATTTGATCAGAATTCACAGTTTTTCACTTTGATAAATAGAACAAAGTGTAGAAATAATCGCTGGAGGAGTAGGTGGTAAGGTGTGAACCTGTCCCATAGATCTAGGGAGTTAAAGTTTAGATTCCTATGTTTTCAAATACAAATTACCTTTAATCAGATTTGTGGGGTTGTAAATGTTAACTTTTAATATATTAAATATGCTTTACAGGTAGTTGAACTAAGGGAGTCTTTAAAGGAAGAAAACTGCACATGGAAAAACAGTTGATTTGAGTTTTATTTTAAGTAGTTCGGTTGCTTAAATACAAACTAAGTTGGAAATGGCAAGGTAGTGAAGCGGTGATTCCAGAAGTTAACACTACTCTTCAAGTAGATGGGCTTTTAGCTGATTACCTAGGAACGTTATCTCATTTATGGCTATCTATATTGGGTTCAAACACAGTTGTTTAATTGAAAATTCTGCCAGTGATCAGGAATTTGAGAGCAAAGCTGATTTAAGGAGAATTCCAAACTATAGATCTAATTTCCTTTCATCAGTAAGAACTTAAAACAACTTTTGAATTTGAGGGGAGAACTCCCAAGAAGGTGCATGCTAATGAGCCACTGACCCAAAGGTAGCTAGGTTAAAGACCTTTCTTGGGGATTTGGGTAATCCAGGGAGTAGATAATCCCCCATTGTTACTGACCAACCAGCAAGCCTGGGGAAAGGGGACGTAGTAACAGTGTTAGACAACCAGGTTTGCACTTGGCTAGGTTGAGGCTGCTGCCTTCACAAGTTTGAGAATTTAGGATCTAGAGCCCTTGTAAAATTACAAAGTGCAGAATCAACAGCTCATACTCCTGCATTTTAAAGTATGTGGTCATGGACTCCCTTCAGTTTTTTTGTGGCACTGGTAAATTCTACCTGGTTCTGGCATGCTTCACTTTGATTTCCTGCTATCCTCTACTGCTTGCCTCTAAATCAAGGTAAAGAGCAGAGCAGGTATGTATCCCATGTCACATTGTCTTGATTATTTTATATACTTAAAATACACGTTAAACTTTGGTGTTTCTGGTTTCGTAGGCAGTTTACAATTTAGTTGATAAAATTTGGTGAGAGTGAGTTGGTGGGAGTGGGGCTTAAAGTGAGGATGAGAACAGCAGCATGATTTGTAGAAACTGAGTGTTCCATGCAGCTTTAGGAAATTATGCAAGAACGCGATAACCAGGTTTTGTCTATATAGCAGATGTGTTTACGTTGGATGTCAAAAGAAATAATATGGTATTTGATATAATTGCAGATAATTGTGATCTACATTTTAAAATATCAAGAGACCGTCTCAGTGCTTCTTCCCTCACTATGGAGAGTTTTGCTTTTCTTTGGGCTGGAGGAAGGGCATCTTACGGTGTGACAAAAGGCAAAGTCTGTTTTGAGATGAAGGTAAATGCAGTTTTGTGAGGGGGGGGTTGTTTGATTTTTGTAAAGAATCTTTGTGAGTTTCCATTTGCCTGAGAGTTGGGTGTCAGTGGAACTTTGAAATTTTTGTGGATTAGAAGAGGGACTTGAAAAAACCTGTTATAACAGTTAATCGTATCTCTTACATCAGAAATTTGTGTTGTAGAGTCAGCCTGTTTTTATTTAGGGAGCTCCTTATCAGGCACTTGAAAGGCCCATGAAGGGTTTAAAAATAATTTGGTTAGGTTTCAAGTTTTGTTCCAGAGCCAAACATGTTGAATGTATATTTTAATAGATGTTGAGTCGAGAATCTGTAATTTCTAAACATTAACTGTTCTTTTAAATGTGAAGTCAACCAGGGACTTGACTTGAACCTTTATGGTTTCAAGTTTTAAGTTCTATCAATTTTTAAAGTTCTTGTAAATGTAGGGGAGAGAGGGTGGGGTAGAATGGGTGTCTTTTTGTCTTAGTAGCCAGAGAAGAATTACCTATTGCCCAGATGAAACAAGCTAGGATTTCAAGGGTTTATCTTCCTTGTAATGATTCACGATTTGATTTTCAGGTTACAGAGAAGATCCCAGTAAGGCATTTATATACAAAAGATATTGACATACATGAAGTTCGGATTGGCTGGTCACTAACCACAAGTGGAATGTTGCTTGGTAAAGTTTCCATTTGAGTAGTATGTGCTCATGCGTGTTTAGGGGTCTGATTTCAGTAGTTAGACGCCAAGGCATTCTAAATCTTCTGCCTGTTTTTAATCTATTTTGTAGTATTTTAGGCGTTAACAGTACCACTAGTTTGTAGTGTAGGTATCAGCTGACTTTCAGGTTGTTTTTGTTTTTTGTTTTTTAATGATTATTTGTTTTATGATCAGTGGGTTAAAAATCACTATCGCGTGGTATGAAGTTTTTCACATAGTTACATAACCCATCCAGCTTATTAATTCTCTACATCTAAAATGTAAATGGAAGAATGTTGGTTATATACCCATTTTTCTTGATTCTTTTCATCTTGAATGTTAAAATATGTGGGTCACTGGAGTGTTTTGAACAATCATTTTCATGAAAGTTAATTTATTTCCTTAGGTGAAGAAGAATTTTCTTATGGGTATTCTCTTAAAGGAATAAAAACATGCAACTGTGAGACTGAAGATTATGGAGAGAAATTTGATGAAAATGATGTGATTACATGTTTTGCTGTAAGTCAGCTAAATTTCTGTGTTTAATTGAGAAGTTCAGCTAGGAATTCTTTGAAAAGTATATCAGCATTAGCCTTCACTACTGTTCTGACTCAGAGCTACTTAACATAAAGGTGACCTGGAAATCTATTCCATTTGCTAAGGCAGCATTGTTTCTGCTTCTAGATACCTTTTTTTCATTCTTTATAACTGTAAGGAAAAGATTTTATTTATTTATTTGACAGAGATCACAAGTAGGCAGAGAGAGAAGGGGAAGCAGGCTCCCCGCTGAGCAGAGAGCCTGATGTGGGGCTTGGGGGTCGATCCCAGGACCCTGAGACCATGACTTGAGCCAAAGGCAGAGGCTTAACCCACTGAGCACCCTGGTGCCCTACATTGTTTGTAACTGTTAAAAAGCTCCTAACATTTAGCCTAAATATATTTTCCATAGGATAAGCTTCATTCTTCAAATTTTGAAGAATTTTTTAGAAAAAGTTTTTAAAGCAGATTAAAACCATCAATTTTTTCCCAATTTAACAGAACTTTGAAAGTGATGAAGTAGAACTCTCCTATGCAAAGAATGGGCAAGATCTTGGCGTTGCCTTCAAAATCAGTAAGGAAATTCTTGCTGGAAGGCCACTTTTTCCGCATGTTCTCTGCCACAACTGTGCAGTTGAATTTAATTTTGGTCAGAAGGAAAAGCCATATTTGCCGATACCGGAAGATTATACTTTTATCCAGAATGTCCCCTTGGAGGATCGAGTTAGAGGACCAAAGGGACCTGAAGAGAAGAAAGATTGTGAGGTAAGTTGGATTTTTTTTCTTTCTTTCTTTCTTTCTTTCTTCTTAAGCATTTGAAGATTATTTTTGTTTGGCAAAAATGACATTTGGAAGATCTGAATGATTGCAGTTTCATTCTGGCATGCCAGGTGCCATCAGCCAGTGATTGTCTCTTAGTAGAGCTGTGTTCTTATACGAAGAGCGTGGAGTTTCTAAAAATTGCCTTTGTTTTTAGGGCAATGAAGATTTATATATCTAAACTGGGTTCTTGTGCATTTAAAAAATTACGTATAAGGGATTCTTAGATGGCTGTAGTGATAAGTGAAATGCCGTTTATTTCTGCTGTAGGTGGTTATGATGATTGGCTTGCCAGGAGCTGGGAAAACCACCTGGGTTACTAAACATGCAGCAGAAAACCCTGGTAAATACAACATTCTTGGAACAAACACCATAATGGATAAAATGATGGTAAGTAAAAATATTTAGGGTGTCCTCTCAGCATTTTAAAAAGACCGGAAAGTATTCTAACTTGTTTGTCTGGTGTTTTTATGCATTTTGTTAGCGTTTGAGAGGTAGGAATTTGTCAGAGTTAAGATTGATTGAAGTAGAAGACGTAAGTTAACTTTATGTGTAAGGTAAAGTGCGTCCCGGTGGCTAGGTTTTGCTGGGTTTTTTCCCTATGAAGTTTCTTGAACTGGCAACATTTAGTAGCTAAAAAAGAAGTGAACAGCAGAGCATCTTGTTACATGGTAAAGTGAACCTTTCATAATGACGAGGAAAGGCAGTATTTAAATTAGCAAATGTCTGGTTTCCACATAGATCTGAGCTGATACTAGAAAAAATAAGCTTCATTCACAAGTTCAAAGGAACTTTTTAACTTTTAAAACAGGTGGCCGGGTTTAAGAAGCAGATGGCAGATACAGGAAAACTGAACACGCTGTTGCAGAGAGCTCCCCAGTGTCTTGGAAAGTTTATTGAGATTGCTGCCCGTAAGAAGCGGAATTTCATTCTGGATCAGGTAAGCAGTAGTTTTGAGGTTGAAAAAAGGAGTCGATTGTTGGGTTTGGTGTAGAGCTAACATCTGGCTTTATAAACTTTGCTTTCAAGACAAATGTGTCTGCTGCTGCCCAGAGGAGAAAAATGTGCCTGTTTGCAGGCTTCCAACGAAAAGCTGTTGTAGTTTGCCCGAAAGATGAAGACTATAAGCAGAGAACACAGAAGAAAGCAGAAGTCGAGGGAAAAGACCTACCAGAACACGCAGTCCTCAAAATGAAAGGTATGGAATTTGAGTCTGTTACCGTGTTAATCTTGTGTGATTTGTGTTTTTAAATTGAGTGAAGTCTCCTGTCAGCAATACTGTTTGACGAATCACATATTCGTTCCATGTAAATGAAGGTTTGGTTTATTTCTGTTTCTAGGAAAATATGTTCATAAACCAGGATAGAACACATGGTGTCGTTTCAGAGAACAAAAGCCACTTGAGTTTGGGCTTCAGGGTTGTGGAGGTTTTAAGCTAATCTGACCTTATTCCTTGTAGGAAACTTTACGCTGCCCGAGGTGGCTGAGTGCTTTGATGAAATAACCTATGTTGAACTGCAGAAGGAGGAAGCCCAGAAACTTCTGGAGCAGTATAAGGAAGAAAGCAAAAAGGCTCTTCCGCCAGAAAAGAAACAAAACACTGGCTCGAAGAAGAGCAATAAAAATAAGAGTGGCAAGAACCAGTTCAACAGAGGCGGCGGTCACAGAGGCCGTGGCGGCTTCAACATGCGTGGTGGCAACTTCCGAGGAGGAGGCAAGTTCGCTGGGAGCGCGGGCCTTGTTTGCTTGGCGGCTGAACAAGTGATGAGAATCTCGCAGTTTGGGGGGGTGTGGTTTAATGGAGTTTGACCTTGGACGTTGAATTCGGGTTGATCATGCTGCCCTAGGAACTGGTTTAAAATCTTGTGACTTGATAAACAGGTAGATTACATGAGTGGTTAAATTAATGCCTGCGAAAGTAACTTCTCCTATAATAAAGGACTGGTCTTGAGGTTCCTGTAGTTAGTTCTGTGTGTAAAAGAGGCAGAACATGCTGTTAAACGAAGCATCTCTTCGTTTGTAGCTCCTGGGAACCGCGGTGGCTACAACAGGAGGGGCAACATGCCGCAGAGAGGCGGCGGCGGCGGCGGCAGTGGCGGAATTGGCTATCCGTACCCGCGTGGCCCTGTGTTTCCCAGCCGAGGCGGTTATTCCAACAGAGGGAACTACAACAGAGGTGGAATGCCCAACAGAGGGAACTACAACCAGGTAATGATTTCCAGCTCTCCAGGCACTGATGGGCTGCAGGATCTAGTCTGGAAGGCTGTAGGTTTGCATCACAAGCCTCACTAAGAGTCGGAAGCAGCGCAGCCTGTGTGTCTGTCTGCAGTGGTGTTAGACTAGTGAAGGAAGATGAGGCTCACTGAATTTTGATTTTCAGGTGAACTAGATTTGAGTCAGGTTGATGCCTTAGCTGAATAAATTCTACACCCGAGAACAGCAGCAGAGAGGGTTCCTGGCGCTTCCTCATTGCCAGCAGCCGATCCTTTCTGTGCTGTTGCCTCCCCCAGGTACAGAACTAACAGGCTGTGCTCGGAGTTCTTAAAGATGTCTTTTTCTCTCAACCCCCCTCCCTCCCCCCACAGAACTTCAGAGGACGAGGAAACAATCGTGGCTACAAAAATCAATCTCAGGGCTACAACCAGTGGCAGCAGGGTGTAAGTAATCTCTTATGTGCTATGGACATTAATTGCACTTTAAGTTCATAAAGAGTCAGTCTTGAAAAACTTGTCCAGGGATTGGAGTGTTTCAGGGCAAGGTGTGAATATAGGTGGAGTTCGCTGTAATTTAATGTTATAATAAAATATTCTTTAATACAGACGGTTCTTTTTATTGCTAGCTTTAATGGTATAAACTAACCAAGTCATGATGTGTTTCCTTTTGTAACGTGTTTATTGATAATAATGGGATATTAATACTAACTAAATCTGGTTTGGTAGAAGTCAGAGGTATATGACAGGTGTAAATTTGTTTCCAGCAGTTACTCTGAATTAGATTGTCATTTCCTAAAAGCAGTTTGAGTGGCTTATTGATGTTTTTTTCTTTAAAAAAAAAATTTTCTCTTACAGCAATTCTGGGGTCAGAAGCCATGGAGTCAGCATTATCACCAAGGATATTATTGAATACCCAAATAAAACGAACTGATACATATTTCTCCAAAACCTTCACAAGAAGTCGACTGTTTTCTTTAGTAGGCTAACTTTTTAAACATTCCACAAGAGGAAGTGCCTGCGGGTTCCTTTTTTAGAAGCTTTGTGGGTTGATTTTTTTTCTTTTCTTTTTTGTACATTTTTAATTGCAGTTTTAAAGTGAATCGTAAGAGAACCTCAGCATTGTGCACGATAAGAGAATGTGTCAGTATTTCAGGGTTCTACATTTTATCTGTAAAATGTGACTTTTTTTTTTATCACAACAAAAGTAAAATGTTGCTTTGTACCTGGTGTCTTTTATTAAGAATTTACTCCCCCCATTTCTCACAGAGATAACAGTCGGGAGTCATTGTCACAATATAATAGAAATGTTAGCAACCAGATTCATGTAAGGACTAAGGCGTCCTCATGAATTGCATAAGACTCTGTACTGCTCATAGTACACTCCATCCTCTCTCTAGTTCGCTGAGTAGTGGAGGGGGAAAGCTTCAATAGTAGTTTCCGACAATAACTGGGAAGGCTTTTTTTCTTATTTTAAATAACAATGGAATTGGCATAATTGGGAATGAAGATAAAAATTGGAACAAAGATAGAGAAGATGGAGTGTATGTAGAAGGGCTGTTAAAAATGTAAAACTTGGTTGCATTATTTGTGGAGGCTCAAACTTGTGAAGGTTCAATACCATACTTTTTCCATTTGTTCTGCATTTTGATTCTGAAAAGAAAGCTGGCTTTGCCCATTTCTTATTAAAAAAACTTGTTGTAAATCCAGTTGTCTAATGGGATCTATATGAAGTTAGCTATGTCTGTATGCCCTTCTCCCACAAAATACTGTATAACTAGTGTGCTTGTAGTAGTTACTCCACCATCTTTGTAAGCTAATGACATTGTGAGTCACCCATTTATATCTTAATTTTTAATCATGTCAGTTCTTGAATGGGTATCTCCTTAGCCTGCTGATTTCTTTTTCTTTCTAAAGAAAGTGGGTGGAGAAATTAATTTAGACGTTTGTTTGCAATAAAAAGAATTCATTTTACTCTCGTTTTGGGATTCTCGCCATCAAGGTTCAAAATCCCTTTATAAAACTCCCAAGAGGAGAAAATTTAAGTGTGTGCTTTCTGGACAGCTTATTTTTTACTCTGTACTTGGAACATTTAGGTTTTAAAAACTTAAATGTATACTGATAATTGACTTTGAATTATGAAGTAAAGTTGAATTCTTCCTTCCCCTCCCCCCCAGATGACTTAACATTTTAATGAGGGGAAATGGTGTACTGGCTGGGAGAAGTTAACACTCCATTTACCATCTTTACCAAATGCTAATGGCTGTCCTCAAACCGAATATCTTATACGCACGTATCTAATACATGAAACTCTGGGAACCGATGCTTTTAGAAGCCATCATGCGAGCCAGTCATTGATTTCACTACTACACAACACTGCTAACTTAACCGTAGCTATGTGATGACATTAGATCCCCTAATCGTAATTCTATTGGGTTTGCACAGAACACTTAATCTTCTTAAAGGACCCTCACTGATGTGAAGTGAGGAATCAATCAGGAGTCAAACTGTAGAACTAAAACTTGACTACAGTCTAGTGTTTTGTTGGTGTTTTAGGTTCTGGTAAGTTTAGGTTTGTCTATTTGTTTGCTTAAGATTTTTTATTTTAGCCATTTTAAATCAGATCTTAAACTTCTTCATAACTCCTAGGAATTTTGCTACAAGCCGAGCTGGAGTTGAGTTTTAGATGGTGGTGTAGGTTTAGTTGATAAATTTTGGAACAAAGGCTAATCCTGTAATTACCGTAAGGTACAAGGTAGTGTCTTGAGGGATTTGTTTTCTTAGCAGTTAGCTTACTGGTAGCAACTGCTGGCATGAACTATTTTGCAGTATACATTATAATTACTAGGATTGCATAGACCTACCCAGGGGAAAAAGTTCAACCTTTGTTGCTAATCAGTGTTTTAGGTACCTTTGAAGAATCGTGGATCTTTCTTCTAGCTTGTAAGCAGTTCATACTCTAATAATCTCAGTGGGAGAGTAATGGCCAAGTATGGTAGACTGTCATGCCTTGTGGAGCCCAGAAAACTTTGGGAAGAAAGGTGCAATAGATAACAGGTACTGTCCAGGAGAATTAAAGTTTCCCGAAGCAGCCTCAAGTTTAGTATATGTGCTGCCGAAGCGAGCACGCTGCCTCAAGTTTAGAATTAATATGTATGGAAAGAAAGAATCCTGGTGTTTAAGAAACTCAGAAGATCAGAGTGGAGCAGGTCGCAAGCAAGCAAGAGGGAGAAAAGTGAGGATTGCCGTTTGGCCAACTTAAGATCTGCCAGTGAGAAGCTGGGTTTAGTCTTTGACCCTGCTCTTGCCTACCTCTCTGTGGCAAGCAAAGCACCGAGTAAACTAAAGGCAGTTCTGAACAGGGGTCCCACCTACTCCCGTGAGATGGCTGTTGCTTTAAGTGGTGCTTTCCCTAGAAAGGTCTGCAGGGAGTTGGACTGATCATCCTGAGTCAGGTGTTGGATCAGATTGGTCAGCTACAGTCGTGTCAAACAGCATGAATAGGTGAGTCAGGAAAGGGCAGAAAGCAGTGCAAGATAGAACTGGAGTAACTGATGCTGTCCCATAGAACGTTTCATTGGTTGCTGGTAGTTTACATCTTGCTCACTCCTGTCTGGCCTTGACAGAGAACTCTGGCTTGGACCTAGGAGGCCAGCACTAACCTCTGGCCCTGATACTGGATATCTATCACAGGAAGATGGAATCTTAGAATGAAGCTGGAGTCAAATCAGTCTGACATTGAAATGACAAAAGGAAGTCCTATAAAATCCACAAAACAAGCAGCTCACATTGGCCTAGGAGAGATAGGTCTGACAATAAGGACATTGAAACTAGAGGGTCCTGAGCACTAATGAGGTGTGGAAGCTTCTTAAAAAGAGACCCATTTTCCTTCGAAAAAGTGCTTAAAATTTTTTTAGGTAAAGTCTAAGTATTTTTGACTTTTTGGAGAGGTTCCATTCATGGACAGATTATGTTCTGTATTTAATGTTTGCATCATTTGTGAGTTGAACAACTTGTTTTTCTATAAGGTTGACATAAATTGGCTTTTTATCCTACGATCATTCAGTTCATCCTATTGCGCAAATAAAAACGAAGTATTTTCATAGCTTTTTACGCAGTGGTATAGACTTGTCACATACAAAGACCTGATGATCGAGTTCTATGGGAGCATATCTGATACTTGAAAAAGCCGAAACCAGAAGCAGCTTATGCTGAAGAAGGCATAATCCTATCTTTCATAGCCCAAGTCTTGGTTTCTGGTATTTAGACATAAATATGGATCTTAAAAAGTTTATTTCCGTAATTCCCTCTATACATGTAACTCTAAGACATCTTTAAAAAAAAAAAAAAAGAGGGTGGAACCTGTAGGAGAGAATGATTCTCTGCTCCCATACCCCAGAATAGTCCATGAAATACTGTAGATATACTTGTAGAATTGCTACGAAATACTGTAGAAATACTGTAGAATGGTATTTTTTTCTAAAGCCATTTTCTCAAAGTTTTTAAAATGGGATTGAATCGAAACTTTGTGGTTCCTGTTTCTGAGGCTCTGAGAGAAACTTGGTTTTAGTTTTAACATTTTTTAGTAAGGATATGTGGTATTCTGACCTTGGCAGTAGGTTGCATTTGTTAATACAAGCGTTAAAGGATATTAAGTTAGTACTTTGAGTAAGAATCACCTGCATTAGCTCCCAAAACAGCAGTATGAATTTATTAGTGGAAACAGGTCTCTTCATATCATTATTGGCCTAAACTTACTTAAAACTAGAGTACCCTTCTGGTAACTTGGATAATTTTTAGATTTGAATGTCCTCCTTGGCCCTATTATGTTCAGCTTCTCCGCTAGAACACGCGGGTGGTAGGTCTCACCAGTTGAGTGGTTGGGTTTTTATTTTGGTTGCTCTAATGCCCATTTTTTTGGTTTTGTTTTTATACCTAGTTGCCAGTGCTTACAGATACCATGTTAGACACATACTAAACATCCTTTGTGTAGCTAACTTTTGTCTTACTAATCTTTACTAACCTTGATACTGAAATAAACCCTTCAGAATTATTTTGGAAGCGACCTAAAAGTGTGCTGATGGATACAGTATGTATCTCTTTCGAGTGTGTGGGGTAGGACAAAGAGAAAACCCAGGATCCGCAGCATCTTAACATTCCAAAGTTTATGTGTGTGTGAAATCAAGTAGTTGAAATAACCTACCTTCATAGTTCATTTTTACTGTGTTTTGCTAAAAACATGGTACTTATTTGATGGTCACACTTTGATTTGGGGAGTAATTGGAGCCCCCAAAGAGGGCTTTAGGTTGGTGGGAAATGGCTAACAGTTT
Organism: Mustela lutreola; assembly: GCF_030435805.1. Lineage (NCBI taxonomy): Eukaryota > Metazoa > Chordata > Mammalia > Carnivora > Mustelidae > Mustela > Mustela lutreola. Next base: position 9,999,370 of record NC_081303.1, on the reverse strand, counting down.
GCACTTACAGTAAGGCTGTACTGTCCGACCTACCCAGTTGACTAAAAATCTAGGTGATTGGATATATTTAATTAGATTGCCTAAGGACCTAAATTTAGTCTGTAAGGCTGAGTAGATTGTAAAATATTATGTTTGAAACGTTCACCTAGACTTATTTTTAAAATGTGACACCTGCGTGAATTGTGAGGTTACGTTGGGATGTGCTGTCAGTATGGAAAGCGGAGTAAGGACAGGTATTTGGTAATTGACGTAGGTAGCTGGGGAATTTCGTTGTGATCGCAGATGAGTGTTTGTAAGGGAACAGACAGACTGCTAAGCCAGCACATCAGGAACCACTGGTTAGGTAGGTTATTGGGACAAGACCTTAACAATGTGCTTAAATTTGTGTTTACTTGATCATTGCCTAGGAAGATTACAGTTGTTTTCTCCCTTCTCATGCCAGGATCCAACACATCCTTGCGTCTTGACAAGAACAGGGTTTTGCTTTTAAACAAAGCTGGATCTGTGGGTATGAGAAACAATATGCTGTAGTCAAAAGTGTTGAGGTAATAACCGTCCAGGCAGATTGATAAAGGTCTTCACAGGAAAGTGGACTTCCTCTGCTGCACCGTTAGTGATCGCGGCGCAGCCGGTGGTGCTGTGGGGATTAGGGGCTGGAAAGCTCACGGTCTGCCTCATGGACATGGAGCTTCCTGCTGTTGCTCTTCCGGGCCGTGATGTCGGAGGAAGTCAGGTCCGCTGGGGACGGTCAAGTATTCTGCACTTGGCAAGCGCCTGAGAGGCCTATTCACTAATGGGCATCAGCGAAAACAAAATAGTGAGATGGCCAGTATAGTCCATTAACCCGGATGTAGAAGCTGTGAAGGATTAGGGCATGCCGAGGGAAGGTGAGGTAAACTCCATCCTTCCGAAGAACGGTGGGGGTTTACTTGAACGGCAGGTAACAGGTAGCTGTGAGCAGAAGGTGACCTTACGTGTCCGTTGTCGGTAGTGAATGGGAGTGGGAGCATCATGGTCAAGTACAATAAAAGGTTCCAACTTAACATCTATTTTTTTAAGGTAATAAAGCAAAACAAAAAAAAAATGCTGATTTAAATTTCATCTCCTTTTCCTTAGTCTGTCCATGTGAATGTGCTGTGTGGAAGAGTAAAAGGGCCCAACTAAATGTGTTCCAGTGATTCTAATAGGTATTCCAAATTAATTGCTGCTTGTACATTTAACACGTGTTACATTGGGCTTCCAGGGTCACGTTCATCAGAACTCCCTTATGTAAAAGGATGGGAAAAGGGAACCACTGCTAACCGCGATGGGGTAGATCGTATAAACGGGGGAAAGGGTTTCTCACTTTACCCGTTGCATACCTGAGATGTGAGCTAGTCAGTGGTGGTAAGCCGTTGGCGGTCCTCTCACCTAGGTTTAAGATTATGCAGATGGAGCCGAATCCTTACAGGGTTCTAACCATTGAAATTCCTTCTGTTTTAAGTTTTTGTAAGACATTCATTTTAATACTTCTCACTCGCAGAGCTTAAATACTTAAAATATTTTAATGTAGAAAAATGAGTCTAAGATACCCATGTCCTTTGTTTTTCCCAACCTTCTGCATCTATGCAAAACGCACAAATACTCTTTACCAGCTTATAAACATTTGGAAACTAGACAGAGCCTTTTGGAGAAGGAGGACGTAGCGCTCCATGTCAAAGTGGAAACACCAACTATAGGAAGTAAATTTAAATTGTAAAGACAGAAGGAATAAAAAAGCTCGGTGTCTCCAGAGCAAATAATTTCTCATTGCCCAGAAGTCATTTAAGACTTGCTAAGAAGCTTAGAGGAAATCTATTGTTCTTGCACCACATACTCCAGAATAATGTATCTTGGTGAAATGAGAGGACCCGGCTGCTATACTGATTTGAAATGTAGCTGTCAGGAGTTGCTCACTGAAACTCAGTTCTACTGTGTCAACTAAAAATCTAATGGCTGAAAGAGCAGACAGCTCGGTTTCAGACCCAAAAGGTAAAAATCCTAACATTTTGTTCATTTGAGGGGGAAAAAAATTTTTTTTAACTAGAACATTTGTTTCAGAAGCTTTGAATTCAGATGGCAAAGCATAGGGTTCATTGCATATGACTTGTCCTCATGGTCTAAAGGGAAGAAACATTTCTGTGGAAACCGATCCATTAAGAAACCAGGGTTTGCAGATTATTTGCTTTCCTGAGGGGTAGACCATGTAAGGTGGTTGAACAGATTTTTAACTTGATCTAAACTTAAAAAGGGAACAATAGAAGCCTTTCTGAATTTCGTACCTGCTTACAATGTCACTGGTAGTTTTGTCAAGATAGAAGGACTTGGTGGGCGGTGGGGGGGGTGGTGGAAATCATCTGTATTCTAGAAAATGAAGAGTAAGGCAAATGTAGTTAAAAACTACTTGCAACACCTGTAGTGTTCGTGTTACAACAGCTTCAAAATGTAAGATTTTCAAGATCCTGGCAATAAGTTTTTGCCCCCCAAAGCTTCCTATTTTAAGAGAAAAAGATGGAGCTTATTGCATAAAATCAGCTGTGTAAGATGCCAGGACTCGGGTGGTGGAGGATATTGGTATATTGTCCTGATTGAATGACCACTGGACCCTATTTTAAGATGCTTCCAAAAAATATTCCAGAGGACCATTAAAAATCAGAATTCAAGCAGTCGCTTTAATTTTTCTACTTCAGATTTTCTGTTTACCCAAGTAAAGTACCTATATTAACATGAATTTTAAAGGGGTGCCTTGACCCCCATCACTACAGATTTTTATCTAGGAATAGAAGGATTCAAACCCTATTTGATCCCTAGCTCTTTGCTGAAAAGTGCATAAACAGGAATCCTGAATTTATTATATAGACCTCCTCGCATTATATAATCGAAGCAAAGGGAAACCAGCGATGGAGTAGAGGTACGTAGACTAAAAAGATGCTTGCAAATCAAATAATGGTGTTAGGAATAGTTAAAAATTTTTGTTGCCGAACTCAGTCATTATAAATCACAAGTCCAGAGAAAAGCTTCTAGTTAATTTTAAATTCCCTGAGGTCCTTTTAACTGTGATGGAAAAGCCAAGTAGTCCAGGAAAAGAAGGGAGGGGTTGAGGGAAGGGGGAGATGCTTAGACGCTAGAAAGATTTAACGAAGTATGATAGATAAAGCCGGGAGAGGTTTTTCAAATTACTAATGACCACACTTCTATTTTAATCAGCTATTTAGCTGGTATCTCCTGCTATATCACCTAGTGTGACGTTCTGGAGTTCATGGTACAATGAAGGAAGCAGTGCCGCCGGAGGCTCCCGAGTGGGCACGAGAGGTAGGTCGCTCGTCGGTCTGGGCCGTGGAAGGCGCGTTTGGATGAGGGGGGAGCGTGGACTCTGTCTCTGGGCGAGTGAACGTTCAGTGATGCGATCCAGCAGACACGCGTGGCTGGTTTCACGCCGGACACCAAGGAGGGTCCTCCATGAGACGCTGAAGCTCTGCTTGGAGCCTAAGTGACCGGTGAAAGTGGTAGCTAGTAGTAGGAGAACCTAAATGAGAAGGTGATTCTCCTTCCCAGAGGTTAGTGAGCAGAAGGGACTGAGAGAAGCTGCTGGAGGAAGGCGTCCCTGGAAAGGAAAAGTTGGAGCAGAGGCCGGGGGTGCCCACGCAGAGGGGATGGGCACAGACTTCACACAGTTTGAACTTGGACTTGGGTGGCAGAGGGCAAGTAGATGGGGCTGGAGACCGGAAGTGGGAGTGTGAAGTCCGTCTGGAGGCCTTGTCCGCGGTATCCAGTAGCCACGGCGTAGGGACTTGGAGTGCGTTGTGTAGCCCAGTAACCTGTTAGCATTTCTGTAACCTCTTAATAGTTGGAGAAGGAAAATAGGTTATTAATACCTGTTTCCTTCCCCAACTATTACTTCTACTTACTGATATTTTCAAAGTTATCCAAGTAAGTGTGTCACCACTTTGTTTTTATCCAGGTCTCCAGTTTACACAGTCATTCTGCTGGGAAAGTGAACTAACCTTGTTATTGGTGAAGGCCTTGGAAATTTTGCCGGCCAAGAGAGGTTTCTCTTACTCAGGGTAAGATGTAACCCTAGTATGGGAGAGCTAGGCGGGGATTTAGTTAAGACTCCATCCGGTCGCCCAGTTCTATACTCTGCGTGCGTTTGGAAGCGGAAGCGGAGGTCCTAAGTGGCACAAACATTGTTAAAGATCGGGGCTGAGGAGTACTCCTCCGGGGTCCCCCTACTCACATATGGTGCTGCCTCCTAAAATGGGAGGGACTGGTCAGTTGGAGTAACGCAGATTGGATTCAGCTCTGACTTGTGCCCGTAGAGTGGACAGGTGGTACCGTCTTGGAAACTGCCTTTTCCTTTCTAACAACAGCCTTCCCTAATTAGTGTCCAAGTCCTACCTGTGGTGGCTGCTAGAGGATTAGGGTCAGTACAAGTATCTGCGGGCTCATGCTTGACAGTGGCATTTGGTAACCCGCATGGCCTGCGTGCGCTGCCCCTCGGAAGGACCCCAGGAAAAGTGGGCGCAGGAGGGAAGATGCCCCTTCCTGTGAACCAGACCGAGCACGCGCTCCCCACTTCCCCCTTGAAAAGCCCTGAGAGAACAAGATAAAATCTCAGGATAGCTTCACCTTCTCTGGCTTACCGTGATAATCAAGTAACAGGATCATTAATAATGCCAGAGTCCTTGTCTGCTGGTCTTTTTCATTATCATTTCTTAACCAGGAACACCTCTAGCTTGTGTTTTGTGTTATATTTAAAAGATTCTCTTAAAGTAATGTTGACATTAAAACAAATTGCATTGCTTTGGAGGGAGAGTTTTTTTCCTGAATGAATAAATGCTGTGGACTTGGTTGGGTGCCTTGTTTTTTTGCCCTTTTTTAATAGCAGCAGATTGAATTCTAAATGACATATTAGTGTAGTGATGTGTGTGTGATCCTGTGGTGGTTTTGCATCAGACTAGTTCTGAAGATACTTCTGTGCGTGCCAGGTGTCTGTTTAAATTCCAAAACACTGCATACATCCAGAAACACATAGAGCGTTTAAAAACTACCTTTCTCTTTACTTTGGGGGAGATGGCCTACCTGTTCTAAGAAATGGAAGAACAGGGTCAAGCAGTGAGTGTTCGTTTTTAAAAATAGCAATTTGCAAAGTCAAAAAAAACCTTCAGTGTTCTGACAAAGGTACTGACTTTAGAAACTGGGGAGTACTGCCTCATTTTTAACAAGGTGCAGTAGTACAGTGATTTGTCTTTAAGAGGAGTTTGGAAATCCAGCAGGAGACTCTTGTTTATACTCTGGTCTCTGCACCAAGTTCGGCAAGTCCAGAAGATGCTTTTCCTGGCAGTAGAGCAAGGGCCAGAGCAAGTGTGTGGGCCTTCATACAAGTGTTTAAAAAAAAAAAAAAACTGCAACACACACATCTTTTATTTAATTTTATGTGACTGAAAGTCTGGTGGGACACGCACACACGAGGGTGATCGGCTACCCTCCATGTGATTCGCAGCGACCCCTTCAGCCACCGTCGGGTTTTTGATGCTTGAGACCCTGCTCAGCTGCCGCTCTTGCTTTGTTTTCTTTCAGGATCAAGGTGGGTACTTTCGTAGAGAATCTGATTTTTAATTCCATCTCTGGCAATTCTTTCCTGGATTCTTAGCTTTGCGTAATTATACCTACAATGGAACCTTACAAGAAAAGAACACAACTGAGTCATTTTAACAGAAAAGTTCCTCTGGAAACCATTTTGAGATTTGTAGTAACAAAATCTAAGATGTTTACAGATGGTTACCCCAAGACTATGAATACAGCCGTTGTAATTTGGAGGGCTGTTCTGGAGCGGTTCAGTGTCATTAACAAATCACTAAGATGGGTACCTAAAGTGAGGCTTTTGACCCCCTCTAGCTTAATTTTTCTGATAGAATCTCCTCCAGTGGAACCATATATATACTACGTACTCTTGGCTCTGGCTTTTCTTGCTCAGAACACAGGAAATCCGTGCACGGGTTTCGGCAGTTGTGAGCACATTCTTAGAGGAGGCTTTTCAGCTGTAATGTCATGAGCAGGAAATGAGAGCATCAGGGTGACCTGAGAGGTTGAGGCCTTCCCAGGTTAGACATTGTAACTTGGTGTTGGTGGAATGTCACCCATTCATCTGCTCATTTGACAAATGGTATGTACGATGTGTCTGCATATACATGCTTGAAAGAGGCATCCCAGCATTACCATTTTGTAAGGCAAGTTTCCATTAAATTAAGAAAACAAAAAACAAAAAAACATTCCTCACTGAGGGGGTGGGAGTCTTCCAGTGACAGATTGCTTGGAAAGAGCATGTGCTTGAAATAGATCAATCATGATCCTGGATCTTCTTGAATTACTTGGTACACATACCAGCATCCTAAAGTCACCAAGATAAATCCTCCTACTCCAACATCACATGATCTTCTAATCCTACCTGTCAAAAACCATAACCACCGTAATTAAATTTGACATTAGTCCATTTAGAAAATGTCCATCATACATTAAGAAGAAGATACTCACTAGTTAATAAAAAATGTCCAAGGCCAGCCACAACAGATCCTAATGAACCATACAATACCGAGTCCCGAGCACAGGGAATGTTCTCAACATCTAAAATTCCTAGGAGCTTAAAGGGCTAGGATAAAACAGAAGAGAACCTGGATTGAACAAGTAAATATTTTACTGGTTTGGCAAAGATCAGAGAATGTGCTAGGTGATAACCATGAATCTTGGTTTACCGTCATTGGTCATCAGGTTTTTGGCCTACAGTCTGAATTTTAAGTAGGAAACCTTGAGAATCGGACCAGAAAATCCTGTAACAGCAGTGCAACTTAAACCTAAACCAGTTAAATTATGGTGTTAATATTATGAAATTTTCTAACTGGTCTGGGGGTAACAGCATATGCTATTTTATGAGGTCTTTTAAAACCTCTATGAAATGATCTGGGAATCTGGCCATCCCTGAAATGAGCACCACAGTTCTTCCAGTTTGGGGGACACAAAATGGGTAAAGTAGAATTATTCTAACCAGGTTTGCTGATAATAGCAAAGTTTTAAATTCAAGAACTTCAGATTTTACTGGTATTAAAAATGTGTGCAGTAGCTCTCTCGTTTCCTTACCTGTGGTGAGAAACTGCACCTGACTGTATTTGAGTCTTTGTTGGTAGGACATGGCGACTATACTTAGGGGAGGGAAGGTGTGAGGGGAAAAGCTGGAAATCCACAGTTGGGTTTTGTCTCAGCTCTGCCACTAACTGGATCACCTGTAGGATACATGTATTTTTTTAATCTCCGTGGCCCACCCTTCTGTAATGAAAGGCATTGGGCTACGTCATAAATTCAAGTGCTAAAATGAGTGATTCTTACACTGTTTCTGCGCAGTTTTCATGGGATTTATGGACATGATTTTCCTGACTTTTTAATCAAAAAAAGAAGATACTGCCAGCTTAACCTTCACGTTTCCATGTTTTAATGTCAAATGGAACATTTTTAGGGGCCTGGGAGGGAAGGACACACTTTTGTTTGTTTCACTGTGGCATTCCCATTAGTAAGGACTTAGAAGACTTCATGAGACGTCCCTAAAACTTGACTTAGAAGGAAGCAGGGTTTTCTGCTTAAACGGGAGCATTGTGGAGGGTGAGGGGGTGCCTCGAAAGTAACGTGAAGGGGAAGGAACCAGAAAAGGCAAGTCTGGCTACGGGCTGGACGACAAAGGATGTTCTTGAAAGTATATTCCCCTGTTGGCTGCTTTGGCTCAGATCGCTGCCAGAAAAGACCAAGTGTGATTTGGTTTATAATAAAGCAAAAACTATATATTTTCTTGATTATTCCTTTTTTTTTTTTTTTAAACTTTTGTCTCTGTCCCTCTCCAAACCCCACCCCGACACACAGCCTAACATCACTTGGTGGACACAGCAGGTGCTCAGTATTGCAGGCTTCAATTGTAAAAAGCTCTTCAATATAAATCTTAGAGGCTGGGGAATTTAATTCTGCTGCTAGATTATTTTGATTTAGGAAAAAAAAAAAAAAAAAAACTAGCCAAGTGGAATCTAGTCCTGGCAGGCGGGAGGGTCGTGAGCTACCCTGCAGACAGCGGGGCTCCACATTCCAGGCCAGGGCGAACGCCTGCACCTTCAGAGGAGCTTCCTTTCCTAGAGGAAGGCCAAGGTGGTGATTAGTGCCCCTTTTAGGTCTTAGAAGCTATAGAACACCACCAACTTCCACCCCAGGGGTTGGGGGTCCTGAGAAGAAAAGGAACTACTGGACATGCCACTGCACACACCACACCATAGCTGTTTTGTGTGGCTTCCCTTCCATGGCAGAGCCCTAACGTGACCCCAGGGTACCCCCAAATCTGCAGACAAAACATTTGTGGGGCACTTGGACAACATGTTCTTAAACCCCGGTTCTTCACAAAGTCTAAGTATGCTTGTCAAGTCCCGAGTGCTGCTCGAGTCCGCTAGGACAGCATCTTAGTCCCGAGGTTTTCATTATCCTGCCCCCTCTGATGCTGACTCCGGTCTGGGATGGGCCATGGCAATCTGAGTTTGGAAAACTTAAAAGATTTTTGTTTTTTCTTTCTCCCCTGTGAACCTATCAGATTGAGGAAACCGCTTTTAGATACTGCTTAGAAAAATAGTTTTGGGTGCCTGGGTGGCTCAGTCGGCCAAGGCTTGCGATTTTCTGGCTTGGGTCGTCATCTCAGAGGTTGTGCCATGGAGCCCTGCATCAGGGTCTGCGCTCAGCGTGGAGTAAGCTTGCCCCCTCCCCTGCTCTCTTAAAATCTTTAAAGTGCTTTTAAAGTGTGTTCAAAAATAATCGTATTTCGGCGTGTCTGGGTGGCACAATGTGAAAAGCGTCTGACTCTTTTGAGCTCAGGTCATGATCTCGGGGTCCCCAGCTGGAGCCTTGCATCTGGCTCTGTGCTCAAGGCCAAGTGCTAGAGATTCTCCCTCTGCCCCCTTCCCCCGTGCACGCTCTGTAATGAATACATCTTTTTTTTTTTTTTTTTTAAATCTGCTTATTTAAAAAGATGCCTTGGGGCGCCTGGGTGGCTCAGTGGGTTAAGCCACTGCCTTCGGCTCAGGCCATGATCTGAGGGTCCTAGGATCGAGCCCCGCGTCGGGCTCTCTGCTCAGCAGGGAGCCTGCTTCCTCCTCTCTCTCTGCCTGCCTCTCTCCCTTCTTGTGATCTGTCAGATAAATAAAATCTTTAAAAAAAAAAAAAAAAAGATGCCTTAACAGAAATTACATCTCCTTTTTTAAATGGAACCTTTTAAAGCCCAACATGTGGCTCCAGGCCAAGGGTGCTGCCGCCAGACCTTCTCAGCATTGGTCAGCCCCGTGCCCAGCAAAACCGGGGTTGTGTCAGCAAGGCCGAAGCTGGGAAACCAGCGCTGGTCTGATAAATGCCCTGATTTAGAGGTGGCGGCGGGGGGGGGGGGGGGGGCTGCTCCTGCCAGGCCCGTTACATTCCTTGTTCTCAACCTCTCATGTGGCCAGACCTCCAAAACCTGTTCTTTGTCACTTAGCCATTTGGTCATAAATGAAAAAACGAAGGCTCAGGGAGACGTTTCCCAAAGGTTACACGTCTTGTGGGGGGAGGGGGTGGACAGGACTAAGTACATAACCAGTTTCTCTGCAATTTGTATCGAAACTGGGTAGAGAATACCTGGCCTCCTGGTAAAGTTGGAGTTTAGACTACAGATTACTTAAAAGCAAATACAGGAAAACAAAGAACCAGTCTTAAGCACATACACTGAACTATAAGTCTCAATAGAGGGTTCAAGCCATAAATCCCTTTTAAGTAGTTCTATTTATGATGTACAAGTGTTTCACATTTTTATTCCCTGCATAGTCTGCAATCTTAAGGTTTAACTTTTGCTGTTAACAAACTTAAGCCTTAAACTAATGAAAGTTTAAACTCCTAGGCTAAAAATCTTAAAAAAAAAAAAAAAAAAAAAAAAAAAAGTTAGTTTTTTTTTTTTTAGGTAAACGACACCCAGCATGGGGCTCAAACTCACGACCCCAAAATCAAGAGTCCAGCCCTCTGCCAACTGAGTCAGCCAGGCATCCATGAAGTTTTTAAGCTTAGATTTAAAACAACAGATCTTCCAACTCACCTTGATGAAACTAAAAGATGCTTAAAAGATTTCTAAGCTGGACTATCAATTTAATAATTTAAGGAAATACACTGAATTAGAGCCAGCCCATTCCCACTGCCAGACGTCTCTGCATCGGTGTACAGAGTCCTTCCTCTAGCTGCATAGGGGGAACTGGCTCTTTTTTTTTTTTTTTTAAAGATTTTACTTGAAATAGAGCGGGAGTGGGGGTTGGGGGGAGGGAGAAGCAGACACCCCTCTGAGCAGAGAAGTGGAGACAGGGTTCCATCCCAGGACCCTGGGATCATGACCTGAGTTGAAGGCAGACGCATCGACTGCGCCCCCAGGCGCCCCACTGGTCCTAACTGCAGTTGATTTCACTGCAGAAGTTGCTTCTCGTCCCCCTGTCCTCACTTGCACCATTATTTTTCCTCTCCAGTATAAACAAAAAACTCTTTTGACACTCCTTTCCTCCACAAGCCTCCTAAGCTACTACCCCATTTCTCTGCTCCCTTTCACTGCAAAACTCGTTAACTTACGTGTTAGAAACCTCTTCTCTGTTTTAAGTCCCTTCAAAGAGCATTTACCCTACACTGCACCGCAGCAGCTTGGTCCAGATCAACACATGGCACAGATAAATAAAAATGTTTTTGAAACATTTTCTTTACTTGGCTTCAAAGAGGACAAGGCTTCCTGGGTTTCCACCTCACTGGCCATTCCTAGCAGTTTGGCTTCTGTTCCCTCCTCTGACGACCTCTCAGTCTGAAGAGCTGCCCTGGCCCGCTCAGAAATGCAGGCTTTCACTTAAATGCCATTTACACGACGATGCCTGCCAATTTGGTAAATCACATCTAACCTCTCCCAAGTATTCTGTCTTCTAATTCATTGGTCTAGCCAACACCTTTTGGATGTCAAAGAAGCGTCTTGAATTTAGGACTTCCAATTACGATATTTTTCAGGCATCACTACTCACCGAATTTGCATACCAAAACCTTAGGAGTCATTCTTGATTTCTTCCATCAAACCCATGTTCCGTGCTCAGCAAGTCACCAGAACCGAATACAGCTGGAACTGAACCACTTCTCGCCTCTGCTGCCGCTACTCCCAGATTACCATGGTCTCTCACAGGATCTTAAAAGTTCTTGATTGCACTCAGATGGCTGGATCATGGTCCTTTGAAAACCCTCCGTGCCTTACAGCTGCTGGGAAGGCCCTGCCGGACCAGACACCCACCCTCCTTGACCTAGCACCCATCCTCCTCTCTTGAATCCCTCTTTATCTTGTCTTCTAGTCTTCGTACACTGGCGCTCCTCTGATAAAATGAGACCTAGCGCGTGCTGTGCTGCCTTTCTCCAAGATCTCTGCGTGGTTGGCTCAGTAAATGACAGTGTGATTACCTGTTTGATTCCTGCAGTAGAATGTGAGTTCCACAAGGAACATTTCGCCTGTTTTGATCAAAGCTGTATCTTTAGCTCCTAGTTTAGTGCCTAATACTCAGTAGATACATACACCACTTTCTTCAGTGGGTTTATTAATAAATTGAAAATTTACCTACAGCACCTTCCTGGTAGGCATGTACCAAATTTCGTATTTTAAAGTTTCCTGGAGAGTAAAGAACGGGAGCAGAGTGTCTGAGGGTTGGTTCTGTCAGCTTGATCACGGCACCCTTCCTTCTCTGACATTACCGTGGGCTACTAATTCAGTCCTAGCTTATGTTATATAAACTTTATAATCTCCTTAGGGAGCTCTGAGACGAGTATTTCATGAGCAATTTATAAGTCTTTGGTTTTTTTCTTCAACCTCACCACACAAATCTGGTCAGTGCTCAGTTTTAGGGCTTGTACCTGTCCTTCATTTCACCAACCGCAGTATTTTGTTTTACTAATGATGAACCAATTAGGTCATTATTATTATACTTTACGTTTTTTGTTGTTTTTTTTTTTTTTTTTTTTACTTTTAATGTCTAAACCATACTTCTGACCCTTAAATGATGGCAGTTATCTCCTATCAAAGGCGATAACCTGACACAAGAGGGATAAAAGCCCCGTTTATATAATTATGGTGCCTCCTGAAATAAACCACTTTTAAATAAGGGCACACTTGGGTTACATTAAGCATATTCCGAGTAATGTATGAGGCATGAAAAACAAAAGACCTCAATAGCGTCAAAACTGACACACTGTGTTTTGATTTCAAATCTGGAAATAATTTATCCAATATTTGTTCATATTAACCATTTGATTGATCTTGGCGAAATTTAAATGTTAAAGTCCCCAGAAAAGCTGTAACTTTAAAAGTAGCAAAATTTTCCAAGCTGGAGAGAGCATATCCTGTAATTGTAGATTAGGAGCATTCTGGCACACAGCGGGTCTTGAGTCAATACTTGTGCATCCCTGATCCGCTGTCAACATCTTTATAAGCTTACCACTGGAAAACGGCTTTTTTCCTATTTTCTGAACATCTATTATCTGTTCAGCACTAAGGTGGTAAACTGGGTTTCCTTAAGGAGCCCAAGGGGCAGACGACAGAAATCGGGGACTTGCTGGAATGATGCAGCCGAGTAAGCCGAGTAAGGGAGCCGGGTGGGGGGTGGAACCGGCGCATTTCAGTCTGCGCTGGGGAGTCAGGAGCGCCCCCCTCCCCCCGCCCAGGAGAACGCGCCCTCCCTTCGCGGCCCAAAGTCTCCAAAGCCTCTGCGAAGTGGACGAGCCGGACACAGGCTGACAAGGGCTTGGTCCAAGGCTTTACGGTCCAGGCCAAGGAACTCGGGTTTTATCCCGGGAGCCACGGGCTGTGGTGACTGGATCTTACGCAGAGGGGTGGAATGGTGCGGTTTACAAGTCAGCGCACTGAAAGGGAAACCCTCCGCTTGACGTCCGCTCCTCCCGCTCAGGATCGAACCCAGGTTCTCACTGCTCGACAGCGCTTCTGGGTCCCTCCGTGTCAAGTACACCGCATCAGCCTGTCCTCCGGCAGCTCGGAAACCACGCTGCCCCGGCACCAGCCCCTTCCAGCGCCCAGCTCTCCCGCCCGGGGCTTCATCCCCCCTGTCCTCGGGCCCGGCGAGGGAGCTAAAGCGTGCCGGGGTGGGGACGGGAACTGTGTGGAGGCCGCGACGCCGGAGAAGCCAGGGACGGGGCCCGGCCCGGGGTCTGCAGCCCGCCCCCCGCCCGAGCGCCCCGCGCGCCCCACCGCCCCGTTACCTTCCCCTTGGCGGGCTCGCCCGAGTCTGGCGCGGCGGCCATGGGCCCCGGTGGGTGAATGCGGCCCCGCCCCGCCCGCGCCGCGAGCGGAAGCCCCGCCAGCCCCGCCCCCGCGCGCCGGCCGCCATTTTAGGGAACGTTTCTGCGTCTCTGCAGTGGCCGCGCCGGGCCGTCGCCTGGCCTGTGGGGCCGTCTCCTTTGTTCAAAGTAACGGGTGACGGCTTCTTCCTAGCGGGTCCTCCGCAGCCCGGGAGGCCGGGGCCAAGAGAGGAGGACAGCTCGTGAAACACCCCTGCACCAGGATCCTCGGCGGGGCGGGGGCGGAACAGCGCCCTGGAGCCTCGAGCCTGCGCTGCTTCCCGCCCCAGCCCCTCCTTCCGCCCCAACCGCCATTTCTACCCGTCGGCCGCGGGTTCGCGCCCGCGTGCCTGAACGCCGGGCGCGCGCGCGGGGCGGGGCCGGGCCGCGGCAGCGGGGAGCGGGCGCGCCGCCGCCGCTTTGTCCTGCGCGCGGGCCCTGCGGCCGGGTCGGCGGCCTAGCCCGCCCCCAGCCCTGGCCCACCGGCCCGGAAGTTGCCTCGCGCTCGCTCGCGGCCCGCGTCCCCTGCATGTCCTTTGTCCTTCCGGCCCCAGACCGAGTCGTGGGTGCCGCCGGCGGCTCCCCAGCGCCGGCAGCTGTGTAGCCCCGAGCGCTGCCCCTTGCACTTCAAGGTCCCGCGCCCGCCCCGCCGCCTCTCCTTTTCGCTCCATGACTTCGCGGCTTAAAAATAGCGCCGCCCCGCTCGCCCGAAGGAGACTGGGGACAAAATGGAGGGCGCGCTCGGGGGCGGGCGTGCGTCAAGGCGTCCGGGCCCCTGCGCGGGGCTAGAAGGCCCTTGCGGACGGGGGCTCCGGGGCGGAAGAGGCCGGGCGGCGGCTCAGTCCGCGCCCTGGTGAGGGCCCGGCGGTGGGCGCACGCCTCCCGGCCTCTGCACCTTGTGTCGCGCGGCCCGCCTTTGTGCCCTTCCCGGGGCGCGTCCGGGCACGCGTCTACGCGGCCAGCGCGCCAGCCATGTGGCAGTGCCGGTCGCCCCGATCCGTTCCGGCTCGCGACCTCGCCTTCGCCTAACTGCTTTCTGCGGTCCGGGTGCGCTACGCGGTGGAGGACTGGCCCGCGCGGGCGGCTGCGGTCCGGGAGGAGCTGCGGGAGCTCGGACAGTGCTCGGACTGCTGCGCGCCCCTGCGATCCTGCTCTGGGGGTTCTCCCCGCGACCGCCGGCCTAAGGCGCTTTGAGCTCTTGGTCTGGAAGGCTCCAGTCCGTGGGGGAGAGAGGAGTTCTTGCGAAGCAATTCCTAATGACCTCGTGAAGGAAGGAGAGCTGGAAAAGTACGGGTGAAACACCCAGAGCATCCTGTTGTATTTCTCGGGGTGACTTCGAAGACTGTAAACCTCTGTTTGTGAGAACTGTAAACTCCTTCTTCGAAAAGTATTTTTATATTAAAAGTTTTATTTTCACAAAAATAGCTTGCATGTTTGTTTTTACCAGTTTACAGAGAGTGGGGCAGTAAAAAACGTCTTCCGCTTCCGCCCCACCCTCCTCCCCAAGGTCAACTCCCCACTTTGGATGTGTCTGTTTCCAAAATGTTCCTTTTTCTCCTTTTTTTTTTTTCCTTTTACTAAAACAACTCTGGGATTTAGGATACAAGGTAGAAGTCTCTCCATGCCACACGTGCCCCTCTTCGTGCGGCTTCCTGTGTACATGTGTCTTTGCATTCAATACTTTTTACCATTGAACACGCTGTTGGCAATTTTTTTTTCATGCAAGTAGGTATAGATTTTCTCATTCATTGTAAAGGCCGTTCATCAGTCCTTCATCAAACCTCATCTTCCTTCTGATTGACATACAGAAAACTAGTACTAATCTCCCCCCCAAAATAGAAAAAAGAAAAGCTTCAGGATCCTTTTTATGCTTATATCTTTGTGCACCTGTTCGAATATTTCTGTCGGATGGATTTCTGGAAGTGGCCTAATCGGAAGAGGGATGCACATTAAAAAATTGAATATGTACTGCTAAATGGTCCTCCAAAAATACTACCAATTTACATTCCCAGTGACAATATATGAGAATGCCTGTTTCTTCAAACTTTTTAACACCGCATGTTAGGTTTTAAAATTTCTGCAGATTTGATGGGTGAAAAGTGGGGTCTTACTGCCTTAAACTTTACTGATTACTACTATAGGTGAGCATTCTTTCAAATGTTGATTGGTAATGCTTTTTCCAAGAATTTGTGTAACAGTTTTGTGCGTTAAAATTTTTGGTTGTGTATGTGATTTCCTTATTAGTTGATAGCAGCTCTTTATGGTTTTGGCTTTTAACTCATAAATTATTTCTAGTTCACTTATTGTTAATTTAGTTTATGGAGACTTAAACTTCTTTTTAATAATGGAGTCTAGGGGTGCCAGGGTGGCTCAGGGGGTTAAAGCCTCTACCTTTGGCTCAGGTCGGGATGGAGCCCAGCATCAGTCTCTCTGCTCAGCAGGGAGCCTGCTTCCTCCTCTCTCTGCTTGCCTCTCTGCCTACTTGTGATCTCTGTCAAATAAATAAGTGAAAAAAATCTTAAAAAATAATAAAAAATGGGGTCTAATCAATTTTTATGACTTTTCATCTTGTGTCTTGCTTGTAAGTCTTGACTCCCATAATTTATTTACTTATTTAAGTATTATTATTTAAATGTTTTATTTATTTGACAGACACGGCGAGAGAGAACACAAGCAGGGGGAGTGAGAGAGAGAAGCAGGCTTTCTGCTGATGGGGGAGCCCAATGCGGGGCTTGATCCCAGGACCCTGGGATCATGACCCCAGCCGAAGGCAAATGCCCAGTGATTAAGCCACACAGGCGTGCCCTGACTCCCATAATTTAAAAATGCTCTCATAATTTTGAAAATGATCCTCATATGCTCCCTTTCTCATTAATAATTTTAATTGCTTACGTCTTATTTCTTAAAAGAGCAACTTTTGGCATTATTGACCAAGGTTTTTATTTTTTTTTTTTTTTCTAGCTTTTAGAATTGACTCCTTAGTTCATTTATTCTCCATCTCCATAACCAAGAAAGATGTTATAAAATATCCTCTGAGAATCATTTTATTCCATGTTATGTCATAGATTTTGACAGGCAATGTTCTCATTACCTTTGTTTCTTAAATTTTTAATAGTTTCAGCTTTTCTTCTGAGTAAGTGTGGATATGGTTTTGGAATTAATTTTTAGTTTTTTTGTTTTGTTTTACACTGTGGCATTTTTATTTCTACTTTTTGCAATTTATTGATTTGTGTATGTTACCTAGCAGATCATTTTGTACATGTTCCATAGGTAAATTTGAAAACAGTGTGCCCACATCAGGCTCTCTACTCAGTGGGGAGCCTGCTTCCCCCTCTCTCTGCATGTCTCTGTCTACTTATGATCTCTGTCAAATAAATAAATCTTTAAAAAAAAAAACAACCAACTGTGTGTTCTCTGTAGTAGCATTAAGTTAAGGTTATTATAATAGCATAATGGATGTAAATATATGTATATAGAAACTATTAATAGTATAAAATTAAGTTTATTATCACTCAACCATCTTTTTAAGGGTTTTTGCATTGCCAGCAACAGACTCGGACTCTAATCAGCTTAAACAAGAAATGTACTGGGAAGATGTCAAGAAATTCACTGAACTGATAAAAAGTTGAAAAGCCAGCTCTAGGAAAGGACAGCATCTGGGACAGCTATGGGGGGGTCCCAGAAGCAAGAAGTAAAGAGTAAAGTGATTCTTCAGGATAACAGTGATAGCAAGGAATCATCGTGATACAAGGAACCGAGATGCTGGACCTGTTCAGCCTTCCTCCCGCCATGGGGCTTCCTTCTCATCAGCCTCGCTGTTGGGAGACTTCCTGTTTGTTTGGCCATGGCCATGGACGTAGGACCCTGAATGAGGTGGTGCTTCAGCATAGTGGATGGAGTGAGCCCGGAAAAACTCTTCTCTCCCTGTTCCTTCCCTCATGGTGGCTATAAACCCTCTGGCTCACTGCCCAGAGTCTGTGCTTTCATTTTCTCAGCTGCGAGAGAGCGTTGGCTCTCAGTAACCCCATTCTGGAGAGCTACGGTGGGTGGTCTGCAGCACGATGTGGGGAGGGAAAGGGGAATATCATTTCAGGGGTTTGGCAGGGCTGTACGGGCAAAACTTACCTTTCGAGGTTCTCTCTCAGGCTGTTGGGGGAGTATGGTGGGGCCCATCCTCCTTGGTAACCAGGGAGACAGTATGCCCCCACCACTGATGGATGTCTCCACCTGGCCTGACCCATCTTTGTATCTGGGCTTTGTTACCTGAAGCTGGTTTTTGGAACTTGTCTCCAAGTAAGTCCCCTGGGGGATGGGGAGCAGGGACAGTTTCTAAGTAGGTCCTTACAGGGGGTTATTTTTAAATTGGGTGTGTTGGGTTTAATAATCAATCTGATCGCAGTACCTCTGTATCATCAGGAAATTCCTATATTCCTGGTCTGCTGCTTGTGAATTCTCCTATCTTTCCAGAAAAGGTACCCCGTTATCTCTCTATTCCTTTCTTCATTTCAATAGGTTTCAGAGAAAGGAGTGGTAAGAAGTTGTTCTGTCAGACCTCTATAATGTTCATAGCCGAGCCATGTAGAGTACTAGGATTCTATTTCTTTTCTTGTAAAACTTTTTTTTTTTTTTTGGTTAATAATTGCTTTATTTGTTTAATTTTGTTGGAGCTAGGTCTTACTGGCTCTCTTCTGCATAAGAAATCTGAATTTCATCATACAATACTTGGTTCTTGGAACAGATGAATATTAGATGCTCATTTCGTTTTTGTAATGACTCTTGAGAGCTGGTGGTGAGCATCTCTTGTCAACTGTTCAATGACTTTATGTTGGTAGCTTAAAATCAGCTACAATGGAAGTACTTATGCCATGGAAATCAACAAACGCTACAGATCAGGGCTTTTTTTCTTTCTTTTTTTCTCTTCAGAGAGGTGGTTTACGGATACACCACTGCATACACCCATCACTCACTTTTCTCTCAGGCTTCTGCAGAGGGATAAAATTCCTACAGTGTATCAAACGCAGTGTATAATTGGTCTGTCAGTTTTTTGTTTTGTTTTGGTTTGGTTTGGTTTTGGAAGACATCTGTCCTGGAACTTTCCTCTTTGTGACCAACGTCAGAATGGTTTCTTTCTCTGACTGATTCCCAGCCATGATCCTGGAGACTCTCATCCCCTCTTCCCTATGATCTCCTGCCTCCTCAGTTCCTCATCTTCCTCTTTGTTGGCTTATTCCTTTTGGAGGCTGCATCCTCTAGTGGCTTCCTGGGAAAAGGTTGCTTAGAATATAAACACTTGGGGGTCATCTTGCCCCCAAATATTTTTTTCTCCTGTCAACTTTGATATTTAGATAAAATTGCATTTCTTGAATTAGTCTCCCCCTAGAATCATTATCTTTCCTACAAATAAAGTAACCTACATAATCATAATGCCATGATCCCACCCAAGGAAAATTAGCAAACATTCTGTAATTTGTCTAGAATATAGCACATATTTAGTGTTACCTGGTTGCTTAGAGAAGTTTTTGTTTTCTTTTTCTTTTTTTTAAATTTTTTCCTTTAAATCTTATTTTTTTTATTTTTTTTAATTTGTTTTTTTTTTTGTTTTGTTTTGTTTTTTGACAGAGAGATCACAAGTAGGCAGAGAGGCAGGCAGTGAGAGGGGAAAGCAGGCTCCCCTCGGAGGATAGAGCCCAGTGCAGGGATCGATCCCAGGACCCTGAGATCATGACCTGAGGCGAAGGCAGAGGCTTTAACTCACTGAGCCACCCAGGTACCCCTTGTTTTTGTTTTCAAGCAAGCATCCCAAGCAAGCATTTGATTGTTATGTCTCTTTAGTCTTTGTCTAGGACAATCTCTCCATTTTATTTTATTTTATGACACTGAATTTTTGGAAACTAATAAGAGAATTGTTTTGCAGAATGTCCCACATTCTGGATTAACTCTTAGTATCATTTAACTTGTGTGTTTGCTATCCCCTTTATTTTCTGTAAAGTGGAAGTGAAGTCTAGGGTTGCACTGTCCAGTATGGTGGGCGCCAGCTTCATGTGGCTGTTTTACACTGGAAATATGTGTGGCCAGTGTAACTGAGAAGCTAGATTTTAAATTAATTTCACTTGAAATGATTTGGACTTAAATTTAAAACTCATGCTCAATTCATTATTGGAAAAATTTTAAGTGTTTTATTTTGAAAAACAGGTATGCAAATCTACCATTTCAATGGTAAATTTTATGAAATCTAAATACAGATCAAATATTTCCAATGAAAACTTAGCATCTGAATTGAAATGTGCTTTAAGTGTAAAAATGACACAATGGATTTTGAAGATTCACTACAAAAAAAAAGTAAAATACAAAGTTTTTCTATTGATTATATGTTGAAATACTAATATTTTTGATATTGGGGCAAAATTAAGTATATTAAATAAACTTTACCTGCGAGTTTTTTGGTTTCATTTTTACTTTGTGTAGCTTCTTGAAAATTTAATATTATACCCGTGGCTCACATTATATTCCTATTGACATGCATTGCCTAGCAGCCTGATTGAATTCAAGTTAGACTTTTTTTTTAAAGATTTTATTTATTTATTTGTCAGAGGGAGAGAGAACACAAGCAGAGGGATCAGCAGGCAGAGAGAGAAGCAGGTTCCGCACTGAGCAAGGAGCCTGATGTGGGACTCGATCCCAGGACCCTGGGATCATAACCTGAGCCAAAAGCAGACATTTAACCAACAATTAACCCAGGCATCCTATGGTGATTTTCTTATTTTGTCAATCCATCTCTGTTTATTAGCTGGCTTTGGTCTGTAAAGAGCTTGCTCCTCCCCTTTAATAGATCTATACTGATATGATTTCATGTATATATGTATCTAATATGTTACCATTAATTATAATCATTCTTTTCATGCTCTGTGTACATTCCCTGCCCCAGACCTGTAATCAACTGTTTCTTCAAAGAACTCTTGTTCTTTTAGTGGGGATTACATTGCTTCTTAAAGCCACTTGAGATGAGTATTTTTTAAGCATAGGAAAAACATTGATGGAATTTTATTCAAGATCCTTACCTAATGCTTTGTACACACATGTTATTCCATCTGTGTAGCGGATCGCAGAACTGAAGTGTTATATTGCAAACCATTATTTTTCCCACTGCATGGCAAAACTGAATCTTGGATAGCTTTCATATTTGCCAAGTGAGGCTCAAACACCGTCTGGTGTCCATTCTCATCAGTGTGTATGGCCTGTCCCAGGATGGAGATGTCAGCCTCTGCCTCTCCCAGCATGATCCTCTCCCCCAGATAACCCCTGCCCTGTTCTTTTAAAATTTCAGTCTTCTAACTCCCCAGTTTATTTTGAAAACATTCTTTTCTGAAATACATTCACATGAATTTGAGATTAGTTATTTCAAAGGGCATAGAAGTTGCGCATATTTTCCTGCAAATTTATGAAACACTGATGAAAGAATATTTATTAACTTAGGGGCACCTGGGTGGCTCAGTGGGTTAAAGCCTCTGCCTTCGGCTCAGGTCATGAACTCAGGGTCCTGGGATCGAGCCCCGCATCAGGTTCTCTGCTCAGCGGGGAGCCTGCTTCCCTTCCTCTCTCTCTGCCTGCCTCTCTGCCTACTTGTGATCTCTGCCTGTCAAATAAATAAATAAAATCTTAAAAAAAAGAATATTCATTAACTTACTAACATATTAATATTCAAGCATTCAACGTTATACAATTCTTTTTTCAACCTTTCCAATGATTTTTCCCACCTAAGCCAACATGCATTTATAGTTGGTGTCCGTGTGTTTATGAAAACAGACCCACTCCTCAAACTGCCCAGAAGCCAGGCCAGCAAGCAGTGTCCTTCTTTCGGGATATATTAAAATCTCAGAGGTACGGTGGTTCAAATGGGAACAAATAAGCCGATTGCCTTAGGAAATAAAATAAGCATACGAAATTTAAGAAGTATTAAAGGTGCTAATGATTAATCCACTGAGTCTTTCTCTCTTTCCTGTCCTTTGATTATTTATTTATTTATTCTCTCTCTCTCTCTCTTTTTTTTCCCTGTCCTTTTAATAGACAAGTGTGTACTATGGGTGTATGAATTAAAACACTTCTAATTCAGAGTGTGAGCTCCTGTGCTTGGGGCTGTTCATGTATCTAATCTTATTCAGTGAAAGGCCCCACTGTGAAAAGACGAGAAGCAGCAAGGATCGAAGGCACCGGTTCTTCACCAGATTGTCTGCCTAAACCTCCCGGAGAGGTTGCATACGTCATTTGTGTCAGTGAGCTCCGAGGTTGACCCGAGCCTTGACAAGCTTTTATTTACTTCATCGACGGTGCTGGTCTACTGTTTTGTTCGGTCCACTATTGTTGTAACTGGGGCAAAGTGGGAGGTTCAGCTGGTCTGAGGATTCTTAATATACTCCGTCTGTCTGCATCAAAGATTTTTATTTATTTTTCTGCTAAACATGACAACTGACTTCCATCTACAGCGATCTTTTTTTTAGGAATATTTTTTTCTTTTTCTTTTTTTTTTTTTTTAAAGATTTTATTTATTTATATGACAGACAGATTACAAATAGGCAGAGAGGCAGGCAGAGAGAGAGGGAGAAGCAGGCTCCCTGCTGAGCAGAGAACCTGATGCGGGGCTCGATCCCAGGACCCTGGAATCATGACCTGAACCGAAGGCAGAGGCTTTAACCCACTGAGCCACCCAGGTGCCCCGAGTATTTTTTTCTTTTAAAGATTTTATTTATTTGACAGAGAGAGACACAGTGAGAGAGGGAACACAAGCAGGGGGAGAGGGAGAAGCAGGCTTCCTGCCAAGCAGGGAGCCCAATGTGGGGCTCAAACCCAGGACCCTGGAACCACAACCTGAGCCCAAGGCAGACGCTTAACGACTGAGCCACCCAGGTGCCCCTACAACTATCTTTTTAGGATAAAAAACAGTGAGTCCATGGGAGAAACACCTGTGGCCTTGAGCTGTGGAACATGAGCCTCCCTGTGGGGTCGTCGAACCAGTGCTGGTGTTCAGCAGTGAACCGATGCAGCAGCATCTAACTGCCGGGTACACAGTCTCAGAATCCGAGTCGTTCCCCCAGTAGGGATCTTCCATAACATGCTGTTTTTGTGGATCAGAGCTCCCAAGTCGTTCAAATTTAGCTCGGCGGTCTTGGATGTGATGCCACTTTCTCTGTCAGTCTTGCAGATTGCTCCCGACGTGCGTACTTAGTACACAATCGAAGCAGGCAAAGTCTTCGCTGGCAACTTCCTATTTCATGCGGACGTCGCTGCATCGACCAGCTGCCAGTTATCTGCCCCAGTACTCCGTCTCTTTCCGGCTCCCAGCCCTGGGCTCCCTCTCTGTCCTGCGCAATGGGCAGCTCAACACCCTGTGTGAGCCTTTCCCTTTCTGAGCAGTGGTATCAAATTTTGATACTTTACAAAACATCCATGTGTAACAAATTGAAAATGTAAAATCCAAAACAGAACTGATTCCTCATAAATAATAGGCCAATTCTTCTTGTATTTGTTTTGCGCCCATAAATTCTCTGGGATTATCGTTAAAATGCAGATTTAATTCAGTAAGGTCTGTTGTGGGGCTCAAGAGTCTGCATTTCTAGCAAGCTCCCAACCAGTGCTGGTCTGGCTGGTCCTGGGACCTCGCTTTGAGCGGTAAGACCACAGATTTCAGCTTTGACTCACACATAAAAGTGAGAATTCTCACCCATGAAAGTAAGAATATTCATAGCAATATGTCTGTTAAAGCACAAATACCAAAAATAATCTAAATATTCTTGAATGGGAGAATGGACCAAGTAATTGTGGGGACATCATCCATAACATACATCACTGAAAACAAACTAGGTTAAGGTCAATGTGGATGATTTATACGGACGTAATTTTAAACAAAATGTATATCACACAAAAATGTGGAAAGCAGGGGTGCCTGGGTGGCTCAGTGGGTTGAAGCCTCTGCCTTCAGCTCAGGTCATGATCCCGGAGTCCTGGGATCGAGCCCCTCGTCGGGCTCCCTGCTCAGCAGGGAGCCTGCTTCCTCCTCTCTCTCTGCCTGCCTCTCTGCCTACTTGTGATCTCTGTCTGTCAGATAAATAAAATCTTTAAAAAAATATAGAAAGCATTTCCATAAAGCTTAAAATTATGCAGACTAATACCATATATGTAGGGATGCATATATATGTAGTAAAAACATAAAGACACACCTAGAAATGATAATACCAAATTCAAGCAAGTATTTCCTTTTGTGGGGAGAAAGGGGTATGTCACTAAGGACAGGCAACCAAGAAGATTCTATTCTATTTTATAGTTAACTCCCTAAACTGGGTGATAAAGGTAAATTTACACCTTTGAATGGCTTTAAATATTTCATAATTACATTTACAAAGCATTCTAAATCCATCCAATGTAAGTTTACCCAAGTTACGAACATTCACGAAGGAGATCTCTAGTAGATGCTGCACTTCCCCAAGGTCTTGCGGGGCAGGGGCATAGGGGAGCAGGAGACGAGCCTTAAATCGGGAAAAGAGATCTGAAAGAGGGAGGAGGCTGGTTTTGAGAATTTCGGCTTGCCTCCCCTCCCCCTCAGATTTGTTCACGTCCGGTCGCGGTCAAGCTCGGATGCAGAGGTCGTCATCCATCGCCACACCCGCTGCTGGTCAAGAGTTCCCACGCCCTGCCTGTCCTGAGCGTGGTTAGTCCAGCGCTGACCTATTGCACAGGCGCTGACCGGCCTCCTTCAAGCACCAGCAGCTCCTGCCTAGGTTACTGGCAACCTCCTGGTTGGCCTTTCTGCTTCCACTCTTGACCCTCAGATGGTCTTTGCCTCATGAGGGTCAAGGTTGTTCTTTCAAGACAAATCAGAAAAGTCATGTATGTACTCCCAACCATCCCTGTCTGGCTCATCGTAATATCTAGAATGAGGTCCCCAGGCCTTAGCATGACCTGCTGGCCTCCGTGAGCTGGCCACGCCCACCGCTCTGACCTGGTGTCCTGCTCTCCCCTCTTGACCCTACACTCAGGGGCCCCGGCCTCCATGTACATATCCAATGCGCAGACTCATTCTTATTTCAAGGCCTGGAGTGCCTGTTCCCTGCCTGGATTTTCTCTTGGGTCGTTCCTCCCCATCATCCAGGTCTCTGCTCAAATACACCTCCCAAAAGAGGCCCCCCACCACCGACCATCTCATCTAAGGGGGCACTCCTCCCAACACTGCTCTCGCCCCCTTGGACCACTCCATTGTCCTTCCTTGCCCCGACTGTCATAGACCATTGCCCCTGATCTCAGTTTACCATCTGCCTCTGCTGAGGCTTGACCATAATCCCTTGGAGAGCAGGGACTTAACTATTTCTTTTCTTTCTTTTTTAAGATGTTATTTGTTTGTTTGACAAAGTGAGACAGAGAGCACAAGCAGGGGGGAGTGGGAGGCAGAGGGAGAGGGAGAAGCAGGCTCCCCAGCAAGGAGCTGATGTGGGGCTCAGTCCCAGAACCCTGGGATCATGACCTGAGGAGAAGGCAGACGCTTAACCGACTGAGCCACCCAGGTGCGCAGGACTTAAGTATTCCATTCTGTGCTTTATCTCCAGGGCTTGGGATGGGGCCTGGCACACAACAGCTCGTCCATAAATCTTTGTGGATCAAACAGATGAATGAATCAATGAATGAGTGGAATGAGGGAGCCAGGGGCTGAGCTGGCCACATTTGATCTATGAATGGACAAAACTCAGGGACAATCTTGATCAAACATATTGGTCATTGATTGTTCTTAGACCTTAAGAAGTTATTAAGTAGCCGCCTTTCCCAGCATACAGTTGAACAAGTTTGTATTAAGAAGCAGGATTTATACATTCTCAGGGAAGAATTACCATTTTAGTGCTCACCATGTTCTAGGTACTTTGCATATGTTATGATTTCATTTATTATTCCGTGTCATTTTCCCCCTGGCAACTCTAATGAGACAAATGTCATCACTTTGTATGGAAGAAATCTGACGTTCAGAGAGGTGAGCTGTTTGCCTAGAACCGCAAAGTTGGGTCCACAATCCACATAGTCTTACACTTTACATAAAGTTGTCTATTTTTTTAAAAGATTTATTTATCTATTTAAGAGAGAGACAGAGCAGGGGCAGGGGCAGAGAGAGAGGGAGAGAGAGAATCTCAAGCAGACTCCCCGCTGAGCACGGAGCCCAATGTAGGGCTCGATCACGTGACCCTGAGATCATGACCTGAGCCTAAATTGCGAGTCAGATGCTTAACCAACAGATACCCCCACATAAGTCTGTCCACTGCATGATCACGTGAGGGACATTAACTGCATCCCTGAGTGTTAGTGCCCGGAGGAAACTGAATCCAGACTGTTCCCTGGGCAGCCAGTAGACTGACTTGGATACTTGTCCACTCACCTCCCTGGCAGGAGAGCCCGTCTCAAGGCTCACAGCCCTCTCCCGCGGGGCCTCTCTGGTCCAAGCGTGCACAGCCCTTCCTACACTTAGTGCAGACTCCGTGTTTGTGATGTCATTGACATTGGTGGGGAACCCTCACATGAGGCCGTGTGTCGGTCACAGCCACAGAGAGTGGTGAAAATTCCGAGCTGCCCAGTGGGCACGCTCCCAACTGAGCGTGACAAGGCGGCACTCTGCTTTCTTCCCTTAGCTTGGATGCTCTCGGCCACCCCTTCGTGGTCTCTCGAATGCCTTGCTTTTCTGCATCGCTCTGCCTTTCGTGAGTGCCTTTTTGCTGTTGAAAGTGGCCCCCAAGTGCCGTGCGTGGCTGTCTGGCCTTCCTGAGCTTAAGAAGGCTGTGAGGTGCCTTTCAGAGGAGAAACATGTTAGATGCGCTTTACTAGGCCTGAGTTACAGTGCTGGGGCCCATAAGTTCAACGTTAATGGATCAATGGTGTGTGTTAAATAAGGTGTCTTTAAACAAAAACTACATAAAATACGGTTATGTACTGATTGGTTGACGAAAGTGTCTCCAGAGGCTCACAGGAACCTAACCCTGTATTTCCCCTAGGGATTCGCTAGCCCTGTTGGCAGTGACTTTCCAGAAAGTATTTTTGTAATACGCTGTGGAGCTGCGTCTGGTCACAGAGGCCAGTGAGAGGGAGTGATGTTAAAAACAAAGGAAAGCAAACAAACCCCAATCCCGAAGAGCACCCCTTAGCTGTAATTTAAAAGTATTTATGATGCTTTGTGGCTGGGAAACCTTAAAACCTTAGTTAGTCAAAACTCTGTGCTTTCGTGATTGATCTGTTTAGAATGGGGACACTGTGAGAACTGTTTTTTTTTTTTTTTTTAAGGGAGTGAATTCTTTCTTTCTTTTTTTTTTAAAGAGACAGCTGGGACAAGGGACAGAGGGAGAATCCTAAGCAAGCTGTCCCGGGGAGCTGGACTTGGGGCTCGATCTCACCACACTGAGATCATGAGCTGAGCCAGAATCGAGAATCAGATGCTTAACCCACTGAGCCACCCAGGTGCCGCTAAGAACAGCGTTCTTGCTGTCAGTTTCTGATCGCATGCTCTAATTTCAGTGCTCTTATTTTTGACCTTTTCTGAGCGCAGCCGTACATTCTCGTTGTTAAAACGGGAGATAATTGTAGTTCAGTGGAGAGAGCACTCAGTCTGGAGTCAGAAATTCTGGGGATGAGTCAAAGCACAGATGCCTGCCTGGCCGTGTGATCTTAAGCAAATCTCTGACGTTTTCTGGCTCTCAGTTTTCTAATCTGTAAAAAAAAAAAAAAAAAAAAAAAAAAAAAGACAATAAATAGCCCATATTGGGTAACTCACAATTCTCAGGTGTTCCAAGGGCTTTTCACTGAACCTTCACGACCCCTGTAATACTTTATTTTACAGGGGAGGAAAGTGAAGCCCAGAGAGGTCAAGTGACTGGGTCAGGATCACAGAGCTAGAGAGAGCAGAGCTGGGTCTGTGAGCCCAAGACACCGGCCTTCACCCCAGCCCCTACCTCCGCAGCCCTCACCACCTGCCGTCTCAAACAACGCTGGGGGCTGGGTGGCGTACTTTTATGTGTATAATACATAATCCAGGTAGGATATTACTACTTTTTTCAGCAGGATTAGCACTTTGAATGTTAGTATTTCAAAATGGAGTTTCTCCTTAAGATACATGGTTTTCAAAAAGTTTGTTGGAGGGGCGCCTGGGTGGCTCAGTGGGTTAAGCCTCTGCCTTCGGCTCAGGTCATGATCTCAGGGTCCTGGGATCGAGTCCCGCATCGGGATCTCTGCTCAGCAGGGAGCCTGCTTCCTCCTCTCTCTCTCTCTGCCTGCCTCTCTGCCTACTTGTGATCTCTGTCTGTCAAATAAATAAAATCTTTAAAAACAACAACAACAACAACAACAACAACAAAAAACAACACTTTGTGAAGGGATGTTTCAAATGCATGCCCGAGTAGAGAGAACAGTGCTGTGAGCCTCCACGTGCCCAGGGCGCAGCTCCCACAGTTAGCAGCCCATGCTCAGGACCCGGCTGCCTCCCACCCCACCCCAGGACGGTGGTAAAGGAAATACCAGATAGCGTATCATTTATCTCCAAATATTCAGTATATGTTTCAAAAACACAAGAATGCTCAAAGACCATGTTCACGTCTTCCCCTTGACCATCCAATGACATCTAATGTGGTTTATTCCTCCTTAAACTCTTTTTATTTTTTTAACTGAGGTACAGTTGACCTACAATTATGTTAATTTCAGGTGTACAACATAGTGATTTGGCAGGTCTGTACATTGTGCTGTGTTCACTGTGGGTATAGCTCCCATATGTCTCCAGACGGTGCTATTATAACACTATTAAGGGTCCTCCCTAAATTCTTCTTTTCTTCAAATTTTTATTTAAATTCTAGGTCGTTAACATATAATGTAATACTGGTTCGAGGAGCAGAATTTAGTGACTCATGGCTCTCATCTAGCAGGGTCTGTCACAAGCGCCCTCCTTAATCCTCACCCAACCTAGCCCATCCCCTGCCCCCACGCCTCCATCAACCCTCTCTAGTTTGTTCTCTCTAGTTATTGGTCTTATGGTTGGCTTTCCTCTCTTTTTTCTGCTTTCCCCGTGTTCATCTGTTTTGTTTCTTAAGTTCCACATATGAGTGAAATCATATGAACTTGGTCTTTCTCTGATCGACTTACTTCTCTTATCATAATACCCTCTTAGTTCCATCCACGTCGCTGCAAATGGCAAGATTTCATTTCCCGAGGGCTGAGAGATATTCCAGCGTCCAGACACACCACCTCTTCTTTATGCATTCATCAGTCGACGGACGTTGGGCTGCTCACATAGCTTGGCTATTGTGGACATTGCTGCTATCAACAGTGGGGAGCAGGAGCCCCTTCAAATCAGCATGTTTGTATCCTTTGGGGAAATACGTAGTAGTGCAATTGCACTACTGGGTGTTTTGTTGTCCCTAAATCTTGATGACACTATTCTTTCTTACGCTTCTTGGTTGCTCTCTGGCCTCCACGTGGAGATTGTCTTTGTTGGCCCCACCCCAACACTCCCCCCCACCATCCTCTCCCTCTCCTTGGGGCTCCTCCCTGGTGATGCTGCCGCGTCTCAGACCGCCCAGCAAGCCGGGCCCTCGCCAGGCCACACATAGCATGTGCTCCCCAGGGTGGAGCCTCCTTTCCTCTGAGCTCCAGGCTCTTTCCAGTTCCCTGCCCCAAAACTCCCCATGATCTCTCCTGCGGACTTCAACTTGACAACTTTGGAACCAAGCTCATCATCTTTCCCTCCTCTCTGAGGTGTTCTCCCTCATTGAAAGACACCACACCCACGCAGGTGCTCAGTCCAGAAAGCCGGGAACCCTCCTTCCCACCCCCTCTTATTTCCTCCCACCTCTACCCCGTAGCTCATCCTCCCATAAATCTAACATCTACTTGCTTCTTCCCCCGCCTTCCTGATCACCGCAGAGTTACTATCATCTTCTGGCTGGATTCCCAGATTCCTGTAGTTTCCTAACTGGTTCTCCTGCTTCCACTTCAGCCCCCGCCCACACACAGCCACGACACTGAAAATCCTACCTTGTAAGCCACCATCTACAGCCTTTCAGTGACTCTTCATTGTTTTTAGGATAAAGACTAAAATCCTTGGCGAGGTTCAGGACGGAGTCCCTCACCCCGTGGCTCCTGGCTCTCTAGTCTCACTCAGCATGGACTCCCAGCTCTCTAGTTACTGCCAAGGTTTTACAATTATTTTCTGCGGTTTATTGAAAAAGCTGGATTAGGGGGGCACCTCGGTGACTCAGTCGGTTAAGCCTCCAACTCTTGATTTTGGTTTAGGCCACGATCTCAGGGTCAGGAAATCAAGCGCTGAGGCGGGCTTTGCACTGGGTGTGGAGCCTGCTGAAGATTCTCTCTCTCTCTCTCCCCCTACCTCCGCCTCTCCCCTGTCCCACTGCTCACCTGTGCATGCATGCTCTCTTTCTCACAAAGAAAGAAAAGAGCAAGCTAGATTTAATTGCTATGTATAAAAGAAAATTTAACTGTTAAGCTTACTCTGTGGACCCATTCCGCCTCTGTCTTAGATGAAATTAATGAATATGTCCCATAGCTTTTTTGGGTTTCTGTATCTGTCACCTGAATAACACATTTCAGAAAATTTAAAGTCCCATTAAGAGTTATACTGAAACTCCAAACTTATTTAAATTCAAAATCTCCCCCCTTCCCAAGCTTGGATCTACTTCAGACTTGGAAATCAGCAGCGAATTCTCACCCCTCCCCCTGGGGGTGGGGTTGAGCAGCATTTCCCATGGTGCTCAGGGCTGGAGTCTGCCATGGGGGCCCTCTGACCCCGCCTGTAAGTGGTCCTGCTTCTAGGTGGTGCTCTTAGTTGAAGTCCTTCGATGACAGCAGGCAGCACACCACCATGGGTCCGCATGACCCACCATGGGTCCACATGACCCACATGCCACATTTTCAGGC
Organism: Mustela lutreola; assembly: GCF_030435805.1. NCBI lineage: Eukaryota > Metazoa > Chordata > Mammalia > Carnivora > Mustelidae > Mustela > Mustela lutreola. The sequence goes on along the minus strand of NC_081303.1, from coordinate 9,969,019 downwards.
ATCCCTGAAAACAACTCCTTCTACTTGGTCATCAGTGGAAACATAACTCATTCCCAAGTGATTCTCTCTGCTCTGCCCACAGACGGGCAGTTCTGCTATGACCTCTCACCTTTCAAATGCCTGCTGCTATGACCCCAACTCCCAAGTTCTCTTGGGCTTTTTGGAGTCTCTCTGAGTGAGGAGGAAGGAATCTCATCTCTTCCCCTAAGGTGGAGAGGGGACATAGCCCAACTCCAGTCTCCTGACTTCTTACAGGTTAGAACCCAGTGCTGGTGGAAGTGGCCTGGATCTCCCCCTTTACAAGCCCAGGAAAGCTGGTCTAGTCCAGGTGATCCATCAACCAACAAAACAGGTGACTTGGCACCTGTTGTTCACCATTTGGTCTTTGGGGCCCTTCCTGAGCCTCTGGCATTGAGAAGGGTTACTTACCTAATCATCTGGGCACCACATTTGATACTTTATTTGGGAACTCTTTAAAGAACTTTTACAGGGCACCTGGGTGGCTCAATCATTAAGCCTCTGCCTTCAGCTCAGGACATGGTCCCAGGGTCCTGGGATTGAGCCCCGCATGGAGCAAACAGAGCAAATAACAAAATGAACTCTTGAGTGTCCTTCATCCACTTCAACCATCAACCTCTGACCCTTCCACGTTCATGTGTGTCACCCTAACCCCCCTTTCTGGCTAGAATATTTTAAAGCAAGTCCCAGACATTGTGTTATTTTACCATAAAGACTTCAGTAGCTACCTCTGAGCCATAAGGGCATTTAAACATTTTTGATGTGTCTTTTGATGGTGTTACTACACCTAACCAAATTACCAGTTCCGTCAGCTGGAACCCAGTCCATATTCACATTCCCCTGGATGCCTCAAAAATGTCTTTTTACTTCAGATCGGGACCCAAACAAGGTTCCTGAACTGCCTTTAGTTCCATCTCTTTGAGTTTCTTTTCATCATCCCTCTCACCTGCCATTTTTTTCTCATGACATTTATTAGTTGAAGAAGCCAGGCCATTTGGCTGTAGAATGTTTGCCCTACATTGGATTTGGCTGGTCGATTTCCACTGTGTCATTCAGCTCTATCTGCCGCCCTCCTGTTTCCTGTAACCTCATAGGTACACCCAGGGGCTTGCTCAGGGGCAGGTTTGCAGCTGGAAATACTTGATAGTTTGCCCCGTGCTCCCCATTTCTCACTCTCCAAGATTTTAGTTGAGCGGTTTGTGTGGTAGCCTGATCCCCCCATTTTAAAGTTCCTTTCAGGGGCTCCTGAACCAGGTGGCTCAGTCGGTTGGGCATCTGAACCTTGATTACCATTCAAGTTGTGATCTCAGGGTCACGGGATTGAGCCCCCCGTCGGGCTCTGTGCTGGGTGTGGAGCCTGCTCAAGATCCTCTCTCTCCCTCTGCCCCTCCCCCACCTCTCTCTCTTGAAAAAAAAAAAATTAAAGTTTCCTTCAGCTGATGGTTTTAGTAGCTATTGATGATTGTGGCTTTGACCCATTATTCAATCAATGGCTATCATGGCTTCTGGATTTATTAACCGGATTTCTTCTCAAAGACCTTCCCTTTATCAGCTATTTGGTCACCTGGAAATACAAGCTGAATGGGAAGGCAGGGTCAGTGCTTGATCTGCCTTCATTTGCCAACTTTCAGGAAAATGTGTCGATGCATTAATCACCTCCACAGACAAGCAATGAGGACTTTTTCTGGTGGTGATGGGAGCTGGGCAGGAGGAGGGTGATCAGTGCCGTGAATGCTTGGATTTTTATAATTTTGTTGTTTTTAATTCACTGGAGTCATTAGTCCTTTTGATGTTCAAATCGTCCCGTTTTTGGCCTCATCAAGTGGGATCCTGTATCTTTTTTTTTTTTTTTAATTTTAAAGGTTTTATTTATTTGTCAGAAAGAGGGAGAGAGAGCACAAGCAGGGGGAGGGGCAGGGAAAGGGAGAAGCAGACTCCCCACCGAGCAGGGAGCCCGATGTGGGGGCTTGATCCCAGGATGCTGGGATCGTGACCGGAGCTGAAGACAGACACTTAACTGACTGAGCCACCCAGGCGCCCTGATAGAAATATTTTTATTACTACTTTTCAGATGAAGAAACCAATTCTCAGAGAGGTCAAGTAACTGTTCAAAGTCACATTGTGAATAAGTAAAAAGTCCAGAATTCAGTCACGAGTATGTCTTGTCTAAACCTTGTATTTTTTTTTTTCTATTCTGCCATGTTACCTGGTCAGTAATAATCCCCAAATGTGGGGCGCTTGGGTGGTTCAGTGGGTTAAAACCTCTGCCTTCGGCTCAGATCATGATCTCAGGGTCCTGGGATCGACCCCCGCATCGGGCTCTTTGCTCAGTGGGAAGCCTGCTTCCTCCTCTCTCTCTGCCTGCCTTTCTGCCTACTTGTGATCTCTGTCTGTCAAATAAATAAATAAAATCTTAAAAAAAAACAATCCCAAAATGTGTGTGATCCTTCAGTCTGGAATCTGTTCTGTCCCATTTCAGGACAGGGTTAGCGTGTTTATTTTCTACGGCTTAAGACTACATCCGGCGAGTTCTAGCAGCTTTCTTGGTAACGGCCCAAACTGGAACCAGCCCAAGAGCTCATCGGCAGGAGAATGAGAAGGAAAGAGTACAACATGGTGAATCTCAGAAATAGAAGGTTAAGCGGAAAAAGCCAAACATAAAAGTATGTACGCTGTAGGTGACCGTCTGTGTCAAGTTCTAAAGTAGACAAAAGAGATCTGTGGTCTGCAGGGCAGGGGTCAGGTCAGTGAGTGGGAGCGGGCTGCTCCATTTCCTGATTTGGGTGTTGATTCCAGGAGAGTGTTTGCTTTGCAAAAGGAAATCAGTCTGACTTCGGTATCATTATCCTTGCTCTCCTTGTTTGATGGAAAAGGAAAACCGAGCCTTGGAGAGGTTAGGTGATTTGCCCAAGGTCACACAGAAGTGGCTCGGCTGGGACTCCAACTTGGTTCTCTGGGAGGCCGGAATCTGTTTCTTAACCACGGCAAGTGCATCAGAGGAGGGGCCCCCGAGGAAGGGCCCCCGAGGAGGCTTTCCGGGTGCAGGAGGGGGCATCCGGGGTGTGAGCTGGGAGGGCCGGGAGGAAGCCGAGGGGGTTGGGACACCGTGGGGTACCCAAAGCAGGGGCAAGCCCAGAGCAAATGGTATGCCTGAAGCTCCTGGGAATGTCGTTGAGTGAGAGAGGCTGGATTTTGGCTCTGGGTTGAAGCATGGGGGTCCCTAAATGGCACCAGGGAGTAGGGACAAGCCTTGGTGTCCACCGAGCAGGAGTTCTTCAGCAGTGACCCTCCAGACGTGGCCCTGCAGCCCGTCCCCTCTGCTCTCCTTTCCCTGTTGTCAATCCGCGTCCGATCTCCCCACCGCCGAGGGGAGGGGGTGTCCTCACGACAGGAAGGATGGATGTGTCTCTGATGGACTAAGCTGTCAAATCTCAAAAACTCACCAGAATGAGGGGCGCCCAGGTGGCGCAGTTGGTTAAAGAGTTAAAGGGTTGGTTAAAACCAACTCTTGGTTTTGGCTCAGGTCATGACCTGAGGGTCGTGGGATGGAGCCCTATGTTGGGCTCCAAACTCAACGTGGAGTCTGCTTGAGAGTCTCTCTCTCCCTCTCCCTAACCGCCACCCCCCAGCAGGAGTTCTCTCTCTCTTTCTCAAGTGAGTAAATAAATCTTTAAAATAAAAAACTAACAAGAATGAGTTTTCTAATGCATTCTAACCAGCGTATACACATCCACATCCACGTACCTCATATCATACCTACCGCTGGAGACGTATGGCGAAATGACAGAGTAACAATCAGGTTTCTAAAGAGCAAGATTAACTGCTGAATTACCTCCTGCAGCCTTGCAGCAAAACTGGAAAACCCGAAGCATCTTTTTGTCTTGGCCTATGAGCAATTCATAAGCTTTCTATCTCCTTAGCAATACAAAGCACCTGAGACCCATGATTTATTGTGAGAAAGGGGTTGTATGACCCCTTCCCACACTGTGCGGCAGGAGGAACAGGTCTTGGATCCACCGTCCCAACGGCCCCATCTTTGCTCTCTCTAAAGCTGTGGCCCTTGAGAGACCATCACTCACTCCTCATTGGCTCTCAAAGGCTGCTATGTTATTTACTGTCCTCCCAGAGCTGGGCGACAAGTTCGATGGAGCATCTGACTAGCCCTTGGGAATTTCTGATCCAGGGATGCCTGGGTGGCTCAGTCGGTTAAGCATCTGCCTTTAGCTCAGGTCATGATCTCCGGGTCCTGGGACTGTGGCATGCGTTGTCGGGCTCCCTGCCCAGCAGGGAGTCTGCTTCTCCCTCTCCCTCTGGCCCCTCTCCCTGCCCCCCACCCACCCCTTATGCTCTCTGTCTCTGTCTCAAAAAGATAAATCCTATCTTAAAAAAAAAAAAAAAAGTTCTGGTCCTGCCACCGGGGTGCTCTCATCTCTTATTCAACAGGGCTCTGAACACCACTCACCTGTCCTGCTCCACATGGTAGGTCCTAATGTTTTGTTATGATGGCTCATGAGATAATAATTGATTAAAGAAATTAAACCTTACTCTAAAGGAGAAGACAGCTACACTATTTTTCAGCATCTACACTGTATTTACATCATGAGTCTAATTTTCCAAATAAAATTTGCCAGTAGTGACCCTCACTTATGTAGATGGTGATCAAAGGACAATGGATAAAGGATTGTTTTATCCCAATCCTCACGTGGCATTACAGAAACGTGTGGGGGGGACCCCCCCAAAACCCTCTTTCCCAGTGTAAGCGCAGACAGCACACCCTAGTGGCCAACCCTAGTAATTGTTACTACCTTATCAACTACGAAACAAAGTTCCAGAAACCCTGTGTGTGCTTGTGTTGCTGTGAGGAGATACCACAGACTTCTGCCATCCAATTTCTTTATGTTACTTTAGGGATTTTTGTTGGAAAACAAAACACAGATACAGAAACAAAATAAATCTATTGCTTGATCAATCGTAAGGTGTATGTTAGTTTTTAATTTAATACTTAATATTTAAAATTGAGTTGCTAAATTAACATTGAATTTGACATCCTATTATATTAGTATTTAATGTATTATTATTTAATTATAAGGCATATATTCTTATAATGACTATTTACAGAATGAATTATTATAACATCCTCGTAACTTCTATCCTGGTCAAGAAAATGGGGAAGACCTTCCACGTGTCTCAATCTCCATCAGACCCTTTTCTCCAAGTGACCAGTGAGATAATCACTTGCTCGTGTCACCTTGTCCTTCCTTCACCCAGGTGAATACGCTAGGGCTTTACAGTTGTCCGCTTGAAACTTTTGATATGATTTAAAGTATCTAAATTTCCAGGTTTGCCTTGAGCCCTTTCTCAGCCTTACAGTTTATCTGCTGAAAAACCCGAGTCCTTTGGCTGGGGAGATGCCCCGTGGTCTGGATGTGGCCGACCACATGCTCTGGGTGTATTTCAGCATGTTCTTGATATCCTACCACCCGGCGGCTGGCTCAAGCTGAGGCTCGACGAGACTTAGGTTCATCCCTTTGGCAAGATCTAAGTGGCGACCTTGAGTCAGGAGGCACAGGACTGTTACATTAGCAACCCTGATGCTTAATGCCTAAATCCACTGATTCACCAGGACTGCAAAGTAGTAATATTCCATTTCCATCTCTTCTTTTTTCAATTATTAGTTGTAATATTTTCATAAAGAAACGCTACTCTTCATCCGCCATGTGGTTTCCCAGTGGTTCGATTCATGTAGGGAAGGTAGGAAAAGTGCTTCATTCTTTCTGATTACATGTCAGTTTTTCAAATTAAAATACGGGTTCCATAGCATCCTCCAAACGTGATGATTTAAGGTTTTTGTTTGTTTGCTTGTTTTTTAAACTAAGCCCTGTGCTGTGGGTCTTGAACTCACAACCTCAACATCAAGAGTCACATCCTCTATTTTTTTTTAAAGATTTTATTTATTTATTTGACAGAGAGAGATCACAAGTAGGCAGAGATGCAGGCAGAGAGAGAGAGAGAGGAGGAAGCAGGCTCCCCACTGAGCAGAGAGCCTGATGTGGGGCTCGATCCCAGGACCCTGAGATCATGACCTGAGCCAAAGGCAGATGCTTAACCCACTGAGCCACCCAGGCACCCATGAGTCATATGCTCTATGGACTGAACCAGCCGAGTGCCCCAAGTTAAAAAAAAAAAAAAAAAAAGTAACTCGGAACCTATAGATTTAAACAATTTCAATGCCTTGGAATTAGTGAAGCAGAAATTGCCCCAACTTCGGCAAGTGGATGTCTCTTAAAATTGGCTCCCGAATCCTTTTTACAAGATCTAGTGGTCTACCACAGCTGTGTCGTAATCTGATATGATGAGGTAATACGATGGGGCCAACGTATATATTTTCCAGCCCAAATCAGGAATCAGCCATTTCTTCAAGAAGCCTTGGTTTCTGTTAGTGGGAAATGCCATTTCAGAATAAAAATCAGTACTAAAGATGCTCATTGCTACTGTGTTGGTTATTGTTTTCTTTCTGAGCCTTTTCAGTGGAGGTTATATAAAAATATAATGTAATAAACAGAAGTCTCATCTGTTCATGCCAATGCTTCAGATTCAGAACTACAAGATTTTGCTTAACCTTTTCTGTCTTACAGCTGTATCGCCTTTCTTTCAAAATTGGGCAGATGATTCTCAAAAACATAAATAGATGAGAGAATATCCCATACTTACCCATTTTGCTTTATCCTTAATACACAACGGTCCTAAAGCAACAAGAGTTCTATCACCACTGCCAACGGGATGACTCAAAACCGGGGGCACCTGGGGGCTCCGTCAGTTAAGCGTCTGCCTTTGCTCAGGTCATGATCCCAGCGTCCTGGGATCAAGTCCTGTGTCAGGCTGCCTGTTCAGTGGGGAGGCTGCTTCTCCCTCTGCCCACCCCCTCATTCTCTCTCGTCTCTCTCAAATAAATAAAATCTTTTTAAAAATATGATTACTCAAAACAGTTAAAACAACAACAACAACAACAACAACACCTTTTTTGAATGCTCCCTCATCTTGTTCTTGTCCTATTAAAAAAAAAAAAAAAATTGTTAGGGACGCCTGGGTGGCTCAGTTGGTTAAGCGGCTGCCTTTGGCTCAGGTCATGATCCCAGCGTCCTGGGATCGAGCCCCACATCGGGCTCCTTGCTCAGCGGGGAGCCTGCTTCTCCCTCTACCTCTGCCTACCAGTCTGCCTGCCTGTGCTCGTGCTCTCTCTCTCTAACAAATAAATAAATAAAATCTTTAAAAAAAAAATTGTTAGTTACAAATTATACTCACTCTCTTTTAACTCTCATTTATTCTTTTTTTTTTTTTTTTTAAGATTTTATTTATTGAGACCGAAAACACAGAGGAGGTAGAGATTCCGCTCTCATTTTTGTCGGTGGTGTCGTGGGTCGTTTCCATCCTCCAAACACAAGAAGATATACACAAGTGTGCATGTGCACACCCACGCCTCTTCTTGTCGCTAACTCTGTGGCGCGGTTCTTACATTTTCCTTTTTAGTTAATTTTCTCCGGGGCTGCACCAGGATCCGCCATTACAGGCGGCTCATGACGTTATTGCAAATCGTACCACCAGGTGTCGCCAGAGGACACCTACGCGGGTTTCTTCCGTGGGTGCATTCCGAGGATTGGTATTTCAGCGGATTTTAAGTAAATCCCTCATGCAACTTAAAACAGCCCAAAGACTGTAATGGGGGCTAAAGGGGGTGAAGAGACTGGTGCTGTACAAGAAGACCAATGAAATAGAAACCATGGTAAAAGGGGGTATTTTTTCCACCCTGCATCTGGCTTTACATGTAACAAGAAGGCAGATGCTTGACCTTCATTGGGATACATACACTTTTCAGAAAAAGAGTTGGAACTGAATGTTTGTGTCTCCCCTCAGAAGTCATATGTCGAAGCCCTAATCCCCAGTGATGGCACCTTGGGGAGGTAATTTTAGAGAATGGGACCCTTATGATGAGACGGATGTCCTTGTAAAAAGAGAGACCTCTCCCACCAGGACCCGGTTCAGCGGGCACCTGATCTTGACTTCTCGGCCTGTCAGAGATAAATTTCTGTTGTTCAAGCCACCCAGTCTCTGTGGTATTTTGTTGTATCAGCCCGAGCATTTGAGACAAGTGTCCATATTTCAAATAATGGAGATAAGAAATTTCCAAGGCCCTTCGCGTGTTGCTTTTGTAACAAGAAATCCTTGAGCATAATTCGGAGCAGAGTGTTGGGACGGATGATGGGGGGAGGTGTGGGACGGATGCTAAGGAGATGGAAGGGCAGCTTCTGCTCTCCAGAAGCTTCCAGTCTATCTGCTGAGATAAGCATACCCTTGTGAAAGCAAAGTAGGCGAGGCAGTTTGGGATCCAGGACCAAAATGGCTTGAGATCACAAGGGCTGTTGTTGAAGGTTCTATCCCACAGAAAGACGACTCTGAGAGAGACTTTGATGTGCAGAGTACTCATTAACAATTGCCCTTGGGAGGGGTCAGAAGCAGGACCCTGCAGAGGAAGAAGTCAAGCTGGGATGCAGGTTCAGTCAGGTTCAATGACAGCCCTGGCCAACACCGCGGGGAGAGGGGGGACTTCTGGAACTAGAAGGGCCACCACCTTCAGAGATGTCTTGATTTGGGCAGAGATGGTTAGACCATTATACTCCACCGTGTGTCAGCAGTGAATGCGGGTGACCCCAGAAAAGGAGCCAGTTTTTGAAAGTGAATGTGGAAATGTTAATACAAGTCAGAATGACACGCTTGAGTAACCCTGCCATTTGTATGCTGTGAAGATAGATGAGTAATTACACTGACCAGTGTCCAGTATGTGGATGCCATTAACATAAAGGACAAGGAAGTGGGTAGTTGGTCTTCCAAAGGTCAAGACAATACCAAAGCCAGTGAGCAGACTGGGGCCAGATCTAGAAACCGAAGCCCAGTTTGCCTGCATCTCTGAATTTGACCCAGAAATCCCATTTGGAGACATCTATTCTAACCATCAGGGACAAATGCTGACTCTGTCCGGTGTCCATCCTTGTGGGGACAGCACCCCTCCCCCTGGGAAGCTTTCACCCTGGACTGGGAGGCTCTTTGGGGCAGAGCCCCACAGCCCTCGAGCAGCTGGGACGATGAGTTGAACTTGGAGGGGATAGAACCTTCAACAACAGCCCTTGTGGTCTGAAGTCACAGCGTCCCTCACAGGCTGTCAGAGGTTGCTGTCATGGGAGGGAGGAGCTGTGTGGCAGGAGGTAAGGAAAGCTCCTGAGGGCAGTGGGCTCTGATGATGGGGTGGGGAGAGGAAGCCTTCCAGGGGAAGGGGCCGGACGAGGAGATGTCCGGAGGCAGACAGGGACAAGGGTCCCTCAGAGGAGGCCAGTGAGGAAGAGTCATCACATCTTGCTCTTGCTCGCTTGTGTGTGAAGGGGAAGATCATTAGTTTGTCTCTAAGGCTGTTGTGCCCTCAAGGGCTCTGGCCCTGGCGACCTCCAGAAGAAACCTGACTTTGTAACTAACCATCAAAAGACACAAGACCCCCAACTTCAGACTTGCTTCCTTGGCGGCCATCTTTGTGGATACACCCCTGGCAAATGGTGTAAAGTTTGCAATGTTTTCTCCACTTGGAGGACTGTTACTGAAGCAGAAACGTCTTAGAGAGATCGCACAGATCACGGAAGGAGCTATGGTTTCTACTCAGCTGACTCAGGCGATGCGAAGTCACACACACCTCATTTCAGGGTTCAAAGATAAGGTATGTGCCGGCAAATGGGAAGGTGAGCTGTAAGCGTTTATTGCTGTTGTAAAAAGGCAACCTGTTTAGCTTTAAATTTGGTGTAAATAAAATATGTACTAACATTTAAAAATTATGATGAAATGACCCCAGAGTCCTGGGATTGAGTCCTGCCTCGGGCTCCTTGCTCAGTGGGGAGCCTGCTTCTCCCTCCGCCTGCCACTCCCCCTGCTTGTGCTCTCTCTCTCTCTGACAAATAAATAAAATCTTTAAAAAATAAATAAAAATGATGACAAAAGACAAAGACTGCTTGATCTCACTTACATGTGGTATCTGAAAAGAAAAAAAAAAAAAAGGGAAACACCAAAGTCATAGGAAGAGAGATCGGAAGCGTGGCTGCTAGAGGTGGGGGCAGGGGAGAGGTGTGGGGGGAAGGGGGGAAGAAGGTGGACACTTCTGGGTGCAAGATAAATAAATAGCAGGATGTCTCATACAGCACGGTGACTATAGCTGGCATGGCTGTGTCGAATGTAGGGACGTTGTGAAGAGATTAGATCCCAAGGGTTCTTATCACAGAGAAAACATTTTTCTTGTGGTGTATCTACCTGAGATGATGGACATTCACTGGGCCCGTGGAGATGACCGCTCCACAGTAACACGTACATCAGACCGTCAGGCCGGATGCTTCAACATGGAGAGTGACCTGTGTCAATTATTCCCCCATAAAAGTGGAAAAAATAACAAAACATTATGACAAGACACGAAAGCATGAAACTAGAATGCCGATCACCGGGAATATTCCACTTTCACAGATGCGCGGGTTTGTGTGTGTAAGTTAGAATCATAGTATTTATTTTAGTTTTACACCTTCTTTTTATTTCACAGCATAAGCATTGCCATATCATTGAATATTTTTAAAAACCAATTCTTAAGGATGACACAACATTCTATCAACAGATAAACCATACTCTGTTGAGCCCTTCTCCTTGCGAGGTCTTTTTCTTTGAGGTTATGTACATGGCAGCCTTGAACATTCTTGGTGTGCATCTCTGATAATTTCCTTAGGATATTAAGGAGAACCTCTGTGGTCTGGGACAGAAGCCCACCTCAAAGTAGTGGAAACAAAAAAATGGAATGCATCCCCCCCCTCAAAAAATGAAATGTGTTTGCTTTTATCATGGACAGAAAATGAGCTGCCCCAGGGACTCAAAATGGTGCCAAGGGCTCCAGCAAGGCACACTCTCTCTATCGGGTCAGTTTCTCTCTGGGCTTCGTCTCATTGCCTCCTCGGCTCTATAATTTTCCTGTATGAGTCAGCGATACGCCATGAAGTAGCTTTGGGTGGATGTCATCCCACATCATAAACCCCAGAGTAAACAAAATACTTGATTGTCACCCCAGTACACAGCAACGCCTGGAAAGGACCCTGCTTCCCTGGCCTGGGGTGTGTGCGGACACCCACTTTGGACCAACCACTGTGTCCAGGGGCTGGTCACTGTGATGGGTAGACTTCAAGAACCACATGGTTCAAAAGGAGGAGAAAAAATTCACCAAGGGAGGGGGTGCTGTCCCCACAAGGATGGACTCGGGGCAGAATCAACATTAGTCCCTGGTGGTTAGAAGGGACGTCTCCAAATGGGATTTCTGAGTCAAATTCAGAGATGCAGGCAAACTGGGCTTCGGTTTCTGGATCTGGCCCCAGTCTGCTCACTGGCTTTGGTTTTGTCTTGACCTTTGGAAGGCCAACTACCCACTTCCTTGTCCTTTGTGTTAATGGCATCCACACACTGGACACTGGTCAGTGTGATCACTCATCTGTCTACACAGCATAAAAATGGCAGGGATACTCAAGCGGGTCATTCTGACATCGTATTAACATTTCCACATTCACTTTCAACTTTAGGTCACATTCTTGAGGTACCTTGGAGTGGAAAATCTCCTTGTCATGTCTATCAGTTAGTGGGGTATACACGTAACACAGAGGCTGCCCACCAGATAAGGCCATAAGCATGGGAAGGAGGAGAGTTCAAAGGGCCTCAGCTGACCTTGGATGACCTTGGATGTTGGGCTCCATCCATGTCTGTTCAAGAGATCAAGAGCCAACGGCTTGAGAGGTGGAGGAGGCCTTTCACTGAGTGGGAAGTTTTACCCAATCTTTTAAGATGATTATTTAAAATGTTTGCACCCATCAAATTTCTGTGCCCGGAGGTGATTCACCACTGCCATTCCCCCCGGCTGTGATTCTGTGAACAGGGCATGGTGCAAACAGAACTGCTGGAACCAGACCCTATACCCCGTTCCTTAATACTTCTCCCATGGAGAAGGGAACCAGAAACAGGGAGGCACAGCATTCGATCTTCTTATCCAGGACAGTGATCTCCACCTCTGTTTACCTGGGTAATTTTTAAGACTTTCAGAGGGTTTCACCTTTCCCAAGGGGTGTCTGATTGTTCATCTATAAATAAAATATTTGAGAGTCATTCCCCATGATCGATTTTGCCTAATTCTGTCTCAAGTTCGGATGACCATTGACCCGCCAGTGATCACACTGACCAGTGTCCAGTTGTCCCTTTGCTACTGTCCTATTTGGTTCTGTCGTCCTCCTTGTGGGACCCAATTCAGAGTCATGTGGGGCCCATTCTGTTGTGTCTTGTGTTCATGTTTATTCCAGGGACATTACAATAGCACCAACTCAGTGTTAGTGGTGTTAAAATCCTGGCCGCTAACAACAGCTGTGCCGAGCTTAAAGAGATCACAGGCTGTCAGCAACATTTGGGACTGTGCTCGTTGTCGTTATGGGTGACGTGGTGGCCTTAAGTTGGCAATACATTTTTCTTTTCTTTTACTTATTTATTTTTTATTTTTGACAGTACATCTTTCAAGTGGGTTTCTTTTACTTTGTTATTCATATTTTTACTTGCCGTGAAATACACATAAGGTAGCATTTGCCTTCTTGCCCATTTTGAGTGTACAGTTGACTGGTGCTAAGGAAATGCCCATTGCCATGTAACCAAGCTGCAGAGCATTTTCATCTTGCAAAACCGAAACCCTGTTCCCACTAAATATTAATCACCCTTCCCCTTTCTCCTGAATGAGGTCCTTTCCCTTGAATCCGGGCAGGGTCTGTGCCTGCTCCAACCACTAAAATATGATGGGAGTGATGCTTTCTCAATGTGGGCTCCATGCCTTAAGAAACTGGAAAGTTCCACCTCCTGTCTGTTAGAACACTCTGGGGGGCTCAGACCACCGTATCAGCAGACATCCCGCTACTCAGCCAGCATGCTGAAGAGGCACATTTAGCCTTTTTGGTGGACATTCCTTGTCTTCTAGGAATCCCCGACACCTCACCAGGCAGGTAAAGGAGCTCCTTTGGAGCCTCTTGATCAGCCCATCCACCAGCCAAATGGGATGGTGTCCAGAAGAGCAAGCTTGCAACAGAGGGGTGTGATGGACTCCCAACCCAGCCAGTGCATATGGTGGCGGGAAGGGAGACCTGGGGCCATGGGATGAATGGGTTAGGTGGAGGTCATTTAGGAGCACATCTATCATGTTTGAATAAAAGTGTAAACATTTGCTGTGGATGGCTCAGTTGGCTAAGCTTCTGGCTCCTAATCTTGCCTCAGGTCATGATCTCAGGGTCCTGAGACTGAGTCCTGCATCAAGCTCTGTGCTCCAAACTCAATGGGGAGTCTGCTTCTCTCCCTCTGCCCATCTCCTTGCTCACATGCTCTCTCTCTCTCTCAAATAAATAAATAAATTTTTTAAAAAAATGACAAACACTTGGGGTGCTTGGGAGGCTCAGTCGGTTGGGGGTCTGCCTTGGACTCAGGTCATGATCCCAGAGTCCTGGGGTGGACCACCACCTTGGGTTCCCTGCCGGCGGGGAGTCTGCTTCTCCCTCTGCCTGCCGCTCTGCCTGCTTGTGCTCTCTCTCCGTCAAATAAATAAACAAAAATTTTTTTCAAAAGTGTAAACATTTCTCTCACAGCACTACCCTTGATCACCAAATAAATAAAAAAGACAAAGTAATATTTAAAGAAATAGAAAAGTGCAGCACATGTTATATGTATCCTCTTAATCTCTATCAATTACTATGTTGCTCCAGATTTTGTTTCCTGAGTCTGAAGCCCTTCGGTACTTCTCAAACTTAAGTGTGCCCATGGAATGTTTGAATATGCAGATGTAACAGGTTGATTTGAAGCCTGAGATGACACACGTCCACTCTCCACACTTGAAGAGGAAAAGTTGAGGTTCTGGTTGGTGCTGGCTGGCATCCAGTGCTCAAGGTGTGGCCTCACCAGAGTTTTTGTTTATTAAAAGTTTTAATGAGATTTTAGTTGCAGACCATGTGATTCACCCAGGTGGACTGTCCAACTCGCTGGCATGGGTGCCAGTCACAGAGCTGAGCAACTGGCAACACGATCAGTTGTGCAACATTTCCTCACCACAGAGAACTTTCCGTATAAATTAGCGGTCACTTTCCTTCTCCACCCTCCGGACCTGAGGCAAGCACCAATCCGCTTTGTCTCTACAGACTTGCCTATTCTGGACCTTTCAAATGGATAGAATCATACTATGGGTGGTCTTTCATTTGGCATGTTTTGGGGTCCATCTTTCAGGCACGCATCCCTACTTCGTTTCTTTTTTATTGCCCAGTAATATTCCATCGTTCGGATAATCTCACATTTTTTTTATCTGTTCACCAGTGGATAGATAGGTGGGGTTGTTCATAGTTTTGGGCTCTCAGGAATAACGCTGCTATCAATGTTCTCATGCGCGTATACGTGCGGACAGTCTCAATTCTCATGCGTGTGTATCTACAAGTGGAATCCCGGAGTCACATGGTAACTTACGTGCGGACAGTCTCAATTCTCATGCGTGTGTATCTACAAGTGGAATCCCGGAGTCACATGGTAACTTGTGACAGTCTTCTAAGCTGTTGTCTACAGGGACTCTGCCGTGGTTACACTGTTGCCAGGAGTGTGTGGGGGTTCCATTTATCCACAACCTCTTCAACATTTGTTACCTTTTCTTTTTTAAAATAGGTAACCCTAAAAAAAAAAAAAAGTTAACACCTTCATTTATTTTTTTTTAGTAATCCCTACACCCCGTGTGGGGCTCAAATTTGCGACCCCAAGATCAAGAGTCATGTGCTCCACCTACAAAGCCAGCCAGGCGCTCCTGTTATTATTATTATTATTTTTATTATTATATGTTCTGAGTGGATGTGAAGTGATATCTTATTCTGGTTTGAATTTACATTTCCCCAAGGGCTAAGGAGCCACTTTTCAGCATCTTTTCTTGTGCTCAATGGCCATTTGTATGTCTTCTTTGAAGAAATGTCTGTTGGTATCTTTTGCTTATTTTTAAATTTTGATATTTTTTTTTTTATTATTGAGTTGTAGAAGTTCTTTGTATGTTCTGGGTGCGCATTCCTCATAACAGAGATAGGACTTGTCAATATTGCCCCCCAATCTCTGGGTTGGATTTTCACTTAGGATATTATTCTAAGAGGCAGAAAAATTTTTAATTTTGGTGAGGTCCATTTTATTTTTTTCTTTTGTCACTTATGCTATTAGTGTCACATGTAAGAATGCTTTCCCCAGGCCAAGGTCATGAATATTTATTTATTCCTATGTTTTCTCCTGAGAGTTATGTAGTTTTTGCTTTGACAACATACATCTTTGAAGAGGGACCACTGTTAAAATCAAACTACAAATAGTTTGGTGCCACTTTAGTTTGCCAAAAAAGGGGCACCTGGGTGGCTCAGTCAGTTAAGCATTGGCTCAGGTCATGATCCTGGAGTTCCAGGATTGAGCCCTGGCGGGGGGGCTCCCTGTTCAGTGGGTGTCTGCTTCTCCCTCTTCCTCTGCTCCTTTCCCTGCTCATGCTCTCTCTCTCTCTGTGTCCCTCAAATAAATAAAATATTTCAAAAAAAAAAACTGAAAAAAAAAAAAAAAAAGGAAAGAACACAACCCAACTGTCCACCTACCGTGGATGCGTGACTAAATTGTGGACTTAGGCAAAGAAAAACTCTACAGCAATGAGAATGAGTAAACTGCAGGATCCTCCAGGATCTCCATCAGTTTCACCAACAAAATGTTGAGCTACAGAAGGCAGAGCCAAAAATATATATATACTCTAGGGATTCCATTTACATAAGGTTCAAATAGTGGCAGAACCAGACAAGCTTCTTTTAACTCACCAGTGCAATGCTCAGACCCAAACCAGCAGCTCCACTCACTTTTCTCACTGCTGATGTGTATAGTCTCCATTCTGAGGGCCTGCCGTGCCTCAGGCGTCATAGCAAGTGTTTTACACACGCAGTGTCGTTTAATCCTTCAATAGACCTCTGATGTCGGGACCATTATGCCCATTTTACTGATTAGGAAACTGAGGTTTAGAGCAATCAAGTGTTTTCCCTGAGATCAAACTACTAGCAAGTGCCAGAGGCTGAAATCAGCTCATTCCCTCCTGGCTCCTTGCACCGGGTTCTGGAGGGCTCTCGGGTCCTCAGTAGCTGGACAGCAGGGAGGCCCACGTAGGCGCTGAAATCTTGCACGTTTTTAAATAACATTTTCTCGTGCGCGCTTACTTTATTATAAGAAGGCGGCGCGGAGGGGTGCCTGGGTGGCTCCGTTGGGTAAGCGGCTGCCTTGGGTCATGATCCTAGGGTCCTGGGCTCGAGTCCCGCCTTCTCCCTCTGCCCCTCGCCATCCCCCACCTCCCCCGCTCGTGCGCTCTTTCTCTCTGATAAATAAATAAAATTAAAAAAGAAAGAAAGAAAGAAAGAAAGAAAAGAATACGGCGTATAATACACATAACACACGAAGTGTTCATGCTGGCCGGGTCGACCGCAGGTGGCTAGTAGTTGGGTTTCCCGGGGGTCTAAGGTGACACCTGCAGTTTTGACTGTGCAGGACGTCCGTGCGCCTACGCCCCGGGCTGTTCAAGCGTCAAGTGTACATGGCATATAAGGCCACTAGACTAGATAGGGGTCGGGGTGGGGGGGGGGGAGTAGAGGGCCAGCCTGGACGCTTTGGGCAAGGGCCAAGCAGCTGTGTTGGGGGCGGGGGCCTCCGAGTGACCACGGGCGGGAAGGGACGGACGGGAGAGTCTGCTCTTGCTCCGAGCGCCGTATTCATGATTTTGTCCCGTGACTGTGTCTCCCACGGTGGACTCAGGGGCAGCTGACTCTTGTCGGAGTGGCTGATCGAGCCAGTGAGGTGTTTTCTTCGTGTGTGCGCCTCGCAGCTTGAGGCTGGGGCCCGGAGGAGGGGTCGGGTGCTCACCCTGTCCGGCCTCGCCCGCGGTAGCTGGTTTGTTTTGCCCGAGGAGCCTGCAGGGGTGAGCAGAGAGGAACGTATCCTGCTCCCGGCTGGGCAGGGGCGGGGGGTCAGGCACGAGGGTGCGTGCGGATCTCGGGGGACAGGGACACGGGGACCCCGTGAGAAGAGCAGAGGTGAGTTGCTTGTGTGGCCTGGAATCCACCCACCCCCCTTAGCCGGGGTGTCCTCCGCGCCTGTCCCTCTCTGGGGGGCCCGTGGACCCTCCCTCTGCCTGCGCCCTGTGGGTCCCGCACCCAGCTGCCGGCTCTGCAGGTTGCGGTGCTCTTTGCCTGCAGAGAACCCCGCGCGCTCTTCGTCTCTTGGCCTCTCAGCACCATCGCTCCAGCCTCCTGCTGTGACACCAGGCCGGGGGCGGGGGGGGGGGTGGGCACCAAGCCCACGAGGGGTTTGATGTCCTCGACTGGGCATAAGGAGGTGTCAGACCTTGGGAAATCACTGACGCCCCCTGAGGCCTCGCTTCTCAACCCGGAGAATGGGTGCTAATTTATATTTTCCCATAAAGTCGCTAAGATGCTCAAATGAGGTTATTATGAAAGTGCTCTGTTAAGCGTGAGAGTCTAAAATAATGACTCATTAATGTTATCGCTGTAGAAAGAACAGCAAATGGAGGCAAGAACCGATCTGGAGAGAGAGGAGTGAGCAGGAGCTCCATCCTGCGTGGAGGAAAGCCCTAAATAACGCCGCCAGCCGGGAGCCAGCCAGCCCAGACCAGAGTCCCATAAAAATCAAACGGCAAAGAAATAAAGAAAAGAGGTTCAAGTTCATGGCTGAAAAGCCATGTTTTTCTGCTGGCCCCTGTGGGAGGGGAGTTATTTTTTTAGTGTGGGAATAGGAATAGAGCAGAATCTCTCCCAATCAGCCTTTGGAAGGTTTACTATGATTCACAGGCTGTGACTCAACATATGAAAATTCTCAGTAGTGTATTAGTAACAGTTTATATCCCTAAAAAAGGAGATCAGATAAGGCAGAGGGATTACGTAATTATTTTCTTTTCAGCTTCTGCCTTGGATTTATCTGACACGCTAATTTCAGGAAGAGAAACTTTCTCTCCTTCCTGCACAGAAAAAAAAAAAAAAAAATCTCATTACTTTCTTCAGTAATCACATTTTCAAAATACTTGTTAAGATCAGCCTCCGTGCTGCTGCTGTCACACTTTGCAAACATGGTGTAAGAAATTAATTTTCTCCCATGGTGCCCCCTCAACCCAGTCAGCTTTGCTAGGAAGACGGTTACATTGATACAATCCCTCTCCCCAAGATACCATCACTGCCAATAGTTCTTCTAGAATGCACCTGTCATGTGTTTTTGAGTTACAGTTGTCATTTTGACTTATGTTTATCAAGACTTAAAAATACAGTTCATGAAAATGCAGTTAAGTAGAATAATTCCCTACCACTTATTCATGTCATCGAAAGGATCGATCGAATGTAATAAAAACATCAAGCCAGCCATGCTAAAGGGATTTAAAAGTAAATTTCATTTGTTCCGTTTTATTAAAGACTTAGGCATACCTAATCACAAATACTCAAATCTGGTAGATTCCAGACCTACAGACGATTTGAACCTTGTCTAGATTCTATAGAAGTGCGTCCTGTTGAATGTAAAACTACAAACTCACTGAAGAATACAGAGGTTCATGCACTTTTAATTTAATTTTTTAAGATTTTATTTATTTATTTGAGAGAGAGACAGAGAAAGTGAGAGAGGGAACAAAGGAAGGGGAGGGGCAGAGGCAGAGGGATATGCAGACTCCCAGATGAGCAGGGAGCCCGATGTGGGGCTCGATCCCAGGACCCCGAGATCATGACCTGAGCTGAAGGCAGACGCTTAACCACCTGAGTCCCCCATGCACCCTATTTGAAGGATGTTAACAAAGGACTTGATTTAGGCCAAAGCATTCATTTGGAGGCCAAAGAATCTACTTATTTTTAAAAAGATTTTATTTTTTTAGAGAGAGAGTGTGTGAGCCAGGGGTGGTGCAGAGGGAGAAGGAGAGAGAGAATCTCAAGCAGACTCTTCACTGAGCAGGTAGCCTGATGGGGGGCTCCATCTCACAACCCTGAGCTCCCCAGGTGCCCTTGGAGGCCAAGGAATTTAGATCAGCCCTCTGCCTTGGTTAACCTAACTGGTCAATTTCTGCTTCACTGTGTCCCTGTGGATTTGAGTCTCAAATATGCACTTGGAAGGATTAAAAGGGGAAAAAAAAATTTCTTTGGCCAGTATATCTTCAAAATTTATCCAAACTCCCTTTGTGCTGTGGGTCTCCCCCAGAGCCGGATATGAATCAGATTTTAAATCAACTTCTTTCTGCCCAGAAATTTCAAAGCAACAAAGGCCCCTCAGAAGGAGACTCAGGGAGAACAGGACAGCAGGATAAATGGAAGAAAACTTGGCTGCAAAGTTCTTGCACTGTGTCACCTTGATCTGGTCTTGATTTGTGGAGGTTTTCCAGCTGTGGCCTCCGCCAGGATGGGCCTGGATTCCTGTGCTTCCCGCCATAGTGCAAGTGTCCCATAGTCAGGGTGAGCCATTGTCCTTCCTGTTGGGGTCCCCACGTGAGGCACAAGAGATGCCCCTCAACATAACTGGGCTTTAGGGTAAGGGAAACAAACCAGGACCCCATGCCAGGAATTTTGAGAGAATGAAAGATATTAGCCAAGAAAACACAGGTTCTTGGAAGGAATTGATGTCAGGATTATCTTCTATTATCTAGATAATTCAATAGATGTTTCCAGAAGAGCAAACACTCACAACCCCCTCACTGCCTACCTTTTAAAATATGCTGAATTGAAACATAACATACTTTCAGAAAAATATATAAATACCTAATGTATACAAATCTTCACAAAGGAGATGTCTATGTAACCAAATTCAACTCCCAAACTACCACTAACAAGTAGCAACTCTCCCCACGTTAATTGTTACATAATAGATTCATTTAGCCCCTGTTTTTACTTTATATAATGAAGATATGTTGTTGTACCTGTGATGGTTACTTTTAAGTATCACCTTGGCTGCGCCATGGGGTTTCTGGACATTTGGTCAAACATTATTCTGTGTATGTCTGAGAGGATGACTCCGGACGAGATCAACATTTGAATTGGTAGACCGAGTGAAGCAGATTGACCTTCCCTAGCATGGGTGGGCCACACCCAATCAGCTGAAGGCCTGAATACATCAAGAAAGGCTGAAGCTCTTCCTGCCTGCCTTTGAGCTGAGACTCAAGTTTTTCTTACACTTGGACTCACACTATTCCTGTGTCTCCATCCTGCCAGTCTTGGGCTAGAACTTAGGTCATCAACCCTCCTGGGTCTCCAGGTTGCTGACGGCAATCTAATGACTTATCTGTTTCTATAATCACATGAGCCAATTCCTTATAGTAAATAAGGAGCTTACTTATATATTTATATATAAAAATATATATAATACATAATATATATAATATACATGTATATATAAATATATGTATATAAAATATATGTATATAAAAATGTATACATAATGTATAAATATATAATATAATATATAATACACTATATATTTATACAAAATAAAAAAGATGGTCTCTTTCCCTCTTTCTCTCTATATGAATTTATAATTAGTTCTATTTCTCTAGAGAACCCTAATACATACCCTGCTCACTTCTGCAGTATTTTTATATAATGTAACGAATAAAGTTCTTGTTAATTAACCAACTGGAACTGAGTATGTGGAGTACTTACCTAGCATCTCTCATGTCTTACAAATGAAATGCTCATTTTTCCCATTGTAGTTTTTCTTGATTACAATATTGGCGAAATGCTCTGTACACCCCATTTTCAGTCTAGCTGAGATGGCCATATTCACGCCTCCGCAGTTGAGTGCAAAATTTCCCCTACACCCTGAAGACACAGGGCGGAGGACCTGGAGTGGTCCCCTGCATCCAGGCTAAGGAGGGGGGCCCCCTGGATGGATGATGGTTGACCCAATCTTGAGGCGACCTCAACACCAAACCCGACTGCCGGCAACACAGTCCAAGTGAGTCTTATCAAATAGACACTTGGGACTGTCTTACACCCAGGGCCTTACCCGGCCCTCACTTTAACACTTCCTTAAATAGACAGTAACAGAGTGGAGGAAGAGGGAGGTAAAATACATCTGGGGCCGATGTGCCATCCGCTGGGATCTCCATGATAATCGTCCACACTGGTCAGTCATTTATGGGAATATGATCCAAATGCCAGCCAAGGCCTCCCTGACCCTCTGGCTCCCACATCCACATAATGTCTTAAAGCCCCACATCACCCCTCGTATAAATCTTGGCCCCTTCACCGGTTTCCATCAGAGATCTCTGTGTACCAGCTAGTTGGTGAGTTTTAATAGAATTTTGCTAAAGATTTTGGAGTAGAAGTGGCTCACTGTAACACAGCGTATGCTGTCTCTGTCTCATTCCCCATGCCCTTTTTGCTTTCCCTCTTTCTCAGAGGCTCCATAAACCACTCTGCTGATCTTACGGGCAGCAATTTAACCACCCTCTTCTGTTGTTGGAGAATGCTTTGGGATGCCTTACTCTTAGCCTGAAGGAGTTGGTCAAACGATTTCTTCGAAACCCGTCCAGTGTCTTCCCAAAGAGATCTAATAAAATAAAAATGTCCTGTGTCATTATAATTTGACCAAAGGCCATGAATTTGCTATATGCCCTGCATTTGTCTGGGAAGGGAAGGTACAGGAACATACACAATAAGCTTCCCTATCCTCAAGGCACAGAGAGCCCGCATGGGGAGGCCACGTGCCTGACACAGGAAATGCCTCAGTGCCGAGCTGGGGGGGTAACAGTCACAAGTGGGGGCTGCAGGATGGTCCCGGCCGGGGGCACCCAGCTGGGAGAAGGGTCTCTGGCTGGGTCCTGTAGGACGGGCAGGATGCGGTTTGACCGATGGTGAGGGGAGAAGGGTTGAGGGGGCGCCCACGGCGTCAACAGAGTGGTGAGTGTGGCAAGGCGTGCGAGCCCGAGTGTGAGTGTGTCCTCTGTGTGTGTGAGTGTGTGTGCGAGCCGGGAGGAGACCAGGCACTTGCCAAGAGCTGATGAGACACAGCCTTGTCTGGGAAGATGGGTGAAATTGTGAGGGGCCCCGAAAGCCAGAAAGAGATGTCGCCTCAGGACCAGTGACCTGGGAGAGTCAAAGCAGGCGTGTCTGGGCAGGAAGGGAGACACGGGGAAGCCCCTTGAAGCATCCTTGCCTAGCGGCGGTGAACAGCCTGCGCTGGAGGGGCGAGGGGACTGGCTGTCACTCCGGGTCCCCACAGACAGGGGCCGGGGGCCGAAGGATGGGAGATGGAGAGGCAAATCTGAGAGGAAAGGTAGCGTGGACTTCCAGGGGGCACGGGCGGCGGGGCAGGGCAGCCCCTCTCTGAGTAGGAGCCTCTCGGCCCCCTGTGGCTCTGCCTGGACCAGGCTCCTAGGGACCCAGTGACTAAATCATAAACGAGCTGATCCTACGTCCCCCTGGGAGGGAAATCCTAAGTTATCCACAACCCTGAATGGTTTGTGGGAAAGAAGTGATTATTAACCCGGAGACCTGGTTTCAGGGGGTCCGCAGGATTTGAACGTGTACAAACCTCCCGTCAAAATGCAGCATTTCTTTCATCATAAATACAGGCGACAAACCAGTCACATTAGCAGTGCCCCGGGCTTTGTCCCCAATGGAGTTCACAGACAGTTTGTATCACATTACCGCTGTTTTGAATGTCATAGTTTAATTCAACCTGCTGCCCGATATTACGATTTTAAAATATTTCATAGTGAAACAAATATAGTATTTGTCATAAATTGTAAAAAATACTTGATTTGATGTGTTTCCTTTATTTTTTAAGATTTTATTTTTGTAAGCCATCTCGGAGTCCAATGTGGGGCTCGATCTCACAACCCTGCCATCGAGAGCCTCATGTTCCCTTTTAATGTATATAGAAACGTTATTCTCAGGAGAGGTCTATGAACTTGATGGCCGGACAAGTCTGTGGCCAAGATGGTGATGAACCCCACACGAGATTCTCATCAGCGGGAGTTGAAGCTGTGTGCAGAGTTGCCGCAGTTCCCAAAAATATATGACGCACGCATCCAAGCACTGCCCAGACACTGCCCAAACTCACCGGAACATGGTTGCCTGGAAACTAAAACCTGCTTAGATTGTTCTTTTTCTTTCTTTTTCTTTTTCTTTTTCTTTTTTTTTTTTTTAAGGAAAGCAAGCTTCAGATGCCTGTAGAAGCAGGTCAGGTGGTCTCCTTAGAAGACCACCCCTGGGGACCTCCAGCCCCCGCCAGAGGGCAGAGGGCACTCCCCCTCCCTGCATTCCCCCACTTGTGCTCTCTTTCATTTCTCCCTGCTGGGGCCTGGGGAGGGCCATCAGCACACCTTAAAATAATCTTAACAATCCTCCTTGTCCAGAAATATTGATTAAGTACTTCCTGCCTGAAAGACCCCACGCTGGGGACTAATGGGTCACAGCAGACCTCGGGGTCCTCGTGAATTCGTGTCTCTCAGTTTATTGCACTTCCCAAATACTTTCGTGTTTCCCATTTGATTCTCTCACTTCTGAAGATGATCCTATAATAATCCCCGTGTTGCAGATGGGGAAGTGAGTCTCAGAAAACAGCAGACACTCGTCCCTGGCCGGCGGCAGAGACATGACTTGAGAACAAGCTCTTTGCTCCCAACCATCCTCATGATGCTTCTGCAGGGCTGGGGTCTGGTCCGGGATCCTGCTGCAGGGATGACCCCTCCCACCTCCGTCCAGCCTGGGATGGGGTTTTCTGTGGACCCTGGTGACTGAGGTCCCTGCATTTTGACTTCCAGCTGGTTGACCCTGTCACAGATTATCTCCATCCGTTCTGTGTTCATGATGCTGGAGGGGAAGGAGAAATTCAGCCCTGGTCGAGCTGACTTTAAGGAGACCCCAGAGGATTGTGTCTGCTTGTGAGACGGATCCTTTCAACGTTACCTGGAGACAGGAATTTAAGGTACCTCCCTTATAGACATCAAAGCCACCAACACGAATCTCTGTTGTGAACCTTGTTCTGGCCCCACTGCCTACCTTTGGATGTTAAAAAAAAAACCAGTCCTTCCTTGATTCAGACTTCCCACTAACTTCCTGCCTGAAACAGAGGAAGGGTTGGGGATTTCATTTACAGACCTTGGGGAATGTTCCAATTACAAAGTGTTACCGATTCTACTATCAAGAGTTTACGAATCTATTTGTGTTACCTTCCAAAAATATAAAAGCGCACCCTGAGACTTTGTAGCATTTCCGCCTGGAGACACCAGGTGAATGGTTCACTGGTAATTCTGCTGCAGAGATTTTTCTCTGTTCTTACAATTGCTTTTGTAGGAGAGCTAAAAATAGAGCTGACGATTACATTCATCACTGAAAATACACGTAATTTGGAAGGTGGGCTGGGTTCAGTGATTTCATGGGCTGGCAATTTTCTGCTGGATGCTGGCTGTTTTGGGGGCCCGGATTTTCAGGTCCTAGTGCTGCTGAGTACTTCCGGCCGCCGGCCCTTTTAATTCACATTATCTGGGTAACTGAAGCCGTGTATATGTCATGCCAAGGGAGGTAGCCGCTCTTATTCACAGAGTATGAGCTGACTTTGGATTTGAAAAATCCAAATTCTGGTTTGATTTTCTAGTGAAATGCTGTAGGACCTTGAGACATGGTTTCTCACGACTGTTGAAAAATCTTTGTCGTAGCCAACAGAATGAGTATTTCTTGCTGAAGAGGTTTTTTTTTTTTTTTTTTTAAGAATTTTATTTATTTATTTTGGGAGAGACAGAGAGAGAGAAGGAGAGAGCATGAGCAAGGGGAGGGACAGAGGCAGAAGGAGAAGGAGTCTCCACGCTGAGCAGGGTAGCCCGATGCGGGTCTGGATCCCCAGATCCCAGGATCATGATCTGAGTCGAAGGCAGATGCTTAACCGACGGTGCCACCCAGCACCCCTGGAAAGGGTTTTGAATACATCAAAGGGATAGATAGACACCTCCACATTTTTATATATATATATATATATATATGCATATATATATATATATATATATATATATATATATATATATTAAAGATCGGTGTGATGGTGTCCTCACCCCTGAAATCGACACAACTTTCCGGGTCCTGCACCCCCACACATGTCTAACCAGAAACCATCAGGATTCCAGTTCTTGGGGGAGACCATTTCTGGGATGCAGTTTGGGTCTAGCTTGTGGTGGGAGAG
This sequence comes from Mustela lutreola, assembly GCF_030435805.1. NCBI lineage: Eukaryota > Metazoa > Chordata > Mammalia > Carnivora > Mustelidae > Mustela > Mustela lutreola. The sequence continues at coordinate 9,943,672 of NC_081303.1, read as the reverse complement.
GAGCAGAGTCCTTTAACATCAGGGCTGGAGCCGGGGGCAAGGCTCAGACGAGGAAGAGTCCGTGGGACAAACAGTCCTCTCCATCTCCCGGGGCCTCTCCTGGAATCTGGACTGAAACAAATGTTCTGGGCTTCCTTAAGTAAAACATTTGCCAAAGTAAATGCAGCCGTCTGCCTGCTCTTCCAGCAAGGCTGAGGTCGGACGTACTGCTTGTCTGTGTTACCAGGGCTCTGCCCCTGCCCTCGGAGTCCCCCGACTTCACGCCGGGCTACTCTGGGGTTTCCAACAGCTTTATGCCAGCGAAGTCCTCGTCCTCCACTTGACGTTGGCAACAAAGTCTTTGGCGCCAAGGACGGGGGGGCGACGCCTAGGGAGTTGTGTGTCTTGTCATTAGTGTCCCATTTTGCTGCTTCGTCACCCTGGGTCTCTCTCAGAGCCTCACAGCCGTTCCAGGCTGCGAGCAAACGTGGGTGTCCCCATCCCGTTATTTCCAGTTTTTTCCCAGGTGTAGAAACTGAGACACAGAGAGAAAGTATCTGGACCTCATGATAATCATTTTGATTTTGTGATATAGAAATGCCAAGGAGAGTGAGAACGTCATCTCCTGGTTTTCTGGAAAGACTTACCAATCGGCTGGCCTGGCTTCCCCTGCCCTTCTGTGGTAAAAACATGGGGCATGCGCCCCTCCTCGGAGATCTTGCCTCTTGGGATGTCCTCTAGCCTTTGAGGTCTCCACCTTCCAAATTAGGTGACAGTCTAGGTCAGTGTCCCAGGCACATCTCACTTGCCCCTACAAAGGGCTCAGAGTTGAAACTTGGGTGTTTTCAAACTTCGGTTCAAATGACCTGACAAGTTGTCTCTCTCCCCCACCACACTGCAGCAGGGACCACAGCGACAAACTCTCTGTATGCCAGCCTCTCCAAAGGTTTTTCTTTGAAATTTTCCAGATGTGCAAAACAACAGAGTAGAACAATCTCCACGGACCCCTCACCTCAGCTTTAACAATCACCAACATTTTGCCAGACTTGCTTCATCTACCCATTCTCCCTCTTTTGTTCCTAGATATTTAATTTATTTCTTTATTTCTTTATTTGAGAGAAAGAGTGTGTGTGTGAGAGAGAGCACAAGCAGGGTGAGCGGCAGAGGGAGAAGCAGGCTCCCCACTGAGCAGGAAGCCTGACTTGGGACTCGATCCCAGGACTCCGGGATCATGACCTGAGCCAAAGATAGATGCTTCACTGACTGAGCCACCCAGACACCCACCCTCAAAGTTCCACGTGGAGAACTCAGGCAGAGGGTAGAGGAGTGTGGCTGTGTCAGTGTCACAGACCTCTTCTCTCTGAACGTCACCTTTCCTGTAGGAATTCTCTCAGATTCCCTTGGCCATACCCTGGCATGGATATAATTTGTACGTAATTCCCATTTAAAACTCTTAGTAACTATTTTTTTAAAGATTTTATTTATTTATTTGTCAGAGAGAGAGAGAGTGAGCACAGGCAGGCAGAGAGGCAGGCAGAGTCAGAGGGAGAAGCAGGCTCCCTGCGGAGCAAGGAGCCCGATGTGGGACTCGATCCCAGGACACTGGGATCATGACCTGAGCCGAAAGCAGCTGTTTAACCAACGGAGCCGCCCAGGCGTCCCTTAGTAACTATTTTTGAAAAAATCTCCTCTTTCTCTATCTTCTTTATTGAAAATTAAGTAGACCGACATCATCTAAAAGAACATTACAAAGAGAGCAAAGAAATTGAAATTAATAAGCCACAGAAAGAACTCAGAGTGTACAAAATTATGTTTGCAAACTGTAGGTCATCGACTGCACAACAGTGAAGGTGAATAACAAGCAAACAGCTGGTTCCTTAGCACATCCGGGTTTAAAACAACCATATTCTCTTCCCAGAAACCTGCTGCAGCTTTGTCCTGGGCCCCTTTCTCCCAGCTCCCTGTCTCCACGAGGCCAGGATCTTCTTTTCCCGACACAAGGCTATATCTAACTGTGTTTTGGCCTTCTCCAAGAATAATATAAAAGGTCCTTCTTGCACAAAAGTCATATATCTTTGCCTGGTTCGAACCTTCCAGCACCCCTTCACCTCTTCCCGGTGGTTCCTGGTTGTCCATCTGTGAGGGCAAGCCCAAGTCCTAATCAAGTCATAAGGCAGGAGCTGTATTTGCGGGCTCTTCCTGCTTTAACCTACTGTCTCTGCTTAGTTCTAGCACCTTCAACAGCCATCTACGCCTCAAGTGTCCTTGCTTGTGAAATGGGATGCCGTTTCTCTTGCCTCAGAGCCTGGCGTGACACTGAAATGACATCATGCGTGTTACGCCCTTCTATTACAGTGTAATGGCCGGAGCCACTGAATGGTAGTGATGGTGATGGTGATGATGGTGGTGATGGTGATGATGATGATGGTGATGATGGTGGCAGTGATGATGATGGTGGTGGAGATGATGATGATGGTGGAGATGATGGTGGTGCTGCTGCTGATGTGGTGATGATGATGATGATGATGGTGCTAATGATGACAATAGTGATAATGATGATGATGATGATGATGATGATGATGGTGATGGTGGTCATGGTGCTAATAATGATGATGGTGATGATGGTGGTGGTGGTGATGATGGTGATGGTGGTCATGGTGTTAATAATGATGATGGTGATGATGATGGCGGTGGTGATGATGATGGTGATGACAGTGATAGTGATAATGGTGACAGTGATGATGTTGATTCAAAGTATTCCTCCTCCTTCTTCACTTACCCACCCACCACCTCTGATCCCACAGGGAAGTTGCAAAGGTCTACATTTAATAATAGAAATGTACTTCATGGGGCCCCTGGGTGGCTCAGCTGGCTAAATGTCCATCTATGATTTCAGCTCAGGTCTTGGCCTCAGGGTTGTGAGTTCAAGCCCAACATTGGGCTCCACGCTGGGTGTGGAGCCTACCTTAAAAAAAAAAAAAAAGAAATATAGTTCATGTGAGAAGATGATAAGGTATTCTTTTTAGATGGAAAAAAAAAGAAAAAAAAAGAAATATAGTTCATGTGAGAAGATGATAAGGTATTCTTTTTAGATGGAAATATCTCTCTTTAAGGAACATATCAAGCTGACTGAGGTAGGTAAGATTCTGAAGTCAGTTGTCCCCAAGAGTCAATATATCAGTAGAAAACTCGTTTGCTATGAACAAGGCAGAGGATTTTGTCTTTCCTCTTTGAAGAAGGAGGAAAGAGACATGGAGAGGAGAGAGGGGCAGGGTTGAGAAGAGCCAGGCAGGGTGAGAAGGCTGGGTTGGGTCAGGGTAGGCCACTGAGGTTACAGAGGTAGAAATCCTGAGCAACATGTCCTTACTGTTGTCCTTATGGAAGTCATTTGTATTTTTACACTGTGAACCCCTTATCCATCTCTGTGTCTGAAATTTCCATGAAACTCTATGAATTTCAGAATGCTTCATGCTTCAAGTGGTAAGGGGTTTTGTGAAAGTCAGAGAGAGAAACGTGTACATATAGAGATAAAGAATTTGCAGAAATCTGAGGGGGAAGCTTTGGATTTCCACAGGCCATGGTTTTGGGGGTCTCCCTAGGGGAGGCCCTATGTGACTTCAAGGTTGCGCTGGCATTTCAGTAGCCTTGACACAGTGAGGTTAGGATCCACCCGCACACAATAAAGGGGAGAGAATCTAGAGATTGTTCCCTTGTTGTTACTATAATTGCACACAAACATTCAAGGGTGCAATTAGCCAATGTCCTTGGATGCAGAATTGGCTTTCCTGATATGGGAACCAGGCTTTTCCTAGGATGCACTTATTTCATCAAATTTTATCTTAAAATATCTGGGGAAAACATGTGGTTCTTATAATAAAGAACCATTGCGAAATAGTCACCTTGTCAAGTCTGTATACTAGAAGGAAGGCCAAATCCATAAAGAGAAGAGATGAAGTCTGTTCTGTTTTGTTCAGATTCCACACTCCACTGCCGCCTGGGTGACTCTGTCAGTTAAGCAGCTGCCTTGGGCTCAGGTCATGATCTTAGGGTCCTGGGATCGAGTCCCACGCTGGGGTCCCTGCACTGCCAGCTCATATGCTCACGTTCTCTCTCTCTCTCTCTCAAATACATAAATAAAATCTTAAAAAAAATTTTCATGCTCCACTTCTGGCCCAGTTATCAATGTAATGGCAGGCGTTGTCCTGGGTGATCTCGCTCTCCCACTTCACGTGTCTGCTTACAAACGTGTCACCTTTCATATATAGGGGTGATGTCACAGGCTCAGCCTTGATGGAACCGGATGCCGCCTTCGTCTTTCAAGGCTAGGGCTTGGATGGCGTTGCTCCGCCTGTCCCTGGCTGCACGGGCAGCAGGTGCGTGAGGCGGGGGAGCTGGCTAGAGACGTGAGCAAGAGGTGTTATGGGTTGGGTCCTCTTGGCACTGCGCTTGCTCCCGCAGAGCTACCTGACCTTTCACTGTCCATGCTTCACAAAAACCAAAGCCATCTGCTTTCTCCCATCTCGTGTCTCTGCATGCCACGTTTTCCTGGGAAGGTTTCCAGGAGTTTGAGCTCACAAAGCTGGTCATTAGCTCTGGGGCTCCAGAAACAGAGGCCCTAATGGGACTCGTGTCAGGAGAACTGTATGTGCCGGGAGTGCTTGGGACAGGAGGTGCAAACTGGCCAAAGGGGAGAGGATTTCAGGACAGCAGAGCAACATTTGTCGAGCACTGGTTTTGCGTCGGACGCCGTCTAAGGACACACATGCTTGCCTCCTTGCTTGTCATAGTGACGACAGGCAGGACTAGAACTCCCACACTCCAGTGGGACATGAGGCAGAGACACAGGTCTGTATCATACTCAAAGCCATTTTGCTAATTCTGTTGAGGCTGTATGACCCCACACGTTATGCTTTTAGTTGTGCTATCCCTTTTTTTCTGGATCTGGGGTTACCAAATCTTCTGTCACTTCCTTAAAACTCAGAGGGAAGGAAAGGGGTTCCCATAAGCTGCTCCTGCTTGGGGTTGGAGAATGTGGACAGTGCTCCAGTCTCTGGCCAGTTTTGAAGATCACCTAAGGGACCTGGAGGAGAACCAGCCCCAGAGAGCCTTTTAGGCAGTGTGCCCTTGACCCTCCCCAGGACCCTGGTGGGGTAGTGAATAGAAATACGAATGACCAGTTAAATAATTTATAGTGCCAGTATGCCGATGCAATATTTGGAATATACTTATAATCGAGAATTGTTCTTTATCTGAAATTCAGATTCTACTGGGTGACCTGTATTTCTTCTGGCAACCCTAGACCCAGGGTCCCCTAAGGCTAACCCAAGCAGCTGTGAACAGTGACAGGTATCAGAAAACTCCAATCTTTAAGACAGGCCCGTGGCTCTGTCTGAGGTCACCCAGATCTTCCCCAATTGCCTGGTGAGAGCTATAAAGAGAGCATCCCTAGAAGGTAGCTTTGGGGAACCTGAGCACTGGGGTGCCAAGAAAGTGCCTCTTGGTGTTGTGAGAGGGAGGGCATGGAGGGCTTTATGGCAAAATAAAACGGGAGGCAAAGCCAGCGAGCCGGGGTGCCGTTGACTAGGGCTGTCATAATAAAACACCGCACTGCGTGGCTCAGCCACCAAAAATTTATTTTCTCACAATTCTGTAGTCCAAGAGTCCAAGATCAAAGTGTTGGCACCTTTGGTTTCTTCTGAGACCTTTCTCCTCGGCTCGTAAATTGACCACCTTGCCCTGTGTCTTCACACAGTCTTCCCTCTGTGTCGGTGTCCTATTCTTCTTATAAGGACACTAGCCATAGTGTCATAGTGAATTAGGGTCACCCTCAAGGCCTCGCTTTAACTCAGTTACCTCCTTGGGCCCCATCTTCTCATTCTGAACTTCTAGGAGTTAGCACCTCAACACAGGACTTTTCAGGGGACACAGTTTAGTCCGTGACGGCCAGAAAAAGATTCAGGAAGCACGTGAATTGGTCTGTGCAGGTGAAGGCTCTGTCATGGTGCCCGGGGAGGCTCCCAGTACACATCCACACAGGCCTCATAAGCCAAGCTTGAATGACAGCTGAATCTAGGTCTTGACAGAACCCGTGGTACTTGTCCCAGAAGAGGAGGGCCCGGGAAGCTTGTGGAGCTGTCAGAGCCATCACTTGCCTCCTAGCTGCCCGGAAGGCTGTTCTAGAAAGTTCCACATCATCTCTCGGCTTCTGATGATGCGTGAGGCTGTCTGTCCTCCCCCCCCCCCCCAGAGCACAGATGCTCACTGGACACTAGCTGCAGCAGCCTCAGCAACAGGGGGTCCCAACACTGATGTTCGAGTCCCCAGGTCCCTTTGCTTTCAGGGTTGCCCGGAGTGCAGGGTGTCTGTGGGCATCTGGTATCTCTGGCTCATTCCCCTTTCACTGTCCACGTACATGATCCCCCTGACTCAGGGCTTGTTTCTTTAGCCGCATCTGTCAGTCGGGATTAACCTTGGACTTGACTTCGTGGTGCAGGCAGCAGAAAGCTCACACAACCCGAATATAAGGAGGAAGCACCCGTGGAAAACCCTGGAAGGAGCAAATGAAACAAAGGTGGGGGGTGCCTGGGGGGCTCAGTGGGCTAAAACCTCTGCCTTCAGCTCAGGTCATGATCCCAGGGTCCTGGGATCGAGCCCTGAATCAGGCTCTCTGCTCAGTGGGGAGCCTGCTTCCTCCTCTCTCTTTCTCTCTGCCTATTTGTAATCTCTGTCTGTCAAATAAATAAATAAAATCTTAAGAAAACAAAAACAAAACCAAAAAAACAAATGTGGACTCTGTGCCCTCCCACGGAGGGGAAGCGGCAAACAAAATCCGTGTCCGTCAGGATATGCTCAGGGGCTGCGGGGACCAAAAGGCTTCAGCCCAGATGACTGTGAACTTAAGACGTTTCTAGAAATAAGGACTGGGCACAGCTGGGGACTTTTTCCTCCTGTTTTCTGTGCCCAGAGTCTACACAAACATTAAATGCTGACCCTTACCCGTGGGCTGTGGACATTTGGGACGATGGGTGTACTAGAAGGAGGGACATGGAACTGCTAAGGTGAGTAGCTGAGCGCTTAACAGCAGGATGGTCATTTCACATCCTGGGACTCAAAGAATCTGGGTTCAAATCTTTTTCCTTAATTTATAAGCTATGTTTTCCCAGATCAGGGATTTTTAACCTCTTTAGGCTTTACTTTGCTCAGTCAGCACAATGGGAGTATCCACCTGGGAAACACTTCTCTTGAGTTGTGGTTAGGATTGCGTAATAATTGACTCACATGCACTTACTATGTGCCCAGTGTATACCAAATACTCTCTCTATATTATCTCATGTAATTCTCACAAGACTCTCCCAGAGGTAGGCTTGCTACTACCTCAGTTTTACAGGTGGGTAAGGTGAGGTGCTGAGAAGTCAAGTAACTTGCCCGAAGTTAAAGCTGGTGAATGCTGGAGTCAGCATTCAAAGTCAGGCTTATCGCAGAGCTTGATCACTTACTTGGTGGTGGGCTACCAACGGCACAACTAACAAAACCAAAACCAAAACCACCAAACCAAAACAAAAACCAAACCAAACCAAACCAAAACAACAAAAACCAAAAAACAAAATCAAAACAACAAAACGAGACAAATAGACATGCTAGGTGGACTGCTTAGGACATAAAGACACGACAGATGCTAGCTTCCTCTTCTTTTTCCCTCTCCTCCCTTGAATTTGAGAAATTGACAAGTGCAAAAATTTGTATACAAAAGCAGGAAAAAGAGGTTATCTCTTATCTTTTAAAGATATTTTATTTATTTGAGAGAGAGAGGCAGAGAGTGCACAAGCAGAGGGAGTGGCAGAGGGAGAAGCAGGCTCCCCGCGGAGCAGAGCCGGAGAGAAGGGGACTTGATCCCAGGTGAGCTGAAGGCAGATGCCTAACCGGCTGAGCCAGCCAGGTGCCCCAAAAGATGTTTTCTTTGCTGTATTTGTGTTTTTCGGTTTTTTCCACACACAAAAAAATCTTAACGTCTGCAATCAGGAAAAAATCCTGGAAAAAAAAAATCGATCATCATCCCACAAGGAAGAGATCCGATGAAGAGTATCGGGTGCTGAGGTCTTTCCTGCAACTCTGGTTCCCGCTGGTGGAAAGCTACAGAACCCCTGAGACCAGTCCCCCTAAACGACCAGCCTCCAGGGCAACCCAGGCCTGGGGCTGACATCCAAGCTGGGATCCGGTGGGGGCCGTGCGCGGGCTTAATGTGGGGGTCGAGGGCGGGGGAGGGGGTGCAGGGACCCCGGCAGGCCCTGGAGCCGGTGCCGCGGATCTGCCCCCGGAGCCTCGGGCCGACGGATCCCGTTCGCGGCCCGAGAGGGCCCCCGGCGTGGGGGAGCGAGGACGGCCGTGCGGGGCATTGTGGGGTCAGCGTTCGGGTTTCCCCGGAGACCGCAGACCGGAGCCCGAGCGCAGGCGGCGGCCAGGACCCCTCGGCCGAGCGGGGACCCGAGTGCGCGTGCGGAGGCCGCGTGCGGAGGCGGCGAGGGCCGGGCATGGCGGACGTGCGGCCCGGCGGGGCCCGGCGCGGGGGCGCGCAGCACGGGCTGGCGGAGGGGGCGGCGCGCCTGAAGCGCGGGGACGCGGGCGACGGCGGCGCGGGCTGCTGGTGCTGGCGGCGGCTGTTCCGGCGGGGCGCGGCGCGCGGCGGGCGCAGGAAGAAGGCCAAGCGCGCGCGGGGCCGGGCGGCTCCGGAGCGCGGCCTGTGGGCGCACCCGCGCCTGCAGAGGCTGATGCAGCGGCTGGCGGCGTGGAGGAGGCGCTACCTGCGGCGCGGCGAGCGGCCCGAGCGGCTGGAGGAGATCCCGCTGCTGGTGCTGGAGCGCGCGCCGGGCGGCGACTAGGCCGCGGGCGGCCGCCGGGACCCCGGGACCCCGGCCCCTTCCCCCCCACCCCGGGCGCCCCAGAGCCTCGGTTTGGTTTGGTTTGACAAAGGCGAGAAAGAAAAATAAACCCGACGTCCTGTGAATGAAAGACCGCGCGGGCTCTTTGGGGCTGGGCGACCCCCGCGCGGGCTTTCACCGACGGGAAGGGCCCGTCCTTCGTCCTTCGTGTCTCCAGGCTGCAGGGCCTCAGGCCTCGAGGCGCTGGGAAGCCCTGGAGGAGCTGGCGGGGGGCCCGTACCCCACTGGAGCCTTGAATCCTCCAGGGGCTTCGCATCCTCCTGGGGCCCTGCACCTTCCCAAGCACCAGACCCCCAGTTCCTCTGCCCCCCCCCCACCCTTGGGGAGCCCCACACCCCCCTCTGCTGCTCCTTCGCGGCTGGACACACCCAAAGGGGATGAGGTGAGAGGCCGTTGTTGACAGTCTGTGGATTAAGAATAGTTTGTGTAAGCAGCGGGTTGCTGAGCTCCTCAGCCCACATCGAAGTGCTCCAACTCTGCTTTTATCTTTTGTTTTCAGGCATTTGTGAGCTCTGACCTAAGCCAACATTAGAACTAAGGTTTGGGGTTTGCCTGCAGGGACAGATAAAAGAGCACAGAGCAAGGAGGAATCCGAGGAATCTGGGGGACCCCTGGATGGGTCTTTCATTTCTTCCTGTGCCTCATCAATAAAAGCCAGCTAATGATACTCTCCACAGGCTTGTGAGGATGGAAGTCAAATATTAGAAGCACAAGTGCTCGGAGCACTTTCTGAAAAGAAAGAAGGAAGGCGGTCAGGGTACTTATTAAACTGTTATGCTGGCCTCTCCTGGGAGCTATTCCCAGATCACACCTGCGGCCCGCCCGCCCCCCATGCCCCCTCTACCCTCCCCGAAACAGCCCTTTGAACTAGCCAGAAGCATCCAGCAATGGGTCTAGAGGCTCTCCGCTTGATGCGGAAGTGGCCCCTGAGCTCCTGGTCCCTAACAGGGTTCTCCTGGTGCCCGTGACCTAGAAAGTCACTCCCTTCAAGGAAGGAAGTGCCGAGGATCACCACCCCTGTCCGGTGCATTGTAGTGAGAGAGCAGTGGGCAGGCCTGAGAAGGGCAGAGAAAACGAGGCATGGGTCAGAAAGCTGGGGACAGGACTCTGTAATTGAGGTCAGGTGCATTTTGAACTTCTACTACCTCTTCATTCCTGACCTTGCCCCCACAGCTTAAATTATTCCGTAGGGCTTCGATAAGGGGATGCGTTTTCAAGGGGAAAGCCATTAAGCCACGTAGCCAGCCGCCCTGTGTGTAGGGAAAGCAATCCCCACACCCCCACACCCCACCCCGCATCTCTCTAGCCGATTAGACAAGGATCCTAAGAAGCCTGAATTAAAACCTGTTCTGTAGGAAGTAGCCCAGTGAAAATGTCCTTGCTTGGAGAGGTTAGAGGTGAGGGACTTAGAAAAGGAGAAACACCCAGTGGCTCAGTCTGTTAGGCGTCTTTGGGCTCAGGCCATGATCTCACAGTCCTGGGATTGAATCCCGAACCCCTCAAATAAATAAAATCTTAAAAAATCAAAACAAGGAGAAACCCCTCAAAGAAGATACCAAATCACGGAATCCTCCGACCCGGGAAAGTGGGTTCTATTGTGTAATACGCAAGTACAGGTTGTGTTTCCTGGGTTCCTTTCAGAAAAGCAAGAGCCGCATTAATGCACAGTGAATTCTCTCTGAGCCATCATTTGGCTGTGGCTTTGCCTTTTTGTTTTGACTGACCGTCTACTGCCCCATCATACTTCCCTTTTCAGGAGGCAAGGGAAATTGGGTTCATCTCCGTGAACACATACACGGACTCTGTGTACAGGCACGGGGCATCACGTCCGTGTGTCAGAGAATCACTGTGGTGATGTAATGGGCGTCCTCTGGCATCCGCCCAATGCCACGTGTTTTTGGTAATGCTGCCTGCCTGTGATCGGAGCCTCCTGGCCGTGGGCCATCATGGATCCCTCCCAGGCCAAGAGAGGGGTAGCTTTGCCTAAATTTGTGGGTCGATATCTCCTATCAAAGACCAGATTCAGCAGAAGCAATGGCCTTTGGGTGCTCAGGCTCCCTCCCGGGGTTGGGAAGGAGTATCTTCCCGTGGACACCCTATTAGGGACCCCCCTCCCACTTCTCATGAACTTGACTATTTCATGGTGACTGTTTGTACTTCTGATCTTCTGGGGCTGGAGTCCGACCAGCATGTGACTCGTTCTTCCTCTTATATCCATCATCCTCCAGGCCGGAAGCCAATAACAAGAAACGCAGTTTTTCATTAGCTGGCCATTTGGGGTGGTCTTCTGGTGCATTCCCCAAACCCTCCATGTGTCCCTGGGGAAGGACCTCAGCCTCCTAAGCAGTCCCACACACTGAGCTCTGGGCGGTGGCGGCCAGCAAAGAGGACAACTCGTGGTGGGACTGGTCTTACTGGGATGATCCACAGTGCTCGGGGTTCTTGGAAAAGAGAGTTCCAGATGGTGAATTGCTTTACCCTCTGAAATAGAAGGGGTGGGGCGCTGTATATTTGGGTCACCACCGATGAGCCCAAGAGGAGGAGCCTCAGCTCTGTTAATAGGCCAGTGTGCTCAGTGTTCCAGAAGCTTCACTCTGCCAGGGGCTCCAAGGAATGTATAGAGGACTAGGCATGCCTAGCAAGGGAGTGCAGTGAGATTTAAGATGCCCCCCACCCCAGTCTGATTTCCACGGGTTCAGGTAGATCTTACTTTGCCTTTATACAATATATTTCTGACCACTACTACATGAGTTGAATCATTTTTTAAAAATTATTTTTAATTGTAGTAAAATGCGCATAACATTTACCATCTGAACTCTTTCTGCATTCGGCGGTATTACACACTTCCATGTTTCGTAGCTATCAACATCCCCCAACCCAGAACTCTTTCCATTTTGCAAAAGTGAAATTCTGTGCGCATTAAACAATGACTTTCCCTGCCCTCGCTTCCCTGAAAACCTGGCTACACTATTCTGCTTTTTGTCTCTCTGAGTTTGACTCTATCCTATAAATGGAATCGCACACTATTTGTGATAAACCACCATGACAGGCTTATGGCTTATTTTTTTATTACTTTTAATTCCAGTTAACATAGCAGTGACATATTAACTTCAGGTGATCAGTGTAGTGATTCCACATTTCCATACATCACCCAGGGCTCATCACAGCAGGTGGCCTTCATCCCCATCACCTAGTCCACCCCCCCCCACCCACATCCCCTCTGGTGACCCGTCATCGTGTTCGTTATCCATGGACACTTGGGCTGCTTCCATATCTTGGCTCTCGTAAATAATGCTGCTACACACATAGGGATGCATGTATCCCTCTGAATTCGTGTTCTTGTACTCTTTGGGTAAATATCCAGTAGTGGAATTCCTGGATGGGAGAGTCGTTCTATTTTTAACATTTTGAGGAACCTCGCTATTGTTCCCCACAGTGGCTGCACGGGTTTCATTCCCACCCACCCTGCACGAGTCTTCCTATTCCTCCACATCCTCACCCACACCTGTTGTTTCGTGCGTTGTTGATTTTAGTGGTTCTGGCAGGTGTGAGGCGAAATCTCACTGTAGTCCCAATTTGCATTTCCCTGACGGTGAGTGGTGGTGAGTATGTTTTGAAGTGTCTGTTGGCCATCTGTATGTTTCCTTTGGAGAAATTCCCTTCGTGTCTTTTAACTGGATTAAAATTAATTTTTAATTGCATTATTTGTTTTTCGGCTGTTGAGGTTATAATGTCTTCAGATATTTTGGATACTAACCCTTAATCAGATAAGCCACTTGCATATCTCTTCCCCCATTCCAGAGGTTGCCTTTTAGTTTTGTTGATTATTTCCCTTGCTGTGCAAAAGCTTTTTTATTTTGAGTCCCAATAGTTTATTTTTTCTTTTGTTTCCCTGGCCTCAGGACACGTGTCTAGAAAAATGTTGTTGTCACTGATGTCAGAAACATTACTGCCTGTGCTCTCTTCTAGGATTTTATGGTTTCAGGTCTCACATTTCGGTCTTTAATCCATTTTGAATTCATTCTTGTGCGTGGGGTAAGAAAGTGGTCCAATTTCACTCTTTTGCATGTTACTCATCATTGTTCTCAACACCGTTTGTTGAAAAGACTGTTTTTTTCCCATTGGATGTTCTTTCCTGCTTTGTCAAAGACGAATCGGCCAAATACTTGTGAGTTTATTTCTGGGTTTTCCTTTCTTTTCCATTGATCTGTGTGTCTCTTTTGGTGCCATTACCATACTGTTTTGATCACTACAGCTTTGTCATATAACTCAAAGTCTGGAATTGCGATGCCTCCGGCTTTGCTTTTCTTTTTCAAGATTGCTTTGGCTATTTGGGGTCCTTTTTGGGTCCATATCAGTTTTAGGACTGTTTGTTCTAGTTCTGTGAAAAACGCTGTTGGTATTTTGATAGGAATTGCATTAAATGTGCGGATTGCTTTGGATAGCACAGACGTTTTGACAATATTCTTCTAATCCATGGGCATGTAATGTCTTTCCTTTTCTTTGTGTCACCTTCAGTTTCTTTCATGAGTGTTCTTTTGTTTTCAGAGTACCCTCTTCCACCTCTTTGGTTAGGTTTACTCCTAGGTATCTTATTATATTGGCTGCAACTGGGAATAGAATTGTTGTCTTAATTTTTCCTTCTGCAGCTTCAGTGCTGGTGTACAGAAATACAACAGATTTCTGTGCATAGAATTTATATCCTGTGACTTGACTGAATTCAAGCAGTTCTAGCAGTTTTTTTGGGTGGAGTCTTTCAAGTTTTCTATATAGAGTAAAATGTCATCGGCAAATAGTGAAAGTTTTGACTTCCTCCCTACTGATGTGTATTTGGAGACTTGAAACCATGAACTCAGCTCCTGGCCGCTTCAGGCTGGGGCTTCCGGGACAAAGCAGCCCTCCTGGGAGTTCCCATCTGAAAAAACTCCAGGCTGTGGGAAGAATTTGCTGTTTGTTCTAGCCAACACCTGAAGACAGGCCCTTGACCTGCCTTTCTTAGAACTTGTACTAAAATGGGATTACAAGTGTGAATTGCTCTTCTGTCCCCTTGAGATGTCTGTATAGCTTCTCAGACTGACCTGTCTCTTTCTCAAGGACCCGAGAGCCATTCCTTTGAAATGGAATCTGTGGGAGCTGCTGGGCTCAGTCTCCCAGACTGTGTGGAGGAGAGATTCCTAACTGCGGGGATTGCTAGCTTGCAGACTTGATCGCCCGATCACATTTCCACTGACCAACCCTTTGTCATTCTTCACTTGAGGCACCCCCCCACCCCCACCCCTTGTTCCCCCTTAAAAAGCCCGGTCACTTCTGCACAAATGGAACGAGCTCTTTGACCCCAGCCCGCAGAAGCTGGACGCCGTTGCTTAATGGTCTCCTTTTTCGATTACGGACGGATCTACGGACACTGAGAAGTGGTATCAAACTGGATGTCGCAACTGGGGTTTCATTTCAGAATCGGACTAGTAAGAAGCCTGGGCTCCATGTTGAGTACCTGGAAAGGGCGTCCGATTGACTCACTGTGCTGTTTTCCTAGCAGAGCCCTAGACTCTGACTCTTAGTCTCCCCCTTTGCCCTCAGGGGCTCTGGGGGTTGCAGGAGGTGGGAAGAACGTTAAGACTCACTCTCTCACCTGGGAAGGAAAAGTGCAGCTGAGGCGGACATGCTTATCTCCATATTCAAAACAGAAGCCAGTCAGCAGCCACGGGAAAGGGAGGAACACGGTCTTTTTAAGTCCCAGAGCTGTGAGCTCCTGGGATAGGAATCCAGCTGGGCACGTGGTCCTTGACAGTGGCGTTCGGCTCTCATGGGTACACGCTTGTTTGCCACCGAGCATTCATTTCTCAAGCTGCTTGGTAAGAGCATCCCACATTTCCTTTTGGAACCAGTCTCAGCCATTAGTTTGCAAAAGGTTGACTCTACTCCCGGGTCCAGGGATGGGTTCCAGCTGGCTTTACCAGTGGTCCCCAATCCTGGCTGCACACAGATTCTGCGCCCAGAGATTCTGGTTTAATTGTTATGGTTAGGGCGAGAGAGAGGGTAGAGAGAGTGAGAGAGCATGAGTGTGGGGGAGAAGCAGAGGGAGAAGCAGGCTCCGATATGGGACTCGATCCCAGGACCCTGGGATCCTGACCTGAGCCAAAGACAGACACTTAACCGACGGAGCCACTCTGGAACCCTGGTAGACTTTTTTAGAGCAGGTTTAGGTTCACGGCAGAACTGAGTGGAAAGTACAGAGCTCTCAAATGTGCCTTCCCTGCCCCCTGCCATGGCTTCCCCTCTCAACAGCATCTTCCAGCAGAGTGGAATATTCGTCAGAGTCATGGACCCTAAACGGACACCCGATTTTATCACCAGAGTTGATAGCTCACACTATGGTTCGCTCTGGTGGTCCACATCCGGCGGGTTTGGACAGACAGACGATGACACGTACCCATCAGCCTGCCATCATCCAGAGCAGGTTCACTGTCTTAAAAACTTTCCGGATATTCAAGGGCGCCCGGAGGGCTCAGTCAGTCAAGCATCTGCCTTCAGCCCAGGTCATGATCTCGGAGTCCTGGGACTGAGACCCATGTCGGGCTCCCTGCTCTGTGGAGAGTCTGCGTCTCCCTCTGCCCCTCCCCACGGTGGTGCTCTCTGATGATATCTCTGTCCCTACTCTGTCTCTCTCAAATACATAAATAAAATCTTAAAAAAAAAAAAAAAAAAAAAAGCTTTCTGATATTTAAATATTTTAAAAGGCGGGGGTGGGGGGTTGCCTGGCTGGCTACATTGGAAGAACATGCAACGCTGTCAGGGTCATGAGTTCGTGCCCCACACTGGGTGTAGAGATTATTTAAATATTTAAAAAAAGAAGAATTTTCTGTGCTCTTCCAATTCATCCCTTCCTCCCCACAGATTCCTGACAACCACTGTTTTGTTGTTGTTGTTGTTACTATTGCTGTAAGTTTGCCTTTTCTACCATGTCACTAATGGGAATCATACAGTATCTAGGGTTTTGCGATTAGTTTCATACGCATTGTTAAGACCCTTCGGGTAATTCTAATATGCAGCCCTAGTGGAGAGTCTATCTGAAGCCAATTAGCAAATTCCATTTTGTGGCTACTGTTGAGTTCAGGGACGGGAAAGTTTCCCTAGTGGGTCTAGTCAAGATAGACCTTAGGACCTTGGGACACAGGTTCTTTTCTGGTGGCTCTAAACAAGGGACCCGTACCCTGATACCAGCTGCGGCTACAGTGACATCGCAAGGCGAGGGCCTGTCTCGAGGGGTGGAGCTAAGAAATGCAGAGAAATCAGGTCTGGGAGAAAGCCATGCACAAAGCCAGCCTGGGCCCTTTCAGATGGATGAGTCGGGATGCTTTTGGCAACAACATAAGAAAGTCAAATCAAAGTAGCATACAAATAGGGACATTATCTCACATTATAAGAAATCCCTAGGGAGACCGGTTCCAGGTTCGGATGATCAGCTCAGCAGAGCGTCAAAGCCCCAAGTTTGTGCATTATTCACGCTCTGCCTATCCTTGGTGCAAGGCTCTGCCTTGAGGCTATTGGATGCAAACCGGCCTCGGCAGTCCCCATGCGCCTTCCAGGTGTAACAGTCCAAAAAGAAGAGTATAGCATCTTGCGATCTTCCAGGAGGAGAAAGCCTTCTCAGAATCCCTCCAGCTGGCTCTCCTCCTGTTGCAATGACCAGAAAGGAAATGTGTTCACGGCCAGCACCATCTGGCTTTACCTTCAGCCTGGGGAATACGGTCCAGAGAGTTGAATGTCTGAATAAAATTGGAGCTTTGGGGACCCCCAGTTCCCTAAGGAGAAAATTTTAGAGATGAAAGGAAGATGAGGGATAAAGAGGTGGTATTTCCTGCTCTCCCCCCTCACCCCTTCCTTAAGCCGATATGCCTGTTTAAGTAGGGTTGGCTGTCCCGAGTTAGAAAACCCTGGGGAGCCGGATAGAAATGCATATTTCCCGGGGCCCCATCTGGTCTGCTGACTCTGCCTAACTGGAGGCGATGCCCGTGGGAATCTGTTTTAAGCTCCCAGGTGATTCTTGGGTTCACAGTTTGGGGAACATGCAGAAGGGTAAGAGCTGCCGGGCGGGGGCACCTCTGGGAGCCCTCTCTTCTCTCTCCCAGCCCCATCTCCTGGGCTGTGCCAGAGTCTGCCACGGCCCCTCAGGCCAGACCCAGAGGAGGAAACGGGCACTGAGAGGGGACGTGAACTTGTCCAGCGGGTCGTGCTGTCTTCTCCTGTTTGCACTGGCAAACGGGACTCTCCATCGAGCTCCCGAAGCGCCAGCTTCAAGCCCCTCGCTGTCCGGCTCCAGAGTCCAGGCGGGGAAGGAAGTCAGGTACTGAGCAGGAAGCTTTTCCACGCAAACGTTTCGGGGAAACTGCCTATAGCGATCTTGAAAAACAAAAACAAAAGACCTTGAAAGCTCCAAGACTCTAGTCATTTATTCTAATTCCTTTTCTCCTTTGGGCTCCATGTGGACTTGGATGATGTGCAAATGTCACGCCCTGCCCTGCCACACCCACCTCCACCAGCGGCTGGGGAGGGTCACTAACTCAAGGCTGTCTCTTGCTCCAAAGTGCCCTTTTGCAAATCAGCACGTGGGAGAGGAAGGGCCACCTTGGCACGGTGGTGGCTCCAAGTGCACCCCAAGCTGGCCACCCCAAGCCAGAAGCCGAGCTCGCAGACCCAGCTGAGATGCCCAAATGGCACGGTGTATGGAGTCCTTGTAAAACCTACGAGCCCCAAGCCAGAAGGATGAGCCGGGTAACACACGCAGGGAGAGGACAGGCAGGGCGGAAGGACCAGCCTCCTGAACCCAGGGAGACCCCCTGTTCATCAGGGAAGACATCTGGATTCTGTTCCTCACCCGAATGCTGAGGATCTGGGGGTGCGGGGCTCAAGGCTTGGGTGCCGTTAGCCTCACAGAGAATCCCATCCTCTCACTGTCTGCCCCATCAGCTGGCCCCGCGGTGAGGGGAGGCTGCGAGGACCAGAGCTGAGGACACCCAGGGTGGCTAAAGAGACTGAAGATGTCTGAGGTCATGTTCACTGTCGAGGTGGCCGCAGCTGACTCATCAGGTAGCCGACAGAGCAGCTGGGCGGGGGCAGCTGGGAGGGCTCAGTCGGTTGAGCATCTGACTCTTGTTACTGGCTCAGGTTGTGATCTCAGGGTCCTGGGATCGAGCCCTGCGATGGGCTTCGTGCTAAGCGAGGAGCCCACTTAAGACTCTCTCCCCTGCTCCTCCCCATCACTCACTCTCTCTAAAACAAAACAAAACAAAACAAAACAAAACAAAACAAGTCTTTCAGGGCACCTGGCTGGCTTGGTTGTTAGAGCATGTAACTCTTGATCTCGGGGGTTGTAAATTCCAGCCCAACATTGGGCATAGACATTACTTAAAATCTTTAAAAAAAAAAACAAAACAAATTTTTTTTAAAAAAATGAAAAAAGTCAATTGCATTCATACGTATGAGGAACAATGGGTCTGAAACTATAATTAAGAGATAAAAGATATTAACCGTAGCAAAAAAAAAAAAGTAAGGAATTGAGGCATAAATCTAACAAAAATATATAAAAGGCCTTTATGGAGAAAACTATAAACCTTTTTGAGGGTCATTAAAAATCAGTGTATATGGAACGATTATCATGTTCTTGGATAGACTCAATGTCATTCAGATGTTGGTTCTTTACAAGCTGATCTATAAATTCAATGGAATTTCAATAGGGTGTGTGTGTGTGTGTGTGTGTGTGTGTGTAACTTGTGAAGCTGATTCTGAAATTTATATGGAAAAAAACCAAGACTAACCAAAGCACTTCTATAGTAGTTGGGGAGACTTGCTTTTTCACAGACTGGGGCTTATTATAAATCTTAGCAGTTAGGAGAGCGTATCATGAGTCTGGAGATCGTAAACAGCCCAGCGGGACTAGAGGGCGCCCAGAAGGAGGCTCATCTGTGCACAGAAACCTGGTTAACAGGAGATGGGGATGGCCAACCGGGGGGAGACTGACAGGCCATTTGGTGTATTGCGTGAGGGCGAACAGTTATCCATCCGGAAAAAAACTAGATTGAGCTCTTCCTCACTCACACACACACAACATACAACTCTGGGTGGATTGAAGACTTAGCTGTGCAAAGGAAACATTAAAATATTTAGAAGAAAATGTAGGAAAATACCTTGATGATCTAAGGGGATAGATGAATGTCTTCAGATATAAAAAATATTTACCATAGAGAACATTACTAATATTTCTGGCTGCTTTTTTTTTTTTTTTAAGATTTTTATTTATCTATTTCACAGAGAGAGATAGTGAGAGAGGGAACACAAGCAGGGGGAGTGGCAGAGGGAGAAGCAGGCTTCCAGCCGAGTAGGGAGCCTGATGCAGAGCTTGATCCCAGGACACTGGGATCATGACCTGAGCTGAAGTCAGACACTTAATGACTGAGCCACCCAGGCACCCTTATTTCTGACTACTTTAAAATGAACTTCGGTTTCTCCAAACACACCAGAAAGATAGTGAACGAAGTCTCCAGCTGGGAGAATATATCTGTAAGACACAGAACCATCAAAGAAGGGTAGCCAGAATATGTTACTATTTCCTACGAATCAGCAAGAAAAAGACACGTAACCTAGTAGAAAAACAAAGGATAGGACAGACATTTCACAGAAAAGGAGACATAAGTACTTAGCCCAGAAACCCTTAAGAGTCTCAATCCTACTAATAATCAGGAAAATGCTTTTCAAAAGCACACCTAGGTGCCGATTTCGGCTGGCCAGATTGGTGACCAGCCCCGGAGAGTCAGTCGGTATCAGGTATTGGCAAGGGTGTGGAGTGTCGGGACGAGAATCTTCTGCTGGTGGGACTGGACAGCGTTGCAGCCCCTTGGGAAAATAATTTTGGTGACCCGGTGCTGACAGGAGGACAGGAGAACTTTGGGCTGGTTTGTTAAACAAGATCTCTAGCAGGGGCTTTGGTTTCTCCAAAACGCATGTGGCAGAGAAGTCGCCTGGAGGAAGACTGACTTGCCCTTTGCAACACTGTACGTAAACCAGCGAATTCTCACCTAAGATAATAAAGTGCTAGCAGACGCAGCCGTCCCCCGGAGGTTACGCTCATACGGTGCTTAGTGCTTATCCGCACTGGACATGCCAACAATCTCTAAAGTGTGGACGTTGAATGAGGCCCTGCTGCTCGAACAGAGCTGCAAACAGCTATGAACGTTCACACGGGACCACTTAGAACCAGACCTGCTGCAGAACCTTCTTCCAACCACGCCACTCGGACTCTTTAAACTGCTTTTGTGTCTCGAGTGATTTCCTTCCTGGCGGCCGTGTGGGCATACGATACAGTTCTCACCTCTTTGACTCCTTCAGTTAATAATGAAAAAAAAAATTTTTTTTAAAGGCCAGGATCTGAAATTTCATTATATAACATGATTAGAAAATAGCTAGGCTATGGAGCTCTGTTTGGTTAGCAGGCGGAGATAGGATTTTATTTAATAAAAGGATAATAAGAAGATGGCCTTGTTTCTTCTACATGAATCAAGTTGGGCAGGAACACTCTCTACAGCCTTGCGATTCCCTTCAGGGAGACATCTCTCCACAAGCAGCAGGAGACATGCATTGTAATAGTCACAGAAGCATCGCTCTAAGGGCAGTAAACCGGAAATGCCCCAGATATCCATTAAGAGTCGAATTGATAAGGGCGCCTGGGTGGCTCAGTGGGTTAAAGCCTCTGCCTTTGGCTCAGGACATCATCCTGGAGTCCTGGGATCGAGCTCCGCATCAGGCTCTCTGCTCAGTGGGGAGCCAGCTTCCCCCTATCTCTCTCCCTCTGCCTACTTGTGATCTCTGTTAAATAAATAAATAAATAAATAAAATCTTAAAAAAAAAAAAGTCGAATCGATAAATAAAATTGTGGTATATTTGTACGACAGAATACTATACAGCAATGAAAATGAATGAAGTATCACTACACGTACTCATGTGCACGAATTCAAAAATATAGATGGAACTTAAAAAATCACAGGAAAACATTCACAGTGGGATTCCATTTGTATAATGTTTTAAAGTAAGTAAAACCAAATGACATGCCGTCTAGGGATGAAAATGTGGGTGTAAAAACCATGAAGAAAAGCAAAGGGATGATGAGGACAGAGTTCAGGATGGGGGGGTGGGGGGACGTGTTGGGGCAAGTGCCTGGCAGATGGGGGAGCCCGGGATCCAGTGGCGAGGGGGGGACTGGTCTTTGGAAAGACTAAGAGACCTTCTCCCATTGGGACAGGGACAATGACTCCGATTACAAATTCAGGTGAGTTTGTAGATTGGGAAATTGGAGGTTGTGAGGTAATAGAAGACAGATACAGCGGGCTTTGCCCCTGGTTCCCGACACGGGCGCCTGAAACCCCTGTCCGTCCTACGTGGTGAGAGCACGAGGAGCAACTCCCGTTCTCCTGAGGTGGCTCTGCGTGGGCTCCCGGACGGGGGCGGGTCGGCTGAAAGGCCAAGCCATGATTAGACGCTTGGAATTCGCAGCCCTCCTCACCCCCACTTACCCAGAGAGGGGCAGGGGCTGAAAATGGAGTGGTGATCGGCCCCGCCTGCTTGAAGAATCCTCCGTAGAAATCCCGATGGCACAGGGTTGCGAGAGCCTCTGGGTGGGGGTCGGGGTGCGTGTGGATACTTCCACGGGCGAGAGGGTGACACATTCCAGCTCCACGGGGACAGATTTCCTGCACTCGGGACCCTCCCAGATTCGCCCTATGTATCTCCTCATTCTTTATCATGTCCTTTAGTCAACGGTAAAACTAAGTAAGTGTTTCCCGAGTTCTGTCAGCTGCTCCAGCAAATCAGCTGGACTTAAGAAAGGGAACCTGTGATCGGTCGCTAAGTCAGACAGAGGTTGTGGTCACCTGGGAGCTACTACTTGTGACCGGCACCTGAGCCCTGACCTGGGGGCTGAGACCACCCCCAGGTAGACCACAGCATCACAGCAGAGTTAAATCACTGGACATCCCACTGGCGTCACACAGAATTGCGTGGGTGGGGACCTTCCCCCTACGTAGGATGACCAGATGTGTGGGACGTGGACGTTCTGTGTGAAAGTAAAGGAGACGCACAGAGGAGGGAGCACTGGGTTTCGTAATACAGGGGCAGCTGCCTCCGCTGTCTCTGTTGGAGGAAGCACACAGGGGAGGGTCTCAGCTGACGTGTGTGAGGACATGGGGGACATCTGAAGTGACAGGGGGTACGGTGTTATCCGGAGCATCAGAGCCGTGCGGGTCAGTGGGCAAAGACTTAGAAGAGGGTCAGTCGCGGTGGGGACATGGTCAAGGTTGGAGTGCTGGTGGAAGTGGGGCAGAGACCTTGACCCTGGTTCTCAACCAGGAACCACCGGCTACCCCCTGGAGGCAAGATGTGTGGGGACCTTTGACGTGGCAATGACTGGACTGTCTTGCAGGAGGCACTGTCCCACCCCCGTGGCAACAGAGACCGGGGGGAGAAACACAGGGCCAGGGTACAGGATGGGACATCTGTGTGACTGGAGTCCCTGCAAATGAATGAGGACAGGAACGTGGTGGAGGGGAAGGTAGGCAGGAGGAGGGAGAGCAGATGGCCGCGCTGAGGGTCACCAGGGAACACGGGCTCAGCGGAGCTGCTGGTTTGGGAATCTTGCATGATATGGTGACACCAGCGGCGCAGAGCTGGTGGTTTGGGACGGAGGAGGGGGAAGTGTTGGAAGCAGCAATGGCAGGTGCGGGGGGAGGGGGCACAGGCTGGGAGTACGCACCTGCAGGGGACAGCTGGGCTCCAGAGGAAGCAGAGGAAGCAGTCTGCCTGCTGCAGACTGGGAGTCCCAGTGGGAGGGGCCCAAGCGGCTCGGTGCTGTCAGCGGTGCAGAGTACCGGGTCCTGCACAGACGGGAGGTGCACACAGCAGGGCTACAGTAAGACCATTTCTCTTTTGTCTGGTCTACAAAATCCACTGATAGATGCAAAGTGACTTTTTTTTTTTTTTAAGACTTTATTTATTCATTTGACAGAGGTCACAAGTAGGCAGAGAGAGAGAGAGAGAGAGAGAGAGAGAGGAAAGCAGGCTCCTTGCTGAGCAGAGAGCCTGATGCAGGACTCGATTCCAGGACCCTGAGATCATGACCTGAGCCGAAGGCAGAGGCCCAACCCATTGAGCCACCCAGGTGCCCCCAAAGTGACTTTTTTTGCAGAGATGCTGGTCTTCTGTGGATTGTCGGCTGCCCACCAGGGGCCTCTGCGTGGGCCTCTCCATGGCACCCACCTGCTGACCCTGGTGGGGCTGGGGGCGGGGAGCAGGAGGCTGCAGGGTCCTTCTGCCTTTGATTAGGGCCGAGTCTGGTAGCCCTGCTTGCCTTACTCTTTCTTGCTTCGGTTTGGTGACCTCAAAACCCCAGTCCCCATTTGGGTGGATAATCACATAGATAGGGCCCTGGGCGGACAGAGTAACTTGTCCTTGTCTAATTTTTTGCTGCCCTGCCCAGTGCATATCCCTTTCCCAGCAGAACCAGCAGAGCGGGTTGTAACCCCCTCCACCTGAGGGGTCTGGCTTCTGGCTTTGCCGACCATATTCCCAGGTCCACCTGTCCGCAAAGCTAGGCCAGCCTGTTGGGCTCCCTCTGTATGGCAGCAGCTTCTGGAGCATCTGAAGGTCGCTCAGGCACTAGCTCCCTCCAATCGCTGGGGGTTAGGGGGTGAGGACGCTAGTGTGGTAGCCACTGGCTCCCCTAGCTGGGCCGGCTGAGTAGCCAGAAGTGTTTGGTGGAAACAGGCAACTGCTCCTGAATGAGGGGGTCACAGAGGAGCTCTGGGTACAGGGCTCTACTGTGCTCAACAGCATGGGAATGGAACATTCCAGATTGGGGCTGTAGAGCCCTCCCCATCGGGACATGGCTGCAGGGTACAGGTACACCTGTCCAGCCTCTGGAAAAGAATGCCTGCATGACCAAGTTGGGAGAAGGCCCTTCTTAACTCCCGTTAGCTCCCCTCCTTGGTGCTGAGAAGAAGGAGACCATGCCCACTGCCCAGGGTAGGGTCAAGGTGCCATCTTCTTGGGGAGGATGTTGTTTTTGGGGGAAAGGATCAAAGGTAGGAGTCTGAGAGGACTCAGCAGTTCTCTGGGCTCAGAATCTGTAAGGAAACGGGTAGCTGCCTGCGTCCAAGTTACCTCTTGGAAGTACAGCCAAAGCCATTCATCTTTATTAGCACAGATTTCCGCAGACTCAGAACAAGGTCAGGGTCTGGGTAGTGAGAACTCGGGGAGGGTAACGGGGAAAAGGAGCTATTGTTTCTCTGTGTACTCGGCATCTTCTCTGTAGGCAAGACCAGCTGCTTGACCAGATCTGAGTTTGCGACCAACTTGTTGGAGGCTGTTCGGAACCTACTCAGATGGGGCACTGGGAGCGGGGGGAGGTTCCCTTCGGTCCCCATGCTTGAGGGGAGAACACATGCCTGTCCGTCATTCCTTTTTAGCAGGGAGGGGGCCGCCAGCAGTTATTTAACAGTACTTAATTTAAGAGTTTTTGAGTTAGTGGAGGGACATGCTACTCGGCTAGGTACAAAAAAAGCCAGCGGAGAAGGGCAGGGCCATGCTGAATGCGCTAGACAGAAGCGGAGCAGGTTTACGGGGAAGAGGGAGCCCGCGTGTGCAGCGGGGGCTCTTCCTCTGCGGGCCACCCCCCTGCGCTCTGGGCGCAGAGCAGAGAGGATGTGTCTTCCCTCCCAGCCTGCTCCCATGGCCCGGGAGCTGGGGCGCGGATACCCGCCGCCGCTGTGAGGAGTGTGGCCATGCTCTCTGGGAGCAAAGGACTTGGCCAGTGGACTTGGGCTTGAGGGAAGCATGTGAGTCAGCGCGTGGGTTGACCAGAGGGCCGACCGCATCCACAGAGCAGATGGGGTTTTAAGAGTCACCGCCCACCGCACCACAGCTGTAGTCAGAAAGCACTAGGAAACATTTCTTATAAAAGTATTTTTTAATAAATTGATGTATTTCAATGTTGTTAACATGATAGCCCAATGCTATATCAAGGTAGCAAAAGTGAAATTCCTGGTATTTTTTTTTTTTAATATATATATAAACACTATGAATGACCGTACATTTGCATTCAACTTCACAAGAAATGATCTTCAGGTTCATGAAGATTCTTTAACAGCTGTAACACCTCTCGAACAGTGAAGATGTGTATGGACTGCGTAGACAAGGCGAGTCTGATGACTGAGCCGCACCCTAAGACCGAACGGAAGCGCCGCGGCAGCGTGGCCAGCTTGCGGAACAAAACCCAAAGGAAATACAGCACGGATTGAAACGACCGAGTATCTTGCAGAAACGGAGCCATAAGAAGACAACACAGATTCGAGCCCTGAAGCAGTGAGTGTGTTTCTACCCGTTTCGTGATGGAGAGAAGCCACGGACACGGAGTCCCGCAGCACGTGCAGCGAGGACTCTTCTGGCACACACGAAGGCGCCCATCGGCGAACCCCGGGCCTCCCTGCTCTGTACAGATGCTGGTGAAGGGAGCTGGGCGCTACTGCTGAGGGCAGAGCGGCGGCCGGCTGGGGGCAGGCCTCCGCCGGAGCCTCTCTCCGCACCTCCTCCTGCAGTTCCAGAGGCCACTTTCCAAAGCCGATGCCCCCTTCTTAGGGTTGACAAAACAAACCGACCGACCCAAGCAAGGGCACTGAAAACCAACAGAAACCAGAAGCTCTGACGCCCCCACAGTCTGTCACTGTCTAACCCACCGTGAGAAATGTGTTTCACTTGGTTCCCACTACAAAGAGCATCTCTAACTCCGCCACGTCATACGTACCCTAATGGACACGGATTTTTCTGAACAGGCCGAGAACGAGGGACAAGGAAGAGCTGGTTAAGTGCTAGTCCATAAGTCCAACCGCAACTTTGAACTATAGAGGGGAACTAGTTTAAATGAGAGTTTCGAAAGTAAAGACGTTTCTTTCTTTTTCAACCTCAAGTACCCCTGGACGGCAAGCAATCTCACACCCAGGATTTTGGCTGATGACTGCTACTATGAGGAGCAGCCTCAGGCCACTATTTATTTCTACCAGGCCCCTTCACGCTATTTTTCACTCCAAATGCCGCAGATGAAAGTAAATACAACAGGACGATGGAGAAATCATTTGTGTGCGAGGCGCTGGGCTCCGGCTAAGCACTGACGGGATGTCCCTGGCGTTCTAGAGGGGTCTAACGGGCGGCCACTCCTTCATGTGGGTCAGCAGCGCAGACTAAAATCACGTCCACCGGAATGGACAGGAAACAACCGTCACCCACCACCGTATTTAAAAAAATCCCAAGCAAACTGCCTCCGACACTTTCCACTCCCTTGGCTTCTGGCGCTAGGGCTCTCCTCTGAGGGAACACATACCTGGCCAGAGTCTTAGTGTTTGATTCTAAATCTCCTTTTGAGGCCTGAACCGAGTCCACTTCTCACAAAGACCATATGCTCCTTCCCTCCTTCGGCCGCGTCTCGTCTCTGAAACCAGCCCTCTGCACCCTCTGAAGAACCAAGGGCAGAATGGCCGAGGCTTTCCTCTCCAGAAACGGAACAGTCAGAAGCGTAAATTAGGTTAAGTGGCTTCATTTTCCTCGGGTCAAAGCTTCTAACCCAAGGTTTGGTTTCCCTAGGAACAGCGTGTGCTTCAGTTGGTAAAAATGAATCAAAATCAGCTGAATGGAAAAGTTAAAAACGTCCTTTACTGAAAGGTATGGATCTTCACAAAGCGCTCTAGCAAACAACCCAATCGAGAAGTCTGCGTGAGAGCAGGTGCCTTTGAAACTAACCGTCTCGACAGAGCTGAAGTCACTGCCTCGGATCTACTTCTACGCTGCATCCAATATTCTATGTAGGACATTCATTCTTAAGGCAGAAAAATTGAATCTGACACGTAATGACTTGGCTCTTACGTCCAGGGGTCAAATGGGAAGCAGCCTGCGCACACTGAGTCCTTGCTAATGAGGACCCGTCCGTGGCAGCCAAGTTCTCCCTCAGAGCAGGTTCTGTAAGAGACACATCTGAGAGAACAGAAAAAGATGACTTTTAAGACACACGAATATCTTCCAACAAAAAGTCAACGAGACTCGGTTTCCTATGATGAGGGGACACGACTCCCATCACGAGCCGTGGCCTCCGACGCGCTCGGTCGCGAATGGTAGGTAAGACCGCGGGACGGCGGAGTCGCTCGCTGGACGGTGTTACTTCAGCCCCCGGTTCTCAAGGTCTCATGTAACAGGCGGCCCGACCAGTAAGAAAGCAGCTGCACGTCACCTCACACGGCTACTCAGAAGGTTGTCGCCTGGACCCCCCCACGCCCCACGCGCACCCCCCGGCGTCGCAGCGCGGGGCGGGGAGGGTAGTGGATGCAGGTGAGGCCCCCAGCGCGTGTGCAAAAATACTCCTCAGTGACCAGCAAGGGAATCTTCAACGAAAACGAACTTAACGACAGAATCCGAGGTGTCTGAGCCGGACGGACACAGGAAGGGGCCTGCCTGCTGAGCTGGACCAGTATTTGGGACGCAACTGTCCCCCCTTCCCCTCCCCCCCCACCTCCCTGGCCTGGATCTGCCTGGGGACCGCGCTCCCTTGCGGGGCTGCGAGCCACCGCCCTCAGCCCCGGGTGCTCCTTCCCCACTGCGTCCCAAACATGGACAAACCAAACACGAACCTAAAAGACCACTCGTAAGCAGGGGACAGTGACTGGCTGCTCTGGGACCTGTCGCGTGCCTGGGGGCCCCACCGCAGCTTCGGCTGCCGTCGGGAGGCTACAGAGCTGGCCCGCCTCGCCCGCTGGGGCCGCGAATGCTTCCTTCTTCCACGGTGGCAGGAGTCCATGCACGATTTGTAAACAGCGATACAAAATACTGTAAACATAACTGAACAGAGCTCGTATAAAACAGAAGGAAATCCAAATTTACAAGTGGGTAAAAAAAACCAGAGGGCGGCTTCATACAAAGTTCTCCCTCCTGCGCCGAGTGATTCTTTTGATTACAAATATAATCCTGAGCTGAAAAACTGGGATGGGGGGGGAGAGCCATCTTTGCATACAGAATGTCCAGAGGACGCGTGCTCTTGTACTTTTCTCTAGCTGACCGTCCCCTGTCCGAGACAGCTCTTGGGGGGGGGGCTTTGGAGACGCTTAGAGTTTGGTGTGGCGCCCGGGCCTGGGGCCGGCCGTGGCGCTGGCCACGGAGGCGGACGCGGCGGCGTCCTCGGCCTCCTCCAGTTCGTCCTGCAGCTCCTGGCTGACGCTGGACTGCAGGGCCGCGGGCGTGAGCCACTCCTTGGGGAGGCAGCTCTGTAGGAAGGGAATGCAGGAGCTGAAGTAGGCCAGTCGGTTGATCCAGCGAGGGATCTCTTTCCCGCAGAGGATCTGCGGACGACAAAGGGTGTCGGGTTAGGTGAGAAGGATGACGTGGGCCTGGCCTGGTGCCAGGGAGTGCCCCGGAAACCTTGCACCCGGGCCTCCGGGGACATGCGGCACCTGCCTTGGGAGCCTGGGCCCTCCCGGCAGCCCCATCCCCCCTTTCTGCGGAGCCTTGTTCGAGGAGCTCGCTTTCTGCATCTCTCTCTACCCCGTGGACTTCTGTTCCTGACCCACTTCTCCCAAAGCACTCGCATCAGCTGAGAAAGCCCATCTCCCCAGACGCAGCCCTGGCTTCGGGAGTCCGGGGCAGGAGCAGGGCCGTGCCCAGGACGAGGCCACAATGCCCGGCTGCCTTTTGTCTGCAGACTCCGCTGGGGGTGGCGGGGGCGACATGGGGCCAGGAGGGTCCCTCTGGCTGATGGTGTGTGGCTCTCTGCCCACTTCCTGCCCTGAACCTGTCCTTAGGACTCCGGAGCCACAAGCCACGGGCCACCTATCTCAGAGAGTGAGAATTGGGTCTTCCACAGTGAACTTGACTCTTTATTAACGTTCCTGCCTGTCCGCAGGCAATGTTGGGCTTCCTGAGCCCCCACCCCCGACCCTTGCCCTGCCCTGTCCTCCTGGCAGTTTCGCCTCCAGTCACGTCACAGTCACAGGCTAGGATCCGGACATCTTATCTTAGCTGGTGACTCCGGAAAAGATGTCAAAGTATCATAGTCCAAAAATCACTAAAATATAAACAAACCAGGACCTGTAATTAAGCAAGGTATCTCCTCTCTCTGAAGGGGTAGCCTTCCCTGACAAACGTCACTTTTCCTCACATACAACGTCTCTGACTTAACCACAGGGCAAGTCTCACTTAGGGAAGTGGTGGCATTGTTCTGACCAAATTCGGTCACCCGCCAGGCAGCACAGAGAGACAGTACTCAAAGTTATCTGGGAGAGGCGCCTGGGTGGCTCAGTTAGTGAAGCGGCTGCCTTCAGCACGGGTCATGATCTCGGGGACGTGGGATTGAGCCCCACGTCAGGCTCCCAGCTCAGTGGGGACTGAGTCTGCTTCTCTCTCTCCCTCTGCCCCTCCGCTCGTGCTCTTTCAAATAGAATCTTTAAAAAACAAATACATGAGAAACATGTCCGTGAACTGGATCTGGGGGGAAGCTGAGGGGTCACCTTACACGATACCACTCCCGTCTCTCTACCGTCAGAAACCCAGGCAAGCAAGTTTTACGTTGTATTTCAGAGCCGAGATGAACCGGGGAGGGACACCCACACAGCTGCAGGGGAAGCGCAGAGGCGTGGCGAGCACCGTGCGGGGCAGCGACAGCCACCGCGGACTAGTCCCTTCCTCCAAACTACTTCCCAAGTCCTGGTTCTACCCAATGAGCTACCTTCTTCCCAAGGCCCGGTGGTGTGGCCTGATCAGCTGAAAACATGGTATGAAGACCGACAGCCTCCTGTTCTGGTGGGTGGATCGTGCTGCGACAGGCCACACCCGTGGGCTGAGTTCTTCGTGGCGGAGTCTAGTCTGGGACCAGTCCCCTCTCCCCCCGACCCTCTCAGAGGCGTGCTGGTCCTCTGCCAAGCCAATGTCTCGAAACTTCGAGTCCATCCATGAGTCATTCAGCATCGTGACTTGAAGTTTGAAGAGAGGAGGGCCAGCTGTGACACTAAATGCATTACGTACGCCCGTGTACCTGCTGCATCCAGATGTAAAACACACTTCTTACGGTGGGTGGTGGCTTACGGAGCAAAATTACTTCAACCAGTAATTCCCCTTGTAGAAATCCCCCCACCGACACACACTCGCTGGGGGCGAAGAGACAGACGCCCAGGGAGAGCTGGTCCAGCGCTGTGTGGAAGGGCAGGAGGCCGCCCCCGTCTTGTTCTGGATCTTTCCCCACCATGTACGACGGGCACTGTGGGCCTGTCGCTTTCGGCCTTTAATGTGGTGAGGTAGTTACCGCTCTACCCACTTCATGGAGAGAAAATTATTGTTAAGCAGATGTTGAATTTTGTCGAGTGCTTTTCTGGACCTACTGAGATGATCAAATGATTTTGATTTTTCACTTTAAGGTGGCGCATCACACTGACTGATCTGCAAATGTGGAACTACCCTTGAGTCCCTGGGAAAAGTCCCACCTGATCCTGGTGTAGAATCCTCTTAATGTAGTGTTGGCTCTGGCTTGGTCTATTCTATTGAGGATTTCTGCATCTCTGTTCATCCGGGATGTTGGCCTGTGATTTTCCTTTTTTGTGGTGTCCTTGTCCGGTTTTGGTATCGGGGTGTTGCTGGCCTCACAGAAGGAGTGTGGAAGTGTTCCCTCCTCTTTCTTTTTTGGGGAAAGGTTGGAGATTAGGTATTAAATCCTTGAATGAAGTTCGGTAGAATTCACCAGTCAAGCTGTTGGTCTTAGACTTTTGTCTGCCGGGAGATTTTTGATGCAATCTCCTCAGTAGTAAAAGGTCTAGCCAGATTTTCTATTCCTTATAATTCCGCCTCAGAAGACAGTGTTTCTAGGGATTTGTCCGTCTTTTCTTGGGTCGTCCAGTCTGTTCACAGAGTTTCTCTTACGAGACGGAGAACTTCTCTCTTTTGTTGAACCTGAAGTATTGATTTCGGTTATACCCTTTAGGGTTCCTGGCCTTACGCCAGTTAAAACAAATCCCACTAAGCATCGAGGTTCATTTTAGAAAGCCGGGTGGCGCCCACCTTCAGTGTCAGTACGAACCATCTTTGCCGGGTCGGACGCATCATTCAGAACCTGCATGATCTGGCCAGGAACCCGAAGTTGGCCCAAAGAGGTTTTCAGGCCCGAAGCAATGTCATGACGGGGAACACACCCAGAAAGTAAAACCCCAGAGGGCACGCGGGTTACCCTTAGAACAGTCAGTTTATGCTGTCAGGGCACCCCAAGCAGGGCACACGGGTCAGGCAGTCTGGGTTAAAAGGTCTCCAGCCACTGCACTCTGTCTCTGGGAGTGAGCACCAAGGGCCTTGCTCTAGACCGAAGCTTTCTGTCCCCTCTAAGCTGGCGTGCTGCCACCATCCACTATCATGCATGGAAGAGGGACCTTTGGGGGGCTCGGCCCTGGGGCACAGATTAGTGCGCCAACCAGGGATCTGAGTGCCTCCCACCTCTCCCGCCTGTGACCCACGACACAGACCTCACCAGTCACTGAATCTGCCAGAGCCTCGACCTCAGACCCCTGGCCTCCAGAATGGTGAGAAACAAAGGTCTGCTGTGGAGAAGCAGCCCGGTCTGCGCTCTCGGGCCCCAGCCACCAAACGCACGAGAAGACGGGGCTTCTGCCCAAGGGTTTCCAATCGAGCCTGGAAAACCGGCTGAATCTTGGTTCCGGAGGGTCTGCCTAGAGACGGTCGGATCCAAAGAGCTGTTTGTCCGTGACGCCAGGTTGTGGGCCTCGCAGGTGTGGAAGCCGCGTGCGGCAGGTGTAGGAACAGGGCGGCAGCCCGGTGGGCTCCAGGTCCTCGCAGCGGCCCAGAGAGGCCGAGCGCAGTGTTTTTCTTTAGGACAAGGGAAGGCGCGGTGTTGGACAAGAAAGGTGATGACGGCCGCTCCACTTCTCTCCTCCTGAGGGGCTGCGGTTTGGGGCTTGTTTGTTCTTGTTGTGAAATCAGCGTGTGCCGTTTAGCAATCCTAACTTTACTTTTTAAAATTGTCCCTGCTCTCATCCAGCCCTCTTTCTGATCTGAAAAGGATGAGCACAGGAGGGACAAAGAGTTCTTATTGGAAATATTTTTATGTACCTGAACTAGACAGCCATATCATGTTTAGGGATTTGTCAGGGTAAAATCCTGAGTTTTCAGAAAATTTCAAAATGGGTTCATACAGCCACTCCCTCTACCCTGACCACTTACCTAGCAAACAGCCTAGAGAAGATGGGCCCGTGTCTGCGGGAGGAGGGCCGTCTGGCTGCCAGTCCCCAACCGCACCAGTCGTGGCCGGAGCCACCCTGAAGCACCTGGGGAGGGGGGCGTCGGGAGCAGCAGGGGCTCACAGTCCTGGTGATGGGCTTTCCCCCCACTTGCAGTTTTGGCAAGAATCACTGGTTACGGATTCAATCATTCCCAGTATTGGAAACTCTAAGCTGATGAGCAACTCAACGCAGCCAGTCCCAGCAGGAAAAAGCCCTTCCCAGGGGCATCTGCAAGGAAGCCAGGCCGGCCGGTCAGCGTCCCTAACTTTCATGGTGTAGGGGTCCGAGGACAGTGTCCTGACCTGCAATGGTCCCCAGGGCCAAGTCCCATTCCCTGAGCCTCTACCTCTCAGTATAGCAGGGAGGGTGGCAGATGGCACCGGGTTTCAGTCTACGAGTCAAGCCCAGCCAATTAGGATTGTGAATTCAGAATAAAAAAATAAAAAAATAAAAAAATAAAAAAGGCCGCGGCATTTCTTCTGGCAGGAGTGAGGCTGAGATGCCTTGAGGCCAGGAAGCGACATGCAAGTATTCCCTAAAGCCTTTTCTTAAAACCTGCTACAAAATGTGCGCATCAGGCCGGATAATCAGCAACCTCGATGGGTCAGACATCTGATGTTACAAGAGCTCATCAGTATTTAAAAACTGCTTTTTAATACTTTAAAGTCCCCCTGGAAATGGTCTCTTTCACGTCATCTCCCTCACAGTTTCCCAGCAGCAACCTTAGACAGAGGTGACGGCCGTCCGGGGAGATCCCAGCTGGGGCAGGGGAGCAGGGATGCGAGCAGCAGGGAGAGAGTCAGTGTGGTGTCCGCCCTGCTGCCCTTCCTACTTGGCTCAGGCCTGGAAACCTTTTAACCACATTCCCTCTCATGAGGAGGAGAGAGCAACTCAAAAGTTTTAGCACTTTGGGCTGCCTCCAAACTCAATTTTGGGGATTTGGGGGGCTTTTCTCTTCTTGCCGGCAGGAGAGGACAGATCCGGGTTTCACCTGGGCCACACTTGGTCCCCCTGACGTCTGCAGCCTGGCAGAAACAGCCGGGGGATCCAGACGCTGGGTCTCCTGGGGCCGGATCGACCGTTCCAGATCGTGTAGGCTGCCTCTCCTGTAACAACGGATGACAGCCCAGCGGCTCCTCCAGACCCCAGATGAGGGCACAGCGGCCCTGTCACATGAGGTGACTGGATTGGGTGCTTGCTACTGTCTCTGCCAATTTTAACATTTACGGATCCCTATGGGTCCCCGGATGAGGGGACAAGCAGTGTCAAGAAGGATCTGAACCACCTTCTCTCGTTCCCAAAAGGCAACCAGGTCACCTCAACAGTGTCAGCGTGTCGACAAGACTGGTGCTGCCTCACCGGCTTCCACACCCGGGCGAACCATCGGGGATCATGCGAATGTGAAGATGCCAACTCCGTGCACCGTGGCGGGACCCTCCGTGTGGCAGGCGCAGGACGCATCCTCCAAGCAGCACAGCGTCCCCACCATGGGTCTGTCCGAGAGCCGAGCTGTGGCAGCTGCGAGGGCCGGGGAGTCGGGGAGCCGGGCGCCCATGCTCAGGCCACCGAGGCAGTGGCTCCACCTGTCCTGCCCGCCGTCCGGGTCCTGCGGGGCCTGGCGCTGCCCCGGCCTCTGGCCGCCCAGAGTCGGCGAACTGGGAAGCTCCTCGAGTGCCCATTAATCTGCTCGACCTGTTTCCTAATCTTGTGATTTCTTCCCTCCGTCTCCTGTGTCTAGGTCCTACGATTCTGATCTAGCTCCGATCTCCCACTTGGGACTCAAAAACTCCCAAGGCAAGTGTGTGCCCGTGTGTAAGCCGGCGGAACGAAATTTCCAGAGTGGCAACACAAACGACTTAGGAACAATTTTCAGAGCTGGGGGAACAAAACCTCACACCGGAACTGAAACAGAAAAGGAAGAATCTCGTGGCTGAGAGGCAGCCCTCGCTCAGGCATTGCTTTCTTTCAAGAGCAAGTTCCAGGCTGTAAGAAAATGAATCGGGAGCCGAGGAGACGATCGTGGGTCATCGGTGCGCCCTCTCCCCGCGGCCGCGGCGTGGTCGGGGGCACGGTTGGAAACTGCGCCCACTCGGAAGCCGCGGACCTCAGGGAGCTCATTCATTCCTACAGGACAAGGGGCGCCACGCTCCCCCGACACGAAGGCCTGTGCTTACAGGAGACACGCAGGCGGCGGCGAAAGCAGACAGCGAGGATGCCGGGGCCGTCTTTTGCTCGAAGGATCTGCGGAGAAAGCGGCACTCACCTCCGACAGCGCCGAGGAGAAGTGATTGCAGTTCTTGTGCATGAGGTGGTAGGCGTTGCCCTTGTACTCCTTGCCCAGCTCCTCCACGATCTTCTCGATGTCGTCCTCCAGGAAGTCTGTGCTCCCTAACACCACAGCTTCTCTTGAAGAAAAAGGAGGAGGAAAGAAACACGATCGTGTGAGTCTGAAGTATTTCTAAAGTATTAAGTATTTCTTAAGTATTTCTAAAGGGCACGTTTAAGGACTGGCTTATTCCCGGGACTACTGTGACTGGCCTAACAAAGCCACAACAAACACGACTACAAGGTCAATGCGATACTTTTCAAAAGTTCTGTGGAGGCTCGACTCTCCTACAATAAACTCCGAGGTGCACTACTTCTGAATCATACAGACGCAAACCTAGTCATTTTCTTGATGAAGCAGTATGTCGTGTATTAAAAATGTGGGAACACGTTATTTTCCAAGGCCTGTGTACGCCGTCAGGTTATCAGAGAACCAGATCCATGCCGCAAATTTTCCTGCTCAATTACGCCAGCCCCTAAAGAGCTGGCCACAGTCACGTTCAGAAATTGTCTTTTATGTCATCTGCTTTTGTGCCACTGTGAGCAGAATTAAAACCAACCAATCAACCAAGCCCACCAATTAAAAAATAACTGCCCTGCACCTGACTCCCAGCTACCCTGGACTTGCAACAGACATTATGCAACAGAAAGCAGAATTTTAGTCACATACAAGTTAGGAATCCAAGAAAACTGAAAATACTTAGAAAACCCCTTTACCAGTAGTCCTGTTAAAAGGGAAACCTAAGGATGGCATTATAGCTAATCTGTGACCGGCCAAGAAAACCGATGAACTTCATAGTGATAAAAATGTGTAGCCCTTGAGGCGCCTGGGGGGGCTCAGTTGTTAAGCGTCTGCTTTTGGCTCAGGTTATGATCCCAGGGTCCTGGGACTGAGTTCTGCATCGGGCTCTCTGCTCAGCGGGGAGCCTGCTTCTCCCGCTCCCACTGCCTCTCCCCTTGCTTGTGCTCTGTCAAATGAATAAATAAAAATCTTAAAAAAAAAAAAAGAAAAAGTTGCGTCCTATCCTGAATTTCAAGGTTATAACCTCATTTCACCACTTTTTACTTGGCAAATTAACAATCACAGGCCCAGAAGTTTCTTTAAAGCTCCTTGAACCTAAGGTTCTAAATAGCTCTTCAAATACAAACCTTCATTAAAAAATGGAAATTGGATTATCAAGCATTCAAATTCTCAGTGCTGCTGACTACTCATAAGGCTCCAGAGTATTTTGGTGTATCCAAACACGTGATATACACGCACCTTACTAATAGTTTCTCAGCTAACCAACTGCTCCATTATTTCAAATGTATAAACAGTGTCCCTTTCATTGGGAAAAATGAAAAGATAAAAAAAAAAATCCTACTGAATGGGGCACCTGGGTAGCCCAGTCGGTTAAGAGTCCCGACTCTTGATTTCAGCTCAGGTTGTGAGATCGAGTCCTGGATCAGGCTCCACAGTGAGTGAGGGGCCTGCTTGGGATTCTCTGTCCCTCTGCCCGTCTCTGTTCCTGCTTGCGCTCTTTTGCTCTCTCTTAAACAGGAAAAAAAAAAAAATCCTACCCACCATTTCTTTTCTCTTCATGTATTTTTTTTTTTTAAATTTTAAACTTTATTTGAGTTTAAAATAAACTGTATTTGACACCCAATGTCACATTAGTTTCAGGTGTATGCAGAGTCAACAGCCCCATATGCTCTGCTCACCCCGAGGGTAGCTACCACCTGAACCATACAGACACCTGTCACTGTCTTCCCTCTCCCCCTGCATGGGAGGTCGAGGGGAAACCACTGCTACATACAAACGTATTCTAAAGCAGAACCCAAGTCTTACCAAGGTAAGAACGTTTTCCAAGTACACAAGGGAACTTACGTGGGTCCTGAATACAAGCAACAGACTAGGTTACGTCAGGCATTTCAGAGGGCCGATTCCCATCTTTATACAACTTCAGACAGATTCAGTTTTAAATAGTCAGCAACTACAACACCGTCAAAGAAACATTTTAACTTCCTAGATTTTCGTCTCCAGAAGGAATTCTGTATGCTTGTAAACACACTTTGGCACCTAAGATAGCATAATAAAAATTATCCTCCCTACTTACTTAAATTTAAATGTCTCTCCTAGTTCAGAAGCATTTCCTGGGGAAATTTCAAATATTCCAGAAAAGGGGTAAGGATGGCCACCATAAGCAAATTCTGAAAAGAGAAAACTCATGATTTTTAGTATTTATCACACAAAACTTAATCAGAAATGCTGTATTAGCTTTAATAAACCATGAGGATAATAATGATACCATCTGAACATTTTGCAGGTTATCAATTCTTTCACAAACATCTCATTCGGCTGTTACTCGTACACAACAGTTGATTCAAAAAACCTGAAACCACTAAGGAAAGATACTCCAAGGTGATCCATATCTCGTGTAGGCTGGTGAGAGCAGAATGATTACCACGGGGGAATGTGGTCTCTCTGCCTAGTTACTGTGCCAAACCAAGTGGGTGGTCCATTCCGTGTGTTGTCTTTTTCTAAATTAAAGCGGTCAAATGTTAAACTCGCACTTTACCGGAAAAGCTGTCTAATAACAATGATTTTGCACAGCTCCTGGGTTGAAGACTGTTGGTTTATCTTTGAGTAAGAGTGAAACATTAGCAAGCCTGAAAAACTGAATTCCATTCCCCTCATTCAAGAAAAAAAGAAGCTGCCACATTGACACATACACCTACACACACACTCTCCACAGCACGTCTCTGAGCCAGGAGGGGACGGTGCGTGCTATAGGCTCACGAGAAATCAGCTCTGATCCAGAACAGAAGCAGACAGTGCTTTCAGATAAGGAAGGAACTAAAATTCCTGGGAGGAGATACTTAGATCGTGGTGGACTTATTTTCAAAATCACAAATGTTTAAATGAATCTCCTCGCTGACCATTCACTAAATATAATCGTGAAAGGTCAACGAACAAGGCAGACACCAAGTTTCCTTTTGATCCAGACCTTCCAGTATCACTGGCACAAGGACGTGGATAAGGAATAAAGTGCCTGATCTTAACGACAGGATTTTATAAAACACTGTAGATAATCACATCAGATGTGGAAAGGTAATGTTTAGTTTTTTTTTTTTTTTAACTTCAATTCCAGTAAGAAAAGTCATCAGCCATTTATTCCAGAAGTATTATTCCACTTTCAGGAAGATATTGACCTTAGCTTGGATAAGCCTCCCTGAACATGCTTGGACCGTGTTTTTAATTCTTCCTAAATCACTTGACGGAGGGGAGCACTGACTAGACTGGTGTGAGGGTACTGACTAGTAGGCAAGAACACTCGGGTTCAAGTCCCCGTTCTACTGATCAGCAGCAGGACTTTCAGCAGAGCTGGGCTTGGGCTTCTTTGTTTGCAAAATGGAGCAAATGCCACTTGTCCCCATGTCCTTCTCTATGTCACAGCGGCATGGTCATGTGGCTCAGAACTGGATGGCACTTAAAAGACTGGAACACACCACAGAAAATCAGTTAAAAAGCAACACACACAACTTTGGTAGAAGCCAAATCAAACAGGGGAAGTAAACCCACGGATGACGATGCGGCCTGCAGCGACAATCTGACTGCTAAGCCTTCGGGCAGCAGCCTCCGTGCTCTGGGGGATTACTTGGTAGATGCAGCCTTTCCAGTAAGATGGAGCTCACGGGGCGGATCCCCACAGCAAACATTTCCTATGCTATGCCGCAGCCAGGGGCAGCTAATGTGGAGCGTGAGGAGGGGACAGTATCAGTGCCCCCGACACATTGGGGTACATGAGCCTTTTTCTCGTGTTCGCACAAGTTGGTCTGCAACCTCCATGGGTGGCTCCGGGCAGGTTGCCATCACGTGTTCTTAAAAGTCTGGTACAGAGACCGCCTGGCTGAGGCAAATAAAAGACATTTCTGCTACAGGGGGAGTTTATGATGCAAATAATACGGTCTTACAGCCCTGCTGGAACTGGCAATGTGCTCTGCGTTATGCAGACCGTTACCACTTATGGCTCGGTCTGGAGGAAATTACCCCACACCAACAGTGCGAATCAGAACCAAGGAAAAAGCTGTTGATAACAAGCTGCTTGGCCTGAGTGGCTCCTGTCGTATTTATCGTAATAAAGGACCAAGAGGACTAAAAGGGCTGAGTTAATGACAAAGGCCATCATTCCTGAGCAAAAAGCTAGATGTAATCAAGGGTGGGATTTGCTCTGTGACATTTTTAAACTTTGTAATGACATACTTGCAAGTCTATAAAAACAAATTTAATACTGAAATTCCCTCAGGAAATTGGTTATTTCAAGTCTGACACTAGCACCAACTCCTCTCCAACCGCAATGACTGGTTTTCAACGTGCAGGTTTTCTTAGGAACTCCAGTATCACTGGCACAAGACTGTCAATGGTAAGACAATCCCAAAAGGCAAGTATCTTTTAAGACCCTGTATGTGAAATAAAAGATAACTTCATGAATGTATGGTGTCATATACTTTCTCCCCAAATACATTCAACTTTGGGCATTTTCTCAAAATACAGTGTAAACGAATGTGGGGAGATTTTCTTTTTACCACAGTAATGTATGGAAGCAGCCGAAAAAAACAGGAAGCGCTACAGACAGAACTGCAAGTCCTCTAAAAGAAAACAATGTTCCGAAAGTCTACTTAGACTGTGTGTACACATACCTCTGCCATATACTTCAATGCCCGAATGAAAAACGCCAATTCCGATGGACGAGGTGTATTCGTTCATCCAGTACTAGGAGAAAAAGAAGAGATTCAGAGTATCTGTCCACTTACCACTTAACTCCACATGATAGGAAACTACTACCCCATGTCCTTCACGGAACAGTCAGGCACTTCTAGCTTCATTTCTTAGTATTTTTCCTTCTGGCCCCCGGACTCAACAATAATGGCTCATTTGGTCCTATCTCTGCGCTTCTGCTTGTAAGACATCCCATGTGGAATGCCTTCCTGGGTCAAAATGACTGCCTCAAAGTTGTAAAGGCTTAGAGCATAAGCCATACAGTCTAAACCTGGTCAGATTGGGGGAAAAAATGGATATAAAAGCTCTCCTGCGATTAAAAAAAAAAAAAAAAATCACACATAGCATATGCTTTCATATCTATTTTTTTTCTATCTTAAGCCTTCCCTTTCATTCTCTGGTGAGCTCCCTGAGGACTGGGCTATTGTATTTTTTCAAAAACGTTTGAAAAAGACATATAAGACATATATATGGCATGTATGTCCTGATTCAGCTCAAAGTTTGATCACAGTAATACAGGAACAGATAATATGAGGCACAAAGGCTACCACAATCTTACCAGTGACATGCAGTAAACACTCCCAGAAAAGGCAGTATGTGAATTGGGTTTTTAGGAACAAATGAGGTTTCCCCAGGTAGAAAATGCAGGGGGTGTGGCAGAGTGGAAGGGAATGGGGAAAAATGTCTGGAATGGCAAAGAGGGTGCACCAAGCATCACGATGTGGATATCTGGGGGTGAACGCGGAGGGGTGCCAGGAGGACTGGAGAGGGTTTACCTAGAAGGCGACAGTAAATGAGTCGACAGCTCATTAAACAATACTTAGGCAACACTTAAAAGTGTTACAAACCCATTAAGTTTCTTC
The DNA here is from genome assembly GCF_030435805.1 of Mustela lutreola. Classification (NCBI taxonomy): domain Eukaryota; kingdom Metazoa; phylum Chordata; class Mammalia; order Carnivora; family Mustelidae; genus Mustela; species Mustela lutreola. The sequence goes on along the minus strand of NC_081303.1, from coordinate 9,903,459 downwards.
TAGATTAGAGGATAGGTAATTTGGTCTTAATGTTTCTGGGTTTATTCAAGTCTTAACCTGGTTCCAGATCCCTAGCCAGTTTTCCAGACTTTGGGAAGTGCATGTTCGCATACATATATATACTTCACTGGAGGAAGTATAAATGGATAATGTCAATTTATTCTGTCCTAAAGGTACCTGGAAGAAAAATTAAGCAATAATAAAGATGAAATACTTGAAAGAGAACAAGGAACTTTCTCATCTAAATATCAATACACTTGGGCGCCTGGGTGGCTCAGTTGGTTAAGCGACTGCCTCCAGCTCAGGTCATGATCCTGGAGTCCTGGGATCGAGTCCCGCATCGGGCTCCCTGCTTGGCAGGGAGTCTGCTTCTCCGTCTGACCAACCCCCTTCTCATACTCTCTCTCTCAAATAAATAAATAAAATCTTAAAAAAATATATATCAATACACTCATTCACAGGACAGTACTGCTTTAGAACAGATCCTTGCATGTGTAAGAATCTGGTATATGATCAAGATGGTGTTTAGGAAGAATGTTAAAGTTTAAACTATTAAAAAGGTGTTGACAAAACTCATGCATAAAAATATGTTTCATGTATCTAAAAATTCTGGTGTGTCTAAAAATAATCATAGAGAAGAAAATTGATAAAAAAATTCTTAGATGGGAAAAGATGACCTAAGTAAAGCAAAACCTAGAATTTTTATAGGAAAACCACAGATATTCAACAAAAACTTCAAATTTCTTATTGTGTAAAACCACATGCACAACATCAAAGGATGAACAAGACACAAGAAGAAAAGATGAGAATGATAATATGTCTCGCTCTCTATCAGATTCTATTTGGTTCTTGATTTAGGACAGCCTGAATTTGGATGGCAAGTTAGGGATATTATCTGAATTGAATTGATTTTGGGTATTGTAGTGAGGGTACATACAGAAAGGGATTTCTCAAGACTTCATCAAATCTACTTAATTCTACAGTTTAGGCAGCAAAAATTCAGACAGCAAGGGATACCATACACAAAAGCTCCAGTAAAATAACTCCTTTGGGGTGCCTGGGTGGCTCAGTCACTTAAGCATCTGCCTTTGGCTCAAGTCATGATCCTGGGGTCCTGGGATCAAGCCCCACATCAGGCTCCTTGATCTCTGGGGAGCCTGCTTTTCTCTTCCTCCCCACTCCTGTGCTCTATCTCTGTCTCTCTCTCAAATAAATAAAAATCTTAAAACGAACAAACCTATTGACAAGTGAGCAATCATGGAAGAAATTAGTGGCTAACAAACATGAACTAACATTTTCACTAGTAAACAGAAAAATACTAATGAAAACAATAAGCTACCATTCTTTTTTTTAAATCCATCAGACTGGCAAATATAAAAAATATTGCTAAATATTGCTGGTGTTGGTAAGGGTGTGAGGAAGCTCCCACTGAAGTGTGAATCAGTAACAGTTAATCAACCATTATACTTCTTGGGCATCTATTCTACAGAAATACTTGAACATATGCAAAGACATTTTTTGGGATATTAACTGTTGTCTATAATACTGAAAACCAAGAAATAACACTGATATCGGTAATGGAATGGTTAAATAAATTATGGTAAATCTGTATTATGAACTATCATACAGCTACTAAAAGAGTAGCTATGTATAACTCGATACATATGACATAAAAAGATCCCTAAGACGTATAAGGTAAAACACCAATTATGATATCTTATCTGTCATGTGATCACATATTTGCAAAATAGATAAATAAATATGCCCTTTGTGTATATCTTGTGCTAAAATGGAAACATACTACAAAACTGTAGTATTTTACTACACTGACTACAGCAAAAGAAAGTTTGAAGGATACAGACCAAACTGTTAACAGTCTGGGAAAGGGGTGCAGACATAGCAGGGGAGGGAGTAAAGCAGTAGAAAGGGCTACTTTCACTTTTATCTGAAATATTTGAAAAAAATTACATTTATTGAGGTATAACTGACATACAATATTGGTTTCAGGTGTAGAATACAGTGATTTGATATCTACATACATTGTGAAATGGTCACCATTATAAGTCTAGTTCCCATCTATCACCTTACAATGTTAATACTATGCTATGGACTATATTCCTGCATGGCACAATACATCCCAATGACTTATTTACTTTATAAATGGGAAGTCAGATCCAAAAAAACATTAAGACTAGTGTCAAGGAGCTTATCACTGCCTATGTTTTCTTGGAGGAGTTTCATAATTTGAAGTCTTACAATCAAGCCTTTAACCCATTTTGAGTTGATTTTGTATCTGGTATAAGACAGTGGTCCAGTTTCATTTGTTTGCATGGAGCTGTCCAGTTTTCCCAACACCATTTGTTAAAGAGACTGTCCTTTCCTTATCTCTATTCTTGCCTCCTTTGTTGTAAATCAACTGACCAAAAATACATGGGTTTAAGTCTGTGAGCTCTATTCAGTTCTAATGATGTATGTGTCTGTTTTTATGCCAATACCATACTGTTTGATTACTGTAGCTCTGTAGTATAGTTTGAAATAAGAGAGTGGTATCTCTGGCTTTCTCCTTTTTCAAGATTGGTTTGGCTCTTCGAGGTCATTTGTGGTTTCATACAGATTTTATAATTATTTCTAGGTCTGGGACAATGTCACTGGAATTATAATATGGATTGCACTGAATCTGTAGATTACTTTGGGTAGTATGGACATCTTAACATTATTAATTCTTTCAGTCTTTGAGGATAAAATCTTGCTATTTCTCCAATTTTTTTCACACATGTATTATAGTTTCGAGTGTACAGGTCTTTCACCTCTTTGGTTACATTTATTCCTGGGTATTTTATTCTTTTTGATGCCATTGTAAATGGGATGTTTTCTTGATTTTTCTTTCTAATACTTTATTAGTGTATTAAAAACTGGTTTTTATATATTAATTTTATATCCAGCAACTGGACTGAATTCTAACAGTTTTAAAACACGTGGAGTTTTCCATATATGGTATCATGTCTTCCATAGGTAGTGACGGTTTTGCTTCTTCCTCTCCAATTTGCATGCCTTTTATTTCTTTTTCTTGCGTAATTGCTATGGCCAGGAATCCCAATATGATGTTGAGTAAAAGTGGTAAGGGGGGCATCCTGGTTTTGTTCCTGATCTTGAAGAAAAAGGAGAATAATGTTCACTTGGTCTCAAAGTACTGAACCCCACATTTCTCTGTATTATAAGGAAAAAAAGGTATCTTTTAAAAAAATTATATTTATTTGACAGAGAGAGAGAGAGAGAGAGAGAGATTACAAGTAGGCAGAGAGGCAGGCAGAGAGAGAGGGGGAAGTAGGCTCCCTGCTGAGCAGAGAGTCCCCATGTGGGGCTCTATCCCAGGACCGAGATCATGACCCAAGACGAAGGCAGAGGCTTTAACCCACTGAGCCACCCAGGTGCCCCAAAAAAGATTATCTTTGAAAATATGAAAAAAATATGGTGACTATTACTTTATGTAGATGATTAAACACAGTATCACTGACTGATGTTATGTACCTCCTGATGTGATAAAACAGAAAGGCCACAACATTTCCTTTGTTAGTTTTGTCAGATATGTTTAATAGAATATAATCATAAGAAAAAAAATCAGTAACTGGACTGTGGGGCTTTCTATAAGAAAAGTAACCTGGTCTCTTAAAGAAATAGTGACATAAAAGTCAAAAGAAGGGTGGCTATTCTTTAAAGAAGATGAAAAAAATTATGACAACTAAATGCAATGAAGGAACCTTGACTATATCTTAGGTTAAATCCCCCTCTCCCTAAGACATTATTAGGGGAAACAGTAATGGAAAATTTCCTGGGTGTGATAACAGTACTGTGGTTAGGCAGAGAATGTCTTATTAGGAAATACATGTTGAAGTATTTAGAGCTGAAATGCTATAACATTTGTGACTTATTTTCTGCATGGGTGTGAAAGTGACTGTGTGCGTAGGATAGGGTACGAGAAAGCAAGTATAGTTAAAAAACTGGTGAATCTAGGGGAAGAGTATACACATTGTACTCTTCTTTCAAGTGTTTTTTTTTTTAAGATTTTATTTATTTTTATTTATTTCAGAGACAGCATAAGCAGGGGAGCTGCAGGTAGAGCCGGCAGGAGAAGCAGACCCCCCGCTGAGCAGGGAGCCCGATGCAGGAGTGGATCCCAGTGGAGCACGAGCTGAGCCCAAGGCAGCCACTTAACTGACTGAGCCACCCAAGCGTCCCAAGTTTTTGTTTTGTTTTGTTTTTGAAGTCATAAACATTTTCAAAATAAAAAGTTAGGGGGAACTGAGGAGAATGATCTAGTTCTCATCTCCTTACAGCAGAGGAGCTGCTTTTCCCTGTTGCTTGCTATCCTCCTACTTGCTCTCCCTTCTCAGAAGAGGAAGCAAAAAATCCCACAAGGTGATCAGGCGAGTCTGCATAAAAATTTTGCTAGTTTCCTTCCAGTCAGTGGTTTCCTTGGCAGCCGACTTCTCTTCGACTTAAACTGTCTTTTCCGTTTGAAAAATTCCATTGTTTATACTTTTTGCAACCAATAATTTGGTCTGTATACTGCTGATTTCCTTAACAACAGCACCGACAGCTTTTGTTCCGAACGCAGACAGCTCTCATTTAAAGGTGACCTTTTCTCTTTTTATAGTGTGAGCTTCTCTACCAAAATATAGAACGTTTTCCAAAAAGAATCCATCTTTTCCAAAAAGAAAATCATCCAAAATGGTTTGTCTGCAATAATCAAATGGTTTAAAACTCTTAGTAAACTGAGCATTTTTCTCCATTTAATGTCTAATAGCACTTAATTTTAACAATTTATCTTTTAGTTGCACACTAGTTTTCCAAAAGTGCTTTTATAATAAATTTCTATAATGGGACTCTAAATGTTTTCTCAGGAGACAGAAATGTTTTCAGGAAACTAAAAATCATACATAAGCAGTGACTTCTGGCCAGGGTGACAATGGGGACGCATTCGCCAGAGTGGGGATCCTGAACTCAGGAATCTTTTCTTTTCTGCCCTTCCAAGAATAAAGATCATGATCTCTCCCATGCTTAGAACTCCTTTCAGTCGCCTGGGTATGTATGCTACTACTTTAGAGTCTGAAATCTCCCTGTATTCAAGATTTTACATTCTAAAAAAGAAAGGGTATGTTGTGACACATTTTTTGAGAAGGAAAATCTGTAAAATTAGAGAAACTTAAAAACGAGAGAGAAATGTACTATCCAGAAATTTGGCTGGTCCTTTGGAATTCACTATAATAAGACCTGATCTATATAAGATTTCTCGTGAAGTGCTGACGTACTACAGTGAAAAATGAATACTCGGGAGCTTTTCAAGCTCCAGCATCTACTTCTACCCTTGGATGCAAAGTTGGACAATCAGGTCAAATGTTTTGTTCAAGGTTTTAGGAAACTTAGAAGTTGCTAAGGAAAGGCTATCTTTACCCAGATTCCTTTGGGTAGTATTAGACAGCAGAAGCCTACCTCTCCTAACATCATTTTTCCCCCCCAGCAAAGGTTTTGTCTTAATATTCTGGGCCAGGCAGGAATCAATGGTGATGCTACATATTCACTGTTAGCAGTAACAACGAAGGGCTCAACAGTCCTCTGATGATCACGTTTCTTTGTATTTTCCATCCCTAGAAAGCCCCCAAATTTAGAGTTAATTTCTTTGTGAGATTAAGGTAACTATTTATTAGTTATAAATCTATGAACAGACAGCTTTATGGACCTTACAGGAAAAAAAAAGGATTATAAGAAATGCTATGAACAACCATATACCAATATTAGATAATAGACGGAATGAACAAATTCTTGAAAAGACACAAACTGCCAGAACTGACTCAAGAAGAAATAAAAAATCTGAATTGATCTATAATCAATGAGAATGAAAGAGAACAGATTAGTAATTTAAACCACCCACAAATAAAAGACTGTGACCAAATGATTTTGGTGAATTCCACCCAACATTTAATTTTTAAAATATTATTTGTTTTAGAGGGAGAGAGAGTGCATGCATGAGAGGGAAGAGAGGCGGGGGTAGGGGGTGGGAGCGGGGAGAGAGAGAGAGAAAGAGAGAGAGAAGCAGACTCCCCACCAAGCGCAGAGCCCGATGTGGGGCTGGATCCCACAACCCTGAGATCATGACTGGAGCTGAAATTAAGAGTCATGCTTAACTGACTGAGCCACCCAGGTGCCCTTCCACCAAATATTTAAACAATACCAGTACCAATTCTTCACAAACCACTCCAAAAGACAGAAGGGAACATTTCCCAATAATGTGACACCAAAACCAGACAGACATCATGAGAAAACTACAGACCAACATCTCTTAGGAATTTGGACTCAAAAATCCTCAACAAAATACTAGAAAATTGAATCCAGCAACATAGAAAAAGCAAGTGAGAGCTATTCCAGGAATGGAAGTTAGGTTTAATATTCAAAAAAATCAATTCATGTCATATACCATATTGGTAATATACCATACCAACAGAATAAAGGACAAGATCCACAGGATCATCTCCTTAGATGCAAACAAGCACTTGACAAAATCCAACACTCTTTCATGATATAAACACTCAACAGACTAGGAATATAAGGAAACTTCCTCAGTCTGATAAAGGGCATCTGTGAAAACCCACAGTTTGGCCTTTTGGCTAAGATCAAGTGTAAAGTCATACTTAATGGTGAAAGATACAATGCCTTCTTTCCCTTTCGGATCAGGAACAAAACAACGATGTCTGCTCTTGCCCTTTCCAAAGATCCTGTCCTGGAATTTCCAGCCCAGTCAATTAGAGAAGAAAAAGAAACAAAAGACACCCAGATTGGAAAAGAAGAAGTAAAATGATCTCTACTTGCAGATGGTGTACTCCTGCATATAGAAAATTACTGGAAGTCCACTAATGACCTATTAAAAACTAATAAACAAGTTCATCAAGACTGCAGGGTACAGGATGATACATAAAACATCAACTGCATTTCTCTATACCAGCAATGAACAATATAGAGATGAAATTAAGAAAATTCCATTTATACTGGAAAGGTATGTGCTATGATGAGTGCTGTGAAGTGTGTAAACCTGGCGATTCACAGACCTGTACTCCTGGGGCTAATAATACATTATATGTTAATAAAATAATTAAAAATAAAAAAAAGAAAATTCCATTTATAGTTACATCAAAAAAATATTTAGGGATAAACTGAACAAAAGAATATAGCTCTGCATCTGAAAATGATTAAAACCTTCCCAGCAGTATTATTGCTAATAGCCAACCAATGGGAACACCTTAAATGTCCGTCAACTGATGAGTGAACAGGGTGTAGTGTTTCTACAATGTAATATTTCTCGACAAAAGGAATGGAGCACTGACGCATGCAATGACATGAAGAGCCCTTGAAAGCATTATGCTAGGTCAGAAAAAACCACCTACTGTAGGATTTCGTTGCCAAGAAATGCCTAGAATAGGTAAATTTAAAAAGCAGTATTATTAGTGGTTATCTACAAAGGGGAGGTTTGCAGGGAAATGGAAGTGATTGCTAACGGGATGGGGTTTCTTTTTTAGGGTGAAGACAAATTTCTAACATGGTCTGATATGATGGTTGTAGAACTCAGTGAACACACGTGGAAATGTGTCCACAGTAGTAAATAGTTTCTCAGAGTAAAGAACACATGAGTTCACATGTCCACTGAATTGTGCACAGGGTGAACTGTATGGGATGTGGATTAAAAACCCGTTTTAAAAAGGCTAGGAATAGAAATAAAGGGTGTACTAACTTATGTCAAATGGCAGAAAGCCTACTATTTTACAGTTGGCAAACTTAAACGCAAACGGTTCTATAAATAACGTGTCCCCCAAGTATAAGTTTTCCTTTAAATACAATCCACACTTAGCTTCTTGGGAGGGGAGGGAAGGAAAGATGGCATTACAGGGAAGTTTCCCTATATTAACAAAAGGAAAACCAAGAAATTCATGAGGAAAAAAGTTCCCATTTCCCTGTTCTTAGTCTTACAAATGGTCTAATACAAACTTTACTAGGAGTGAAAGAAAACAAACAATTATGAATGTGGGAAATTGACCAAAAACAAAACAAACAAACAAGCAAACACCAGTTAAAAATATATTCGTGACCTTAAAACATTTTATAATAACAGAAAAGATGGTCCAATTCGTTCTTGAACTCTTATCCCCAGTCAAAAACCTTTAAATGGGTTACTTCTCAAATTACAGACTGCATTCCGAAGTCCAGACAGCTGCTTTCTAAAACATGTAGAAACCAGGCTATAAACAAATAACACATCAAGAACAGAAAAAACCAACTCTAAACAGATGTATTCTGGTCAGCTACCAGAATGAACATATGAAGAGCAGCGCGCTGCTGCCAAAACTTTCAGAATTTACGCTATGAAGTAGATTCGATGTTTTTTCCTTTGGTGTGATTTTTTTTCCCCCCTGAATGAATTCAGAAGAAAAGATGGTAAAGCCTTCCAGGGAACACCGGTCATAGAGAGAGACGCCCTCCAAATGTTTCTGCTCCTGTTCGGGCTTCCTTGCTCTATTATTAGAGCACAGGCCTGAAAGGCTCGATCTTGAAAAACTGGCCAGGCTGCTGGTGGAAGCGGGGCTGGGGCGCTTAATTCAAGGTCAGCGTGCCTCGCCTCCGGGAGTCTTTTGGCCTCAAAGTCCCTCCCAGGCTTTGCAGACAGCAGGAATGGTGCCTGTTTTAAGTGGGGATTCGATCAGGTAACTGGAAACAAACACCACCCTCTGGAGAAGCTAAGCCTTTTACTGAATGGTCTCAGTTGTCAGACTTCCCCGCTGGTTTAACGGCCATCCCTTCCGAGCTCAAGGTGGTTGAAATTAATGGTAGTGCTTCTCAGCGCTTCTCCAACGCTTGCTATTCCTTGGCTTTACTTTGGGAAAGTATTTACTGCCGTGGACACATTTCACGTGGCATCTCCGCAGTGAAAACCTCCCTACAAAGCTCAACAGGGCTTCTCGAGCCGCTGTGGGAATTCCTGCTTTTGCAGAACGCCGTAAGACACGGACTCTTCTAAGAGAAAGAAAGATCTAAATCTGCAACATGAAATCCCAGCCAAGAACATGCACGCACGCAAAACAAACAAACAGAACAAGCTGCCGAATTAGACGAGACTGGATGGTAGTGCGACTTCTGTGAATTGTTGCTGGATAACGTCTTCGCTGATTTTGTTGTCTGAACAGTAGCAGATGCCAGAGTCTACAATGACACACTTGGGGGAAACGCGATAATGTAGAACAGTGTTACCCCAAGGCGTTTCGCTTGAGCTGGAGCAGCCTGCTCCCATTCCTGGAGCTTGGCGCAAGCCTAAGAGGTCGACTAGCAATCCGGGGGTTAGTTCAAGAACCGTGGCTCCTAGAGCTCTAGGGCATGACACCAGGGCCGGCCACCAGAGACCAGGCTGTGTGACACAGAACCTCAGGGGCAGGTCCACTGCAGGTGCCTGGATATCCAAGTTTACCCCGTGCTGAGAAAGGGAGTCCCTCAGAGGCTTCCAGGAGAAGTCGGATGTCTGCATTTGAGAAGTGAACTTACTGTTTGATTGCTCTCAAGTCCTTCCTAACATACTGAAGGAAAACAGTAAACCTGCCGGGCGCTACCACAAAATCCGCTCTCAAACCACGACCCAACAGCAGAGTCACCACGACCCGGCTGCAGAACTGCCCACCTAAATCATGTATGAGAGGCTGTCATGAGGTCCGCTTACTCCAAGGCTCTTTCTCTCGACGTCTAACAGGGAAGCCCACAGTGTTCCTCTGTTCCGGGTTAGATCACAAGGATCCGGCTTCTATTATATTCAACTTTCCTCCCGAGATCATGGCTCCGATAAAAAAAAAAGGCTGATCCAAGTATGACAACTCACCGGAGCTAAAGCCCGTCAATTACAGAGGACAAGACAGTGGACGGAGGGTCGGGGGACTGGAGCACTTTGCCTCGGTTTCTTCTTATACATGCACACATGCCTGCTTAAGGAACCCGATCGGTCTCAGAAAGTGATTCCAATTCAGGTCCTGGAGCCAGCATGGGTTCGACTTCCGGCTTCACTCTTTGCCAGCGGCACAACCTGCATAACCCCATTATGATATGGGGATGAAACACAGCCTCTACCCCAGGGGACTACTTCAGAATTAACGAATATATACAGACTTAGAACACTTGTCTGGCCCGTGGTAGCCGCATTAGGAGTAGCAAACACATACATTTACCGACCTACACGATCCTTCCCTAATACTTCTGTTTCCCATAGCGGGAATGCACATGTAAATAAGCAGGTTAGCTCTAGCTCTCTTTTAATTCTCTGGAAGTTGATGTCAAATGATCAAGAGCAGTGACTCATTAAACTGAATGGCAAACAATGGCAGAATTAATTGGATTCTACTTTAAGACTCTGACAAGCAATTATTTATGCTCTTGAGAAGCACCGATTTGAGTAAAAGGTCTCTGTTCAGCGAGGCGGCAGGACGACAGCTACTCGAGCCAGAGCAAGGCGCTGCGGAGCTGACTGTGGCACAAGGACCTTAAGGCCTTGCACTTCCTCAGTAAACAGGGAAGGATCACTAACCCACACTTAACCTCTTTTGACACGAAACCCTGCCACTCGAGTTCACAAGGCTTTTCAAAGCATTTTAAGCATTAACATAAAGTAAAAGAACACACTTCAGAGAAAAATTATCTTGAAATATGTGGGAAGGCAACAAAGGCATAAATAAACTATAATTACTTTCGAACTCGATTTTGCCTTAATGCAAAAAAACTGGCCTCGGGATTTCCATTTATTACTTTAAAGCAGTGTTTACAGAAGTGACTTCACTGTGGCATATTATAGTCCTATATTAAAATGCTACATTATTCTTCTGGTTGAGAACTTCCATCAAACTTCATTTCAGTCAGTGATTTGTCTTATCAACTTAATAAAATTTTAAATTTCCTGTTTGAAAGCAGCAATGACAATAAATGCAATCTTTCTAGTCTGGAACTTAAAACACTTAATATAACCACTTAGGTCCTGGGCCTGACTCCCTTAAACCGATCTCAGTATGAAGTGTGACCATTTCCCCTAAAAATCCTAGAGCCAGTGTTCATATGGATTAAAGCAAATGTCTTTTACTTACTTCCCACAAAAAGGTGCTTAGGGAAAAGACAAGGCATTTCAATTACGGAGTTAAGAATTAAAAATAAACGGTGAGCAGTGGAGGCTGTTGGGTAATTACTAGAGGGCAGACTCGCGGAAAACTGTCCTCGCGGTTCACACTGTGGAATCAACTCAGGAGGTCTTTTTGGCACCACTGGGTTGAGTCCCAGATAATTTTACAGCAAATGCTATTTAATAGTAAATCATATTAAAATGCTATCTATAGAGCCTTGGCATCGAGCTAATCGTAACACAGAGTCAATAAAAACTCACTGAACGAGCGGAGACAGTCTAGTATCTTTTCCAGATGAATCCATATGCATCCGGGGCTATCTGTTAATTTGTGTTGAGCCTGTAAGAAAGATGGCACCACACGGAGACCCTACTCTATTACCGTTTTGAAGAAAATGTCCAATCTTTTCATTACCAGAGAATAATATCTAAAATAAGCATATCACTCACTTTGTAGGTCTTGGGGTGGGGGACAAAACTTTATATTAACAAAAACATTTTCATTATACATTATGTGTATGTTGTTGATAACGTTGGGTATTAAGCTGCAATCTCTGGAAATGATCTCTCCTGATTACAAAAGGTTTGCCAGTATTTTTTAGTTAATAGTGTTTCAAGGTTTGTAAACGTGCTGTCAAGTTTATTCCCTTTTTGAGACAATGTGATCAAACATACACATGTGCACTAAAGTTCAGGCACGGGTGCTTCCCGATTGCCTGGGACGGTCCCAGTTCACATGTGTTTCTGTGTAACTGTTCACCCTCTTTTATTCCCGAGTCCCAGTTTTGATAAATTTTAAGGTGAGCCCACGGCTGGGCTCCCGAGGGTGAGTACACACACCTAAACACGTGTGCGATAATGGAAAACCAAAGAAAATGCAGTGTTCTGTATTTTGAACAAAGTTAAGGTTTCCTCCTCCAATTTTGAAAACACATCATCGTGCTTCTCAAAGGACCCCATTTTAGGACCCACCACAAACTAGACACAGGATCACTGAACTAGTAAGTTATTTAAAGGAGAATTGATTTTTTTTTTTTTAAAGATTTTATTTATTTGACAGACGGAGATCACAAGTTGGCAGAGAGGCAGGCAGGGGTGTGGGAGGGAAGCAGGCTTCCTGCTGAGCAGAGATGCGGGGCTTGATCCCAGGACCCTGAGATCATGACCTGAGTGGAAGGCAGAGGCTTTAACCCACTAAGACACCCAGGCACCCATAAAGGAGAATTGATTTTTAAAAGTCAAATTGCTGGCGAACCAAATGCCCTTTGAATGTATTTCAGACTAAACCTATTTTACAGAACCTACAGTTAGACTCTTCTGCTGATGAAAAATCGATGGGCGAGGTACTGGGTCCTGATACCACATCTGCAGCAGAAAACCAAGTTCTTGGTAAAACCTCCCTATCCGGCCTTAGCTTTGTTTGTACCTATGGCTGGTGTCAGATATTTCAGTAAAATCTGAAAACTTCTTGTATGGCTTACGTCTACCTGACCATCCCCCTGGACTGGGCTCTAAACTGAACGAGGCCTGAAACTGAGCCTTCTTGAATTCTGGATCCTTCGTGCTGCCTAGGACCTAGCAGACCACTTGAAAGCTTGATGAATCGAAGCGTTGCAGCAAGGAGTTTGCCATGTTCTCCTTTTACTGTCTTTTTAACTGTGGCCCATGGAAAAGAGCACCTCCATTCTTTTACGCACTCAAGCAATGTTTATTGAACACCTACTACGTGTCAAGCACTGGCAATGAAGAAGCAAACCTGAAGTTCTTGCTCTCACAGAGCTTGAGTTCTCGACAGGTGTCTTCAACTGTAGGCTGCAACCTGTTAGAGGATCCCAAAATTTTTTCGGGATGTTGTTACCAGCCTTATGCATGATATATATGATTGAAATATAATGGATGAAAAAAATGAAATATAATGGAACAGAACTAATCAGAGGACATGATCCAGAGCAAGGCTGTTTCCTGAACATTTGGTCTCCGTTACCTGTGTGTAATTGCATTATGTAAAATGTATTTCTGAGTGGGTCCAGGATAAAATTGAGAACCACCGCTCTAGAAGGGTCCCCCCTAAACTGCACCTCAGTTTAAATCTCATTTAAAATCTTTGCTTACAGCAAAGCTATAAATAAAGCGAGTCAGACAAGTCTGGTTTAGTAACATGCGGGCACCCCTCCTATGTGGCAGGGACTGCTGGGCGCCGGGGATACAAGGATGATTAACTCACAGTCCTTGTCCGTAGGGAGCTCAGTAAGAATGAAAACAGTCACAGCTTAGTGTTTAAACAGAAATATGTATATATATAGTAAATTAAAAACTCACTTTTTGAATGTTACCCTACAACACACTTCCACTTACTCTGTCTTCCATAATGACAGGAGTGCATGTAAAATACATAAACTACTTTAGGGACGTTCTGGCAAGTCACTTGGCCACAGTCACATGACGAGGGGCTGAAATGCAAACGGAGCGCGGGTTTCACAGTTTCCACCTACCGTTTTCCGAACACAGGGCTCTACCTCCAGCAGAGAGTCTCAGGTGCTCTTGCTTTTCTTTACACGATCTTGAAGCTTCCTGAACAACCTCACAGTAAGATGGAGACCATGACTACTAAGTCATCATTTTTCCTTAAGGGTAAAGTTACAGTGACCCCTCAGGCACCACCACAGACCCAGTCTTTGCCTAAATGCCCTATAATGTGTCCACCCGGTAGCTAATTTAGTAACGTAGAGAACTATTCTGGGAGCTGTCCTTCACATCTGAAAGGAGGGGGAGAAATCTAGAAGATACGGTCCTTTCGGAAACGAACACTGCAACCGTACTCCGAGTGGACCACTCTTTTTATACCGTTTAGGAAACAAGAGTACGCGCGACAGATTATACTGAGAACCGGAGGAAACAGCTAACGTATAAAATTCTTTATCTGGTGGCTCCTTTAACTTTTTGCTGGACAATGAGCTAGAAATGATAACTAGGCTATGGTACACAAACCAGTCTCAGGCCGAGTTGTTTATTTTCACAATTTCCATCAATGTTTAAAGGCTTAGAAATAGTTCCCCTAAGTTCATCTGGTCGAAAGGCTATAGACCAGCTGTCAACGCCAACATTCAAGGGGGGAGAAAAGGCTTTATGTAATTAACCCAAGTGTCACGCACACACTACGATGGAGATTTTGGAGCAAATGTCAAACATCCAACAGCCTGCTTCTAATGCCTCAGCTTGGGTGGCACTTTGTTCCCTGAAGGAGAACACTCCTGTTGATCCACTGAGGAAACGCCACAGATCAGGTTACTCAGGTGTCGCATGCAAAGGTGCAAAGCATACAGACAGCTCATTTTGCTCCCATAATCTGGCAACAACTACACTAACACACTGCTAACACTTTCTAGAGCTTATCATAGGCCACGTCCCATTCTGTGCATTTCATTTAAGTTGCCTCAAGATCGTACAACCCTACAGACTTGATACCCTCTGATTTCCGTTCCAGCAAGGAACCCTCTGTTTAGCAGGAAACTTTCCTAGGTCACACAGTTAAAAAGCAGGAGGCGGGATGCAAATTCATGCAGGCTAATTCCAGACTGCGCCACAAAGACAAAGAACTGCACACACTACTTAGGAAAACAGATTCCAGACGACAGGCAGATGGCAGGCCTGACCAGGGAGGGCTGGCTGTCCCAAGCCTCAATCGTGGCTCTTTGTCACATCGATACTCTTGTTTCGAACCAGTGCAGGTGTCTGGGGCTCTCATGTGCCACCTGACAGACTAGGGAGGTCCGTCAGGACTGCAGAGCAGCAGGTCCCTCGAGGGGAGCAGCAGCTGCGAGCGAGATGACACAGTGGAGAAAGGAACTGTTTCAGGATGACAGGTCCTAAGGGGAACCCAACACACCTTTTAAAAGCCATTACAAAGTACCAAGTTCTGGGAATAAAGAGTAAGACCCTGTCTCTGCCCTCAAGCTCACGGCAGAGTAAGAACTTCAACAGGTGTACTGCTGAATTACTGTTTATACCCACAGAAGAGAGCAACTGGAATGGATGAAGGGGCCTCACACCCCACAGCTCCGGCTTGCTTCCTTGCTAGCCTTCTGAAAGTGGCACACTTCTAAAGAAGTTGATTAAAAAGACACCCTCGGGCTGGAGGGCATAGTACACAATGGTGGATGGCCAGTGGGGATAATGCGGAAGGAACTCTACTCAGCTCCAAGAGGACAACAGGTACCTATTGCAGCATACGCGCATATACCAACTGGAAGGCCAATTTCGGAGCGAGAAGTCCTTGCACCGGAGTGCAGTGCAGGGCTGCGATCTAGCACAGTGGGAGGTCTGACCTCGGATGGGTGGTGGTGACTCCCACCCTGCGCACAGGAGGTAGGACGGAGCACACCATGATGGCAGACTACAGAATCTAACTCAGATGAGGATGTAGTAAGGGAGTGATTATTTTAAGGCACCAGCTCAAACGACTTTGGGGGGTGCCAAGCATAAAGTTGGCAGGGCCAGCTGGCAGGTTGGAGACCCAGGAAGAGTTGATGTGGCAGCTCCTCTGGAAGCCGGATTCCTTCCCTCTTAGGGGACCTCAGTATTTTCTTGGGGTCTTCAACTGATTGGATGAGGCCCATTCACAACACGGAAGATAATCTGCTTTATTCAAAGTCTACTGACTTAAATGAAGAGACTCTTAACTACAGAGAACAAACTGAGGGTTGCTGGAGGGGCGATGGGCTAATGGGTGATGGGGACTGAGGAGGGCATCTGTGGTGATTAGCACTGGGTGTCACGTGTAAGTGATGAATCACTAAATTCTACTCCTGAAATCAATATTATACTATATGTTAACTAACTAGAATTTAAATAAAAACTTTAAAAAAATGCTAATCGCATCTGAAAGATGCCTTCACAGCAACATCTAGACTAATGTTTGACTAAAACCTGGGGACTAGCTTGGCCTCGTCAAGTTGACACATAAAATTAACCATCCCAGAAATAATCACAGATATAGGGGATTTTTTTTTTTTCCTACTGCCCATTCATGAGTTCCAGAAAGCACAGAGTGGAAGTCAGTCTGGCAGAGGGGTGGGAGAGGCGGTGAGATTAGGACAAATTAATAGAGAAACAGCACCTTCCAGGGATGGGAGGGGGGGAGAAATACAATGTGGTGGTGAAGGGCACAGACGTCACTGTCGGAGCTCGTGGTTCCAGACTGTGCGCCACCACTTACGGCGTGATTCTGAGCAGGTTCTTCAGGTAAACCTGTGTCATCATCTGAAAAAGGGATAATAATATGGGGCAAGGGCTCGCATGTTGTAATCACTCAAGCTTAGTCCTTATATTATGGGGCGACTTGATATTCTAACACCTAACCCCAATTACCATTCGTGAATTTAATGTCATTGCACTTGGGACGCCTGGGTGGCTCAGTTGGTTAAGCAGCTGCCTTCGGCTCAGGTCATGATCCCAGCGTCCTGGAATCGAGTCCCATATCGGGCTCCTTGCTCCGCAGGGAGCCTGCTTCTCCGTCTGACTCTGCCTTCCACTCTGTCTGCCTGTGCTCGCTCTTGCTCGCTCTCTCTGACAAATAAATAAAATCTTTAAAAAAAAAAAAAAAAAAAAAAAAAAAAAAAAAATAATGTCATTGCACTTAAAATTTCAATGAGTTTTTTTTGACAAACTGATTTTAAATTTTACTTGAAAAACTAACATGTGAGAAACATAGAATTCCAAAAGAGAGAAAGAGAGTCTTCCCTCACCAGTATCAAAACGTGCTGGAATACTGCAGTTACACATCTGGTAACGGGGCAGGAAGAGGTAGCTAAATACACAGCTAGCCCAGAAAGTCAGGAAGTTAGATTCCTAGATCCATGATATCTTAGTTTAGGATGACTGCGGTATGTGCCTCCAGTTAGCATAGGGAACCACGGATCATTCAATCAACAGTGTTGGGATAATTGGCTTTCCACTTGGGAAAGTGGAACGCCTATTTCTGTAATTTTAGACCAGGGAAAGCCTCTCCAGGGCTGACAGAAGCCAGAAAGGTCCTAAAACAACAACAGCTTTGACCACATGGGATTTGAAATTTCTGGAAGGCAAATATGCTTAAGAAACTTACGAGGGGGATTACTGTATTTACGACCATTTCATGATCTTTGTATTTGGTCCTACTTGTCTTCATTCAACATTTTTCTCTTTGTTTTCTCTCTTACACTGTATGAACTGTGTTCTTTCTGCTGTTTTGCCTCTCGATGTAACTTTATCCCAACAATACTTACGTTTATATGAAAAAAACTGTACACATACAATCTTCCAATACCAACCCAGACCAACTGCCTCTGCTGACCAAAGATTTGGGCAATATAATCTGGGACTTAATCCTCTTAACATCGTGTTCTCTGTGAAGAGCAACTCTGGACACTGGCACTGGAACCATACATAGCATTATAGATAATATATTTATACATTATATTTTATATACACAAACACATATATATAAAATAGGAGATAGCAGTGCTAAATGAGAAGTAGAGCCCATGGGCTTTTCTTTCAGCCATTCTCAAGGTCTGAGTCATTTTCAGCTTCCCAAAAGGTGCCTGATACTCTCTAGGTCCTTTTGCACGAGTGACAACTTACGAAGCCACGGCATTCAGACAGAAATGTCTGCCCTCTCCCTCTGTAGCGAAGGCTCCATTTTATTTAGGCTTTGGTGTCATGAAAAAAAGTTAGCTTCATTTTGTCCACTGGACAAAAGTTACTGGAGTAACTTTTTTGCCTGTGTGTATTTGTAGGACCTTCTACTTTATCCTTAACATTTAAAAGTTAAGCCAGGCTTTGGTCGAATGTTCCTTTTTTTGACTTAAATTTTTTTTTTTTTAATTTACATTCAATTTAGTTATCATCCGTGTATTATCAGTTTTAGGGGTAGAGTTTAGTGATTTATTAGTTGCAAAGAACACCCAATGCTCCTTCCATCAAGTGCCCTCCTTACCCTGCCCCCTCACCACCTTCCCTCCAGCAACGCTGTTTGTTTCCTAGGGCGAAGAGTCTCTTAAGAGTTTGTCTTCCTGCTTTCTCTTATTTTTCCTTCCCTTCCCCTGTGTTCACCTGTTTTGTTTCTCAAATTCCATGAATGTTCCTAACTTTTAGCAAGTTCTGCCTTGCACTCGATCCTTTTAGAGCCTAACATTGACCCTTCTACTCAGAGTTCTCACAGATTTTCTTAATCTTGCTATTTTCTCCTTAGTTTTCAATATCCTGTGGTAGTTTTCAATAAGGCAATGTTGCTCTTCAGCTCTGTGGAAACTATCCTCATCTCGGGGTGCTCTTTCTTTGGTATCAACTGCTCTATTTTCAATGGTCCTCATGAACCCAAGAACATCAGAAATTCCCCTCAAAATCTCTCTTGCTTCTTGCTGTATGATTTACTTAGGAGGCCCGTGGCCTGACTTATTACCCTTTGTACTTGCACACCCTCTGCCTGGAACATTCTTTCCCTACACAGCCACGTGGTGTACCCCTTCACATTTCCGGAATGTCTTCTTGGTGAGGTCTTTCTGGACCACTCTATTGGAAACTGGAGTAGAAATTAAACTACACCATCCTCACCTACACTCTCCTACCCCTCCTCTGTTTATTTTCCTGTTTAGCCCTAATGCCACTTAATATACCGTATTATTTTTCACTCATGTCTCGTAGTTTTGCTACATGCATCTTGGCCATGGAAGATAAAATAACTGGATGACAGTCTGGCTTCATTTCTCCAAGGACGCATAGCGTGCCCTGGGCAGGGTTAATGTACCGAAGCTAGTTGTCAATTATTTCTCCATTAACAAAGCTCCTATTTTTAGGTTTGATAAATCTTAGCTAGCGATCTCTACACTGACACGTAGACGTGGCGCTCTTCAAATAGTGGCTGGTAACAACTATATATATCGACTTGATAAAAAATACGGTGATGGAACCTACTGGAAGTGTGAAGTACAGAGTGTAAAGCCAGACTGCATACTGTACTGTGCTAGCACATGAGAACATCGCAGTTACCGTGCTAACAAAGCTCAGTCACAAACGCATCACAGCACTGGCGGTCTTCCATGCTTCCCCGAGAACTTTGGAATGTCTGTCAACGAACACGTGACAACACGCCAAGACAAAAACCCAGCAGTGCAAAAGGCTTGCACAATGCCATGTAAAGCTCAGTTCCACATGTGCATCCCGGTATCTGGCAACTGATACCTCTCTTAATGCAGGAAGAAACTTTAGTGAAAGAAGCAAAATTGTGATGCTGAGTAAGATGAATCAACAGGCCAAGAAAAGAAAAGAAAGGAGAAAAGAAAAAAGAAAAGAGAAAAGATAAAAAAGGAAAGAAAAGAAAAGTGTAGTGTACTGCTACAAACTAAAGACTTCGAAGACAAGTGCCTGGTACAATCCACAAGATCAAATCAGTTGTTTGCACAATATTGCCATGAGTCTACACGCATTTTAAATGCATTCAAATATGTTGTATTTTGCAATAAAGTCCTTTAATTTTGGTGCTCATTTTTCATGATTATGTCCTTTCAAATGAAAGTACCTCTTTTATATTTTGTGATTTTTTTTTTTTTTTTTGCAAATTGCCTTACAGTCAATTACTTTTGTGGCAGAAATGTTGGCAGCAAAGATGTCTGTGGCAAAGATGTTTATGGGGAAATCATCTAGAATATTTTACTTACTTTTTCAGTTTATTCTGTTAATAGAATGGCTCACATAGATGGGCTTGGAATGAACCTATTTAGCGATTTGCATATATTAACTATTTGCATTTTCTGGATTAAAAATTTCAAAGAGCGAGAAAAACCCAAACAAACCCATTTTCGTCATTGGGGAAGAAAAGAATATGGAAACAGGAAAGATGTCAGTTCTTCCCAAGTTACTTTAAACTGCTCAAGAACCAGTGTGATTCTGATTAAAGCAACAAGAACAATCTACAGACTGTGGGGCATACATCCACAAGAACTGAAAGCAGGGACGTGACAGGTCTTTGCACACTTACGTGCACAGCACGATGACTCCCATTCGCCAAAAGGTGGGAGCAACTCCGATGTCCGCTGACACATGAACGGATAAACAACGGGGTGGGTACACACGCATACAGCGAAACATCATTCAGCCGTGAGAAGGAAGGGAACACCGGCACGTGCTACAACACAGATAAACCTTGGGGAAACTACGCGAAGGGAAGTAAGTCAGCTATGAAGAGACGAGCACTACCGGGTTTCCCTTCTTCGATGTATCTAGCCAAATTCACAGACACAAAGTAGAATGGTGGTAACGGAGGTGGGGAGGGTTGTTTAATGAATACAGAGTTTTCAGGTTTCGCAGGATGCACACGCCCTGGAGACTGGCTGCACAGCACTGAGAATGTGCGCTACTGAACTATACGGCCATCAGCGGTCAAGGCGATAACTTCTAGGTGTATTTTAACACAATTAAAACAACAGCAACAACAAAGTGACAATGTATGGGATTTTTCAGAAAGCCTAGAAAAGGAAATGAGTAACAGCTAATAAAAACTTGGGAAAAAGAATGAAAGGAAACTGGCCCAGCCATATACAAAGATACTCCATGAAATTATAATAAAAATAGTGTAGGAACGAGACTCACCAATTCTGTACAGGCAAGACTTTAGTGTTATGACAAGGATGCCATCCTAATTTAGTGAGCAAAGACTTTTATTTCAAACGATGGGGGGGGGGGTCAATCAGTTTTTAAGTTATTGTTTTGGGAGGCCGGTCACAGTCATATACCCATGTCCATTTCAGATTAATTGAAACTTACAAGTTATTTTCATGTGTCTCATCTCCCTCTATTATTTTTCTGCCTTTCTTATAGTTTACGATGATTTATTTTGGCCTTCCTCCCTTTACACTCTATTCACCAACTGGGTGAGACTTGGAACGAAATTGCTGCTTTGGAATGTAAACAATCTTGTAGAAAATCAGTCAACAAATGAAAAGTAAAGGTATGTCCTGTTTTAAAAGAACATCTATTTAATGGAAGAATTCACCTACAATAGTCGGCTCTCCTTGGTATTTAATAGTATTTAATTTACAAGTTTCGCTGAATTCTATTCTGTGAACTTGAGCACAGATGTGACGTCAGGGCGGACAGACCAAACACCAGCACGGTTTGAAGGGTCTTCGGTCACCAACATGCCACTCACAAAGGGTTTCCATGCTTTATTTTTAAACTCTATTTATTTAAGTAATTCCTACACCCCACACGGGGCTCGAACTCTCGATCCCAAGTCCAAGTAGTCACACGCTCCTCTGACTGGGCCAGTTGGGCACCCCTCCACGCTTTATTTTTTGAATACTTCAAGTCTTCCACTTGAAGTTAGTGAGTTAATACTCATTCCATGCCGAGTCCAAGGACTGCTAAAAGGTATTTCTGGGTTTACAGAATACCGTTCCTAGATGGTGTGATACGGAAAATGACTCTGCGGGGGGTCTACACCCTCGTTTCCAGAACTTGTGAAACGGTCACTGTGAATCATGGCAAAGGGTCTTTGCAGACATGTAAGCCAGAGACACCTGAAGACAGGGAGCTTACTACCGTGGCATATCCTCATGGGTCCCCTTTAATGACACGAGCTATTAGAAGCGGAGAAGTCTCTCTGGATGGAGGTACAAGAGACGCAGCAGAAGGGAAGTCAGAGACATGGGAGCTGAGAGGCAGACTCCAGGCACCGCTGCTGGTTTGAAGACCGGGCAGGCAAGAGGCTTTAAGCAGCGGAGAAGGACTCCCTGCTGCAGCCGGCGAGGACTGGCCCGCGACCCTACGACCACAAGCAACTCAGTTCTGGCAACCCTCTGGATGGGCCTGGTGGTGGGTCTGCCCCCGGCACCGCGCCGGCTGCCGGCCACTTCAGGGATCTCAGGCTTGCGAGAGCCTGAGCAGAGGAGCCCCTGGGCCCACCCGCCCTTGTGACCACACAAGGCACACCCCATGTACCCTGTTTTAAACTGCTAAAATCTTGGCAATTTGTTACTGCAGCAATAGAAAACAAACACCTAGAGAGACTGAATTCTTTTCTCATCTCTACTAAATGGGGACAAAGAAAGGAGAATGCCACGGGTCATGTGGGGGGCAGACTTAGGGCTGTCGTTCCCTCGGCGGGACTCGGACTCACAGCTCCCGGGTCAAGCCGGCTGAGGCAGCAGAGGAACGTCAGCTCCGAGGAAATGAGAACGAGCTCCCGTTAACCGGTGACTTCACGTGAAGATTCTGACAATGTTTTCAGAAAGATTATGTTTCAAGGAGGGACTCCTTGTTCTTGGTTTGTCCCTCTTAGTTGTCAAATGACCGTCACTGCGTCAAGCAGAGCGTCCGCAGGCGGCAGTGCAGGAAGAACACGGAGGCGAGCTGGGCCTCTCACGGGGCGCCACACCCCCACCTCACAAAATAACCCGATTAACACCCACTTCCTCAGTCTAGGCCCACAGTGTTTAAAACAATAGAAAACTATGTCGAAGAAGAATATCTGATGTTTTTCCCGTCCCTTCCCGTGATCCCCACCCGCCTCGTTTGATCAAAAGCTAAAATCTAGAAATACATTAAGTAAAAGTAGGGGGACAAATGCTCAAATAGGTATCGGCCCAAAGAGAAGGTATATCTGAAGGCCTCTCTGAGCCATTTCTCAGTACGGGCGCCATTCCTAATAAAAGCGCCTCCTGGAAATCCCATGCATGTGGTCAATGTTTATGGAACACATTCTCACGACAGATCCTGTTCTAGACACTGCTGTCAAGGAAGCTGGCCTAGCGGGAAGCAGGCAACTAGAACACGTCTGTTGGAAGGTATGTGCAAAGTACAAAGAGGGCACAGGAGTTCACTCGAGTCTGCTGACTGTGGGCTAAGCTACAGGCAGGAGGAGCGGGAGGCGGCCGCTGGACAGAACATTCCAGGTGAGCCCAGCAGGAGTAAAGATACTGCGGCATGAACTACTACAGTACAGCCCATTCATGTAACTGAACAATCCCATCACGTGAGCATAAAGCATCTATGCTGGGGAGGGAACCAGTGGGGGACCAGTAGGAGGTCGGCCCCTAATAGTCAGGTAGGGGTCACATCATAAGGGGCATTAGCCTCTACCTCGCAGGCGAATGTGAAGCCGAGGAATGGCACAATCATTCACATATCAGGAGATCGCTTTGGGAAGAGAAGAGGAAAGAGATTCACATGAAGACCAGAGACCGCAACCGGGAGAAGGCTATTATATGAACAGAGATAACCAGGACCCGAACTTAAGATGCAACAGTGGAAATGAGCATAAGGTCCCCAATTTAAGGAATACTCAGAAGGTAAAATATGTGACAGACATCACGGGTTTCCAGCTGACTTCCGTTCCAACTCCCTGCCTTCCTTGCCGCGGCTCAGCAGGCGGGCCAGGAAAGCCAGCTAGCCCCTCTCTCGGCTTCAGTAGCCACAGGTGAGCCCATTCCAGACCATTCCTTAGGAGGGGAGGGTGGCTCTGGCAAAGCATTTTCTGTGAAAAGGAGAAAAAGGCTCTACTCGCCTCTTTCTTCACACCCTGCTGGAGGACATTGTTTGGTGCCGGGATGGTCATTTCCCAACTAGGAGGGGACAAACCAGAACAAAAGCCAACAGGGAAGGGACAGACAGCAGCTCGAAGGGTGGGAAGTCTGTCCTTGGTGCCTCCCAGCTGAGCTGCTGAACTAACCCGGGATCACTGATCTCTGGAGTCAAGAGGAGTATCCTTCCGGCTTAAGCTACTGATGGTCAAGCTATTGCTTTCAGGCAGAATCAACCAGACTTCGAGCGGTGGGGCCTGGGGACTGGACTCTGATGGGCTTGTAATACAGAAGCAGCAGTGGTTTTACTCCCAGCATTCTGGCTTGGGAAACCAAGCAGAAGGCCAGCAAGACAAAATTATAATCCAAGACTGGGGGTGGGCAGTGTTGGGTCGAGTAAAGGGTGACTCTGAGCTGGGAAGGGAAGGAGCATGCCGCATGCTGACTTAGGTGAAGGGTGTATGTAGATGCGTCTGGAACTCATTTAAAAAGTCTGAATTAGACGCACAGATGCATGCGAAGTCAGGTCACACGCATATGCCCTCACGTGCTCTTGGAGGACTCAGACGGAAGCGGGATGGTCAAAAGAAATACGGACCCAAACTTCCTTATTTGAAGAGTCTTAGTGCTAAGGCTCTGAAGATGTACAGATGCTATTTGAAAATAAGAAGAAAGCAGCTTACTGAATGAATCTACAAGTATTATCGTGCTACCTCATGTTGGTATTTTGTAAAAATTCATTAGTGGCCAAGATGATCCGAAATGGCACAAATTCGGGGTCTCTGGCAAATGAAGCCCTCGTGGGAGAGAGCCTACACCAGACACTGGCCCGGCACCTGACCCTCAGCTGAACCACCGGCTTTACGTGTGCCCGTAAACTACGAACATGTGAATAACCTCATTCCAGGACCCGGAAATAACCCAGGCCATGTTTTATTGGCAGCAGATTACCCCAAAGTACAAAGAGGAACATAATCACTGAGAAAGCAGCAAGCAATAATTTAGCTGCACTGTGTAAGATTAAGTAACCTTTTAAGGATTATCCTATCCCTCCATGAGAAGAAGTTAATACAGGTGACCCTGATACGATTTCTTTCTTACATGCAGCAGTTCTGGAAGAAGAGAAATGATCAGCAATTCCCCATCTAGGGAACAGGAAAAATGCAGTCCGAGCTGGAGCAGGTGACAGTCTCCCAGAGAGCCACAAGGATACAAGGCAAAGGGTCCCTATAAACTGATTATGAGTGAAAAACAGGGGTTGATTTTGATGTTTGCAAAGTCTAGTCTGGATGGACTCTGCTAGACGAGGCCTGCACAGACAAGAGCGATCCCCATCAAAGGCACCTATGATGCATGAGCAGTACAATCAAAGATAAAAGAGATTTGACCTTGATATCAAGCAGAACCGTTTCAAAACCAAGACAACTTGAGAAAGAGCAGTTTAAAAGACACGATCTTCTACCTCGACACACTGGTCTTCATTCAAAAACTAACTCTGATCACCCTGCTCCCTACCATGAAAACTTTAGATGGTTCCCCTGGTTCAGAGACCGGCCCCCGCTCAGCCCTTGTCCCAGCCCCCAACGAATCAAGTTCGAATCAGACTGGCCGTTTGGTCTCTTTCACGCAGGCTACACTGTTACAGGGGACCAGCTGTTTCCCAGTCCCACCCGCGCTCTCCTCCCGCCACTGTTCCTGTGGACTGTTCTCTGCCTGGAGAGGTCCTGGTGCCCCTCCGCAATCCCTAATTCTACAGCGCACATGGGGTCTCCTCCTTCACACCCTCTTCTGCCATTCCATGATCAAAATCATGCCACTTTGTTCCGAATTGTTACTACTGTTGTACCTCCTCTATGAGAGTCGCAATTCCTCAAAGGAAAAAGGATAATTCGATCATTTTTGTGACTTCTCCAAGGTCATAATAATTGCAGGCTGCTGAATTAGTGACACGAAACAGCCACAGCCTGAAAGCTGTCCAGAGAACATGCAAGGGCAAGTTTGTTAGAAGTCTAATAATTCAATTATTTACCACACTGATAGACACTCATATTCTCCTTCTCCTCCTATTGCTAGGAAAAAGCAATTGATAAGAAATAAACACAGAAATTATTCAGTAGAGGAGATAATGAATCAGACTGCAGTCTAGAAATTCTAGATCCTATTTTTAGTTATCTGGGCAGGTTTAATTTACCCCTTTCTCTACCTGCCTCCTCTGTAAGTACCGACTTTACAAAAGTGATATAAGGAATACAATCTTTATTAAAAGACAAGTTAATATTTTTAACATCTTTCAGATCACTCTTCCCTTTGAAATATACTGGTTTACGTGTGCCTGTAAACTAGGAATATGTGAATAACCTCATTCCAGGACCCGGAACACCAATATCATCTCTAGCTTTTCCTACAGTCACCACAATTAGCAATGCTTTTTGTGATTCGGAGAGTCCCTAAGTGTAAGGAAGCCTATTACATGCCAAAGAATGCACTGGCAGTTTTATTTTAACAAGCCAAATTTCTCTCTACCTCTACTTTCAGGTTTTAGTCTACGATCCTCTGGCCACTGCATAATCCTAATTTATAAAGGGGTCGAATGACCCAGAAGAAAAAAACATACTGTGCTCTCAAAAGAAAATAATGCTGTGAGATATTTTGTAATAGTCTTCATGAATGAACAAGAAACCAAATGCACATCACCGGGGTGGAGACAGGCAATGAAACAGTAAAAAGGCAGTAAAAACTCTTGAACAATAAAGGCATCCAGTACCATAAGAAGTTGACATCTAGAGAATGATTTCTAACCCATGACCTAGGCCAAAGACCTTACCAAGTGCCCTGCTGCTCTAGGCCCTCCAGTTTGCCTCTAATTTTTTTCTGCATGTTTCACTTTCCTCAGCCTGTCAACCCACCTCCGAACCCAGAACCCACGTCAACGGAGACCTCACCTCAAGTCCCCGGCAGTGTCTAGCCCATCCTGACATAATTCCCAGATTAGGGCACGGGGAGCTCCTCTCTACCCAAGAGGTGACAGAGTAAATTTAGAAATGCAGACGCAGTGCCAGGGAATGCAAAGTTCAGATCTGCGAGTGAGAACCATGACTTCTGACATCTAGCACTTCGGCTCTTCTGCCTCTTTAAGCCAACAAAAATGACGAGGACTTCTTCCTCCGCCAAGAGATTTCGCACCTCGAAGGCAGAGGCGACTCTCTCACAAAGCAAAAAACGCACCATGCGAAAGCAAACAAACCCAAGCTCGCATCTTAACTGCCACGACCATCCCCTACCGGGAACTTCAGCTGCGACTCTAACAAAGCAGTCCTGGGACTCGGTTCCGTGGGCTGGCCGTCCTGCAAAGTTAGGTGACCTCACACACAAGCTCTCCCCTTCCCTCTCCTGCGGTCACGTCAGGTACCTGTTGCATCACCTGGCGAGTGGTCTTCAGAGGCCAGCGCAGGAGCCCCACCAGGACCCCACTGAATTCAGCGGGGCTTGCTCAACTGGAGCCTCGTTCGCGTGGACGAGGTTGCCCTGGAGGCAAAGGGGTGCTGGCGCCCGTTCACCTTGGACGAGATTCTAGCACCGGCACCGACAGATGGGACTTTCGGCACTTGGAAGGGCTTGGGAGTTCCTGAGGACCCGGGGCAGGAAGAGGTGCTCGGGGACGGGGCGGCCCGGCGTCCGGGCGGCAGGAGAGGGCGGTCGGACCCCCCCCCCCCGACGGAAGCCTCGCCCGAAGGACGCCGATCCGCCGCCCGGGGGTCGGGCCCGGCGCGGGCTCCGGGCCGCGCAGGGGCCACCGCCGGGGCTCCAGGCGCCGCGAGCCCGGGCGGGAGCCCTCGGGCGGACGGGGCAGCGCTGCCCGCCCGCCGACGTGCGCGAGGATCCCAACAGCCTCCGCTCCCCTCCCCCACCCCGAGAACTAAGCTGGAGGCGGAGACGCGAGGCAGGAAGCGCAGGGGCCGGGGGCCGGGGGTCCGAGCCCCGCGCCGAGCGGCCGGAGGCTGCCGGCCTGGGCCGCACTCACCATGTCGTACACGTTGAGCACCACTAACTGGTTAGCCCCCATCCTCCTCCCCGCGGCCGCCGCCTCGTCCTCCAGCCGCTCCGTCTCCGCGGGGCCGAGGCCGCTCCCACCCCCGCGGGCACTTCAGGGGGCCGGAGCCGGGCACTACGCGCACAGCCCGGCCCGCGGCAGCCGGCGCGGGAGCATCGGGGAGCCGGGCCGCTCCCGGGCGCCGCCGACAGGACCCTCTGCGCCGACGGGGCCGGACCGCTGGCGGGCCCGCTCCGGCTCAGGCGCCTCCCCTCGGCAGCGGACACGTGGGGAAAGGCGGGGCCTGAGCGGGGCGGGGGGCGGGCGCCAGGCGCCCCGGGGGCGGGGCCGGCCCGGCGCCGGGGCTGAGCCCGCCTGCGCTCTGGCTCCGCGCGGCCGCACCTCGGGACCTAAAATGGCGCCTCTCACGCTGCAGGAGCGGGGTCCTAGAAATACTACAATTCCCGGCATGCAGTGAGGACCCCCCCCCCCTTCCTCCTCCCTCACTCTCCAGCTCGCGGCTGGAAGCGCAGAGGCCGAGTCTCCACGACTACGGCTCCCAGCATGCCGCGGGCCACTCCCCCACCGGCCCCCCACCCCCACCCCCACCTCCCGCTCCTTACCGCACCAGGCCTCCCCAGGAGACTACAGCTCCCAGCATGCAGTGCTTGGGATCCGCGCCGGTCCTCTGCGGTGCGCCCTTGGCGGCAGGTGAAGTCCTCTACCTTCAACCCTTTTTCGTCGGTGCCACTGTTGGTTTCCGTCGCATTGAGCCCGGGGAGGCCAGCTGAATGTGGCAAAAGACCATAGTGACAACCCTGTTTTCCAAGCCCTCTGTGCTTTTTTTTTTTTTTTTTTTCCTGGCACGTGGAACGGTGGGGAAATAGAGGAAGACAGGTTGCTGGGGGGTGGGGGGGAGGGGCACAATGTGCCTCCGATCCGGTTAGTACTCGATATGAAATCTTTCATCAAACTACCTTGTCGACAGGGGAAGAGAGTGCAGGACTCACAGATGGGCATAACCCTAGGACACAGTAGTTGCTTTTCCATTTATTCAACAAATATTTGGCGTGTGCCTGCCGTGTGCCCGGCCGTGTTGCAGGCCCTGGGGAATACCGTCCACAGGAGGAGGAAGGACATATGCGGGTGATAAGTGCTTTGCGGAGAATTAGAATAGGATGAAGTGATTGACCGTAATCTTAGATTAGCTGCAGCTGGAAGGTCTTGGGGACGAGGTTTGGTTTAAACAGATTTGAATGGCAAATATCCGTCTGGACAAATATCCCCTCAAAGGGGAATAGCAAAGCTAACATTCAGGCAGTTGGGGGGTTGGGGGAATGAAGATGTTCTCTCCTGATTTGCTTTGATTTTTTGCAACATATAAGAGGCAAGACGATCACTGGAGAGCCAGAGGCAGGGCGAGGGATATAGGCAATTTGGAGAGGTGTAGAATCGGGAAAAACAAATATGCTAGGGAAACAGGATTCACGTGCCAGTGTTGTGTGAAGGTAGGTGCTGTGTGCGTGATATTTGATCAAGTGTGCTGTGGACAAATTTCTGAAATTAATTTCGGGTGTATCCTCCTGCTTTGCTTCCGCTCCCTTCCCTTTCCCTCTGTGGCCTCCTCTGCACCTAACCCTGTTGAACAAACTAGAGGTGTGGGGGAAAGGCTCGATCTCTTAACACTTCACTTAGTCTTGGCTGCACAACTGAGGGCTCGCACCGCCGGTTCACTTCACCTCTGACCCCGCCCACTTGCCTTACCCTTTGTGATCTCAATGGCTCCTAGCTGTCGCTGTCCCAGGCCAGCCAAAAAGTCTGATGCCCGCATCCTCATACCCCTTGTCTCTCTTGAGCACTAGGCTAGTTTAACC
The DNA here is from genome assembly GCF_030435805.1 of Mustela lutreola. NCBI lineage: Eukaryota > Metazoa > Chordata > Mammalia > Carnivora > Mustelidae > Mustela > Mustela lutreola. The sequence continues at coordinate 9,873,810 of NC_081303.1, read as the reverse complement.
TGGCACCTATAGGACTTCTCCACAAGAGGTATTAACTTCCTATTCTGTTATTAAAATGATCACCTGCTTAGTGGTTTAAAATGACATAACACAAATTTCTTGTCTTAGAGTCCTACCGGTTAAGAGTCCAAAATGGGTCTCCCTGGAAAAGTCAAGGACTCTTTTCCTCCTGGAGGTTCTAGGGGGGAGAATCTGCTTCCTTTCTCAGCTTCTAGAGGCTGCTCTCATTTTTTGCCCTGACCTCTATCATATCTTCTCTGACTCCTGTCACCCTCTTTCACTTAGAAGGACCCCCGTGATTACATTGGCCTACCTGAATAATGCAGGATAATGTCATCTCAGGATCCTTAACTAATCATATCTGCAATGTCTTTATTCCTATGTAAGGTAATATATTTGAAGGTTCTGGAGAATTCGATGGGGACATCTCTGGAGAGCTATTATTTTGCCTACCACACAGGATGTCCCATGATCATTTCACATTCATCAGACACAAGAGAATTCACTGTCTGATGATGAAATGACTTGTATTGCTTGTGTAATTTAGGTACTGATCTACCAAAAACTGAAATTATCCATCATTCATTCATTTTGAGCAAGTATTAAAGGAATACTTTTTACATGTCAACCACTGTTTATCACTCATATATTGTGATAAAACAAGACTCCTGCTCTCATGAAGCTTACAGCTTACAAACCAGTTTTATGTCTTCCACTGGTTTGTGTGTGTGTGTGTACATATATATATACACACACACATATATATATTCATTAATTTATCATTTAAATTGAAGGAGACAACAGTAGTTGAGCATAAAAAGGAGGCTTTTGGTGGGGGGGTAGTTGCCAGGAGTTGCTCTAGGAATATTAAAGAAACTAGCAAGAGAAATTTTAAAATAAACAGGAAATGTAATATAAATATTAACACATAAAATTTAATATAAGAAACATTTCCTATAAAATGTAATATAAATGTAAATTGGGTACTGGAGGCCTAAAAAGACAAAAAAGGGAGCACTGAGGTGTCACAGAGGTAATCAGCACCAGAAGCAGCTGTCATCCCCAGGTCTTGGGGAACAAAGAGGTTGGAATTTTAAGAGTTTTGAAGCTTGGAGGAGAGTCCCATTGAGTTGTGTTTAGTGTCTCTCAAGGGCGCGATGATGCCGGTCCTGGAAGGTTTTTATGAATTTGAGTTAGAGGGGCGCCTGGGTGGCTCAGTGGGTTAAAGCCTCTGCCTTCGCTCAGGTCATGATCTCAGGGTCCTGGGATCAAGCCCCGCATCGGGCTCTCTGCTCAGCAGGGAGCCTGCTTCTCCCTCTCCCTCTGCCTGCCTCTCTGCCTACTTGTGATCTCTCTCTGTGTGAAATAAATTAAAAAAAAAAAAAGAAGAAATCAAACAGTGCTACTCAAGCCTTCTACTTTGCTGGGGTGAATAAATATGGCTAGGTTCACACAGACAGGAAAGGTGGGGACAGGAAGCCCTTGTTGTTCCTCCTTGCTGGCCAGTATCCCTCTGGCGTGTGGTGCCAGAGAGACCGACCAGAGTTCCAGCCTTCATCGCAGCCAGAAAGGCAGATCTGAGACTGGTAGGAGCCTTGATATGATCTCCCACAAAGGATTCCTTAGGCAACGTGGAGGGAGATACAAGTTTCCAAAGCAGCATAGAGAAAAATAAATGTTAAATTTCTTGCTCCGTGAGGCCTGTTGTAGAGAGGAACAGAGTCCAGCTGTGCCTGATTTCCTGTTATGTGCCATATTACCCCCAAACATAACAGCTTCAAGCAAAAACATCTTAGTTTCTAAGTCAGGAATCTGAGAACGTTGGATTCATGTTTAGGTGAATATTTTTGGCTTATGGTCTCTCCCAGGGTTTCAGTCATCTGAAGGCTTGACCGGGGCCGGAGGCTCCACTTCCAAGCTTTCTTAGGTAGCTTTAGCGGGAGGGTCCGGTTGGTCACCAAAAGTCACAAAGGTGGAGTCTAGAGTTCATCTTGAAACAGTCTGTTTTCCACTTCAGAGTTACCAGCGGAAGAGGAAACGTTGTTGAAAAATTCAGAGGCTACTTGTATTTTTTTTTGTCTTAGATGTCTTTACTGATGAAGTGGCTTTTTAAGCCATTGATAATTGAACCAGCTTATGGGTGTGACAGGGAAAGCAATGATCTTTGATCAGTCTTTGATAGTGGTCATTGAAGTAGCCGCTCAGGTAGGCACTTCTGCTCTTGATCACCTTAGGCAAGACATTTAGTTGTTCCTGGCTAGGTGATAAGAGTTCAGTGTAGCTCACCTATCCATGTTGTGCTTCCCATGTCTCCAGAATTATTCCATATTGGCACTAAATATAGAGCTCATTCTTGTTAAAGTCTGGGCAATCAACTTCCCTAGGGACTGTTCCATTCTTAATTGGTACAAAAAGGCCTGGGTCCTACAAGGATATGGCATCCCACACTCTGTGACCAGACCAGGCAAGGACTTGGCTTGCCATTTTGGTAACCTGTATGAGGATGTGTCCTTGCGCATTCTGTAAGATGGGCAGATAATGGAATATTGTTTTCCATGTGAATATGAATTGTTTCTGATCTTCTTTTCTCATGGGACAGAGAAGAATGCACTGCCAGATCAATAGTTGCACATGGGATACCTGAGCTCCAATGAACCCACCCTAACACAGATACACATCTAGCAGCTGGAGCTGGTGCTCCTACTTGGCTAACTCTGAAGGAGTCATTCTCCTTTACTTTTACTTTTACTTTACTTTTCTGCATGAACCAGCTGGGTCATTAAGTAAAGACATGACAGAGACCACCAACCCTCCATCTTTTTAGGTCCTTAATGGTCTAAGCTGATCTCGGCTATCCCTCCTGGAAAATGGTAATGATTTTCTAACATGGCTAGGTGTATGTGTAGGAGATAGTTTTAAAGGTTTGCATTTGACCTTCCCCACTATGATCATTCGTACTCCACAGACTGGGAGTCCAATGTAGGCTTTACTCCAACTGCCACATATATTAATTTCAGTTATGTGCTTGAGAATGGGCAAAGGACCTCTGGGTGGCTGTGAGGCCCTGTGGCCCTTCAAGGTCCCCACCTGTAAAGGGGGGCTTGATGACACGTTGGGTCTCTTTGCATCAGTGTCAACTCAGACCTGTATCTAATTGTCCTCAAAATGCCTGGTTGTTTCACTGGTACGGTCACCTGAGTAAATGGCCATAGGTCTCACGATGGTGGGTGGTGGGGGAGATTGTCATCATATAGACTCACCACAGTGTTGTAGGGTCCTTCTTCCTTGGGAACTGGCAGATTCCAGATCTGGTAATCTGCTTAGGTCTGGGGACAGGAGCAAGGGACTGTGACTTTTTATTGGGACAATTACCCTTAACCACCACCTCTATTTTTCCTCCTTTAATAGATATAATCAAGAGCCTTGTTGGCTGTCTGACAATTTTGCCACCAACGCCAGCATATTCTACTGACCACAGTTCCCTCCACATCAGGTCCCCTTGACCACTCCTTGTCATCATGGTAATTTTGGTCTCCCAGCTTCTAGAAGTAAAGTGCCTTCACCAAGCCTCTCTCACTTTGAGGCCTCCTCCTTCCCATGAGTGTTAATAAACCCTGTCTCTGCCTGCCTCCCTTGCCCTCATCCCTGGCTGCAGTGGCCACCACCACTGGGGGCTTCAGTGATGCTGGTGGTTCTCCCATCCCATCGTCTTTGAGAAATAGTGAGCCCTCTGGACCTCATGTAATGCCTCCATTCCAGCCCGTCACCTCCCTGAGCTGCTTTATTCCTTCCTCTACCACCTGCCAGGACACTCAGGCTTTTCTACTTGCTGAGAGTTAGTTGGCTGCCATTTTTTTCCAGGTTTCTAAGAGCCAGAAGGAAGTTTGCCCCATCCTTCAGGGTCCTTGCTAGGGTGTTAGTTAAGTCCCGTATCCTGAGAAAGTGCCTGCAAGTGAGCAAAAACTTGCTTATCCGGTTTTAAAGAACACTTGGAATCCAATCTCAGGTGTACTGCTCTGGCCCTGGGCAGACATGCAGGTTTGTTTTTGTCCTTCCTCCCTTATCAGGTGCAACATGTCATCAGCTGGGTTAGGCTAGGATTTAACCCAGAGCATCAGGGTGGGGGGCACATATTCTCTAGTGAGGGAGTGGCTTCCGCAGCATCCTCGAGAACAGAAGAAGTAGTGGCTCTTACTAGAGACGGACAGGCAATGTCTGTGCCCAGGAGGTGGGCATGGGAGGGGCGGGTGTGGAAAGACATCCATCCAGCCGACCCTGTCCTAGTTTTCAGGACCCCAGTTTGTCCCATGAGCACCTTGACCTCTGCGTCACAGATCTGCCTTGGTCAAGGGTTCAAACATCTCTAGAGCCCTGGGATTGAAGGTCTTCAATCGTATCTTTCATCCTGCTGCTGGTGATAATGATCTCTTTATATAAGTCACCGCGGAGACGCTGTGGTTCTCACGCTTCGCCTTCAACTGCTGGGACTCTGTCTCTCACCGAACTTCTGCAGGTTGTCAAGCAATAAAAGGCGAGGTTGGGGAGAAAAGGGACCCTTTGCGCACTGCTGGTGGGAATGCAAATTTGTTCAGCCACTAGGGAAAACAGTATGGAAGTTGCTCAAAAAATTAAACATAAAATTGCCCCGTGTTCCATTCTGGGTCTATCGCCAAAGGAAATGAAAACATGATTGGAAGAAATAATAGGCATTTCCCCATGTTTATTGAAACATAATTTACAGTAGCCAAGATATGGAAACAACTGAAGTGTCGAGGGATGAAGGGATAGAAATGATGCCGTATACATATATACACATAATGGAATATTATTCAGCCATGAGAAAGGATAACTTCCTATTTGCAAGAACATGCATGGAGCTTGAGGACATTATGCTAAATGAAATAAATCCAAACAGAGAAAGACAAATATTGCAGGATCTCACTTATATGTGGAATCCTAAGAAGCCAAATTTATAAAAACAGAGTAGGATGGGGGTTACGAGACGCAGAGAGCTGGGGGAATGGGGTAGGGGCTAGGAGATGAGCCCTGGAGAGCTATTGCACAGCATCACCATTATAGGCAATGATCCCGCGTTATAAACTCCACAGTTGCTGAGAGATCAGATCTTAATTGTTGCCATCGCAAAAAAGTGAGACGATAATTATGTGACATGACTGAGGTGTTAGCTAATGTCATAAAGGTAACCCTACTGCAGCATATAAATGGATCAGAATAACACATTGTACATCTAACATTTATACAATCATACAATATTACACGTCAATTATATTTCGATTTAAAAAACACATAATTTAGGGCGCCTGGGTGGCTCAGTCATGAAGCGTCTGCTTTGGGCTCAGATCAGGATCCCAGAGTCCAGGAATAGAGCCCGGCATCAGGCTCCTTGCTCAGTGGGGAGTTTTTCCCTCTCTCTCTGCCCCCAGCCCCTGTCCTCCTGCTCATTCTCTTGCTCACTCTCTCTCAAATAAATATAATCTTAAGAAAAGCCACGTAACTTAGCAGTAACTCACAGACTTTGCTGTCTTTGTCAGCCTATGTTTTTCAGACGCTTGCTGCATTTACTGCACCCGCTAGCACTCCCCTCCCCTGGGACACTTCCCCAGCTCACTACCAGCCACTTTAGCAACTGAACCACCAGCTTGAGCCAGAAACTCCCGGGGGGGGGGGGGGGGGGGCGCCGCATACCCGTCAGGATGGTGCTGTGTCTGCCTGCTGGGCGCTGGATGAGTCTCAAACACCCTCTGACTCCGTTTCCTCAGGCCACTCGTGTCACCATCACCACTGCGTTACTCCAGGTCCCCTGAGAAACGGTCACCAATGTGGGATTAGCTGCGCAGTGATTTTTATTAGAGGAGGGACTCAAATGAAAGGAAATAGGAAATTGTGGCGGGTTGGGAGACTCATCAGATGCCCAGGGTCCTGGGATTGAGTCCCGCATTGCGTTGGGCTCCCTGCTCAGTGGGGAGCCTGCTTCTTCTGCCTGCTGCTTCCTCTGCTTGGGCTCTCTCTCTCGTGCTGTCTCTCAAATAGGATAAAATCTTTCAGAAAAATAGTGTAAGTTCAATGTGGCAGGAGACAATAGCAAGAAAGAAAATACCACCTGGAATTAGGTCATTTTAAATTGGGTGCCTGCAATTAGGAGCAAATTTCTCGTGCCGTTCATGTTTTGTTACCCTCTTCACAGTTTTAAGGGTTCGGTTCATCACTTCGCCTCTGCACACATCCCCACTCCCCGTCCCACGGTGACACACGCGTGCGCATGCACACAATGTCAGTGAAATGATATGCATCTTTCCGCACGCTCTCATGCACAGGGCTTTTCTTTGGTTTGTACGATAAGCTTGTGCTGTAAATACTTCTCTGTGGCTTGCTCTTTTCATTGAACAAAACCTTGTGAAAAATCTTTTAAATCAAATGCTACAGATTGATCTGTAGGGCCAATGTACAATCATTTACTCAACTCTTCACCTATTGATAAGCATTTTTTTTTTTTTTTGGTAGAGTTTTGTCATAACAACCAATGATACAGCATTTATATATACATATAGGTCCTCCCCATCCCATCTCATCCCATAAATAGATCCCTAAGAGTGGAATTTCTGGGTCCGAGAGCATGTATATTTTTAATAGATCTTACCGGATTGCTTTCCAAAAAAGTTGAAATAATTCGTTTTCCTTCTGAAGTGCAAGAAAATTTCCTTCCTGGAGCACCTGGGTGGCTCCATTGGTTGAGTGTCTGGCTCTTGGTTGGGTTCAGGTCATGATCTCAGGGTCGTGGAATCAGCCCCACATTAGGCTCCACCATTAACACGGAGTCGACTGGGGATTCTCTCTCCCTCCCCTTCTGCCCTGCCCCCCACCCCCCGCACTTTCTCAAATAATCATTTTTTTTTTTTTTTAAGGCAATTTCCTTTCCATCCCGGACCCTCCTTCTTTCCCAAGAGTATTAACCTTTCCGAGTTTGTGCCCTCAGGTGAGGAATGCAAGCCTCACTGTTACTTTGGTTTGTATCTTCCCAACGGCTGGCCAGCTCCAGCATCCTGGGGGCATGAGCCCCGCATCTGGACTCCGCATGCCCGAATGTGAATTCTAGCTCCATTCTTATCAGCTGCGGGACCTTATAAACATGACTTACCTTTTTGTGCCAGTCTCCTCATCTCTGTATTGGGAAATAACACCCCCATCTCGAGGCCTTGTTAAAGAGGGTTAGGTTAAGTTATTAGAGCATAGTAAACACTAAAAAATAGTTGCTTTAAATATGTTTATTGGCTATGTGGGTATACCCCACTGTAAAGTGACTATATTCTTTGCTCTCATTTCTATTGGGTAGTTTTGCTTCTTTTTTTCCCTATTAATTATTTTTATCAGATTTTGTCTCACCTCCTTCAATAAAGATTTTGAAGATTGTTTTCATGTATGTCATACACCTTTTATATTAAATTAAATTCTGTATAATTTGTCATTACAATGAGTAAACTACTTATTTTTTCTCTTGCTGTTATATAACATTATAGAGAAAATAGGTATTTTGTTTGTTTGTTTATTTATTTGAGAGAGAGAGTGCGTGCTCGCGGGCAGAGCAGACTTCCTGCTGAACAGGGAGCCCACTGGACTTGACCAGGATCCTGAGATCATGACTTGAGTGGAAGGCAGACGCCTAGAAAAGGTATTAATTTTTAAATATCTATCTCATATTGAGCAAATCCGGTTATCTTAACCTAATAATTCTTGTAACTAATTTTGGGTTTCCTAGGCATATTATCTTGTTATTGAAAGAGAGGATTTTTTAAATCTCCTTTCCCACAGTATTTATAATGGTCATTTCATTTTGTTTTCCTCTTGTAATGTCAGAACTTACAAAACAGTGATGAATAGCAGGTATTCCTGTCTTGTTCTTGATTTTGGTAAAATAAGAAATTCTAATTACGGACAGCAGCTTTGATCTGTGCCCGTGGAGTTCCATCTTGCTCATTTTATCTGTTGTGATCTTCTATTCTTGATGTCTGTGCTGTAGATTTCAGACTTGTTTAGCTAGCTTCCACAGTCACACAAGCCAGTTCTTGTAAATCTCTTTACACACATGCACGCGCATGTGCGCACACACACACACACACACACCCTTCCCACAAGTTCTGCTTCTCTAGTTGAACTCTATTACAAACACTAATTGTTTGAAAGCTGTGGTAACATTTGGGTAAATTAAGCTTATGCTGAACATGAAAATCATATTCTAAAAAAATTAAAACTTAGAGCAGCAGCTTCTCATTCTCAATATCATAAGCTGTACACTGCATGTGTGAATCTACCGCTAGAAAAACTTCTGAAATACATTTAAGAGAGATTATCTAGGACACATGAAGACTTTTAGACATAAACTACAGCCATATGAGATTTCATATGAAAAGTTTTACGCAAATAAATATTTGAGGGGCTCCTGGGTGGCTCAGTCGGTTAAGCGTCCAACTCTTCATTTCGGCTCAGGTAATGATCTTAGGTCTGTGAGATTTAGCCCTAAGTTAGGCTCGGCTCTCAGCGAGGAGTCTGCTTCCTCTTTCCCCCTCCTTCTGCCCCTCCCCCAAGCTAAAAAAAAAAAAGTATTTGACATATTTACACACTTCCAAAAATTTACTTTCATTCTTAGGAAGGATTTTAATAGGCAAATTTAGTTTTATTTTATTTTTTTAAAAAGTCACATAAGAGTATATGGAGAACCTTAAGGTAAGGGCAAACACCTTAAAATTAATAACACATAGTAGATATAAGAATGTTTGTCTTGGGGTAATTTAAGGACATTTTTTAGAGCTTGAATTTGTTTATACCTACTATGTGCTTATCTTTAGCATTTCTTAATCACACACACACTTGTAATATGTGTATATATATATATATGCTCTCTACATATATACATATATATATCCATACTAAACAAACTTTCATTTTTCCTAATTATCCTTTTGTTTTTTATCATATCTTTTAATTGGCTCATAAAGGTATTGTGTATAAATCCTCATGTAATGGAAGTAGCTCAACACCAGAATACTGGAGAACAGCAGCATCAGGATAAAGAGGAAAGCAGCAACCAGGTAGCCACTTGGACTGAAATAAGAGAAAAAAAAAAGTCAATAGAAGTCATCACTCATTTTGGTTCTTAATTTATGTAGTCAAACAATCTTTGAACGGCTAGTTCCTATGCCACTGACAGAAAACAAAGATTAATAAGACATCTTATCTACCCTCAGGATGTTTGCCTTAGTGTTAGAGGTTGGCTATGGAGGAGAATAGACAGTGTGATTAATAGAGTGAGAGAAAGAAATGTAAAATTCATGGGGGCCAGACATTAAGGAAGGACTTCCAGTGGAGGAGAACTTTGAACTGATTAGCGGAGTTAGCTGGATAGGAGTAGGACTTGGAGCCTTAGAATGGGTTCTCTAGATAAAAATGCCTGGAAGTAGTTGAAGAAACAGGTGGGCATAGAGTTTTAGGCTGAGGGAGATGGCTAGGCAAAGTTGTGGAGGCATGGGGAAACCTGAAAGTCACCCAGATATTCTGGAACTAAAACTAGTTCAGTATGATAAGAGCTCAGGTGGTAGGCAGAGTCGTAGAGATGAGGAATGACTGGTGGTTAGGAGAGAGACAGCTTTTATGAAACTACAGGGTGTGGATTTGGGAAGGATGATTCTGAACATAGAAGGCAGAACGGATGAATGGGGAAGTATGAGTGCGGAGGGAGAAACCCCAGTTTTGAGGTTTTTAATAATGCAAGTGTGTTGAGGGACTTAATTAGTGGCTGAGGAAGTGGAGAGAAGCAGATAGATCTAAGACAGATTTGGAAGTTAGACTGAATTGATCTTGGAGATTGTTGAGATGTGGGGTTTGAGAGTAAAGGATGTCTCCCAGGTGTTGGCATGAGGTGACTGAGGATGTTGTCACCATTCACTGATGGAGGAAATTCACAAGGAAGAACACTTTAGCAAGGGCATGTAAACACAGCTGGTTTACTGTGGGGCATATTGACTGGTGGCACCAGAGGGTCAATCAGGTGTGTGTGTGTGTGTGTGTTTGTGTGTGTGTTTGTGTGTACGCGTGCGTGTGCATATGTGTACACCACTTACTAGATGCTACTTTCAGGTGGGTGCCAGACATCTCTCCCTTCACCTGGGACTCTGCATGGCTGCCTCCCACCAGAGTGGATTTACCACTTGGGCCAAATGCTGTGCTACTTTCTCTTTGGTGTCCTGCCCTGGTATCTGACTTCAGTTTTTGGTTCCTTTTTAGGCCTTAATTATTTATTTGCAGTGTTATGGTTTCCCTGGGTCCTAGTCCTCTTACTCTGACCTTCCTCCTATGTGGATACAAGCTTAATCTGGCTCCCGTGAATGGTTTCATTCTTGGAAGTTAATTATTAACTCAACAAATCATCTGATATGAGCCAGGTATTGGGGTAGTGCCTGGAAAGACAATGATAAGTAATAACAGACATGGTCCCCATCTCCTTAGAGAGCTTACATTTTAGTGGAGACATTATTGTTAATCAATAATGAGAAGAGAAATATAAAATTGCACTTGTGATAAGAACTAAGTAGTTCTTATCACCAATTTTATACTAAGAACTTAGCAAACTCAACACCCAAAGAACAAATAATCCAATCAAGAAATGGGCAGAAGACATGAACAGACATTTCTGCAAAGAAGACATCCAGATGGCGAACAGACACATGAAAAAGTGCTCCATATCACTCGGCATCAGGGAAATACAAATCAAAACCACAATGAGATATCACCTCACACCAGTCAGAATGGCTAAAATCAACAAGTCAGGAAATGACAGATGCTGGCGAGGATGCGGAGAAAGGGGAACCCTCCTACACTGTTGGTGGGAATGCAAGCTGGTGCAGCCACTCTGGAAAACAGCATGGAGGTTCCTCAAAATGTTGAAAATAGAACTGCCCTATGACCCAGCAATTGCACTATTGGGTATTTACCCTAAAGATACAAATGTAGTGATCCAAAGGGACACATGCACCCGAATGTTTATAGCAGCAATGTCCACAATAGCCAAACTATGGAAAGAACCTAGATGTCCATCAACAGATGAATGGATCAAGAAGATGTGGTATATATACACAATGGAATACTATGCAGCCATCAAAAGAAATGAAATCTTGCCATTTGCAACAACGTGGATGGAACTAGAGCGTATCATGCTTAGCGAAATAAGTCAAGCAGAGAAAGACAACTATCATATGATCTCCCTGATATGAGGAAGTGGTGATGCAACATGGAGGCTTAAGTGGGTAGAAGAATAAATGAAACAAGATGGGATTGGGAGGGAGACAAACCATAAATGACTCTTAATCTCACAAAACAAACTGAGGGTTGCCGGGGGGAGGGGGTTGGGGAGAAGGGGGTGGGATTATGGACATTGGGGAGGGTATGTGATTTGGTGAGTGCTGTGAAGTGTGTAAACCTGGGGATTCACAGACCTGGGGATAAAAATATATGTATATAAAAAATATATGTTTATAAAAAATAAAAAATTAAAAAAAAAAAAAAGAACTAAGTAGATATACAATGCAATGAAGGCTTACTATTGCCAGATTTAACCTGGTGATAGGGTCAAGAAGTGCCTCCAGGGGGGAAAAGATAATTATCCTAAAATTTGAAGAATTAAATGGAAATGCAGTTGGTGAGGTTAAGTAGACAAAGAGGGGAAGGAAGAGTTGCCACATAGAAGAAACAGAATGTGCAAAGTTCCTGCTATGGGACAGAATATGGTGAGGGTTGGGGACTGAAAGGTTGGTGGGTCTAGAGCAAAGATGATGAGAGGAATAGACTGCAAGTCCAGATTAGAGAAGTAGGCGGTAGCCTGATTCATTGAAGGTCTTGTATGCCATGTTGAGGAGTTCCATTTTAAGGAAAGAAACGTAAGTGTTTCAAGTTATAAAACAGCATTTGAGAAGATCACTTTGGCTTCAGTGAAGAAAATGAACCAGAAGAAAATAGAAATGAATGAGGGGAGATTAGATCTGTCAGGTGTCTATTGTGGTATTTCCCATCTGAGACAACGGTAGCTTGGATTAAAGTGGTGGTGATGGGGTTGGTAAGAAGTAGATTCATTTGAGGGCAATTCAGGAGATTAAATGAATGGGAGCTAGTGACTGGATCGGCTGGGGGAAACAGAGAAATGAACACAACTCTAGGTTTTTTTGGTCTTTTTTGGGGGGGGTTCTTATTTTCATTTTTGACTCATAGGTATCTGGCTTGTACATTTTAATGTGCTCTTTCCCAAAAGAAGGAACTCTGGAAAACAGGGTTGCCACACTGTTCATCTCTAGAAGGCATATTATAGCCCATGCGAATGGATTCTCTTGGAGCTGCACAATGACAACTCTATACAATTACCCAGTTGGATCCCTTCTAGAGGGGGACAAATAATGGGGCAAGGGAGTGGGTGATAAGATCATGAGATCATTTTGGGGCATGTCCAGTTTGACCAGTCTGTGAGCCACTTCAGAGAAGAGGTTAATAGACGGTGGGACGCATGGCTCTGGATGGACCAGAGTTATGATTAGGAAGTCATGTGTACATAGATGCTTACTGAAGCCATGAGTATGGATGATCTTGCCAAAGGGAGAAGCTCAAAAGACCAGGGCTGAGCCCTGAGGGAAATCAGTTACGGCCGGTAAAGGGGGTCAAGGCTCTCTTTACTTGAGAAAGCATGGCTATAGGAGTTTAGGAAACCCTGGGCTTATGTCTATGAGACCCACAGGGTTATAGCAGACAAAAGGGGTCCAGAGGACTTGCAGTGGCTACATCCCCCCTCGCACCTCTCAGCACACAGACAGTGGACTAAAATGTCCAGCTCCCAGTCTTTCCACGAAAGAGCCCTACTTGCATTCTTGAAAAGCTGCTGCCTGAGGGTCCAGCTTGCAACCAGCCTGCATCTAGGTGCTGATGGAGGTCTTCTTCTTTGGGGCACTGACAGGTCTTGGGAACTAAGAAGGCATCTTGGACAATCAAAGATTTGATACACAACAAACAGTTAGGGCCAGGCTAAAGAATAAGGTTCATCTCCTACCTGAGACCAGTCCTTCAAGACTGGGAAAGGTGGTTCTTTAATTCAAAAACCAACCTGGAGAGGCATTGGTGGAGTAATTAGACAGAAAGCAGATTGGGTGGTTTAGGAGAAATGGGGATAGAACATAGGGAAAAGGAGACTCTGTAGACAAGCCTTTGACAAGGATGGGGGAGAGAGAATGGCAGCTGGAGGGGGAAAGAGTTTGAGGTTTTACTTACATTTAAATTAAGAACTTGAGGGTGATTAAAAGCCTATGGGGAGGATCTAGTTGAGGGGAAAGTGGAACATATAAAAGAGAGAAGAAAATAATCGATTTGGAAGTTTCCTTAGAAAGTGGAAAGTAAGAGGTTTTAAAGGACCTGTGGAAGAATGATACTTAAAGGGGAGGAATTAAAAGTCTTTAATTTGAACAGTACGGAAAAAGGAGAGAATGGACATAGGTGTTGGTAGGTGTGTTTGGAACCAGGAATCAGGAATCAGGCGTGTCCCTGCCTGCGGTCTTCTAAGTTCTATGTAATGGTGGAAACAAGCTCATCTGATGTTTGTTAAGGAAGGATGGTCTAAGGAGGAAGCGGATTCGATGAGGTCAGAGGTAGTTACCGCGAGTGGAGATACTGGTTGAACAGAGAAAGGTACTAAGATTCTCAGGTGGTGTTGGGTGACCTGTATGAAGTTGGTGATTAATCTGTCCTGTTGTGTAACTTTCTTCACCAATCCTTGACTGCTCAGGTGTAATCAGAAAAAGCAGGTAGTTGGGGGCCTGCCAGATTTGTGGGGGCACAAATCCCAGAGTGGGTAAGGGAATAGCAGCAGGTGTTATTGAAGTAATACACTTGGAAATGTAAGGAAATAGTAAGAAAAAAAAAGGGTATGTGTTTAAAAAAGGGTTTTTGCTTGTTTGTTTTGTTTTAGAAGACCCAGGATAGATAATGGTCTGGAAGTGGTAATGGCGCCCTGAGGCACCTGGTGGGGGGTCTTTGGAAAGTAAACAGCCATCACTCTAGAGGGCTGAAGGTGAAGCGGTGGTCCTGGGCGGGGGAGGGACGTAGAGGGGGAGCTCAGAGGACAGTTGAGGATTTAGGGGAGTTTGCTGTCTAAAAGTAACAACTCCAAAGGACGCAGTGGAAAATTGGGGGAAGTGGTTGAATCCTCCAGAAGACAAGTAAGTGCCAAGATCTTTGCCTCCTACAGTCTGATCTCCAGCCAATGTTCGAGAAAGTCTTTCTTACCCGCTGGCCTCTGCTCTGCCTCTGCTCCCACTTCCGGGGCTCAGGTGTATCAGAGACTAAGCTGCAGACACTAACCTAGGGCTGACCTCGGGCTGCACCACCGTTACCCGGGCTGCTGGAATCCAGCTCCAGGGAGGTGAGCCAAGAGGTGAACTCCTCCTTCCCCATTGTCTCTCCTCGCCAACTCACGAGTGCCCCCTTCTGACAGTGGGTACTTGGGTGCACATATGTTCTTAATATTCATCTAAACATAACAACCTAATGAGGAAGAGAAGTCACTGCCAAAGGCCATAGATGTTTCCCGAAGTCACTTAGAAACAATGGGTGGCTTATCTCATTTGTGGGTTATTTACACTATTAATCTTCCATTGGCACAGAACATCAAGAAGTCAGTAATATTTAGAGTAGGGCCAGGAGTAACTTCATTGTTTGTCTTCCATTTTTGGTTAACATTTTACAAAAGAATGAAAGCAAAAAAACCAGGCCCAGGACAGAGAAGCAAAGCCATGTACGATCCCGGTGTTAGCATTAAGACTTTGCTCTCCAAGGAGACTGGAGTCCGGGAATGTGCCTTTCTACCTGTGTCTGGTTACATCAGAGTGGTAAGGCCCGTGGGTGAGGGGTGGGTGAGGGCTGACTCAACCAGCCACCGTCTCCTTCTAGCCCCCCGGCCGCAGCCCATGATCTGTCCTTTAGGTGGGGTTCAAGGACGTGTTTGATGGGAAAACCGGGGCTGCTGAGGGGGTGGGACAAAATGGGACCCCAGCTGCAGCAACAATTCTCCGAAATTCCTTCCTGCTGTGTCCCTGGGATAACTGATACATACAATTTGAGGATGTCAACGTAAGAGGCAGAAGTAGTAGGGTCCCAGGGGAATGGGGGGGGGGGATGTGCTTTTCCTGTCCTGGCTGCCACCCCTGTCTTTTACAGCTTCCCTCGCTAGAGCCTGATTAGGCAGAAGGCATTACCTGGGAATCATTCCGAAGGTCTCTATCGCAAATATAGCTGTTAGGTTGCAGAAACTGTAAATGAGACAAATAATATTAATGATTAAATTACATGCATATAAATTAGTTATATGAAAAGCCTCCCTCCAAATCTTTATGGTAATGATTGACTCATAGATAATCTTCATGAAGGTGTCACTTCCTCAAGTGAAGGAATGGAGATAAGGGATGCGTTTACATCACAGCTGTGGTGATTTTTCCAAACGTGTGACTCGGGCTGCTTGCGGCACGATTTCTCTCAGCTTGTCAGTGCACCCTCACCGCCCTCCTAACATCTTGACATCGTTTTGATAGTGGGTCCCAAGGTGACCATAAGCATAATGTTAATAATAGTCATAATGTTTTACTGAGCATTAGTACTTGTTGAGAATGAATACTAAACGGGCATTTGCTGGGTACCAGGCGGTGGACCAGATGCCCTGCATGAGTTATCTGCCTAATCCTCATAGCAACCATTTCTTTTGGAAAGAAACAGAGGCTCAGGCAGGTTAAGCTACTTGCAAAAGTTTGCGGTTGTCAGCAGAGCTGGGATTTGAATTCAGGTTTTTCTGCCCAAAGAGCCTGTGACGTTCACCTGATGTAGGCTGACTCAGGAAGCTAAGGATGTTCAAAGCTTGATACAGGGCACTGTGTGATTATTTCTAAAGTTACTATCTCTCACGATTCGGCAGACTGCTTGGAATGAGACTGGACAGAGCCAAATAAACATTCATGATAGCATTTCACCCATCTTCATGTGGGAGAAAAGAGAAGAAAGGAAATTACCTTGACTGAGCAAAATTAGGGATTTTTACCCGGGTACATTCATTTAATCCTCAGAATACTCTAAGATCAGTGTTACAGACTCATTTTACAAATAAAGAAGTGCAGAGACTAAGTGATTCGCTTAAGATGACATATCTACCAGTGGCAAGAGTAGGATTTAAACCACAGTAGACTCTAGAATAATGCCTTCAGGGTCCATCCATGTTGTAGCAAATGGCAAGATTTCTTTCCTTTTTTATAGCTTAATAATATTCCATTATATATATAGAAATAGACATGTATCTAGGAATATATCTATATATCTACTCTATCATTATCTATCTATCCTCTATCACATTTTCTTTATCCATTCATCCATTGACGGACACATGTATTATTTCCATGTCTTGGCTACTGTAGATAATGCCACAGTGAGCAGGAGGGCACATCTTTTCAAGTTAGGGTTTTCACTTTCTTGGATAAATACTTAGGGGAGGAATCATTAGATTGTCCGGTATTCTATTTTTAGCTTTTTGAGAAAACTCCGTAATGTTTTCCATAGTGGCTGTGCTACTTTCCATTCCCACCAAGAGTGTGCAGGATTTCCTTTTTTCCACATCCTTGCCAACACTTGTTATCTCTTGTCTTTTTGAGACTGGCCCTTCTAACAGGTGTGAGGGGATATCTCACTGAGTTTTTGACTTTCATTTCCCTGATGATGAGTGATGTCGAGTACCGTTTCAGATACCCATTGGCCATCTGTCTGTCTTGGAAAAATGTCTATTCAGATCTTCAGTCTATTTTTTAATCGGATTGTTTGTTTTTGTATTGTATTGTATGAGTTCTTTGTATATTTTGTATAGTAACCCCTTATTGGATGTGTGATTTCCACAGGTTGCCTTTTCAATTTGTTGATGGTTTCCTTGGCTGTGCAGAAGCTTTTTCATGCGATGTAGTCTCACTTGTTTATTCTCACTCTAGGTGCCTTTGCTTTTGGTGTCAAGTCCAAACAAATCATGGCCAAGACTGAAATTAAGGAACTTACTATCTATGTTTTCTTCCAGGAGCCTGATGGCATAGGGTCTTACATTCAAGTCTTTAATCCATTTTGAGTTAATTTTTGCGTATGCTGTGAGATAGTGGTCTAGTTTCATTTTTTGTGTGTGGCTGTCTAGTTTTCCCAATACCACTTACTAAAGAGGTTGTCTTTTCCCCATTATATATTCTTGGCTCCTTTGTAATAAATTGACTACATATGCGTAGGTTTATTTTTGGCCCCTCTATTCTGTTCCATTGATTTATGTGTCTATTTTTATGGTGGGGCCATATTGCTTTGATAACCAAAACTTCGTAATATAATTTGAAGTAAGGGAGTGTGATGTCTCTCGCTTTGTTCTTCTTTCTCAAAATGGCTTTGGCTATTTGTTTTTGTTTTTGTTTTTTTTGTCATTCCATACAAATGTTAGGGTTGTTCTTGTTCTGTGAAGAATGCCATTGGAATTTTGATAGAGATTGCATTGAATCTGTAGATTGCTTTGGGTAATATGGACATTTTAACAGTATTTGTTCTTCCAACACTGAATATCTTTCCATTCATTGGAATCTTCTACAATTGCTCTGGATAGGACTTCCAACTCTATGTGGAATAAAAATAAAAGTGGGCACCTTTGTTTCTCATCTTTGTTCCTGATCTTAGACTTTCAGCTTTTCACCACTGAGTATGATGTTAGCTGTGGGTTTGTCCTATGTGGCCTTTATTATGTTGAGGTATGTTCCTACTACACCTACTTTGTTGAGAATTTTTATAATAAATGAATGTTGCACTTTGTCAAATGCTTTCCTGGATCTACTGAGATGATCATACAATTTTGATCCTTCATTTTGTTAATGTGGCATATCACATTTGCAGATGTCAAATCATCCTTGCATCCCTAGAATAAATTCCACTCTATCATTGTATATGATCCCTTTTAATTATTGTTGAATTCAGTTAGCTAATATTTCATTGAGGATATTTTTATGTATGTTCATCAAGGATATTGACTTGTAATGTTCTTTTCTTGTGGTATCCTTGTCTGGCTTTGGTAGTAGTAAAGTTGTCCTCACAGAATGAGTTTATAAATTTTCCTTCCTCTTATATTTTTTGGAAGAGTTTGAGAAGAATAGATATTTTTCTTTAAATGTTTGGTAGAATTTACCAGTAAAGCCATCTGGTCTTGGACTTCTGTTAGTTGAGAGTTTTTTTTCTTATTGATTCACTCTCCTTACTAGTCATCAGTCTGATCACATTTTCCATTTTTTCATGATTCAGTCTTGGTAAGTTGTACGTTTCTAAGAATTTACCCATTCTTTTCTAGGTTGTCTAATTTGTTGGTGTATGATTGTTCATAGTAGTCTCTTATGAGCCTATATATTTCTTTGGTATCAGTTGTAACTTCTCTTTCATTTCTGATTTATTTGAGTTCTCTCTCTCTTTTTTTTCTTGTTGAGGTTAGCTAAAATTTTGTCTATTTTATTTATCTTTTTAAAAACCAACTCTTAGTCTACTTGATCTTTCCTACCATCTTTTTAGTCTCTATTTGATTTATTTCCTCTCTAATTTGTGATTTCCTTCCTTTTACTAGCTCTGGGCTTTGTTCTTTTTCTAGTTCTATGAGGTGTAAAATTGAGGGTTTTTTTTTTTTTTTTTTTGAGTTGAGATTTTTCTTCTTTCTTGAGGTAGAGGATTTCCTTCTTTATTTATATCTGAATAATGCTTCATTCTATATTTATATATACCATGTTCTCTTTATCACTCAGTCATTAATGGACACTTAGGTTGCTCCCATGTCTTGGCTATTGTAAATAATGCTGTTATCAACATGAGGGTATACATAACTTTTTGAGTTAGCATTTGGTGAAACTCCTCTTGTAGTGGTGACCCCAGACTCTATGGCATTTTTATTTTTCCTTCTAGCTATGGTCTTCTCTCTTGCCTTCTGTGATGTTGCCATGTTTTAGTGTAATTCATTTATTGGCCTTTGTAAAGTAGAAATTGTATTCAACCGCATCATTATCCCTTTAAACAAATGATAAAACTATTAAAATAAAACATTTATATTCACCTATAGTTTGGATCCAGGATCTTCACGCGAAACACATACATTCCAGAATGGTCCTCAGGCCAAATTAAATGGTTATAGTTAGACTTGTTGATTATCTCATATGGTTGATTTAAGTCTCCTGGTTTTCCAATAGCATAAGAAAAACAGTGTTTATAGTTCTGAATAGGAAACAAAGATAAAAACCTTAAGGTCCTTCTCTAGGGGACGAGGTGTTGGAGATTATAGGGGAGAGGAGAAAGTATGCAATAGCTAGGGGGGAAATGGGAATGAACTGGAGAAATACACTTATGTTTGTTGGGCAGTATTGCAGGACTGTTTTAATCATGAAATGAAGGTGAAACAAATCCGCGTGGGTACGTATTCCTTGGACCAGGGTCGGCTGCCAAGGCAGATAGTTGGGATCTAACTAGGGTTGCGATTTAGCCACACAAGTCTAAAGAAGTGAGAGGAAGGAAGGAATTGAGGGTTCACATTAATAGAGTGATAAAATTATTGACCATGGAATTTAAGCAGCAGGAAGAGCAAGAAAAGAACCTGGGGTCAGGGTAAGGGTGGTTGGGTCATTTTGAGGTTGAAGGATTGTTAGAGTAAAGGTTCTAGCGTTATGGTGCTGGAAGGATAGGACATGGTGGATGGAAAGTGGAATGTTTGGAGCTGCGACTGCAGAGGATAATACAATCATTTGTATGTATCTGTCTTGACATGAATAGATTCTGATGTAGAAGCAAAGTAACATTCCCATTGTAAGGTTTAGATTTTTATGGACCCAGGCACCATATTGGTCACTTTTATTTATGAGATATGATTTGGTGCTCCAAATAACTTAAACTAATTTCAATTCAAGAAAGTGTGATTGAAAAAAATTGAAAGCAGTATAGGACTGATAGTTGGCATTCAGACATGATATTTCAGTTGTTTTTGTTTTGTTTAAAGATTTTATTTATTTGAGGTAAGAGCGAGAGTGAGACAGTGAGACAGCATGGGAGAGGGAATGTAGAAGGAGAGGGAGAAATAGGTTCTCCACTGAGCAGAGAGCCTGATGTGGGGCTCCATCCCAGGACCCTGGGATCATGACCTGAGCTGAAGGCAGACGCCTAACAGACGGAGCCACCCAGGCACCCCATGATCTTTCAGTTGTACAAGAATTGATAGTTCAGGTGTTCTTTAGAAAGACTCACTCTCAATGCTTCAGCATGTTTGTCAGTCATTTAATAAATCTACAAACACAGATTTTCAGCAAAAAAAAAGAAAAAAAAAAGAAAAAAAATGTTAGTAACACAGGAGCCATGGAATATTAAACAGAAATTAAGATGATACATTACTGAAATCATAATATTAACCCAATAGAAAAGTTGGATTTGATTTGCAAAAACAAATTTAAATCCAAAATATTTCCATCAAACTTTGGTTAATCCTGAAATGCCAAATTAGTTATTATAAATAAAATTTGCTGGGTTATTTTCCGTACCTCAGGTCCCCAGGCTTCTTCAAGTGGAAGGTTCTGGTTAAGCTTCGTCATTGACTTCCACGTCTGGGCTTCATTTAAACAACCACTCTGTCAAAAAATCGTACATACAGGAATTTAAGCAGCAAATGAGGGAAGGAGAAAAGAGGAGAGAGACAAACCTAGAAAGAGACTCTTAACTACGGAGGACAACCTGATGGTTGCCGGAATGGAGGTGGGTGGGTGGACGGATTAGGTCGGTGACGGGGGTGAAGGACGGCACTTGTGATGAGCCCCAGGTGTGGTGTGGAAGTGCCGAGTCACTGAATTGTACACCTGAGAGTAGGGCACTGTACATTAATTAGAGTTGAAATAACAATGTATTCAAAATTGTACACACATATGTTTTTTTATAAATTTATTCGTATTTCGTATATTTAATGTCATTGAACAATTTATATTTAATTCTTTTCCTTATTTAAATGTTTGTTGCTATACCGGGGAACAGCTGAAGTTTGTGTATTGACCTTGCACAAAAGAACTTCTTAAAGTCACTAATTTTGAGTGTTTCGCTGAAGTCATGTTATTTGTGAATATGACAGTCTTCTTGCTTCCTCTCCAGTCCTTATACTTTTATTGTTAGTTTATTTGCCTTATTACAGAGATCAGGAACAATGTTGTATAGAAAGTGATGAAACTTGTTTTACTCCTGACTTCAGAGAGAAAGCTTTCAAATTTTCACCACCAAGATGTTTTCTTTTCTTTCTTTCTTTTTTTTTTTTTTTTAAGAATTTTTATTTAGGGGCACCTGGGTGGCTCAGGTGGTTAAACGTCTGCCTTTGGCTCAGGTCATGCCTGAGATCATGGCCTGAGCTGAAGGCAGATGCTTAACCAACTGAGCCGCACAGGTGCCCTGGTAAGATGTTTTTCTTTTTTTTTTGTACTTACATTTTATTAGGTTAAGGTAGTTACCATATACTTAGAATTTTCCAAGATTTATTTTTGGGTTATTCATTTTTTTTTTTTTTAAGTAGGCTCCATGCCCAATGTGGGGCTTAAACTCATGACCCTGAGAATTCCAAGATTTATTCTAAAAATAATGTTATTTATGAATATTTTTTAATTAAATGACTTTTCAACTATTATAATAACCCATGCCCATTCTGTATTCCGTCACTAGAGTAGATTTCTTTGATTTTCAAGTGATATTCCAACTCTCCAGTTAGGAGATAAACAAAACTTGTCTGGATGTGTGATTTTTAGAAACACTGCTGAGTTTGATTTGCTAGTGTTTTGGTTAGGTGCTTTGTGTCTGTGGTCATGGTGTGATCGGCTCGTAATGCCCGTTTCTTTTAAGGTCCCCATCAGGCCCTCCTGGATTCACAAAATGAACTGGGAAGTACTTTCTCCACCCTAATATTCTGGAGAGTTTTTAGAAAACTGAAGGAAAATTTTCTTTTGATGTTTGGTTGACTTTGTCAGGAAAGGCATTTGGGATTAGAGATGTCTATTTTGGGATTAGAAATGTCTCTTTCTTTCTTAGAATATAAGGAACTTTGGTAAATTGTGTTTTCCAAGGCAACTGTCTGTTTTATCCATTTCTTTGTTGTCAAAATTTGTTAATATAAATTTGTTTATAGTAACCTCTATGATTTGGTCTTAAAATGGTGATATTCTTTCTTTATTTTTTTTTTCCATTTGTCAACTAGAAACATGCTATAAAGAGGTGTTTCCCTTTTCTACTATTTCTTTACTCACTGGTATAGTTCATTTGGGGACGGTAGGATAAATATTGGTGTCTTTCTCTTTATTTGCCAGTTTTTAAAATAAGGAGTTGATTTCCTATCATTCTCCAAAGGTGACATTTTTGAAGAATTCATTATGAACTCATGCGTTTAACATATTTAATGGGTTTGAGCAATATCGCAGTAACTATCTGTAAGGAAGCTCTGATTGTCCCATCTTCAGCCGACCTCTTCAAGTTGACTTCTGATTGCTTTTGACATGACCCTAGCAGTCTTCGATAACTCCTTGCTATTGGGTACGTCAAACTGTTCCAAACTCATCATGTTTGTTTCCTCCCCCAGGCTTGGAATCGGCTACTTATCTAAGAATCCCCAATTACTTTTAGTGGGAAATGATATTTCAAGACAGCCATGTAGGTACTGAGCAGTTATGTTTCTAGGGATCTTAATGGGCAGCGTAGGAAAAATTTATCTCGTTCTCTCTGAACAAGACAGTTACATATTTATATCCAGATCATATGAGTTTCTAATACCTCATGAGTTTACATTGAGTCCTGTTCAAATTCAGGATGTTTTGTCTAACTTCTATACTACTTATGCACCTCCTCGCTTTTACTTCAACAGCACTTGAAGAATGACACTATTAGAATATCTCACATTACACACCTCACAAGATCAGAATAACTCATATAAATATTACCCCCACTATCACAATTACTGAAAAGTTATATTTTTCCCCAGCATATGCTCTCATATTCTCCTCGCATATTTTATGGTTGTGTTATATCTTTATTGTCAGAGAATACGTCCATTGTATATTCTCCTTTTTCCCGTTTAACCCTCACTTTGCTTCAGTTTTGCAAGTAACTCCATCCTACATAATGCTTTCCTCTAGTCCTTATATCTCTTTAGTGATTGTGGTGGTTTGAAATTTATGATCTAGTAAGTTACTCAGGAAGGGCTCCTGGGAACAATATCATCTGAGCGTTTGACATGTTAATAGCAGTTTGTGCCTTTTCTAGAGTCATCAGTTTTGCTGAATATAAAATCCTTGGCTTGTGTTTATTTTCCTTGAGTATCTTAAATATTTTACTCCATTCCTTTCCTGGTATAAAGCATTGCTATAAAAATTATAATTTAATTTTATTTTCCTTATATGTAAATTGCTTTTTTTTTTTTTTTTTTTTTGGCCTAGAAGGCCACTTGGGTTGGCTGTTCTGATATTTTGAGGATATGCTATGCTCTTTCAATATGAAGCTTCAAGACTTTTTTGCTTGGGGTGGGGTAGAGATGTTTTCTTGAAAGATTAGCATCAGTTATGTTCCTTTATTCTGGTTTTCTTTTTTTCCCCCTTCTTTTAAAAGATTTTATTTATTTGACACAGAGAGAGAGAGAGAGAGAGAGAGAGAGACAGTGAGAGGGAACACAAGCAAGGGGGGTATGAGAGGGAGAAGCAGGTTTCCCACTAAGCAGGGAGCCCTATGCGGGGTTCGATCCCAGGACACCGGGATCATGACCTGAGTTGAAAGCGGAGGCTTAACGACTGAGCCACCAGGCGCCCATCTGGTTTTCTTTTTCAGGGCGTTCATTTACCCATCTGTTGGATCTTCTCTGCCTATCTTCAGTATTTGTCACTTTTTTCTTAAATCCTTTTTATCCCATTGTTTATTTCTTTTCACTTTAAAATTTTTCTTCTTCTAATTTCATGTGTCTTTTAAAGCATTCTCTATTGTTCATTTTCATTTTTAGAGGGCTATTTTCATAGCATATAGAATTTTGGATTTGGAATTTATTTCCTTTCAGTAATTTAAAGATATTTTTGTTCAGGGA
Source organism: Mustela lutreola (assembly GCF_030435805.1). NCBI lineage: Eukaryota > Metazoa > Chordata > Mammalia > Carnivora > Mustelidae > Mustela > Mustela lutreola. Next base: position 9,849,608 of record NC_081303.1, on the reverse strand, counting down.
CACCTGGGTGGCTCAGGGGGTTAAGCAACTGACTCTTGATCTTGGCTCAGGTCATGATCCCAGCATTGTGAGATCAAGTCCTGTGTTGGGCTCCATTCTGGGCACTGAGATTGCTTCAGATTCTCTCTCTCCCTCTGCCCTTCCCCCCTAAAAAAGCCGGGGAGGGGGAGATATTTTTGTTCAAAGTCTTCTGGTTTGCATTATTTCTATAAAGAAATCAGCCTTAAGTCTTATTGCTACTCTCTCGAGAGTAACTTTTTTTATTTTGGCTACCTTTAAGGATTTTCTCTTTGTTTTTCATTTTAAAATGTTCACAGTAACATTTCTGGATAAAGATTACTTTTTCTGTGCTTCAGTGTCTTTTGCCTTTTGGGAAAATATTGCTTCTGGCCAACACTCTCTCTTTTCTTTCTAGGACCCCAGTCCTTAGATCTAGGCAGTAAATCTCCATTATGTTCTTGTCTATATTTTCAATCAGCTTACCTCCCTATGCATAGTTCTGGGCATTTCCTTCTGACCCCTCTTCCAGTTGACCAATTCTGTTTTCAGGCTTCACTCCTAATAGTTGAGTCCCTAATTCCAGTTACTGCAATTTCGGGTTTTTTTTTTCCTAGAAGTGATTGGCAGCTCAGACAGAGGCATGGATGAGGCTGAATGATGGATGTTTAACGTGGCCATCAGGCGCATAGGAACAACACTGGGAAGATGACTTGGAGATATGGGCCAGATGGTGGCTGGGGGACGGACCCACAGAGCTCAAGTTAGATGGGAAAAGGAGAGGAAACACGGGAAAGGGCAGAGGGCTCTATCTGGTGGATGTCTAGACAGTGTAAGGAAAAGCAAGGGCGAGAGGCTTAGTGGGAAGAACACCCACAGAGCTAGAGAATTGGGGGTTGAGGCCATAGACTGGAGTGTTTGCCTTGAAATGTAATTATAACGGGGGGAGCTGCATTGGTTGGTCGAGGCAGCCTCTGTTGCGCAGCAAACCCCACTCCTCAGGGCCCTCACGCATCACAGTTGAATTCCTGCTCACACGTAGTCCAGTGCCGATGCCCCGGGGGGGATGGTCTCTATGGGTGGCGCTCCTCACAGTAGAGGATCAGGCTTCTTCTCTGTCTCGTGGCTCCTCGAAGAGTCCCCTCACCCGACTCCACTCATCCAGCTTGCATCTCTCCATCTCCAACTGTCCCTGGGATAGACTGTGATGGAGGAAGCTAGGGAGCTCGGGGGCTCATGGGAGCCCTTCTCCAGCACCTCATCGTGGAAGGGACACCTCTCGCTTCTGCTCATTCCACAGCATGAGAGCCGGTCACATGGCCCACGTAGCCACAAATGGGACTAGAAAAGGTCCTTCCTGTTCAGAAAGCTTCTTCCCAGCAAAAACTCAGAGGACTGAAACTGTAATTGCTTTCAGGGCAAGAAGGGAACCCATTCAAGTTCTCAGTATGTGACAGCGACAGGGGGAGATGGGGTCCATGCCATCTGGATGAAGGGGCCTCAAACAAGGGACACTGTAGTTAGGGTGAGGAGATACTGATCTGGAAATGATAGTGTGGGTTAGGGAGTGGTTTGATTCCACAGCCCATCAAGAGTACCCTTGGTCTGAGAGAAAAACAGGGGAAATTATATTTTTTGAGGAATGTCTCCTGAAGAAGTATCTAGGGTCATTTAGCCCTAAGGTGTATTACAAGAGCTTGAGAAGGTGGAGAGTAATGGGAATCTTGGGCCCAGGTGCAAGACGGACAGAAGAGTTTAGGGATGAGATTGTGAGGACAGAGTAGGCCAGAAGGACTCACACTTTGGGGGCTGGACAAGTGTAGGAGGAATGTGGTGGGATGGATTTGTTTGACCCTATCATCGAAAGATGGTTCTTGCAGGAGCCCAGAGCAGGTAGCAGGTGGAACTCGTCTCTCGGCCGCTACCTGGGTGGGTTCTCCTTCTTGGAGAATTAAGGTCTCTGATCGATGAGAAAGCTCTTTGGGAAGGAGCTATGTCTGATCTCTGACTTTGAGCATGCGATTTCTGGGAAAAGCCAGAATCCATATGCTGCTTGTGGAGACGCTTGGTCATGATGGTCAGGAGTGGAGTCTGGGGGCCGGAGGTGGTGAGGCCTTTTTGCCATGGCTTGCAAAGTGGAAAGGGTTGTCAGCAGGGAGGCTGAGATGGACCAGTCAGAGGAGGAGTGTGGGGACAGTGAAGCCTTGGCTTGGTCAGTGGGTCAAATGACGCAAGGAAGTCAAGTGAGAGGAAGCCTAGAGCGCGTGTCTTTAATGTAGCACCCGCCAGATGAATGTGCGAGAGCCAAAGGCAGAGCCATAAATAATCAAACACTGACTACACTGTGGAGACAAAAGAAAACACTCACCTAGGATTGCGTCACCCTACTTATAAACATTATTTTCTTTTTCTGATCCCTTTACGTCAGTTTCATATGACCGAGGCTTCTTTTGTCGTAAATGAATTTCGGTAGCCACAAGATATAATACACAGGTCCTATTTTTTTTTCTACCCACATGCAGTCAGTTCTACTTTCCTTACATAATTTATATACAGATGGAAAATCGATCGGCAGGTGTCGCTGCGCTCTAAGCTCTACTGCAATTCAAAGGCGCCGTACCTTCTTCATGGTGTTATTAAAGCTGTAGTCGTTCCTGCCGTGTATTTCCCACACGATGAAGTTCACTTCCACGTCTTCGATGTAGCCATTGCCATTGTGTCTGAGCGAGACAGTGGACACAACAACCCGTTAGAGCAGAAGAGAGAGCTTGAGAGCTGCAGCCCTCCAGTCTGACGGGCTTCTCTGACCAGCGCTGCAACCCCCGTGGAGTGACTTAATTCTCAAAAACCTCAGTATTGTCACTTCTCTGTGGAGCCATCCCAGTACCTATTGTATAGGCTTCCTTCAGCTCTCGAAATCAACCTCCTAGGAGTAAAGCAGGATATGTTTGCCTTTTTCACAGTTGGAAGCGTAAATGCTGTTCACTTTGACAGGAACTGTGTGTTGAGGAGGCGAGGGTAGCCGAGTGGGCTGGGAGCAGGGAGAAATGACTGAGGAAGGAGGGAGGGCACCGCGAGGGGACCCTGGGGTCATTTAATCAACAAGTATTCATTGGGTGACTGCTGCCTGCCATGGGGTCGCTGTGATGAGAGCGGAGATGCCCCAGAACTCCCGGGGGGGGGGGTGTGGGGGACCCGGCTGGAAGACGGGGCTCAGTGCCAGGGGGATTGGCAGCAGCAGGGAGAGCTGAGGTGGGGTCCGGAGAAGCAGAAGGGGTCACCAGCTCCTGGGAGCCACAGTCCCACCCAGCCCAGGCCAGAGAGCCTGTCATGACCTTGACCCAGAGCAGAGCCTTGCAGACAGTCCTACCCAGACAGGGTGCCCACTCCCCGGATGCCAGCGCTGGACACAGAAGCCCCGTTGAGCTTAGAGTCCTCACCCCAAACTCAGTGCGTTGCAAAAAAGATGCTACTTCAGATTAATATCTTTTTTTTTCTTGCGACCGTATGAAAATAGAGGCTTGAGACCAAGCTAAAGTTCACTTAGTGGTAAAGTTACACCTGTGCGTTACCAGAGCTTGCAACTGTTTTGAACACTGTCCTCTCTTCTTTCTCTGACCATCATTGCTCATTTTTCTGAGTGGGATTGTCCCCATCCCCACTCTGGATGGAAATCTCACTTAGGACTTTGGTCCCAGGCACTTGCTCCTGGGCTCTGACTCTTGGACTGTTGCCCCAGGGTCTGCCATGTTCTCTTGCTACCCATCTCCGTGTCTGTCCACCAGATCACAGGTCCCTGACCATGGTGTTTCCTTACTCTCAGCTCACATCTCTGCCGGATACCACGGTCGCTCTACCTAGCTCTATGCATAGGCTACAACTTGGCACCATCCATTCCTGCTTATAAAAGCCTGATGACTCACAGACCTGCACCCCTGGGGCTAATAATACATTATATGTTAATAAAAAATTTAAAATTAAAAAAAAAAAAACCCGCTCTTGCCCCATTCACAAATTGGGCAGGACATCTGTACACATCTGAGAAGCTATTTTACTTCCATCTTAATTCATTTTTAGAAATCATAATGACATGGACTCAGGTGTGAGTAACTAGGGGTTGGAGTCGTGGTGGTCGACATCTTTCTTGGCACAGGAGGAAGGTCCTAGAGAACTCTAAACTCTAATCAAAGTTCCTCCCACAGGACAATGCACACATGTGTGTGACACACTCGATTGTGTCTGCAGTTTCGGGGACTTGGGTCAGGCTTTAGCAAAGCTCTCATTCGGGGAGCTTCGGAAGGTGTGGCATTTTTTTCTTACTGCATCTTCCAAAAGCCATCAGATTCTCGAATTATTAAGAACTAGTTGTAAGGTCGTATGTTTTATTTATTAAATTTTAAAACCATCTTCATTGAACTGGAAGCGGATATTGGTGGCCACGCGCGAAAGCAATAAGCTATAGTGCCATCTAGTGTCCATAAGGATAAATTACATGACCCGTACGGCCGGGGTTTGTAAATGATCTTTGGTAATACTTAACTGATTCATGGAGAATATGGGACAAAAATACCTGCCCGGGTAAGCATGACTTATTTTTATTAATGTTCATTAGTAGGATAGGACACCAGTGAAACCTGAGAAATTCAGAAATGTCACTAGTGGGCAACGAACTTCCCTATACTTATAACTTCTCCTTTGTGACATTTTAGCTGTTGATCCATTGGACACATACGCTTTCAGTCCCGTGTGACCCTCAACCCAGTGAACCGACCGTGTCTCTTACTTTCTGTTTTGTGATACTGTAATAGCTCGGTTATTGATCCCAGGAGAACTGGAAGCAACTTGCCTTATCAAGTGGCTCCTGGTAGCAGAGACTAAGTTGCCCCAAGAAGGACACACTGCCACGTGGCCCAAGTGTTGTTGCAGGTCTCTGACCCCTCCCCCTCCCCCACAGCCCCTCACCAGCCCCTTGACCTCACCAGACATCCAGTCCTGCCTCCCTCTGCTTTCCTCCTCCAGGCCGTTCCCTCCCCGCCCGGCATCCTGGCTTCACTCAGTGGCTCTCGCCCTGCCTCCAGCATCTCACCCCACCCTTGGCTGTCACACTAGGCCTCCTGCACAGGCTACTTGAGGAATTCAAATATGCGCCACTGGGCTACTCAGAGTGTCTTAAGTCAACTGTGCCACTGGTGTCCTCTGATAATCTTTCTATTGGTCCGTGGCCAGCCCTTCTCATATCACCCTAGTGACCCTGACATCCCTCCTCAAAGCTTCTCCTCAACCCCTCGGTGCTCCCAGTGTGCACGTGGCCCTTTCTGTTTCATGTGAGTAAACTGAGGCTGTCAGACATGACTTCTCTCAACTCCGCACTCCTGTTTCGAAACCAGTCACTTCCTGCCTTTAGTTTTACGCCTCGCCTCCCTCCCAAGTTTCACAGGATGAATTCGCCTTCTTTTAACATTGCCACCTGGCCCTTTGATCCTACGGCCCTAGGTTTCTTCACAGACCTGGCTCCTATAGCTAATTTTATTCTAATTAGGAAATAGTTCAAATACGCAGGAAGACACAGAGAAAAATGTGAGGACTGTTACGTATCATTTTCATCCAGGTGTTTATACTTTACTTATCCATAAATTGTATATAGTATTGTTTTCTGAGTTTACAAATATACATGCAGAACATTTCACTGTAAGGATCTTTGGGCCGCCTTTTTTCCCCACTCAATTTTAGGTTTTGAGATGGATCCACAGAAGTTTCCTGTCTCTTGGTCTCTGCTTTCCTCAGCAGCGGCTTCCCGGACTGTCCGTCCTTTCCTATCCGACCTGAACTTCTTGGCTGATTCCCTCTTACAAGCATCTTACTTCATTCATTTTAAGGGCTGAGCAGCATCGCATTGGCTACAATGTAGCCACCTAATTTGCTCTGTTTCATTATGTCTATTTCATCCCCATTAAAAGAATCTATCCTTAAAGAGGCCATAAACAAACATGTCAGCCACCTGTCTTTTTCACTGGGTTTATGGTAAGATACCATGAGGTAGCAGGAAAAGTAGGAGCGTGTGATATCCTGGAAGCCCAATGAAGAAAATATTTCAGGTACAAGGGAATGATCAGCTGTGTAATTCCGGTTAACGAGGTCAGCCAGGGTGAGTCCCGAGGACTGAGCAGTGGGTGTGGGGATGTGGTGGTGGGAAAAGCCTGGCTGGGAGGGCTGGGGGAAGAGGCGGAGGAGGGCCGGTGACCCTGAGGAGCTACACAGGTAGTGGGGGGCAGCAGAGGGTTGTTGGCTTTTTTTTTTCCTGTTTTTGTTTTCAGTGAGGGAAAGAACTGCGGATTTCTCTGATGATCCAGGACAGGGGAAAACCCAATGATGTGGGAGAAGGCGGGCGAAGGTTCGGGAGCAGGGCTCTTAAGTAGGAAAGCGGGTGGGGCTCCAGTTCACAGATGGAGAGAAAGGCCTTAGACTCACATTTGTTCACCTATGAGGACAGGCAGACAGACGGAGCTCATGGGTACAGATAAGGTGGTGGAGGCTGCGGAGGGTCTCTTCTCACTAGAGTCGCTGGGACCCATCTCATTTTCCCCACTGTCTCTTCTCATCTATCAGTTACCTATCCAAGCCCCTGTCTATTGGAATCACTAATTTTTCTCACAAATGATTCCTGTTCTTTGTGCTGCCATTTTGATCATTTGTGTTTTTCCTCCATGGACCACCAATACAGTTTACTACCCGTCTCGTGCTATTTAGACTTGTTGCCCTGAAGTTCATCTTCTCCCTTCTCCTGGAGAGGACTAGCTAAGGCAAATATTTGACCGTGCCGCTCTACCATAGTATGGACAGGAAATCTTCTGTGATCCGGACTCTACTGAGCTAATTTCTCTTGTCCTGACACTTCATGCCTTACTTTATGCCCCAACAGCATTAGACATCTTCTTCCTCAAACCATCCCTTTTGCGTGAAAGCCTCGCCCAGTGGAGCTCATTGCCACCTTCCCCAATTCTCTTCTTCCCCCTCTGCCTTCTGCTAAATATTTATTATCCTTTAAGACTCCATGACTCAGACCAAATGTAAGTTTTCTGGAAACATTTCCCAAAGCCCCTCTCCCTTCTGTAGCTGGGCTGGATTCTTTTGAGTTTTCTTTTTATTATTCTGTGTCATCTAATATGTTTATCTAATTCATCAGACTCTTAAGAGAGGAAATCCTGCCTTGTTTATCTTTGAATTCCCAGGGCCTTGCACAGTAAAAGGTTCAGAGGTGTTTAATAATAATGAGTCAAAGAGAAGAATACACTTCTCTGGGAGAGAACATTAAGATTATTTATCCTTGGAGGATTAAGACGCTGCATAGAACAAAAACAAAGCAAACAAGGAGCCTGGGAAGATGGTCGGTAGGAGGACTCTGAGCTCACCTGTCCCATGTTTTCAACTTGGCCAGTCCCAAGTTAACCAGAGAGCAGTGTAAAGGCTGGAGGAGGGACAAACTCCACAATTAATGCAGAGGAGAAGAGAGATAGGAAGCACCAGTGCAATAGAAATGAATATTTCTGTAAAAAAAAAAATCAGTCAAGGAACTCACAAAAAAAAGGATATAAAATATAAAAACATATGCCTAAAACATGGGGAGAAGAGGAGAAAAGAATGGATTCAAGCTTCAGTGACCCTGAACTTCATACACACTGCTACATGCAGAAGAGGTTATATGCAAACCCAAGGGTAATCCTATATCAAAAACCACTAATAAACATGAGAAGAATAAAGAGAAAGAAATCCAAATACATCACTAAAGAAAACCAATGAAACATGCAAGAGACAAAGACAAGACCAGAGAAAAATCTTCAGAAAGAACCACACAAGTAACAAAATGGCAATAAATACATATCCGTCAATAATTGCTTTGAATATAAACGGACTAAGGCTGACACAGGGCATCAGAACGGATGGGCAAAGGACAATCTCGCACAACATGCCAAAGAATGCAACTGAACCACGTTCTTCCACCAGATACAAAATAAACTCAAAATGGACGAAAGACCCAACTGTGAGGCATGAAACCATAAAATCATAGAAGAGAGCACAGACAGTAATGTATCTGCCACAGGCTGTACCAATTTTTTTCTCGATATGTCTCCTGAGGCAAGGGAAACAAAAGCAAAAATAAACTACTGGGACGCTATCAAAATAAAACGCTTCTACACAGTGAGAGAAACAATGAACAAGGCTAAAATGCAACCTGTGGAATGGGCGAAGATATTTGCAAATGACGTATCTGATAAAGGGTTAGTATCCAAGACATAAAGAACTTGTAAAACTCAACAACCCTCAAACCAACAATCCAGTTAGGAAATAGGCAGTAGACACGAAGAGACATTTTTCTGAAGACGACATCCAGATGGCCAACAGACACATGAAAAGATGCTCAACGTCACTCATCATCAGGGAAACGCAAATCAAAACTACAATGAGAGACCACCTCACACCTGTCAGAATGACTGAAGTCAACAACATAAGAAATAACCGGTGTTGGTGAGGATGTGGAGAAAAAGGAATCCTTACGCACCGTTGGTGGAAATGAAAACTGGAGCAGACACTGTGGAAAAGAACATGGGGTTTCCTAAAAAGTTAAAAATAGAAGTAGCTTACGATCCCACAATTTCACTACTGGGCATTTACCCAAAGAATACAAGAACACTCATTCAAAGGGATACATGCACCCCGATGTTCATAGTGGCATTATTTATAACAGCCAAGATATGGAGCCCACCCCAGTATTCATTGATTTATGAATGGATAAAGATGTGGGGTGTGTGTGCGTGTCTGTGTGTTTAATATTCCATTATATTTGTATACTAGAACATTTTATTCAACTGTAAAAAAGAATGAAATCTTGTTATTTGCAAGGACATGGACGGAACTAGAGAGCATCATGCTAAGCGAAATAAATCAGTCTGAGAGAGGCAAATGCCGTATGATTTCACTCACATGTGGAATTTAAGAAACAAAAAAAAGAGCAAAGGGGAAAAAAAAGAGAGCGAGACAAATCCAGAAACATTCTCTTAAGTATAGAGTACCGTCTGATGGTTATCAGAGGGGTGGTGGTGGGGGGGACAAGGTGATGGGGATTAAGGAGTGCGCCTGTCGTGACAAGCACAGGGTGAAGTGTGGAACGACTGAATGACTGTATTATACACCTGAAACTGATGTAATGCTGTGTGCTAGCTCACTGGAATTAAAATAAAAACTTACAACAAAACAAAGGAAAAAAATGAGGCCTCAGTGGAGGAAGGAGTGTCTAGGGTTACTGGGAAAAGTAGTGGTGCCACTGGATGTCTAGAAGAGGATCAGAACTGCCCAGAGGACCTAGGACAGAGGGCCTGTAGAACAGTGATGTTGAGGGCACAGCACAGACTCTTCAAAGCTGCATGGGTGAGGAATGGTAGGCAGGACATGGTGGTAGAGACCTTCTGGGTCCCAACAGGGAAAGCCCCCATAGCAACACTAAATGGAAGCACCTGTCTTGGAACACTGAAAAAAAGAAAATTAAATTAAGATGTTAAAAAAAACCCAAATGGAACACCTGAATCCTTACGTCACCCCTACCCACCCTGAGAGATCTCAGAAGTTGCTTCTAGCCTTAGAAAGCCCCCAAAGCTGGAAGCTTTGACCAAAGTTTTGATGGTTTTTATCTAGAAGTTTTGCTTCCAGTAATTTTTTCTAATGGCATATCTGGAGTGTGTCCAAACCTGTACAGAAGGGAATATCCACCACCATTTTATTTATAATCGCAAACAAATCTAGAAAATGGGTCATTTGTCTCCTATTTTTCTGTATTTTAAATTTTGTAACAAACAGTGTGACTTTTGTAATCATAAATCAAGAATAAAATTAAAGATGAAGACAAAATAATAGAAAATTATTTGGAAAAGCCTTCCTCAGAGCATTTTATCCTATTATTACAAAGTATTATTTGTAAGAATTAAGTTACAGCTAACATTTTTGTTATCTGTGCCATCTGTACCATCGCCTTGTTATTGTACCTTCCCTATTAGTCACGTAGTTTCGTTCCTTGCAAGCTTTCAGTTACTGTTGGCCCATGGAAGGAAGAGTCATAGTCACCTGGGGAAGGTAGTTCCTATCAAACAGGCAGGGGTGCTGGTAGGAGCTTGGGGAAAGATTAGAGAGAATAAGGCAACGGTGAAGAGACCACCTGCATCACTGAGAAGAGCCTCCGCTGTCTGACCGGCCTTGTCTCAGCAGTGAAATGATAACCTCCCTGCACATGCAGGCACCATGGTAGTCCAACTTTGTGTAACTAGTACGGAAAACTTAGAGATGCATATATCAAGTGCTCAAAAGTATTTGTTATTAGGTGCACGATTAATTAGCATTGTTTTCATACTTTCATTTTGAAACTTTCAAAGTAAGTTAAACATTTTAGCGAGGATATACTTACAATTCAATCAAAGGGTGAAACATTTCTCCGAAATCAAGTCTCAGTGGGCAGCCATATTTTTTCCAATTATATTTTACTCTCTAGGAAAGGAAAAATGCTTTAGTTATTTTCTCTATTTGGCTGATTGATAAAATTATGCTTTTTCTTACCAAGTTTTTAGATGGCTGATTCCTCAGATATGACCTGTAGGAAAGACATTTTTCATTACTTATTTTTCTTTCCTCTTTTAAAACTTATAAATTAAAAGCATTACTTTGTTCAGAAAGGAGGTATCACAAAAAATTGATTACAAAATGCTCCCCAGTTGTGTGGGGGTTAAACACACACTTCTAAATAATACATGTATCGAAGAAGAGATCTTAAGAGAAATTCAAAAAGATTTTGAACTAAATGGAGATGAAAACACAACTTATCAAAATTTGTAAGATGCAGCAAAAGCAGTGCCTAGAGGTAAATTTGTAGCAATGAACATATATATTAGAAAAGATTGATGTTAATAGAAATAAATACTGATTCTAAATTATTTGTACTAATAATGTAGAACAGTGCTTACGTCAAAAATATTTCTTACTTTTCAATAATGTAAAAGAAATCATGCTGAAGACAGTCTTTTTTATTAAATCTACAAAAAACAAAACACGATAAAGTTGTAATATCATTCCTTATACACTTGCTTAAACATATAATCATTTAACCCCGTGATTCTCAAACTTGAGAGTATCACAGAATCATCTTTACTGAACTAGAATCCTGGGGTTAATGTGTGGCCTTAGCATTTCTTTTCTTTTCTTTCTTTTTTTTTTTTTTTTAAAGGTTTTATTTATTTTAGACAGAGAGAGTGCATGCACAAGAGTGGGGGTAGGAGCAGAGGGAGAGGGAGAGACAGAATCTCAAGCAGGATCCATGCCCAGCAGAGAGCCCCATGCAGGGCTCGATCTTACCACCCTCAGATCATGACCTGAGCCAAAATCGAGAGTCAGAACCTTAACCAACTGAGCCACCCACATGCACAATGGCCCTAGCACTTCTATTTTTAAAAAATCAATATTTCTGAGTCCACCGGAATTAGAAATATACTGATTTATTTGTATTTGATACATGTGAGAAATTCAATGAAAATCTATCAAAATGAAGATAAATTTCTTTGGGCTATTTTTATTCCTCATAATTAACCCCCCCCCCCACCACCAATTTCTAATTGCTGCTGGGGACTCAGTTGTGCAGGTAAGGAGCTACTTTAAGGATGCACCTAATTTCTGGTTAGTGGTCAGGCAAACATAGGCTATCATGATCTAGAAAATGATGTCTTGAGTAAGTTAAATTATTCACTTGACCATTTTTGCTGGCTGTTTCCACTGTAACTCAGAAGGAACCTTGGTCACCACCATGTTTAGATAGATATTGGAAGCCTAAACCATTTCCTACACTGAAGCCCAATATAGACCCCATGAGATGCCCTCCAAGGTGAATATCTCTCCTGTCACAGGAACCTTGGACCCCATAGGCCTCCTTTTATGACTGTGAAAACCTCAGGCCCACCCCAACTTGAATTCAAGGTATTAAGGCCATTTTTAGGGTTCTAGAACAGTGGGTCATTGATTAAGAAGCCTGGAGTAAGGTTCTGAAATCTGAGTTTGTCAAACATGTTCTCCTGGTGGGGCTGATGAACAGCTTGCCTTTGACGATTGCCATCTAGACCCGCCCAGAAATAGACTGAGATCATGGTACCGCACGTGGCAGTCCTGGGAACTGATTCTGGTAACTTTGCATAGAGCAGTTATTCTCAAATTTTAATGCCCTTGCTCATCTCCGGGATATTTAGTTAAAATAGCTGTTCTCGCTCAGTGGGTATGGGACAAGGCCCAAGAGCCTGAATTTCCAAGAAACTCGCAGCGATGCCAGTACTGGTCCATAGACCGTTCCAGAAGAAGGACGCCATGCGCTGCATAGATCAGTTAGCCTTTGTGTGTCCCGGAAAAGGAGTTGTGGGAAATGCACATCCCTTGCTGACTGAAATGGGAAAACTTGATTGTCAGTCTAGCAACTGATGGTTCCAAATGCGTACTCAGAAGATTATTAGGATAGCGGGTGAGTAGATATTTGTTTTGGATGAGAGCAAGTCATTCACTTGGAGAAGTCTCCACTCCCCGCTCACCACCACTCCTGACCACTGGAGAGGAGTCTATTAGGTACATCGCTGTCTTAAGGACCCACTTCATCTCCACTGAACGGATTGTGCACACGGACCTCAATTCTCCCCCGTAGAGGAGCGAGCCCGCGGTGGCCAGTGGATGACAGAAATCAGTGTGCTTCATGGTGAACCCCGGTAAAAGCAAGACAAGTCACACCTCGGGCTTCTCTGGAAGAAACCCCGGTGCTTCTGTGAGGTTTGCTCTAAAAAACCTTCCTGTGGGTAATGGAGCAGGTTTTTCTGATGGGGACGTAAGCAATTCTGTGGCAGAAATGACATTGTAACTGGTTTGAGGAGGAGGCAAAGGAGACCTAAGTGTTTCTCCCTCTCGTTTCTTGGGGAATGAGGGCTAGCCCGAGAGCGAGAGAGGCCCTGGTGACGGATGGAAACAGGATGGTTAAAAGGGAAGGCGGAGAAAAGCGCTGGCCGCAGGGAAAGAGGTTCATCCTTTCTCCCTGTTGGTATGATTCACATGGAAGCTTTGACTTGGCCCAAAGCTCAAACAAATCGGGTTTGGACAAACTGTCAGTTCAGTTTCTGGACGCCCATGTCAGTTCAGTTTTCGGGTTTCATCGTGAACAAGGCAGTCATCAGGCTGATGGTACCACCGGCAATCGCCATGCAGTTCACTGTTTGTTTGAAAAGGCAAAGAGTAAGACAGGTCAAATGCAAATATACTTGCCCTTTAACAACAATGTATTTACTGGAATCACAGCCAACGGCTATTTGGAACACCTAAAATGGAGGAATTTAAATGGTGAGACGCTTGGTTGCAATTCACATGAGCGAAAATGTCCCTACAGCGAAAAGTGATTACACTTTAGATTTGAAATAATCACCTTTCCAAGGTAGGGTTTTGTTACACTCTTTGGTGTGGTTTTACTCTTTATTTTTGATCACATTTTTCCTGCCTTTGCTTCGTGTTGCCCTGTTGCTCACGAGGCTGGGAGGTTAGTTCTCTGCTTTTCCACATCGCTATTTCAGGAACTAACCGCATCTTCTCTTTCGCCAGCACGGCTGTAACCGGGATCATCAACTCTGTTCTTCTGGCCTGTCCCTGACTCAGGCGTGACCATCTAGCTCTTCACTGACTTCTTTCCAACCAGAGACCGGGCCCCTCCCTGACTAGGATGCCTATTTCTCTTCCCATTTGGCGCCGGGATGCTTACCCACTGCAGGGCTAGACAACCCCCGGGCTTGCTAAGTGGGATCTAGATACTTGCTTTCAGTCTCAAACATGTGCTGTAGGTTGCATTTCTCCACAAAGTGAATCTGAAAGAACCTCTAATACTCCCTACCCCGATGAAGGACGTGGGGGTCAGGAGGGTGGGGATAGAGCACACTGTCCAGACAAGCTTGATGGATTTAAAGAGTCAACCCTGCTAAACCCAGACCTCTCCGCCTTCACTGGAAAGGCACCACTTGATCTCAGACACAGGATCTGATTTGTTCTGTCAGCAACTCTACCCACAGTCCTTGGTGTCCCTTCCTGATCAGATCTTTGGTTTCCCCTTCCCTTTCTCTTCCCTTTTGGTTTTCCCTTTGTCTTCACTAATCTATTCATGTGACACCCTTGGTTGACTGAGGTCCTCAAATCTTCCCGTCAAGACCCACCACCACTTGATCCCTTCTCTTCTGGGGCCCAGCTGAAAAAACCCAGCAACCAACAAATAAATAAATAACAAACCCAGCAACCACATCTAAGACTGGTCCTCGACACAGAAATGCCGGTCCATAACGTGTTGGGGTGGTGTCATCGCTCCCTGGGAAAATTCCTGCTGGTAGGAATCGCTAAGGCTTTCTGGGGACTGGCTGTTTCACGGGGCTCTGCTCTTGTAAACGTGTCTTCCTGGAATGCCCTTGGTCACCTTCCACTTACTCCCCAACAATTGACCCTCACCCTGCCCCGCCCCGGTCTGCCCACTCTTCTACGCTCTCTGCGCTTTCTCAGAACTGTGTGTCGTGCGCCCTTAGCCGAGCTTTGGTTTGCCCCTGAGGAAGAGCCTGGCTTTTCATCCTTGCAGCTCCCATAACCTACAAACAGACTGAAGCAAAGACACACAGTAGGTACACAATAAATTTTAGCTTTAAAACCTTTTTAAAAAGTTATAAAAAGCCATCTTCTCTGACAAACCATATCCCACTTGAGTTCCCATTCATTTCAGGTTTCCTTTATACAGTTGTATCTCCTGAAACTAATCATTTTCTGTTTTTGCATGTATTTCTACACCTCTCTTTCGCTGATAAGCCTCTGGAAGACAGAACTGTGGTCTGTCTCCAAAGTGAAATAATGCCCCCCCACCCAGGGAGACATAGACACACACTTTCCTGGGCGGTGGGGGGGCTCCTGCATGGCGGGCTGGTGGGGGTTCTCTCGCCCACCGCCTGCGGCTTTATTGAGGTAATGGTGTTGCTCCACCTCTGTCACTTACCTTTTGGGCAGTTGGACACGCTCTTGCGTACTCACTAGGCCGAAACTGCACAAGCCGAAGGCCCGTGTTCTCGTCTCTAGGAGAAATGGCATGTGCAGGTGCTTAGAGAATCCCAAGGGAGGCAGGCACCGTGCCTGCCTTCCCCGTGGAGCCCATGGACCGTCCCATGGACACTGGATGACTGGCGTCCAGTCATCCAGAATTCTAGAAATGTGGGAGGGGGCCATGGGGGTGACTATTCTCCACTTCTGCTAAGGCACTGTGGTCACTCCCTGAAGTCACTCTTACCGCCCGGCGGGCTAGCGTAGGGTTGGCCCAATGGGAAACAGAGATGAGCGTCCATCAACATTTCCACCCCCCTACCCCGCCCCGTCTCATTAACACCGTTCGTGGAGGAGGAGGCTGTGCGACTGACATCTGGTCCTGCTTTCTGACGACCTTAGAAGGCCATAGCTGCATTTTTTGTTCTTTCTCTAGCCTCTGTGGATTTTTTTCTCCTATCCATGACCCTTTTGGAACCATAAAGAATAAGTTATGAGATTAGTTTTCTGAGCCAATTTATGCTGCTTATTATGATCTGAGTGGAAGCAAAAGCGAGATCGAATTTCTAGGTTCTGAAGTGCCTAAGAATCGTTTTGTGCCCAGACAAAAAGGGAGAAGTTGAAATCGCTGAAGAAGTTGTGAAAGTTTTATGGAGGCTCCCTGCTGAGTGTGGAGCCAGACATGGGACCCGATCCCATGACCCTGACATCATGACCTGAGCTATCAGTACTCCTGAGCTGAGATCAGAATATCAATAAAACCGCGAAGGTTTTTACTTTTTGAAAAAAGCTGGGGAAAAGCAAACCACAAACAAATGTTCTTTTTCTTCCGATTTTCATCACATTTTAATATTTATTTATTTGTCATATATTACGTATAAAGTGTAATAAATGAGGATATGAATAGCACATTTTATATTTTTAAATCATTGTACCATATTTCATCAATTTTAAGATACATATTTTTTCTCATTTAACACCTTTGAAATCAGGAAGCATCTTATAATTATGCCAATTGTGGTTTGTTTTCCAGTGTGATGGAAACTTTGATTTGATAAATATAGGAACACAGTCTAGGTCTATGAAGGACACTATAGTAAATATTGCATCTACAATTTTCTATACAAGTTTTCTTCTAGGAAGGTTTGTTTTTTCCCCATCACAGCTGACTTCAAAGCTTTTTGTATTTTTTGTCAAGTCTCGGATTGACCTGAAGTATCTTGGACAATCTGATGTGTATTGGACAGCAACAGAATTCTGAGTAAATATCCACAAAACCAAAAATACCCCAAGGAACCCGTAACATTAGAAGCATCGAGAGAAAAGTGTTGGTGAGGGGCTGGGGATGAAATGAGCCTCCCTTGGCTACAGTCTCTAGAGCAGCCTTTCTCTCTTCCCCTTCCTAACCAGAGAGTGACTCTACCACTTCATTCTGTTGTATTTTCTTTCTTTTTTAAAGATAGGTTTATTTATTTTAAAGAGAGAAAGAGAGCTGGGGGAGGGACAGAGGAAGAGGGAGAGAATCCCAAGCAGACTCCCTGCTGAGTGTGCAGCCTGACATGGGGCTCGATGCTGTGACCCCGAGATCATGACCTGAGCTGAGATCAAGAATTGGACACTCAACCGACCGAGCTGCTCAGGTGCCCTCCTGTTTTATTTTCTTAACTGCACGTGTAACTACTTGGAATTACCTTGTTCGTTTATTTGGTTACTTGCTCTTTGTCTTCTCTTAGAGATATGTCCCATGATGGCAGGATTTCTTCTTACTTGTTCACCATGTGTTTTGAGCACCTACAAAGTGCTTGGCATAGAGTTCAAGCTCACTTGGGGGGAGCAGCAGACTAAGGAAAAATGGACTTTTTCCTAGAAAAACAGTGTTATTTTTCCAGAAATCTATCGAGTCAGGACATAATGATGGCCACAGAAATGCTTCAAGACACCATTCCAGGTCAGTTGTTTCCTCCAGAAATGACGTGCTCGTATGCTACCTATTCCAAGAGTCAAAGGTGATGTTTTCTCTGATTCTACTCATAGTTAAAGACCTACTCATATTAGAGTTCTAGTCTGCCCAAGGATAGTATGCAAAGACTTTGGGATGGGAATGAATGAGCACATGCTTGAAAATTAATGAATTAAGAAATAGCCCATTTTTCACTTGATGAATTGAGCCCAATGGATATCATAAGCAACTGATGAATCACTAAACTCTACCTCTGAAATGAATATACTATATGTTAACTAATTGATTTTTAAATAAAAAAAAGAAATAGCCCATTTTCTGCAACTTCAGCTGGACAGATGGAAGCCTCCAGATATGTTTCATTTAATTACAAGGAGCATTTTACATTTTTATACAGAATAATAATTTCACATCTAACCAAACACTTAAAAGAAATCTGAAATCTAGATATTTAAAATGTCATGAGGCCATGTAAGTAAAAGAATACCTATGAATCAATCATCTCAATAGCACATTTCACATTGAACAGGTTCTTTTAAAAGTCATACTTACTGCAACTTGAAGTAGTCATCTACAGCCTCATAATTTACATTCTGAAAAAATGTGACTGTCTGGAAAAGAAAATGAGCATTTGTGTAAAACATGGCAACTGGGAATGGTGACAATGAATGCTTTCAGGACAGCTTTAAACCTTTCTTTAGGTAAGGAAAAGAATGTATTTAGCATTTTTTCCAACTTCTTTTCTTTTCTATCCCAGAAACTCCACTTATGGACATACTAGATTTCATTTGTTACATGTTTCTTATTTTCTCTTCTAATGGTATCTTAGGAAGCCCTTTTATTTCCATTGCTTCTCTTTCCCTCTTCACTTCTGTCATTGCAATATTTCTATTTTCATTTATGTCCTGCTGTGTAGCCAGCGCACTCCCATTTCCTGATCCATTGTCTCTGGACCTTTTCATTTCTTCTTTGAGGTTTTTAAATAATTAAAGATATCATGTTGTCAGTAATTTTTGAGACTATGAGGAATTATTTGCCTGATCCTTCTTCTCTTGTTTTTGAGTAATTAAAAAACACTTATTTGCCTTTTTGTATGTGTTCCTTGTGATTTTCTTCCATCTGGGGCATGTTTCATCTCAAGTTTCAGCATCCCAGAAGGTTTCTATCTTTTCAGAGTAAAGCCATTTACAGAATATGTGTGATAATAGGGGCAAAAAATTATAAGCCTCTTATAAAGCATGCTAACTAGTTACATTCTTAAAGCATGGTAGCTATAGTCCTTATAACCCCTAAATTTTCTTTTTGGTGGTAGTTGTTAGTAGGTAGAGAGATAAGTGATAGATAGATAGATATGGTTATCTTCAGAGAGATAATTTGGTTCTGGCTAATCTGGTGTGATTAGAAGAGACCTTGTACCTCTAAACCAACCTTTGCAAAAAATCTTACTTCTGAGACAAGGTTTATTTATTCATATGTTGGATCCTAAGTGGTATGACACAAAATATACAATCTTTCATGATAAAAATTTGAAGGCTGTGGAGGTTATTACATCAAAAGTAAATCTAGTTCATGTTCAAGGAAAGGAGCTAATTGTCACGTTTCCATTTGTGTTCTATTGTACACCGTACTTTTTCTTCATATGTAGTCATTAAAATAACTTTATAAAGGTGTTTCTGCACGTAATTAGGCTTGAAGATTTTTAAATTTTTCTTTTGTGAAATGTAAGCATATTCTCTAAGTTTTGCTTATCAATTGTCACTTAAGTGGTGCTCAAACTTGGGTCTGTAACTCAACCAACATGTATGTGTATTATTTTGGATTATAATCACTGAAAATATTTACCCAGAGGAACTATTTAAAAAATATATTTTGTGGATGTAATCATCTGTTTCATAATTATTTCATCATAAATAGTTAAGAAATGATTTGGAGACTTTCATTTCTAGGAGCAGCAGGTAGGTTCTACGGACAAACTTTTTTTTAAAAACAAACATATGAGCACTGAGTGTTATATACAACAGATGAATCACTGAACTCTGCCTCTGAAACGAATAATACACTATATGTTCATCAAATGAATATAAATAAAATAAAACCAAAACAAAATAAATATATCATAAAACCTACAAACCGCAGCCTTTTGAGTCACCTTGAAAGCACCAAATAACTAACAAGACAGTGGGAACTATTAGCCCGAAAACAGGGAAATTAGGAACCTTGAGAATAAAGTGGAACACCAGAGCCCAGAGTCTACTTTCAGCCTAAAGGCATTTGTCAATGTAGTCAGGAGAGGGGTAATTCAAGATAGAGAATCACATTGGATATCCTCCTGACATTAACCTGAGTTACCAGAAGACTATATTCTCAGGGTTAAGAGTAAATCAGGATTAAATCTGTGCCCTCCTTAACCCTTCAGTGACGTCAGTGACTAGGTGATCAGAAAAAGCAAGAAGTGTTTGTGGCCATGAGTAGGTTCTTATATGGCATTATATCCCAGAATTGTTTGCCTGGAAGACTCAGGGGATTTAAAGAAGTTCAAGGAAGTAGTGTCCCCAGATGTGTCCCTGACCGTGGTGAACGCAGGTCATCTAAAGATCAGGATGTACTCTTATTCGACATCAGGAAATTCTTATGAATACTTTCACAAATGGGTCGCTTGGGTGGCACAGTTGGTTGAGCATCTGACTCTCTGTTTCAGCTCACGTTACGATCTCAGGGTGCTGAGATCGAGCCCCATGTGGGTAGTTAAAAAAAATTTTTTTTTTAAACCAGAAGGGACAAATAGAAAACAAATGGTCTAACGGTAGACTTAAACTCAGCCATATAAAAAAAAATTACATGAATGCACCCAATGAGAAGGTAAAAATGTTCAGATTGAATAAATAAAATCTAATTTAAAAAAACCTTAAAGACACAGATGGTTGATATTAAAAGAATATTAAATATTAAAAGAAAAGAAGATACATTGTGCTAACATTATTCTAAAGAAGATTGGAGTGGTTTTATAAATATCACACAAAGTAGATTTTAGAGCAAAAAATTATCACTAGAGGAAAAGGGGTCATTTCATAGTGATACAGGAATTCATTTATCAAAAGGAAATAATTCTAAATGATTATGCTGAGTGAAAGAAGGCAGATAAAACAGAATGCATACTGTATGTTTCCATTTGTATAGAATTCTAGAAAAACAAACTAATGTATAGTGACAGGAAGCAGATTAGTGGTTGCCTAGTAATGGGGAATGGAAGGAGGGATGGTTGACAAAGGAGCATGAAGAAACTTCATGGGTGGACATGGACATTATCTTGATTGTGGTTGTAATTTCATGGGTGTATTCATATATCACATTTTACCAAACATGATATATGCAATTTATTTTATGCCAATTATACAAAAATAAAACAAAAAGATAGTCTATGAGATGCCAAAAAATTCAGTAAGAAAAGGCACACGACCCTATCAAAAAAGTGACAAAACTTGAGTTGCACAGAAGTGGGAATCCACATAGCCAATAAACACGCGGAAAATTGTTTAACCTCATTAAAAAGAAGAGAATAACAAATAAAAAAATAACACACACATTAGTTGGGCAAAAATTAAGGTTTGACTATACCAATTATTGACATAAGTAGTAAAACCTCCAACTTTGAGATGACATCACGGAAGAACATTTTTGTGACTTAGGGACAGGCAAAGATCTTTTGACACAAAAAGCAATAGCCATAAACAAAAAATCTTTATCAAAATTAAAAAATTCTACTTATTAAAACTCACCATTAAGAAAAGGAATAGGCAGCGTTCTGATTCAAAATGGTGATGTCGGAGGATCCTGAAATCACCTCCTCCCACGGACACACCAAATTTACAGCTACATGTAGAATGATGTTCTCCAAAAGAAACCCCCAAACCAGCTGAACAATGCCTACACATTAGGTGAGTGAGAAAAACGAAACGAAACGAAAAACAAAACAAGACAAAACAAAAACAACCATGTAGAAATAGGTAGGAGAGGCTAAGACATAGCCTCACCACCGACTCCAACCCCAGCATGGTAACCCACAGTTGGGAGGTAACTCGAATTCCTGGGATCTACCCCCGTGAGGAGTATTGAACCCATGAGGCATGGCACCTTTTAAGACCTTATCTGAGAGACAAGCTCCCCAAACATCTAGCTTTGAAAGCCAATGGGACTTGCTCCACAAGACCCAGAAGGCTATTTCAAACTGAGAAACAGTTCTTAGAAGGCTCTTCTCAGCAGACTTATCCACCCCAGGGCCCAATACAAAGCCCCTGAATGAGAAGTTGGCCAGGCTTTCTATGAGAGAGGCTTATACGCTTATCAGGCATTGAATTGAACACATCTAGGGAGGAACCTACCAAAATGCTCCAAAGGGGGAGGTAAGTGGTGCCATATTTGTTCTCTCCCTCTACCTCAGTCTGGCCTCTTGCATCTCCCAGAAAGGAGCTTCTACACTGGTCTAGCACCCTGATCTTTGTGGCTGCTGCCCAGAGGAATCTCGAGATCACCTGGCTCTGGTGGCCAATGGGGCTTGTGCTTGTGAGTCTGATAGTGGATGTAATGGACATAGGAGGAAGTCTTAGCTGACTATAACCCCAAGGCACAGCAGAGGCAACAGACTCAAATACCCAGTCTTTCTGTGAAAGACACCTAGTAGCTTAGTTTCATAGATGTGGCCTGAGGGGCGGTTTCTAATTAAAGCAATATCTAAGAGCCAACTGTAATTCTCTCCAGAGACCTCAGAGGGGAAGCAGTATTTTTGCAGTCTTCCTCTGCTTTTTTCTGGGTCACTGTTATTTCTCTAAAAGCAGCTTGTGCACACACCTGGTGCCCTAATTTTTGTGGCTGCTGCTCAGGAGACACACCTGGATTTCCTGGCATTGGGGAACAGAGGGGCTTATGATTGGAACCACAGGACTGTTACAAAAGAGAAACAGTTCTTAACTGATTACCCACCCCCCACAGGGTGCAGTGCAATAATGGTAGACTGAAACGCACCCCAAGTCATTCTGTTCAAGAGGTCTATTAGCTTATTTTTATGGCTGTGGCCTAAGGGGTAGGCTTACTACAATCCTCTGTAGAGATCAGAGAGGCTAGGCAGTACACCATCATCGTGCTTTTCCTCTGTCTTGTCTCAGGTTGTTGGTATCTCTGAGAAAGGAGATTATATACATATTTGGCTCCCCAGCTTTGTGTCTGTCACCCAAAGAACATGTTCCTTGATAGCCTGGCTCTGGTGGATGGCAGGGCTGGTGCTCATGGGTTCAACAGGATGGTAGTAAGCAAAGAGCAGCTCTTACCTGGCTGTTAATCCAGGGCTCAACATTGAGAGAGCAGACAAAAATGTGCATCTCCCAGTCTCCCCAGAAAGAGGTGTGTTTGTATACTTTAAAAGCTGCTACATCAGGGTCTGGCTTCTAATCAGCCTGCATCTAGGTGCTAACTGAGATGCTGACAGGTCTTGGCACACCATCAAATACTGGGAGCCACTAAGAATAAAGTAGGCTGATTGGACAATCACAAAGATTTGAGAGGGCCACGTTGAATGATAGGGTTCATCTCTTACATGAGACTGGGAGAAATGATTGTTTTGTCTACTACATAGAAACCAACACAGAGATCCAAGAAAAAAATAAAGAAGCAGAGAAATATGCTCTAAATGAAAGAACAAGATAAAACTTCAGAAAAAACAACTTAGTGAAATGGAGATAAATGATTTACCTGATAAGGAGATTAAAATTATGGTCATAATGATGCTCACTGAGCTCAGGAGAAGAATGGATGAACCAGGTGGAAATTTCCACAAAGACAGAAAATACAAGAAAGTATCCAATGGGAGTCACAGAGTTGAAAAATGCAATACCTGAACTGAAAAATATAATAGAGAACTTGAAGACAGGGCAGTAGAACTCACCCAGTTAGAATAGCAAAAGGAAAAAAGAATGCAGCAATGGCCACGGTCACCAAACTGTGGAAGGAACCAAGATGCCCTTCAGCAGACGAATGGATAAGGAAAATGTGGTCCATGTACACTATGGAATATTACACCTCCATCAGAAAGGATGAATACCCAACTTTTATAGCAACAGGGACAGGACTGGAAGAGATTATGCTGAGTGAAATAAATCAAGCAGAGAGAGTCAATTATCATATGGTTTCACTTATTTGTGGAGCATGACAAATAGCATGGAGGACATGGGGAGAAAGAGAGGAGAAGGGAGTTGGGGGAAATTGGAAGGGGAAGTGGACCATGAGAGACTATGGACTCTGAAAAACAATCTGAGGGTTTTGAAGGGGCGGGGGGTGGGAGGTCAGGGTACCAGGTGGTGGGTATTATAGAGGGCACGGATTGCATGGAGCACTGGGTGTGGGGCAAAAATAATGAATACTGTTATGCAAAAAATAAAAAATAAATTAAAAAAAAGTGTGAAGAGCTTAAGGGATTTATGGCACAACATCAAGCGGATCAATATTTGCATCATAGGTGTTGCAGAAAGAAAAGAGAGAGAGAAAGGGGCAGTAAACTTATTCCAAGAATGACCAAACACTTCCCTCATCTGGGGAAGGAAACAGACATTCAGATCCAGAAAGCCCAAAGTTTTAAATATAATGAATCCAAACACAATCAAGACACCTTATAATCAAAATATCAAAAGTTAAAGACAAAAGAAGCTCTTAAAAGAATTAAGAAAAAAAAAATTTGTGTACAAGGGAACGCCCATAAGACAATAAGCAGATTTTTCGGCAGAAACATTGTTGCCACAGAAGAGCAGCACAATGTATTCAAGTACTAAAAGAAAAAACTGCCATCCAAGAATACTATCCCTGGCAAAGTTGTCCTTCAGATTTGAAAGAGAGAGAACAGTTTTCCAAATAAGCAAAAGCTAAAGGAGTTCATCATCACTAAGCCAACCTTACAAGAAATGTTAAAGGGACTTTTAAAGTTGAAATAAAATATTAGTAACAGGAAAACATATGAAAGTATAAATCTAATTGGTAAGATGAAAAAATAGTGGAATTAAGAATTACCTAATATTGTAAATGTAGATTAATCACTTATAAAGGTAGTATGAAACTTAAAGACAAAAAAAGTAGTAAAAATAACTGAAAACATCAACAAACTGACAATAAGTACGTATCTATCAGTAATCACTTTAAGTACTTATGGACTGAATTCTCTAGTAAAGAGACATAAGAAGGCTGAATGGATAAAGAACAAGACCCATCTGCGTGTTG
Source organism: Mustela lutreola (assembly GCF_030435805.1). Lineage (NCBI taxonomy): Eukaryota > Metazoa > Chordata > Mammalia > Carnivora > Mustelidae > Mustela > Mustela lutreola. The sequence continues at coordinate 9,825,280 of NC_081303.1, read as the reverse complement.
CCTACCAGAGACTTGTCAGATGTAAGGATGCACAGAGACAGAAAGTAAAGGGGTGGAAAATGATAACCCATGTAAATGGAAATCAGATGAAAGCTGGGGCAGCTACTCTTACATCTAACAAGGCCGACTTTAAAACAAACACTGTAATAAAAGACAGATAAGGTTATTACCTAATGACAAAGGGGCAATCCAACAAGATGATATAATATTATGCACCCAACAAGGAGCACCTGAATATATAAAACAAATATTAACAGAGCTAAAGGGAAAAATAGATAGCAATACAATAATAGTAGGAGACCTTAGTATCCCGCTTTCATCAATGGATACGTCATCCAAAGAGAAAATCAATAAGGAAACATTAATCTTAAGCAACAGAGTAGATGAGATTGACCTAATAGACATATCCAGAACTTTCTATCCAAAAGCAACAAAATACCCATTTCCCTCAAGTGCACACACTACATTCTCAAGGAGACATCACATGTTAGGCCATAAAACAAATCTTAATATACTTGAAAATTAAAATCAAATCAAGCATCTCTTCTAACTACAATGCTGTGAAGCTAGAAATCAGCTACAAGAGGAAAACTGGAAAATTCACAAATAGGTGAATATTAAACAATATGTTACTGAACAAGTAATGAAGAAACAAACAAAAAAATAAAAATACCTCGAGACAAATAAAAACAGAAATACAACATTCTCAGATATATGGGATGCAGCCAAAGCAGTTTTAAGAAGGAACCTTATAGTGAGAAATGCCTACATCAAGAAACAAGAAAGAATCAAATAAACAACCTAACTTTACATCTCAAAAAACTAGAAGAATAAATAAATCCTAAATTCAGTAAAAGGAAGGAAATAACAAAGATCCGAGAGGAAATAAATGAAATAGAGACTAAAAGGACAACAGAAGAGATCAATGAAATAAAGAGCTGGTTTTTGAAAAGATAAACAAAATTGATAAGCCTAGCCTGACTACCAATTAAACAAAGGAACTCAAAAAAATGAAATCAGAAATAGATGTTACAATTGATACCACTGAAAAATGAAACATCATAAGAGAAAACTAAATGCCCACAAACTGGCCAACCTAGAAGAAATGGATAAATATCAAAAAACACATAACCTACGAAGACTGAATTGCCAAAGAAATAGAAAATCTGAACAGACTGAATACTAATAAGGAGATGGAATATGTAATCAAAAACTCCCCAACAAACAGAAGTGCAAGACCAGATGGCTTCACTGGTGAATTATACAAAACACTGAAAACACAATTAATACCAATCCTCAAACTCTTCCAAAAAGTAAAAAAGGGAGCACTTCCAAACGCATTTTATAATGCCAGCATCAGCCTGATACTAAAACCAGACAAGGATGCCACAAAGAAAATAAATTTAAAGGCCATGATCCTCCATGAAGGTAGATGCAAAAATTCTCAACAAAACTTAGGAATCTGAATTCAACAATACTGTAAAAGAAGAAAACACCACGATCAAGTGGGATTTATTCCAAGGATACAAGGATGGCTCGACATTTCCAAATCACTCAGTGTGGACACCACATCCACAAAATGAAGGATACAAATCAAAATGGTCATTTCAGAAGATGCAGAAAAAGCATTTGACAAAACGCAACATCCATTTATAATAAAAACTCTCCACAAAGTGGGCATAGAGGGAACATAGAAAAGGTTAAATATGTCAAGCCTGTAGCTAATATCCATACTCAATAGAGAAAAGCTGTAAGCTTTTCCTCTCAGATCAGGAACAAGACAAAGGTGCCCACTCTCATTACTTGTGTTCAACATAACACTGGAAATCCCACCCAGAGAAATTAGACAAGAAGAAATAAAAGACATACAAATTGGAACAAAAGGTAAAACTGTCTCTACTTGCAGATGACATGGTCTATATAAACAAAACCAAAAAACCCCTATTCTACAAAAAACTGTTAGAACTAATAAATGAATTCAGTAAAGTGACAGAATACAAAATCAATATACAACAATCTGTTGTGCTTCTATGCAGTAATAATAAACTATCAGAAGGAGAAACTAAAAAAGCAACCTCACCTACAAGTGCATCAAGAAGAATAAAATACCTCAGAAAAAATTTCACCAAGAAGGTGAAAGACCTGTATATTAAAAACTTAAGACATTCATGAAAGCAACTAAAGAAGAGACAAATAAAAGGAAAGATATTCTGTACTGATGGATTTGAAGAATTGATATTAAATGTAAAATGTCCACACTACCCAAAGCAATATATAGATTCAAGACATTCTGTATCAAAATGCCAATGGCATTTTTCATGGAAACAAAGAATTCTAAAATCTATATGGAATCACAAAAGAACCAGGATAGCCAAAACAACCTAAGACAGACAAAGCTGGAGGCATCATTCTACCTGATTTCAAAGCGTATTACAAAGCTTTATAAGCAAAACAGTATAATACTGGCATAACAACAAACACATCAGTGTGCAGAACAGAGCTCAGAATGAAGCCCATGTGTATACGGCCAGGTAATTTATGACAAAGGAGTTAATTATATACAATGGGGAGGATAATCTTCAATAAATGGGAAAACTGAAGAACTTCATGCAAAATGATGAAACTGGTCCCCTACCCCACACCACATACAAAAATCGACTCAAAAGGAGATTAAAGACTTGAACATAAGATCTCAAACCATAAAACTCCTAGAAGAAGACAGGCAGTAAGCTCCCTGACATCAGTCTTGGCAATAATTTTTTTGGATTTGACACCAAAAGCAAGGGCACCAAGAGCAAAAATAAACAAGTGGGACTACATTGAACTAAAAAACGCTTTTGCACAGCAAAAGAAGCAATGAGAGAAAGTAGTTCCAAGTCACACACCTGGTAAAGGGTTAATATCCATAATATGCAAGGAACTTGAATAATTCAACAGTGAGAAAACAATATGATTAAAAAATGGGCAAGGGTTCTGAATATATATTTATTCCTGAGAAGACATATATATAGATGACCAACAGGTCCGTCATATCACTAATTATCAAGAAAATGTAAATCAAGAGCACAATATCTCCTCACCCCTGCTAGAATGGCCATGATCAAAAAACATAAGAGATAACAAATGTTGGTGAGGATGTGGAGAAAAGGGAATCTTGTGCTCTCTTGGTGGGAATGTAAATTGATGCGGCCACTGTAGGAAACAGTATGGAGGACCCTCAGAAGACCAAAGACAGAACTACCATATGAGCCAGTAATTCCATTTCTGGGAATATACCCAAAGGTAGTAAAAACATTAACTCGAAAAGATATCTGCACCCACATGTCCCCTGCAGCATTATTTACAGTAGCCAAGACATGAAAGCAGCCTATGTTTCTCTTTCACTTCTGTATACACACCATGGAATATTATTCAGTCATAAAGAACAAGGAAATCTTTCTCTCTCAAAATAAATATATAAATCTAAAAAAACAAACAAAAAAATAACATGGAAATCCTGCCTATTTACAACAGCGTGGGTGAATCTTGGAGGCATGATCCTAAGTGAAATGAGCCGGACACAGAAAGATAAATATTGTATGATCTCACTTACATGTGGAACTGACACACTCTCCCCACCAACGAACCCCTCCCCCCCAACTCAAAGGTACAGAGACCAGTTTGATTATTGCCTGAGGTGGGAGTGGTGGGTGTGAACAATGAATGAAGGTACTCAAACGGTACAAACTCACACTTATAAAACAAGTCATGGTACTGTAAGGTACAGCATGGTGACTACAATTAATAATACTGTATTGTACACTTAAAAGTTGCTAAGAGAATAAACACTAAAAGTCCTTATCATAAGAAAAAAATGTGTAACTATGTGTAGCGATGGAGGTTAAGTAGGCTTACTGTGGTGATCATTTCACAACATATACAAACAAACACCAAATCATTATGTTGCATGTCTGAAATGAATATAATGTTCTATTCAATTATAAAAAATATACCTCAATTTAAAAAAGGACTATGACAATCAAGATGTTCAAAACATTTTTAAAATTTCAAAACTAAATTTTCGTGTAAATATCACTACGAAACCAGCTAGTAGCACTAAAACATTTTCAAAATTAAAGTTATCCACTTTTGTATATAGGTGTTATATTCAGGTTTTGTTTTGTTTCCCCTAAATTGAGTAATGAGCTAGGATACTTGACAACCCTACTAGCTAGGACACACAATGATTAATCTGTGAAGTCGTATTGACCCAATCTGCACAAAATAAGCAAGGTTATCACATTACTACTGTAATTCATAGGCTCTAAGATATCACAGGATGTAAGACTCATTCTGATTTCATAGATGCTAAAAAAAATGTGACGAAATGTGGTGGTGATAACAGGAACAGTAGTAGTCGCAGCAACAGTGGTGATTATAGTGGTGATTATTATTTAGCAACAAGTAAACCTAGTGTTGGCTATGGCCAGAGGCACCTGTAAGTTCTTTATGTAGTTAAACTCATTTTATTTATTTATTTGACAGACAGAGATCACAAGTAAGCAGACAGAGAGAGGAGAAAGCAGGCTCCCCGCTGAGCAGAGAGCCCGATGTAGGGCTCGATCCCAGGACCCTGGGATCATGACCTGAGCCGAAGGCAGAGGCTTTAACCCACTAAGCCACCCAGGCACCCCTGTAGTTAAAGTCATTTAATCCTAAAAGCCTTATGAAGTAAATATTACAATAATAATTATTTTATTACTATATAGTGGCTAATATAGAAAATAATACATTATGGTAACATGTAGGCATAATTACATATGAATTAGATATTCTATTACATATACTATATTGTTCTTATTATTATCATTACTTAGATGAAAGTACTAAGGCACAGAAAGATGAAACAACTTGCTAACCCCTTTGAATGAGAGTTTTTGTGGCTTTTTGGGGGGGTAAATACCCAGTAGTGCAATTACTGGATCATAGGGTATTTCTGTTTTTAACTTTTTGAGGGAACTCCATCACAGTGGCTGCACTGTGTTTGTGTGTGTGTGTGTGTGTGTGTGTGTGTAATGGAATATTATTCAGCCATAGAAAAGAATGAAATCTTACCATTTGCAATGACATTTTTGGAACTAGAAAGTATAATGCTAAGCGAAATGAGTCAGAGAAAGACAAATATTATGTTTTCATTCATATGTGGCATTTAATAAATAAAATAGATGAGCAAAGAGGAAAAGAGAGAGAGAGAAACCAAAAACAAACTCTAAACTCTAGAGAACATGCTGATAGTTATCAGAGAGGAGGAGGTGGGGGATGGGGGAAACAGGTGGTGGGCATTAAGGAGAGCCCTTGTCATGGCTGTTATTTGTAGATTTTGACTGGTAGCTGTATTTTGAAGTTCTGAATTGCAAATGGGCAAAAGTACATTATACAGCACATTCTTGGAAAGAAAACGTATGAGAGCTTATGCAGATATTGTGGCTAGGTAATCAAAGAAAACTTTCCTGGGTTGGAGGATGGTGTAAATCTTTTCTGTTCTTGTTCTGGGAGAGGGGGGTACCTCAGTTTCAGAAAAGTGAATTAAATACCCTCCTTGTTTCTTGAAACATGATCCATCCAGTCTTATTTTATTTATTATGTTTTAGTTTTTCCCTGTATCTTCTGCCTTCATTCCCTTCCCTCTTCCCCCATGTGCAGACCCCCATAATATTTATCAAGCAAGCATGATGTCATTATACTTGATGATGTCATATTGTCTGATAACTGTCCTTGGGTATTGTGTCTGTGTAAAATGAATAATGCTTTTTTTTGTTGTTGCTTGTGATTTATGTGTAGGTGTTTACAATTTTTGTAAATGTTACTATATGATGGATCTCAGTTTCTTACTCGACACTGTTTTCCATGTAACAATGTTTTAAGATCTATCCATATATTATGCAAATCTAAATCAGCTCTCTGTGTTTCTAAACCTGTTTATCCTAGAGTGCCTTATTATTGTAGTTGTGGAATTAAATATTATGGGCTGATGAAATTGAGTGTAAAAGGAAAGTAGCATTACTGTTTCCCTGAGAACAAAATGATTGCTTTGGAAAATTTTAATAAAGCAAGTCCCTGAAGAAATTGATTAGGTATGAGCAAGGTAACAGTAAGAGATTGGAAAAAGTGAAAAAAATCTAGAATTTTGATGGCTTTGCCAGTGTCATTAATTTTTCTCCCTCCTCTACTTTTATTTTTTTTGAAGATTTTATTTGCTTATTTGAAAGAAAAAAAAAAAAAAAAACCTGAGCAGGAGTCTGGGAGAAGCAGAAGGAGAGGGAGAAGCAGTCTCTCCACTGAGCATGGAGCCTGACATGGGGCTTGATTGCAGGACCCTGGGATCATGACCTGAGCTGAAGGCAGATGCTTAACTGGCTGAGCCACCCAGGCACCCCCTCCCCTTTTAAAGAAACAGAGGTGGGAACTTAAGAGATAATGCATTATGAATAAGGTTATGCAAGAAAGGAGAGGAGATGCTCCAGTAAGTTGACTTATTTCAAAGAAAAGTCTGTGGTCCTGTATTAAAAGGTTGACTAATGAATATACATTCATTTATTTAAATTAAAGTATAACATTTCATTCATATCATTTTCACTTTTAATGATCCTCTGCTTAAACTGACTTTGGAATTAACTGAACATTTCATTCCATTGCCTCTGTTAAGATGCCCACTACTTTAAATGCTAAAGAAAGCTGAATGCAGAAAGAGAAGGTGGGAAGTAGAATATACAGTGTTTGGGAAGAAATTGTAGTAACATGTGAAACATTTATGCTATAATGTTCATTGGAAAGTAGTATACAAAATAATACCTAAAGTATATTTGCACCTAGCTGTGCTGCATCATCTGAAAGTTAGCTGCGGTACTTCTCCTCATTCCTGTAGGCACCTCTCTTCATAGGGTAAGTCTGCTGTTCTCCCGTCAAGGGGTGGACTGTATTTCTTCATCCTGTTAATCTAGGCTGGCCTTGTGAATTGCTTTGACGAATAGAATGTGGCCACATGGAGGCCTCAAGAGGTCCACAGGAATCTGCTCACGCTATCTTGGAATACTTCCCTGAGACTCTTGGGGAAAAGCCAGCTCCGGCCTGGAGTGGCCACATGGATGGTGGCCACATGGATCAGAGAAAAGCGCTCAGCTGAGGTGCCTTGTTCACACAAGCCAGTGTGTGCACCAACGGCTTGATGTGTGATTGAGGCCATCCTAGATCACCTTGTCCCAGACAAGCTACCAGATGACCACCACCTCAGGAATGAACCCAGACAGATGAAACCAGCACTATCGCCCAGGTATTCACCACCCAAATGATTGACAAACAGAATTGGGTGCTGTTTGAAGCCATCAGGTTTTGGGGCAGTGTTATATAGGAAAATCTGTTTTTTAAAATATATATATACATATGTATAAATACATATACATAAATTCATATGTATATATATTTTTTATTTGCTTATTTGAAAGAGAAAAAAAAGCCTGAGCAGGAGCGCGTGCACACACACACACACACACACACACACACACATTTATAACAGATGAAGAAAGTTTCAATTTCTTTTCAAATTAAACATTGTTTACCATAATTTGCTAACAGAAATTACTGCAACATGAATCAAAATGACATAAACCTAAAGATAAGTGTTTGTAATCAGAAAACGTCATCAAATGTCACTGATGATGTCAGATTCTATATTTTTCATGATAGGATAAAAATGTAAGTATTTTAATTTTACATTTATTACAATCGAATGAATAAATTTTAAAATATTAACTTACCGTGGTTTTAGTACAGTATCCTAGGGCGACTTCATAGTGAACCTTCTGTATTTCTTGTAATATATTTGGGCCATATGATTCCACAATAACATACAGACCAAGATTTTCTGTATAGACTATTTGAGCCCAAAAGGACAGGTTCTCTCCCTTGTCCAAAAAGTGAAAAACACTAAAAACATTATTATGAAATGCCATGTAGGGGCATTTTTCTTGTATATAGAAATTCACACTTTGTGTTTCCAGTTTTAAAGGATATTCCTGTGACTGTACTGTGGCATTTTCAAAAACATATATGAAATATATTTGAGTAGACGTACTCAATAGAATTAATGACTTCACTGTGCTATTTGCCCATGAGTGTAGTTTTACTGCATCTTTAATATTGATCTTGAAATAAAACAGGATGTTATTTTCCATTTTTGTCAAAATATTTCCATAATAATCTGGAAAAGAAGAAAAGTTTGTTATTCTAGTTATCCTAAGTAACCATGAATCCATGCATTTTTTTACTTTTAAAGATTTTGTTTATTTATTTGACACAGAGAGAGAGCTCACAAGTAGGCAGAGAGAGAGAGAGGGAAGCAGGCTCTCCGCTGAGCAGAGAGCCCAATGTGGGGCTTGATCCCAGGACCCTGAGATCATGACCTGAGCCGAAGGCAGAGGCTTTAACCCATTGAGCCACCCAGGTGCCCCAAATCCATGCACTTCTAACCAAAATTATTTCTTTCATAGTAATGAAGGATTTATCTTTTTAGAGAAAAATTAGAGTGTGTAGGTGCAAACTTTATGCGATGCTGGAAAGCTTCTACTTCATAGTACAGTGATTCTTTTCCTGGATACATTTCTTCTTGTATTTATGACATCACTTTATATATGACATCACTTACACAAAAAAGCTGGAATTAGTGCACTAAATAATGATGAGCATGGCCATGCAGGAATAGTATTATTAGGAAGCATTTTGCTATGGATGGAATTTTGTCTTCCCCCATGCCCCCAAAATGGATAGGTTGAAACCCCAGCTTGCATTGTGACTGTATTTCGTGAAAATGTCTTTCAGGAGGTAATGGGAGTTTAAACTAGGTCATAAAGCCCTAGTCCAATATGACTGGTATTCTTGTCAGAGGAGGAAGACATAAGACCTTTCTGTGCATGCAGGCAGGGGAAAGGCCATGTGAGGACACAGTAAGAAGGTGGCCCATGTCTCCAAGCAAGAAAGAGGTCCTTGTCAGAAACCAACCTTGATACCACCTTGATCTGGACTTCTATGCTGCAGAACTGTGAGAACACAAATTTCTATTGTTTAAGCCACATAGCCCATGATATTTTGTTATAGAAGCTGTAACAGACTGACACTATTGGGATAAAGAAATGTGTGTGTGTGTGTGTGTGTGTGTGTGTGTGTGTGTGTGCTGATACATCTTCAGGTTCACTATGTAAATAATAACCAACTTCCTTTTCTTAACAGGGTATTATGCCTAAGTCACAGAGGTTCATAGACAATAAGTCTCTTAAATTCTTTGATTCTAGTAGCTGTATCTGTAAAATGAACAGTTGGACTAGTTGATTTCATGGCTTTCTTTCCACACATGACATTCTCCGTGGATGGTTTCTAGGGGTATACTTTCCCTAATTTAAAACAACAACAACAACAACAACAACACTTTAAAGGGACTGGCTAGAGGGAGCAAGGTCAACTCATAGAGTGAGAAGCACAGAGTGTACTGTGCTTATGCAACTTACATTTGAAATTTGAACACACAAGTGGCATTTTCACAAATTACTATAAATTACATTCTAGTAAAACTCCTTAATCAGCGATGTCAATTGTTTTCAGGATCAGAATACTTTAAAAAGACATCGCTGTCCATATACACGTCCTTATAACCTTAAGATCTCATGTAGTGATAATGTCGTCAGCAGGAATTCAATGATACGATAAATGCTGGTGAAATTGTCACATTGATCGGTAAGGTGAATGTGCAGCTCGGAATATTTTTCAGAGTGTTTTAGTATAATTGCAAGGGGGAGATGCCCTTACGGCTGAAGCCCCACACTGGGGGCATGGAGTGCCAGTGCTGACATGTGGCTAAGTTGGCAAACTCTGCGGCTGTGCGCAGGTGAGCTGCGGCGCCGAGGTCCTTTGAGCCTTTGGACCTTTGGACCACGGTCCTTTCGGTCCAAAGGACCGTGGTGACAAGCTACTTTTCCTCATATAACTTACTTTATAAATTTAGCTTTGTTTTGTTTTGCTTTTGGCAATAACTCCTTCCAGGCTTACCCAATTCTTGGCCTGCTGTGCCTTGTGTGTTGTGTTTCTAGAAACTTCACCAGGTAGAAGAAGAGAAAAATGCAGGCGGATGACAAAATCCACCGGGATGTTGAGTGAGGAAAGTAGGTGCAGGATACAAACACCGTGTGATGACACACAAAATGTGTAGCCTCACAAAGCAAAAAATATATACTGCTCTTGGATTTTAGATAATGTCCAGGTCATGTGGTGATGTGCAGCGAGCCTTGCTTGTTGCCACTTTTGGGCTCACATACTACGTAGTCCGACACCACAAATTTCAGTTCCACAAACTTGGCATGTTCTCTCCTGCCTCGGGGTCTTTGCTACTTCACCCCCCATCCTGACGTTGATCTAGTATTTCTAGTATGTAGCCTCTTCCTGTTCTTAGTTCTTAAAGGTGTTTCCTTTATTCAGCCTTTCCTAATCTCATAAATCTGGATTAGACGTCCCTCCTCTGTGCTTTCCAGCACTCTCTCTCCTTTCTTTCATGCTGCTCATTAAAACATTATTTTTTTAAATTAATTTATTTATTTTACAAAGAGAGACAGCACGGAGAGGTGAGGGGCAGAGAGAGAGGGAGACATGCAGATCCCCACTGAGCAGGGAGCCTGATGCAGGACTGCACCCCAGGGCCCTGAGATCAGGACCTCTGTCGAAATCGAGTATTTTGCTTTTGTTTTCTCTTCCTTTGAAAGGAGCCCTTGACTTGTTTATCAGATCTACTTTCTATTTAATTCCTTAATTTCTGCTTTTGTCATTCTTGATTCTTCACTTGTGCTTTCTTTTTGTAACTTTGGTGTCTGTTGTCTGCTTCTTAGGGTAAATGATTAGTTCATTTATTTTCAGTCTTGTTTCCTAAGCATTTAAAACTACTAATAAACATAAGGTTGGGGCACCTGGGTGGCTCAGTGGGTTAAGCTTCTGCCTTTGGCTCAGGTTATGATCTCAGGGTCCTGGGATCGAGCTCTGTGTCGGGCTCTCTGCTCAGCAGGGAGCCTGCTTCTTCCTCTCTCTCTGCCTGCCTCTCTGCCTACTTGTGATATCTCTCTTTCTCTGTCAAATAAATAAATAAAATCTTTAAAAAAAAAAAACAAAACAAAAAACCCCATAAGGCTATATGTTTTTCTCACTGTGGCTTTAGCTGCATCCACAAACCTTTATATACAGTGTTTTTAATCTTGTTTTTAAAATAATTCCTAATTTTCATCTTAACTTCACATTTAATCCAATGTTCACCTAGTAATGTTTTAATAAGCGAGAAACCTGGGTGGCTCACTTGTAAGCATCCGACTCTTGACTTTGGATTGGGTCATGATGTCAGGGTCATGAGATCGAGCCCCATGTCATGTCAGGCTCTGTGCTGCACATGGAGCCTGCTTAAGATTCTCCCTGTCCCTCTGCCCATCCCCTGTCCTGGGCTTGCTCTCTCCCTTTCTTTATCCAAACAAAACAAAAAACTTCACAGTATGACCTGACAATTTGTACAAGAGTATGGCCAATAAACATAGGAAGAAACTAGATATAACCTCTTATTATGAAATGTGTGATAAAATGAGAATTACCCATTTTTTCTGTACTATGGGTAAATATCAAATATAGTATATGAAAATATACGTTTTCCAATACTTTTGGAGAGATTTAGACTATGACAATTTTTGCTGGAGAACCACTGGAAAGGATTTATTTTTAAAATATTTAAATTACTGATTCATGAATTCTACATCTTGATAATTTATATTAAAGGATACCTGTACAAATGTACAAAAATATACACAGAAGCACATTCTCTGCAGCACTATTCATGATAGCAAAAGAACTGAAGCCTGATAGCTGTCTAAATATCTATTTACACTCCTATTAGTTTAGATGATAGTGTAGAGAAACCACAGAACACAGTGCAGCAGTTAAAAATGGCATCATTTTTATATGTATTAGACATTTTGAAAATATGGCTTATTATATTTTGAATTTGCTCTTTCAGAAGTCCAGATAAAATACAGCAACATTTTTTTAAGATCTTATTTAAAAAAAAAACTTTATGTATTTATTTGACAGAGAGAGAGAGATCATAAGCAAGCAGAGAGAGAGGGGAGGAAGCAGGCTCCCCGCTGAGCAGAGAACCCAACGTGGGGCTTGATCCCAGGACCCTGGGATCCTGACCTGAGCTGAAGGCAGAGGCCTAACCAACTGAGTCACCCAGGTGCCCCTTAAGATCTTATTTTTAAGGGATCTCTACACCCAGTGTGGGGCTCGAACTCATGGCCTCGAGATCAAGAGTCCCATCAATTGAGCCAGCCAGGTGCCCTCACGGATTTTATTTATTTATTTATTTAAAAGATTTTATTTATTTATTTGACAGACAGATCATAAGTAGGCAGAGAGGCAGGTAGAGAGAGTGGGGGAAGCAGACTTCCCGCTGAGCAGAGAGCCCGATGCGGGGCTCGATCCCAGGACCCTGGGATCATGGCCAGAACCAAAGGCAGAGGTTTTAACCCACTGAGCCACCAAGGCGCCCCATCTCATGGCAACTTTTTAATAGTGGGTTGTTTGAGAAATGGAAATGTTGCAGGCTGAGGACTTTTTAAATTCATAGTTCATATGCTTATAGACAGTTTAGACTTTTTATTTCAGCATTTCCAAATGGCTCTCATAACATTCAACCTTTAAGTTTCTTCTAAAAGTATCCCCCGTTGATTATTCTAACTTTATCTCCTTATTACTGTGGTCAACGGCCTTTTAATAAAACACAAATATGATTCTGCTTCTCTTTTGCTCAAAACTCTTTAGAACTCCCTATACGGGCCTTAGGAGAAGGTACGATTTCTTCACATGGCTTGTATAAATCTCGTAACCTGAACTTGGATTTCTCCAGCAGAGATTGCTCCTTTTTCTCTCTGGAGAACTCTATGTCAGCATTGAATTGTCTTTCAAGGCCTGAACTGTACCCTGTTGTCTCTGTCTCTGGGCTGTTGGGCACCCTGTCCCCATGTTGTCTTCACTGCCTAACTAACCTCTGCCCACTCAGCAGGCCTCAGCTTAGACGGCACTTCCGCAAGGAAGCCTTCTGTACCCGCCTGTTCCCCAGAATGGGTGAGGTCCTCAATCTGTGTGCCTCTCTAGCTCCTGATATTGGCTGTCATAGCATTAACCATGTTGCTAGGAGTCATGGCGCTGGAGGGCAGAATGCATGGAAACGGAGCTCTGAGAGACGTCTGGAAACTAGACCCGGACATGCTTCTCCATTTGGGAATCAGGACGATGAGGGATCAAGAAAAAGAGGCTGCAGAGGAGTAGAGAGTGAAGTAGCAGGAGGGGCAAAAAAAACGATGCCCCAGAAGTCAGGTGAAAAAATGTGTTTCCAGAATCAGGCCCTGCTAGGGGAGCCTGGGTGGCTCAGTCGGTTATGTGTCTGCCTTCGGCTTAGGTCATGATCCCAGGGTCCTGGGATCAAGTCCCAGGTTGGGCTCTCTGCTCAGTGGAGAACCTGTTTCTCCCTCTTTCTCTGCCTGCTGCTCCTCCAGCTTGTGCTCTCTCCATCTCTGTCAAATAAATAAAGTCTTTGGGGGAAAAAAAAAAAGAATCATGCCGTGCTGACAACGCCGGCTCATGGAGGATGGCTGAAAACCGGCCATTGGGTTAGCAAAGGGGAGGTTGTTAAGAACCTTGACAAGAGCACTCCCATGGAGTATTTGATTCGTGTGGCTTCATGAGAAAGGGAGGAAAGACGAAGAAGTGAAACTAGGCAATATTTTAAAGAGTTTTGTTGTAAAGGGGAACATAAAAATCAACTGTTTGGGAGTTGCTGGGTGATAGGCATCAAGAAAGACATTACAAAGGGCGCCAGGGGCTCAGCTGGATGCGTGTCTGACTCTTGATTTCAGCTCAGGTCATGACCCCAGGGTTGTGGGACTGAGCCCCGAGTTGGGCTGTGGGCTCAGTGTGGAGTCGGCTTGTCCCTCGCCCTCTCTTCCTCCCCCTGTTCATGCTCTCTACTTAATAATAAAAAAGATTTTTTTTAAAAGAAAGACATTACAATTTACAGCAACATTTCCTTTAAATTCCATGGTTAGGTTTATCTCCTTTTTTTTTTTAAATTTTACAAACGATGTCTTTAATGTTTTTTTTTTTTAAATTTTCAGCATAATAGTATTCCTTGTTTTTGCACCACACCCAGTGCTCCATGCAATCCGTGCCCTCCTTAATACCCACCACCCGGTACCCCCAACCTCCCCCCACCCCGGACTCTTCAAACCCCTCAGATTGTTTTTCAGAGGCTCTCATGGTTCACCTCCTAACCAGACTTCTTGAGGATGGAACTTCCTATTTCTTTGCATTGCCTATAATGTTTAGTATACTACCTTGGGAACAGTAAGATTCAGAATTACTACTTTTAGCTGAAGGTTTATAATGTGTCCGGTTTTATTCTAAGCATTTTACAAGCCCTTATCCAATCAACACAGCCACCCTACATTCCAGATTAGGAAAGGAGACTTGCAAACGTTCAATGACTTGCCCATGGAGGCGAATATGGGTCCATTCAACTCTACAACACCTACTATAGGTTGAATTGTGTCCCCTCATGAAAGATGTTGACATTCTAATTCCCAGTACTACTTCAGAATGTGACCTCATTTGAATAGGATCATTACAGAGGTGATTAGTTAAGATGAGGCCCCACCGGAGTAGGGTGGGCCCTGTGTCCTTGCAACAAGATGGCATGTGAGGACACAGGGAGAAAGTTATGTCGTGATGAAGGCAGAGGTTGGACTGAGGTCGCTGCAAGCCTGGGAATGGCAAGGTTTGCCAGCAAGCCACCAGAGGTTAGGAAGAAGCAATAGACGAGCCTCCCTTCAGGCTTCAGAGGGAATGTGGCATTGCTCACACTTTGAATGGGGACGTTTAGTCTCCAAAGCTGAGACAATAAATTTCTGTTGTTGGAAGCTACCCAGTTGTGGTAGCCCTAGGGAACCCTAGACAGCACCATATCACATCTTCCAATGAAAATGCCTGTGTGGGCTGCTTGGTTCGTATCTGCTGAATGATCAAAACAGATCTATGGGAAAGACCCAAACTTGAGTTTGCCATTTCTCCATGTGAGATCATAGTTAACCTTGGTAGAACTTCGGATATCCATTTTTAGGTGGTAAAAGTACACCTTTACCTACCAAAAGCATCGTATACGAGTGCATTTGTGATTGATACACCTTCATGAGGAAGAGGTCTACCATGAAATCTAGAATAATTTTTGCAGAATGAGAATGCCTCACCTATGAAAATATCATGAATAATGCTGTTATGTGCTAATCTGGACAGATTTCCAAATTCTGTAGGTGTTTGTAAAACTCCAGTCTCTGTGAAATTGTGATAAAAATAGTAGATCCTATATTTGTCCCAGAGTACTAAACCTGGCAGTGCTGTGAATATAAAATGCGGAGTTAAAAAGCTGTTAATAGGGACATCTAACGCAAAGTTTTGGTTCACACAGTCTTCTGTATCTTCATTGTATATTACCAAGTAAATCATTTTGTTGACCGTACAGGTAGTGCAGTAACTTAAAAATAAGGCAAGTTCCAAAGGGTGTCCTGTATACTCGACATTGTGTATAGTTAGTGTAGCAGCTGATGGTATATTTAGAAAAATTTTCAGTTTTTCAGTAGTCATTATTTTGACAAATTTAAGAAAATCATATCCAAGATAAACTTCATTTTTTGTCCAGGTTGCCACTTTACTTCTTGTTTTACCCTATAAAAAATTGAAAATGTTAGAAGATTTATGGTTTTAGTGATAGTCCTAACAAGTCTGGTCTTCTAATTTGCTATATTTAAGACGTGTGTAAACCTGATGATTCACAGACCTGTACCCCTGGGGATAAAAATATATGTTTATAAAATGTAGTGTCTATTAATGTTTAGCATTTAGGGTATTTCTGAATACTACTCTAGGCATTGAAATATATTACATAGAAATATATCATATGTATTCATAAAAATAAATTATTTCAGTAATTTTGTTCTTTGGTATATTGTTTCTATCTGAAGAAATAATTCATCTGAATTCACTTTTAAATTGACCCTCAGAGAATATCAGCTTTCTCTTTTCTTATGTGTTTATCTACTCTGGCCATGAATGTCCCTTCCATGTTCATTACTGTCAAGATATAAAGACACTTCAAACATTAAGTTGTTTTTGGAATTACAGTTTCCTTGGATATGGGATAAAGAGAAGACAGAACTAAAAACCTTAGACAAACCAATACCACCTTTTCATGAACACAGGCTGTTAGAGAGGAAGGCCTCTGAGAGGCTGCTACGTCTGAAATTCAGTGGGCCTAATTTCATTTAGAGAGCCAAGAACCCTTCTTCCCTATCTCTCCTTCCCAACTATTTCTAATTCTTAGAGATTTTTACTTAACATGTAACCTCTACATTCATGAAGACCAAAAGGAGTCTCTTGGACACATCTTGTCTCCTTAAGTTTATGTAATACCCAAATATTTAGTATTAAATATACTCAGACAGGATGTAGACAGATATCAAACTGGTAACCAAAGAAACAAACCATTTGGTGAAGAGTCATTTCAGGAAAAAACCATTTTATCAAATGAAGATTCAATTAAAGTTTAGACCTAGTTGCTTTAAATGAGTGTAAGACAATCCTTGAAGAGGAAAAATATTAGAAACAAAATGAGCCCTTCATAGAAAAGACCCATAGTTAGTCTTCTTCTTGGCAGAGGGATGGGAGTCCGTCATAAATATGACAGATGGGAATTCCAAGGAATGAGTTTTTACCCACCCACAAACTTTCCCATAGATCTTCACTTAGTGCTTGTGTGAAGTAAGCCAAATATTTTGGGACAAGGTAGAGGAGCTGATAGATCCCTCTCAGGCATTCAGGCCTCTCCCAAATATAAAGCAGTAATTCTCTGAAGATAGGGAGGGGGCTGGCAGCAAGGCAGCCAAGTTGGGAGAAATCCATCTGCATTCTGGATTCTCAGCTACCATAGGCTGGGAGTAGGTAAGAGAGCTGGGGGAAACTCTCCCTCTGACCCACGGTCGGCCTTTTCCCAGTGTAAAGCAGTCTCCCAGCTATGACTTGGGACAGGGAAGCAACACAGAGAGAGATACATGTCCCAAAGCATGAAAATCTGGAACAAGATGAGGGAGGGAAGAATCCCTTGGTGATCAAAGCGCTGGCAGCTAGGCTGTAGAGACAAGACAGCGCTCCCTAGGTTTGGAAAGGTGGTGGCCAGTTGTAAAATAGGAAGAGATCTCTGGAATCTTGTCAGTGCATGGCTAAAGACAAAACAACTCATAAAAATGCTGAAGGACCTAGATGGGCAACATGAGGGCAGAGATGGGGAATTTCAGCTGAGATATGTTAATGATAAAAAAGAAGTGAAAATGTTAGATATAAAAATTTTTTTAAAATTACATATAAAATTATATTAAAAAATTATTCAATGGATTCAAGAGTAAGTGGGAAAAGCCAAGTAGATAACCTGAAGACAGTTTAATATACAAACTGAAATACAAAGAAAGAAGTAGGGCAAAAAAAAAATGAATAGATTGTCTGAGATCTGTGGGACAATATTAAACAGTATCATATAAGTGTTTTTAAACTTCTAGAAGTAAAGGAAAAACAGAATTGTGCAGAAGAAATATTTGAAGAGATACTATCCAAAAATACCACTAAAGTAATGAATGACATTACCCCAGAAATCCAAGAAGTTCCCTTGAACCACAAACAGGATACATACAAAGGAAATCATATCTAATCAATAATAAAAGTGCTAAAAACCAAAGATAAGGAGCAAATTCTGAAAGCAGCTACAGATAGAAAGACACATGGTATATATGAGAACAGCGGCATGAATAATGGCTCACTTCTTACCCCAAATGGATAGAGGCCATAAGATAACAGAATGATGTTTTTATATATTACTCTATAAGCAGCAAAACCCAGCCGTCATCCTATAGTTCTGTATGTCCTTCAAAAATGAAGGGAAAAAATAAAGACACTTTTACACAGACAAATGCTGACAGAACTTGTTATACAAGAAAATTCAAAGACATTCTTCAGGCTGAATGGCAATGAGTTCAAGAAGAACTCTGCGTATGCCAACAGAAATAAAGCATACCCAGGAGAATATAGATGTAAAAGACTTATTTTGTTATCAGTTGATATTCATATACCTATATATCTTTAAGACATTTGGCATTTTTAAAAAGATTTATTTATTTATTTGAGAAAGGGAGAGCATGAACAGGAAGGGTAGGGGCAAAGGGAGAGAGAATCTCAAGCAGACTCCATGTTGAGTGGGGAACCTGACTCGGGGCTTGATCTCATTAACCTGAGATTATGAGCCCAAAACCAGAGTCTCAAATTTAACTGACTGTATCACATAGGTGCCCCATATGACAAAAGCAAAGCTTTTAACTTTTTAAAGCAAAATTATTAACAATGTATTTTGATAATGAATCTTGGAACACTGAAAAAATAAAATAAAGTTTAAAAATAAAAAATAAAACAAAAAATTGCATTTTGAGATTTATAGCATATTTAGAAGTAAAATATGAGAGTATAAAGGGAAAAAATGGGTATAAATGGAATCATACAATTAGTTTCTTTAACACTATTGTGAAGTATATATTTGAAATTAGGCTCTGATAGATTAAAAATTACTGGATAGCCAAGTGTAACCACTAACAAATAGTTCTGAATGAAAAAGAATCAATACTGTAGAAGACACAGAGATACTGGAAAATACAGAATTCATTCAGAAGACAAGACAAGAGAAGCAAAAGAACAAGTTTGATAGAAAACAAATGCCAAAATGTAGACCTAGCTCCAACCATAGCAATAGTTATGTTAAATCTTAGTGGACTGAAGACTGTAATTTTAGGGCACAAGTTGTCACACTGGAGAAGAAGCAAGGCTCTGCAGTTTTTAAGAAATAGAAAACCACAGCATGAATGATAGTAAAAGGATCAAAAACAATGATACACTCTACAAGCATGAAACATAAGAGAGCTAGTGTCTACCCTCTGAAAGAGATCAGACAGTAGAAGACTGAATACACCAAAAGCTGGTGAGATATGGAACTAAATGAAAAAAGCTGCTTTCAATATTTTATGTCTTAATTACTATAGCCTTATAATAAAGTTTGATATGTGAAAGAAGAAACACTAGGCTATTCCATCCCCTTCTAACCCTCAGCTCTTTACTCTCTCATATATATATTTTAGAATCAGTGTGTTGAGTGCCACAAAGTAACATTGCAATTTTAATTCGATTGGCATCAAATCTATAGATAAATATGGGAAGAACTGAAACACTCTTAAAATTCTGTATTCTAATCCATGAACATGATAGAGCTAGCTACTTATTCAGATCTTCATTAATATTTTTGATATTTTATTTTGATCTCAAACAAGATCTTATACAGTTTTAGTGGCATTTATTTTTAGATATCTGTAATTTTTCTTTCTACCTTGAATTTCCATATGACTTTTAGAATCAGCTTCTCAATTTCTACTGCATATGAGAGAACGACGAATAACAGCTGCCCGCTGGGTTTGTTACAGTGTGTGCTGAATTTCTCAAGCATAGACATCCTAATGGTATAGAGTCTTTTCACCAATGAAGAAGGCTCCACAACACCACTGGGTCTGGAACTCAGGACCCTGAGATCAAGCCAAGATCAAGAATTGGATGTCCAACTGACTGAGCTATCCAGGAGCCTGCAACTAACTGGAACATCAAATCTTAAAAGAAAAAAAAAATCCAGTTTGGCAACTGATGTTTTTTAATTAGTGCTCTGGCTATTTAAATTTAATGAAATTATTGATATGTTTCTATATAGCTCTACCATTTTTTTTTTTACTTTGTATCCTCTGTTTTTATCCTAGTGTGGGTTTTTTTTTTTTTTCATTTTCTGCTTTCTTTTGGATTATTTGAAAAATATATTTTTAGGGGGTGTGTGGGTGGCTCAGTCAGTTAAGCATCTGCCTTTGGCTTGCATCATGATTTCAGGGTCTTGGGATCGAGGCCCACAAAGTGGTCCCTACTCAGTGGGGAGCCTGCTTCTCCCTCTACCTCTGTCTGCTGCTCCCCCTGTTCATGCCCTCTCTCTTTCTCAAATAAATAAATAAAATCTTTAAAATATATATATTTTAGTATTCCAGTATTTCATTTTATTATTATTATTTTTAAATATTTTATTTATTTATTTGACAGACATAAATCACAAGTAGGCAGAGGCAGGCAGAGAGAGAGGGGGAAGCAGGCTCCCTGGTGAGCAGAGAGCTCGATGCGGGGCTCGATCCCAGGACCCTGGGATCATGACCTGAGCCGAAGGCAGAGGCTTAACCCACTGAGCCACCCAGGAGCCCCAGTATTCCATTTTAATTTATATATTCATCATTTACTTTTTTAGTGGCTGCCCTAGGGCTTATAATTTATGTCCTTACTTTTCACAACCTACTTAGAATTAATACTTTAATATTCTAAGTGGAATAAAAAAACCCTCACTACTCCATAGGGTCCTTTTTCCTTCCTCATTTATGTTGTAATTGTCCTATATATCGAGATACATTAAAAGCCCCACCAGAAAACATGTTTTAAGTTTTGCTTTTATAGATATTTGCTGTCATACCTATCTTGAGGAAATAAGACAGGATAAGGAACTTATATATTACCCATACAAGTACCATTTCTTTATTGTTCTTTATTAATTCCTGACTTGAAAAATTTTCCATTTCCTTTCCAATTGATAAGTTTCTTAGGCATTTATTAGAAGAGGTCTCCAGGTAGCAAAGTCTCTTAAGTTTTCTTTCATCTAAAAATGTCTTTATTTTTCTCCTTAATTCCTGAAAGACATTTTTGTTTAGATATAGAACTCTGGATTAATATTTCTTCTCTTTCAGCATTTAATATTACTTCATCACCTTCTGTCATTTATGGCTCCTGAGGAGAAATCTGCCATCACTTGAATCATTATTCTCCTTGTACAGGCTACGTCATTTTCCTCTGGGTGCTTTCTATTCTTCCTCCTCTGGTTTTCAGTAGATTATGAATTTCTTTGCAATTATCTTGTTTGGAGTTTGCTGAGTTTCATGACCCTATAAGTTTATATCTTTTGCCAAATATGGAGTGTTTCTAACCATTAATTATTCTATTATTTTTTTCTACATGATACTCTTTCTCCTCTCCTTCTTGAAACTTCAATGACATGAATGCTAGACATTTTGGTATCATCCCACAGGTCTCTAAAACTTGGTTTTATTTATTTATTTATTTTGAGATTTATTTCTTTCTTTTAGAAAGTGAGAGAGCAAGAGAGGGAGAGAGAGTCTCAAGCAGATGCCATGCTGAGCACAGAGCCTGACATGGGGCCCGATCTCATGACCCTGAGATCAGACCTGAACTGAAACCAAGAGCTGGACGCTTGACCAATTGCACCCACCAGGTGCCCCAGACTTGGTTCAGTTTTGACAGTTTTTTCTATTGTTTAGATTGGAAAATTTCCAATTGAAATTTTAACACTTCAGTTTTATTGACTATTTCCTATGTCATGTCCTCTCCATTTTGCTATTGATGATATCTAATAAGTTTTCAACGCAGGTAATTCTATTTATACTCTAAAATATCTGGTTTTGGTTCTTTAAAATAGTTTCATTCTTGTTCTTCACGCTTGTTTCATCGAATGTGTATAATTTTAGGTTGACAATAATTTGATTTCAGTTATTTGAGTATTTTGCTATCTTCTGGCTTCCACTGGTCCTAATTACTTTATTGCCTTGCTTGTAATTTGTCGTTCTTATCTGGATACTTTTAATATCTTGCTAGTCTTTGACTGCCATGCAACTTGTGACCGTGCAATTTGATTATTTTGTGTTAAGGGGTTTTTATTTCTTAACATATCAATTGGAATTTATTAGTATTTTTGGACTGAGGATTGATCTCTTTCTTGAAGTCTGAAAAAGTCTCAGTTCTTTCCCATCTCTCCAGTCTTTCATTTTGGAATGCTGATTAGTTGTATATTGGATCTTTTCTTTTCCATTCTCTTTTCTCTCATTCTTTTTTTCTTGTTTTCTATTTCTTTTTCTCTCAGTATTTTGTTTTGTTTAATTTCTTCTCATCTAATTTCCAATTTAAGTTGTCCATTGAATTTTAATTTCAATTTCATTATTTTACCTAAGCTTATTACATAAAATGTAATATTTTAACATATTAAAACTTTTGAAATACAATCCACATACCGAAAATGGACTGAATAGAAAAATACATTGCTGGAAGATTTGTGCAAAGCAAGAGTCTGTGTAATGACCATGGAGATTTAGAAAGGGAATATTATCAGAATTCCCAAATGTCACCCATGCTCTCTCCTAGTCACTACGTTTTTCCTTTCCAGGATAACCACTACCCTAAATTTTATAGTAATGGCTTTCTTGCTTTTGGTTTTACTAACTGCCTGGCCATTTGGTAGATTCCTTTTTCCCTATGTTTTCCATTTATTTAAGTCTATTAAAGATATTTTGTATTTTGCCAACTCCAATACCTGATGGCTTTGTAGGAATGATTCTTCTCTTTATTGTTTCTGCTGGCTCTCACAGCATCTAATGTTTCATTGTGTGTTTTGTCGTTTTTTACTGTGAGCTCAATTTTGTCAGAAGGTTATCTGTGGGAAATTTCCAAAGCCTGACTTGAGGGTTTATTTCTCCAGAAATTATGATGTTCAATTCTGCTTGGTGATAGCCTTAATGTTTTTTAAACTACACAGGTCCTGGGAATCTGGGCCCCAGAGTCCATGTGGGTTGATTTCTCATCACAAATTCTAAAGACAGACTTTTCTCTCTTTCTAAGAGTTAACGCTGGGATAGATTTAATTATGTTGGGAAAGTTTTTGAAGGTTCTTGTTTTATGAAAAAATGATTATCAGATGCCCTACCTTGCTCAGGCCCAAGGCCTTGAGTCTAGGTAAGAGAGGTCTAAATATTTAAGATCAGCACATGAGCTTACAGCAGCTGAGATTGGGAATTGGCTTATGCCTCTCCATTAGTGATCTTGAACTACCCCATTCCTCTCAGGATTTCTCCTATTTCCATACAGGTATAGCTATTTGCTTTTAAAAATGTTTAAAAATTTTACACAACATTTTAAGTGTTTTGTAG
This sequence comes from Mustela lutreola, assembly GCF_030435805.1. Classification (NCBI taxonomy): domain Eukaryota; kingdom Metazoa; phylum Chordata; class Mammalia; order Carnivora; family Mustelidae; genus Mustela; species Mustela lutreola. Next base: position 9,802,022 of record NC_081303.1, on the reverse strand, counting down.
TGGAATAAACTTTAGGATATCTTATTTCCTATATTGCCAAAAAGAGGAGTTAATTCATTTTTTGAGAATACATAGACTTTTTGGGGAAAATAATTTTTTGGATCTTTTGCCCACATCAAGGTTAAACAAAACTCTCATAATATGGCTAAATGACTGCATAATAATAATAATAATAAATAAGATTTATTTTATTTCTTTTGTTGGAAGTGTATCTCTATAAAGAGGCCTCTAAAAAGTTAGGTTAGGAAGATGGACTTATTTTCAACCATAAATAAAATAACTCTGCAAGAAAGCTGTACAGTGTAGTCTCATATTTCACTGAATTAAATAATATAGTAAATAAATCTAAATGTGTAAGTGTAATACACATATATATATATAATCTTTTACTAACCTTTAATAAATAGTTGATCCAACACCATCTTCTTGTTGTAATACCAATAATTCCACTATTGGGAAGATTTTCACTTACTCCCAGCCTTTTGAACTCAGTAAAACTTCTTACGTAAAGAACGCCATTTATTAGAAAAAATATTCCATTCTGTGATAGGCTCACATCAGATACATTGTGCCTTTCATCATCTGTCAAAATGTTTGGAGGCACTCTGACTCTGGTCCAGCTGTGGAATGAGTCATTTGTTTGAAAGGTCTCCATATCAGCAACCACAACAACAAATGAAGGAACACAAGCAGTCCAGGCTGCCATTAACTGACTACCACGTGGTGAAGAGATTGGTAAAAATCCAGGAATCTCAGATACTGTCATCAAAGGAAAGGCCAGCACAAAAAGAAAATCTGCAGTAAAGCAATCTTGAAAAGCCACTTGATTTCCTTTAATCTCCTTTAGCATATCATCAAATGTCATTGGTACCACAATACGCCAGGTCCTAAGAAGAAAAAAATAGAAAATAGAAAAATAAAATGACCTCTCTCTCTTCTCTCATCCAACTTGTACATTGTTTCCATTTATCATTTAAATTTTTTTTTTTTTACTTTTATAAACATATATCTGGGTTAAACAAATCAAATAGCACTAAAATGCTATCTTTGCCCCATTTCTCCTCATTTATCACTCTTGTTCCCAAAGGAAAACAGTCTTGACTCTTACAGCTCTTTCATCTGCAATGTGTCTTCAAATTCTCAAATATTCTTATGCTTCTCTCAGTATATGATTTTACGCATTATAGATTGGCTTCTTACATGCCAGATGAAGATATATTTCTCATAAAACGTAAGTATTTATATGACTTCTCCCAGTATCACAGTGTTTAGATTAATCTGTAGTACATTACATTGTTTTACTATGTAAATATTGTTTACTACTATGTCAGTTATTTTACTATAATTACGTTTCATTTATACATATATATTCATGAGGTAATAATTCTCCCAGAGGTAGTAATTATTTCCTTTTGAAAATTTATTGTTTCCTAAGTGTTCCAATAGGTAATGTGGAGTTCCACAATATTTTCCATGTGGTAAATGTGGAGATAATCTAGCACTTGCTTCATTTCATTACTCTTTGGGCTGAAGCCAACATATACTGGATCTTGCGCTTTGTTCTTTGTTTTTGTTAAAGCATATTCTTCAGTACCTCTCTGTGAAAGTATATATGAACATAAAATTTTGGTACTCTGAATATCTGAAAATATTTTATACACCTGCTGGATAAATTGGCTAGGCAGGGACTTCAGAAATCTGAGGGCATTTTCTCCAGTCTTTTTGTATTAAAGTTTCCTAATGAAAAGTCAGATGATACATTGATTCTTGTTATTATTTAATGGGTTGCCTTTCTATAAGTTTTTAGGATCTTCCTTTTTTCTCTTGGTATTCTAAAATTTGACAGAGCTGGGTCTATCTATTGAGCGGATATACAGAGGAATTTGTGAAAATAAGAATTCTCCTATGTATCTCAGAAGTTACGAAAAATTCCAAGGAGAGTTTCTTATCAGGGCCATCCAGGAGGCATGAGGCTATAGATGTTCAGTAAATGTCTTGAATTTCCTCTTTGCTCACTGTGTACATACTTGGGTGATGGCATTCTGCCCACTCAGGATGTGGTCCTGGCAGGTTGAGGGACCCGTGTTAGGCAGCTGTAGGGTCATTACCAAATCTCTGTGCCCTAAACCATGCCACCATGAAATGCGATGCAATTACTGCTTTTTGCAAGCCACACTATTGACTCTAAAACATCGGTTTCAAGTGCAGTCTGCGATCATCAGTACCATCTTTTACATTGTCCATATGTGTAGTCACATTATAATGAGGTATTGGTGATTCTTCTGTTTGGATGGAACTGTTTATCTACAAGGCCTAGAGAGAAGCCAACACTCAAGGCCTGGTCAGAACATACTGAGCATTTCAATTTTCCATGTCTATCATTTTTATTTCGAGTGTTTGATTTTTTCATTGTGATTATACACTTTTCAAAATCTTTTCTTAATTCTTTCCCATTTTATAACATGTTCGTTTTCTTTAATGTATACAATATCTTCTCCTATTTCTATGAAGATGTTATTTATGTTTTTTTGGATCATTTCTTTTGCTTCCTGCTATCTTTTGTTTCCTCTGAGTTCCATTGTTCTCTTTATTGATTTAGGTGTCCCATGTTCATGTTAGAAGCTTTCTGCAATTCTCTCGTAGTCTTTGGTTCTCCTTTAAAATATAGGAAGTTGTAACAAGTTCTGGGTCAGTTCTTAGGAATACTTCTCACTCCTCTAGTGCTCCATTGTGCTTCTCCCCTTCTGACTCCAAATTTAAGTTATTTTAAGTAGGTCTGATCATGTTAATTCAAAGAATCCTCTTCTATCTTGCTAGGAGGATATATGCTAGGTTTCCATATTCAGGGAGCAGAGCTGGAGAAAAGGACTGAAGGCACACTGGAGGGTTCCCATCTCTTTAGAATTCCCTCTGCAAGCTCTTAATTAACACAATTTCATGCTCTGCTATGTCAGACACCACTTCTCTCTCTGCTTTCTACTTTCTGTTCTTGCTTCCCTTCCCATCGTTTCTCCTTGTAGGATTGCAACTATCTTAGTGAGATAAAGGGAGAGAATAGAAATTAAATAATGCATTTAATCTGTCATGTTTTAATTTATCTCCTTTAAACTGCATTTCATTTAGTCATGTTCTGCTTAGAACCATGGCCCTTTAATTATATCCAGGAAAAAAAATTCAAGCTATTCCAAATGATTTTCAGGGAATTTCCATATTTTTTCCTATTTAATTTCACTTGCCATATTGTATTTTAGGTGTGTTCTTCCTGTTTGCTTACTGTTTGTGTTCTTCCTCCCTCTTGGATTGCCTGTTCTCTCTCCCCTGTCTTTATGTTCCATTGTCTTTGTTTGTTTGTTCCATTGTCTTTTAAGTTCTACCCAGAACCATCTCTCCAATTTTGCTTTCTTGTTTTACCACAGAATGTATCTTTTATAAGGATAAACTTTTCTGAACTTTTCTAAACCCAGATTAGTCAGTCATGTGGATGGTATTCTATGGCATCCAAAGCGATATTTAAAGAAAACGAACCCCTGATATTCTCTATATATGCACGTTTTCTTTGTGTTTCTTTTAAAATACCACTTATTCAATAATTTTATTATTAATGTATCATATATACAAAAGGTTAAAGAATAATACAAAGATGAACATCTGTGTACTAATCACCTAGATCAAGAATCAGAATGTCGCCAACATCTTAGAAATGTCCTATGCCTCTCCTTTCCCCATCCCCACTTGCTTACACATAATCACAGGCCCAATTTGGTGTTTACAGTCCTGTGCTTTTTAAAAACGAGTTTTTCCACAAATATCTTTTTAAACAATATGGAACTACAAGGAGAAATAGAAAAATCCACTAGTATAGTTAGAGATGCAAAACTCCTCTTTCAGTAAGTGGCAGATCCAGCAGGCAGAAAGTCAGTAAGGACATAATTGACCTGAACAGCACCATCAATGAAGTGTATCCAATTGACATTTAAAGAATATCTCATCCAACAACTGCAGAATACACATTCTTCTCAAGTTTATATGGAACATTGACCAAGACACACTGTATCCTGGGTCAGGAAACACATCTTAAGAAATTTCAAAAAGTAGAGAGTATACAAAGTATACTCTCAAAATACAATGTAATTAACAGAAATCAATAACAGGAAGACAGCTGGAAAAATCCCCAAAGATTTGGAGCTTTCAAGGAAGAAATCTTAACTGAAATTTGAAAATATTTTGAACAAAAGGAAAATGAAAAATGTTTTGAACAAATGAAAAAAAATACAGCTTACTAAATTTTTTTTTTCAGCTTACTAAAATTTGAGGGCTGCATTGAAAGCAAGGCTTGGAGGGAAATGTATGGCATTAAGTGCATATATTAGAAAAGAAGAAAGACCTAAAATCAATGCTCTAAGCTTTCACCTTAGAAAACTAGAGAGCCCCCAACTCCCTTCTCCTCTCTAACTCCCCATGCCCTCCATGCTATTTGTTATGCTCCACAAATAAGTGAAATTGGAAGGGGAGGTGAACCATGAGAGACTATGGACTCTGAAAAACAATCTGAGGGTTTTGAAGGGGCAGGGGGTGGGAGGTTGGGGTACCAGGTAGTGGGTATTATAGAGGGCACAGATTGCATAGAGCACTGGGTGTGGTGCAAAAATAATGAATACTGTCACACTGAAAATAAATTTTAAAAATTAATTAATTAAAAAAAAAAAACTAGAGATCAAAAGCAATACAAACCTAAAGGAAATGGAAGGAAAAAATGGCAGCAGAAATGAGTAAATTGAAAACAGAAGAACAGTAGAGAAAGATGCCCTAATACCCAAACCAGATAAAGACATTACAGGTAAAGTCGCAGACCTTTTGAACTCATCAATGTGTAAAAATATATATACCACAGCCAAATGGTATATACATGAAGTAAAAATGGACGGAATGAAGGGGAAATAGACAATCCAATAATAATAGTTGGAGACTTTGATATACCACTTTCCATAATGGGGTGGAACAACAAGCAAAAGATTGACAAAGAGACAGAACACGTAAACAACACTCTCTACCAACTAGACCTAACAGACATCTTCAGGACGCCCCACCCAACAACAGCAGACTAAACATTCTTCACAAGTGGGCAGGGAAAATCCCCCAAGACAGACTGTATGTTGGGCCATAAAATAAACTTCAATGCATAGAAGAGAATTGAAACAGCACAGATATTTTCTCTGACAACAAAGAAATGAAATTAGATACCATATGACTCAAAATTTCAATACTAGGTATACACACAGGAGAAATAAAAACATTATGTCTGCACAAAAACTTGTAAATAAATGTTTACAGCAGCACTATTCATAATAGCCAGAAAGTGGACAAAACCAAAACGAAATTTTTTAGAAGTTGGCATATCCATGTAATGGAATATTATTTGGCAATTTTTATTCCTTTTTAAAAATGGAATACTGATACATGCCACAACATGGATGAACCCTGAAAACATGCTAAGTGAAAGAAACCGGTCGCAAAAGACCATACATTGTATGATTCTTTTAATATGAAATATCCAGAATTGGCAAATCCATCGAGACACAAAATAGATTAGTGGTACCAAAGGCTAGGAGGAGGAGAGAATAGGGTTTCTCTCTGAGTTGATAAAGATGTTGTAGAATTAAACAAGGGTGATAGTTCCACAACTGTGTCAATATACTAAAAGCCATGAATTGTACACTTTAAAAGGGTGAATCATAGGAAGCTCCATATAGTCAATAATAGAGAAGAAACAAAAGGTGCCTGTAACCTTCCTACCGGCCCACTAAATCAGACAAGCCTTTAGCTGGTTTTTATAATGACGGTTTCTCCTACCTCCCTATCTCCCAAAAGTTTTGCAGAGTCAGCAAGAATTTTGGCCCCAGATTATTATGATTGTTTAAAACATCTTCTCTCTCTGAACGTCACCCTTAACTTTGCATCTACCGAAATGTGTCTGCTTCCTCCGGTCTCTGTTTGAAGGCTCTTGTCTATGCTGCCTCTCTGTTTGGAGTGCTCCCCCAATTGGCTAACTTTTATTTCTTTTCAATAATGTAGATGTCCCCTCTTTAGGGAAGTCCAGCTTGATTCCCTTTCATCCGAGCCTCGATTCGCGCACCCTCTCGTCCATTTCACCTGGGTTCGCCTCTGTTTGTTTACTTAAGTCCCAACTAAGGTAAGATCACTGAGGGCAGAAATTGTGTTTTGTAGATATAAGCCCCTTGCCCTATGTCTAGCTGTAATAGATTAAGAAAGGCTGTCTAAACACCATAATCACTTACTGAATTAACAGATTTTACTTTCAGGTGGGATCTGTTGTGTTATATGTGTGTGCTGAGGGTGCCAGCGGTTGTGGCACAAGTCACACCACTGGGGTTCACTTTTTTGGAACCGGCAAGCAGCATCTGGAGATAGTGGCAGAATTTGGTGACATCCTGAATGAGGCCCTGGGACTGAAGTTTAGCTGTTACTATCGGTTGTAAAGTGATAATCCAGAAGTGTGACTGGCAGTCTCTAAGTTGGTAACTAGTTGTGATTATTTCAGTTTTGGGGGTGCATCATGAAAGAAGCTACTTGGAAATGACACATATTATATGAAATTCCACTAAGGTTTTAGAGTAAATTTCTTTTACTTTAAATTTGATAGTTATTTTACTAAACTGAAAAAATAAAATTTATGTATGAAATTTTAAAATTAAATACCCATTCTCCATTTTGTCATGTGGCAAATAAGTTTTTCTCTTCAGAGTTGTGTATATGCCAGGCTTCTGTCCCAAAGTGGCCAACTGCTTGGTAAGTACTATAGAATTCTGTTAAAAAAAAAAAATCCTCTTTTCACTTTTCATAAATAAAATTATTCTGAAATTAAGTCATGATATATTGACTTTGACATGTTAGCTAAGACATTATTTATATTTATACATTTACCAGACTTTCAAGAGTCAGGGTTTTTTTGTTTGTTTTTTACCATATAGTTTCCTCCCCGTTGAACTTTATGAAACACAAAGAAGTTGTAATACCATTTCCAACATGTTGAAAAAACTATACATAATCAGATTTCCAAATGAATTGAGATTATGGGGACCTTTAAATAAATGCCCTCATGTTTTAATTTCAATGAACTGTGCAATGGAGTTTCTAAAACTAATCTGTTAGAATTGTTTCTATATGAATCTGACTTCAAAACAACCTATTCTTTAAAAAAAAGATTTTATTTATTTGAGAGAGAAACAAAACACAAGTGGGGCAGGGGCAGAGGGAGAGGGAGAAGCAGACTCCCTACTGAGTGTACAGCCCTATTTGGACCCTACTCAGACCCCAGGCAGGGAATCACATTGGGGCTCCATCCCAGGACTCTGAGATCACCACCTGAACTGAAGTAAGACACTTAATCGACAGCCACCCAGTCACCCCCAATGAAATCTTTCAAGGTAGGTTTCAAATGACATCTGGAGGCTCTAACAGAAATTCTCTTTGTCTAACAATAGATCTGACAAGCCTCCTCTTTTTCTAATGAGATTTAAGGAGTAGTTGAATTGAAGGGAATTTTTCCCAATAGGTATTTTTGGGATGGAGGCAATGGTATTATTATAGGGAATTCCTAGAATAAAAAAATCAGATAATGAGGGTCAGTCCAAAATTCCACAGCTTCTGGGGCACCTGGTGGGCTCAGCTGGTGAAGCCCCTGACTCCTGGTTTCAGTTCAGGTTCTGGTCTCGTGGTCCTGAGATCCAGTCCACTTCCAGCTCCATGTTCAGTGTGCAGTTTGTTAGAGATTCCCTCTCTCCTGCCTCTGTCCCTCCCCATGCTCACACACACACTCTCTCTCTCAAAATAAATAAATAAAACTCTCATATAAAAAATAAATAAAATAAAATTCCATGGCTTCCTTCTGCCCTAATCCTCCAATAATGCACCAGTTAATTTCCTAGAAATGTCAACCATCAACAAAGGAGCCTTTGAGATCGCTATGATGAATCTCAGTTAGAGAGTATTCATTGGGACTGTGGGGTTATCTAATAGGATTTAACCTAATTTTGAGAGTGACTGTGGTCAGGTAAGGCCTCCCTGAAGAATACACATTTATTGATTTTGATAGAGAAGCATAGATTTGTCTCTATATAATAAATAATGGATATTTTAAATTTTATTTCTAAAAATATTATTCACTATTCCAAATTTTATTTTATTTTTTTTCGCTATTCAGAATCTTAAATACAACTGTCTTTCATAGAACTGCAAAGGAAAGGAATAACTGTAGCATAGAATAAGACAGGAATAAAACATAATAAGTGACATATGCCAAAAATATAATAGAAAAAAGGATAGTTTAAGAAAATTTAAGATAATCACTCAAACAAGCTTAAAAACATGTTTTATGGAAAAAAATGTTTTATCTATAAAAACATGTTTAAATATATAATATATATTATACATAATATAAAATACATATATAAATATGGCAAAAATTAACACATATAAATTATAAAAATAAATAAAAATAAAAAACACTATATTTCTTAGAATTTACCAAGTATAGGCATCCGTTACGTATCCACAGAACTAGCAGTCTATATAAACATCATTTTTAATGACACTATGGTAGTCCATTGGGTGAATTATCATCATTGACTGAACACTCCCCTACTGGACATTGAGGTAATTTTTTATTTTTTCACTATTATGAATATTACTGCCATAAATATAATCAGATGTACAGTCTTTTCCACAGTAAGGACTATTTCTTTTAATTATATTCTGGGAATATGATTACTGGGCCAAAAGCTTCATATGTACACTTTAAAACTCTTGATACATACTATTGAAATGTTTCTGAAAGGACTCTGCCAGTTTATTGTTAGTAATCTACGACAAGAAATTTCATTAATTAAAAATAGAGCTGGGACGCCTGGGTGGCTCAGTTGGTTAAGCAGCTGCCTTCGGCTCAGGTCATGATCCCAGCGTCCTGGGATGGAGTCCCATGTCGGGCTCCTTGCTCAGCAGGGAGCCTGCTTCTCCCTCTGCCTCTGCCTGCCATTCTGTCTGCCTGTGCTCGCTCTCCCCCCCCCCTCTGATAAATAAATAAAATCTTAAAAAAAAAAATAGAGCTTCCCTATGACCCTGCAATTGCACTCCTGGGTATTTACCCCAAAGATACAGATGTAGCGAAAAGAAGGGCCATCTGTACCCCAATGTTTATAGCAGCAATGGCCACAGTTGCCAAACTATGGAAAGAACCAAGATGGCCTTCAACGGACGAATGGATAAGGAAGATGTGGTCCATATACACTACGGAGTATGATGCCTCCATCAGAAAGGATGAATACCCAACTTTTGTATCAACATGGATGGGACTGGAAGAGTTTATGCTGAGTGAAATAAGTTAAGCAGAGAGAGTCAATTATCATATGGTTTCACTTATTTGTGGAGCATAACAAATAGCATGGAAGACACGGGGAGTTAGAGAGGAGAAGGGAGTTGGGGGAAATTGGAAGGGGAGGTGAACCATGAGAGACTATGGACTCTGAAAAACAATCTGAGGGTTTTGAAGGGGTGGGGTGTGGGAGGTTGGGGGAAACAGGGTGGTGGGTATTAGAGAGGGCACGGATTGCATGGAGCACTGGGTGTGGTGCAAAAACAAGGAATACTGTTATGCTGAAAAAAAAAATTTCATGATGCTGATATCAAACTCTGTATTATTATTTTTTAAAGTATTTTTCTAGTTATAACACCAATATATCGTTATAGAAACTTAATATTCATCTCATTTTTTTTTAGCAGCATTTGATACATTGGACTAATCTCCCCCTTTGAAACACTCTTACTTGGCTTTCATGTTACCATTTGCTCCTTGCTCTATTAGAGATCCCCAGGCTTGATCCCAGATTCTCTTCCTCCCAGTAGCATTCTCACAGTACGTTCTCTTCCTAGGTAATCTCATGGCTTCAAGTATCATTTAATTCCTATAAAACTGCTCAAATTGTATGACCCAGATCCCAAATTTTAAATCTAGCTCATATCCATGTACCTAACTAGATTTTTTTTAAAAAAGATTTTATTTATTTATTTGGGAGAGAGAGAGAGAGCATGAGAGAAGAGAGGTCAGAGGGAGAAGCAGGGAGTCTAATGTAGAACTCGATCCCGGGACTGCCGAAGGCAGTCGCTTAACCAACTGAGCCATCCAGGTGCCCCCCCAACTAGATTTTTAACGGTGATTTTGCTTGTCTTTCAAACACTTCAATATGACCCAAACTGCACTACTGCCTCGAGGTTCTGCCTCCTAAACCTGGATTAAAGAAAAAAAAAAATCTCACCACCCAGAAGAGAGTATAGTTCACATAATACAGCTATGAGAAGAATATTCCAGACAGAATGAACAACAGTTACAAAGAGTCTGAGGGAGGAGAGGAATTATTACGTTGAGGACTTGAAAGGAAGATAATGGCTAGAATGTAGTAAGAGAGAAATAGTACAGGAAAAGTTTAGATGAAAGACAGGCAGGAACCACATCATGCTAAGTATCATCGGTCCTGGAAAATAGTTTGGATTTTATTCTTAGTACAATGGGCGAATGATAAAAGATGTTTTAAAATAGAATGATAACTACTTTTTTAAAAATAGTTTGACTCACAAGAAGTGAGTCAGCTTTCCCCAATGACAATAACTTATATAATCTTAGTGCATGTCAAAACCCAGGAAATTGATGGTAAAACACTGTTAACTCATGCATGAATCTTACTAAGATTTCATCATTATTTCTACAAAGTGCTTCCTTTTTTGGTATAGTTCTGTGAAATTTTATCATATGTCTAGATTTATGTAACCATCACCACAATATAGAACTGTTATAGAATACAAATTATGGAACCGTTCTGACACAAATTAGAAACTCCCCCCTGTTAACCTCTAAGAGTCACAACTGCCTGCTAACTCGAACTTCTGGTAACCGCTTATCTGTTTTCAATTAGTACAGTTTTGTCACCTCTAAAATCTTCAATAAATGGAATCATACAGAATGCAACACTTAAAATTGACTTTTCAACTCAGCATCCATCCAAGTTATTGGGTGTATCAACAGTGCATTCTTTAAACATAAAAGGTAAAAGTATAAAATCTCTAGAAGAAAACAGACAGAAATCTTCATGACACTGGATATGGCATCAATTAAAAAAAAAAGATTTATTTATTTATTCATTTATTTGACAGAGAGAAAGAGAGCATAAGCAGGGAGAGTGGCAGGCAGAGGGGGAAGCAGGCTCCCACTGAGCAAGGAGCCTGTTGCAGGACTCAATCCCAGGACCCTGTAATCATGCCCTGAGGCAAAGGCAGACTCTTTTTTTTTCTTTTTTAAGATTTTATTTATTTATTCGAGAGACAGAGATCACAAGTAGGCAGAGACACAGGCAGAGAGAGAGAGGAAAGCAGGTTCCCTGCTGAGCAGAGAGCCCGATGTGGGGCTCGATCCCAGGACCCTGGGATCATGACCTGAGCTGAAGGCAGAGGCTTTAACCCACTGAGCCACCCAAGGCAGACTCTTAACCGACTGATACACCCAGGTGCTCTGGCATTGATTTTTTGGGGGTATGACTCCAAAAGCATAGGCAACTAAAGGAAAAATAGACAAATGAGACCTCATCAAAATTTAAAGCTTTTGTGTACCAAAAGACACTATCTAAAGAATAAAATGACAACTCACAGAATGGAAGAAAATATTTGCAAATCACATATAATACAATGGATTAATATATAGAATATATAGGGAACTTCTAAAACTCAACAACAACAAAAGCCAATTAAAAAATAGGCAAAGGACCTGAATAGCATTTATCCAGAGAAGATTATACAATAGCCAATAAGTGCATGAAAAGATATTCGATGTCACTAATCATTAGGGAAATGAATATCAAAAGCATGGTGAGATACAACTTCACATCCATTAGGATGACTATTATTAAAAATAAAGGTTTTATTGATAAATTTTGCCAAGAATTTAATGAAGAATTAATGCCTATCCTTCTCAAACTCTTCTGAAAATTCAAAGAGAACAAAATGCTCCCAAACTCATTTTACAAAGCCAGCATTACCCTGATACCAAAGCCAGAAGAGGACAACTCTAGAGACAAATTATAGTCCAGTATTTCTGATGAATATAGGTGCAAGAATTCTCAACTACATACTAGCCAACCAAATTCAATAGCACATTATATAGATCATACATGATGATCAAGTGGGATTTTTCCAAAGAAGACATAAAAATGGCCAATGGGTACTTGAAAAGATGCTCAACGTGACCAGTTATTAGGAAAATGCAAATCAAACCCACAATGAGATGGGTTTGGCGATTAGGATAGCCTTAATCAAAGACAAGAGATAATAAATGCTGACCTAGATATGGAAGAAAGGGAACCCACGTACATTGTGCAAATGGTACAGCTACTATGGAAAACCGAATGGAGGGTTATAAAAACAAACAAACAAACAAAAATAGAATGACCATATGATTTAGCAATTTCACCTTTGAGAATATATTCAAAGGAAATGAAAACACTAACCCAAAAGATATCCACACCTCTGTATTCATAGCAGCATTATTTATAATAGCCAACACATGGAAACAACCTGTGTCCAGTGACAGAACAACAGATAAAGAAGTTGTGATATACTATATATACAGAGTGGAACATTATTCAGCCATAAAATAAACCCCAAGGAAATCCTGACATTTGTGACAACATGAGGGCAATTATGTTAAGTGAAAGACAAATACTGGATGATTTCACTTATATGGGGAACTTTAAAAAAATTTATGGAAAAAGAGATCAGATTTATGATTACCAGAAGCAGGCAGTGGGGAAGGAGAATTGAAGGAAGGTGGGGAAAGACCCAAACTTTATTTACAAGATAAATAAGTACTGGGGATGTGATATACAGCATGGTGACTACCATTAATGCTGTTGTATGGTATATAGGAAAGTTGTTAAGAGACCAATTCTTAAGAATTCTCATCACAAGAAGGAACCCACCCACCCTCCCTCCCTTCCTTTCTTCCTTCCTCTGCTTCCCCCCCCCCCTTTTTTTTTGTATCTATATGAGATAAAGGATGTTAACTCAACATATTATGGAAATGACTTCAAGCCTTAAACTAACATAGTCAAGCCTTAAACTAGTATGTCAATTTTATCTCAGTAAAACTGGAAAAAATTAAAAAGCAAAATTAACAAAAGAGGAGTGACATCAATAAGATGGCAGAGGAAGAGGTTCTCTCACAATAACATTTAACAGCTCTCCATGGGCAAAAATAGCTTTGGGAGAGCTCCAGAGTGTTAAAACTTCAGCAACCCAGTGAAGCACAAAAACTGAAGATGCTCCACAGAAAAGTACGGGAGGCACTTAATCTCCATTACTCTAACCATCAGTCCAGCACAGTTCAATGTCAAGAGGAATTCTGCAGGCTACAACTTCCCATGAGGGAGAAGTAGAGCAGGGAGGCCCCAGTAGTCCTCACCACCACCATGAACCTCCACAGCCTTCTCTACTGAGGGCCCCTGCAGTCTTCACCAATGTGGATCCCAGCATATGAAAGCATAAATCTCACTGGTATAGAGAACTATTTAGACGAATGCACAACATGGTGAAATTGTAATGGTGATGCATAAATTATTTTTAAAGCTAATCTAAAAGATAAAAAAGAAAAATTGTTAATGGATATACAATGCAAAAAGAAGTAAAGGAGTCTCTGACAATAAGAACACAAATGGGGCACAGTAAAAATGTAGTTTATATATGTAATTGAAGTTCTACCAATTTAACTACAAGATAATTTATGCAAGCCTCAAGGTAATCACAAAGAAAAACCTATAGTAGAGATACAAAAGATAAAAAGGATCATGGCCAAGCACTACAACGCCCCCATCAAATAGAAAAGGAAGACATCAACAGGGAAAGAGAGGAATAAAGCAGCTGCAAATTAGACAGAAAACAATTAACAAATGGTAATATTAAGTCCTCACCTATCAACAATTTCTTAAACGTAAATGGATTAAATTCCCAATCAAAAGGTATAGAGTGTCTGAATGGATAAAAACAACCATAAGCCAAGATCCAGAAATATGTGGTCCACAAGGGATTCACTTTAGACTTAAAGACACACATAGGCTGAAAGTGAAGTGATGGAGAGGGGCAGGAGGGGCAAGTTGGGAACAATGGCTCTAACGCTGCCAGGCAGCACCTTCTCCTCCTCACCTAGGTGCTAGCAGTGATCAAAAGAGCAACTGTGGCCCCGAATGAAACTGCTCCTGGGCGGGATGTGCCTGAGCCTTGCAACCACATGGCTAGCGCAGAGGATGTGGACTCTGTGGAACACAGCCACCCACTCCCTTTAAGTGAATGTGACAAGGGTACCTTGGTGGCAGCAGGTGGCAGGAAGGGGAACTACCAGTAGGATGTGTACAATGGAGAGGAGTTATGCTAATCATTCCAGGCTGTCTTTTTTCAGAGTTACCTTGATCAAGGAACCCAGATTTTAAACAACAGTGTTGAGAAATCGGGCTGGTTGTTTATTCAATTATATCACTCTTTTGTGTCATCTGTTTTTGAACTCTTTATGTCTAGAACATCTATCAGTGGGTTGCTAGGAAGAGGCTCAATGTTTGTGTTTTCACCAGATGAGGGTTTTTTTTTAATTTTTATTTTTTATTTATTTCTTTTCAGCATAACAGAATTCATTGTTTATGCACCACACCCAGTGCTCCATGCAATACGTGCCCTACATAACACCAGATGAGTTTAAGAGAGTGCTAAACACTAATGCAGACTGGAAAATCCAGAGACTTCTTGATTTCAGTGCTGGATATGGAGAAGTCACAAAAATCATGAGCCCTCATTTTGAAGAAATGTATGCCACTGAGCTATCTGAAAGTATGATATGGCAGCTTCAGAAGAAGAACTACAGAGTACTTGGAATAAATGAATGGCAGAATGAATGCTTCCAGTTGCATTGAATGAATTGAATGAATGAATGCATCAGTTGCTTGAATTTGCTGGACTGATATGATCAGCCTGTGACTTATTTAAAGATATCAGAAGTGTCTTGGAGCCATCTAGAGGCAGGGCCATCCTTCCCCTGCTTTTACCCTTCCATCATTATGTGGAAAACAAGTGGCAAGTGGAGAAACCATCAGAAATTTTAGAAATCCAGGGACAGAGTTGGGAAGAACAAGTGAGTAGTCTGCCTTAAGTTTTCAGAAAAGCTGGTTTTGTTATGGAAGCTTTCACCAGACTTCCATACCTGTGTCTAGGTAACATGTATAGTGACTACTACATTCTGGATGGTGCTCTTTTTATTTTCAAACCGGTACAAACATATGGAGGCCCAAGTCTTCAGGGCCTACACCTTCAGGGAAACTGAACAACATCCTCTTGAACAACCACTGGATCAAGGAAGAAAACAAAAGGGAAGTTTACAAAGATCTCAAGAAAAACAAAAACAAAAACACAACTTATGGTATATTTCAAAAGCAGTACTTATGAGGGAAGCAATAAATGCCTATATTAAAAAAGAGAAACAATCTCGAATACACAACCCAACTTTATACCTCAATGAACTAGAAAAAGAACAAACTAAGCACAAAGTGAGAAGAAGGAAAGAAATAATAAAGATCAGAGCAGAGATAAGCAGAGAACACAAAAGCAATAGGGAAAAAAATCAATGAAACTAAGAATTAGTCTTTTGAAATATAAATAAGATGGACAAATCCTAAACTAGACTAAGAAAAAAAAAAAAAAGACTCAAATAAATAAAACCAGAGGGGCACCTGAATGGCTCAGTGGGTTAAGTCTCTGCCTTGGCTAAGGTCATGGTCTCAGGGTCCTGGGATCGCGTCCCCCATCAGGCTCTCTGCTCAACAGGGAACCTGTTTCCCCCCCACACCCCCGTCTCTCTGCCTGTCTCTCTGCTTACTTGTGATCACTCTCTCTGTCAGATAAATAAATAAAATCTTTAAAAAATAAATAAATAAAACCAGAAAGAGGAGACATTACAATAGGTGTTTCAAAAATAAAAAGAATCATAAAAGACTATTATAAACAACTATGTGCTAACAAATTAGATAAACCAGAAAGGATAGATAAATTCCTAGAAACATACAACTAGTAACACTGAATCAAGAAGAGAAAGCCTGCACAGGCCAGTGACAAATAAAGAGATTGAAGCAATAATCAAATATCTCCCAAGAAAGAAAACCCAGAAACAGATAGAAGGATTCACGGGTGAATTCTATCAAACATTCAAAGAAAAATTAATATGAATCCTTCTTCAATTCTTCCAAAATCTAAAAGAGGGAACACTTCCAAACTCGTTTCATGAGGCCAGCCTGACTGGTACCAAAACGAGACAAAGACACCAGAAGAAAAGAAAACTGTAGGCCAATATCTCTGATAAACATAGATGCAAAACTCCTTAATAAAACACTAGCACACTGGGGTGCCTGGGTGGCTCAGTGGATTAAGCTGCTGCCTTCGGCTCAGGTCATGATCTCAGGGTCCTGGGATCGAGCCCCGCCCGCATCAGGCTCTGTGCTCAGCAAGGAGCCTGCTTCCCCCCTTCTCTCTGCCTGACTCTCTGCCTACTTGTGATCTCTCTCTCTGTCAAATAAATAAATAAAATCTTAAAAAAAAACAAAAACAAAAACACTAGCAAACCAAATTTGACAGAACATTAAAAAGATTACATACACACCATGACCACAAGGGATTCATCCAAGATTCATGCAAGAAGTTGCAACATATGTGAATAAATCAATGTGATAAACCACATTAATAGGATGAAAGATTAAAAACACATGATCATGTTAATAGATACATAAGAAACATTAAAAAAAAAATCAACATTCAGGGGGACCTGGGTGGCTCAGTGGATTTAGCCGCTGTCTTCGGCTCAGGTCATGATCTCAGTGTCCTGGGATCAAGCCCCACATCAGGCTCTTTGCTCAGTGGGGAGCCTGCTTCTCTCTCTCTCTCTGCCTACTTGTGATCTCTCTCTTTCTGTCAAATAAATAAATAAAAATCTTAAAAAAAATCAACATTCATTCATGATAAAAAGTCTCAACAAACTAGGTACAGTAGGAAATTACCTCAACACAATAAAGGATTGTGTATATAGAGTCTCCACAGCTAGCATGAAAACTAATGGGTAAAAACTGAAAGCTTTTCCTCCAAGATCCAGTATAAGGTCAGGATGCCCAATCTTACCACTTTTATTCAACATTGTACTAAAAGTCCTAGCCATAACAGTTAGACAAGAGAAAGAAGTAAAAGTCATCCAAAGCAGAACCAAAGAAGTAAAATTATCTGTGTTTGCAGATGACATGGTCATATATGTAGGACACCCTAAAGAATTAACAACAAAGGCCCTGTTAGAACTAGCGAATGAATTTTAGTGAAGTTGCAGAATTAAAAAAAAAAATCAATATTCAATAATCAGTCATATTTCTAGTCACAATAAACCATGTGAAAAGAAAATAAAAAATATAATCTCACTTACAATAGCAACAACAAAAAAATAAAAGACTTAGGAATCAACCAAAGATGTGAAAGTTTTCTATATTAAAAATTGTTAAAGCACTGGTGAGGAAAATTAAAGAAAACATGGATAAATGTAAAGATATTTCATATTCATGGATTGAAAGAATTAATATTGCCAAAATGTCTTTACTAATCCAAGTGCTTTACAGATGGAATTCATTCTCTATCAAAATCCCAATGCCATTTGACATAATTAGAAAAAACAATCCAAAAATTTGTATAGAACCACAAAAGACCCCAAATAGCAAATGCTATTTGGGTGGCTCTGTCCGTTAGGCATCTAACTCTTGGTTTCATCTCAGGTCATGACCTCAGAGTCCTGAGATCAAGCCCCACATTGGGCTCCTCCTTCAGTGGTAAGTCTGCTTCCCCTCTCCATCACTTTGCCCCTCCCACTGCTCATGCACTCTCTTACTCTCTAAAATAAATAAATAAATCTTAAAAAAAAAAAAAGAGCAAAGCTGGAAGCATGATACCTCCTGATTTCAATATATATTATAGAGCTATAGTAATCAGAACAGTATAGTAATGCCATAAAAACAGATATATAGACCAGGGGAATGAAATAAAGAGCCCAGCAATAAATCCATGCCTTTAAGGTCAAATGATTTTTGACAAGAGTGCCAAGAATGTACATAGTGAAAGGGTAATTTGTTCAACAAATGTGTTGGAAAACCTGAATGTCCACATGCAGATGAATAAATTGAATGCTTATCTTGCATCATATTTTTAAAATCCACTCAAAATGAACTCAAGACTTAGACTTAAAACCATAAAAGTACTAGAAGAAAACATATGGGAAATGTTTCTTGACATTCGTCTGGGCAATGGCTTCTTTGGACGACATCAAAAACTCAAGGCAACAAAAATAAGAGTAGACAAATCAGGCTGCATGAAACTAAAACAGTTCCGCACATCAAGGGAAACAATCAACAGAGTGAAAAGACAACCTACTAAATGAGAGAATATATCTGTAAGCCAGATAGCTGTTAAGAGTTTAATACCTGTAATGTATAAGGAGCTCAAACAATTCAAAAGCAAGAAAAAATTAACCCTAATAAAAAAAAATGGGCAAAGAATCTGAATAAACATTTCTCAAAGGAGACATATAAATGGCCCTAACAGGTATATGATAGGCGTTAAACATCACTAATCATCACGGAAATGCAAATCAATCACAAAATCACAATATCACCTCTCACCTGCTAAAATGGCTGTCATCAAAAAGATAAAAAGATAAGAAGGGTTGACAAGATGTGGAGAAAAGGAAATCCTTGTGCACTATTGGTGGGACTAGAGACGGGTATAGCCATTACGCAAACCAGTATGCATGTTCCTCAAAAGATTAAAAATAGAATTACCATATGATCTGGTAATCCCACTTCTGGGCATGTATCCAGTAGAAATGCAAACAGAATATCAAAGAGATATCTGTCTTCTTATGTTCACTGCATCATTATTATTTTTTTAAAGATTTTTATGTACTTTTTACTTGAGAGAAAGCGAGCAAGAGAGCACAAGCAGAAGGAGGGCAGAGGGAGAGGGAGAATCAGATTCCCCACTGAGCAAGAAGCCCGATGCGGGACTTGATCCCAAGACCCTGGGATCATGACCCGAGGGGAAGGCAGACGCATAATGACTGAGCCACCGCAGGTACCCTTGCTGCACCATTATTCACAATAGCCAAGATATGGAAGCTACCCAAGTGCCCACATGCCATATACATGTATATTAAAGCATTTAAATACATATTTAATTAGATTTATTTAATTTTGTTTATTTATTAATATAAATTTCTATTTATTTAATTTTACATAATTAAATACCTATCTAATACTTAATTACATAAAATTAAATGCTATCTAATAGTAAGATATATACTTAATTATAATTAGAAAATCTTATTAGCTATCTCTTAAAAGTCAGAAGACACCACTGAATTCTGAACAACAAAATACTTTCATTAAAAGTTTAAAACCTGTGCTTATTATTAGAGTGATTTTTCCACAAGAAATCAATAGGAAGAAAATGAATCTGTAAACAAATATTTACAGCACTAAATCATTATTAGAAAAAGAAATCCTGAGACAATGATTAATACTGGAAATTCTTAAAAACCCAAAGAGATTAAACACAAATGTACATGATATCTTCTTGCTATTAAAATAACATATCTTTGGGTGCCTGGGTGGCTCAGTGGGTTAAGCCGCTGCCTTCGGCTCAGGTCATGATCTCAGGGTCCTGGGATCGAGTCCCACATTGGGCTCTCTGCTCAGCAGGGAGCCTGTTTCCTCCTCTCTCTCTCTCTGCCTGCCTCTCTGCCTACTTGTGATCTCTCTCTGTCAAATAAATAAATAAAATCTTAAAAAAAGAAAAGAAAAGAACATATCTTTTAAGGTTTGGCTACAATTTAGAAATGTTTCTTTTACTTTGTTCTAATCACATGACATTTGTGTCATATGATATCTATCTTTTTTCAGTTGAGACTTTCCTTTTTCTTGGTCTGATGAGTAATTTTTGGATTGTATCCCCTGACTATTTTAAGTATTATAAAGTTAGATTCTAATTCCTATTTAAATCTTTCACGTCATCCAGTAGTTAATCTGTTTAGGATCAGAATGCAGGTCCTAGATCCCTTTTGTAGATTGTGGTTCAAATGTCAATTTAATTTATAGAGCTACTGCAGGGCTATTTTGTCCCACTTTTGTGTTAACAGGAATAAAGGACTCCACCCAACAGTCCCACAGAACCAGGTAGGGAGGGGAAGCTGTGTTTCCTTGTTATTACAGGGCATTGGTTGGTCAAAGTCCTGCCCACAGGCGCCACGGGGAGGGGGTACTGCCTCACTGCTTCATGGCTTCCTTATTACAGGGTGGGGGTGACTGGGAATTCCATCCACAGGCTCTCCAAGGGGGGTCCCACATTGTAATCGGAAGGCAGAGGTTGAAGTCAGAGTTCTACCTACAGGTGCTGCAGGATGAGGCACTGCCTCCTGTGTGTGTGTGTGTGTGTGTGTGTGTGTGTGTGTGTTTTATGCATGAAAAGAAGTGGTAATTAGCTGGGCCTCTCTGGTACTGAAGGGTGGGGATGAAAGTCAAGAGCTCTGCCCAGGAGCGTCCTGAATGAAAGGCACTTCCTCCTTATTGCAGAGGGGTGAGAGTCCGACTTTTACCTTTAGGCTCCACAGGGTAGGGGAGGCTCCTCATTACTGCAGGATGTGGGAGGAAACACAGGGTTCTGGCCAGTGGCTTCACTGCTGCAGCACCTATTATAATGGGAAATGGGAGCGGCTCTTTTTTTGTATGGTGGGTGGTGCAAGAATACACAGGTGTGTTAAAAAACTTCTGTCCTTCTGGGCCACCAATAGGTCTTCTGGTCTTCTGGATAAAGAACTCAGGCCTTTCTTGGGGCTTGTTTTCTTCTGTGCTTGCCAGAGTATAGAGGAGACAAGGAAAAATTCGGGGAACTCGCGGGTAGGGCTCTCTTAGAATCTCAAGGTCCCTAAGTCACATCTACTTTCCTTTCTGTGTCTTTCAGTATTTCTGTGGGTGAAATGTATTTTGTCTAGGCTTTTTCTTTCATTATGAATAGTGGCAGAAGTAAAATGAAATGCATTTACTCCATCTAGTCTGAAATTGGAAACTTGATATAATATGTTTCAAAACTATCTACTGTCATATGGAAAATGGATTGTAGGGTGGGGATAGAGTGAGGGCATTGAGATTAGTTAAGGAGCGTTTCCTTGAGAAACTAGGAGGTGGGACTCCTGGGTGGCTCAGTTGGTTAAACATCTGCCCTCAGCTGAGGTCATGATCCCAGGGTCCTGGGATTGAGTCCCATATGAGGCTCCTTGCTCAGCCAGGAGCCTACTTCTCCCTTGCCTGCTCTGCCTGCTGTAACCTCTGCTTGTGTTCTCTCTCTCTCTGACAAATAAATAAAATCTTTATTAAAAAGGGGGGGGGGACTGGGAGGATAATGGTGTCATGGACTGTTATGGTGACTCCTGTGGGAAGAACAGATTTATAGGGAAACTGGAGAGTCCACTTTATCCACACTACATAGAATCTGCTTATAAGACCTCTAAACCGGAATGCCAGTGGTCCGTTGAACTTATGATTTGGAAAGGTAAGGGGAAAATTCTTGCTGGAGGTATGAATTTGTAACTCATTATTGTATAATATCTAAAACATTTGGGTCTAAGTAAGATCACCTGAGGAGCAAATGCAAAGAATCATTTAAAGATTAGTGAAGGAGGGGCGCCTGAGTGGCTCAGTGGGTTAAGCCTCTGCCTTCGGCTCAGGTCATGATCTCAGGGTCCTGGGATCAAGCCCCACATCTGGCTCTCTGCTTGGCAGGGAGCCTGCTTCCTCCTCTCTCTATGCCTGCCTCTCTGCCTACTTGTGATCTCTCTCTCTCTCTCTAATAAATATATAAAATATTTTAAAAAAAAGATTAGTGAAGGAAGAGGAGAAAGTAAAGGAGATGGCAAAGGGTAACATGTAAATTAGGAGGGAAACCAACATGTTTTGGTGCTAGAGAAGCCATTAGAGGAGAGTGTTTCAAAGAAAAAAAGAAGTAGTTAAACATGTTAAATTCTGCCAAGTTGTGAAAAGTGTCCATTAGATTTCATGACATGGAGATGGACTTTGGTTCCACAATTCAGTGGATTAAAAGTAGAGTCACCATAGCGACTATCCTGATCAAGTTGTACAACCATGTATGGAAGTTCTTGGTTGTAGAAACTGAAGCTGCATGATATGAATTGAAGAATGAATGGAACTAAAAATATATTGTACAGAGTTTTAGCTCTGTCATGTAAAGAGCTTAGAAGGTGTCCCTCCTATTACTACCCAAGGAAAAGCCAGACAAATTAAAAATCAATGACTTTTCTTGAGCCCATCCAGGGAACTGAGTTTGCAGGGCAAACTACCAACCCAAGGTCTGTAGAGACAGATGAATCCAGAGAGTCATAGTTGAGAATCTGTTTACATGGAGAAGAAACTACTGGAGCCATAAACTGGTGGTAAGGAACACTTAAATGGTAATTTTGACAAATTACGGGAAGCTGAGTGTGAGATCAAGAAAGTCCTTATGGTTATAATTTAAGGGGAAACTCCACCAGATCTCACCGTGAAGACTAGAGAAAAATCCCCTCATGGATTTGGCAGGCGGAGAGGAAAAATAATCTTTGTGAAATAGACCCAGAGCCTTTTCCACAACAAAGGCCTGCTCTTCAGGAAGAAAGTGTGTACCAGATCCCTGTCCCAGAATCGTAGGGAAGGTTACTCCTTTCACTCCTGTCTCCTCTAGACTTTCAGTCTCAATCAGTTAGGAGGAAGCTATACAGGAATAAACATTTCTGGAGGTCACATACCAGAGATGCAGGCCCACTAAAACACTGACATTTAAGTGGGAGATTGTACAAGGCTCCCCTCGCTCATACCTTACTACATCAAAAAGGCTTCAGTAAAATAGTGTAGATTAGAATAGAATTAGATAGATTAGAATAGAACTGTAAGATATATACAGTCTCTGAAGAGAGAAACTTAGGCATGTCTAAAGTCAAAAAGGGAGACAAAAACAAGAACCTTAAAGCAATTTAAAGCTTCTGGCACCTATAGTTACAGCAAACACCAAACCAAGCCCAATTACTGGTCAGATTAATATAAATCCACATACAAGTGGCTTATTTAACCTCAGTTCCCATTACCCAATTTAACATATATGACTTTCAACAATAACAAACAAAATTGCAAGCTTGCCAAAAAGCAAGCAGAAACAAAGTCCGGAGAGAAAGAAAACTTGAGAACTAGAATCAGAAATGATACACATATTAGAATTCCCAGATAGCTAATTTATAATAACTGTGATTAATATATTAAGGGCTCTAATAGAAAAATGAGAAAATATAGAAGAACAGATGGGTAATGTAAGCAGAAAAGTAGAAATTCTAAGAAAGAGTTAAGGAAATGCTAGGAATAAA
Organism: Mustela lutreola; assembly: GCF_030435805.1. Lineage (NCBI taxonomy): Eukaryota > Metazoa > Chordata > Mammalia > Carnivora > Mustelidae > Mustela > Mustela lutreola. The sequence continues at coordinate 9,778,444 of NC_081303.1, read as the reverse complement.
AACAATGTAATAGAAATGAAGAATGCTTTTGATGGGCTGATCAGTGAATTCACCAGAGCTGAGGAGGGAATTAGTGGGCTTGAAGGTAGGTCAAAAGAAAATTCCCAAACTGAAATACAAAGTAAAAAAAAAAAAAAAAAAAAAAGGACAGCACTTCCAAGAACTGTTGGATAATTTCAAAAGATGTAACACATAAACAACTAGAATGCCAGAAGAAGAGAGAATGGAGCAAAATAAATATTTCAGGTAATAATGGCCAAGAAGCTCAGGAAACATGATGAATACTAAATGTAAAACAACTACTCCAAAGCATACCATAGTCAAGCTGCAGAAAACTGAAGTCAAAAACCATATCTTTGAAAAATGCGGGAGGGGAATAAAATTAATCAAAAAGAGTAATAATTAAGAGACCTCTTGTCAGAGGCACACATGCAAGAAGAGAGTTGAGTGAAATATTTAGAGTTGAAAGAAAAAAAATCCACCAACCTAGAATTCTATGTCCAGCAAAATTATCCTTCAAGAGTGATAAAGAAATTAAAACTTTCTCAGATGGGGTGCCTGGGTGGCTCTGTTGGTTGAGCACCTGCCTTCAGCTCAGGTCATGATCCCAGGGTCCTGGGATCGAGCCCCACATTGGGCTCCTTGTTCAGTGGGAAGTCTGCTTCTCCCTCTGCCTCCCCCTTTGCTTGTTCTCTCTCTCAAGTGAATAAATAAAATCTTAAAAAAAGAAAAAAAAAACTTTCTCAGAAAACAAAAACCAAGGGATTCCTCACCAGCAGAACTGTCCTGCAAAAAATGTTAAAATATTTTCTTCAGAGAGAAGGAGAATGATAAAGGTAAGAAACTTGGATTTACATAAAAAAAGAAGAGCATTAGAAAAGGAGCAAACCAAGATAAAAGAAAACAATTTCTTCTTATTTTGTATTGAGGTAAAATTAACATATGATTGACCACATTAAAGTTTATGATTCAGTGGTTTTTAGTACCTTCATGATGTGCAACAACTATCTTTTTCTAGTTCCAAAATGGTTTGATCAACTTGAAAGAAAATCCTGTACCCATCAATCTGTCACTGTTCTTGAGTTCATCCAAAAAATAATTGTTTGTTTAAATTAATAATAATAACAAATAGTAAAAAAGTATTGGACTACTATCCCACATGGATAATTAAATGAATGACAGCAATGTAACAGGATACAAGAGGGTGGAATTGAGAATACTTTGTTTGAACCTAAATTAGAGTTGAGTGGAATAGTGTTATTGGAAAGTAGATTTGGATTAGTTAAAATTAGTTAAAATGTACATTGGATTAGTTAAAATGTACATTGTAAACTCCAGAAACTCCAGGGCAATCACTAAAATTTTTTTGAGGAAATATAATCAATACACTAAGAAAGGAAATAAATAGAATCCTACACAATGCTCAATTAAAACAAAAAAGGCAGAAAAAGAAGCATCTGGCAATGAATAGAAAACAGTTACAAACATGGTTGATATTAAGCCAAATAAATGAATAATCAACTTAAATGTTAATGGTCTAAATGGACCAATTAAAAAGCAGAGATTGCCAGAATGAATTTTTGGAAAAATCCCAATAAGACGCAACTATATGCTAAGTGAAATATGCCAGAGAATTACAAACATATGATTTCACTCATATGTGGAATTTAAAAAGCAAAACCAATGAACACAGGAGAAGGGAAGTGAAAGTAAAATAAGATGAAAACAGAAAGGAAGACAAAACATAACAGACTCTTAAGTATAGGAAACAAACTGAGGGTTGCTGGAGGGGAGGTGGGTGGGGGAATGGAGTAACTGGGTGATGCGCATGAAAGAGGGCCCCTGAAGTAATGAGCACTGGGTGTTGTATGCACTGATGAATCCACTAAATTCTACCTCTGAAACTAGTAATATAGTATATGTTAATTTTAAAGAAGTCAAAAAAAAAATAAAATCATTTTAAAAGAATTAAAAAAAATAAAAAAGGTGAATTAAAAAAAAGATGCAATTATATATTGTCCTTAAGAAACATGTTTTAAACATAAACCTCAGTTTAAAAGTAAAGAAGTAAAGAAAAAAGTATACTAAACTAAAACTAATGAAAAGAAAACTGGAGGACTATAAAATTTCAGACAAGGCCAACTTCAGCACAGAATTTTATTAGTGACAAAAAAGGCAGAATATAGAAATAAAGAGGTTAATTTTCCAAGAGAACATAACAATCCTAAACATGAATGCATCTAACAACAGCACATCAAGGCAAAAACTGACAATTGCCAGGAGAAATAAGAGAATCTACTATTATAGTCAGAAACCTAAATGCCACCCCTCCATCAGTAGCTGATAGATCAATCAGGCTGAAAATCAACAAAAATATCCACTTAACACTATCAACAACTTAATCTAATTGTCTTATATAGAATACTCAATCCTACAACACTAGAACTCATATTCTTATCAAGATCACATGGAACATTCACCAAGATAAACCACGTTCTGGACCACAATACACTTATAAAACATAAACAAATTTAATAGAAATTGTAGACTTCTGGGGAAGAGGGTGGAGTAGGAGGATCCTAAACTCATAAAATGACACGAAGCTGGCAGAATAGATTCTTTACAGCAAAACATAGAGAAGAGGGCACATCAAGGAGGGTAGAAAGCAGAGACATAGTCGGGAACCAAGCTGACCTGTGAGACTATTTGCAGGAGGGACGGCTACTTCAAGCAAGAAGAAGAGAGAGGAGCACACTCCTCACTGGGCACCCCAGGCACAGGGCCCAAAATGGGAAGATGAATCCCAACCATAACATTTGTCTTTGAAAACCAGAGGGGCTTAACTTCTTAAGTTCTTATAATCAGTGAGGCTTAACACCTGGAACATTAAAAAAATATATATTTTATTTATTTGAGAGCGAGAGAGAGAAAATGAGATAGGGAGAGCATGAAAGGGGGGAGGGTCAGAGAGAGAAGCAGACTCCCTGCTGAGCAGGGAGCCGATGTGGGATTTCATCCTTGGACTCCAGGATCATGACCTGAGCTGGAGGCAGTCACTTAACCAACTGAGCCACTCAAGCACCCTAACACCTGGAACTTTAAAAAAACAGTGGCTGGGGGGCACCTGGGTGGCTCAGTGGGTTAAAGCCTCTGCCTTTGGCTCAGATCTCAGGGTCCTGGGATCGAGCCCCACATTGGGCTCTCTGCTCAGCGGGAAGCCTGCTTCTTCCTCTCTCCCTGCCTGCCTCTCTGACTACTTGTAATCTCTGTCTATCAAATAAATAAATAGAATCTATAAAAAAGAAAAACAGTAGCTGGACTCTGGAATAGCAAGAGGAAACTGAGTCCTGGCCATTAAAGAGACAACACAACAGCCCTGCCAAGAGACAGTATAGAAGCAGCGGTTTGAAAAAGCATGGGGTATACGGGAGAGAGATTTGGTTACTAATCTCATAACATGTGCTGGAGGGGCAGGGATCATTGGGAAACTCCAAGAATAAAAAAGCTGGTGGGCACTATTTCCCTCCCCTGCCCCCCAGCTTAGATACATAGACACCTGCAGGAACCAGTGCAGCATCAACACTCTCCACTGGCTTGCCAACAGTGTGCTCTGCGACCATGTCCTCCTGCAGACTTACCTTCAACCCAGCCTCAGCAGCTCTCCAAATCAGTGCCAAGCAACCTCCCACAGTGGACCTCAGCAAACCTTACTGACCCCACCCCCTGAACACTTCTGCCAACCTACCCTCTCCAGCCTGGACTTGGCAGTTTTCCCTGGTAGCTTCAAGTCCCCTTCCACAGCAGACCAGCCTGGATCTTCCTGGCATCCACCCCTGGCTTCTCCTCAGAATTTGCCCCCTCCAAACTGGCTTCATAAGAGTACACCCAAAGCAGTGACACAAGAGTACACCCAAAGCAGTGAGTACACCCAAAGCAGTGACTCATTGTGTAAGCAGCCCTGCTGGGCCAGTACCTCTCCAAGTGACTCTTGACCTGTGGCTCCCACTTGGTCTGGGAGCAGAAAACTGCAGACCCCACCCACCAATGAAAGATTCCCAGGGGACACACAGGAAGAGTGCCTGCAGTTTGGTTCAACTGCAGCTTGGTGAATGCCTGGTCTGACCTAACTGAAGCCCAGGGTGGTCCCAGACTGGCCCATAACAACATAGGGACCTAAACCTGTTCACAACAGGCAAGGAGAGCCATTGCAGATGACTGGACTGCAAATGTGGCTCAGTCACAACAGTAGGAACATGTAATACACATGGAAGACACCTCTGAAATGCCAGATTGTGGTGAACAAGAAACACTGCACTATAGGGCATCAGATGACCCTTTCTTTATAAAGCCACTACTTGCAAGAGTAGGAGACATAGCGAACTTTCCTAACATATAGAAACATACATAGAGAGTTGTATAAAATGAGGAGACAGAGGAATATGCCCCAAACAAAAGGACAAAATCACAAGAGAGCTAAGTAAAACATAGATAAGTAACATGCCTGATAGAGAATGTAAAGTGATGGTCATACAGATATTCACTGGACTTGAGAAAAGAGTGGAGAATCTCAGCAAGACTCTCACCAAAAAGATACAAAACATAAAAACGAACCAATCAGAGATGAAGCACTCAATAACTGAAATTAAAAATACACTAGAGGGCCATATACCCTATGGAGTATTATGCTTCCATCAGAAAGGATGAATACCCAACTTTTGTATCAACATGGACAGGACTGGAAGAGATTATGCTGAGTGAAATAAGTCAAGCAGAGAGAGTCAATTATCATATGGTTTCACTTATTTGTGGAGCATAACAAATATCATGGAGGACAAGGGGAGATGAGAGGAGAAAGGAGTTGAGGGAAATTGGAAGGGGGAGATGAACCATGAGAGACTATGGACTCTGATAAACAATCTGAGGGTTCTGAAGGGTCAGGGGTGGGGTGGGAAGGTGGGTGAGCCTGGTGGTGGGTATTATGAAGGGCACGTATTGCATGGAGCACTGGGTGTGGTGCATAAATAATGAATTCTGGTACACTGAAAAGAAATTTAAAATAATAATAATAATAATAATAATAATAATAATACACTAGAGGAAATGAGTAATAGAGGAAGCAGAAGAATGTATCAATGACTGGGGGGACAGAGTAATGGGAAACAATCACACTGAACAGGAGAAAAAAAGATTAATAAAGAATGAGAATAGATTAAGGGAACTCCACAACACCATCAAGTATAACAATATTCACATTATAGGGATCTGTGAAGGAGAAGAGAGAGAAAATAAGGCAGAAAATTTGTGCGAAGAAATAATAGCTGAAAACTTCCTCAATCTGGGTAAGGAAACAGAAATCCAGATCCAGGAGGCACAGAGAGCTCTCAACAAAATCAAGTGAAAAAGGTCCTCACAAAGGCACACAGTAATTAAAATAAGAAAAAGTAGTTTTAGATAATTTTAAAAGCAGTAAGAGAAAACAGTTATATACAAGGGAAACCACGAAGGCTATCATCAGATTATTCAGCAGAAACTTTACAGGCCAGAAGAGAGTGGCATAACATATCCAACATGCTGAAAGAAAAGAAAAAAGAAACACACACACACAACAACCCAGCCACAAAGAATACCTCTATGCAGCAAAGCTCTCATTCAGAATACAAGGAGAGATAAACAATTTCCTAGACAAATTAAAGTTAAAGGAGTTCATTACCACTAAACCAGCCTTTAAAAAAAATGTTAAAGGGGGTTCTTTGAGGGGAAAAGAAAGAACATAAGCAGGAGTAAAAAAGGCAAGGAGCACTAAAGTAGTATGATTAAGTGTGTCTATGAAAATAAGGGGGTTTGCAAAATGAAAGAATATGAAGTATGATGCTATATACCTAAAATGTAGAGGGGAGACGAATAAAAATTTAGTGCATTTGGAATAGATTTGACCACTTGAGTGGTCATCAGAGTAATACAGATTGTTATATTCATAAACCTAATGGTAACCATAAATTTAAAAACCAATAATTGATATGCACAAAATAAAGAAAAGGAATCCAAGTATATCACTAAAAAAGTTGGCAAACCATGAAAGAAGATAGCAAGAGAAAAAAAAAAGAACTACAAAAATGACCATAAAACAGGTAACAAAATGACAATACATACATACATATCAATAATTACTGTGAATGTAAATGGACTAAATATTCCAACCAAAAGACACAGGGTGATGAAATGGATAAAAAAGCAAGATTCTTGGGGCACCTGGGTGGTTCAGTGGCTAAAGCCTCTGCCTTTGGCTCAGGTCATGATTCCAGGGTCCTGAGATCAAGCCCCACATCAGGCTATCTTTTCAGCAGGGAGCCTGCTTCCCCCCTCTCTCTCTGCCTGCCTCTCTGCCCACTTGTGATCCCTGTCTGTCAAATAAATTAATTAAAAAATCTTTAAAAAAGAAAAAAAGGAGGTGAAAGTGGCTTTCCTTAAAAAAAAAAAAAAAAAAAAAAGACGGGGTGCCTGGGTGGCTCAGGGGTTAAAGCCTCTGCCTTCGGCTCAGGTCATGATCCCAGGGTCCTAGGATCGAGCTCCACATCAGGCTCTCTGCTCAGCAGGGAGCCTGCTTCCTCCTCTCTCTCTGCCTGCCTCTCTGCCTACTTGTGATCTCTCTCTGTGTCAAATAAATAAATAAAATCTTAAAAAAAAAAAAAGACTCCTCTATATGCTACCTACAAAATACTCATATCAGACCTAAAGACACATGCAGATTGAAAATGAAGGGATGAAAAGCATTTATCATGCAAATGGAAGTGAAAAGAAAGTCAGGGTAACAATATTATATTGGACAAAATAGATTTAAAATAGACTATATAACAAGAGACAAAGAAGGACATGACATAATGATAAAAGAAAGAATCCAACAAGAGGATATAATAATTGTAATAATTTATGCACCCAACATGGGAGTACCTAATTACATAAAGCAACTATTAAAGGAAGAAATTGGCATTAATACAACAATATTAGGGGACTTTAATACCCACTTACAGCAATGGATAGATCATTAGATACTTAGCAAGGAAACAGTAACTTTGAATGATACATTAAACAAGATGGCTTTAATAAGTATATTCAGAATATTCTATCCTAAAACAGTGGAATGCACATTCTTTTCCAGAGCACATGGAACATTCTCTAGAGTAGGTCATATGTTAGGCCACAAAACAAGTCTCAGCAAATTAAAAAATATTGAAGTCATATCCTGCATCTTTTCCAGCCATAGCACTATGAAACTGGACATCAATAACAAGAACAAATCTGGAAAGAGAAGAGAAGAAATAACAACCGATACTTAAGAAATACAAAGGAATATAAGAGACAATTATGAAAAATTATATGCCAACAAATTGGACAACCTAGAAAGAATTCCTAGAAACATGTAACCTCCCAAACTGAATCGGGAAGAAATAGACAATTTGAACAGATTGATTACCAACAATGAAATTGAATAAAAAATTTTTAAAAACTCCCAATGAACAAAAGTCCAGGAACAGATAGCTTCACAGCTGAACTCTAGTGAACACTTATGTTTTCTTCTCAAACTATTCAAAAAATAAAAAAGGAAGGAAAACTTCCAAATTCATTCTAAGAGGCTAGCATTACCCTGATACCAAAACCATATGAAGACACTACAACAAAAGAGAATTACTGGCCAATATCTCTGATGAACACAGATGCAAAATCTTTTTTTTTTTAAAGATTTTATTTATTTGACAGAGAGAGATCACAAGAAGGCATAGAGGGAGAGAGAGCGAGAGAGAGAGGGAGGAGGAAGCAGGCTCCCTGCCCAGCAAAGAGCCTGATGCGGGACTCGATCCCAGGACCCTGAGATCGTGGCCTGAGCTGAAGGCAGAGGCTTAACCCACTGAGCCACCCAGGCACAGATGCAAAATATTTAACAAAATATTAGCTAACCAAACCCAACATTACATTTAAAAAAATCATTCATCCAGATCAAGTGGGATTTATTCCTGGGATGTAAGGGTGGTTCTATATTCATAAATCAACCAACGTGATACATCACATCAACAAGAGAAAGGATAAAAACCAAGCTATCATCTCAGTAAATGCAGGAAAAAAGCACTTGACAAATTACAAGAGCCATTCATGTTAAAAACCCTTAACAAAGTAGGTTTAGAGGGAATGTGCCTCAACATAATAAAGTCTATACAGGAAAAATCCACAGCTGACACAACCTTAACAGGGAAGAACTGAGAGCTTTTCCCCTAAGGTCAGGAACAAGGCAGGGATGTCCTTTCTTGCCACTTTCTTTGAACATAGTACTGGAGGTCTTAGTCACAGCAATCAGACAAGAAAAACAAAAGGCACCCAAAGTGATAAGGAAGAAGTAAAATTTTCACTGTTTGCAGGTGACATGATACTATATAGAGAAAATCCTAAAGGGGATATAGGTCACTCAGTTGGTCAAGTGTCTGGCTCTTGATCTTGGCTCAGGTCTCAATCTCAGTTTTGTGAGTCCAAGCCCCACACTGGGAACCCTGCTGGGCCAGGAGCCTACTTAATTAAAAAAAGAAAGGAAAAGGGGCGCCTGGGTGGCTCAGTGGTTTAAAGCTCTGCCCTTTGGCTCAGGTCATGATCTCAGGGTCCTGGGATCCAGCCCCACCCGCATTGTGCTCAATGCTCAGTGGGGAGTCTGCCCTCTCTCTCTGCCTGCCTCTCTGCCTACTTGTGATTTCTGTCAAATAAATAAATAAAATCTTTAAAAAAAAATAAAAGAAAGGAAAAGAAAAGAAAACCCTGAAGACTCCACCAAAAACTAGTAGACCTGATAAGTGAATTCAGTAAGGTTTCAGGATACAAAATTAATATGCAGGAGTCTGTTGGATTTTTATGCACTAATAAAAAAATTGCAGAAAGAAAAATTAAGAAAACGATCCCATTTACAACTTCACCAAAAATAATAAAATACCTAGGAATAAACGTAACCACGGAGGTGAAAGATCTGTGCTCTGAAAACTGTAAAACACTGATGGAAGAGATTGAAGATGACACAAATGATTGGGAAGATACTCCATGCTCATGGAGTAGAAGAAGAAATATTGTTAAAATGTCTATACTACCCAAAGCAATCTATAGATTTAATGCAATCCCTATCAAAATACCACCAGCATTTTTCACAGAGCTAGAACAAATAATCCTAAAATTTGTATGGGTCCACAAAATACCCCAAATAGCCAAGCAATCTTGAGAAAGAACAAAGCTGGAGGTATCACAATTCCAGATTTCAAGGTATATTACAAAAATAGACATACTAGTTCAATGGAATAGACTAGAAAGCTCAGAAATAAACCCACAATTATATGATCAATTAATCTATGACAAAGGAGGCAAGAACATATAATGGGAGAAAGACAGTCTCTTCAACAAATTGTGTTGGAAAACTGAACAGCAATATGCAAAAGAATAAAACTGGACCACTTTCTTACACTGTATGCAAAAATAAACTCAAAATGTATTAAAGACCCAAATGGAGACAAGTATCCATCAAAATCGTAGGGGGGAACACAGGCATTAATATCTCTGACCTCAGCCATAGAAATTTTTCTAGATATGTCTCCTGAGGCAAGGGAAAGAAGAACAAAAATAAACTATTAGGACTACATCAGAATAAAAAGCTTCTGCACAGCAAAAGAAACAATCAACAAAACAAAGTCCTCTGAATGGAAATGATATATTTAAAAAAGGGTTTAGTATCCAAACTATATAAAGAATTTACACAACTCAATACCAAAGATAATCCCAACAATTGAATTAAAAAATGGGAAGAAGACATAAACAGATATTTCTACATAGAAGACATAACAGATGGCCAGCAGACACATGGAAAGATCTTTAATATCACTAATCATCAGAGAAATGAAAATCAAAACCACAGTTAAATCGTACCTCACACCTGTCAGAATGGCTAACACCAAAGAAACAAGTGGTGGTGAGGATGTGGAGAAAAAGGATCTCTGGTGGATGATTGATGGGAATGCAAACTGATGTAGCCACTGTGGAAAATGGAATGGAGGTTTCTTTAAAAATTAAAGAAAGGGGCGCCTGGGTGGCTCAGTGGGTTAAGCCTCTGCCTTTGGCCCGGATCATGATCCCAGGGTCCTAGGATGGAGCCCCACGTCGGGCTCTCTGCTCAGCAGGGAGCCTGCTTCCTCCTCTCTCTCTGCCTGCCTCTCTGCCTACTTGTGATCTCTCTCCCTCTGTCAAATAAATAAATAAAATCTTTTTAAAAAAATTAAAGATAGAATTACCATGTGATCCAGTAATTTCACTACTGTGTAGTTACCCAAAGAAAACAAAAGTACTAATTTGAAAAGATATATGCACCACTGTATTTATTGCAGCACTATTTACAACAGCCAAAATGTGGAAGCAGCCCAGGTGTCCATTGATAGATGGATGGATAAAGAAGCTGTGAGATATATATATACACTGGACTACCACTCAGCTGTAAAAATGAAGTGAAATCTTGCCATTGGTGATAACATGGATGGGCCTAGAAAGTAGAATGCTAAGTGAAATAAGTCAGAGACTTATTTTTTTTAAAGTTTTATTATTTTTAATATTTATTATTAAATAATAAGTCTCTGACTTATTTCACTTAGCATTATAATATGATTTCACTCGTATGTGGAATTTAAGAAAACAAATGATCTAAGGAAAAAAAGACACAAAAAACCAGACTCTTAAATAGAGAGAGCAAACTTGTGATGGTCAGAGGGGAGGTTTGTGGGAGAATGCGTGAAACAGGTGATGGGGTTTAAGGAGTGCCCTTGTCATGATAAGCACTGAGTGATATATAGAATTATTGCACTCTATTGTAGAGATGAAACTAATATAACAGCAAACATTACTTATAGTAGAATTAACAAATTTTAAAGAAGAGTAGAAATCAGAAAATATGTTGTCAGAGTATAACAGAATTAAACTAGAAGTCAGTACAGAAACATAATTGAACAATCCCCAAGTATTTGAAAATTGACCTGCTTTTAAATAACACACAGGTCAGGAAAGAAGTCTCAAAAGAAATGTACAAATTTTTAAAAATCTGAACTAAATGGAAATACAATAGCAAATAGAAACCAACAATATACAGAAAGAATTATATACTATGGCCAACTGGGATTCATTCTAGGTATGTAAGGCTGGTTCAACTTTCCAAAAATCAATCAGTAGAGTCAACTACAACAGAGCAAAGAATAAAAATCATATGTGCACAGTAAAGGAATTCAAAATGGAAAAAACAAAACAAAACAACGAAGTGAAAGGTATCCTACAGAGTGGGAGAAAATATCTGCAAATCATGTATCTCTTAAGGGGGTAATATCCAAAATATAGAAAAACTCACACGACCTCAATAGCAAAAAAAACCCCTAGCAATCCAATTTAAAAATGGGCAGAAGATAGGAATAGACATTTTCCCAAAGAAGACGTTGAGAGAGCCATGAAAAGATGCCTCGCCTTACACCTGTTAGAATGGTTAAAATAAAAAAGATAAGATTAACAAGTGTTGGTGAGAACGTGGAGAAAGAGCAGCCCCATGCACTGTTGTAGAATATAAACGTCCATTGCTGCAGCCACTGTGGAGAACAGTATGGAGTTTCCTCCTAAAAATGAAAACTAGAAATACCATATATGCAATAATTCCACTACTTGGTATTTATCCAAAGAACATGGAAACAGTAATCCAAAAAATCCGTGCACCCCTATGTTTATTGCAGCATTATTTCCAATAGCCAACAGATAGAAGCAACCTGTCTGTTGGAGGATGAAGGGATAAAGAAATTATGGCATCAATACACAAGGGAATATTATTTGACCATAAAAAAGAAGGAAATGTCTCCATTTGCAGCAACATGGATGAACTTGAGGGCATTACGCTAAATGAAATATGCCTGACAGAGAAAGACAAATACTGTATGATGTGCTTGTATGTGGACTCTAAAAGAAGCTGAACTCGCAGAAGCAGAGTAGACTGGGGATTGCGGGGTGTGGGGGGTGAGCAGAATGGGGACATGGTGGTCAAAGGCACAAACTTCCAGTTATAAGATGAATAAATTCTGGGAATTTAATATATACCATGATGAGTATAGTTAATGATGCAGTATTAAATATTTGGAAGTTGATAAGAGAGTAAATCTTAAATCTTAAATAACCCTGTCACAGAAGAGAAAAAAAAAAAGAAAAAGAAAACAAGTAATTATGTGAGGTGATAAAGGTTAAAAAATGCTACTGTGGTAATCATTTCACAGTACTTAAGTGTATCAGATCAGCAGTGTACAACATAAGTTGATAAAGTTATACAATATTATATATCATTTGCATCTCAATAAAGCTGAACAAAGGGCGCCTGGGTGGCTCAGTGGATTAAAGCCTCTGCCTTCGGCTCAGGTCATGATCTTAGGGTCCTGGGATTGAGCCCCACGTCGGGATCTCTGCTCAGTGGGGAGCCAGCTTCCCCCCTCTCTCTGCTGCCTCTCTGCCTACTTGTGATCTTTCTCTGTGTGTCAAATAAAGAAATACAATCTTAAAAAAAATTTTTTTTAAAGCTGAACAAAAAAAGAAACCCAACACTCATTACAAACAAAACAAAACATAAACCAACCCAAAATTCATCAATGACAGAATGGATAAAAAATGTATAGTAGGTTGAAATGATGAAATATCATACAGGAACAAAAATGAATAAACTATAGGTACATTACAACACAAATAAGTCCTATATAAAGTAGACCACCCAAAAGGAATACGCACAATGTATATAAAACATGATTCCATTTATATGAAGTAGAAAAATAAACCCAAACCTAAAACCCACTAAACCTCATTGTTTAGGAATCATGAGGAAAACTAAAAATAAAAGCAGAGAAATTATTACCATAAAATTCAGAATAATGGTTACCTTTAGAGGGATACAGGAATTATACTCATCAAGTACTAAGGTGGAGGGAGAAATCATGTCCACAAAGGTGGCACATAAGGGGACCTTCTGTACTACTGTTAGTGTTTTACTTCTTGATAGTGTTTATATGACTAATTATAATTATTCATTAAGGTGTATACTAAATTTTTTTTTCTTTATGATATAATTTACAGTTAAATGGTAAAGAAAAAACCCTCAAAATAAAACCCTGAACTTTCGAATATTTTTTAAACCAAATTGTACAAGTAAGTTATTCTGTACCCTACCCCGAGCTGTACGCCACGGTTGGTCCTCTTTTCTCTGGTGTGGGTGTTGGGCACAGGGTAAGACTCATAGAGGAAGTTAATGAGAGACAGGGATGGACTGAGGTCCAAAGAGAGAATAAAATACAGGAATGAGTTAAAGATGAGGGAATATTTAGAGTTCAAGGTCAGAGGTGGTTCAGGAAGAGAACGAAGAGAAAAGGGGGGAACGATGATTCGAGTGCCCTTCAGTCATATTACATATTGACTGATAAAAACACGAACAGGCGATTTACATTCATTTTGCCAGAGCTGTTTTGTTGATGATTTACCAAAACCGTAGCATTAAAATAATGCCCTCAAAATACTCGTGTGAAAAAATCCTGATTTGATCAAGGCAAGCATCCTAGACACAGTGATATCTGAATTGAGACAGAAAACATGAGGAAATGAACATAGGGAATGAGCAGTTACCATAGAGGGAACAGCATCAGCAAAGACTCAGAGCTATGGAACAGCAGGTGTGTGCAGGGAAACAGCAGAGTGCTGTTGCTAGAGGTAGGACATGTGGAGAGCTGAGACCAGAGAAGAGTGGCAGAGACAGAATATTCCAGGGCTTTGTGTGCCGCAAGTGTCTTAAGAGCCAAAAGCCTACTGTTGGTAACTAAGAGCCATAGAAAGGTTTTATGGGAATGACATGGCCGTGAATAAACATGAAATTTTCCAAAATTTTCCAAAATTTCCACCTACATTTAGCATGCATGGATGAAATAACATTAAAATGCACATATTTTCACTTAAAAGGATTAGAAATTAAGTAGCAGTAATGCTTAAAGTGTTTAATTACAACTGATTACCTGTATGCCCTCTAAAGCCATTTGCCAAATAAAACAATTGATAGATTGTCATTCTGATTTATCAGTCCATCTCTTGTGAATTTCATTACCAAGAGGTATGTAACATGCTATTCAAAAATCAGATCTTGACTCATTAAGACATAGTATCACATGAGATTAAAACAACTCATTTTATATTTCTCTTCAATACACTTTAATTGTAGCAGAAGACAGAACTCAAGTCTTGAAAGAGGTAAATTTGTAACAAATCAGAGAAAGGACTTACAGATTTTCTTTGAATTATGATGGAAATGTCCTGATAAGCCCATTGTCAATGGAAATATCGTAAGTCAACAAGGCATTCAATGTGCCTTATCTACCAACATTATAGCTTAGCCTAGCCAATCTTTAATGGGCTCAAAACACCTACATTTAGCCTACAGTTGGGCAAAATCATCTAACACAAGGTCTGTTTTTGATAAAGTGTTAAATATCTCATGGAAACCACTGAATACTGTACTGAAAGTGAAAACAATGGTCGTATGGGTTCAGAACAGTTTAAGTGTACTGATGGTTTACTCCTGTGATGACTGCCGCCACCCAGCGTCCAGTGCTGGTATCACAAACATATTGCTCCCCGCTAGCCTGGGGAAAAGACCCACGCTCAGGGTAGAGTTTCTATAGAATGCAGATCACTGCTATGGTAAAGTTGAAAAACCACAAGTCAAGCCACCATAAATTGAAAACCATCTGTATTTATCCGCTGTGCTGCACCTTTAGGAAACTCACTAGTCTCCAAGTGGTAAAGGATTCACTAGCCAACTGGACAGATTTTTGAAGGATGATTTTAAGATAGATGCACAAGGAACATCTTTAAAGCACTTTGAATGTTAGCATCTTCATGAATAATGCAGTTCGTAGGAATTACAGACAATGCTTGATAGAATTCAAGAGAAAGATCTGTAATTGTGGAGATTGAGCATTAGGCTCAAAATCTCTACGATAGCGAAGGATACTGGACAATTAAGATGCATGTAGTTAGTTCTGGAATGCTTAACATAGATTATTTGAAGGATAGCACATTTTAAAATTTATGATAATAATAATGTTTCCACCTACTAGTGACGGTTCCTGGGCAGTCCATAGCAACTCTTCAGGGTCTGCATTTTCTGGGTCATAAATCCATATAACAATAACCTACAAAATAAAAAGCGTTTGTGTTTCCTTACATTTTGGACAGATTTCATTTTTAGTTGTGGCAAAACACAACCATAAAAATGTTTTTATTTTTTTTAAAATTGTGATTATCCTATTAAAAATATCAAAAGTAATCTGTGTGTGTGTGTGTGTGTGTGTTTAACAAGTGCAACAAACCAAAGACCTATGAAGGAAGAGTTAAGATCTGTCTATACTCCTGAGGTAACCAATGTTAAAACTCTGTATGAATGTGTATAAATCTTTCTCTACAATCATAATTAGACACAGCAACTCCCCACCCCTGCACTTTTTACAAAAATGAAATCACAGGATGCATGTTATTTCTAACTTGCTTTTGTTACTTATATGACATGGTCATTTCAATAGATGTAGATCTAATTTTTTTCTTTCTTTCTTTTTAATTTTTTTCTTGAATAGATAATTTATTCACATAGTTAAAAACAAATTAAAACTAAAGTTGAAATTTTCTCTCCCATCACTCAATCCCTACAAGCCCACTGCACCCAACAAGGATCTACTAAGTTTTCTTATTTATATTTCTGTAAAATTTTTGTGCATGACTAATTAAGATGTTATTTTTTATATAAATGTAAGTATGCGGGGCACCTGGGTGGCTCAGTGGGTTAAGCCTCTCTGCCTTCGGCTCAGGTCATGAACTCAGGGTCCTGGGATCGAGCCCCACATCGGACTCTCTGCTTAGCAGGGAGCCTGCTTCCCCCTCTATCTCTGCCTGCTGCTCTGCCTACTTGTGATCTCTCTCTCTCTGTCAAATAAAAATAAAATCTTTTAAAAAAATGTAAGTATGCTAAACACATGTTTTCAAACATTATATTCTTCACTTAAAGTTTTACCTTAGAGATCTTTACATATTCTCATTAACTTTTCCACTGCTTATTATTCCAAATTATGGAGGAATCATAATGAAATAGTAACCTACTAATAAACATTCATTCTCAGTCCTTTGCCATTATAATCAATGCCATAATGAGCAACTTTGTATATGTATTACTTTGTACCTGGGACCTTAAAGTGTAACTGTTGAGGCATATGCAACTGTAATTTTCATAGATACTGCTAAATTGTTCTTGAAGCAACTCCTCTAATACATGTCACATCAGCAATGTATGAGATTTCTTCCTTCCTCACAGCCTTCTCCGCATCGTGTGTTGTCACATTTATAATTTGCCAGTCTGATGGGTGAAAAATGGTGCTTTGGTACAGTTTTAACCTGCATCTCCTTTATTATAGAAATGTTTGAGCACCTTTCCATGTGTTCAAATTCCACTTGTATTTCCTGTCTTGTGAACTATTTGTTCATTTCCTTTACCTATTTTCCAGTTTTCTATTGGGTTGTTAGTCTTTTATTTATTAATTTGTGGAAGTTCTTTATGTTAAGAACTTGTACATCTGTATGTTTTATATCTGGATCTACATTCTGGCTATGTGGATATACACACACACATACACATATATGAAGATTTCATTCCTTTTATTGCTATAGGACATTCCTATTTATCCTGTTTCACCTGTTTGCCTTAATTCTGTATTGTCCCTATGTAATTCTGCCTTCCCTCCTTCCATGGTTTTTATAGCAGGGTTTTATTTCTCCTTATATTTTCTTCACCTATTAAGACTCTCTCAATCTATGTCACTTGATTTAAACAAGTAGTATGTATCCTTCATATTTTTCTCCACACTATGTGTTTGCAGACATGTACACATATTTACATTTATGTATTTTTTAAAAAGAGGCATTTACATTTATGTATTTTTTTAAAGAGACATTTTAAGAGTTTTAAAAACAAAACTGGATATTATACACACTTCCCACATGCTCTTTTTCTTATGCAAATATATACATCATTGAAATTCTCCAGTGTCAACTCTTATAAGGCCTGAATAATAGTCTCTAGGTGTACAATATAGTAATTCAATAGTTCCATACATCACCCAGTGTCCCTCGTTCAACAAAATTTGAGAATGGCTCTTGCTACAGATTCTGTGTCTTTCTTGTTAAATTTATTCATAAGTATTTTATAGTCTTTATTGCCAGTATAAATTTGTAATATTGTACATCTTTTCTTGTCTTATTACTTACACGATTATGTTCAAGACAATGTTAAATAATAATGATGGTACTGAGCACATCTATCCATTCCTGATTTGATTGAGGTTTTCATTGGGAATTCCTATTCAATTTTTAAACTTATTATGTGATCATTTATTTCCTTCTTTATTGTGTTGATGGAATGGATATTGTCTTCTGCTTTCTTGATATTGAATCAATGCTGCATTCTGGAAGATACTGGCCTTTTTCAATGCAGTCTTTTAATATATTGCTGGATTCTATTTGCTAATATTTGTGTAGAATTTTTGCACCTACATACACAAGGATATTGGTCTACGCTTCCTTACCTCCCTCCCTTCCTAACTTTCTCATTGCCTGCCTTTTGTTTTAAAGTAGTGTTAGATTCAGGAAATGAATTGAGGGAAATTTCTATCTTCTTTATGATCAGGCGAGACTATATTGTTAAGTACAGATGATATTATTTTCCTCTTCATGGATTTTTCTGTTGTCATGAAATAATTTCCCCCTTTATGTCTTTTAAAGTTTTGGGGCTTCACCTATCTTTTATTTGACATTCATATCATCACCCCAGTTTTGATAGTATTTACCTGTTTACATCCTTTTCTTTCCAAATTTTGTGTTACTCTTTGTTTTAACTGTGTAACTTTTATTAAAATCAGATTTCTGGAGTTTTTGTCATTTAATAGGTAAATTTAATCCAAGCACAATTTTGATTAATAATTTAAGTGATTTAAAAAATCTTATCTTTAGGGCTCTATATTCTGTGTTTTAATTTTTCTTTATTTCATGTTTCATTACCTTCTATTAAATTATTAGTGTTTTAAAATTCCTTCTTCCAGAGCTCTACTTTTTAGAAATTACACAATTATTTCTATTACTTTAATGGACAATCTTACATTTTTACGTGCATATTTAATGTAGGCTAAAGTTAATCCAGTATCCCTATCCTGAATGCTTATAAGGACCTTAAACAAATTTAAACCCAAATCTCCCTTCATTTTCCACTGTTTTGTTGGCTAGCCTTTTCATTTTATTTTGTTTAAAAAAAATAATTACTGAAAAGTTTTGATTGTCAATGCTTATTTAAATTTATTAGCATATTATATAGTTCATTTGTTCACCACTATTTACTACAACCTGCACTTTAGTTTTTCAGTCTGAATACTCATGTCTTCAATTGTGAAGAATCCTCCATATTCCTCTCTTTTAGTACTATGTCCAATTCATTTTATTCCCTTTTTGGAATTCCTATTACATGTATAATAAACTATCTCAGTCTATGTCTTTTAACTCTTTGGATATTTTCCATATCTTCACTTTTATGCACTGCATTCTTCATGATTCCTATTCCAAATTACTAATTCTGCAACTTTCTCAACTATATCTGGCTTTTATTGAAACTGTCCCTGAATTTTTATTTTTAGTTGCCTGTTTTTTTTCGTTTCAAGATATTTTAGTGAGAGGTTTTTCAATTTCTGGATGCTGTATAATTAATTCCTTCTTTTATCTCTTTGAATATTTCAAATATGGATTTAGTAGTCTTTCAGATGGTTCTCATTTCTAGCTTTCAATAGTATAAACTTTCTTGATTTTTATGTGTCTATTCCAGACTGTTTTTGTGGTTTATACCCTTTTTTTAAAAAAAAAAAAAAAAAAAAAAAGATTTTATTTATTTATTCAACAGAGAGAGATCACAAGTAGGCAGAGAGACAGGCAGAGGGAGAGCAAGGGAAGCAGGCTCCCCGCTGAGCAGAGTCTGACATGGGACCCGATCCCAGGACCCTGAGATTATGACCCCAGCCAAAGGCAGAGGCCCAACCCACTGAGCCGCCCAGGTGCCCTGGTTTATACCTTTAACTTTGAGGTTATTTTCAGAGGGACTGTCTTCTATGAGAATCTTATATGCTCTGGGTTATGGAAATGAGTTTAGCAGTCAACTCTGCCTGGACCCTATGTATTTCACTGCTTGCATTTTGTGTTTATTACTTGGCTTTATGTTCTTCAGACTCTTGGGCTACTAAACTTGAACATCCACGTGACACTTCATGTAGCTAACTCCAAATGCATTTATAGCCCTCAGAGGATATATCATTTCTTTGGAACTCCTCTAAGCCTGTGAGTGGAACTTTACTCTTTCACACTTTACAGATATTTTATAAACCCTAGCGAAATGTAGGGAGACTAGTTTCAGCTCCTCCTTCTCTCATAGGTTAGAGGCCTTCATTTTCTATCCCCATACATACAATAAAACATCATCCCTATCTAGGGCTTATCTTCTAACACTCATAGTTCCAAAGTCAATGTTATAACTCTGGCTTTAGATTCTTGAATTATTTCTGACACAAGTGCACCTATGTTGATGTAAATGTGTAGACTGGCATTCTCCACACATATTTTCTAAAGGCATTTCTTTGAGTGAGATGGAGGTTATTCTGTATTATTTGGGTCTGTAATATGTATTCTACTCCTAGAATTTTCTATTTCTTATATTAAAATTATCCAATAATAAACACTCTCTTTTTTTTCACTGTTCCAGTTACAGCTTTAATAAGAAATTCTTTAACATCAGTTGGATTTGAGATAAGAGTGCACATGGACACATGGACTCATTCAACTATCTTGATCTGCTATTGGAAGGTTTATTTGTTTATTTATTTTTCACACGCTAGGACAAAAGTACTATTTAAATTATGTTAATTTAAAAATTATGTATATAAATGCATGTTGTGGGCCTGTGTCTGCCCAGGGACTTTGTTGATGAGGCACTTGATGGGGGGCTGGGCAGAGGGCAGCAGACACAACTCCCTGGGGTGGGAGTAACAGCAAGAGGCAGGGAAATCAGTATCCTGTGTCATGCTTCCATGGCAGGGCCTGTGGCTGAAACTTTGAAGTGTTGCCAGGTCACTTCTGTGTGCTTCAGCTGAATGGCTCCGAGGCTGTAACTCAAACAATAGTTTTGCCAGCTTCTACTTCCTCACTCTCAGAAACCACATACTGGAGTGCAAGGAAATAAAAAACAGGAAGCCAGAGATAAGGTGCTGTTTTCACTTCTCCCTTGTGAATTACTTCCCAGTTCAGGCTGAGGAAAGAATCAGGAAGCCAAAGCAACGGCCTCGTCTTTAACTTCTCTTTGGGGAATTCCTTACTCATTCAGGCTCTTGGTCAAGAGTCCTACTCAACATTTCCCTGGATGCGGGAGTCAGGGATGATCCAGAAGTTGAAGAGAAATTCATAGATTACTGGCTTTTATAAAAGGATGTAGCTTAAGAACAGCCAGATGGAAAAGATGCAGAGGGAAAGGCATGGGAAAAGGGTGAGGAGTTTCCATGTCCTCACTTGGTGTTCACTCTCGCCGACTATTCATGTGATCACCAACTAGGAAAGCCCTCTGAACTCTGTCCTCTGGGGTTTTATGGAGGCTTCATTATACCAGGAGGTTTACTTATTATGATAGTCATTATTATTTTACTGTCTTTATAGTAAATTTTCAATCACTATTTTAGAATGGAATGCTTTCAATGTATCTGTTAGGTCCATCAGGCCCAACGTACCATGCAGAGCCATTGTTTCCTTGTTGATTTTCGGTTTACATGATCTGTCCATTGATGTAAGTGGGGTGTTAAAAGTCTCCTACTATTAATGTATTATCAATTAGTTCCTTTATGTTTGTTGTTAACTGGATGCTTCTGTGTTGGATGTATACATATTTACAATTGTTATATTTTCTTGTTGGTTTGTCTTCTTTATTAAAATGTAGTGTCCTTCTTTGTCTCTTGTTACACTCTTTGGTTAAAGTCTATTTTGTCCAGTATATAAGTATTGGTACTTATATTGAGTCTTTTGTAGGCAGCATGTAGGTGGGTGTTGGTTTTTTATATATTCTGTCATCCCTACATCTTTGCATTGAAGCATTTAGTCCCTTAACATTCAAAATAATTATTGATAGGTATTTATCATCATTTTCTTATCTGCTTTGTGATTGTTTCTGAAGATTTTCTCTGGTCCTTTCCTTTCCCTTTTTCATAATTTGCTGATTTTTTTTAAGTGGCATGTATAGATTTCTTTCTATTTATTCTTTGTAAATTTATTAGTGGTTTTTGATTTGTGGTTTCCACTAGGTTTGTATATAACCTCTTCTTCATGTAAGAGTCTATGTTAAGTTCATGGTCATTAAAGTTTGAACCCATTCTTTACTCTCCTCCTCCCCACATTTTAGATATATGTTGTTATATTTCACATACTTCAATTTTGTGGATTCCTTGACTTTTTTTTTTTTACTGAAATATTCATTTTTACTGGTTTTGTGATTCCTATCTTTATACTGTCAATTTTGGTCTTTCTTTTCCATTCAAAGTGTCCTCTTTAATATTTCTTGCAGTGCTGGTTTAGTGGTCATGAACTCCTTTAGTTTTTGTTTCTCTGGGAAACTATCTCTTCTCCTTTTCTGAAAAATAACCTTGCTGGATAAGAGTATTCTCAGCTGCAGATTTTTCCCATTGCCACTTCCTTCTGGCTTGGAACGTTTCTGCTGAAAAATTTCCTGCTAGCCTTATGGATTTTCCCTGGTAAGTTACTGTCTTTTTTTGTCTTGCTGCTTTAAAATTTTTTTCTTTATCACTATATTTTGCCAGTTCAATTACAATATGTATTGGTGTGTGTCTGCTTTTGTTGATTTTGATGGGGGTTCTCTGTGTTTCCCGGAACTGGATATCTGTTTCCTTCTGCAGATTAGGGAAGTTTTCAGCTATTATTTCTCCAAATAAATTTTCTGATCCGTTTTCTCTGTTCTCCTGGGACTCCTATTATATGAATGTTACTATGTTTTATTGAGTCACTGAGTTCCTTAACTCTATTCTTGTTTTGCATAATTCTTTTTTATCTCTTATGTTCACCTTGATTACTTTCCATCATTCTGTCTTCTGGGTTACTAATTCATTCCTCTCCTTCTTCTAACCTCTGTTCATTCCATGAAGCATGTTTCTCATTTTATCATGCCCTCTCTCTCTTCCATGTTGTTCCTTATCTCTGTGTTAAAGTTCTCACTCATGTCTTCTACTCTTCTGAGGTCCAGTGAATATTCTTAAGATCAATGCTTTACATTCTCTACCAAAGCATGTTACTTATATCTGTTTCACTGAGCTCTCTGGCTGTGGCATTGTCCTGTTCTTTCATTTGGGATAAATTTCTCTGTCTTCTCATTTTCTCTATATCTCTGAGCCTGTTTCTCTGTTAGAAACATTAGCTATGTCTCCTATTCTTGATGGTAATGGCCTTATGAAGAAGAGGTCCTGTGGCGCCCTGCCATGTAATGTCCCTTGTTCCCCAGGGCCTGGCACTTCTGGGAGTGTCTCCAATATGTGCTACATGTACTGTGCTGTTTCATTCTGGCTGCTTTATCCTTCAGGCCAGTTATCTGCAGATTCTCTCTTTGCCTGTTGTAGGCAGTGCTTGGTCCTTGGACTTAATGTGGCATGTTTTAAGTAGGTGTGCTTTGGTCTGTTTGTGAAATAAGACTTGTTGCCACTGCTGGCAGAACAGAGGCTTGGCAAAACTCCCACAGTGGGAAGTATGGTGTGAGCAGGGGTTTGGGCAGTCTTCTGGGAGATGGCCTGCTGCACTGGGACTGGGCAAGCATGTTTCAGGTGGGTGGTTTCACTGGAGTGCATGTGGGGGTTAGGGTTTTATAGACACAAGTAAGTTCGCAAATGTCGGCACTGCACTGGTTCCTGCAGGTAGCCCTGTGCTTATACTGAGGCATGATACTGAGGCAAGAGAGAGAGGGCATGATAAAATGAGAAACATGCTTCATGGAATGAACAGAGGTTAGAAGAAGGAGAGGAATGAATTAGTAACCCAGAGGGTCACGATAGGGAAATGGTTTCGGCCAGTTCCTTTGTTCCCAGAGGTGTCTCTGCATGAGTGCTGCCTCTCTGGGACTCACACCTTCCCAGTGTGTGCTGCAGGTGCTCCTTCATCATTGTTTCCATGCTGCGTGTCGGCTAGTTGTTTGTCTGGCGTCTTCCCAAGCCCAGTGCAGTACTCTCTGGGCTGTGTCCCAGTCAAGTTCACTGGCCTTTAAAACTCTAGGCTTTAATCCCTGCTGGTTGCAAGAACTCACAATATTCAGCCCTCCTTACTTTTCAAGCCAACTGGTATGGGATTCATTTTTCCCGTGTGCTCCCCTGTGTGCTAGTTTAGCTCTCACCCTTCCCTCCCTTCCACAGTGGCCGTGATCTGTTCCTCTCCCAAACTGCATCTCTGTACTTCCTAACTTCTTCAGTGTGACTTCTCTACCTATAGCTGTAGAGTTTACTCTGCCAGTCTTCAGGTCAACTTCTGGTGTATTTAGGATAATTTGATAGTATTTAGTTGCATTTATGGAAAGAGACAAGCTAGGGTCCTCCTACTCCACTGCCAGCTTCCACCCTTGGACCAGATTTTTTAAAAATTTAAATCCAATTAGCCAACATAGAGTACATCATTAGTTTCATAGGCAGAGTTTAATAATCAATCAGTTGTGTATAACACTTCGTGCTCATCACATCACCGCCATCATACCCACATCACGTTCTTCATGCCCATCATGCAGTCACCCCATCCTCCTTCCCACCTCCCTTCCAACAACCCTCAGTTTGTTTCCTCTGCGTAAGAGTCTCCAGATCAGATATTAGAACTTTTCGATCTCAAGACACTTGCATAGCCTTAAAAATGATTGTGAGTCTCACAGAGCTTTTGTTTTATGTGGGTTAGATCTATCAGTATTTACCATGGTACCAGGTACAAATTCAAGCTGAGGAAATTGGAAAGCACTTATTTTAAAAGCCAAAATGAACCCATAAATGTAACATGATATATATTTTTATGAAAAATAACTATTTTACAAAACAAAAAAAATTAGAAAAATGGTTTTGTATTTAATAGAAGACAGCTGAATTATCATCTGTGTTCCCAATTCAAGCTATTGGTATATGTTGTTTTGGTGGAAGCATATGGAGAAAATCTATCCTCACATAGATATGTAGGTGGAAAAGGGTAGACCTCATGGATCTCCTGAAAAGGTCTGTAGAGTTCTAGGGGTCCTCAAACCATATCTGAAGTATCACTGCACTCTAAGCTTCTTTTGTTGAAAATTAGTTTGGAAAATTCTCCTGGTGGGAAACATGAATGCTTAGAAGGAAATAATATAGTAGTGATATATGAAGGATATATAAAATCTTTTAAAAATGTTTTACCTGGGTTAAATTGTGGAAGAAATTTCTGTTGGGGAAAAAGAGGAATCATATTTTAGTAAACAGCACACTAAATATTAGTTTGAATATTCCATTTTCAATATACATGTTTCTAAGTCCTTCAATATCTTCCTGACACTCTATTACAGATAAACAATTAAATATTAAATGTTTAAAAAGCTACATATATCTATAATTAAACATAACTATTAGTTCTCACATGTCAAAGTGCTGAGAGGCTTGAATCTGCATGTTGTCTTAACAATACTACGAGTTCATATAGCCAAAGTTGCATGAGTATAAATCTTTAAGAATGTGACATGATCATTTTGCCTAAGAAAACCTGTAGTGTTGCAAAAACAATGAATTCTGTTATGTTGAAAAGAAATTAAAAAAAAAGAAAACCTATAGTGTTTACATGCTGTAACTTATGCCAAATACAAATTCATTAATTAGCAATGCAAATCCTTTATTAATCAGCCTTGCAATATAAATTTTCTGAAAGGGACATTGATTTGTATGTTAAGTTGCATGTTTTTTAGAAGGTGATTTTTTTTTTAATTTAAAGATATCTATTTTTTTAATCATATAATCTCTAAAAGTCAATGCTTCAGGACTATGTCCTTTTATTGGCTAATTGATGCACAGTGCCCAGGACATTATTATATATAAAACAAATGAAGATATTTGGGGAATCAGTAAATATGGATGAGGTGAGTGTCTGAGACCATATAAAGAAAACAATATTTCATATGTTCAATCTGATTTTAGAAAAAAAATAAAATAAGTAATATAAATCTACAAAGGCAAATGTGCTGAGTTAGTTCACAAGTATTAAGTTGATCAAAAAGCTCCATAGCTCCAGGGCTGGTATGTCTGCCCTGTGTTCTGCTACTTTTCAGAGGTGCAGGAGGTAAGAACAGAAGTGTATCACTGAGTTACCTATCTGTAAAGGAATATTTATAGGCAAAAGGATAACTATACTGATATGAGAAAGGCCTTATTTCATATTAAGACTAAATTATTATTGTAAAAGTAAAAGTAACCTTGTAGAGTGATAGTATCAGCTGACGTTAAAGTAATAACCTGATTCCCATGGAAGATAAGCAACTTTCTGTTGGATCTTTTATCATTTGCTTAGCTTTCTTGAGTTGGTGCACACACTTAAGTGTAAAGTGAGAAGGGGCCAAGGAAATAAACCTGAGTGGTGCTGACATTTAAGGCAAGGAGAGATTATAAAAAGCCAAAGAAAGAAACTGGGAAAGAGTCATTATAGAAATAGGAAAAGCTGATGTCACCAAGATGGTGCAGTAGGGAAGCCAGCCTCTGTCCCCCACAAAATCAAGAATCAGACAGCTATCTACAAACAGTTCTGGATGCTTAAGAGTCAACTTAAGAAACTTCAACATAGTGGAACAAAAACCTGAGAACAACTGCAAAAAAAAGGAAGAAAGAATGCGTCATTTTGTCCCGATCCCCCCCATCCACCAACCTGACACTGCTCAGTGCCAAGAGGCAACTCACTGACCAGAGAGTTCCCCTCCCCAGGAAAGGGAGAGGGACCAGCTTCTCCAGTCTTTCTGGGTATTTCCATGAAGGACCTGCTTTGGTTTCACCCACCCAGGGACCAACAGAGCTGAGATGTATAGAGATGACTAGGAACAAGGAAGAAGGGCAGGGGCCGCCCAGTATCAGCGACCAGGGTTCCCGGTGACTTGCTCTTTACAGAGGACCTGGCAACTTTCCCCATAGAAGAAACCAGTGATCAGTACAGCCACCATGGATCCCTGTGGATTTCACTGGTTTTTAACCCACAGGTTTTTGCATTTGCAGATCCCAGCTGCTTGTGTGCCTTCTCATTCCCTTCCCCTCACCCGTGCCAGAGAATGGGATCCACACAGGCAGCTAGCCCCTGCCTCTGCAGCTGTGCTAGTGCAAGAGGCAGCTTTGAACCCCACCCCTTGTGGGTGCCTGGGGTTAGCTTCTCCAAATGTGCACCTATAGGCCCCCCAGCCCGACTTCCATTACTTGTTCTGCTACCGTGAGCATGTCTGTGGTAAGCCCTGCAGCTGTTGGAATGCATCCCAATGGTCAAGGCTCTCAATGCTGTTTGTGAGCCCAGACCTGGCCCTGTCTCCTCTCACTGGCCTCCACTACTGTGCCAGCATCTATGGTGAGACACCACAGCCAAGGAGAGCACATAGATGGTCAGGGCTCCTACAGCTGCTAGTGTGCCTGCATTCACCTGGCCCTTGCCCTCAACACGACGTGCATGTCTGAAACTGACCCCTACCAGTACACAAAAAACTACAGTAGGCCCCCACATCTGAGTATGTGCACACCACTGGCTTGGGCCACTAGCACTTCCTGCTCTGGCCCCTAGTCCCTGGAGCTGGAGTTGCTACTGAGAACCCTACCAGCCCTTGCAGTTGACTATGGAGACTACACCATACTCACCAACTACCACACAGTTGCTGATGCTATGGACCCCACTGGTCTGGGCTAATGAGACATCATGGCTCCCAGAACCCAAAGATGCCGCATGCCCCTGTCATGCCTTACCTCATGAGACCTGGGGTCATAATATGCTCTATCCTGGGGTGAAGGTTTTCCTTAGCAAAATCAGTCTTCCAAAGTTTGGAAGAGGTGACTGCTTTTTCAGATATGTAGAGACTTATGTAAAGCTAAAGGAACATCAAGACTCAGGTTATCCTGACACCACCAAAGGAACACAATAAAGTCCAGTAATGGATCCCCAAAATGGAAAGAAGTACCCTAAAAAGGAATTAAAAATAACAGGTCTAAAGATGTCCAGAGAGGTATAAGAGAACAAAGATCAACAATTCAATGGAATCAGAAAAACAGTAGAAGAACAAAATGAGAAGTTCAAAAATAGAAAACATAAAACAAAACAAAACCAAACCCAGAAATTTTGGAGCTAAGGAACGCACTGACTACACTGAAAGATTTACAAGAGAGCCCCAACAGTAGGCTGGACCAAACAGAAGAAAGAATCGGTGAACTCAAAGGCAGATTATTTGCAATAACCCAGTTCAGAAAATAAAATAATAATAATAATAAAAATGAATGACCAAAGCCTGTGAAACTTATGGGATACCATTAAGAGACAATCTAAGCATCACTGAGGTCTCAGAAAGGAAGAGAAGAAACCTAAAGATAAAATGGCTGACAACTTCCCAAAAGTAGGAAAAGATTTGATATTCAAGTCCATAAGGCTGTCACCCCAAAATTTTAATCAAAAATTTTGGTCTCCACAACCATTATAATAAAACTATCTAAAACCAGAGACAAAAACAGAATTTAAAGCACCAGGAGAAAAACAAAATCCTCTCATACAAAGGAATGCCCCTTAGCTAAATAGTGCATTTCTCAGCAGAAATTTTATGTGTTAGTCAAGCAGGAGAGGATATATTCAAAGTACTAAAAGGAAAAACTGCTAACCAAGAACACTTGCCCAGTGAAACTGCCCTTCAGAAATGAAGGCGAGATAAAGACCTTCCCAAACAAATAAAAGTTGAGGGGGTTTATCACCACTAGACTTGCTTTATAAGAAATACTGAAAGGAGTTCTCCAAGCTGAAATAAAAGACCTCTAAGAAGTAAAAAGAAACTATGAAAATATATAACACACTACTACTAGGTAAGTATATAGTGAGATTCGGAATAAGTTAAAATCTTAACAAGGTGGTGTGTTAGTCATTTACCGTTAGTACAGAGGTTAAAGGACAAAATTATCAAAAATAGCTCTAGCTACAGTAATCTGATAACGGATACACAACATAAAGAGATGTAGAGTTCTGGGAGGATGGCAGAATCAGAGGATCCCGAACTCACTACATCCCACAGACACACTGAGATAACAGCCACATGAGTGCAACTAACATAGAAAATGACCCAAAGACTGGCAGAACATATATTCCACAGTTAATCACAGAGGTGAGGCCAAATCGAAAGGGTAGAAGGGGCAGACACGTAGCTGGGAGCCAAACACTTTGGAGAGATTAACCACAAACAGGAGGGACCACAAGCATGGCGAAGCAAGAGCATCCAACTCCACACCGGGCACCCCAGGTATGGGGCACCCAAACTGGGAAGACAAGGATCCATGACATTTGGCTCTAAAAGCCAGTGGGGCTCAATTTCATGAATTTTTATAATCAGCAGGGCTTACCTCTGAATACTATAAAAATCAGGGGGCTTAGCTCCAGGCAAGCCAGAAGGCAATAGGAAAGAGAAACCCTTAAAGACCCAGCATAATAAATCACCCAGCCACAATACAACCTAGAAGCAGCAATTTGGAAAGGGCCTGAAGTATATGGTAGATTTATTTACTGAGGTGTGGATTTATTTACTAACCTCCGAATGTGTGCTGGAGGGGCAGGGAGGATCTTTAGGAGACTTCTCCAAGAACAAAAGAGCTGGTAGGCACCATTTCCCCGCCCTCCCCCCCTCCCCCCCTGCCCCCCCCCCCCCCCCCGCCCGCACCACCGAACACAATGCACACATGTTGCTAACACGGCGCCGCGCTCTGCCTCCACGCTCTTCTGAGTCTCCACTCCATCCCATCCACCTCACTTGGCGTCCCTTCGAAGTGGCTCCTGCCCCACCAAACCTTGCAAAAGCAGTCTTGGCAGGGACAAGTGGCTTTCCAAAGTGACTCCACTCTTGGGGAGAGAGGAAGAGTAACCCCCCCCCCCCACACACACGTTCCCATAGTCCCAGCTGAACCTTGTCGTTGGCAGTGTAGAATGAGTGCCCTACTGGTCACCGTCACTGCATCGCCAGCACATGTACTGGGGGAAGGCATCCTTTCTGAGTGTGCCTCCACTTACCAACAAAACACTCTCAGGGGCAGCACAGGAAGAGAGTCCTGCAGTTCAGTGTGACTGCAGCACCCGCAGAAAGACTGGGGGCAAACTTTGAATCTCATTGTCAAGTTCACCCACCAACAAGAGCCTCCCAAGGGACAGGCAGGGAGAGCACCCTGCAGGCTGGTGAGGGAGCAACCCCAGCAAATGGAAAGGAGGCAGGCAGCTGGTCTAACTGCCAGATCCACCCACCAATGAAGGCCTCTCAGGATAAGGCAGGGTGGGTGTCCTGTAGGTTGGGGAGACCACAGCTGAGGGTAGGCATCCACTCTCACTTCTGAAACTACCAAACTGCAAGTCCACAGTGGCTCCAGATTGGTCCTAAAGGACAAGGGACAGAATAAGGCCTAAGTCCCACTGGGTACACCCACAAAAGGCAAAAGTGAGCCAATGCAGCTGACTGGACTGAAGGCAAATGTGGCTCAGCCACAACAGTAGGGCACACACGACCCACACAGGAGACATCCCTGAAGTGCCTGGTAATGGCAAACCTAATGGTGGCATCCAAAAATCAAAAACCTTTAATAGACACAATAAATGAAGAGAATGGGATCCAAGTACATTGCTAAAGAAAGCCATCAAACAACAGGGGGATTGAGCAAAAGGAAAAGGAAGGAACCAAGAGGAACTACGAAAACAACCATAAAATAAGTAACAAGCTGGCAGTAAGTACACACCTACCAATAGTTACTTTAAATGTTAAAAAAAAAAAAAAAAAAAAAGGTAAGTGCTCCAATCATTGGTGTCAAAAGACACAGGGAGACTGAAAAGATAAAAAGGTAAGATGCATCTATATGCTGCCTACAGCAGACTCACTTTAGACACATGCAGACTGAAAGTGAAGGGATGGAAAAACCTTTATCATGCAAATGGAAAAAGAAAGCTGAGGTGGCAGTACTTATATCAAACAAAATAGACTTTAAAACAAAGACTAACAAGGGGCTCCTGGGTGGCTCAGTCAGTTAAGTGTTTCCCTTTGGCTCAGACCACGATCCCAGTGTCCTGGGATTGATCCCCGAGTTGGGGTCTCTGCTTGACAGGGTGTTTGCTTCTCCCTCTCCCTCTGCCTGCTGCTCCCCCTGTTTGTACTTGCTCAATCTCTTTCTTTTTGTCAAATAAATAAGTAAAATTTTAAAAAAGAAAAAACAAAGACTAACAAGAGAAGGACATTGCATCATGATAGAGGATACAATCAAAAAGAGGACATAACAATTGTTAATATTTATGCACCCAATATGAGAGTACCTAAGTATAGAAAGCAACTATTAACAGACATAAAGGAAGAAACTGACAGTAACACAGGGACAGAAGGAGACCTTGACACCTCACTTACATCCATGGGTAGGTCACAGAGACAGAAAAGCAACAAGAAAACAGTGGCTTTGAATGACACATTAAACCAGATGGCTCTATCAGATGTTCAGAACATTCCATTCCAAAACAGCAGAATACCCATTCTTTTCAAGAGCCTAGTGCACATTTTACAAAATAGATCACATGTAAGACAGCAAATCAAGTCCCAATAAATTAAAAAAAGACTGAAATCATATCGTGCATTTTTCATGATCACAGTGGTATGTATGAAACTAGAAATGAATCCCAAGAAAAAAATCCAGAAAGGACACAAATACATGGAAGCTAAGTAATATACTACTGAACAATAAATGTTTCAATAAAGAAATCAAAGAGGAAATTAAAAAATATAAGGAGACAAATAAAAATGAAAACACAATGGTCCAAAATCTTTGGGATGAAGCAAAATCTGTTCTAACAGACCTAACTCAAAAAAATAAGAAAGATGCCAAATAAACATGCCAACCTTACACCTAAAGGACCTAGAAAAAGAAGTACAAAGCACAAAGCCAGTAAAAGAAAGAAAATATTAAGATTAGAGCAGAAATAAATAAAATCAAGACTAAAAAACCAATAGGACAGATCAATAAAATCAGGAGCTGGTTCTTTGAACATATCAACCAAATTGATAAGCCTTTAGCTGGAGTCATCAAAAGAACAGACAGACACATACGCATACACGGAGGGAGAGAGGAGAGAGAGAGAACTGAAAATCAGAAAAATCAGAAATATAGGAAGAGAATTAACATCCAGTATCAAAGAAATACAAAGAATTATAAGAGAATATTATGAAAAATTATATGCCAATAAATTGGACAACCTAGAATGGATAAATTCCTAAAAACATAACCTTTCCAAAACTGAATCAAGAAGAAATAGACAATTTCAACAGACCAATTACTACACTGAAATTGAATCTGTAATAAAAAAAAACTCCCAAAGACAAAAGTCCAGGACAGATAGCTTCACAGTGAATTCATGGTACTTCACGGTAAATTCTACCAAACATTTAAAGAAGTAATAGCTATTTTTCTCAAACTATTCCAAAAAATAGAAAAGGAAGAAAAGTGTCCAAATGCATTTGAGGCCAGCACTGCCCTGATACCAAAGCAGATAAAGACAAAAGAGAACTACAGGCCAATATCTCTGCTTACAGATGTAAAAATTCTCAACTAACAAATCCAATAATACATTTAAAAAATTATTCACCACGATCAAGTAGAATTTATCCTGGGATGCAAGGGTGGTTCAGTATTCACAAATCAATCAACATTACATATCACATTAACAAGAGAAATGATAAAAACCATATCATCATCTCAACGGATGTAGAAAAAGCATTTGACAAAGCATAACATTCATTTATGATAAAAACTCTCAACAAAGTAGATTTAGAGGGAACATACCTCAGCATAATAAAGGCCATTTATGACAAACCCATAGCTAACGTAATACTCAATGGTGAAAAACTGAAAGCTTTCCCTCCAAGGTCAGGAACAAGACAAGGATGTCCACTCTCATTGCTTTTATTCAACAGAGTACTAGAAGTCCTGGGCACAACAATCAGACAAGAAAGAGATCAAAGGCATACAAATCAGCAAAGAAGAAGTAATACTGTCAATATTTCCAGATCATATGACACTACATACAGTAAACCCTAAAGACTCCACCAAAAAGTATTAACAAATTCAGTAATGTTTCAGGATACAAAATTAATATACAGAAATCTGTTGCATTTCTAAACAGTAATCATGAGATAGCAGAAAGAAAAATTAAGAAAATAATCCCATTTATAAATACAACCAAAAATAATAAAATATCTAGGAATAAACTTAACCAAGGAGGGGAAAGACCTATGCTCTGAAAACTGTAAAACACTATTGAAAGAGATTGAAAAGGACACAAATACATGGAAAGGTAGC
Source organism: Mustela lutreola (assembly GCF_030435805.1). NCBI lineage: Eukaryota > Metazoa > Chordata > Mammalia > Carnivora > Mustelidae > Mustela > Mustela lutreola. Next base: position 9,745,688 of record NC_081303.1, on the reverse strand, counting down.
CCATATTCATGGGTTGGGAGAACCAATATTGTTACAATGTCTACACTACCCAAAGCAATCTACAGATTTAGTGGAATCACCATCAAAATACCAACAATGTTTTCCACAGAACTAGAACAAACAATCCTAAAATTTGTGTGGAACCACAAAAGATTCCAAATATACAAAGCAATCTTGAGGTAGAAGAGCAAAGCTGGAGGTATCACAATTCTAGATTTCAAGATATACTACAAAGCTGTAGTAATCAATACAGTACGGTACTGGCACAAAAACAGACTCACAGAGCAATAGAACAGAACAGACAGCCTAGAAATAAACCCATGCTTTTATGGTCAATTATTTTTGACAAAGGATGCTAAAATATACAATGCAGAAAGGATAATCTCTTCAACAAATAGTGCTGGGAAAACCGGACAGCTACAGGTAAAGGAATGAAACTGGACCACTTTGTTTTACCATACACAAAAATAAACTCAAAATGGATTAAAGACCTAAATGTGAGACTTGAAACCATAAAACTCCTAAAAGAAAACACAGGTAGTAATTTCTTTCTTATCAGCAGTAAAACATTTTCATAGATATATCTCCTTAGTTGAGGAAACAAAAGCAAAAATAAAACTATTGAGATTACATCAAAGTAAAAAGCTTTGACACAGCAAAGGAAACCATCAACAAAATAAGAAGGCAGCCTACTGAATAATAGAAGATATCTGCAAGTGATATGTCCAGTAACAGTTATAACTAAAATATACAAAGCAATACAAACAGTAATATCCAAAATATTAAATAACCTAACACCATAAAAATCCAAATAATCCCATTAAAAAATGAGCAGAGGACCCAAATAGATATATTTCCAAAGAAGACGTATGGATGGCCAACAGAGAGACATGAAAAGATGTCCAACACCATTAATCATCAGGAATATGCAAATCAAAACCACAATGAGATATTGCCTCACATCTGTCAGAATTGTTAGAACAAACAGCTCAAAGTTAGCAGAAAAATAGAAATAACAAAGATCAGGGGCACCTTGGGTGCCTCAGTCGTTAGGCATCAGTCTTCAGCTCAGGTCTTGATCCCAGGTCCTACAATTGAGCCCTGCATCAGTCTCCCTGCTCAGTGGGAACCCTGTTTCTCCCTCTCCCACGCCTTGTTCCCTCTCTTGCTGTGTCTCTGTCAAATAAATAAATAGAATATTTTTAAGAAGAAAGAAAGAAAAAGCATAGTTATTGGAAAGGGATAAACAAAACCACCATTATCTGCAGGTGATGTGATTTGTAAAAATTAGGTTGTGGAATATAAAAATTAATATTCTATACAACAGGAAGGTCTGGTTAGAAAATGCAACTTTAAAAAATTGAGTATAGGGACGCCTGGGTGGCTCAGTTGGTTAAGTGGCTGCCTTTGGCTCAGGTCATGAGATCGAGTCCCACATCGGGCTCCTTGCTCAGCAGGGAGCCTTCTTCTCCCTCTGCCTCTGCCTGCCATTCTGTCTGCCTGTGCTCACTCACTCTCTCTCTGACAAATAAATAAAATCTTAAAAAAAATAAAAAAATAAAAAATTGAGTATAATATCAACAAAATTATAAAGCATCTTGGAATAAGTCTAACAAAGATGTCCAGGCACTTACATGAAAAACTATAAAATTTTATTGGCAGACATGTAAAAAGACCTAAATAAATGGGAGTTATATATTATTCTTGAGCTGAAAGACTCTTCAAATTGATTAAAATATTTAGACCAATTATAAAAATCCCTACTAAAGTTGTTGTGGAATTTGACAAACCAATTCTAAAAAATCACAGGCAGTTAAAATGGGCCCAGTACATAGCTAAGAGATGCCTGAAGAAGGTCAAGAGTTAGGTTCAGAGTCCGGTACTGGCACTGCCTCTTATCGAGATTTGCAAATGAAACCATAGTAATAAAGATAATGTAGTATTGATTTAAGGAGCATAGCCAGCTGGGGAGAAACCTGCATTCATGGAAAACTGATCTATGACAAGGTAGGTATTATTGGTAAATACCTTATTCAATAACTGGGTCTGGTAAAATTAATTATTCATGAAAAAAACCCATAAAATTGGATCCCTATTTCAAAGCACATGCAAAAACTAATTCCAGATGGATTAAGAACTTTCAGAAAACAACGTAGAAGTCTATTTTTACAAACTTGGAGGAAAAGATTTCTTAAATTGATTTAAAAATTCACAAACACATTTAAGGTTAAGAGTTGATAAATTCTACAACAGGAAGGATATTAGTTATCAGTAGAGTCATAAGAAGTGAAAAGTTGCATAAACTAGGATAAAATTCTTTTAAGATACATGTTGAAATGTATAGATAATGTCCTAGTAATTAAAATGCAATGAAATCTTATAAATTATTATGAAACATAAAAATAAAAAATGGGTAAAAATATTCATTTAACAGAAAGGGAAAAAAAATTCCTCATGAATAACTGAAAATATGCTCGATAGTTATCAGGGAAATGCAAAAAAGCACAATGGCATAATTTCACACCTACCAGACTGACAAATTAAAAAATCAGATTATATTAAGAGTTGGTGAGGATATGGCCCAATGGTAACTTCTATCCACAGCTGGTGGAGGCTACGTAGATTAGAACTATCTTTTCAAAAAGAAATTGGGCACTAACTAGTAAAGCTGAGCGAATGCATATCCTACTTTTAGTCGGTTCTACCTGTAGGTCTATATCCTAGAGAAACTTTGATTTATGTGCATTAGAGTGGTACGTCCTAAGCAGTAATGTACAAACAATGTCTATAGGATCTTGTTAAAATGCACAAAATGATTTAGGAGCTTGGGAATGAAGCCCCAGATTCTGCATTTCTTTCTTTCTTTCTTTCTTTTTTTAAGGTTTTATTTATTTGACAGACAGAGATCACAATTAATCAGAGAGGCAGACAGAGAGAGAGGAGGAAGCAGGCTCCCTGCTGAGCAGAGAGCCCAATGGGGCTCGATCCCAGGACCCTGAGATCATGACCTGAGCCAAAGGCAGAGGCTTTAACCCACTGAGCCACCCAGGTGTCCCTCTGCATATCTAAGTAACAGATTTTAAGGTTCCCATCATGTTCTATTTCTTCACTTGTGTGATGACTACTGGGGTACTAGTTTCATTTTATTCTTTAAATGGTATTTTTACAGGTGACAGACTATGAACATTTCTACCACCTATGTAATAGGAAAACATTTAGCTCCCTCTGAGTTCTCTCTTCTTGGCTTTGGATTTTACTTTCACAATCCATAACCAGATCAGGGTAATCTGGAGGCTCATCTCTTTTACTAGCTCTTGGGGCTCAGTGTGTGTGAGACTGGAGATGTGGGAAACTGGCTATAAATGCCTTTTTTTTTTTTTTTTTTTGCAGATTCTCTTTTCTGATGGTCCCATGGTCCATACCTGGGGGAAGCAGAAAATAGCCCATTTGGCCAGAAAAGCAGGTTCTATTCTCTAGTTCAGCTGCACCAGGAATTTTTATCTCCACATTTTCCATTGTCTATATTCCAGTTGGTTCAAAATCCATAGGAGAAAGCTGGTAATATAATAAATACTTTTAAAATTAATGCCCACAAACATAAAACCCTCCCTGAATCTTAAATAATGATGACTGCGCAGAATGAAGGCTTATGTATATCTCTTTTTAATGTCCTTGTCTTCACTCTATGAGCACCCCAAAACTCTGACACTGTCTTTATTTCTGTTAATTTTTCTTAAACATTTTTATTTATTTATTTGACAGAGAGAAATCACAAGTAGATGGAGAGGCAGGCAGAGAGAGAGAGAGAGAGGAGGAAGCAGGCTCCATGCTGAGCAGAGAGCCCGATGCAGGACTTGATCCCAGGACCCTGAGATCATGACCCAAGCTGAAGGCAGCAGCTAACCCACTGAGCCACCCAGGCGCCCCTACAACAACTATGCTTTCTTGAAGATACGAGTATCTTGACTGATTCTGCCTGGGTCATGTGTCAATCCTCACCAAATCACTGTGGCCCCGGAAACGTGAGTGTGTGGAGTTAGTACCATATAAATCACATGAAATTAATTTATCACAGGATAGGGGAGGGATAGTTCTCCCAAAGGAAAGAAAGTTGGGTAGACAAAAAGAAATAGACACATCACAGTCTTCTGGAGAGCCGGGACACGTAAGACAGTTGTTTGTATTCTATACAGGATATTGTTCTATACAGGATATTGCCTTGACTTTGACAGTAAAAAATATTTGGATTCACTGATGCTTTTAAGTGTCAAACAATTTTGTAATGCAGTTAATTATCTTCCCTTGTTCCAGTTTTCCCTTTTTTTTTTTTTTTTTAATTTATTTGACAGAGAGAGAGAGAGACATCACAAGTAGGCAGAGAGGCAGGCAGAGAGAGAGATGGGAAGCAGGCTCCCTGCAGAGCAGAGAGCCTGATGTGGGGCTGGATCCCAGGACCCTGAAATCAGGACCTGAGCCAAAGGCAGAGGCTTAACCCACTGAGCCATGCAGGTGCCCCCAGTTTTCCCTTTTTAGTTATGTTCACTCACTCTCATGTTAAAATGGGTTTGAGAAACTATCCAAAACAAAGAGCATCCTTTTGGAACAGTGTGTATATAATGAAAATCAAAGAGCCCAGTAGCCTAAAAACCAGTCAAATCCCAGTGCTATCTTTTAGTAGCTGTATATTTTTATACAAATTATTTAACCTATCCAAACTCACTTTTCCTTATTTATAAAATAACAATAATAATACTTACAGTCATGTGTTTGTTATGAAAATTGAAAGAGATAATTTACATAAAGTCTGAACATTAGAATTGTAATGTTCAAATGGTTTCTACTGTTACTTTTAATGTTTATTCCCCAACAGTAGTTTGGCATCTTATTTGAGGATATCTTGATTGGTAAGTGAAAAGTTTATATGAAAATAATAATGCAAATAATCCGTTTGTGGTTAATTCAAAGTTAAAGCTAAGCACTCTTTTTTAAAAAAATATTCTATTTATTTGAGAGAGAGCGAGCGAGCACGAGCAGGGGGAGGGGCAGGGGGAGAAGCAGACTCCCCATTGAGCAGGGAGCCCAACTTGGTACTCAATCCCAGAACCCTAGGATCATGATGAAGGCAGACGCTTAACTGACTAAGCCATCCAGACACTCGAAGCTTAATACTCTTAAAAAGCTTTGTATTCAATATTACATTACATTACTTACATAACTTTAAGATACCACAGAAAACACATATGGGAACTGTCCACAGACAAATTGCGTTCTTCTTCTGTATCCTGAAAGAAAATGGAAAATAAACTAAGATATATAAATGTAACTTTAAAATAAATACACATTTGGATACAAGCATAGGAGTCACAGAGGAACTAAATTAAATATCTAAGATCAGAGGAAGTAAAATGAACAAACTTCAGAATGGAACTAATGAATATTCATATAATACTAGTTCTATTCTTTAGCTACTCTTTGTAATTAAGAATTTACTATCAGGAGTGACAAATTTAGCGTATTGTTTCTGTTATATTTGTCTTTGTGAAATAATGAAACATGTATATATGTGTCTTTTTACCCGGTTCCTGCTAATATTCAGTCTCTGACTCTGGTGCCTGATGCTTCAGTCCTATAGTTCTTATAATCTCCCAAATGACCAGAGGGTCTGACATAGAGCTTTCTTTTGTTCTAATGAGGCAATCCTGGGTGGCCTCCTGGATGGGAACTGGTCCCTATGAAGGCCACACCATCATTAGAAGCTTGGAACTTTTAGCTCAACCTCCCACCCTCTGGAGAGGGGAGAGGAACTAGAAAATGAGTTAATCATTGATCATGCTTATGGGATGAAGCCCCTGTAAAAATCAGAGTGCTTCCAGGTTGGTAAACGCGTCCACTGGCAGGTTGACGCAGCCCAACTCCACGGGCCAGAAACTCCTGTGCTCGGGGCCTTTCCAGACCTTGCCTTAGGCACCTCCTTTCTGGCTGTTCATTTGTATCCTTTATCATATCTTTTATTATTATAACCAGTAAATGGTTTATTGTATTTATATTTATAGTATTTATTATTTATTTATTATTATAACTGGTAAATGTTTCCCTGAGCTCCGTGTGCTGTTCTAGCACATTTTTGAACCTGAAGACAAGGTTGTGGAAACCTTGGTTTATAGCCAGTCAGTCAGGTGACAAACTGGAACCTGCAATTGGCATGTGAAGTGGGACAGTCTTGCGGGACTGCGCCCTTGACTGGTAGGATGTGAAGTTACTCCATGCAGAAGATGCCAGAACTCTGACTCGTAGGATATTCCGCTGGTGTCAGAAACAGTCCGCCTGGAAACCAACCCCCACACCACATCTGCTAACATAAGTGCTCTCTGTGAGTGCGTAAAGGAAAACAGTGAGTTTTCATAGACAGTCTTGCTCACGGAAAACACAATTCAATTAATTTTCTTGTTTAATGGTTCTGAATCAGAGATGATTTTGCTCACCAAGGATACTGGAGACAATTTTGATTGTTGTATCTGAGTGCTTTTGACAGTATTTCAAAAGTCACATGTACATCCTTAAAGGTTGTAAGATCTGATGAGACCATACATAAATGGCAAAGATATTCTTATATATGTATGTTTGTCTGGACAAAATTTCTATATAACATTTCACATTTGGGCTTCCAACATACGACCGGAGTGAAAGGAGTAAGCCTTTACTTGTTTGGGAATTTTGCCCATGAACCTGGTGAATATTCATAAACTCAAAAGCCAAATTCAACTATTTTTCAATCTATAAGTTTTGAAAAAATGAATTAATATTCAGCTGGCCTCTCCCATAGCACTCTACTTATTATCTGAAAATAAAGATTATTCATTAAAAAGAAGGCACAAGCACCAAAATAAAGAAAAGATTTGTCACATGGAGTCTCTCCAGCAATGGCTTTGGGCACATTTTTGTGGGAACATCACGTATGAGGTGCATGGCCAGTATCTGTTACTAATTAGCAGAGAGCCAATGTTTTTAATGCTTAACTCTTTCTTTTTTTGTAACAAGAGAGGATTCAACATCACTCTCATGTATTTGCATTCACATATGCTTTCTTGAAGAAATTATCATAAAAACAAACTTGACAAAGATGGCTTTTAATCCAGAGAATTGTTATAAAAGTATATAACATAAGACTCACTAGGTAGGGAGTACTATTATCATTAAGATTAAGATGGTAACTGGGGCTTTAACATACTTGGTGAAAAGGCTAAGATAAAAATCACATATCATTTTATAACTGAATTTTTAAATATTTATTTATTTATTTGAGAGAGCACACAGAGGGAAAGGGAGAGGGAGAAGCAGACTCCCCACTGAGCTGGGACACCCCCCCTCCAACATGGGGCTTGATCCCAGGACCCTGGGATCATGACCCGAGCCAAAGGCAGATGGCTAACCAACAGAGCCACACAAGCACCCATCATTTCTTAACTTACAATCTGCTATGAGATATACCTGAAAATTGTCATATTGACAATTTAAAAATACCTCTGATTTATACTTAACACTTCTACTATTTAAAACAGGTTGAAAGCTCAAAATAAGGAAAATAAAATGCAACAGAGACACTTATGCAAGATTTAATAACTTGTCTTTAAAATCAACTTACTGGGCCAATAAGAAGTGGTCTTATAGTCTGAATACCAGGAGAAGAACAACGCAGTTCTGTCTTGGGAGAGCTAGTATTTAAAAAGAACAGGGAGATAAATAAGCATAGATACATACAAGATTAGTAAAAATTCCCGTATTGCTTTTTAAGTCTAAAAACATCAGTTGTATGTTAACAAGAAAAATTAAAAATATAGCAATATTTTACTTTTACTTTTCAAAGAGATTTTTGTCTTTCTTTTCACATCTATGTAATGGGAAGAAATTTACGTTCAATCACAGCCTTGGATCTGAACATCCACAGTATATGAATATGTTTTTATGTGTAAATGCATGCTTTATGTTGACATTCACAGCAAAAATTTTACCTTTTATTTTTTACAGAACAAGTTGCTGGCACACTCCACTCAGAAAATAATGTTCCTTCATACTCTAACTTAATCTAAAAAAGAAGATAAAATAGTTCAAACAAAAGTCTTCTCCAAAATTTTTATCTCAATGCTCTGATGGAGGGCTCAATTTCCTGGGTCCTTACTATTTAAAAAAAAAAAAAAAGAATAACTAAAATTTGATTCCTTTACAATTTTATAAAGTAATGTGACAAAGGAAAAGTAACTTAACTTTTCCAAGATGCTTCAGATGTCTCCCCCCCAACCAAAACTATGATTCTTTTTTTATTTTATGTCAGAAATAATCTATCAAGTATCCAGCAGGTGACTGGCACTCCAGTAAATTCTGAGGATAAAGAAAAATGAGTGAGACAAGATCCTTCCATTAAAAACAAGTCATGGTAAATTCTGAGGTCCTACTCTTCGCATATCACTGACTCACCCACGGTAACTCCCATCATTCACACCTTCTCTATTTCCTTACTTTTTTTCTGTTTCCACATTCTTTGATTTATAAGTTCTTTCTTTCTTTTCTTGGATCAGGATACTGATCCAATTTCTAACATCATCAGTCTTAGTCTTAACATTGGTTCTCTCTCTCTCTCTTTTTTTTTTTTTTAAAGAGTCTCCGGGCCCTGGGTGGAGTCCAGCATGGGGCCTGAACTCAAAACCCTGAGCTGAGATCAAGAGTCAGACACAACTGACTGAGCCACCCAGGTTCCCCTGGTCCTCTTCTTAAGCCAGGGTTGGAACCCAACTTCACATTTATTGCAACAATTATGTGCACAAACACATGTAGTCATTTCATGTAGATATACATCTGTAAAAACTGCTTCAGTTTTTTTAGCGGTAAAATGGGGATTATAAGACCAGCTCTGTCATAAATTTAAATTATAGGATTAATGACAATGTATAAGAAGAAAAAAGGAAAAAAAATCACCAGAAGATATAACATAACCCTGAAATATATAAAGCAAAACAATTCTTTTGAGTATACTTGACACAGGAGGTATGGCAGAGTGATTCTGCAGATCTTTACATTGTGCCACGTTCACTGCAAGTGTAGCCCCCACCTGTGCTGATAGTTTGCTATTACAGTATCATCAACTACATTCCTTAGACTGTGTCTTTTTTCCCCCTGACTTACTCATTTCATAACTGGAAGCCTATACCTCCCACTCCCATTCACCCATTTTGCCCAACCCATCACCCTTCCCTCTGGAGACCATCAGTTTGTTCTCTGTATTTATAGGTCTGATTTTGCCCTTTATTCATTTGTTGTTGCCATTGTTGTTTTTTAAGATTCCACTTATGAGTGAAATCATATGGTATTTATCTTTCTCAGCATGATTTATTTCACTTAATATACCCTCTCAGTCTCCCATGTTGTTTCAAATGGCATGATCTTATCCTTTGGTATGGCTGTGTAATATTCTGGTGTGTGTGTGTGTGTGTGTGTGTGTGTGTGTGTGTGTGTGTGTGTTTCTTAACCATTCATCTTCTTTTTTTTTTTTAAAGATTCTTTTTTTTTTTTTTTAAGATTATTTATTTATTTATTTGACAGAGAGAGATCACAAGTAGGCAGAGAGGCAGGCAGAGAGAGAGAGAGGAGGAAGCAGGCTCCATGCTGAGCAGAGAGCCCAATGCGGGACTCAATCCCAGGACCCTGAGATCATGACCTGAGCTAAAGGCAGCAGCTTAACCCACTGAGCCACCCAGGCGCCCTTTTTTAAAGATTCTATTCACTCATTTGACAGGCAGAGATCACAAGTAGGCAGAGAGGCAGGCAGAGAGAGAGGAGGAAGCAGGCTCCCCACTGAGCAAAGAGCTCGACGCGGGGCTCGATGCCGGGACCCTGGGATCATGACCCGAGCTGAAGGCAGAGGCTTTAACCCACTGAGCCACCCAGGCCCCCCAACCATTCATCTTTTGATAAGAAATCTTCTTCATCCATTCATCTATTGATAGATACTTAGGTTGCTTCTGTATCTAGTTATTGTCAATAACGTTGCAATAAACGTAGGTGTGCACATGCCTTTTTGAATTAGTGTTTTCATTTTCTTTGGGTAAATACCCAGTACTGGAATTACTGGGTCATATGGTATTTCTATTTTTAAATTTTTTAGATTTATTTAAGAGAGAGAGTAAGAAATATCTTCAGAAGGGGGAGGGGCAGAGGAAGAGAATCTTAAGCAGACTCCATGCTGAGCATGGAGCTCTGTGTGGGGCTCAATCCTGTGACCCTGAGATCATGAACTGAGCTGAAACCAAGAGCAGAGTGCTTAACTGACTTAGCTTCCCAGGTGCCCCTCTATTTTTAATTTTTAAAGTTACCTCCATACTGTTTCTCCACAATGGCTGCATCAGTTTGCATTCCCACCAACAGTGCACAAAACTTCTTTTTTCTCCACATCGTCACTAACACTTGTTATTTATTATGGTTTTGATTCTAGCCCTTCTGATAGGTGTGTGGTAATAGTCTCACTGTGATTTCAATTTGCACTGATGATTAGTAATGTTGAACATTTTTTCATGTCTCTGTTGGTCATCTGTATGTCCTTTGCCTATTTTTTAACTGGATTATTTGGGGGATTTTTCAGTGTTGAGTTGTATAAGTTCTTTATATATTTCAGATATTAACCCTATATCATATACGTCTCTTGCAAATAACATATCCCATTCAGTAAGGTTTTTTTTTGTTCAGTTGGTGGTTTTCTTTGCTATGAAAGAAGGTTTTTTTTTCCTGATGTTGTTCCAATAGTTTGTTTTTGCTTTTGATTTCCTTGCATAGGAGACATCTAGAAAAATGTTAAGGCTGATGTTAGAGAAATTACTGCCTGTGCTCTCATCTAGGATTATTATGGTTTCAGGTCTCAAGTTTAGGTCTTTAGTCCATTTTGAGTTTATTTTTGTATATGGTATAAGACAGTACTTCAATTTCATTCTTTTACATGAAGCTGTCTCATTTTCCCAATACTTTAAAGTATTGGGAAAATGAGACAGCTTCATGTAAAAGAATGAAATTGAAGTATTTTTTCTTTCCCCATTGTATATTCTAGCATCCTTTGTCATAGACTAATTGACAATATATTCATTGGCCTATTTCTGGACTTTCTACTCTTCCATTGATCTGTGTGTATATTTTTGTGCCAGTACCATACTATTTTCATTACTATAGCTTTGTAGTTTATCTCAAAACTTGAGGTTGTGATTCTCCCAACTTTGTCCTTTCTCAACATTGCTTTGGCTATTTGGGTTCTTTTGTGGCTTCATACAAATTATTCCAGTTTTGTGAAAAATGCTGTTGGTATTTTGATAGGGACTACATTGAACCTATACATTATATAAAGCATTGATATAAAGCATGATAGAAGTACCAGGAAAAAATTTAAAAGCCACAAATACAGTGGTAGATTTTTGACACACTTTTCCAAGCTAAAGATAAACCTATACATAAACCTATAAAATTAACCAATGTAAACTAAAATATATTCTTTCCAATCTCACATAGAACATTTAGCAAAATTGATCATATTTACAGAAGTCTTAGCGAATCTCAAAGAATTATCATCACACATACTATGTCTTTGATATTAATAAAATAAAATTAGAATTTCTCATAAAGTTAGCCAGAAGAAATTCTTAAGATATTTGTAATTCTTAAAGGAAAAAAAGAAAACAAAACCTAAACTTTACTTCCAAATGATTCATGAAGTAAAGGAGAAATCACAGTGGAAATTACAAAATATTTATAACTAAAGAATAAAAGTATTCAATGTTCTCAAAAGTTGTGGTATATAGTATAAATAATCCCGAAAATGAAGTTGATAGCCTTAAGTATATACAAAAGTAATAAGGTAGTTTGAAAGTGAATGAACTTGGTTCTCAGTATAAGATGCTAATAAAATAACAACAGAGAAAACCAAAAAAGTAAAAGAAAAGATGCAAAAGGAGGCATTTGCAAAAGAAAATGAATTGGGGGGTGCCTGGGTAGCTCAGTGGTTTGGGCTGCTGCCTTCGGCTTGGGTCATGATCTCAGGGTCCTGGGATCGAGCCCCGCATCGGGCTCTCTGCTCCACAGGAAGCCTGCTTCCCTCTCTCTCTCTCTCTCTCTGCCTGCCTCTCTGCCTACTTGTGATCTCTGTCTGTCAAATAAATAAATAAAATCTTTAAAAAAAGAAAAAAGAAAAAAGAAAATGAATTGGGAAGGGTTAGTGGTGATTCAGTTTTTCAATCTACTCAAATTTCCTTGTAGGCATAGAGAAGACAATTAGGATAGTACCAAAAACAAAAACAAAAACAAAAACAATAACACTGGATAATGTCAACAATAAAACTTAGTGACAAAGTATTCCTCAAAATCCCAAAGTATAAGTGGGTTGGAACAAGCTAGCTAAAACAACCAGACTCACATGGTATCAGCATAAGGCAACAAAAGAAAGCAAATATGGTAGACCTCAGTGTAAGGACCTATTTAGCCAGAGCACTTCCATCCAGTTAAACAGTAACTTTGTTGTCTAAAACTTAAACTGTCCCTCCGCCCCCTTCCCCCAGGGGACTTACTTAAAAACAAGTCCCAGAAACCAGTCCCAGGTAAGAAAGCCCAAATACAAGGGTGGGTCAGGCCAGGTGGAGACATCCATCAGTGGGGGGGTGCATACTGTCTCCCTACTGGGCCCTGCCCTTTGGGCACCTTTTGGGTGCCAACTCTGACCAAGGTGATAGGCTGGCTCAAATATCTACGAGGATAAATTGTAATTCAATTGGTCATTTATGTGTGACCTAACATGACTGTGCAGCTTTCTCTGTGTGTTATAATTTCATTGGCCACCTGAGCGTGGCCAGGTCCAACCACATGGCCTTTGCCCTTAAAAGCTAGTTTGAAGCAGAGAGAGGTCGCCCTCTCTGTAAGAGGCATGGCCCAGAACATTCGATTTGATTCTTGATGCTTGGTGTGAAATAAAGCTTTGCTTGACCTTCGCTTTGTATCAGTCTCACTCCTTTAATCATGGACCCATTATTGGGGGACCTTTCACTCAGAAGAGAAGAACACTGAAATCAGTGATAGGTATTCATTGGAAACCAAGACAGGACAACTGGAATATAGCAACTCTAACCAGAGGGGTTGTTGTACTTTTCAATTTCTAAGTCCAAGAGGTCCATGATAATATTTGAAGGGGCAGAAGAAGCTAGGATCTATGAACACCAAAACCAAGGATCTAAAGATAGCTTCTAGGACAAGGATGTGTAATGAAGGGAAAAGAATCCCAGTTGAGCTGGAAAAGGACAATAAAGACAAAGGAAAGAAAAACTACTGATGAATGAGAGAAGGAAACAGAATCTGGAGATCTCAAAAGTATTAGCCTTATTTTTGGACACTTTACAAAACAACAGAAGAGATAACTCTAAAACTATGAAGTTAAAAAAGTTATTTTGACCCACCCCACCTTAAAGATCAGGTAAATCAATTTCATGTTTAAAAAAAAAAAAGCAAGAGAAAAAGGGTTACAGTCTACTTTCACACAGTTGTTATAAGAAAATACAAAGCAAAATAACATCTCTAAGAACATACCCAATAAATAAGTGAAAGCTACAACTTAATATGAGGGTTAGTCTTACGTATCAACTTGGTTAGATTATAGCACCCAGCTACTTAACATAGGTTTTGCAGTGAGGATATTTTATAGATGTGGTTTACATCTACAATCAGTTGACTTTAAGTAAAAGAGAATGTCTTTGATAATGTTGATGAGGCCTCTTCCATCAGTTGGAGACATTCAGAAAAAAACTGAGGTTTCCTAGAGAAGAAATTCTGCTTCAAGACTGCAGCATTAACTCTCGCCTGAATTTCCAGCCTGCTGGCCTGACCTTAAGATTTCAGAGTCTTCTGTTCCCACAATCACGTGAGCCAATTTCCTAAAATAAATCTTAGTATACATATGTACAAGTTCTATTGGTTCTGTTTCTTTGTGAGAACACTGGTTGATACATCTGGTATTTTAAAATGAGGAAAAGTAAATCCGAGAACGACAGACGTTATGAAAGAACAATATAAATCAGAGTTTGAAACTTGTAAGCTGACTTCTACGTTGGGAAAAATATAGAAACAAAAGAAAAAGTCATTTCAGAAATAAACCAAATTAGAAAAACCACAATTATGAATAAACAATAGATAAGGCTTTGAGAGATACAGGTTTTTAAGAATAAAAGAAATAAAAAGTAATTCAGGAGTAAGTGACAAATATAAAAGATAGGCAAAGAAAATTCAATATATGTATAGTTGGAGATACTGAAGAAGAAAACTGAAGTATTTTTCAACATTAGCTATAATTTGGGACTAGCATGTGAACTAAAATAATTTGAAACAACATATTGAAAAGGGACAGCTCATACCAAGGAAAAAAAATTAAGAATAATTAAAAAAATAAAAGCAACCAGGAGCTATATTAATAAAAGCATTGGGGGGCGCCTGGGTGGCTCAGTGGGTTAGGCCTCTGCTTTTGGCTCGGGTCATGATCTCGGGGTCCTGGGATCGGGTGTCAGGCTCTCTGCTCGGCACGGAGCCTGCCCCCCACCCCCCGTCTGCCTCTCTGTCTACTTGTGATCTCTGTCAAATAAATAAATAAAAATAAATAAAAATCTTAAAAAAAAAAAAAAAAAAAGCATTGGTCTTAAAGAGAATCACTTTGGGGATCTTCACCAAAACAACAAGAATAGCAAAACACATGTTATTCAGAAAGGAAAGACAATCATATTTCCAAAAGACTTTTTGGAAACAACATTTTTTGTCAGAGACAACAAAGTAACATATAGAGAAGGAAACAGAACACAGGGCACCTGGATGGCTAGTCAATTAAGGGTCCAACTCTTGATTTCAGCTCAGGTCATGATCTCAGAGTCATGAGATTGACCCCTGCATTGGGCTCTGTTCTCAGCAGGAAAGCTGCTTAAGATTCTCTCCCTCTGCCCCACTACCCACTCATACTCTCTTCTCTCAAACAAATAAGTAAATATGTAAAAAAAAAAAAAGGAAAGTAGAACAGAAGCCAATAATTTTTATATCCAGATAACCAACTTTTAGATATAAAACCTACAGATAAACTCTTATGACCACAAAATAATTCAGAAACTGGTACTCTTATGAGCCCTTCCTGAGGAATTCACTAGAAGAGCTTCAGACCACCAAAATGACTGCAGAGATATCAACATAAAGATGATGCTAAGTATTACATAAGAATTTTTTTGTGAAGGGCGTGCCTGCGGCTCATGTCATGATCCTACGGTCCTAGGATCAAGTCCTGCATCAGGCTCTCTGCTCAGTGGGGCATCTGCTACTCCCTCTCCCTCTCCCCCTACTCATGCTGGGGTGCCTGGATGGCTCAGTAGGTTAAAGCCTCTGCCTTCAGCTCAGGTCATGGTCCCAGGGTCCTGGGATAGAGCCCTACATCAGGTTCTCTGCTCAGCAGGAAGCCTCTTCCACCTCTCTCTGACTGCCTCTCTGCCTACTTCTGATCTCTTTCTGTCAAATAAAGGATCCAAACAGGAATCTCAGCAAAGAAGATACAGAGATAACAGCACATGAAAAGTTGCTCTATCTCATATGTCATTAGGGAATTGCAAATTAAAACAGTGTGTGTGATATAGCAGCACACATTTATTAGAATGGTGAAAATTCAAAACGCTGACAATTACTAAAGACCGTTGAGGATATGGAGCATCAGAAACTCTCATTCCATGAAAAAACCCTGCATTCTTTGGGGTTCACTACCCAAACACCTATACTATTGCTCCAGGCAATCACTTTCTTATACATTCATTTATTCAGGACATTTCATATTAATAGAATCGTGTGTATGTATCCTTTCTAACTGGCTTCTCCTGCTTAGGGGCGCCTGGCTGGCCCCATCAGTAGAGCATGCTGGAATCATGAGTTTAAGCCCCACATTGGATGCAGAGCTTGCTTAAGGAAATAAAAATAATAAAATAAAATTTAAGAATCTTAGCATTTTAAATACACATACTAAAATATTTATGGATGAAATAATATGTCTGGGATGGCTCTTTTTGTTTATTCACATTTTTTAGATTCCATTTGGAGTGGAGTCATATGGTATTTGCCTGTCTCAGTCTGACTTATTTCACTTAGCATAATATCCTCTAGGTCCATCATGTTGTCTCAAATAGCACAATCTTATCCTTTCTTATAGCTGTGCTATACTCCTGTGTAAGTGTGTGTGTGCATGTGTGTATCACTTCATGTACTGATGGAAACTTAGCTTGCTACTATGCCTTGGCTACTGTAAATAATGCTGCAATAAACACAGAAGTGCATGCATCTTTTTGAGTTAGTGTTTTCATTTTCTTTGAGTAAATATTATTGGATCAAATGGTATCTGTATTTTTAATTTTTTGAGGAACTTCCATACTTTTTTCCACAGAGGATGTATCAATTCATATTCCCACCAACAATAAATGAGGGTTTCTTTTTCACCAGATCCTTATCAACACTTGTTTCTTGTCTTCTTGATTTTGGCCATTTTAATAGCTTGAATTGATATCTCATTGTGATACTGATTTGTATTTCCCTGATGATTAGTAATGGTGAGCATCTTTTCATGTTTCTGTTGGCCTTCTGTATGTCTTCTTCAGAAAAATGTCTTTAGCTGCTCTGACCATTTTAAACCAGATTATTTGTGGGGTTTTTTGCTGTTGTGTAAGTTCTTTATATATTTTGGATATTAACTCCTTATCAGATATGTCATTTGCAAATATCTTTTCCCATTCCATAGGCTGTCTTTTAGTTTTGTAGTTTCCTTTGTTGTGCAAAAGCTTTTTATTTTGATGTAGTCCCAACAGTTTATCAATAGTTTAACAATAGCTTTTTTTTTTCTTTGCCTTAGGAGACATATCTAGAAAGCATTGCTATGGTCATTGTCACAGATATTATAGCCTATGTTCTCTTCTAGGATTTTTCTCATTTCAGATCTCATGTTTAGGTAATTAATCCACTTTTAGGTTTCAGGTTTTGTTTGTTTGTTTTTTAATGTTGTCAGAAAGTAGTCCAGTTTCATTCCTTTTCATATAGCTGCCCAGTTTTCCAACACAATTTATTGGAAAGACTGTCTTTCCCCCATTGTATATTCTAGCAACCCTTGTCATACACTAATTGGCTATATAAATGTGAGTTTATTTCTGGGGTCTCCATTCTGTTCCATTGATCTATGCATTTATTTTTGTACCAGTATCATTCTATTTTGATTACTATAGCTTTGTAGTATATTTTGAAATCTGAAACTGGGGAACCTTCAGCTTTACTTTTCTTTCTCAGTATTGCTTTGGCTATTTGGGGCCACATACAAATTTTAGTATTATTTTTTCTAGTTTTGTGAAAAAGGCTGTTGGTATTTTGATAAGGATTGCATTGAATCTGCGGATTGCTTTGCGTAATATGGACATTTTGACACTATTAGTTCTTTCAATCCATGATTATTAAGTATCTTTCCATCTGTGTTATTTTCAATGTCTTTCATCAGTGTCTTACAGTTTTTGATGGAGTTCAGGTATTTCACCTCTTTGGTTAAGTTTATCACTAGCTATTTTACTATTTTTGATGTGATTGTAAATGGTGTTGTTTTTCAAATTTCTCTTTCTGCAACTTCATTGTTAATGTATAGAAATTGTACAGATTTCTGTTTATTAATTTTGTATCCTGTAACCTTACTGGTTTATTACTTCTACTACTTTTTTGTGGGGTCTTTAGGATTTTCTATGTAAAGTATAATGTGGTCTGCAAATAGTGACAGTTTAACTTGTTTACTAATAAACATGCATCTTATTTCTATTCCTTGTCTGATTGCTGTGGCTAGGACTTCCAGTATGTTCAATAAAAGTGATGAGAGTAGACATCCTTGTCTTGTTCTTTACCTTAGACCTAACCTTGGAGGGAAAGCTCTTGGTTTTTCACCATTGAGTATGGTGGTAGCTGTGGGTTTTTTCCTATATAGCCTTTATTATGTGGAGGTATGTTTCCTCCAATACCATTTTGTTGAGAATCTTTATTGTGAATGGATTTAGAATCCTGTCAAATACTTTTTCTGCATCTACTGAGATAATCGTATAATTTTCGCCTCATTTTATTGAGGTGGTTAATGATGCTGATTGATTTACAGAAACTGAACCATCCTTGCACTCCCAAATAAAGCCCACCTGATTGTTTAGTATATTGTTGTGTGCAGTTTGCTATTTCATTGAGGTATGCTGTGTTTCCATTTTCATTTGTGTCAAGTTATTGTTTGATTTCTCTCTCAATTTGTTTTTTCAGGCATTGGCTATCCAGTAGATTTTTCAGCAGAAATATTGCAGGCCGGAAAGGAGTGGCACAAGATATTCAAAGTGCTGAAAGAAAAAACTTCCATATAAGAATACTCTGTGCAGCAAAGCTTTCCTACAGAATTGAAGAAGAAATAGAATTTTCCAGATTAACAAAAGCTAAAGGAGTTTATCATCACTAAAATGGCCTTACAAGAAATTCAAAAGTGACTTCATGCTGAAAAAAAAGTTAGGTGGGTGCTAATTAGTAATAAAACATGAAATAATAAATTTCTCTTAAAAGATATAAAATAAAGGTAATGGGTTAATTAGTTATAAAACTAGTGTGAGGGTTAAGAGACCAAAGTAAAAATATAACTTTAATAATTTGTTAAAGGATGCATAAAATAAAAAAAGGTATAAAATGTGACATTAAAAACAATGTGCAAGGGCACCTGGGTGGATCAGTGGGTTAAGCCTCTGCCTTTGGCTCAGGTCTATGATCTCAGGGTCCTGGGATCAAGCCCCACATCAGGCTCTCTGCTCAGCAGTGAGCCTGCTTCCGCCTCTCTCTCTGCCTGCCTCTCTGCCTACTTGTGATCTCTCTCTGTGGCAAATGAATAAATAAAATCTTAAAAAAAATGTGCAAAGGGTGAGTAAAAGTTTAGAGCTTTAGACTGTGATCAAACAAGTTATTATCTACTGAAAACAAACTTGTTACAATTTTTTGTATGTAAGCCTCACAATAACCACAAAGCAAAAACTTATAGTGGATACAAAAAAGATAAAGAATCTAAGCATACCACAAAAGAAAGTCATCAAATCACAGAGAGCAGAGAATAAGAAAAACACATAGAAAATTACAGACCAGCCAGAATACAGTTAACAAAATGGCAGTAAGTAGAGTCATACCTCATGTTATTGTGCTTCACTTTGCAGATAGCGCTTTTTTTTTTCAACTGATGAATTATGGCATTGCTGCTTTTTAAGAAACCTCCATGTGCTTAACTTTTTTAAAAAAATATTTTATTTATTTATGTGTCAGAGGGAGTGAGCACAGGCAGACAGAGTGGCAGGCAGAGGCAGAGGGAGAAGCATGCTCCCTGCTGAGCAAGGAGCCCATGTGGGACTCGATCCCAGGACCCTGGGATCATGACCTCAGCTGAAGGCAGGCACTCAACCAACTGAGCCACCCAGGCATCCCTGTGCTTAACTTTTGACATTTAAATTATAATTTAAATAATTTGGGTTCTTCTTATTTGGAACTCTCTGGGCTTCCTGGATCTAGATGTCTGTTTCCTTTCCCAGGTTAGAGAAGTTTTCAGTATTTCTTACAAATTTTTCTGCTCCTTTCACTCTTCTCCTTTTGGGACCCTATAATGTAAATGTTAGTCCATTTGATGTTCTTCTATAAATGCCTTAAAATATGTTTAGTTTTTTCTGCATTCTTTTTTCTTTTTACTGCTCTGTTTAGGTGAATTCCACTGCTCTGTCTTCACGTTCACAGATCCTTTCCTGGCCTAGTCTGACATTGAACCCTGTGTACTTTTCAGTTCAGTTACTGTGTCCTTCAGTTCTGTGACTTCCATTTGGTATCTTCTTATATTTTGTATCTCTTGGTTGAAGCTCTTACCATATTCATCCATTCTTCTCCTGAGTTCTGTGAGCATCTTTATGACCCTTACTTTGAACTCTTTTTTAGGTAAATTATTTATCTCCATTTCACTGAGGTTTTTGTTTGAGCTTTTATCTAAGTCTCTTGTTTGGAACATACTCCTCTGTTTCTCCTATTTCCTTGACTCTCTTGTGTACATTGTTACACATTAAATAAAATAACCACATCTCTTAGTCTTGGAGGAGTGGTCTTGTGTAAAAGATGAGTCTTATCATTTAACCTTGCCCTAGCTCTTTGCTCTTTCAAAACTTTGTGATTTTCCAAGCAGTCTATTTTGTTTTTAATAACTCCCAGTATACGAGGATGTGCCAAGTCCAGTCATTGTTCCAAAGGGAGGATCTCAGCCAGCACCTAGATTCATGGTGGCTGGAAGCTAAACACTCAAGCAGCAGCTTTTAAAGTAAACAAATAAATACAGTCCACGAGACTACAAGTGTAAGCAATGGTCACCAGAGCCAGGCATTCTGGAGGTATCCCGTGGGCAGCACCAGGCTCTAGACAAATGCATAAGTTCCTTTCTGGGAGATACTGGCAAGCTGTAGTGAGGCAGAGGGAAAGTACAGAGATGGCCTCCACCAGTTTATGTTACCTGAGAGCACCTTCATAGGTTCCTGGATGGTGTGTCAAATCCGAATCCTGGGCCTCATGCCAAAGCTCCAGGAAAAGCAAATAGGTAGAAAAACTTATTTTAAAATGCTTTCCATTAAGATTTGTGAACTATTTAATCCCTAAAGTATCTTCTGTACATTCAATATTTTCTTTCTTTCTTTGAATATCACCTGTAAGCAACCTGCAAAGCCACGGTTTTACCATCTACTCGCTTACATTTTGTCTACTTCCTTTGTTGAAAATCAGACTCTCGCTCCCAATTTTCATTTCTGTAATGACATAACTCCATTGTTTTGTTTACTAATTATCAATTATACATGACACATTTCTGTCACCTCCGGAAAAATGATAAAGGGACAGCAGAGATCAAAAAAGACTTTTAGGGGGTGCCTGGCTGGCTCAGTTGATGGAGCATGCGACTCTTGATCTCAGGGTTGTGCATTTGAGCCCCATGTTAGGTGTAGAGATTACTTAGAAAAAAGGAGATTTTTAAAATGACTAATAAAATGGTCAATTATACAATAAAGCTGTTCAAGAAACAAAGATGAAATACATAAATAAATGATATTAAATAAACTAACTACAAATAACAACAATTTAACTGGTAAGTACAGCTTTAATAAGAAATGGATAGCAATGAATTTAAAAACAAATGACACTGTAAAAGAAAACATAGTTTTATATAGATTCCTCTGCCTGATTCTGAATAGTGTAAATATAATGATATATATAAACATAGAATGTAAGTGTAAACTGATACAATTATTTTATAAAATCTTTTGGCACTATTGACTACAGCTGAACACGTGCATAATACCCATAATACGACTAACCAATCCCACTCCTAGCAGAAACGTATATATATATACATAAAGCAGAAGATGGGCATAAAAATGTTGATAGTAGGCTACCATGTCTAGTACTCCACTAATCAAAGCAGACTAAAAAGACTAAAAACAGAAATAATCTAATTGCTTATCTAGAGTAAAATGATGCATATAGTATGATTTGTTAATTCAAAGGAAGAGTAGGTAGCAATGCAGCTACATGAAACAAGAGAGGATCAGTCAACTCTACCCATAGGAAAGAAGAGAGCTCAGAAATTGATACAACTATATATGGAAAAAAAGATAATGCCAGAAAAATAATAGAAAACACTAAGTTGTTTAATAGGTGGTGGTTCATTATGTGAAGAAAATAATATGAATGCATACTCTAGATTATATATAAGTGGATTCCAGATGGATTTATAACCTATATTTGAAAGGTCAAGATATAACACATATAAATGAATAGACAGGATAAATATCTTCATAACTCTGGGCAGGAAAAGATTTTTCATAAGATTCTAAAAAAGTAGAAAGTATGAGGTCAAAAAGCATGTGTGTGGGTATATGTGTATGTAGGGGGGCTGGTTTGGCTCAGGAAAATTGAACTTTCTCTTAAAAAATAAAATATCTACAGACAACATTAATAGTTAGATGAGTAGATGAGAGAGAAGAAAATGAAACATTTAAAACCAACATTTAATTAATATAGAGGGTGGAAGGGATACAGCACTCCATAAATTAACAAGAAAAGGGCACAAAATTAAATAGAAAATGGACAAAAGGTATGACCTTCCAGAGAAGACTGCATAAATATGGGAAGAGATGCTCAAAACCACACGTCACCAGAGAGTTGAAAATAACAACAGCAATAAACGATTATACATAGTAACAAAATTGGTTTAAAAAAAAAGAAAAGAAAATTCAGTAATATCAAACTTTGGTGAAGATGTGCACTAGGTGAAAGTATTAACTCCAACTGCCATTCAAGAACAATCATGGAGAATTTAGTTAATCAGGTGTTCGCTCTCCCTATGTCCCAGCAACTATAGTTGAAAAATTATTGCGCAGACCCATAAAAGAACATGTAAAAGGGCATTCATCACAGTGTTGTTTGTGGAGATAGAAAGCCATGTGTCCATCACTGGGGGGTGGGGAGCGCTGTACAAATAAAATAAATCACATACATACTAGTGTGTGGTAGGCAGCATTACGAAGAAATTAAGTAAACAAAGTATTGAAAAAAAAAGTAATATAGAGAATGAAATCTACGGCTTCAGTGACCATTCATCCCAGTTTGTCAAGGCAGTTGTGATCCATATCTGTTGTCCCAGCGTAAATATTAATAGCACTATCTTTCATTTTCAACAGTTTACACAATATAGTGTATGGCCACCCTATCTGTCAATATTACATCACAAAAAACTCAAAACCGTACCACTTATATCTGCTACATATATATTTAAGGACATTTATTGGCAAGGGGGTTTATATTAGGATGATAAATGAGACAAAGGAAATGAAATAAAAATGTATAACTGTGCTATACAACTGAGTATAAAATACTGCTTTAAGGCAGAAAATAATAGTATAAATAAATATCTAATAAATAATATATTTATTCTTATAAATATATTTATAATTATATAAATAATATAAATTATATTATATAAAAATAAATATAAATTATATAGATATAAATATAAATAAACTATAGTTTGAAAAATATATATACACTTACAGTACTTCTGGTACTAAAAATGAGATAGTTTGGGCTGTTAGTGGAATACCTGTGGAGGAAAAAGGGCAAATACAAACATTAAACATAATTTCTTCTCCAAATAAGAGGGATTCTATAGTAAGCCCAGAAGTAGACATAAGTAGGTAGGGAAATTTTGTATAGGACAGAGGTGATGTTCAATAAATAGAGCTGGAAAATGGATCTGGATTCATAAGGAGAAAGAACTAATCACAGTCCTATCTTAGATCATTGAAGAAAGGCAACTCCATTGGGATAACAAATGTTAAAACAATATTCTTAGGAGAAAATTTAGGTAAATGTCTCTTAGACGTTGGGAAGAAAGAATTATTTAAAGACATCTACCTTGAATTCTCCATCCTCTCCCCCCAAAAAGCTAACAATAAAAAACCATTACATGAAATTTTGTCCTTTAAAAGAACACCTTATTAAGATATAAAAATTCAAGGAGCCTGTGACTACCATAACAAACAATAATATCTTTGTCTTCATTAAACTCTCATTGAGGAGCACCTGGGTGGCTCAGTGGGTTAAGCCGCTGCCTTCGGCTCAGGTCATGATCTCAGGGTCCTGGGATCGAGTCCCACATCAGGCTCTCTGCTCAGCAGGGAGCCTGCTTCCTCCTCTCTCTGCCTGCCTCTCTGCCTACTTGCGATCTCTGTCTGTCAAATAAATAAATAAATAAATCTTTAAACTCTCATTGAAAATTTAGGGAAGGGAAAGAAATTTAGCATTCTCTTCAGTTACGAAGCTAGACCCGGGGTTGGCAAGCCAAGGTCAAATTCCACCTTTTTTGTAAATAAATTTTCATTGACCCACGGGCCACATCCATTGGTTTACTACTGTTGTGGTGCACATGGCAGAGTTGGGTGGTTAACACACAGATTGTTATCAGCTGAAAAGCCTGAAGTATTTACTACCTGGCCCTTACAGGAAGTTTGGTGACCTCTGGTGTACAGTATAAAGTTTTTGAAGTCCCGAATTTACAGGCCATCCTTAATATCCCTTATCCATATCCAATGTTTGCCAGGCACGTGATGGGAGTTCAATGTATTTTCGCATTCGAGCCTCACAAGAATCCCATGAGACAGGTTTTATTTTCTTCACTTTATAGAGGAGAAAACAGAAGCTTACAAAGTTCTGTGAGAATGCTGTCTTTTTCCTTTTTCTCACCACTTCACTGACCCTTTCGAAGGCTACTCGGACTCTCTTCCATGCCTCCTCCATCGTCCAATGAGGCGCCCTGGATCCCTGCCCTCTGAAATCGCTGTTATAGTTTAATGGATTGTCGGAATTTTTACATCATAATGTTAGAGAGTACTAGTTAGTCATAGCAGGACCTCCATTGAATGGAATGTTCACAATATTATTTTTCGGGTTAATTATCTGTATATTAACCCGTTGAAAATCTTAAAATATTTTGATACACTTCCCAGTCCAGCAGTTACTGAACACTGAACAAAAATCACACTTGCACTGAGGATTTCTCGGAACTTGGAAAGCTTTCCCTCCCTAAATCAGGTCTGACTCAACTCTCCGTCCTTCTGCGGGAATCACAACCCTTCCATCCGCACAGTGCTTACGCTGGATAAAGCACTTTTCACCAACCACCCCTACACCCGCCTCACGGAGACCGTCAACTACCTAGTTAGCCTTGAGAAGTCCCCAGGGGCGACTTTGGGGCTCTCATTTGCTCCTCTCCGGCAACACAGGGTTGCCGCGGCAGAAAAGGAGTCTGGGGGCTCAGTGGTCCCACGGAGTTACCCAGACCCTGGAGGAGCAGAGCCCTAACACTGCTCTTCATTCTCCGCCCTCACCCCGCCGAAACTCTCGGGAGGGGCGCCGGGAGCCGGGGCTCCGGGTGGTGGTCCCCGGGGGCGGGGGCGGGGCCCCAGGGGCGACCCCCGCCCGGTGCTGCGGGGCGCCCCTGGCGTCTGTCTACCTCCACACGGCCCAGCCGCAGCAGCTCAGCCACGGCAGCAGCACCGCCACTCCCTGGGCTGACATGGCGCCCGGACAGCCTCCGCCCAACCGCCCCGGCCGCGTCCGCCCCGGCCTCGCGCGCGCTCTCGGGGGGCGCCGCCGGACCCGCGGAGGAGGCGCTGGGGGTCCGCGCGCCCCGGGACGGGGCGGGGCGGGCTGTCCCCGCCCGCGAAGGCGACTGCGTGTGCGCATGCGTGCCAGCGCGCGCCGCTACCTGGCTTCCCAGGAACGTCGCAGTCGGTCAGAGTCGAAAATATAAACCCGTCTTGAGGAAAGGCAGAAACCGTGCTGTTTTGGAATGAGACAGCAAAACCACTTCGGAAAATCCCTGGCTGAACGAGGGTGAAGCTTTTAAGTTGCGGTATCTTAGCCCAAAATTTTCGTTGTGACCGTGTATCAGTACTGCGATAACAAACAACGTAGTCCGGTTCGTGCTTTTCCAGGTGAGGTTTCCGTAAATGGTTAAGTTCACCGGACGCGAGCAGTAACGGGTGCTTGCTTACTGAGCGCCTCCCTGAGGTCCAACCCACCTGGCGCACTTGGGTACAAAGAAATAGGACCGCTCTCTGGTTTAGGAAGGGGTCTGTAATCTTGTGGTGAAGCCAAAATAAACAAATACCAAACCCGTCACATACTGTTATAATTTATCTGTTTATTTGTGGGTGGGCCGAACAATCGGAGTCCTTGAGTGCTGCAACTCTATCTTTGCTCCTCTTTACGTCCTCAGGGCCCAGGACCTGCGTAGTTTGTAGTGGGTCCTCCATGGTCACCGACAACGAAGCATGGAGTAAAACCGGTGTCATACTACAGTACGCGCGAGGTTCGTTAGAGAGCGTGACTGTGTGCATATGATGTATATGCAGTAGACACTGGATTTAATGTGACTCGGATATTCCCACTTTTAAGTCCCGTAAAATAAGGGTAAGGTAGTACTACTTACATGGTTGTGGGATTGAAAAGCGCGAAGTGCATCCCAGGATTTGGCACAAACGATACATCACTGTTGCCTTCCTCCCCCTCTGAGCCTCTATTACTAATGTGTAATAGTTTTCAGTTCAGATTTTCGGTTCCAGGGTCCTCTATTGCTCCACTTTGGAATACACCCTTTTCGACCCCCGTGCCCCCTCTGTTCTTACTTGTAGACCTTTCGTTCCCAGTTCTAAATCTGTACGTTTCCACTCCATCCCATTTGTAGTTTGGAACCACCCTTTGTGCTTGGCACACAGTACCCCTACCCTTAATAAAAACAAGTCGTCAAAAAATAATTTGAAAACGCCTTCAGAGAGGGTGAGCTGGAGACGACAACCAGCATGGCACCAGAAAACGTCGCCTCGGCCCAGGGCGTTGCATGCCGGGAGTTGTAGTGCGACGCTCGAGCGCGCACCTCCGCGCCTCTCCGGTTTGAAAAGCGGGAGAAGGGCAGGTAGGCGGGGCGTCGAGGCGACGCGCGCTGGAGGCCCCGCCCCGGCCCCCTTCCGCTCGCGGGGCTCGCTCTGGGGTGGCGCGCCGGGCTGCGGAAGGGGCGTGGCCTCGGTCCCGGGTGGCGGCGGTTGCCGCCACCGGGGCCTCTTCCTGCGGGCGGTGCTGCGGCTGCCGGCCTGCGCGGGGCAGTCATGGTCGCCCCTTGAGTGGGCTGTGGCGGAGAGCGGGGCGGGGCCTGGCTGGAGGGTGGTGGCCCGGCGGGGGCGGGGGCGGGGGCGGGGCCGGCCTCTGGCTCCTTCTTCCTCCGCATGTGGCTGGCGGCCGCAGAGCGGTTCAGTTCGCGCACTCGTCGTCGCCCGCGCCTCTTTCGGGCTCTCCTCGCGTCACTGGAGCCATGGCGTTCGCCGAGACCAACCCGGCGGCATCCTCCCTGCCCAACGGCGACTGTGGCCGCCCCGGGGCGCGGCCCGGGGGGAACCGGGTGACGGTGGTGCTGGGCGCGCAGTGGGGCGACGAAGGCAAAGGGAAGGTGGTGGATCTGCTGGCGCAGGACGCCGACATCGTGTGCCGCTGCCAGGTGAGGCGACCGGGCTGTGACGGGCAGCCGGGCCCGAGGGCGCGGGCGCGGAACCTGGCTCCATCGTCCCAAAGAAGGTGTCACCTTGAGGTTCTCTCCCGCTCGGAGCTGCGGCGACGTGGAGAAATGGCGGGAGGTCAGAGACCCCTGACCTGAGGTCCTGGGCTGAGGGTTGCGGTGGCGCTGGAGGAAACCAGGGTGGACCCGGAGTCCCCGAGAGATGCGCGATGCCCGGGGAGTAGCAGTTTTCCGTCTGGGGGCCAGTGCCCAGCCCCGAGCTTGGGGCCGGGGTGGGGGTGGGATACGGTCTGAGTTGGAGGAGCTGCCGCCAGAGGCCTGCTCCCGACTCCGGGCGGAGACCCCTCGCGGCCGCGAGCCCCCTCCTCCCCCCAATCGCCCACCCACCCACCGAGACCAAGTGGGACTGGATTGTTCCGACGCGCCCGAAAAGCCTCTCGCCATCCCCCACCTGCAGGCCCCCGGTGTTCAGACCTTTGCCGCCTCCGGTCCACTTTGTTGACATGAGAACCCATCCCCGCCTTTTGGACGGTTAATGGCCCGGGTTTTCGACTCCGTATTCCGCGTATTGATATTAAGGGTAGATGATTTTTACTCGTCGGTCCCAGAGGAGAGAATCCCAGCTCTTTTGCGAGTGAGGCAAGTAAATACGTGGATGTCAGATCTGGTGTTTAGAAATATTTACATTGTTACGCTCACATGGAAAGTGAACTTTCGGGAAATGGATTGGTAATGTACTTCCTACCGGGAGACACGTGGTTTTCAGTGTAAGCTTTCTTCCTATTTGTCGCTTGCTTTTGAAGCAGCCTCTAGGCTACGCTTTTGTAAAGGCTCTTAGATAACTATTACCAATTTCAAAATTCGAACTAGTTGAGCAATAACCACTTTCAAAACAAATTGTAATATGTCTGAAACGAGCTGCTGTTTACCTCGCGACAGGGTTTCTTCATGAACATGGCACAATGAGGATGCCATGCTGTATATGTTCTAACAAGTTAGTAGGCCCGCTGGATTGAAGGCTATTCACCTGAAACTGATTATCATTCTGAGCACGCAGGAACAAAGGTAATCACACTCACAGAAAAAGCTAAATACAGAGATTCTGATTTGTCTTTTTTTTTTTTTTTTTTGGCATGCAGAAACTCCCTGCCCATTTCTTAGCTGAAATAGGTGTTGCCTCCTAGTATTACCACCCCACCACCTCTCCCCACCTTTGGATCTCTATCCCTCCACCTCTCTGGAGACATACTTACATGACTTCATATCTTACTTCTAAGCTTGTTTCCATTGAAGTCCTGCCCAACATTGCCTAAGGAATTGCTCTGCAAGTCAATTTTCACCCCGCTTTTGTCTTAAAATCAGATCTGGCCATGCTGTAGGGAAAGAAGTAGGAGAATACCTAACTCTTGTTGGATAAAAAGGGAGAGAGACTGGGCCTGTTTGTCCCCTTCCATGTCGTTCCGGAGCTCTTCCTTTTCTGGAAATATTAATACTTAGTCTGAATTACATTATGGATTGTAAGAAGGTTTGGGAAATGTAACGGTCAGTAGCATTTATTCTAAAAGATTCTCAATTGTAATGTTTCTTTGAAAAATAGTGGAATTAGTTTGTAGATTGGAGAAGATGTTACAATGTTATCATGCATGTCCTCTTGAAGAAGGTCATGGACCAATCTCATCTGATGCCCTTGGGAAGCCTAGAGAGAAGTCATTGAGAAGGAGCCAAGTTTGGCTTTAAACTGTTAACTCAAGATAGAGGAGGAACGTTAGAGCAAACCTGTTAGGCAGACTTTCCTCTCCTGTAAACTTCAACTTCCTGCAAATTTTATATAATTCTAAAATCTTCATATGCTGGTGCCCTTTAAGAACTCATCATTAGAAGGATTCTTACTAGTTTTGTTAGTGAAAGTAGACACAGAATGAATAGATTGAAGCTATCTCTTATGATTCACTTTGATTCACTTTATATTAATTGGCCAGCTCTAGTAAGCTGACTTCTTAATGAAGTTCTCCTGGCTTATAAAACTGAAAACTACTGAATGTTGAAATTCTTAGTGTGTGTAGAACTCTGGGGTAAGTCAACATTTGAGAAGATATTTTAAGCTTGAATTGCCTTGTTTGATCATTTAAATTTTGTGTATTACTGAAAAGAGTTACTTTGTTGGAGTTTAATATGTGTTTTTGGTCATATTTATGCCCCAAACTCAAATTTTATACACATTGTTTCTTGAGCGGTGGTATACGTATAATGTATCCATAGTTTAACAACAGAATCATAAGAAATTTTTTCCAAAATAAAGTTTTTAAAAGAAAAACTGACATTGTACTTAAATGGATATTTTAATATATCAAATGCCTTTTGGAAAGAGTAGATGCAAAGATAGTGGCATTTTCATCATCGGTGCACTTAAGGTCTATATTTCAAATTCAGGATTTTTATGCAGTTATTTATAATTTGGTAAATTCTCTAGACCCATAAATATGTGTATAGAACTTGCATCAAAGGACAATCACTAGAAACATCTTAATTTTAAACTGATGTCTTTCAAGACAAAGAAGTGTAGGACTCTAGGCCTAGTTCATTTATCCAGCAATCACATAATGAGGATCTACAGGTGATAGTCTTACGGAACTGCTTGGCCCCAGAATTAAGAAGTTTAAAATGCAGGGATTGTGCCCACAAGTAGCTTACAGTCTACTGGATGACTGCTACATAAGCAAGTATTGCCAAGGTCGGGTGGAGAAGGATACTGGTACAGGTTTTTCAAAGAGTTAAGGTATGGGCAGAGGAAAGCCCCTTTCTGGCAGCTTAAAAGTAGGTTTGTTAGGAGGCCTCTTGCTGTCTCCCCCTCCCCGCCAGATCCTCCAAAGTAAACTGTTATAGTTTATTTTATTTTGTTGAGTAGAAACTACAGAGATTTTAACTGTTGCACTTTCTACTGCTTCTTAAGCGAGGGCTTACTTAGTGTTCACCTGGAAAGCAAACATGGTAGTCTTGGAAGTTGCCTGTGATTGGGAATAGCCAGAACAGTATTTCATTTCTTGGTGTCCCCCCTCCCCCCACAAGGTTTTAAAGTAATATAAAGAGAAAATATTAGCTGAAATTAATTATAAAGGGAAAGTCTATTCTGTCACTTGTTATATATATAAAAAGCTTGCTGTGTAGTAAATACAATGAAAAAAACGTTAACTTGTGGTTAGATGCTGGCATTCACAGAAGGCTCTCAAACCAGCTAAGTCCAAAAAGAAAGAAAGAAAAGTGTAAAAGACTTAACAGCAGCAAACTGAGACTTTCTCCTTGGAATAATCAGAAAAACTGAGAGATAACTTAAAAGGGATAACTAAAGTGTTATGTAATGCCTTGACTTTCTACAGCTAAAATTACCTCCCAGATCACTTCCTGTAATTTGGAAGATGGTAGAGAATTAGGGTTTAAGGTAAGTCATTCTTCCAGGTTTAAAATAATTGCTGTTTTCTGTGCCCCTGACTATGAGTTGTTTTTGTTTGTTTGGGTTCATAGTATTTCCCAAGTACAGAATTGTATACCAATGTGTGGTATAGTTGGTTAAATCTTGCTTTCTTGGATTTCTGTGTTTTCCCTGCTAGAAGTTTTCTCAAAAAGAGGACTTAATTCTTTGTTGTTGTCTTTTTCCATAGCATCAAGTGCTCTGTGAGGCAGAGAGGAAGTAAATACTCCACAAATACTTATTAGGTGACTGGATCACCTCTAGAAATTTTTTTGAAACCAGAAGCTTAACCCTTTCCTGTAGATTATTTTAACATCTCCTTGGACAAGTTAACTGAGTGATGGCATGATTTTAAGGTGGAATCCCCAGCATTTATTGAATTAATACTTGTTACTTAGTATTTTAAGTAATACTTACTATATTGTGCCATTATGTTCAAAGGCTTTAGTAGATTATACTAAAGTCTTATCTCTTGTATCTGCCTGAAAATAGATAACTGATATTTGTATCTGTGTGTATTTCCTTAGCATAGTCGAATGCCGTGTAATTCTAGTAAATAGTTTTTGTCTGCTGAGGGCAGTAGATCTGAAAGTTGAATGAGGATGTCCCAAGTTGTTCACTATTTAAGCCTATTCTATTGATATACATGATCTATAAATCCTCTCATTTGCATGTAATGGTACAGTAGTATATAAAAGTATAGGTGATATATAATTCTTTAAAAAATATATTTTCTCTACTTTTGAGGCATAAATTTTTAAATAATGACATCATCTCAGTGGTATCTGGTCAATTTTTTTTTCCTTTAATTTTGGTGGGACTGATCAGTTAGTTGGGTAATTTTAAGTTTAAGTTATCTTTAGAACAGACTGTTGCCCAGAACAAATCTAGGGTGAAATGGTAAATTGAAAAATAGGTAATAGTTTACTATAACTGGATACAAATTTAACTCTATTATCTTTTGGCAAACTGTTATATTTTGACACTAAAGATCCCTGTCGATGAGCTACATACCAATAAGTGAAGCTTGGTAACTATTTAGAATATTTTACCAGTGGAAAAAGGGACTTTGAGGTATTTAGTTTGCCTGGCAAACAGCAACTGAGAAGAGTAAATAGTAGACCGTTCCCAGGGCTACTTTGGCTCCAATATGGGTTGGTTCTTTGCATTGAACTTTTAATTATATTTAATTCAGTATAATAGAATTCTTTTAAAAATGGGATTTTGTCTTTTAAAAATGGGTTTTTTTGGTATTAAGCTTTTAAAAACCTTTTTAAAGGAAACATTTTATTTATGAGAATTTTTTTTTTACTTGAAATCTGCTGTTTAATTTCAGTGTGTTTTTAAGAAAATGTTTTTATAAATATAATGATTAGGTGAGTTTTTAATCACGCATTTACAAAGAGCTGCATCACACATCTTTGGTTTATGCATTTTTTGGTTGCATGTATGATCTTCCCTTCTGGGACCCTGGTTTAGTAAGTGTGTATATTAGATTTAGGTACCTAGAGTCTAAAAGCTTCTTGATTTGGACCTAAAAACGTCCACAAAGCTTTTCGTCATGTGTATTTATCTGTGTATGAAACTGGAAGTTAACTGTAATAATGTAAAGTGGGTATCTTAAAGCCTTAAAAGATAACTGAGAAGTATGCTTGGATGTCTTTGCAAAAAAGAAATTCAGATACCCTGTATATGTTTTCTCTTCCTATCTAGTGTATCTGGTTACTGTTGAATAGATTAATTGTTCAGCTTACTGGTGGTAACTTAACCTGTGCTACTTTGAAATCACAAGCTAATTGCGGTTACACAACTTTTCATAAAGTATAGTCAACCTTGGGGCACTCGGGTGGCTCAGTCGGTTGAGAATCTGCCTTTGGCTCAGTCATGAGGGTCCTCCGACTCCCTGGCCTGCTGCAGGCCCCCCTCTCCACTCCCTGCTGCTTGTTCTGTCTCTCTCTGGCTCTCTCAGATGAATAAATAAAATCTTAAAAAAAAAAAAAAAAGAAGAAGAAGAACAGACATCCTTGTTTATGATTACTTTATTGCTGTGGATTAACAAGTGTTTTAGTTTTGGTGAATAGTGAAATGTTTCACCTAGAAAAACAGACACAGCTCTTTACCAAGAAACCAGCACAGGTAATAAGCATTGTCTCAAAAGATTGTTAGGTTTGTAAGATGCTTGAAGATTCTAGGCCAGAATTGGGGACCCTTGTTTTGGTGGCTGGAATAGTTCTGAGGCGTGGGGTCCGAGGCATTGCGGCTCTCTGCCGTAATCCAGAGCACTCACTGTTCTTGACAGATGTTCACTTAGAGCTCCGTCATTATAATAGAGTGTTCATGTATTCAGAGCAGAAAGGACAAAGAGAAGACACATAGACCATTTTAGAGGCCTGAGTGGCCTGAGAAATGCCTCCCGGCCGTGTGCATGAGATTGTTAGCCCTGGACTCTTGGGCCTCTACCTTTGCTGGCAGAGATGCCATTGTCGGAGTTTGTAACCCTGCAGGAGGCTGTGGACGGGTCTTGAACTCCTGGATCACAGCAGGAAATTGGGGTGGGGCAGACAGCATAGTTTGCAGTAAAGGAAGACCTAATAGCAAACTTGAGTTAACAAGCATGAGTCACTTTTTTTGTTGTTGGGTTTTTTCTAAGTAGTTACTTTTGCAGACCAATGTCAATTCATTCCCTTCCAAACTTTTCTTTCTTTCTTTTGTTTCTTTCTTTCTTCTTCTTCTTTTTTTTTTAATCTCCCCTGGACCTTGGAGCTTCTCAATTAGAAACTTGCACATATCAGCATTTCCTGATCCAAACTTTAATTCTAGAGTTCAGCTTGACAGCTTCTGGTTCCCTCAGAACCAGAGGTTCCTCAAGGCATGGAAAGAAAACGACCTTTCTTAAGCTTAAAACCAAATTGCTAAGTACATAGCTGAGAACAGTTACAAAATAACTAAATACCATTATATCATCCCTGTACTGTTTGAGAGTTTTGTTCTGAACTACATAACTATTAAGATTTGGAAGTTAATAATTTTTTATATTCAGTTTATCACCAGGCCAAGACGTGAACTTTAGAGAGCCAGCTGTATACATATTATGTCGCAGTTAGTTTGTGTTGTGAATCATTTGGATTCTTTTATTTGCAGGCAATGGAGAGAGACCATCTTAAGCAAAATGGGGATTTGTTTGAGGCAGGAGTTGGGTGGTCAGTCCTCAGAGCGGCCTTAGGTAAAGGCAGCTCCTGGGATCTCAGCAGCCAGAACTGGCAGCCTCCCCGCCCCCGCCGCTCAATGCAGGGTGTCCCTAAACTAACTGCCTTCCTTGCTCTCAAAATCAAATTCCTAGAGGGGAGGAGCTTGTCTCTGGCTTAGGTTAGATCAAGTTTCCAGGTCTGGATCAATTACTGTGGCCAGAGGGAATGATTACTATGATTTGCAAAATAAGGGGTTTAGGAGGGAGGAAGGGAAAGAAATGGGACTGAACACACAAAAGGTATGGCTGAACTAGAGTTAATTTCAGATAGGAAAATACGGAAGGAGGAGATATTAGTTTTGGGTTATTATTTGTGAATTGTCTGCTAATAGTCTTAACTGTTTGACCTAGGGTTTTTCTTGAGGGAGGAATGTTTGGAATTTAAATAGGTTTTTATTATTTTAACTATAAAACAATGAAAATGAACTATCTCAGTAGTGGTTTAAGAAAATGAAAAAGTATACACCAGAAACTTTGACTTTTTTTTTTTTTAAGCTTTGAGAACATAGAATTTTAGTTTCTTCTTTTTTTTTTTTTTTCTTTTTTCACCCCATCATCATCTTCTAATTTGTCAATGGGGACATTTTTTTCTTGGTCATTAAAAAGCTTATTTAATAATTTTTTTTTACATTTAATCCTGATTTAACAGTAATAGTCAAAGAAAATGAGTAAAATAAATACCAAATTAGGGAATGTTTTGTGATTCGTGAGATGTGATTGGGATTTTTTTTTTGTATATTTATTCTTTAATACAATGAATTTGTATTTATTCTTGGTATTTGGTCATCAGTAAGATATTATAAACTTGTGTTTTTCTTTAAAGAAAGTTGCCATGTAATATGGTCACTTTGGGTTCATGCTGGTCTTTTGTTTCTTGGGGTTTGAGAAGTTATATTTCAAATAAAAATATTAAAAATTTTAAATAGTTAAAAACCTTTCTCTTTTGATCTGATTGATCTGGAAAACAACATTAATTGCTAGTCCACAATATTCTGTGTTTTTAGTTACATAATATAAAACATACAGCTTTGATAATTAAGTGTTAAATGCTACATGAGTGACTGGGATCATGAGTTATGGGTATTTAGCAAAACAGAACGAGGTAGTTATATTAACTGATAACCTGAACACATGATTAGTACTATATAAATTAGGGATAATTTATCAAGTTTGTCTTGCAGAAATTTTGCATTGAAAAGCAAATGGTATGTTCCTCTTAAAAGTAGGCAAGAAATTATTTTGTCTTAACATTTATATAGTTATCTGGCCTCCCCAGTGCTACTTACAAGAATTATTAATCCTGATTAAATATATGCGTTCTTGCTGCTTACTCTGGCACCCGCTCATAGAGTTGCTCATGGGAGAGGCAGGGTGATCACGAATGTGGAACCCGTGGTTCAGACTCTGCCCTTGTAATTCGCTGGAAGGCTTGGGTGGGTGGGTGAGGTGGTGGTTGGCAACGGTGTTCCTGTCGAAACCTTGTTTTGCTGTTTGCTAACGCATGTGACCTCTCCTTGGACCAGTATAATCTATGTTCGGAGACAAATGCCTGAGCTCCCAAGGTGAATTTTGTATATTCCACGTATAGAATATAAATATTTTATGTTAGTATCTAAATAGACACTTCAAATTTGAAGCTTCGTCCTTTGCATTTTGTAAAACATGGCTGTATCCGAAACTTAATTCATGTATAGATTGCCTTGTAAGAATCTCCTTAGTAGCTCCTTCTCTGTTCACCTTGAGAATCTTTTTTTTTTTTTTTTCACCTTGAGAATCTTTTTTCTACAGGTTGTGTGTTTTAAGATTAGAAGCTGTCATACCCTCATTTCCCCTTAGGGCACTAATGACCAGCTATATTAAGAAGCACACTTACATTTTTCTTCCCTAGCTCCTTAATAGGATCATCTAGCGTTATTCTGGGTATATTTAACCATATTTTCTTGCTCAACAAAATAGAATTTAAATGAGATTTTAATCAGATAGTAAGCCTTATAGGACATTGGTTATTGAAGGGGTGGGTTAATGTTGGAGTGAGCTCAGCAGTTCAGTAAAGTGATTCAAGCCTTTTGCAGTGAACTTTTCTAGCCCAAACCACCACCTGTAAACTTGGAAGAATTTACAGATTAAGGCAGTTTATCCCCCTAACATCATCTGTCACAATGACTCAGTTCACAACCACCTGCGTCACAGAAAGAAACATGTCTTTATTATGGTTACTGCCACCAGTGCTGCCTATCTCGGTAAAATGTTATCAAAGTAGGGTTTTGTTACACAATAAGATCATAATTGGGCACCACTGAGTTAATAATAGTTTCAGCAAAAGATATATGTTGGTATCTCTATAAAAATAATTTTGTGTAAATTAGGGAGACTTACTTCAAAGGTCTTCTCAAAAGTTATGGTGTGGTTTTTTTTTTTTTTTTTATCTTAAGCAAATGATGGAAACAATAAAATAACAAAAAATAAAATAACAAAAAATAAAACAATAAAATGATTTTGCTGAAATAATCTTGACTGGGTTTTTTTTGTGGAAAATTACTAATGCTTTAGCAATTTAGTAAAAATTTATGAGATTTAGTGATTTACAACAATTTAGAATTTAGCATCTTCATAGGATCTCAAGAAATTTTAATGAGCTTCATATTCTGAAAAGATTTTTCCTGAAGTTTGTGGGAGGTTTCCTAAATCATAAAAAGTCCTGATAAAAAGGCCAATATTGGTAGGAGGGATAGAGTAAAAGATACTCTTTGAAAACCAAGGGGGCGCGTGGGGGGCTCCGTGGGTTAAAGCCTCTGCCTTCAGCTCAGGTCATGATCGCAGGGTCTCAGCAGGGAGCCTGCTTTCCTTCCTCTCTCTGCCTGCCTCTCTGCCTATTTGTGATCTCTGTCTCTGTGAGATAAATAAAATCTTAAAAACCAACAACAACAACAACAACAAAACAAGTAAGAATTGTCCTGAGTTATTTTTATCTTGGGAGTCTATCAGAATTGGTGATAAGCTTGCACATGTGTGAAGTAATAATAAAGTGTGCACCAGGAAGTGTACTGTGACATTGTTTATAACGACAAAAGGTTGCAAACAACTGGGCTGCCTCTTTGGTGGGACCAGGTAAATAAATTCCGTGTCCTTATGAGTAGCAGGACAGTGTCGCTTATGAGTAGCAGGACAGTGTCGCTGTTAAAAAGGAGGAGATGCTTTGGCTGCAGGGTGAGGAATGTGTGCCCAGATCTGCTTAATAAAAACAAGCTGCCCAGGAGTTTGTAGTTTGCTGCCACTTGTATGTGTGGAATAAAACAACATGCAAATACCTGTTCGCTTATGCAGAATTCCCTCGGGAAGGACACCAAAAACTGGTGGCAGCTGGCTGGCCTGGAGCCGGGTAGGGTGGGTGAGGAAGGAGCATGCGGCAGACGTCACTGTGTGTCCCGTCTGTGCCTTCTGTATTATATGCAGATATTTCGTATTAAAAAATAAATAGGAAGGAAATAGTCACTGATCCTGTTGGTGTGTCGGGCAAGGAGGTATTGCTTGCCATCCCCCCATTGTTTTCCAGACTTCAGGTCCCCACTGCGGTCTTCTTCACACGTCATACACTAGTCTCTAAGTGAGGAATTCTTTGCCTTGTATCTGTGCGAAACACAGTCTAAATAGGCATTTACTTTTTAGATGATTTTTTTTTCCTTTGCAGGACCTGTTTTCTGGCTTTTTTGGAGGGGGGTGGGAATTCCTGGTTGGTGATGATTTGGTAAAAAATAAATAACATTCATCTTGTCAAAAATAGCCATGGGATAAAGTTAAACCAAACATTCTCAAGGGACGTAATTTCGATTGGAATTTTTTTAAAGTCCAGCCAGGATGTTAAGGTTTTTATTTGTTGCAAATATATTCCTAGTTTGTTTGCTTTAAACTTTTTGTGACTGTCAAAGTGTAGAAGTTTAGGCATATAATCGGTTGGTTTTTCTTCTGTGTTTTTTAAACTTAAAAATAGAAAAATTATCTGGTCACTTGATCCATCTGCTGTGCACCTGATTTTTAGAACCCAACTTCATATCTTGCTTCTTCTTGACCATTTTAGGGCTGAGCTTCAGGAAGTTTCACTGTGGGTTTATAGTATGTTTCTCCGCTTAGGGATACCTTGACCCAGTATATTATTTTATCCAGAAATGAGTGGATTCAGGGATTGGTACCAAACAGACTCACAGGATTGACTCATAAATTAAAAAAATTAGAGTCTCGGGGTAGCTAATATTTGAGAAAGTTCCTTGGGAAATTTCCCAGCTGATAAATACAAATTTCAGGTCACAGAGCTGCTTGATACTCTGAGTACAATGGGAATTACGTAAATGTTTACATCGACTTAGGGTAACTGGTTAGATTCGTCTTTTCTAATTTAGGGATTTTTCTTTTCTTTTTTTAGATTTTATTTATTTATTTGACAGAGATCACAAGTAGGCAGAGAGGCAGGCAGAGAAAGAGGGGGAAGCAGGCTCCCCTCCAAGCACAGAGCCCCATGCAGGGCTCCATCCAGAACCCTGAGATCATGACCTGAGCCGAAGGCAGAGGCCCAATCCACTGAGCCACCCAGGTGCCCCTAATTTAGGGACTTTTCTACGTTTAGATAAAATATTATCCATGTCCTAGAGAGTGCCAAGAACAAAATATTGTTCCCTGTACTTTTTTCACATTTTTTTCTTTTAAGAGGGTGTATGTCTGTCATACAGAATTCCAGAAACCTGAATTCCAGAAACCTGAATTCCCCAGTTTCGTAGTTCCTGTCAGAAAAGAAACCACTCCAGGGTACTGTGATGGGGAAAGAAGAGAGGGTAGCCAAAATAACGTGAAGCCTCTGAAGAATATGTATTTGTGGGAGATACATACTTGGGTTTTCTTAAGTTATATTGATATTTTAGGAAGAAATGACTAATTCGCTTTGGAGATATGTTACTCGTCATATTTATGGTCAGGTTCAATTTTCCTGTCTTGTACTTTCAGGGAGGAAATAATGCCGGCCATACAGTTGTTGTAGATTCCGTGGAATATGATTTTCATCTTTTGCCCAGTGGAATAATTAACCCAAATGTTACTGCATTCATTGGTAAGTGTATGAACCGAACCACTTGTGTTCCCCCCTTCCCTCAGTTGATAATTGTGTTCATTTTTCATTATCTGAGCTGAGTTCATCTCTCACTACTCAAATGATTCATTGATCCCTTGTTAGTCTTCACCTTGGTACCTTCTGGAATATACCTTACTGGCTATTTTACAACTCTGTCTTTTAACGCTAATTCTTTTTGGAGTAATTTGTGTTTAACTGTCATTGGCAATCTTAATTTTATAAACTAGATCATCAGGTTAGCTTTCCAAACACTGATGCTCAGTGAGCAATAAAAGGGGTGTTTTGTGGATCGATTCTGAACCCTTATAACATGATGCAATCTGCAGTCGTCTAGTTTTTAATCTTTAAAAATGTTAATCACTTTTAACCCACTAAATTAACTTTTTCATCAGTAATAGGATATGATTCCCTAATTTGAAAGGCCTTGATTTAGTGTCTGCTGTAACTTTGTTCCATTTGCCTAGAACGACGCAACTTGGTTCTTTCAAAAGATCAGTTTTACTTTGTTTTAAAGAAATTTCAAATTATACTGAATGTAATATTAGTGTTTTATATTCTATGTATTATGTATTTACATTACACTACTGTTTAAAACTGGAATCATTTCTGTGGTAACTCCCTTGATCAGATGTCCCATTTGTCAAAGTCTTCATTTTTACACTATTCATTCTAGGGGAGGGTTATCGTAAATGTCTGTATTATAAGTATAGATATTTAAGGTTGGGATTTGTTTGCTTTTCTTTAGGAAATGGTGTGGTAATTCATCTTCCCGGATTATTTGAGGAAGCAGAGAAAAATGTCCAAAAGGGAAAAGGTATGGAGAGAATGAGCACTTTGCCTAGGGACTAGTTTGTTTTTTGGAAATTGCACTGGGATCTCATGTCCGACAAAGTTAACATTTGGTCTTGTACTTTAAAATTGCTGGTTAAAGCTGTGGGGCAGCTTTTTCAGTTAAATTGTATTCATTTTAATCAGTATTTCCAACAAAAGACACACATAATACGGTCATTGTGTAAGCCCGGACTTTTCACACCTGGGTCATCCGCAGAGTGTCTGTAGGCTGCTGGGGTTACTCTCCACCGGAGGTGAGACTCAGAGATTCCCGAGTTCTTTTTGTCATTTGTGCTCAAGTCTGTGTCCCCATCTCCCAAACCAAACATTAACTTCCTGAGTCAGGAAACCAGTGAGGTCCCCTTTGCACACCGGGTCAGTCAGTCTTGTTTGTGTTGGTTATGGAGCCCAGGGATAAAAGGGGGTGTTTACCTCCCTCCTTCCAAATGAAGGAAATGCTTCTTCTAGGACAGGTATTGACTTCCGACTCCTCAAAAAAAAGTGTGTTTTGAGGCTTCATTTCCTGCCCTTCCTAGTAATCTCTTTTGGGTCTTTGGAAGGCTGTTTACATTCACTTTGGCTGCCTTGCTAGGGTTTCATGGGGAATTTGATCATGCAAATAATACGCAGTTGAGGAAAAGCATTGTTTCCCTTTAGCTTGGCTCCTATTTAAAATACTCAGACTCATTATGTTGTGAAAGTTCATTGTTCAGGTTCAAAAGCAACAACCCAACCTCAAGTGTTCGTAGCAATAACTCTGCCCGCACGGAATCCTGCCTGCCCTCCTACCATCTCTGCTGTCCTCTGCATTTTTTACTTCGGTGTTGGCTACTTTTGAATTTGGTCAGCTGGTTCCCAGGTTGCCCTCTGTTCTCCTAAATCCCCTTTTAAAAATTTTGCCCTCCTTTCTTTTTCCTTTTGGCCTGTCTTACCAGCTGAATCTGCTTTACTCTCTTTGTAATATTTTCTTTATAATAGGCCTGAAGCTAACTTTAGAAAACGTACTCACATGTCAGAAACAGCAATAGAGGGGGAGGCTTGAGATTCCCGTTTCTCTTTTAGCACTTCCTCTTGATAAGGAATTCTTTTCGAGACACATCTTTGGATATTATCAAAATTAACAGTGAAGTTTTACTATCTAGATACTAGCTTTGAAAATGTTTAGAGCCTCACAGCTTATTCTTAGAATGCATGTAGCTCACTAAGGCACTGTCTTTAAAGAAACATATCCATTTGGATCCATTTATTCATTCAGCAGTAGTTCTTTGAACAGTTATGGGATGATAGGCCCCATGCTCTGAACATTCATGGTCCCTGCTCTCAGGCATTCACAGCTAAACGGGGAGATGTGTATATTATGTTATAAGTCGTTGTAGTAAGGTCGGTGGTTGATAGTGCTTTGGAGGAATTAGAACATTTTATTATTTCATTTAATCCCACCTATTTATAATTGTCTTTTGGGAAAGGGTGCTGGTCCCCAAATTAACCCATTTCTTGAAATTCTCCTCCTGCTCTGCAGCTAATTACCCCTCCCCTGCCTCTAACAATAATGACCTTTTCCTCCCATTTGCTTTTGGATTCTTTGAAGTATTTTATGTGGATTTGGTTGGCTTACATTTGGAGCTGTTTAGAATAAAATATTTGAAAAGACAGAATAAGTGAATGAGTGTAGATATAATGAATGACAGGTGAGAAAATTCGTATTTAACATGTTTCCTATATGGAAGACAAGATGTGTAAGTGATGACTTCTGTGAAAAACACTTTTAAACATTGTATTTCTAAAGAAATGAGATATTATACAAAGTGTTTAATATGCTGTATCTTTTTTCTCCTCTCTAGGTCTGGAAGGCTGGGAAAAAAGGCTTATCATATCTGACAGAGCTCATATTGGTAAGAGGCACATAACGCATTTAACTGTTTTATTGTCAGAAACTTGTCACATGGTAGCATTTAGTAGCCAGTTTTTCTTTAATTCTAGTGAATACTAAATAGCATGGACTATATATTGGGCTCCAAATACATGAAATCTTAGTAATTTTTTCCTTTTTTCTTTTTTGGTCTTCTGTGGAACCTAGTCCTTAACTAGCCCCAATTTTACCAATTTCTGAAGAAAGAATTAGCTAACCAAATGAGTCATAAAAGCAGTATTTCACAAGACATCTCTAATTCTGTTATAAAATACACCGCATCAAAATATTTATTTGCACATTAATTATGTAAAAGCAGGTCTGCTCTCTGGCAAATTAATGAGTGAACTCTTTGTGTCTTAAATGTAATAATGCAGCTTTTTCAATGGTCCAGACTTTATTCAGAGTAGCCTTCTCCTCCACGATTAGTTAGAGCAAACTGGATTCCCAAGGTAATTTCAGCCCCACTAACAAATTTGAAGTTTGTTTCCCTATTACTCTCCTATCTGAGGTGATGGAATATTTAATTATCGAGACAATAACCTGGGTAGAGAGATTGGACTGATATAAACTCTTCCGTTGTAATTAAGTACGGGTGTCCCCTGAGGCAGTGGCTACTCTGGTTTTAGCCTTGACCCCCATTTAAGAGCAGCACCAGTAGGGACACCTGGGTGGCTCGGTCTGTGAAGGGTCTGACTCTTGACCTCAGCTCAGGTCCCACATTGGGCTCCACCCTGGACATGAAGCCTGCTTGTATTTAAAAAACAGCGAAAAAAGAGTAGCCCATCAAAGTTTTTAAGTATCCGTGCCTCCAGATAACAGTCAGAGGCTGGAAGTCTGTGCGTAGCCTCAGTAATGCAAGAAAATAACTTCTTTGAAGTAAACTGTTCTGGACTGACATGTTTTACTCACTTTTTCTAACCTCTTTAGAAGCTTACTAGATCATTGACTTCAGACCATTCTTTTTTTTATGTGAGCATTTAAAGCTGCACACTGCCTTAGCTACATTGCACAAATATTGACATTTTGTATGTTTATTTCCATTCAGTAGAAAATACTTGATACGTTTTTGTGATTTCTGTTTGACCTATGAGTTATTGAGAAATGTTTAAATTTCTAAATATTGGATGATTTTTCTGATTTCTCTTATTTCTAATTTTGTTGCAGACAGAGAATATACTTTATGTATGATCTCCATCTTTTTAAATTTGTTGAAACTTGTTTTCTGGCCCAGCACAGGGTCTGTTTTGGTTCGTGTTCTACATGCACTTAGAATGCGTGTTCTTTTGAGTAGAGTTGTTCTGTGTCCTAGCTGATTTTTTTCCTGCTTGCTGTCAGTTACCTAGAAAGAGGCATGTTGAAACCTCCAACAAGAATTGAGGACTTGTCTATTTTTCTTTTCAACTTTTGTCAATTTTTGCTTTGAAGCTCAGGTAGATTACATGTGTATTTAAATTTACATTTTTGATGAGTTAACTCTTTCATCATGATGAAATGGCCTCCTTTTCTATAGTAATACTCCTTATTCTTTAATACTCCTTAATATCAAAGCTTACTTCGATATTAATATAGCCAGCAGAGCTTTTTTTTTTTAAGATTTTATTTATTCATTTGAGAAAGAGAGAGTGAGAGAGAACATGAGAGGGTTCGAGAAGGTCAGAGTGAGAAGCAGACTCCCTGTGGAGCTGGGAGCCTGATGTGGGACTTGATCCCAGGACTCTAGCATCATGACCTGAACCGAAGGCAGTCGCTTAACCCACTGAGCCACCCAGGTACCCCATAACCCAAGATTATTAGAAGAAAATGTTTCAGTTTCCCTCTTCCAGTCCCTTGTGTCATTATTGTCCTACATTTCATGTCCACATCATAATAAGCTCTATAATGTGTTAATAGTTTTGCTTTGAACAGCCAGTTTCCTTACAGAGAAATCTAAGAAGGAGTCCATTGTTGGCCGGTTTTTTACAATTACCATACTTTAGCAAGTACGCAAGAAACTATCTATTATAATTGTGCCCTGTCTCATTGAAACACATAACAAAATTTGTGGTATAAGAGATCCTTGTTGAGGGAAAGAGACCAAAGAAGTGGCTGAGACTTCAAATTTTTTTAAACATATGAAATGCAGGTTGTTGGGTGGTTTGTCCTTTGACTCAACAATTCCCTGATGAAAGACCTGGTGTGGTACCTGGTATGGTGGTGGGCCCCAAGGATTCAGAAAAGACCAATGAAAATTCCTAGTGGAACTTACAGTATAGTAGGGGGAGACATCATAAATGAGATGAACATGTGATAATGTGCCATGGCACGGAGCGATGAGTTCCAAGAAGAGAAAGGAGCTCCGTCGTGGACCATCTGGCAGTCTCTAGGAGGCGGGTGGTAATCTATAACTTGAGATGAAGTGGCTGGGGACATTTCACTATGGAGATGATGTTCACAGCATCTGCTGAAGGTGATGACCAATGAATAGGTTCCAGAGACACATAGTACAACACCGAGACTGTTGATAACAGTGCTGTATTGTGACTTAAAAATCTGTTCAGGGAGTAGATCTCACGGTAAGTGACTGCAATTTAAAGAACAAAAACCAAAAAACACTTTGAGGAAAGAAGACCTGAGGAGATGGGCGAAGTCAGTAAAGTGGGTACTCTGGGTACTGAGGCTCACAGTGGACACATTCATACGGTGTAACATTAATAGTGTTAATAAAACTTAATGATAATAACCAAAAAAGATGGTATTAATGAATTACCTATTGAACATGCATAATAATCTTTTATAAAAATTAAACGGAGTCCCTAAGGCAGCATTTTTTG
Source organism: Mustela lutreola (assembly GCF_030435805.1). Taxonomy (NCBI): domain Eukaryota; kingdom Metazoa; phylum Chordata; class Mammalia; order Carnivora; family Mustelidae; genus Mustela; species Mustela lutreola. The sequence continues at coordinate 9,701,098 of NC_081303.1, read as the reverse complement.
TCCTCAATATAGAAAATGGAAGATATTCAACGCAACTTCACACAAAAACTGTTCTCTCAAAAACAGTGTTGGTGGAGGTATTAAGGCTCCATGTCATGACGGAGCTTTATGAAAGTAATTGTGTTGATTTCCCTAATAGCTCCCTGGGGCCTAGAAAAAAGTTAAAAACCATTAGCTCTGTGACAAGGTACTAAATTAACTTCTAAAAAATATGGTTTACCTGCTTTCCATCAACCATTTACTTGTGATTTGCCATGTGCCTTTGTAACTCATTTGAACATAGAAGATAAAACAGATACTTTAATGTAAAATGTCTTCTCTTTCAAAAGAAATGGCTTCCTCCAGCATCTCAGTTTTTGTCCTAACTGACTAGCAAGGTCGGAATTTAATGAAACAGCTTCTTAAGAACTATTCTGGCCCCTCAAAAGTAGATGAGAAAGGAAGGCTATAAGATATATACTGAATTAGGAGCATGACAATAAATTAATTCCTATTGTATATGATAGCTATTGTTAGAAATAAGTAAACTTTTTAACATAGCACACAATACAGCAAAATGCCCAGTAAGTACATAGTATTTTACTCCTTTCGCCACTAACTACCTTGTTATACGGAACCTTTCTCGTGCCTGAAAAAGCTGCTCTGCTAGTCAAGCATGTGACAGACCTAAACTTTGACAGCTGTAAGACACTGATGAAAGAAATTAAGTCAGACTCAAATAAATGGGAAGATACTCTGTGCCCAGGGACTGGAAGAATTAGTATTGTTAAAATGTCTGTACTACCCGGAGGAATCTACAGATTAGTGCAATCTCTCTCAAAATTACAGTGGTATTTTTCACAGAGGTAAAACAAGCAATCGTAAAACTTGTATGGAACTACAAAGAAGTGGAATAGTCCGGGCAGTTCTGAGCAAGAAAACCCCAAAACCCCACAGACTCAAAGACAGGGAGAACACATTGGTAACTGCCAGACAGGCAGTTGGTAGGGGTGTGCAAAACGGGCGAGGGTGGTCAGAAGTTACAGACTTCTAGTTACAGGGTAAAAAAGTCACAGAGATGTCCTGGACAGCATGGTGACTCTAGTTAATAATACCATATGGCATTATTTGAAAGATGCTAAGATAATAGATCTTAGATGTTCTCAGCATGGGGTACCTGGGTGGCTCAATCAGGAGAGTATCCGGCTTTCGATCTTGGGTCTTGATCTCAGGGGTGTGAGTTCAAGCCCCATGTTGGGCATGGAGCCTAGTTAAGAAAAACAACAAAAAAAAAGTTCTCATCACACACACAAAAAATCTGTGGCTTTTTATGGTGTTGGATGTTAACTAAACTTACTGTGGCACTCATTTTGCTGTATAGACAAATACCCAGTCATTATGTTCTGCACCTGAAACTAAAGTTGTATGTCTATATATCTCCATTTAAAAAAAAGCTTCTCTGATAACCTTTCCTAGTTATTATCTAGTCCCCTTCACTAAGGGTAACCCCTGTTCTCTCATCATAGATTGGTTTCGTTTGTGTTTGAATTTTATACAAATCACACATTTATGTATTCTGTTGTGTCTTGACTTCCATTCAGCAGCAGTATGCCCATTCGAGTCCTCCATATTATTAAATGAAGCAGTGTCTTACTTTCATTGCTGAATCGTATATCCCCCCCCCTTTTTTTAAAAGATTTTATTTATTTATTTGTCAGAGAGAGAGAGCGAGAGCGAGCACAGGCAGACAGAGTGGCAGGCAGGGTCCGAGGGAGAAGCAGGCTCCCTGCGGAGCAAGGAGCCCGATCGATGTAGGTCTCCATCCCAGGACGCTGGGATCATGACCTGAGCCGAAGGCAGCTGCTTAACCAACTGAGCCACCCAGGTGTCCCCGTATATCCCCTTTTATGAATATGGGACAGTTTATCCATTTATACCATGGATGAAACTTTGAGTCATTTCCAATATTGAGTTATCACAAGTAATAGTGCTTTGCACATTCCTGTAAATATCTTGAGGTGTACGATAGGCCACTGTAGTTTAAGGATGTCACCCAGTTCTGTGACACTGAGAACAGATAGTGATTTACAGGATAATTTTAAATCACACAATAAAAATCTAGTTTCTATATTGTGATCAACTAGTGTAGGAAGTGTTGGAACTCCCCATGAGACCACTAGGGAAGCCCATTAGTCTGTGCTTATTAACTTTGCCAGGCAGAGGAGAGGACTGCCTTGTCAATTCTGCCGTGTCTCAGAAAAGGAACTTAGGGCAAAAAAGGCTTTAGGATCAAATCCTAGAGGCTGGGGTTGATCAGACGGTGGCTTAAGGTCTGATCTCCCTGATTTTTTTTTCCCCCCCAGTTTCAACATCTATAACTACAACATTAGTTTTCTGGCATTGCCAAATAATTCTTTTAAACATGCCACCACTAGTTCTAGGAACCTCCTATCAGTCATTCTGTTTAAAATTTATACATTTCAACTTACTGGGTACAGTAGCAATCATTAGCAAAAAGAAGCCATGGTTTAATGTATGGGAAAATGATCCAGTTGTACTTAGTGGGTGAATTTTATGGTACGTAAATGATATTCCCATAAGGTTTTGTTTTTTTTTTTTTTTTAAACAAAAGAAGCCTTGGTTAAAAGTTGGAAGACCAGGGGCATCTGGGTGGCCCAGTGGGTTAAAGCCTCTGCCTTTGACTCAGGTCATGCTCCCAGGGTTCTGGGATCAAGCCCCACATGGGGCTCTCTGCTCAGCAGGGAGCCTGCTTCTCTTTCTCTCTCTCTCTCTCCCTCTCTCTCTCTCTCTCTCTCTCTGCTTGCCTCTCTGCCTACTTGTGATTTCTGTCAAATAAATAAATAAAATCTTAAAATAAAAAAGTTTGAAGACCAAATTCTAGGTCTGCCTGTCCCATAAAGTTGCTATTTACTCAGTCGGTTAAATATTTGAGAACTTGTAGGCTCAGGAAATCAACTGGTAAGCTAACTGACATGGTCCCGAGACTCATAAAATACTAGTGAGAGAGAGTGAGCATGTGGGCGTGAGTGCGCTTGTGCATCCAGGCCCAGGAAAAGGCACATTCAGGCGGAAGGGTTTGCCTTGTAGCCTCGGCTACGAAGATTGTCCGGCTGACCCAAGGGCAGAAAGGGGGCCCCAGATGAAAGAGTGTATTATCTCTGCACAGAGGCCACATCAAATTATCCTGTCTTTTTCTTTCGAGCAATAGAAAGCCATTGACTTTTAAAGGCATGGGGGTAGTGACATCAGATTTGTGTCTTGGAAAGATGGCTTTGTTGCATTAAAAATTATGAGTTTGAGATGTCCAGGAGTGGAAATATGCACCCTCATTAGTTGGCTAGAGTTTTGGCTGGAGACAGTGGAAGCTCGTGAGAGACTGGTGAGAGAGAAAGAGAGAGAGAGAAATGGCAGAATAACCCAGAGATGTCTGGAGGGTAGAAGCTGAAGAAAAGAGGGTATCTTAGTAAACTGAACTTCATAGAATTGTGAGGTACCCTCTTACTGACCGTTCCTAAAACCACAACGTAGGTTGCAGTTAGTAGGAATGAACAATCGGGCATATTTCCCTATTCGTGTATCTGTTGGCATACCTAAACCTTCGCTCCCACCATCGCTGCTGCTTTTTAAAACGCATACACTTGGGGTTCCAGGTGTCACAGTTGGTTGAGTCCCAGTTCGTGGTTTTAGCTCAGGTCGTCGGGCTCCACACTCAGCGTGGAGTTTGGTGGAGATCCTCTCTCCCTCTCCCTTTGCCCCTCCTGCTCATGCCCCCCCTCTCTCTTCCTCTTTCTGTCTCCTCCCCCATAAATAAATCTTTTTAAAGAAATAAAATGCATCCATTTGATTAGTCCTGAAGAAATTAGGCTAAGGGATTTATAGCTTAAGTAATTCAAAATGCAGTATGTTTTGCTCTTCCTGTAATACCTTTGTTTTGACAACAATTGTGATTTGGTTTTTTTCCCCTCAGTATTCGATTTTCATCAAGCCGCTGATGGTATCCAGGAGCAACAGAGACAAGAACAAGCAGGAAAAAAGTAGGGGTTTTTTTTTGTTTTTATTTTTGGTGCAGTTTAAGCAATCCAGACCTTAATGTTTAAATTGTAGGCCAGAGGTTTAAGAAAAATTATTAGAATATCCTATTTAGATTCTAGAGAAAATCAATAGGATTGTGAAATTAAACTTATAGAAAATAGCAAAGACAGAAAATAGTCAAAGTACCTTCATTCGATGTGATGATCTGACCACAAGAACTCCATCTTTCTTGTCTAACTCAAAGCTTGTTCTGATTTATTTTTAAGCTTGGGTACCACAAAAAAGGGCATTGGCCCAGTTTATTCTTCCAAAGCTGCTCGGAGTGGACTGCGGATGTGTGATCTGGTTTCTGACTTTGATGGCTTCTCTGAGAGGTAACTAACTTGGTTTTTAGAGTGAAAGAGCAAATGGGGTTTTTGGAATTTCTCAAATCCAGGATGCAAATTGGTATTCTAGGATGGAATTTTTCAAATTGCAATTTTTCAATTCCAGGATGCAAAATCAATGGTGGTTGACTTTTTTGGTTTAATTTGGACTGTAAAGTTATTTTTATTACTTAATTTCAAATTAAACTTCACGAAAAGTAACCTCATGATGATATCCTACCAGTACTCAAAGAAAGCAAAGCCAAAATTATATTTAAGGATTGGGATTTGGAATGATTTGCTGAGAAACAGATTTCAGGGGATGCTTTGGTGGAGTTCCCGCATCCTAGAGCCTTGACCCTCCGATTTTCAGTTCTGGAGATCCCCCCCCCCCCTTACCCCTACCAAGACATAATTAGGCTCTTAGGTACTGGTGAACTGTTATGTACCAAACTCACCTTAAAAAATAGAAATTGCCTCATTGACACTTACTCTCTAGAAAAATCTCCATGAGAAACCTAATGTCATCGAAACTTTATGGTGACTCAGTGACAGAGAGTTTGGTGGTTGCATTTAATAACAGTCGGCATCAAAGGCTTTACAACTCTGTCTCTTTTAAAAGCATCATGTAGACCATCCCCTTTATTTTTCACACGGTGTAATATAATTCAGATTTAAGTGTTGTTACAGATTTAAGTTCTTCCCTTTCCCTCCGCACACTTCATCTTCCACACACACATTATGTTGTTGGTATTCCTAAATTTGGATTAAAAATACTATTTTTGAGTGTATCATTATTTATATGATTGATCTGTTTAGATTTTGTTTCTTAGAATGTAGCTTCAGTTTGGGATTCATTTGTTGTTAAAACCACTTATCTACAGAAACCATTTGAATTGAATGATATTATTTGGACTATTCTTAGTTGAACTAATGTCTTGATTTATCTGTGTTTCTCAGGTTCAAAGTTCTGGCTAACCAGTACAAATCTATATACCCTACTCTGGAAATCGACATTGAAGGCGAATTACAAAAACTCAAGGTAGTGCTTTCATGTCCTTTTTAAAACTTGTTTGCCAGATTGGCCTCTAAGACCTTTCATTCATTCAGGTTTTGCATTAGGACCTGCAAACATAAGAATTAAGAACATAGAGTGTTAATTTCCTTTATGGAAATTACACTATGAGAAGTTATATGTTAAATAATTTATAGTATAATAAATGCCACAGAGATATGTGTAAAGCATTGAAGATAAGAACTAGTAAAGCAAATTACTTGTCCTCTTTAAGTCTGAAAGCATATAGGCCTACCTAAAAGGACAGGACATGTTTGAGTCACTTCACATGATGTGACTGAAAGAAAAGATTGAGTAGGTAGCAGAGAGTAGAAGTTCACGGTCTTGTATTGGTCTTATATACGCAGTGATAGGGAGTTTGGCTTTGTATCCTGGAGTTAATGAAAGGCTATTCAGTAATTCTCAGCAGAAAAAAGACTAGGTTTGTATTAAATAAAAATCCCTCCTAGCAATGTGGAGCATGGATCAACAGAGGGGCAGGCAGCAGGAGGTAACTTGTAAAGTTAGCTGGGCCGATCTGGAAGGATGCCCCACGGGGCCAGTGTCTGTAGCTCTTTGTCTTAAAAGACAAACTAGGTGATTGGCCAAAGGTTGGGTCCACGTGTGGCTGTTTTTAGGTGTCAGTGGTGCCTGAGTTCGTCAGGAGGCAAATCTCCTACCCTTTCCACCTCACATTCGTCCCTGATGTTTGGTGTGTTTCGAGCTGGGCCCTATGTATCTGATTATTACTTCTTCTCTTCTATAAATAGGTATGAACGTGAAATCCAGAGCTGAGTAGGAATTTACAAACCTCATATGCCATTCTAGAATGGTTGTAGACCTTAAGCATATCTACTCACTAAATTCCTTAAGCAGGGGCAGCGGCGGGGGTGAGGGACCTCCAAGGAAGAGTCTGAATGTTGGGTATTTAGATTTCAGTGTTTTGCTCGTTGCTTAGAATAGGCTGCCATCTTCTTTTCATTCTGTCATGCAACAAATATTTCAAATTTATTACCGGCAACTTGGTAATATTTATGCACTAAAGTGTGGATATGGCTTTTTTATCCATGTTTCATGGAATGTAAAGCAGATGAATAATTGTGAAGAGAGTTGGAGAAGATTCTTAATAGGTGGTAGATATCAAATCAGCACTTTAAGGAATAAGGGACACGGTGAATGGCATGGTCATTTCCGGCATAACGAAAGGTCTAAACCAGGAATAATAAGCAAGAGGCTAGAGCTGAGGGGCGGGGGTGGTGTGGATATAACATGTTCAGTGAGTTCATGAGTGGATGGTAGAATTTCCATATTAGACTGGCTGAATAGGAAACATGGTTGAAACTAGATTTTATTGTAGTTATACTTTAGGCCTTGGGGGAACTTTTGTTTATATTACATTTTTAATTGAATTAAAAAATTAAGCAGTATTATTAATACGTTTAATATGTTTTGTGAGAGTTTTAGAATGCTCATGTGTAAAATAGTATTTGCTATTATCTGCTAGTAATGCTGCTGAGATGCTGCTGTAGCGGACGGAATACTGTGGCAAAAGAATATTAACGGTTACTGCTGTTTGCATGCTCGGCCGTGTCACTTGTGACCCACACCAACATTTTGGCAGTCCCTGGATGCGTGTTTCAAAGCTCTTGGTTACATGGATTATAAGTGCAGTTTTTTAAATACCTCCCAGAATATAAAAGCACAATGTAGTATACTCAGCTCTTTTTATTTTCCCGAGAGCTGGTTCTTGAGGGATGGAAGGCCATCATCATCACTTGCAGTGGTTAACGTCGAACCTTTGAATTTCATGGTTTCTCTACTGATCTTGAGCTAGGGTCTCTTTTCTGGAGAATCAAGACGAGACACCAGAGCTAATCCAAATATACTGTAGGGTGGGTGCCGTCACCAACCCCCTTCGTCTTTGCACAAGTTAAGTTTGCTTTGTCACAGAATTTTACTTGGCGAGTTTTACTTGTACCGATCATGTTGGGAACTTATTAGCACATGCTGAAATTGGCTTTTGTCTCTGTCTATAGGGTTATATGGAAAGGATTAAACCAATGGTGAGAGATGGAGTTTATTTCCTCTACGAGGCCCTGCATGGACCACCAAAGAAAATCTTGGTAGAAGGCGCAAATGCAGCACTCTTAGATATTGATTTTGGTAAGTGAGCTATGACTTGCCGGAGCTTAACCCAGCCCTGAAGTACTTAGGGTATAAATAATTAATGTTTGCCTTTACAGGTTTTAAAACAAGGCTTTTAGCTTGTATATTTAGGAATGATGGACATTTGTCACCTCTAATCTTTTTTTTTAAGCACTATTGTAGAATACACAATGCATATAATACATTTTATAGTTTATTAGAAAAATGAAATCCCTATTTGGGTCAGTGGGTTTAGGATTCTGTAAACTGATTTCATTGTTTGGTTCATGTTCTGTTTGCTTGAAACTAAGATGATTAGAGGAGTCCTGTGGAAGGATCTTTAATTTAGCCTTTTTAAAAAATATCGAGAACTAATAAACATTGTCATTAAACATGCGTATTCTAAGATCTGTGGAAATCTGCTTAACTCCCTGGGCCTAAGATTCTGAGTGGATTAGGGCCTTTCTTCCACCTTCAAAAAGTTAAGGCTTTAATGTCTTTCAGCTACTGCCCCATTAGGTTGTTGGCCTTTCTCTCTGAACATGATCTCAAAGGATAAGTCAGTGTTCTCAGCTCTTACTGACATTTCATTGGCTTTTGACTTTCAAGTAAACCAATTAAAGAAAAAGTATTATTTCTATTACAGTAGATATGTATTTTTGGACTCCATAATATGCCTGTGGAATCTGGAAAGAAAGCAGAGTGTCTGGTTAGATGTGGATAGTTAAGTAGGAACAGGATCTTTAGGGATGAAGGAGCACACTCCTCAGCTTCTGTTGTCATTTTTGGGATTATTCCCTTAATGGAGATGAGAAGCTATGATAATGAATACCACCGAATTCTTAGTATACTGCTGTCACTCTAGATTGTGTCTGTATCTTAAAAATGTGTATCAAGAAAACAATAAATTCATTTTTAAAACAATAGGAACATGTTAAAAACACGTAGATTAAAAAGTCTGCATAGTAGAATAATGCCCGGGGTCCAGCATGAAATTATTTCGCGATCCATTAGGTGAGCACCTGCCACACAGAGCTGACTGCGCACGCTCCAAGAGCCTCACCAGAATGAGTGTTGCGGGGAGAGCTCTGACCACTGTGGTTTGCTCTCATTCCGGACAGAAGGGCTCAAGACTAAAGGCTGAGGTTTGAGAGGGTGGTTATAGTCAAGTCTGTCCAGTACCTAGAATGTACTCAAATGCATATATTTTTTTTTAGTAATTGTTTCAGAGTAATGTATATCTGTGTGTGTATGTTTGTTTCTTTTTTAGGAACTTACCCTTTTGTGACCTCTTCGAACTGTACAGTTGGAGGTGTCTGTACCGGGTTGGGAATGCCCCCCCAAAATGTTGGGGAAGTGTACGGGGTCGTGAAAGCTTACACAACTCGAGTTGGCATTGGTGCCTTCCCAACAGAGCAGGACAACGTAAGTCTGTCTTTCACTAGATCCAGTTCTGAAGGTTTTAAAATAAAAACTTCCATGTCTCCTGGGTGGCTTGGTTGGTTTAGTGTCCGACTCTTAGTTTCGGCTCAGATTGTGATTTTGTGGTGGGCTCCGTGCTCAGAGTGGAATCTGCTTTAGATCCCCTCTCTGTTTCTCGCTTGTTCTCTTCTCAAATAAACAAACAAACATAAATAAATAAAAATCTTACAGGGTGGCTCAGTTGGTTAAGCATCTGCCTTCAGCTCAGGTCATGATCCCAGGGTCCTGGGAACCAACCCCCAGGTTGGGCTCTTTGCTCAGTGGGGAGCCTGCTTTTCCCTCTCCCTCTGCAGTTCCCCCTGCTTATGCTCTTTCTCCCTCTCTCTGTCCAATAAATAAACCTTTAAAATATAAAATAAAAACTACTTTTTTCCCTCTTATTTCTTATCTTCCTGTGTTTTCTACTGAAGTGGCAGCAGACTGGCAGCAAAAGATAAAGGGGTAGAGAGTACTTAAAGGTAACTGTAAGCGCCAGGCTGCATGAAGGTGGGCTTGTGAGGGAGGTTGAGATAGTGAAGGGGAAAGAAATGGTTAAAAATAAGAACTGGGGGCACCTGGGTTAAATGGGTCAAGCCTCTGCCTTCGGCTCAGGTCATGATCTTAGGGTCCTGGGATTGAGCCCCACATCAGGCTCTCTGCTCAGCGGGGAGCCTGTTCCCCTCTCCCCCTGCCTGCCTCTCTGCCTCCTTGTGATCTCTCTCTCTTTTTCTCTCTACTAAATAAATAAAATCTAAAATAAATACATAAATAAATAAATAAGAACTGCCTTTCACCAAGGGCTTGTTAGGAGCTGGGGCTGAGAAGAGTGACTTCAAGACCTGCTCTAGTCCTAGCCAACACCTCTGCAGTGGTGACGTCGGGCCAGGCACTGTCCAAGTATTATATCCTCAGAAGCTCTCTGGACCTCACGATCCTCGGGGAGCTGGATAGTGTCACTGTCCCCCTTCTACACAAGAGGAAACAGGCACGGAGAGCTGAAGTCACTTGTGCAAAGTCACACAGAGATGGGGCTGGGATTCAGATCTGACAGATTGATGTCAGAATACAAGAAATCAGAAAGGTGTCAATGAGGGAATAGATAGATGATAAGTGAAAAATTAGGTTGCAAGGAATGGCTGTGGCTTAGATCTTTTTTTTTTTTTTAAGTTTATTTTTATTTTTTTTTTTAAGAATTTTATTTTTTTGTCAGAGAGAGACAGCACCAGCAGGGGGAGCGGAAGTCAGAGGGAGAAACAGACTCCCTACTGCGCAGAGAGCCCGATGTAGGACTTAATTCCAGGATCCTGAGATCATGACCTGAGCTGAAAGCAGACACTGAGCTGACTGAGCCACCCAGCCACCCCTGCAGCTTAGATCTTGAGCATTGCAGTCAGCCTTGATTCTTTCCGAAAGGGTGTTGTGCCTTCCAGAACTACTGACTAGCTGAGAGTTTGTCTTATGATTTTCAGGAGGATCATTGAACTGCAGTTCTTGGAACAATTGGCTTGTCTATTTTAATAAATTTAATAAATACTTAATTAACAACCTTGTTTCTAATATGTAGCATTTTCTATGTTAATCTAAATTTTAAGAAGTTATCTAACATCGTAAAAAATACTGGTTTTACAGAAGTGGTAAAAATGGAAGCCAAAAGTGGATCTGTTCCAAATAATGCCTACTTCACACATCATTGATATGGAATTCGGTCTTCCACTGAGTAATTTTTTGGAAGATGTTCATCTCTATAAGATTTTTGACTTGTTATGTGATCTTATGCATAATTCTGCTAGATTTTACAGCATTGGTGTTATAATCCTAAAGTCCTATTTTCTGTTTTCTAGGAAATTGGAGAATTATTACAAACAAGAGGTCGAGAGTTTGGGGTAACCACTGGTAGGAAAAGAAGGTGTGGCTGGCTGGACCTGGTTTTGCTCAAATATGCTCATATGATTAATGGATTTACTGCGTAAGTTTCTTAGAAACATTTCTTTCAGGGAACTAAGGTACAGTTCATGACCACAGGTTACATTTTGTGGAGTGCAAGCTTGAAAAGTAGTACCCTGGTAGAAAAAGTTCACTGTTTAGACTCCAGATGAAATCGTAGCTCAGGGTTCAAGTGGACCAAGATCTAGGGGAAGGGGACCCACAGGAAAAGGCCCCAGGTTGTCTTCCTACACATCCACAGTTGGGAAAAAGGAATCCTGTTACTCCCCCGTGCATGTCAGTATAGAGGGAAGTGAGGTAGGTGGGTAGGTAGGTAGATGGTGAGTTTTGCTTATATGGAAGGGAGGCAATATAACCCATTTAGGGCGTGATTAATGTCTAACTCAAATCTCAGATTCACGCGTTGTGCCATGACTTTGGTTAAGTGAATCTTTCTGTGCCTTTTCCATCATCTTTAAAATCTAGATAATAATTGGGGCGCCTGGGTGGCTCAGTGGGTTAAAGCCTCTGCCTTCGGCTCTGGTCATGATCCCGTGGTCTTGAGATCGCGCCCCACATCGGGCTCTCTGCTCAGCAGGGAGCCTGCTTCCTCCTCTCTGTCTGCCACTCTGTCTACTTGTGATCTCTCTCTGTCAAATGAATAAATAAAAATCTTAAAAATAAATAAATAAACAAAATCTAGATAATAATATTACCTACTTCGTGTGGGTGTTTTGAAAATTAGATGAGAAATACAGTGAGAGCATATAGCACCCTGCCTGGCTCCCTGAAATCACCCGGTGAAAAGTTGCTATTCACACATGTACATAAATATGTAAGCAAATGTATTCCTGTTTGTATTAATTTGACTTAACTTCCAGCAAATAACAAATAAAGGATAAAAAAACAAATAATTTGCAGATAAGAATGCCAAACCTACTGTTCTCTCTAATTGTACAGATTTTTCCTTTGAAACTATTTCCCAGGCAGTTTATTGGGAGATTTGATATATTTTGAAGAGGTTTGCTGTTTGAACATTGCTTTTCCTTCCACTTAGGTTGGCACTTACCAAATTGGATATTTTGGACATGTTTACGGAAATCAAAGTTGGAGTTGCTTACAAGTTAGATGGTGAAATCATACCTCATTTCCCAGGTACTTTTTTCTATCTGTGATACAAAGAATATTATTAGGTGAACATGTTGGAGCCATTTCATGAAGTTCTGTGTAGTTTGTGGTATAGAGCCACGGGGTTGATACCCTCTTTGTGGATAGCACAAGTATATTCACATGTTATTGGCATTTGTTTCATAGCTGCTGTGCATTTGAATCCTGGATTGCAGTAGTAAGCATGTGTCCAGACTCAAAATAGGAAAGAGAAACATGGTCCCTCTGAGCTCAGCCAGCTGTGCTGTTCCCGAATCTCATCTTCCCTACTTTGAAAGTAACTTCTATGTAGGCATGCTTCTCTTCCTGGAGAAACATGGGGTAGGAAAAAAGAGTGCTACTCAAAAGAGTAAGCAGGCTCCTAATACATTTACCTACCCTGTTCTCGAAGCCATAGGAATGATTTTCTCATCTCCTATGTCAAAAGTGGGTGGTTGTAGGAAGACTTCCTACATGAGGCACTGTGTTTCTTCAGGCATATCTTTAGTTACAAGATTTTTTCAGTTACTCAGGAAGTTCCATAAATGTTTCCAGCTTCCAGAATAGGAACTGTTCATTTGTTTAGTCACCCTATAAGCCTGGGAATATGCCAAACAAAGGAATATGCACTTGAATGAAACTTGGTAGGCTGGTACAGGTTTTGTGACTTGATGGTGATGACCAGTCAGTCCTTGGCAACCAAGGATCACCTCAAGTTCTTAGAAACACATTTAAAATCATTACCTGTTAGTCTGACATCTGGGCCATCTCCAGTCTTGTTTCTCTTGACTGTTCTTTTCCTTGATTGTGGATCACTGTTTTATGACCAATGACTTCTGGTTGAATGTGCTTAACAGTGTAGTGACTCAGATTCTGTTATCCTCCTCTAAAGAGTGTTGGTTCTTGTTTCAGGGGACAGTTGAATTACTGGCTGATCATCTTGAACTTGCATAAGCTCAGTTTTCTGCTCTGTTAGTATAGTTACATGAGTGCCCTGGGTATTGCCCAAACCTTTAACCTGGTGTGGATCAGTCTCCAAATTCTGTCTCCTCTGTGGATCTCGGTAGCTTGGTTTTAGGCTTTGTTATGGAGGGTCAGTAGTCAGTTATACTCGTGAACATGGTTTTTTACATTTTAAGGAGCAGCCTTTCTGCTCTCCCAGCTGGACGCCAGGAGAGTTACCAAGGTGTAAAGAGATCGCTCTAGTCGGGCAGTGCTGGAGCTCCAGTGTATCCCGTCCCATCCCTTCTCTTAGCACTGCTTGACCTCTAGAACCTGTCCCCTCAACTGTGTGACAGCTAACATCTGGTAAGCCTTCCAGTGATCCCGTGGGTCCTTCCCATGTGAAGGGACTCTCACACGGACTTCGGAGGGGTGAGAGCTCCATGTATAGCCCCCTCCTCTGACACTTGACCGTGATGCCTCTCGCCACTTCAGCTTCCCTGAAACCTGATTATCCGCCTTCTCAGCTCAGTGGGACCACTGTTCTCCACTGACTCTGGTGTCGTGGCTTCCAGTGGCTGGGAAATTGTCCCTGGGCAGAGAGTTGCATAGTTTCAGGACTTGCTTGGGAGTTTTCTTTTTCTCAGAACCCATGTTTTTGTGCTGCCTGTTGTCCACATTGACCAGTTGTGGGATTTGGGCTGTTCCAAGGAGGCAGCTCCCTTCAGCGGGGGGCAGTTTCTGAGCACGAGTCCTCCGTGGGCAGTGCTTCTACAGGCGGGGGAATGAGTGTCTCAGTCCTGACTTGGGAAGCCTGGACCGAATCCCCACAGCATCCGCTGTAACAGCTCTAGTTAAACTGTTCTTACCTTTTGTACATTTTCCGTTCCTGTTAGGAGATGCAGAGAAAATGGTTAGGTGAGATAATAAAGAAAATTTCCAGGTCAGCTTTGTACAATCACAAAATCAGTAGATCTCCCAGATGAGAGCACGTTTGCAAGTCTCCTTTCTGTGAGAGGTGGCAACCTCTCCTTTCTGTGAGGTTGCCACCTGTATGCAACCATACATAGGTCCATAATCTCTAATCCACAGTGGGGTATCTAAAATCTCTAAAAATGGAAAGTGTAAAGTTTGGCACCAAAGTCCTTTGACAGCAAAACTTGAGTTGCTATTAGAACTAATAATCTCTCTGCTTCGAGTGAATTAGCCTGTCGCTGCAGGACTGTGTTGGATTATGAAAACGTTGCCTCAGGTGGTCAGTGTCCTGTCTGACCTTCCTGCACTCTGGGAAACTGCATTCGCATTCCAGAACTCCTCTGGCTCCAAGGATTTTCATAAGAGATCATGAAACTTTGACATAGAAAAAGCTGTTTGGCAACAGGCAGCATGCCACCATGGAAAAACAGATTTACTCTTTAACTTTCAGCAAACCAAGAAGTCTTAAATAAAGTTGAAGTTCAGTATAAGACGCTGCCTGGTTGGAACACAGACATATCAAATGCAAGGACGTTTAAAGAACTACCTGTTAATGCACAAAATTACGTTCGATTTATTGAAGATGAACTTCAAATTCCAGGTAAGTGTACTTTATGAACAACGGTCTTCTGTTTCTAACTTAACGGTCTACCTTTGAGATACAATAAAAGAAAGATCAGTATTATTTTGTAGAGTGTTCATGATTTGCAGCAATGCCCTAGAAAATATAAAATAATCTTATTTCTTAGAGTAAATATAGTTATCTTTCTTTAATCCTTTGTATGCCTGAAGACAGTAGGTTACCTCACACTGTTTTGACTCTGTCTTAATTCTCTACTACTCTGGTATTTACCCCGTGACATTCATGCTTGTTGCTTTCTTCCTCTTAGTCACAAAGCCTTTTGTATCTTCACCTCCACCAAAAATGGTTTGTGGTTTTTCCATTTGCGATTAAACTACCCTTGGGAATTGGGGGGGGGTGCTTGAATAATTAGGAAATTACTGGTACAGAAAATAGGAAATCCAGTTTGAAAAAATATAAGAGGAGAGGAAAGAATAAAACTTTATTAAAAAACAAGCTGGCCAGGGAGTTGTCCGGGGAGTTAGGCATAACCAGGTTATAGCTGTGACTAGTTAATGGAAGTTTTTAACACATTGCTTTCTTCCTTCTACTTGTACTGGTAGAGATTGAAAAGACAAAAGCAAAGTGGGTAGAAGGTGTCCTTTATGTAGAATCTATTGTGTAGTTATTCTGATTTGTATTGTGGTTCGTCTCAAGTACTAGTCTTGTTTTCCAGATTGCTAGCTGCCCCAGCCAGCGTGATGTCCAACTTAGTCAGCATGTTTGCTATGGCTCTTAGTCAACATTTTTTTGAAATACAAGCGAGAGTGAATTTAACAGTGTCCTGTATAAAAATTCCATGAAGGTTAACCCATGTGGTATAATTAATATTTAGAGATTCCTATAGACTGGTTTAGTCTGTGCAAGTTAAAATAGTATTCTCTTCCAGATGTTTCTACATTTTGAGATGTAAAAGTTACACTGTCACCTCTTAGCATCCTGCTTTTATCAAAGATGCTTAGATCTCATCTAGTAATTAGGGACTTAATCCAGGGTTCAATAAGTCTCTGGTGGTTTGGGCCAGTATTTTGCTAACCTAAGTATTAGGCATTGAGGACTTGGAAATACCACGTGATTAAAACTGGAACTGGTAAGGCACACACCAGCACCGGTATGTTCCGTTTAGAAATCAGCCTGGTCTTCTAGCAGGACAGCAAAGGATAGCAGAAGGCACCTGGAAAGTTAAATAGTGACCCTGAGAAGAGTGGGGATCTTTTCATCCCAAGGATTGAACATTATAAATGAATTGATACTATTCTTGTACTTTCTTCCCTTACCAGTGAAATGGATCGGGGTAGGTAAATCCAGAGAGTCTATGATTCAGCTCTTTTAAGGATTTCCAGTGACGCAAGAAACACTCCTTCAGGAGGGAGGGAAAGGACTATTAAATATTTCATTTATGATCTGCAAATTTCAAGAAGGCAGACATCGAAGTGAGTTTTAAGCCCTAGAGTTGTTTCCAGTCCCTGAAGATGGCTGGCTGATGTGGAGAGAAACTTCTGGCTTGTTCCAGTGTCAGCCACCTCCGCTGGCAGAATTGCCGAGTCATGTGTTGCTCCTGCTGCTCACGGTGCCACGTTTTCTTTCAGTGTTTAGTCATAGTATGATCTGTGTTGTTTGAAATCTAAAATAGAATTCCTTCCAGTGTAGTTTTTCTTCTCTATTGTCATTGTGCGTTCTTAGGTTTTATCTCTACTAAACGGGAAGAACAATTAATGCAGTTTTGCACAAATATTTTTTACATTCTGGTCATTCAATTTGTCAGTGTGATCTTTGCCGTTAGGAAAAAAATGATGAAAAGAGGATTCTGTAAACTTTTGTAATGCTATAAATTCTGTTTAACTTGTGAACTGTTTATTTTCTGCTGAGACCATTGCAAATTTGAGCTTTGGCGAGGGAGGGGGAGGGGATTATATTCATGTATCCTTTAATTTGTACAGAACACAAAACTTACTTCTCTGTAAATTATTTAATACATTGGGCATTTAATTAAATGTCCAGAGAAAGATGTTTCCTAAAACAACAATCTTAATGTTTAAAAATATTAGTCATTAAAAGATCGTTGTGATAATTGGTGGATATTTTTCTTTAATTTCAGGCATTAACTCTGAAATGTATAGCTGGGTTTTTTTGTTTTTTTCTTTTAATCTTACCATTATTTCTAAATCTAGTGAATTGATTTTCAACATTGTGCCTGCCAGTATGCCTACAGAATCATCTATAAGTGTCCACATGAACCCAAATTGTCAGTCATAATTTTGATCATGCCTTTTTCTTTCTTGGAAAAAAAGAGGTGTTGTTTTGACAATTAGGCTTAACCTACTGTGTTGTAGATTATCCTTCAGTGAACTATTTTAAATGTTTAAATTAGGTGCCACTTAAATTTATTTTATTATACCATCAATAGCTGATTAAAAAGAACCAAATATTTCTAGCATGGTTTGTGTATTGTGTTTTTGTTCTAGTAAAAGAAGTACTGGTAATACTAGTATATAAAAAAAGAGCTTTATTCCTGTAGTATGTAGGGATGGGGTGGGGAGACATCAAAACAGACTTAGAAAAGAATGTAAATACCTTTTGTCTTCACTAGAACTATTTTTATCAATACTTCAGAAAATTCTGAAATAGAGCCAGCCTTGCTGGATTCAATAAACAAAAAGGATAGTACAGATGATCTTACAAGCCCATTGCCAATCAATAATGACTTTTGTGTAAAATTCGTATTTAATATTACAATAAATAATTTTTATTTATGCTAATGGAAATTGAATGGGCTTTTTATTTCTCCTTACCCTTTATCTTTCTACTTGAACTACTTATCAGGTTGAGTTGAAACAGGGTTTTTAAGTCCACATTCTCTTCTTGGCTAAAAGTGTTGTTACTGAAACCATTTTAGTAATGGTCCAGAGGCAGATGTGAAGAACTCGTTCTCCAAAGAGATTACTAAACAAATAAACTTAAAAAACAAAAACAACAACAACAAAAAAACCAAAAAAACCCTCTTAACTGAGACATCACCTGGATTCTTGGTCCCAGGTTGTGTTTGAGCCCCACGTTGGGTATAGAGATTACCAGAAAAAACAAATGAAGAAAAAAGCATTGATTCTCCAAGTCACTGCTTTTTTTTTTTTTTTTTTAAATCAAAAAAGTGCAAATCTATTGATGTTGATAGACATTTACTCAATTTTGACCAGGTTGAGTGATTCTTGCCTCTCAGTCTTTAGAAGTGTAAGTTGGTTAAGAGAGAGGTTCTGATCTTCAGATTCAGTTGTCTTGAAATCCTAGGTAACTATTACAGTAATCTCTACTGGACAAGAGTATTTGCTAGAATCTGCTAGGTGTTGGGGGTGCGGTGGTGTATTGTAAGGCAGCAGCCAGATAAACGTATTTGTAAGCAATCTGCGCCACAACGGGAAAGTGCAGGGTGTTAGGAAGGAGAACTTAACGTCAGTTCAGAAAGAGTCAGAAATGGCCTGTAGCAGAAACGGGATTCAAACAGATCAAGAGGGTGAGTAGTCAGGAACAAGGGCAAAGACCCAGAGGCTGAAAACATTTTGGAAAGTTGGGGCAACTGAAAAAAATGAATGAGGGGCTGGTGAGGCAGATAAAGTTGGCAGAAAGTTAGAGGAGGACTCTGCCAAATAACCAAAATGTGTTTCCCCGGAAAAAAGGTCAAGGCCAAAATGTAATAGATGCGATTATGGAGGCATAACAGGGACACAGAAAAACTGAAACAAATTTTAAAGCACAGTAGAAGGGAACTGCATGGCAGAACAAGGTATTTCGGTGGGGAGATGCCCTTTTTAATATATTTATTTTTTATATATTAGTGGATTGATAGAGCTCAATGTCCTTCACAATTGCGTATGTGAGTTGAATGCCATTCCAGTCCGAATTGCCAGGGGATTGTCTAACTGGACAAAATTATATTGAAACTTTGGTGGAAAAATGAATGTGCAAGAATTCCTAAGAGAATTTGTGAAAAAAGTGTGTCAAGAGGTTGTTCCTCACCAGCTGTTAAAACACTATTGAGCTCTTGTAGTCAGAGTAAGTGATGTTGTCATGGGAATGAACGAATACACAAGGGGAATGCAGTGGGCATTTCAGAGGTAGCTGCAACATACATGGGAGCTTGATAATAGAGGCTTAAAATGGCATTTCATGTCATTGGAAAGTACATTAAAAAATGATAGCAAAAGATCATTATTATTGCAGAAATATTTCTCTCCTCAAATCCATCAGTGTTTGCTTCATATATTTGGGGCCCCTGTTGTTTGGTGAATATATATTTATAATTCTTAATATTTCTTGATGATTCCTTTATCAAAACATATGTCCTTTGTTGTGACAGTTTTTGACTTAGTCTATTTTTTATGATATTAGAACATCTTTTTCCATTCTTTAATTTTCAGCCTACTTGAATTTTTGGATCTAAAGTGAGTAACCCAAATAAATAAATAAATAAATAAAGTGAGTGAGTGACCTGTAGACTGCATTACATGACCTTGGGTTAGGCAGAAGACTTCTTAAAGATGATAGTGAAAATACAATCTATAAGTGAAAAACTCTATAAATTGGACTTGATCAAAATTTAGAACTTTCATATTTCAAAAGATACCTCTACAAAAATGAAATGGCAAGCCATAGATAAGGAGAAAATATTTGCAAAGTATGTATCTATAAAGAACTCGTATCCAGAATATATAATGATATACAATGATCTGGTATAATTAAAAAGAAAATAACCTAATTCAAAAATGGTCAAAATATTTGAATAGACACTTCACCAAAGATATATAAATGACCAAGAAAAGAAGTAGCAACATCATTAATCACATTATGAAAATGCAAACTAAAACAACACATCCCTTCACAACAATTAGAATGGCTACAATAAAAAAGACACACTATTACATGTATTGATGAGGATATGGAGAAATAGGAACCCTTTATACATTGCTGGTAGGAGTGTAAACTGGTGCATTTTAGAAGGTTCTTCTAAAAAGTAATTATAAATGCAAAATATCTAGAAACTCCACTCCTAGGTGTCTAGCCAAGAGAAATGAAAAGATACGTCCACACAGACTTACAAATGCTGCACAGATGAATGAAGAAGAGGGAGTATATCTATATAATGGGCAAAAAAGGGGATGAAGTCCCTGGTATGACTTCATAACATTACAGTAAATGAAAACAGCCAGATACAGAAGACGGCATATCCCATGATTTCACTTACATGAGAGGTCCAGGAAAGGCAATTTAATAGAGACAGAGAATAGATTTGTGAGGTTGGGGGCAGGAATGGGGAGTGACTGCAAATGGGCACAAAGAATTTTTTAAGATTTTATTTGAGACAGAGAGAAAGCAAGATCACAAGCTCTGGGGAGGGGGCAGAACAACAAGCAGACTCCCCACTGAGCAGGGAGCCCAGTGGAGGGCTGGATCCCAGGACTCCAAGAGCCAAATTCAGACAACTGACTGAGCCACCCAGGCGCTCCTGGCACAAATAATTTTTATGGGGTGATGGAAATGTTCTAAAATTGGATTATGGTGATGGTTGCACAGTTTTTTAAATTTACTAAATCACCACACTGTATTTTTTTTTTAAGCTTTTATTTATTTGGCAGGCAGAGAGGCAGGCAGAGAGAGAGAGAGGTGGAAGCAGGCTCCCTGCTGAGCAGAGCGCCCGATGCGGGTTTCAATCACTGGACCTGGGATCATGACCTGATCTGAAAGCAGAGGCTTTAACCCACTGAGCCACCCAGGCACCCAACAATGGAAATTTAAAAACACACTCTCAACAAGTGGGTCAAGGAAGAAATCACAAGGGGCATCAGGAAGCACTTAAAGATGAATGACAAGGAAGGCCCAACAGTAAGACCATGGGATGTTGCAAGCATGGGCAGTTCAGTTCAAGAAACTGAAGACAGTTAAAGGTCTCACATTGACAACCTAACTTTACACCTTAAGGTGCTAAAAAAAGAAAGCAACCTAAACCCAAAACCAGTAAAAGGAAGGAAATAGTAAAGATGAGAGTGAAGAGAAACAAAATAGAGACTAGAAAACAACAGAGAATATCAGTGAAACTGAAAGTTGGTTATTTTAATTCTCTGTGTTTTCGTGTGTGAGGCCACAGCATAAACCCCTGCATATGAGAAGTTTCTGGTCCCTTGATGATTTTCTCTTATTTTTTCTGTTCTGTCTCTAGGATGCTTATTAGTCAGATGATGGACCCCCTAATTTATTGTTCTATCTCTTATTTTTTTTTATTTTTATTTTTAAAAAGATTATTGTGAGAGAGAGAGAGAGCAAGAGAGAGAGCGCGCACTTGAGTGGGGGTGGGGAACAGCAGTTGGGAGGGAGAAGAAGGGGGTCAGAATCTCAAGCAGACTTCCCTCTGGGTGTGGACCCTGATGTGGAGCTTGATCTCATGATCTGAGCGGAAACCAAGAGGCAGACACTTAACAGACTGAGCCACCCAGGTGCCCCTCTGTGTCTCTTTTACAACAAAAATCTTCTTTGCCTTTCTATTCCATAAAGAGTTTTTCAGATTTTTCTTCCAGTGCTGTCAGATTTTTAATTTTAGCAATCATAGTTTTCATTTCCAAGAGCTTTGGAAAGATCGTTCATGTTAGTGGATGTCATTATTTTGAGGCATCCTTTGTCAGATGACAATGTTACTCTGTTAGCTTTGTTTAGGTTCCTTGGTGTTCCCTGAATTGTTTCCTCTGGCATCATTTCTTCTCTTTATTTTGGTCTTTGTCTTTCATGTTACATTGTTTTTCCAACTCTCAGGTGATGGTTAGCTCTTCACATCTGAGACCATGGCAATGGAACACAACCAGAAATTGTGTTCCTGGGGGAAGTTTATCAACTGGTAGGCTTCATTTTGGGGTGTTGAGTGGGGAACCAACTTGTATGTTGGGGAGTTACTAAGGGCCAGAATGTAGGATTCTTTTCTTCAGGATCCTTCATTTCTTTAGAAAAGACCCTCTAGTTTTTTGCTGGAGGAATTGATGCCCAATTGTTCAGATAGGCGTATTCACTCTCTGTGTATAGACTTTAAATTAGTCCTTTTGTATTTTACCAGTCTCATAGGTCACTACATCCACAGCAACTTTAGGGTCTGTGGTGTTGGCAGTCTTCCTTCTTGGCTACATCCCCAAGATCTTTTACTTTTTTTTTCCAGCAGTGAGTGATGCAATTATTGAACGGATAATATTCTTACCTGGTCCCCCGTATAACTGCTGGATTATATGTAAGATGGTTTGTCAGCATCGGCAATGAGACTGCTGTTGGGGCTGATGTGCGAACAGATGGCAGGTTCTCTTAAACTTGACTCTTTATTCCCTGCCCTAGGTTGATCACCTAATTCTGAAAAGAATTTGCAACAGGTAAATATTTCAGGATGGTAGCCATCTGGATACACATTTAAGTCAAAAGTCGATCTGGATACACACTTAAGTCAAAAGTTATTCGGTTATTATTTTAATCTAAAGGGGTCAACTAGGAACTCTGAATGTTGTTTTGACCAAATGCCATTGTTACGTTAATTTAAAAGGTTTTCTTTCAAAACAGCCTGTCTTCACAACAGTAGAACTCTGGCAGTGAATTTAGTGGTCTAGGATTTGATGAAATTGTGGCTAATTTCTGGTCCCAATCTGAAATTTAAAACAAATTAATGATTAGTTTTAAGACCATTCACTCCTAAATTTTAACATATGGTCAACAACAATTATGTACAATAACAAAATAATTTGGTGGATTTAAGACAAATGAATATAATATGTAAGAGATGGGGAGAAAAGGACTTGAAACTCAAAAAAAGATTATTTCTGTGTTTCGATCTCTGATCAATAGGGAGACCGTTGAATTAGGCCCAAATGTAAATAAAATTAAATCAGCCATATAAATTGGCATTTGACATCCTAATTTTAGAACCCCATACCCTTTAAACCCTACATTATTAACAGATCATTTTGTATGATGTATGTGTCAAACTTCGGTTATTACCATCCCTAAAATCATACCCACTGGAGTTCCCTTGTACTTTATAACCTCTTATCTACAGTCACAGACAGTTCTGCTGTCCAAAGGTGAGCTTTCAAGGAGGGCTGGGGGTTAAATACGTCAACCATCTTGATGAACCAAAAAGCAAGAGCGTTTCAATGATACCAGCGTAACACAAATATATTATGTGTGGTGCTGTGCACTGTGTTCAGTGTTTTACTTAGGTTAATATCCACAGTAATCCTCACAGACCCGCCCACAGTTTCACCATCCAAGAAAGATGAATGAGCTTGGCCAAGTTTATAGGATTGTGAGGGGACCCAACCCAGGATTGTCTGGCCCTAAAGTCCCTGATCTTTTCCCTGCTCTTTTCCACTGGCCACAGCACGTCAATAGCACCGAAGACGCAAACATTTCTTGAAATTAAGAATAGATAACGTTTCATTGAACCCCGGAGTATGACCAGAAATGCCATCCCTGGAAGGATTTTTTAAAATCGTATTTAGTAAAGTGTGTACCTGTCCGTAGTAAGTAACCATTTGACTTCCCGAGGCTTACTGTGGGGTTAACATAGCAACTCTGACCTTCTGGAGGGTTTCACTGTGTTTCAGGGAAATATATCTAAGTGGCTTAGGAGTGTGAGGAATCCCATTCACCAGCCTCAGTGATCCTTGGTCAGAGTTGCCGTGGAGCGGAATGACCCATTCATTTAACAAGGTAAATTCAACAGACTTTTGTGGGGATTCCTTCTGAACCTCCATGCCCACAGACAGTAGATGCTATCGAGCCTGAGAAATGCTATGCAAATTTGGGGTAGGGAATACTATGGAGAGGACGTGTGAAATGATCTTTGGGATTTCCTTACCATTTGATAAAGTGAAATTATTGTTCTTGTGGAATTGTGGGGGTGACATCTTTGGAAGTCATCATCGAAAAACAAAATGAATAATTAATTTAGAACTACAGAGAAAATTTAACCAACTTGCTGAATCCCATTTACTCCAGCTACTTTAATAATTTAATATCATTTAATATTTTCACTTTGAACAATTTAAGAGATTTTCAAGGATAACTTTGATTCTATGTGATTATTACTTTAGGCCTTGGTTTTAGAACTTAATTCCTATGTATGATACAATTCCATTGCCTTGGGTTTTTTGTTTTTGTTTTTTGGCATGTGCTGATTCTTTGATCAGTAATAATATAATGGCTAACTTTTTTTTTTGAAGGGTTATAAATGTTACAGGCAGAATGCTAAAGTCTTTACATGGATATCTCAGTTCTCTTAGGTAGATACTATATTTATCCTTTCGCAGATGAGAGAATGGAAGTTCAGAGAATCTAAGGGTCACACTGCTATTGAGAACATACATTTTATTTTTGAAGAATGAGTTCTTTTAAGTATTTGGTGCCAGGATGAGGAATACAAGGACAATTTTTGTCTGAGGGGCCATCCTAATCCTCCCAAGCTCAAGTTCTCTGAGGACAAAGTCTTCATTTCTTACACTGTGTCTTGCCCATAGTCTGCGTTGCCTAAATGTTCTCTAAAGAACATTTTTTTACTGAAGAAGAACTTCTTGCGTAATAACTGTGATCTATCTTGATCTCAATTTAATCTGTTTCTCACCAATTCCCAAAAAAGAAATAAGAACTGACCATGAAATGCAAATCAGTCCTAAGCCCTGCCTTTAAAATCTGATCCCAAAGACTGGTCAGATGGTCAAGGGAAAAAAACCCACCACCTTGATACACAAATTACCATCCATCTTACTCTGTGAGGAGCCCTTCCCCCAAAAGACTCCTTCAAGAGTCAGCTTCCTGGTTCAAACCAATGCTTGACTGAGCCCCTGCTGTGTTTGCTCTCAGTGCTCAGATTTATGACCTCTCTCTCCTGGGTCTTGCCTGCCTGACTGTTGTTTACAAAACAATGGCCAACCAAGTATCTGGCAAATCCATCCAATTCTCCACTGTTCCCAGCTATCATCAGCCACAAACCACTGCTTCCTAAACTTGGCTGCATGGTGGGATTAATCTGGCAAGTTTTTTAAGGTATTGATGCCTAGGACCACCCTCTCCCAGCGGGAGATCCTGGTTTGAACGGTCTGGGTCTGTCCTGGGCATTGGGATTGCGAAAAGTGATGTCACTGAGGTCAAGAACATTTAGCCTAACCGTTGCCATGGCCTCCTGACTCACCATATTCGATCTCTGCCCCACCCGACTCCCCAGCCTGCCTCCTTTTCCTTCTCCACGGTTAGAGCAATCTTCTCAAAATGTGTTTTTAATCATGTCACCTCTGTCCTCCTTCCAGAGTTTTGGCTGGTTTCCCATTAATCTCAGCCCAGAGTTGTCACAGCTGAAAATGACCTGTAGACCCTCTCTTTGTTCGAGCCTCAGCCAGCTCCACCCTTCCTGACTTC
This sequence comes from Mustela lutreola, assembly GCF_030435805.1. Lineage (NCBI taxonomy): Eukaryota > Metazoa > Chordata > Mammalia > Carnivora > Mustelidae > Mustela > Mustela lutreola. The sequence continues at coordinate 9,676,005 of NC_081303.1, read as the reverse complement.
AGTGCTTTCGTCTATTTCGTTGGTACTTTTTTTTAGTTCCTCAAATATGTCACGCCCGTACCACAGGGCTTTTGCACATGCCCTACTTGCGGGGAAGCTCTTCCCAGACTCCTTCCCTGGTGAACTTCTAGCTCATCATTTCCTCAGAGACTTGTTGTTGTCCCTTTCTGACTCGTTAAGTGCTCCTACGGCATCACATAAACTCTGCTTCCTAGCATGTATGGCAGGTGAAATTGTATGCTTCTTTCTCTCCTCGTTCCCCACTGAAGCCTCCTGAACATAGAGACTTTGTGTCTATTTTTGCTTGATGTGGTATTGCCAAAACCTTGCACAATGCCTGCCATCCACGTAGGCTCTCCAATTATTTACTGAAAGAACACAGATGAATGAATCAAAGTGCTCTCGACAGCAGATCTATCACCAAGCCCCACTGATGTCACCTCCAAAATATCTCTGGAATCCATTCATTCTTTTTCGTCTTCCCCGCTGCTCCAAGCTGCCATCATCTCTGTTCTAAACTAGTAAACGGTTCCCTCACTGGCCTGCCTGCCCTGCCTCCTGTTCATCTCCAAACAGGGTCTTAGCAGCAGCCAGAGTGATCTTTTAAAAATACAAACGACAGGGCCCCCCTCTCTTGGAAACCCGTTCAGATCTTCCCTTTGGGCTTGGACTGGAACCCGGGCGTCTTACCACGCATACCCTCACTGACTACACACCAGCTCTGCTGTCTCCTTTCTGTTCCTCAAACACGTTGAGGCCTTTCCTGCTTTCAAGCTTTCACGCTTTCTGCTCCTTTAAATGCTCTTCATGTGACTCATTGCTATTTTCCAGGGCTCAGCTAAAACCGTATAGAGGTTTTTTTTTTTTCCCCTGACAGCACTATTAAAAGTAATTTCCCTTAGCCGCACTTATCACCCTGCTTATTTCCCTTACAGCCCTACTACAGTCTATAATTTTTTTTTAAAGATTTTTATTTATTTATTTGACAGAGAGAGACACAGCTAGAGAAGGAACAAAGCAGAGGGACTGGGAGAAGAAGAAGCAGGCCCCTGCAAAGCAGGGAGTCCAATGCGGGGCTTGATCTCAGGACTCTGGGATCATGACCTGAGCCAAAGGCAGATGCTTGATGACTGAGCCACCCAGGCGCCCCCAGTCTATAATTTTTTAAAAAATGTCCTTGATTATGCTCTGTACCTCACCCCCTCCCCAAAGAATGTCAGCTTCTTGAGAGCAGGTATCTTGTCAACTCCCACCAGACATACAGTGTCTAGTTCATAATGGGTGCCAATGAGCGAATCATCTCACGGTTGCCGGCTTCCAAGATGGATCCCAGTAATTCTCACCCCCTGGCATCCGTGCCTTGTATCATCCCCTGGCACACTGCCTTAGGGTTGGCTGTGTGTGACTGGTAGGACACCTCAGAAGTGACAGTGTGTGACTTCTGAGCCTAGGTCATAAAAGGCATTGCAGTTTGGCCATTCTGGGGCAGAACCCATGGCACCCCTGTGGGGAGCCCTCTCGGAAAGGCACTGAGACCCCCATCACCAGCCAGCATATGAGTGACGGCCGTGTGAATGAGCCACCTTGGACATGGGTCCTCCGGCCCCAGTCAAGCCTTCAGATGATAGAGGGCTCACTGACATCTGGCTGACCCCTTGAAAGACCTGAGCCCGAACTGCCCAGCTAAAAGATAGATATCATCATCATTCATCTTCTAAGTCACTAGGCCTTGGAATGCTACGTTACTCCAGGAAAGATAACAAATGTGCACTCAATCTGTGGTTCAGTGACTGGAGCCATGAATATTTCAACATAAATTACCTCTTGAATGGGTTAGGCCTCAGACCTCCCCGGGGAGGGGACTGTTGGACCCTGTTCCTATCTTAAGTTTCCTGCCTGTGCCGTCCAGCACCTCATTCCAGTTGTCTGTGGATGCCAACTTGACACTTCTGCCGAAAACGGTGCTTTCTATCAGAGGCACCGACAATTGTGCCAGACGTGGATAGCAATGAGCTTTAATTTCTCTCTTCTCTCTCATGAATTCTCTCTTAATACCACCTTTCCCACTCCAGATCCTACACCACGTGAGTCTTCTTCCCATTTCCCACGAAGCCTCCTCAGTTCAATTCAAGAGCAAGGGTTGGGAGTGCAACAAATCTGGATGACCTGAATGGACGACTTATCAGCTTGAGGAAGTTTCCTGAAGTCTCTAAGACTCAGTTTTCTCTTCTGCTACATGCAGTAAATAATAATACCTCTTTTCACGGTGTTAGGACTCACGGCAACCACGAGTGTGGACACATGTGTGTATACCCCTTAGCACAGTTCTTGGCACAGGACAGATACTTTAAATAGTAAAAATTTATCCTAAAATGCAGACATTGAATTTCCATTCTACACAGGCACAGGCAAGTTCAGAGGAGCTGAGTGTCTTGCTCAACACTGCAGAGCTAGAATGTGCAGGCCAGCGGCCCCCAAGGCCCGAGTCCTGCCCACGCTTCCACAGCTCCATCCTGCCTGACTGCCAACGTAGTCGTGCCTTCTCCAACCCATCGTGAGCAGGCCGACCCACCAACAGCCTCCGAGGCTGCCTGGGCTCTTCCTTGATGGGTCCCAATGAAACTTTCCAGACTCCCTTCTTAACTCCTCTTCAGTTCCAGCCATTCTGTCCTACTCTGCCAACTGCATGGGATCCCCCACTCCCTCCTCCTCCTGCCTGGTCCAGACAGGCCAGCGTCCTCGTGTCTGGCATGCCCCCCGCCCCCCCCCCCACCCTCCACAAGGCTCACCCCTCTAGCTGCAGGGTCCCTGTCTGCAGTGTGCACCACTTCTCTGCCTCAGACCTCATCCAGTGGGGCCCAGCTGGGGTCCCCATGGCCTCATGTTCTAGACCCATCTTCCTACTCTGCTAGTTGCTTCTCAATCATTCAGTGATAGGCTGATGGTTTCTTCATCTTCCCGATCAGACTGGGAACTTCCCGTGGACTTGGACTTGTGTTTGCCTCCTCCCCCTGGCACCCAGCATGGTGCTAGGGACACAGGAGATGGTAAATATCAAACCCCTTTGCTAAACACTCACCTGGGGCTGTAGGTTTGGAAAGAATTAGGAATTGTCTAAAACAAGCACGGGAGAAAACCTTCTATGTCCGTCTAACTGGAGTCCCTCATAGCAGAGCTGTTGTAAAGAAGGTCCTGTTTACTATCGTTTTGGTAACTCAAGGCTCACCCAAACTCCCACGTGGCAGGGGAGACGATTTCCTACTCAGTCAGTCTTGGAAGGGCAAGCGCTGCTTAGCCAGTTTTGTGGGGACAGGATCCCCACTGACACCTCCTGACCACCAATTCTTTCCAGCTGCTCAGTACCTGGAGGCTTCTGTTCCCCCACCCAGGCCTCACCCTTCAGCCCCTAACGGGCACTCCCACCCACTCCAACCTTCTTTAATAGCGCCCTCCCGGGGCCCCCTGGGGGATGCCCACTTGCACCATCCCTCACTCCCTCCTGGCACCTCCTTCCCTAAACGAGCTTATCTCAGCTACCAGCTCCCTCTCCTCTCCGCTCCCTTCTCAGCCTCCAATCCTCTCCCCTCCCAGACCCCAGCTCTTCACGGCTGGTAACCTCGTCAGCCAGATGCCTCCTGCCCATTTCCGCCCCATCCGGCTTCCTCTACTGCCCCTCTCCGTGGCTCCACTGTCTGGAGAATGCCTGGTTCCATCTGCTTCCCGTCTTCCTGGTTGCTGTGATTCCTGGTTCCCTTGGGACCTGAGCCCCATCTCTGGCCCAGCACTCCATCTAGGCCTCTGCCCTTTACAGGGGAGAACAGAAGGAAGGGCCTATCCTTCTCACCCCCAGCCGCCAACCCCCCTGTCCTATGCATTTCCTTGTTCTTGTTCAAGCAAAAAGAAAGAAAATTATTAAATAAATAGTAATGCAAATGACTCTCAGCTGTGACAAAGGCAGTACTGCTTAAGGATCAAGCACAGAATTCTACATTTCAAATGGCTTTGGTCTGAATTCTGCTTCTCCCACCTACTGCGCTGTGATCTGAGGCTGCTTAATTAATTGCAAATCTGCAACTTGATCTCCTTTATTGTAAAATGGGGTAAGTAATAACACTTACCTTAAAAGCTCTTAGGGGAACAAAATATGTGTCTGCCACAGTGTAAGAGCCCCCAGAAATGGTGAGATTTGCTCATTTAGAAAGTCTGTCAATGCAGCAACTCCTCCCACTTGCTAAAATTCAAAGCATCAATGACAACAGGAATACAAGTAATGTCTACATCGGTGCCCACGTGTGTACCTCCAGGGTCACATGGTGTGGGGGCTTGGTTGTTCATATTCACACATGTTGCAACATAGACGGAAATTAGAATCTTTGAAATATGTCTTCAAATGTCAAATAATTGTCATAAAGCCATTTAAAATGGGAGCATAAGAAAGAAAAAAAATTTCCCTCAATAATACGTTTAGGCACAATAAGGAATCTGCTGAGGAAAAGGGGCTCAGTGAGATGTAGTCACACTTGAGTATGCTTCCTACCAAGAACATTTGTGCATTTTTATCCATGATTCCATAAGGAGCTAGAAAAAAGAGGAGAGGAGGAAGCAGCCTTGGTTCAGTCTCAAAATTCTTCCTGCACTAGGCACACATGAATGCTTTCCCCCAGTTTGACTGGTCCCTGATGGCAGCGAACCCACGAGAAAGGCTCATCTGAGGGGAGGTTGATCTCAGAGAGTAAGAGCGGTTGACCTGACTTACCGATCTTGTAAAATGGCAGAGAATAGTTTCTTTGGTAGGTGGTTTCTTTATACCATGCCTCAGCAGGCTTTGAATGTCTTCGGAAACAAATATATCGAATGAGAGTTTGTTGGTCTAGTTGAGGCTGAATCAGACTTTCTCTCTGGGGTGGGATTGTCAAGTCTATGAGAGGTCTAAATGAAAATAGAAAGAGCTTACTGACCACCCAGTAGAAGAAAAGCATTCCATGTTCTCATCAGCCGAGATCCATTCTCTGGAAATGGCCAGGAGGCTACCGAGATGCCATTGGCAAGACTCCATAGCTCCAGGGTCAGCCCAGCAGTTTTCAGTGGGTGGCTCGGGGATCCTGGTTCCCTGCTCCCCTGCTTTAATATCCCTCCTCCTGTCCAGTCACAGGTTACAGAAGGTGACCTGCATCAAAACTTCTGTAGGGTCTGCTCATGTGTGGCTACTTCCTATACTCCAGATCTCCCCAATACCCTTTCCCACTGTAATTTTTCAGTATAACTGAAATCAGTTATAACTTTCCTGTAGCTCCACTCAGATAACTACCCTCTAAAGGTAAAAATAAAGAAGAATCAGTGTGTAATGAGGGAATAGCTTCATGCAATTCTGGGAATACACATTCACTGGGCAACTTGTGGGAGAATACTTTGGTGATGAGTATTGATATCCCTAAAATGTGCATATACCTTGTCACAGCAATTCCAGAAAGTAGGAAAGTCAGCAAAGACTTAGCTCCTAGAAAGCTCACCAACGTATTTTATGATCATAAAGGAATGGATACAATCTTCATGTGAAAAAAAGGGGGATTATTTAGAAAATGATATATATAAGAGTACCCTACCTACATTTTATTTATAAAATGAATATATATAAGAGTACCCTACCACCGCTAAAAGTGGTGCTGTAGAATTATAAATTTTGAGACGGGAAAGAGTCTACAATACAGAGTTAGGTCTAAACATAGGTTTCAGTTGAATCGAACACTTTAAATGGATGAGTTGTATGGGATGTGAATGATCTCAAAACTATTATAAAGAACAAGGTTTCAATCAATAAAATATTATCAATCTGAATTCAATAATACATTAAAAGGATCATACACCATAATCAAGTGGGATTTATTCCTGGGCTGTAGGGATGGTTCAACATCTGTAAGTCAATCAACAAAATACGCCACATTAACAAATTGAAGGATAAAAACCATACAATCATCTCAATAGATGCAAAAAAATTTTTGACAAAATTCAACATCTATTTGTGATTTTTAAAAAACTGTCAACAATGTGGGTATCAAGGGAACATATTTCAGTGTAATGAGAGGCCGTATAGGACAAGCTCACAGCTAACATCATACTCAAAGGTTGAAAGTTGTAAGCTTTTCTTCTAAGATCAGAAATAAGACAAGGATGCTCACCCTCACCACTTTTATTCGACATAGTTTTGGAAGTCCCATCCAGAGCAATTGGGCAAGGAAAAGAAATAAAGGGTATCCCAATAGGAAAAAAAGAAGTAAACTGTCTCTATTTGCTAATAACATCATTGTATGTAGACTCCACAAAAAAACCTGTTAGAACTAATAAAGGAATTCAGTATGGACTCCTGGGTGGCTCAGTTGTTAAGCATCTGCTTTCAGCTCAGGTCATGATCCCAGGGCCCTGGGATCAAGCCCTGTGTTGGGCTCCCTGCTCAGTGGGAAGCCTGCTTCTCCTCCCATTCCCCCTGTTTGTATTCCCTCTCTCGCTGTGTCTCTCTCTGTCAAATAAATAAATAAAATCTCAAAAAATTAAAAAAAAATAAAGGAATTCAGTAAAGTTGCAGGTACAAAATCAATATACAAAAATTTATTGGATTTCTATGCACTAACAAGGAACTATCAGAGAAATTAAGGCAACAATCCCATTTACAATTGCATCAAAACAATAAAATACTTAGGAGTAAATTTAACCAGGTGAAAGAACTGTAATCTGAAAGCTGTAAGGCATTGATAAAAGAAATGGGAAAAAGCACAAATAGATGGGAAGATAGTCTGTGCTCATGAGTTGGAAGAATTAATATTGCTAAAGTGGTCATACTATCAAAGCAACCTACATTTTCAATGCAACCCCTATCAAAATTCCAGACATTTTTCATAGAACTAGAACAAAGAATCCTAAAATTTGACCCATAAAAGACCAAAATAGCCAAAGCAATCTTGAGAAAGAAGAACATAGAAGAGATATCATCCTTCCTGATTTCATATTATAAACTACAGTAATCAAAACAGTATACTATTGGAATAAAAATAGACACATAGATCAGCAGAACAGAACAGTGAACACAGACATAAACCCACATCGATGTAGTCAATTAATTTATGACAAGGGAACCAAAAGTATACATTGGGGAAAGGATAGGATAGTTTCTTCAATAAGTAGTGTTGGGAAACTGGAAAGCCACATGCAACAGATAAAACTATTTTATAACATACACAAAACTCAACTCAAAATAGGTTAAAGACATGAAGATAAGACCTAAAACCATAAAACTCTTAGAAGAAAACATAGGGAGTAAATTCCTTAACATCAATCTTGGCAAGGATTTTTTTTTTTGGATTTGACACCAAAAGGAAAGGCAACAAAAACAAAAATAAATGGGACTACATCAAATTTAAAAGCTTTTATTGCACAGTAAAGGAAGCAAAAAAAAAAAAAAGAAGGCAGCCTGCAGAATGGCAGAAAATATTTGCCCATCATAGATCTGATAAGGACTTAATATCCAAAATACCTCAGTAACTCCTTCAACTCAATAGCAAAAATACAGTATGATTAAAAAATGGGCAGAGAATCTGAATAGACATTGTTTTTCCAAAGAAGATGTACAGAGGGCAAACAGGTTCATGAAGAGGGCTCCAAGTCACTAATTGCCAGGGAAATGCAAATGGAAACCACGCTGAGCTATCATATCAGCTCACAGCCCTTAGAATGGCTGTTGTCAAAATGGCAAGAGATAAGAAGTGTTGGCAAAAAAAAAGAAAGAAAGAAAGAAAGAAAAAAGAAAAAAAGGAACCCTCGTGCACTGTTGGCAGGAATGCAGCCCTGTGGAAAGTATGTGGGTTCTCAAAACATGAAAAATAGAGCTATCATATGATCCAGTAATTCCACTTCTGGATGTTTATCAGAAAAAAAAAATGAAATTCCTATCTCAAACAGATAGCTGCACCCCCACGTTCATTGTGGTGTTATTGGCAAAGGCCAAGACACAGAAACCATCGAAGTGGTCATTGACGGATGAATGGGTGGAGATGGTGTGTATGCGTATAAAATGGAATACTCTTCAGCCACGAAAAGAAGGAAAACCTACCATTTGCTGCAACAGGGATGGACCTTGAGAACATTGTGCCAAGTGAAATGTCAAATAGAGAAAGACAAGTACTGTATGATCTCACTTAAATGTGGAATATAAAACAACAAATGCATCGAGAACAGAATGCTGGTTGCCAGAGGCAGAGCTGGGGGATGGGGAAAACAGGGGGAAGGAGGTCACAAGGGATAAACTTCCAGAAAGTTCTGGAAATATAATGTGCTGTATGGTGATTATAGTTAATCATACTGTATTGTGTATTTGGGAGGTGCTAAGACAATAGATCTTAAGAGTTTCATCATGAGTGAAAAGATTTACAGCTCTATGCAGTGACAGATATAAACAAAATTTATTGTAATAATCATTTCACAATATGTACATATATTAAATCATTATGTTGTACACCCTAAAAGAATACAATGTTATATGTCAACACTATCCCAATAAACTAGGGAAAAAAGGGTTTCAAGAGGTTAAAGCCTCTGCCTTCCGCCGAGGTCATAAATAAAATCTTTGAAAAAATACTATTCATTCCATTTTGTGTAGATCTGGAATAGTCTGCATGATTATCTCTGAGTGTGACACTATGGGTAATTTCAATTCTTTTTTTATTAATGTTTTCTGAATGTTATAATAAACATGTATATCTTTAAATTTTATTTTATTTTCCTTTTTTTTTTTTTTTTTTTTTTGAGTAATCTCTACTCCTAATGTGGGGCTTGAACTCAAGACCCAGAGACTGAGAGTCACACGCTCTACGGACTGAGCCAGCCAGGCACCCGAACATGGGTATTTTTGAACTATAAAATATATGAAATGAGCAGCTATAGGTGTGAAAAATATTAGATGTTGGGTGAGATTTAGGAACATCTAAACCCAATCATTTATTAGTAGGATGTAGCCTTACTTGATGGGATCACCATGATTAATCACATTTATTTATTTATTTATTTAATACAGATTTTTATTTATTTATTTGACAGACAGAGATCACAAGTAGGCAGAGAGGCAGGCAGAGAGAGAGAGAAGGAAGCAGGCTCCCTGCTGAGCAGAGAGCCCGATGTGGGGCTCCATCCCAGGACCCTGAGACCATGACCTGAGCCAAAGGCAGAGGCTTAACCCACTGTGCGCCCCCAGGCGCCCCGATTAATCACATTTAAATGAGGGGATTGAAACTATATAATCATAATGTATTGTGATTCCATATTCGGGTTAAAAACTTGATTATAATGGGCCTTCTTCAATGAGTGGTTAGCAGAAATGGATAAGTTCTGTCCAAAGTTCAGGAAAAGCAACGGCTATGGTTTGGGTGCGATACTGGTTGGGGGTGGGGAGTGGGGGGTGGAGGAGTATCTGGTGTGTGGCTGGGGCTCCATGGTTCATCACCTTGGAGAAGCATCGAGAATTCCCGCCCACCTCTACTTGCTCTTATTTTATGCTTAACAGGCACTGGGTCCTGTAAAGTGGCTACCCTAAATGGTGGACAGGAACACTCCTTTCCCTACAGGGGCATGCCCCACAGCCCCGCAACGATCAAACATCAGTTGCCTGACCAACAGGTCAGTCCTTTGTGAAGTTGGGTTCTGTGTAACCATCCCGGATGTCTGGTCACTTCTGTGCCTGGCTTCGGAACCACATCCTGGTGATTGTCCCTAGATCTCTACCCCTGCTGGACTGGCAGCCCACTCTGCCTTCGCCTTGGGTGTTTCTATGGAACCAGAAGAGTCGCCATTTTCAAGTAATACATCAGTGTCCCGAAGATAAGACTTTCATTCAAAGGATCCGATTCTAATACTGGAAACACTAAGTTGGTAGGGGAATATATCTGGGGAAGGTAGGCCACCAGACGCCTATCAAGTTAAACTACGACCACAAAAACTGAAGATAGGACTTGTCCCAAGAACTGCATTATTTCCCGTTTTTGTTTGTTTGTTTGTTTTTGCTTTGTTTTGTTCTGGTGGAAGGAGTGGAAAGTGCTTAAGGGCTTGTCTTTTCCTTCTTCTTTTTTTTAAATTTTTTTAAAAAAGATTTTATTTATTTATTTGACAGACAGAGATCACAAGTAGGAAGAGAGGCAGGCAGAGAGAAAGAGAGGGAAGCAGACTCCCTGCTGAGCAGAGAGCCCAATGCAGGACTCGATCTCAGGACCCTGAGATCATGACCTGAGCCGAAGGCAGTGGCTTAATCCACTGAGCCACCCAGGCGCCCCGACTTTTCCTTCTTTTTAACTAGAAGCTTACTATAGTCATTGATTGGTATGTGCACTCAGTTTCCCCCTTGAGGCTCATCTTGGGCGGGCACTAGTCTCGTCAGAGTCTAGTAGAAGTAGAGTCAAGGTTTCCTCTGCCTGAGCCGTCCTATGGGGAGGACTGACATTCAGGTGCTGGGTGTTGGAGTTGGGGGTGTCGTCACAGCCCACAGAGTCCATGGGGAGAGTGCCCTGGTGGTGGGGCCGCCCTTGACAAGAGTTTAGTCTATTGTGGATCTAAATTAGAACACAAAGCCTTGAACTGAAAATCAGAAAACGTGCATAGTTCCCAGTACCAGCTTTCACACCAACCAACTGTACCTCGGGTACAAGACATGGCACTTCTCTGGGCTAAATCTTATTGACTTAATGGATCAGAATGACCTCTAACGCTACTTCTAGTTTGATCTTCTATTAAGTTAAGACTTTGTGCTGCTTAATAGATGGCATGGCTCCCTTTTCCTTACATGGAGGCTAATCTAAAGTTAACTATAGTAAAGGTGATAAAGAGAAGAAATTTGTAAAATATATTAGACAATGAACTCAAAATTAGAGCAATCATATTTCAAATGCTTGCTATGTTCTGGAATTTTACGCCAATTATTTTACCTAACAGATGAGGTAACGGACTCCAGAGGATTTAGAGAGAAGGTTGCTCATGATCAACCATTTCAAAATTTAACTCAAATTGTGGCTCCTAACTACTATGGTTTCTAGCCTCTCCAAACTAGAAAATAATATTGAAGTGACTGTTTTTTATTTTTTCCTTTTCTTCTTAAAAATCACATCTGGAAAGGCAGAAACCAGTTAGGCCAAATTCACAATTTTACTGAGAAGGAAACTGAGTCTCAGGAAGGGTAAGTTTTCTGAACAAGGTGAAACTCTGAACTCATGATGTTTCTTAAATTTCTTTGATGATTTCATAACATTCTATATTTATTGTTGATTATAAAAGTAACACATGTTCATTAGAGAAAATCTGGAAAATGGAGAAAAAGGTAAAAAATAAAATCAAATACTGCCCTCTTACCATTCAGAAAAAGCCATTGTTAACAGTTTGGTGTAGCTCCTTCCACATTTTTTGAATTCATTAAGTAACAATTATTAGTATCTGTTCTTTTTACAATTATGACTACAATTTGTGACTCCCATTTTTTTTTTCACTTATCCTTCTCGCTTTAGTGAAATTTTTGAGAACTAAGATTTGGTTGGGAAGGTGTCTTACCTGGGGTGTCTCTTCCTACTAGAATCAAAATGGACTCTTGCCAGCTGCCCGGGGTAATATCCTTGGACGTCCTTTCCCTGATGAGTGATGAATATACTAGTAGAGAAAGTAAGAGGGGGATTAAAAAAAAAAAATAAAAAAGAAGTTACTACCATTAGTTCTTTACAGAAGAATGTCACTTGTGGCCTGATAAAAAATTCCATGCCCTTTGCCCCTGGTTCCTGGCACGGAGCTCTTGGAACCCATGGAATTTCTTTCTTGACGGAAGTATCTTCTCTTACTCATTTTTCAGGATTTGGTTCTCAAGATTCATAAGGAAATATTCGTCTTGTCAGGTATTAGTTTCAAAATATGAGAAAAAGAAATAAGAAGCCATATAAAACCAGGGGGGCAAATGCTGATAATTGTTACAATGTGAAAATGGATAAATGGGTGTTCCTTATGCTGATTTTTTTTTCTACTTTGGGTAGATTTACACACTTTCACAAGTGTTTTGTTTTTTGTTTTTTGTTTTTTGTTTTTTGTTTTTTTTTAACTGTGATGATTAAGCGTATGATGCAAGAAATGAACAGGCACTAGAAAGGCTTAACGCATAGGGTGCTTTGGGCTGGAGGAGGAAGCCTAGCCCCGCTGGGGAGGGTTGGGTTTTGAGGAAGTTTTGAGGCACAAAGGAGGTAGGAAGTGTTTCTGGGCGTGAAGGTGAGACAGGGCGGATAGCTGAACCCCCAGAGCTGGGGGCAGAGGAGGTGAGACGAGGTGCGGTGAGGCGCAGTGAGGGTGAGGTGGTGCCCAGACCTCACCTTTTGAAGGACATCTTATTTTATAATCAATTACTTTTCCTCATAGATTATAGTCCCTGCATTATGTAGTTATTTAAGAATTGCATGTAGTTGGATTATGTTATTTGCAGATTTTATTTCAGAAGAGCAGGAGGAACATTATAAGATATTTGTTAGAAATAAAGGGAGCATTGTGTCTTGAGAGGTTGAGAACCACTCTTGTAGGTGACATGGAATCTTGGTAGCATTTTTAAGAAGATGAAAGGCTTAGGACCATTTTTATTCTAGAAAGATCTTTTCCAGTGGCAGCGTGGACCACAAAGTGGTGGACCTTTGGACGAGAGGTATAGAGACTGGCCAAGAGGCAACCGTAGTCACGGACGTGGGACACGGAGAAACCCTGAGCTTTGTGGAGGGAAGTGGGGGTAGGCAAATAGGATGGAAAACAGATTCTAGGTGAGGCGAATTTTAGAACCCAAGACGTGGCCAGGGTTGGGATCCGTGTGGAGTGTGTGGGGGCCGGTGGAAACCTCGCTGTCTAGAAAGTATGAAAGGCAAGCACTGTGAACAGGGTGTGTCTGTCTGTCTTGGCAAACAGGACCTCAGGGAGCTCTGATTTTCAGAAAATCACAGGCTGTCTGGGCCTGCCCTATGGCTGGGATGATGTGGCTGAGCCCCGAAGAGTACGTAACAGCAGGGATTTAGTCATACAGAGCAGGAGGAACTGGCACAATAACACGGAAAAAATGACATTTCTGAGCGCCTGGGAGTGGGACTTTCTTGGGCACCATCCCGTTTCTGAAGCGCTATCTTGGAGAGAAGACCCTAGGGCCATGTTATGGTTTGTTAAGAACCCAGCTGGGGTTCCAAAGTCACACTGGTTTCTCACAGTTGTTGTGCTGTTTCCAGTAGGCTGAGTCTTGACCATGGATTCTTCCCTAGCATGCATTTAACCAGTGCCTGCTGTATACCGGTGAGTCACCTAAGCCCTGCTCCTTGAACGTAGTCTGCCAAAGCTGTTTTGAGAATGGAGAAGCCCTTCTTCTCCAGCACTGGGTAACAAGCCCTGCTCGCCATCCCTGGGGAATCTCTCTTGGTGGGTTTTGGCCCAGAAGTTGAGAAAGGAAGGGAAAGTGTGTGAGCGGGCGCTGGAGGGACGTAGGGTTGGGTGGAGAAGCTGAATGGTTTGGGGAATAAAGGGTGGCTTTTGCCTCCAACTCTTTGCGTAGACTTTCCAAGCACCCTGTGTGACTAACTTCAGCTCAAACAGGAGAAAGTTCCCTGGCAGGAGCTTAATGAGGGGCAATGCCCACCCTGGCCCCGCCGGCCCGTGTTCCCAGAGGCCTCACCATAGCTGGCCTCTTCTGAGAAGCTGGGGAGAGGACCTGGCTGAAGAGATGTGCCGGACTCTGCTTAGGCCCATCCGCTAACGTGGCTCTCAAGATTGCTGAACAAGTTGTAGGAAGGTCTTTCCTTCTCGTGTGGGAGCAGGAGTCCTGCTTTGTCTGATTCCCCCACACATTGTTCAGCAGTCTCTGACAGCTTGGCTCTTTCAGGTGACATGTTCTGTCTAGGCAAGAGCCAACCTGTCCCCTGGGTGGGTGCGTGTCGCCAGAGCAGAAACCTGGGCTTATCCATGGACAAAATTCAGTACCCACAGGAGAAGTCAAGAGTGTTCATCCCTCAAGAACCTGGCCCCAAGGCCCGAGGTGGCCCATGCTCCTAAGTGACTCTGCTGTCCTCTGTTATGTCTGTGTTGAGCCTCAGGCTTTAGGAAGGTGACCTCATCTAATTCCCAGTCACGTTGCCAGGTAAATATTACGAACACCCTGTTACAGAACAGGAGATTGAGGCTCAGAAAGGTCAAGTGGGCTCTCCAAATATCACCTGCCTGGTAAACGCCAGAGCCATGGATCAAACCCCATTCGCTGAACTCCATGGGGCATCCAGAGTCATCTCCGTGTACACAGGATGGCTTTTTTCCCAGAAGAGTTCAGTGTTATTTCTATAGGAACTCTGGGGTTCTCTCATGGGCAGACAGGAAGTAGAGGTCATGCACCACAGGAAGAGGAGAAAGAATAGTGTGGGCCTGAGAGCTGGACGTGGCCTTCCATTCAGTGAGACAATTTCCCATTGAAGGCCCTACTGTGGCCGCCATGGGCCAGGTGCTAGGGACACAGTGATGATAAATACTGTCTTCTACCCAAGAGATCACGATCTGGTAGGGAAACCACACTCAGGCACTAACTCATCACACACAATGAGTAAGCGCTGGGCCAGTCAGGAACAGGCTCAAGAGAATGAGTCACTTAGAGAGGACACGAGCAAGTCAGCACAGAGGATGGGACACCACCATGCCCGCTCTGCCATCTCCCAGACTCGTTACCCCCTCAAGGAAGAGGGGATCCTCAGGTTCCCTGTCAGTAAAGTGTGGGGCACCATCACCCCTTCGGAACGACTCCATGAGTCAACCAGATGACGTGAACATCCTTGGTGATCTGTGGTAGGTGCTGTCATGGCTCTGGGAAGGAACAGCTGCCTCTGGGTCTCCCAGACACCACTTCAGGTGGTGTTTCAAAAATCCATCTTATGTCTGACAGAAATTTGCCATCTTTTCTCTTCCACACTGCACTGTGCTTCCTCCACACGAAGCAATCGTTTTGGGAGCATCCTGTGCTTTGTAGACCAACCTGGCCCTCAGCCCTGCCTGGGTGGGGCCTGTCGCCTGGGGGTGACAGCAAGTCACATTTGCATCTGATACAGTTCTTAAGGGAGCTGTGTGAGCCCTTGAATATTTAATTTTATCAGGTGCCCCTGCCAGTGTGTGATTCCGTTTTCCCTCACGAGGAGCCAAGGTTTGGGCGTGGAGGGAGGGACCCGATGTTGTCTGAGAGGAAGGAGGAGGTCCGTGTCTTCCACAGGATCCTGCCAGTCAGCAGGGTGCCAAGCCACAAATCTGTGACAAGATACTCACTGATTCATGTTCATTCTTTTTTTTTTTCAACAAATGCGCACGGAGGAACTACTGCTTGTGGCCGTCGGCTCTGCAGAGGTGACAGTGGTGGGCGGAGGGGGGCAAATGAGCCCACCCCAGGGACCTCCCTGGACATGCAGCCAAGTGCAGGGATCAAGAGCACAGATGTTGGGGCCAGACCTGTGGCTTCAAATCCTATCGCTAGGACTGGGACAGTCACTTAACTACTCCATGCCTCAGTTTCTCCTCTATACCTCACAGTCGTTGTGAAGATGAAATGAGCAAATATGTGCTGGGTGTGAGCCAGGCGGGCCTGTCGGGGGAACAAAGGAAAGACGGTAGGAGGGAGGAGCCTGAAGCGGGGGCAGGGCCAGTTCATGGAGGGCCCGATAGGCCCCAGCAGAGTTTAGAGTTTATACCACATGCAGTGACTGCAATGCAGGGTTTCATGCAACTGAGGGCTTTGATCCAATTTACATTTCATGGAGCGCCCTCTGGAGGCCGGGCGGGAGGAGGACAGGAGTGGGCAGTTGGCTGTGGTGATGGGGAGAGGCAGCTGAGTGTGGGAGGTAACATTCCAGAGGTGCCACTGAGGAGCCTCATGAAGGGTTGGACCCCGCTACGGTTGCAAAGGTCAATGGCGTCAAGTCCACGAGGACCAGCTGCACCGTGAGTACGGTGGGGAGGCTGGGACCCCACCTGGGAACTGCCTAGTTCAAGCAGCCTGCCTCCTTGTGGGGTTCCAATGGATGAGCAAGAGAACAGAATCCAGCCGCCCTTAGGACTTCATGGACCCCCTGCCTCCTGCACTGCGTCCTACCCTAACCCTCAGGCTCCCCACAGGCTGGCTTAGGCCAGACCCAGTGACTCTGGCTTGGTTCCACAGAACTCCGGGTAGCAGCACCTGGGGGAGGTTTGTTTCCGTTCTGCCCAGGGGTGACCCACAGTTGAATACCCCGACAACACTCAGAAAGACCAAGGGCTTGTGGGGAGGCAGAAACTGGGAAATACGGGAACCCAGCCCTGTCTCCCTCCAGTTCTTCCTCATGTGGGTTGAGGGTAGTCTGCGGCTTCTCCGAAGAGGACTCACAGTATCTAGGAACAAAGCATCCTTTCGCTGCCCCTACTTCAGTCATTTCTGGAAGCAGAAGGACTTATCTTTGTTGACTAAACATTGTTAAAAATAACTAGATATGAAAACAAACGTGAGGCTTACTTGAAACCACGAAGCCAAAGAGGCTGACCCCAAAGTCACTTGCTATGGGAGAGTTCCTGCCTGAATTTCATAGCTTCTAACCCTTTGCAGACCCCACGGCCAGTGGTGAGGGAAGGCGAGGTTAGGATCTACAGATTATTATCCGCGATCTCTCAGCAATGAATTTAGCACAGTAAAACACATCTAGGACTTGTTAGTCTTGGACCATCTATGAATCAGGAGAAAGCATAAAAATCCTACTTAGTTTCAATCTGTGCAACTGCCCCCCCCCTCATATAGAAGAAGGATGAAGAAGTCTGATTCCAAGCAGAGTAAAGGGCTCCTCACTAAAATGTGGGCTTTCCAAGCAAAAACCAATATCCTTCCCTCTTTGGGGAGTTCAAAGTAGCCAGTTTGCTTGGATTTTACCATGAGTGTGGGATTTTTTTTTTTTTTTAACTTTCCCCAAACCCAAAGAAATGTCACTGGAACCTCTGGGAGCAGCTGTCTGTCAATCAGAGAGCAGCAGGTGAGCAAGATGGCCCCCCAGGTGTCCGACTGCCCCAGGGCAGCTCTGGATGGCATCTCTGTCTGCAAGGACATTACCTGGGTGGGATCACTGGGCGGCGGTCAATAAATTCTCGAAGCCGGATGGCAGCCATGATGGATGGGAATCTAAAAAATATTACAGAGTGAAGGTCGATATTGCAAATCCATACACACTACATACTGTATATCATATTGTGTGAACACACTCTACACACCATCCATTTCCACGCAGGAGCTGTCTAGTGCCACCAAGTCTGTCTTGAAAGAAATAACAGTAAGAAAACTGAGGAGTGGATAGACTAACCATGACTTTTGCAAAAAAAGGACCAAAAAAAAAAAAAAAAGTGGAAAGCGTAAGCCAATACATACAGATATACTTTTTTGAAAAAAAGATAGAAACTACTGGGGTATCTGGGTGGCTCAGATAGTTTAGGGTCCGACACTTGATTTTGTCTCAGGTCATGTTCTCAGGGTCACGAGACAGAGCCCCACATCAGGCTCCTCGCCCAGCAGGAAGTCTGCTTGTCTCCCTCTCCCTCTGCCCCTCCCCTTGCTCTCTCTCTAAAATAAGTAAATAAATCTTAAAAAAATGCAAAATAAAACCAGAAACCACTGAACTGGTTCTCACTCTGCTTAGGGTGCCTTCCTACTACATGAGCTTGCAGGCTCTGTGTTTCACACCCAGAATCCCTGGCACCTAGAGCTCTGGATAGGAATTAGACTCCTCCCACCCCACAGACTGGATTGAGACTCAGTAGGCAGAAACAAGACGGAGGCCACTGACTGTTGCTTGGAACTTTTCTACTGGCAGGCAAGGCTGGAAAGCTGTGGTATGGTGAGTTTCTCCAGCACTGGGTGTCAAGAGGCAAATGCATTGAAGGCAGTAGCTGAACCCTGCTGTCCATCTTTGGGAGTGTGGAGCGGGCGCTGCAGTGGCAGTGGTGGCGGCTTTGGGAGGAGGTTCTGGAAGCAGCTTCCTGAGTAGGGCCCAGGTAGCTGCTCCCATGATGGGTCAGTTTTGTGGAGGCATTCTAGAAGCTTCCTGAAGGCCTTCCCCAGAGTTTGCTTCTCATTGTCCCTTCAATGATTTTGTAAGTGACTCACCCTCTTCATCAAACTTTTTGTTTCCCAGATGTGTTTCTAGGCTCAAATTCATATTGCATTGGTCTCCTACTGGAGAAGAAGACTTGCCACAGAAGACTACTCCATCTAAATATTCATATGAAATGTGACAGATTACAAAATCAATGCACAGAAATCAGGTACTTTCCTATATACTAACAATGTTTAACTGTAGAAGGAGAAATTAGAGAATTGATTCCATTTACAATAGCACCAAAAACCATAAGATACCTTGGAATAAAGCTAAACAAAGAGGTGAAGGATCTATACTCTAGAAACTACAGAACACTTACAAAAGAAATTTAAGGAAAGACAAAAATATGGAAACATTCCATGCTCATGGATCAGAAGAATAAACATTGTTAAAATGTCTATGCTGCCCAGAACAATCTATACTTTCAACGGCATTCCAAACAAAATACCAATGGCAATTTTCAAAGTTCTGGAACGAACAATCCTAAAATTTGTATGGAACCAGAAAAGACCCCAAATCACCCAGGAAATGTCGAAAAAGAAAAACAAAGCTGGGGGCATCACGTTGCCTGATTTCAAGCTATATTACAAAGCTGTGATCACCAAGGCAGCATGATACTGGCACAAAAACAGACACATAGACCAACGGAATAGAGCAGAGAGCCCATATATGGACCTTCAACACTATGGTCAAGTAGTCTTTGATAAAGCAGGAAAAAATATCCAATGGAAAAAACACAGTCTCTTCAACAAATGGTGCTGGGAAAATTGAACAGCCATATACAGAAGAATGAAACTTGACCATTCTCTTACACCATTCACAAAGATAAACTCTAAATGGATGAAAGACCTCAATGTGAGACGAGAATACATCAAAATCCTAGAGGAGAACATAGGCAGTAACATCTTCAACCCTAGCCATAGCAAATTCTTTCAAGACCTGTCTCCAAAGCAAGGGAAACAAAAACGCAAATGAACTTCAGGGACTTAATCAAAATAAAAAGCTTCTGCACAGCAAAGGAAACCGTCAACAAAACAAAGAGGCAACCCATAGAATGGGAGAAGATATTTGCAAATGACACTACAGATAAAGGGCTGATATCCAAGACCTATAAAGAACTTCTCAAACTCAACACCCAAAAAACAAATAAGTAAAAAAAATGGGCAGAATACATAAACAGACACCTCTCCAGAGAAGATGTACAAATGGCTAACAGACACATGAAAAAATGTTCATCATCATTAGCCATCAGGGAGATTCAAATCAAAACCACACTGTGATACCACCTTACACCAGTTAGAGCAAAAATTGACAAGGCGAGAAACAATAAATGTTGGAGAGGTTGTGGGGGAAAAGGAACCCTCTTACACTGTTGGTGGGAATGCAAGTTGAAACAGCCACTTTGGAAAACAGTGTAGAGTTTCCTCAAAAAGAATAAAAAAAAAAAAATAGAGCTACACTATGACCCAGCAATTGCACTACTGGACATTTAACCCAAAGATACAGGTGTATTGAAAACAAGGGCCATATGCACACCATGCTCATAGCAGCAATGTTCACAATTGCCAAACTGTGGAAGGAGCCGGGATGCCCTTCAAGAGATGAATGGATACAGAAGATGTGGTCCATATATACAATGGAATATTACTCAGCTATCAGAAAGGATGATAACCAACATTTTTATCAACATGGACGAAACTGGTGAATAAAGTCAAGCAGAGAAAGTCAATTATCATATGGTTTCACTTACTTGTGGAACATAAGGAGTAACATAGAGGACATTAGGAGAAGGAAGGGGAAAATGAAGGGGGGGATTCAGAGGAGGAGCTTGCATGGAGCACTGGGTGTTACACACAATGAATCATGAAACACTACATCAAAAACTAAGGATGTGGGGCACCTGGGTGGCTCAGTGGGTTAAAGCCTCTGCCTTCAGCTCAGGTCATGGATCCCAGGGTCCTGGGATAGAGCCCCACATCGGGCTCTCTGCTCAGCGGGGAGCCTCCTTCCTCCTCTCTGCCTGCCTCTCTGCCTACTTGTGATCTGTCTGTCCAATAAATAAATAAAAAATCTTAGTGAAAAACAAAAACCAAAAACCAAAAACCAAAAACTAAGGATGTACTGTATGATGACTAACATAATAAAAAAATTAATTGATTCATTAAAAAAATAAATATTCATGGGGCGCCTGGGTGGCTCAGTGGGTTAAGCCTCTGCCTTCGGCTCAGGTCATGATCTCAGGGTCCTGGGATCAAGCCCCGCATCAGGCTCTCTGCTCAGCACAGAGCCTGCTTCTCTCTTTCTCTCTGCCTGCCTCTCTGCCTACTTGTGATCTCTTTGTCAAATAAATAAATAAAATCTTTAAAAAAAAAAATAAATATTCACTTGAGAAAAAGTCAAGACTGGGGAAACAAAAGGAATACCTGGTGGACAGAGGAGGGACAGAGCCTTACTCTTTTATGGTTTACCTTTTGTGCACCTTATAAATTTTGTACTGTGTTCATATTATATGTGTATAGAGACAACTGGCCCTCTGTTTGCATAAACATGGCGAAGAACAGTGTAGCAGAAGAACACTGACAGGAGTCTCACACCTTACCTCTGGCCCCCTCACATTCACATGTTATACGCTGAACCCAAAGCCGTGGTACTTGAGGACGGGGCCTTTGGGAAGCATTGGGGGTGGAGCCCCCATGAACAGAGCTAGTGATCATACAGAAAGAGACCCCAGAGAGCTCTGCCCTCTTCCTGTCACGTGGGGAGCCAACAGGAAGTTGGCAGCCTGCAGCCCAGCAGAGGGCTCTCACCAGAACCTGACCACACTGGCGCTTTGAACACAGCCTCCAGAATTGTGAGAAGTCAATTTCTGACGTTTAGAAACCACCCATTCTACAGTAATTTGTTATGGCAGCTGGAATAGACGAAGGCCCCTCGTTCTGTACGTTGCTGATTACAATACCTCTCTGGAGGGTCAAGTGAGCTATAATGTGTGTGTGTGTTCTGTAACCAAAACAGCAACTTTGAGAAAACAGAAATTTGAGTTTCTACCTAAGGGCATATATTATGTGTCAGGTGATATGAATTAACTAACTTCTCTGAGCCTTCCAGAAACCCTGTGAAGTGGTCCCACTACGTTACTGACAAGAAACCTGAAGGCTTGAGAAATAGAGTAACTTGTACAAGGTCACTGAGGAACCAGGATGGGGACCCATTTGGTTCCAGAGACAGTTATCTTGAAAGTATTCTTAAGCTCTATTGAACCACCCCAGGACATCCCGACCACCAGCCAAAACAAAACTGGGACAGCCCCCAGGAGGCAGTAGCCGGGAGGGAGACAGGTTTCCCTGGGAGAGAAAACAGTGTATGGGGCCTCCCTCTCCCCTACTCTAGTCAACACAGGTCAACGTATTGCCCACACGCCAGCTAGCTGCGTTCTGTCACCTCTGACTGTGTTTTTCAAGCAACTCGAACATTTTCAAGCCAGATTACATTGTTACGGACTATTTGGCTATCCAGTGGAACCTGCTCATTATATAATGTTTTCCCTTTTAGCTCTTGTGTGATTATTAGGAAGAAAATAAAAAGGGAAGAAAGCACTGAAGAGAAAATTTGAGTAAATACCATCGAGCTCTTGCCTAAACTCGGAAAGCTTTGTGACTGCGGGGCTTTTCCTTCACGAGAAGTGACATGCTGGAGAGAAGAATGCAAGATATTCAGGACATTTGTGTCTCATGGAGACAACACTGCGTCTGCCATTCACGATAGAGTGATTGCTCAGTGCCTAGAAATTCTGAATCAACACCAGAGGGAATAAGCCAGGCCCGGGCTGCCATGCTTTGGCCATGCCACAAAAACATTTTCAGAAGAACACATGAACAGCCCGCATGGAGTCTAAGCATAAGCTCCCGGAATCATCGGAAGACGTTGTCTGGCAATGGTTGTAACCTGTCTTTCTGCATCTTTAGGGAACTGGGCTACCACATAGATACCAAGTCACATCTTGTGTGATTAGTTGTCATCTCTTGAACGCAGAGGAAAATGTCGTCTGCAGGAAGACATGTCAGTACATTTTATTTTAGTCAATCTTAAAAAATGGGTTTGCATGCCAAAGCTGAATGAGAGAATTATGAACACATGTTAAACTTGCCATCATTTCCATGCTCGCAGCCAACCCTGCACAACCACTGTTCTCGGCACCCTGAACAACGTAACGAAAAAATCTATGTAATTTTAATTAGTCGCCTCAGTAGAAGCTTCTTTCTCAGCTGTACCCCAAATAAAATTTTTCCAGCACCAACATGAGTTCTCTCTGTATCCTTCTCACACATTTCATTCATCTTCAAATTAGCCTCAGGGAACCTTACAGACTTTTCACTTTTTTTTTTTTTAAGATGTATTTATTTGAGAGAGGGGGAGGGGCAGCAGGAGAGACCCTTAGGAAGGCTCCCTGCTTAGCATGGAGCCCGACCCAGGGTTCAGCCACATGACCCTGAAATCATGACCCAAGAAGACACCAAGTGTCAGATGATTAACCAACTGAGCCACCCAAGCACCCAAATGTTTTAAATTGAAAACATAATTATGCTCAGAGTAAACAATGCTGTAAAATAATAATAAAATTATTCACAAACAACTGTTTTCATTTTTTTATTATATATATATGCAAATTCTTAAATTCTTGACCCCAGCAGATATCCTATTTTATATCCCTTTTTGATAAGATATGAAAAGTTTACCACATTGCTACAGAGTGTACTTAATTCTAATATTTAATGTTCCTTTATATTGGTTGGTGAGGTCCACCTTTCACTTTATTTAAACTAGTATCCCATTCCACTCCCATGTCCGAACTTCTTATCCATGCTCTATGCTTTGTTTCCAAAACACTCATCAGTATCTGCCATGCTGCATGTTTATTTATGTACCTTATTTATGTCTGTCCCCCCTGCTGGAAAGTAAGCTCCAAGAGGGCAGGAAAGTGTCTTTTGTTCTCATAGCTGTATCCCTAGGGGCCAAAGATTATAATGACATACGGTGGACATTTCATAAATGTTTATTGAGTAACTGAATATACCATAATTTATGCAACACAGCTGTAGTGTTGGGCATTTTGGTCATGCTGGCATAACATTATTTGATTCTATGGAATTTATTTCTTAAGATACATTTGTAAGAATGAGATAAAATTTGGGCATCCTCATAGCTCCCATTTAGGAGACTTTTAACCACTTCCAATTAATTAACACTGGCCCATAAACTATTATGGTTAGACTCCCAGGACACAGAAATTAAAGTTTAACAATAGAATTTTTTATTATGCTGAAGTTCAGGAGGTGAACTAAGGTAACGCACTTGATCTTTGCCAAAAGTCCAACTGAAAAGAAGCAATTGGACTAAGGTAAACGAGTATGAGATATACATTGCAAGAAACTTCCTCAGCCTTAATAGTCAAGATACTGACTTCAGAAACAAAGATATAAGATTTATCTTGTCGGGGAACTTGGGTGACGCAGTGGGTTAAGCCTCTGCCTTCAGCTCAGGTCATGATCCTAGGGTCCTGGGATTGAGCCTGCTTTCCCCCCATCTCTGCCTGCCTCTTGGCCTATATGATCTCTCTCTCTCTGTGTCAAATAAATAAATAAATAAAAAGATTTATCTTGTCAGCTTTCTCAGCAACTTTTGGAAATTATAGACTATTTCATGGATTATATCAGAATTCTGTAAAATAGAATAACAGTCAAAAATCTGATTAAAACCCCGTGATAAAAATTTATGGTAAAATTTCTCAGCCAGCCATGAGGAAACATTTTCAACCTAGTAAGAAATATCTATAGAAATGTATAGCTAACATCATACTTAATAGTGAAAGACTGATTTCTTCCTAAAAATCAGCAACAAAGCAAGAATGTCTCTCTCACCATTCCTACACAGAGCAATAAGGCTGGAGTGGGAAATATAAGGCATATAGATGGAAAGGAAGAAAACTGTTCCTATTTACAAATGATATAATTGTCTATGTAGAAAATCACAAGAAGCCTACAAACAAACTCGTAGAAAATCCCAAGGAGCCTACAAACAAACCCTTAAAACTAATAACTGTTTTTAACAAGATCATAGGATACAAGAACAACACATATAATTGCGTTTCTATACTTTACTTTTTTGAAAGATTTTATTTATTTATTTGAGAGAGAGAGAGAGAGAGAGCGAGCATGAGTTGAGGGCAGGGAGAGGGAGAAGCAGGCTTCCTGCTGAGCAGGGAGCCTGAAGAGGGGCTCGAACCCAGGACCCTGGGATCATGACCTGAGCCAAAGACCCTTAACC
The DNA here is from genome assembly GCF_030435805.1 of Mustela lutreola. Taxonomy (NCBI): domain Eukaryota; kingdom Metazoa; phylum Chordata; class Mammalia; order Carnivora; family Mustelidae; genus Mustela; species Mustela lutreola. The sequence goes on along the minus strand of NC_081303.1, from coordinate 9,651,514 downwards.
AACTGAGCCACCCAGCTGCCTTACATTTCTATACTGTAAATAAAGAATTGGAACCAAAATTTAAAATGCAATTATTGGGGCACCTGGGTGGCTCAGTCAGTTGAATGTTTTACTCTTGGTTTAGGCTCAGGCCATGATCTCAGGGTCATGAGACTGAACCCCACAAGGGGCTCCTCACATAACACAGAGTCAGTCTGCTTGTCCCTTTCCTTCTGCTTCTCCCCATCACCCCAACTTCTCTCTCTCACATAAATAAGTAAAATTTAAGAAAAAACCCACAAATATTTACATTAGCTAAAAAAAGAGAAACATTATTCACCAATCTAACAAGACTTGTACAGATGCCGGATGCTGAAGGCTAAAAAATGTTGATGGAAGAAATCAAAGATGATCTGAGAGATACACTATGGTCCTGGTTTGGGAGACTCGACAGCACTAAGATGACAATCTCTCCACACTGATCTGGTTTATGTGGTCAAACTTCCCAGCAGGAGTTTTTGTAGATATAGACCGGTTTATTATAAAGTTTATTTGGAAATGCAAGAGAACTAAAGTAGCCAAAACAATTTTGAAAAAGATCAACCACCCTCTGTTGAAAAGGGACGGCAGAGACATCGTTCTGAGGGACTGCTCGTTATCCCCCCAACTGCTGGCACGCACACTACTTCGCTCAGTCCTCACAGGAGTCCTGATCATATCCTGACTATCTAGAAGATGTTAAATTTCATGTTGAAGGTTACACAGCCAGTAAACAAGCAAAAAACCCACAAATCTGTCTGACTCCAAGACCCCTCGCCTTCTGCTACAGTGCCACTGATTCATTGATTCACTCAACAGATACTGATTGATCAACTACCTTTGCTTGGCACTGCACCAGGTGTGAGGGAAAAAGCATTTAGCAAGAGACATGTGGTCCTGCTCTTATTTTACTTACCTGGTGGAAGAATTGAAGTCAGATATTAATCACAGTGTTGCACAAGTTGATATACAATCAAAGCTCAGTAGCTGCTGAAACAGAATCCTTGACAAGTTACCTTTCCAGTAGTTGAATGGCTGTGTCCCCACCCCCAATCCAACCCCCTCTTTCATAATTTTAAAGGAAAAGGCTCCAAGAACAGATGTCTACCTGAACATTTTTCCTGATATGAAGCATGTGATACGCTTTCCTCATGGAGATTGGCTTTCTGAGGTTTAAATTTCTAAGTTGGCATCAATTTTTATGGTAGTAAAGAGCTAAAAATATTATTTGTTACATCAGAGGTTAGGTTCTCCCAGTTTGGTAGTGAGAGGAACCAGTAATAACTGCCTGGTAATGTTAGTCAGCTTGTGAACCTCAGTTAAATAACTAACAAGTTTTATCATTTAATTAATCTGTCCAAAGAAGGGGAAGAGGCAGGCTATTTGACAGGTCCCAAGATTCTGTTATTTATTGGTAATTTGGGGAAAAGTCAAGAAATAAGGAGAGGCATTTAAACTGGTATATAAGCCACAACAATTGGTTTTCTAGATGTACTTCATAACCCCAGAGTCCTCAGGGCCTCCTTACCTTGGAGGTGTGATACAGGTAAGCAAGGTACTGGGGGAAGTTGGGCCCCTGGGGATATCCATCCCCTAGTGCCATCGCCTAGAAGCCCTCTTCTCTGGGTTCCAGAGTGGTCAGATGCTTAACCAACTGAGCCACCCAGGTGCCCCTAAAGACCTCATTTCTAAGAAAAAAAAAATGTTGAGCTAAACCTGCTCAATAATTTGAAGCTGAGAGGTATGCATATTCCCTTTCTGAAAGATTTCTTGGCTTTTCAAAATGCTTTGCCACAGAGTTTCTTTAATTGTGAGCTGTTATCTCCAGAACATCCAAAATTCAACCAGCTATTTAGTAATGCAACCACTAAGTGAGAGGAGAGACGTTTGGGTGGTAATGACCGGACTCGTGTTACCTGCTTGGGCTGCAGTGTGTAGAACCTTCTTTGTTCTTAAAGGCAGTTTTCTGAGGACAGCGGTTATTTCAGCTGCCTCCTGGTGTTGGATATCCTGCAAAGGCACACTGCAGAGTTATAGGACTTGATCCTTTTACATCATTCAAAGGGTATTGTGATGTACTGTGGGATAGAAAATTCAAACGGTATTGTGATGCACTGTGGGACAGAAAATTTTACTAGGTGATGCTTTTCAGGTTTCAGCCCTATAAAAAGTAGGGATGCTTTGGTCTCCAAGAGAGCCCAGCTACACAAGGAAGAAAGGGTGAAAAATCAGTATGGAAAAGAAAGCCATGTGGGTATATAACCCAGACTGTTTAAGCACTAGAATTTTCTTTTCTGTAAAGATTATTCCAAGGGCAACATAAGGTTAAAGATCTGGGTGGTGGTGTATTGGGAAGTAACGCCCTCTGCAAGCTAGAATTGAGGAAGTAGGGCACACAGGGGACAAATGAGTCTGAGACTAGACTAAGCTCCATCCAGCTCCTACTGAAGCTGCCAAAGGAAGCTTTTAATTGTTTACAAATACAGTTTACAATTGTTTACAATCCATGGAACATCACAGTAACACTACTACATGCAAGTTATAATTGCAACATAGCAAGTCATAACCTCAGAAGAACAGAATGACAAGTGTGCTCATTCAAAGCAATCTTTACCAAAAATAAAAACACATAAAACCCCAGTGTTCTCTGCAGTAGGCTGGCCTGGATACAGAAACACCTCTCAGTTGAATAGTGTTTGCAACTAGGAAATAGTGTTTGCAACTAGCCCATACAATTTTAGGTTGTACATAGGCGAGAGCATATGTACCCTAGCCTAGGGACTAGGCTGGGGCTCCCACTGGCAGCCTCACTCACATGGAACAGACACAATAGTTGTTTAATACCAAATTCTTGGTGGCACAGCACTTTGTTGAAAGTAGACAAGTAGGGAAAATTTAAAGATACAAACAGAAGCAACACACTGGGATTACACTAATAGAAATGATACATGGTTCTCATTTGTTGGGTAAGCACCTTCTATTGCCAGGCACTGTGCTGTTTGAGACCATCTCAAACCCCAGTCATGGCTGTTGAAGGTAAATATCTCCATTTTCCATGAAGGCTGAGAGAGACTAGGGGACTTGTTTGAAGTCACACAGCCAGGCTGTAATAAATCCAGGATTTGAAACTTGTCTGACACTGAAGCCCAAGTTGAATTACCTTTTCATTAAAATATGTTAATTTTTAATTCTAAGAATAATAATCCATGTTCTCTATGAAGGAAACAAACAAACAAACAAAATGTCCTCATGTTATTCATGGAAATATATCTGGCAATACAAAAAAAATGCAAAGAAAAAGTCAAAAAATGAACATAGATCTCCCAAGTCAAAAATTATTGGTGTCCAAGATTAGTGAATGTCAGTTTAGACATCATTCTGAATATATGAACAGATTGGCATTAAGAATTAGATAGCTGAGGGACGCCTGGATGGCTCAGTCAGTTAAGTGTCTGCCTTTAGCTCATGTCCTGATCCCAGGGTCCTGGGATTGAGTCCCACATCGGGCTCCTTGCTAAGCGGGGAGTCTGCTTCTCTCCTGCTCCTCCTCCCACTCATTCTCTCTTGCATCTCTCTCTCTCTCTCTCAAATAAATAAATAAAATCTTTAAAAAAAGAGAGAGAGAGAGTTAGATAGCTGAGTTAGGGAAAATGGTGGAGTAATAGGACCCTAAGCTTACCTTGTCCTATGGATACAACTAGATAACAAACACATCAGTGTAAATAACCCAGAAAATGACCTGAAGACTAGTGGAACAAAGTCCACAACTAAATGGAGAGAAGAGGCCACATTGAGGAGGGTAGGAAGGGCAGAGTCCCAGCAGGGAGCTAAATAGACCATGGTCCCCAGCAGGAGGGAGAGAGCTGCAGTCTCAGGGAAGAGAAACTCACCCTCACAGCCTGGAGCCCACATAGTGAAGACAAAGCCCCACAGCAGTTGGCTTTGAAAACTAAAAGGGCCAAATTTCTAGAGTTCTTTCACTTAAATCCTGTACTTAAATCCTGGAACCTTAAAAATTGGTAGGCTCTGGTCTGGGAGAGCCTAGAGTGTGGTTGGAAACAGTTCCTACCCTTAAAGAGACAGCATGACAATCTGTCCCTAGAGATACAGCTTACAAACAACAGCAATTTGAAAAATGCCTGGTGCATAGGGGAGGAAGACTTATTGATTAATCACAGAGCAATTCCACCTGCAGGAACCAATGGGGAGCCGGCATTCACTACCTAATTTACTTATACTGTGCCTCACTGCTTCCCCCTGGGTTTGTCTTAGTCCCTTCACTGTAGCTCCCCTCCCCCAGAAGACCCATGGAAAGCTTTTCAGTACTTTTCCTGATCACACACTTTGCAGGGTCTAGGTCCCTGTGGCAGAGACCTGTCATCTCCCATGGCTATGCACACACCTTGTTAAAACTGAGTGCCACACCTATGCACACTTTCCAGATGTACCAGCTGGACCTGCCTTGGCACAGGAGACACATTCCTTCTGGCAAAGGACCAGCTCCACCTTGTTAAAGTTGCTCACTCAGCCCACTACTTTCAAGAGCTGACTTTCCTCACACATAGAAACAGACACAGAGAGTTAGACAAAATGAAGAGACAGAGAAATACGTCCCAAATGAAAGAGCAGGACAAAAATCACAGCAAGAGATCTGAACAAAACTGAGATAAGTAACATGCCTGATAGAGAATTTATAGCACTGGTCATTAGGATATTGGATTTGAGAAAACACTGGAGAACAGCAGTAAGACCATTAACAAAGAGATTTAAAAAAAAAGACAAACCAATAACCAGAGATGAAGAACACAATAATTGAAATTTAAGTACACTAGGTGGAATAAATGGCAAATTAGAAACAGAAGAACAAATCAGCAGCCTGGAGGACAGAGTAATGGAAAATAATCAAGCTGAGCAGGTGAGAGAAAAAGTAATTATGCAAAATGAGAATAGACTTAGGAAACTCAGTAACTCTATCCATGGTAATAATATTCGCATGATAGGGATTTCAGAAAAAGAAGAGAAAGGGGACAGAACATTTATTTGAAGAAATAATACCTGAAAATTTCTCTAACCTGGGGAAAGAAATAGAAATTCAGATATAGGAGGCACAGAGATCCCTTAACAAAATCAACAAAAGGAGGTCCACACCAAGACACACAGTAATTAAAATAGCAAAAAGTAGCGATAAAGAAAGAATTTTAAAAGTGCCCAGAGAAAACAGTTACATACAGGGGAAAACCCATAAGACTATCAGTGGACTTTTCAACTTTGTAGGCCAAAAAGAGTAGCATGATATATTAAATATATAACTCTCAGCCAAGAATATTCTTTTTTTTTTTTTTAAAGATTTTATTTATTTGTTTGACAGAGAGATCACAAGTAGGAAGAGAGGCAGGCATAGAAAGAGGGGGAAGCAGGCTCCCTGCTGAGCAGAGAGCCCGATGTGAGGTTCGATCCCAGGACCCTGAGATCATGACCTGAGCCGAAGGCAGCGGCTTAACCCACTGAGCCACCCAGGCGCCCCTCAGCCAAGAATATTCTATCCAGCAAGGTTATTACTCAGAATAGAAGGAGTGATGATGAGCCTCCTAGACAAACAAAAGTTAGAGGAATTCATACCACTAAAGCAACCCTATAAAAACAGTTAAATGGGGGGTGCCTGGGTGGCTCAGTTTTTAAGTGTCTGCCTTCAACTCAGGTCATGATCCCAGGGTCCGGAGATTGAGCACCGCATCAGGTTCCCTGCTTGGCGAGAAGCCTGCTTCTCCCTCTCCCCTCTTTCTCTGTGTCTTTCTCTGTCAAATAAATAAATAATATATAAAAAAAAAATGTTAAAGGGGACTCTCTGAGTGGAAAGGAAAGACCATAATTAAGAGTAAGAATAGTAGGAAGCACAAAAGCGGTAAAAATAAATACATTTATAATAATCAGTCAAGGGATTCATAAAATAAGAGGATGTAAAGTATGACACTGTATGCATAAAATGTGGGGTGAGGGGAGAGGAGTGAAGGATGGGTTCAGACTTAAGTATTCATTAACTTAATATAGACTGCTATATACAGAAGACTGCTATATATTCATTATATACAAATCTTACAGTAACCACAAATCAAAAACCAGTAATAGATATGCAAAGTATGAAGAGAAAGAAATCCACATATATCACTAAAGAAAGCCACAAAGCCAGAAAAAAGAGAAAGACACGAAAGGATAAAAAAAAAATCTATAGAAACAACAATAAAACAAGTAACAAAATTATAATAGGTACATACATATCAATAATTACTTTGAATGTAAATGGACTAAACACTTCATTCAAAAAACAGAGGGAGACAGAATGGATAAAAAAACAAGACCCATCTATATGCTGCCTACAAGAGACTCATTTTAGACCTAAAGATTGAAAGAAAGGATAGACAAGTATTTATCAGGTAAATGGAAATGAAATGAAAGCCAGGGTAACAATGCTTGTATCAGACAAAGTAGACTTTAAATTAAAGACTATAGTAAGAGACAAGGAAGGACACTATATAATCATTAAGGAGAAACTCCTACAAGAAGACATAACAATTGTAAATATTTATGCATCCAACACAGTAGCACCCAAATACATAAAACAGCTAATAACAAATATAAAGAAATTAATTGATAGTAATACAATAATAGTAGGGGACTTGAACACTACACGTGCATCAGTGGACAGATAATCAGAACAGAAAATCCACAAGGAAACAGTGCCTTTGAATGACACACTGGACCAAATTGACTTAACACATATATTCATAATGTTCCATCCTAAAGCAGCAGAATACACATTCTTTTCAAGGGCACATGGGACCTTCACCAGAATAGATCACATATTGGGCCACAAAAACCAGTCTCAACAAATTCAAAAAGATCACAGTCATATCATACATCTTTTCTGACCACCATGCTATGAATCTAGAAATGGACCACAAGAAGAAAGCTTGAAAGAGCATAAATACACAGAGGTTAAATAATATGTTAGTAAACAATGAATGGGTCAACCAAGAAATCCAAGAAGAAATAAAAAAAAATTCATGGAGACAAATAAAAATGAAGACCCAATGCTCCAAAATCTTTGGGAAGGGGCAAAAGCTGTTCTAAGAGCGAAGTTTATAGCAATACAGGCCAATCTCAAGAAGCAAGAAAAATCCCAAATACACAACCTAATCTTACACCCAAAGGAGCTAGAAAAAGGGCAAAAATCCCAAACTAGCAGAAGGAAGGAAATAATAAGTTTTACGCCATAAATATAAAAATATAAAAATACCAATCAAGTAAGTTTACAAACATTTGACTAAAAAATATGAGTAATCAACACAGTAGAAGAGGTTGCATGGATTTTCGGTCATTGTAAATCCCTCTAAAAATAAGGACTTCTTGTGCATGAAGAAGCTAATTGATAGGAATTTCTTCAAGCTTATGCCAAGCTCATTGACCTCTAGTATATCATCCTTATTCTCTCTTCAGCTTTAAAATGTCCTCCATTTCCCCTCTGGGTTTTGAAAATATCAAACTATTTCTTCTGGTTAGAAGAGGATTAGTGGGATCCTCCTGTAAAATTTGGTCATAAAGCTATTTATCATTCCACCACATCATGTTGTCATTTGATTGTCTCAAAAGGTCAAATTTTCAAGATTATCCTGACTACTATCTAGGGAAGCAATCATCACATTTATTATACCCAAATCTTACCTTCAAATTTAAAAGCATGTTCTTTAAGGAACCCTTTCCCGGGTCACTGTGAGCTCACTGTTTGGGTGTCATCCTCTCCCCACTTAAGCTCAATTTTCTCCCCGTGGTGACATCAGAGAGCTCTGAGATCTTCCTCAACTGCACAGAATATCTAAATATTTTCTGAAAATAATACATTTCTCATAATTCAGATGGCATAGAAAAATGTGGCTAGGAACATTAGAATAATCTAAAATCCTTCAATCTGGGGACACTACTGTTAATATTTGATCTCATTAATTATATTACAATTATTATGGGACATGGTGCCATGGTACGCTTAGACTCCCAGGAAGATAGGTACAAAAGAAAACCTTCGAGTGACCCACGCTATGTTCTAGGACAGAGACGGTGAGCTGAGTATTCCTCATCTAGTTTCCTGAAACATCCCCTCTCCTCCCTCCTTTTGAACACAGAGCCAGCCCTACATGACAGGTCTCCTGGCCATTCCTCTGCTGACTTTGTTGGCTTCCTCTACTTCTCTGGTCTGAAGGTGACTTTCAGATGGGTGATGAGCTCTTTAACTACAAAAAGGGTGATGATCTGTGTGGTGGAGAATGTGGTGTCCCATCCACATTCTCTCCTTCAAGACTGAAGCGTTTCCATACCTGCTTAGAGTGTGTGTTGCCTCTTGATAACTCAAGTTCAATCCCTCTCCAAGGATTGCCTTTGGCCAAAGGGAACTGTCTTCTGTGCTTAAGGCTCCCACTTGCAGGCAGTCTGCCTCCAAGGACTGGTCAGCAGGAGGACACAAAGGCCCAGTCCCCTGGCCTCAGTTTGGATAATTCTATAGGGCTGTCCCAGCTCCAGTGGTCCCTGTGGAATCAGCTTGGTCGTACTGTAGTGTCTGAGTTCATTTTCTCATTTTCTCCCTCTACCTAATCCTGGTCCCTTTGCTCCATTACAGGGATAGTTCCTGAGACTATTCTCCAATAAGTCACTTCCATGAAATTCTCTGTCTCAGAGGTGTCTCCCCGCCACCCAGTGAACCAGATTTGAAAGAGTTGGCTCAAGAAAGCTGACCTTGAACTGAGTATTGAAGTTGCATTGCCCGCTGGCAGGCTATGGGTGAGGACCTCCACACTGCTAGTGAATGGAACAAGGATGGCTCCAGGCTTTCTGTGCTGGAGCAGTTGTTAAGACTTTCCTTACTGGGGCGCCTGGGTGGCTCAGGGGGTTAAGCCTCTCCCTTCGGCTCAGGTCATCATCTCAGGGTCCTGGGATCGAGCCCCACATCGGGCTCTCTGCTCAGTGGGGAGCCTGCTTCCCACTCTCTCTCTGCCTGCCTCTCTGCCTACTTGTGATCTCTCTCTCTGTCAAATAAATAAATAAAAATCTTTAAAAAAAGAAAAGACTTTCCTTACTGTACAAAAGGATAGGATTTGAGTAGGATAGAACACTCTGTCAGGTGCAGTCTCTTAGGCATTTGAGAGGTCAGAGGAAGAAGTAATTATAAGGCAATGAAATTGGATGGCTCTTGATGAGTACCTATATTATAGACAATGAACATCTCAGGGTGATTAACCATGAATTAGGCAAAATGTGAAAGCAGAATACCCCCTTTGCAGCTTATAGAGAGACTGATTTGCTCTAGCAGGAGGGCAGAAACAGGTGAGACTCAGAATCAGTTCTGAAATCTAAGTGTAGCAGGGTCCCAGAGAGCAATCCCAAAACTTTGCTATGCCAATGTCAAGGTCATGGTTGAAAAAGGAGTGGCAACCTAAGTTTTGGGATAAGGAAAAAGAGGTCATTACACTTCAGGACCTTGAAAACTCAAGACTTGTTTAAATTCTCTGGGCCCGTGGAGGTGGCCTACTCCTGTTAAGCATTGTTTTTCCTCCTTTCCTTGATGGTGAGGAGAAAATGCAGAGCTCCCCCGCTCCTTGCCATCAGAACCTACCCTCTTCTCCCCTTCTGGCCATGAGACTAATGAGACCAGGTAACAATATCACATGTGGGGAAGTGCAGAGTCTGTTGAGAGGAAAGACAGTGAGTCAAAAGCATATGACCTGAGCTCTAATGATGATAGACAAGCTTATGTATTCTCCAAAATAACTGGCCTGAACTTTTTAAAAAAATGATGAAGTTCAAGAAAGATATAAAAAAGCTGAGAAACTCTTTTAGATCAAGAAGAGTAGACATGATAATAACACTGGTCTGGCTGGATCTTAGCTCAGTTGAGGCAGGTTACATCTCCTGGATCCCCATTTAAGGTTGAGGATCTAGTGTCCCAACTGAAACTATTGCCTTCTGAAAGATCATAGTTCAGTTCCTCCCCCCAAGAATGTCTTTCAACTAAAAAGAGTGGCCTCTGTCAAGACTACCACACCCTTTCTGGGGCAGCCCATGTCCAGTGAGTGATTAATTTGGGGTTTGGAAGTCTAGCCTCCTGGCCCCAGTTTGGAATATCTCTGAAGTTCCATTCTAGCCTTGGAGCATTGGCTGGGGCCTCTGTGGCAACTAGGTCACCGTTCAGCATTCAGCTTATCCACTTGTCAGATCCAGTAAGTATTGCTCCTTGAGCACGCAGCAGCAACAAACTTCCTCAGGCAATGCCTCAGAGAGTGTTGCCCAGAAAGCTCTGTCTAAGGAATGCACCCAAAGGCAAAATTCCTTTCCCTTTAGAAGAACCACAAGCCCTCTATGCTCCTTCTGCCTCCAGTCAAACACTGGGGCATGACCATTAGATACTCTTCCCATAGAAGAGGTCTTAAAAGAAGATGCAGGACAAAGAAAAAGTTTCTTTGCAGTGATTCAGAAATTATTCTCAAGTTTCTGGTGTCCTGAAATATTCTTTAAAAATTCAAAATTCCACACTAATCATCAGGGAAATACCAACCTGAAGCACAATGAGACATCACCTCATACCTGTGAGAATATCTAGAATAGGAAAGATAAGAAGTAAGTGTGGGAGAGGATGTGGAGAAAAAGAAGCCCTTGTGCACTGTCGGTGGGAATGCAAACTGGTACAGCTATTGGGGAAAACAGTATTGGAGGTTCCTCAAAAATTAAAAATAGGGAGGCACTCCGACTCTTGATTTTGGCTCAGGTCATGATCTCAGGTCATGGAATTGAGCCCAGGGTCAGACACTGCTCTCAGCTTAGAGTCTGCTTGCCCCTCCCCCTGCTCTGTTCTCTCTCTCTCAAATAAATAAATAAATAAATAAATAAATAAAATCAATCTTATTAAAAATTACAAATAGAATCTCCATATGGTCCAGTAATTCTACTAGTGGATATTTACCCAGAGAAAATGAAGACGCTAATTTGAAAAGACATATGCACCCCAATATAGCTAAGATATGGAAGCAACCCAAGTGTCCATCTACACATGAATGGATAAAGAAGATGTGGTACATATCTACAATGGAATAGCACTCAGCCATAAAAAAGAATGAGTTCTGGACCTTTGTAACAACATGGATGGACCTGGAGAGCCTGATATCTAATGAAACAAGTCAGACAGAGAAAGAGGAAATACCATATGATTTCATTCATATGTAGATTCTAAAAGACAAAAGATACAAATAAACAAACAAAAAGCAGAATTTGGCCTATAAATAGGGAGAACAAATTGATGGTTGTCGGAAGGGAAGGAGGTGAGGGGTGGGCAAAATGGGTGAAGGGGCGAGGGAGATACAGGCTTTTAGTCAGGGAGTGAACAAGTCATGGGACTGAAGGGTACAGCAGAGGGAATGTAGTCAATGGTCTTGTAATAGCGTTTTGTTGGGACAGATGGCAGCTACACTTGCAGTAAGTGTAGCTTACTGCAAGGTAGCTTACTGTAAGGTAGACACTCATCAAATCACCGTGTTGTACACCTGAAACTAATGTAACATTGTGTGTCAACTATACACAAATTAAAAAAAAATTATTCCAAAAATTTCAGAGCTCTCTAACACAATATGCCTCTAACAATTTTCAAAAGTTAAAAAAAGGATTAAAGGGGGCGCATGGGTGGCTCAGTGGGTTAAAGCCTCTGCCTTTGGCTCAGGTTATGATCCCAGGGTCCTGGGATCTAGCCCTGCGTCAGGCTCTCTGCTCTGCAGGGGAGCCTGCTTCCTCCCCTCTCTCTCTCTCTGCCTGCCTCTCTGCCTACTTGTGATTTCTCTCTCTCTGTCAAATAAATAAAATCTTTAAGGAAAATAAAAAGGATTAAGGGTTATACACTGCCAGTTATAAAATGAATGAGTCACAGAGATGAAAAGAACCACATGGAGCATATAACCAATAATATCATACTAACGTTGTATAGCAACAGATGGTGACTACACCGATTGTGGTGAGGATAGGGTCATGTATGGAATCGTCCACCCGCTATATTGTACATTGGAAACTGATGTAACAGTGCATAGCACCTAGACTTCAATTTTAAAAAATAACGAAATTAAACTAAAAATTTCCCTTTGTCAGACAAATGCTCCATAATGTTTCAGGTGGACGTTCCAGGTAGTCCTTCCTGTGCTGGCCCTGAGGGAGGGAGGAAAACCAAGGTGGCCCAAGGTCAGATACGGGCCAGGACTGGGGCTCTGCCAGTTGACTCTGTACCCTGGCTAGAAAGTAGGGCACTAAAAGCTACCACGTGAGGCTCATTCCCATTAGGATTTTAAGAGATCATGCCTGTGGCAGCCCTTCGATAGTTAGTAAAGGTTAATTATAATTATATAGGTCAGGACCAGCCTCAAGAACTAGGTAGAATAGGAGTGTCACTCCGCCTCATTGACATAAATCTGTGCAGTAAGACACTTTGCACATTGGGAACTTGCCCTGTTTCATTTAGAAAATTTTCAAACTCACAGAAAAGTTGCAGGAATAATGCAGAGAACATCCATGTACCATCCACCTTGTTTTGCGGTTTTCCATATGTTGCCATGTTATCTATATATATTTTTTTCTGAATCATCTGAAGGTAGGCATCATGACACCTAATCCTAGGCATTTTAGCTTGTCTCTGAAGAATTGGAATATTTGTCACCCAACCCCAGCATGTTGTCCCACTGAAGAGAAGTAACACTAATGCTATATATAATACCATTCATACACAGTCCAAACTGAGCCTAAAGTGTTTTTGTAAAGTTGATTTTGTTTAAATGATCCAGGAGCCAATCAAAGCTCACACATTAAGTCTGGTAATTACGTTGGCCCCTTTTAATCCCTAACAGTGACTTGGTTGTCATTCCAATGATAATGACTTGCTTTATGAGTCCCCACTAGCTGACATATAACGTGTCTCACAGTGTATGTGTTAATTTCATTTTTTCTCCTCATTGCCTCATGATTAGATGCTAAGTAGACATTTTTGGCAAGAATACCACATATGAGAGATTGTGGCCTATTAATATGCTTTTAACAACGTAACCAAGGTATATGTCAATCATACGTTATAAAGTGATTAAAAAAAAACCTGACCAAGGTGGATAAAATTCTTTTGGCTTTAAGTTCTATTGTTAGAAGTTAAGTAATAAATGTTAAGTAATACATGATTACTATTAACTTGATGAAAAGAATTAATTTCTTGGAAGGCTGTTAAAGTGGAGGAATGATGAGAATTGCCAAACCTCAGGAGGCAGGTTCCAGGGCAGGTCCTGGGATCCCAGAGACACAGGGCTTCCTGGTGCCCTGGGGCATTGAAATGGATATGAAAATGACACAGCCTGTCCATCAGGGCTTGGAGTCACATATCAATAGTGTAGCCACTGGGGAAATAGGATCAGGTAGCCACTCCAACTGCTTTCTTTCTTTTTTAAAAAATTTTATTTATTTATTTGACAGAGAGACAGAGAGACAGAGACATTGAGAGAGAGAATACAATACAAGCAGGGGGAGTGGAAGAGGGAGAAACAGGCTTCCCACCGAGCAGGGAGCCAGATGCGGGGTTTGATCCCAGGGCCCTAGGATCATGACATGAGCAGAAGGCAGACGCTTAGCAACTGAGCCACCCAGGCACTCCTCCAACTGCTTTCTATTCAAGTGATTATGACAATAGACTATTATAGGGAGGCTGATGTAAAAGCAGTTTTACTTGCTTTGTTTGTCCCTCCCAATGAACCAAGAGATAAGAAAGCCCCTGAAGAATCCCAAAGCAACTGAATCTCTCCTAGGTCACAAAATCATTTTTTGCATGTTGTGGATGGAGTTTTTGTCACCCTAAAATTCATGTATTGAAGCCCCAATGCCCAGTGTGATGGTGTTTGAAGATGGGGGCTTTGGGAGGAAATTAGGGTTGGATTGGTCATGAAGGTGGGGTCCCCATGATGGATTTAGTGTCCTTCAAGGAGAATAAGAAAGAGAGAGAGCTCCCTCTCTCTCCACATGTGGGGACGCTGTGAAAAGGCAGCCACCTGCAAACCAAGAAAAATTCTCTGGCCAAGAACTGAATTAGACAGCACCTTGATCTTGGACTTCCCAGCCTCCAGTAGTGTGAGAAATAAATTTCTGTTGTTGAAGCCCGCCTCACCTGTGGAACTCTGTTAGGGCAGCCTGAACTGAGATAATGCATCTCACTAGCCTGCCTTCCAGTGATTAATTAAATCACCGATATTTCAGTCAGCCTAGCCAAGTATTTGGAAATTACCTAAAAAGCCTTCTCCCTCAGGCTTCAATCCTAACACCTCACTAAGTAATTTCTCTCCTTTCCTCGTTAGTCTCATGGGACTGCTCTCACTTCGCCCTCTGCTTTGGTGCGAAAGTGTTGGGCTGAGCCTATTGTTGCCTCCCACCACCCTTCCCCTGCCCCTCCTTTTGCTGACACAACCCCAGTTCGGTTCCAGTTGCAAGGGTCCAGCCCCAGTGGACGATTCATGGCCGCTCTCAGCCACCTGTGGCTTTTCTGTCCTTCCTTGTGTCTCTCAGTGGCCTTGACTTGGTTCTGGCCAATGACACACAGTAAAACATCTGCTGTGGGGGCGGTCATAGAAGGCTATCTTCCTCATGATAAACGAAGCACTTTCCTCACTGATCCCTTCTTTTCCTCCTGACTGAGAAGATAACATCTGGAGCCCAGCTTCCACTTCGCAATCCGCGATAGCTATGCCATTCTGTCTGCTGTTTTCTGGATCTAGAACACGTCCCTCTCCCTTTGTAGGACTAGCTGATCTCCATTCAGTCTTCATCTAGACAGCTTGCCTCGCCCACCTGTCTTGCACATATCTGGTCACTACGTCCTGTTTACCTGTGTGTCAACTCAATACACCTGATGTTTTAGGACCCGCGTGTATCTTCCCTTCTTTGTGAGAAGCAGCTTATGTTAGTAAGTTAGTTAAGAGCAAGAAACTAGCTCTCGCTAAGACCTGGGGTCAAATTCTCTCTGTGCTGCGTTCCCAGTTCCATTGGTTCTTTCTTTCTTTTTTAAAGATTTTATTGATTTATTTATTTGAGGGAGAGAGAAGGAGCGTGTGAGCAGGGGGAGGGAGAAGAAGAGGGAAAGAATCCTAGGCAGACTCCATGCTGAGTGTGGAGCCCAACACCAGGCTCGATCTCATGACCCTGAGATCATGATCTGTGCCAAACCCAAGAGCTGGATGCTTAACTGACTGAGCCACATAGGTACCCCTCCATTTGTTCTTTCTTTCTTTCTTTTTTTAAAGGTATTTATTTATTTATTTATTTATTTGACAGACAGAGATCACAAGTAGGCAGAGAGGCAGGCAGAGAGAGAGGAGGAAGCAGGCTCCCAGCTGAGCAGAGAGCCTGAAGCGGGGCTCGATCCCAGGACCCTGGGATCATGACCTGAGCCGAAGGCAGAGGCTTTAACCCACTGAGCCACCCAGGTGTCCCCATTTGCTATTTCTTAATCTCTAGTCCCTAATGTCTCCATTGGTTGACGTGTGGCAATAATAACATTAGTATTATCTAGAGCACAGGATTGCTGTGGAGAAGAACCAATCCATATAAAACACATAGCACGGTGCCTGGTATGTGGTAACATCTCATCGGGCATCAGTGGCTATAACTGTTGTTTCTGTCCCGGCACCTATAAAAAAAAATCACTCACTGACTAGATAGCTGAGCTCTGGTTCCTAACTCAGGGCTTCTCCTGACCTAAGAATGCAGGTAAGATGCTGGGACTGGAGCAGCTTGCGACCCTGCAATGGAAGCCATGCATTTAGGAGGATGGAAGAGTAAGCTTGAAGAAGCTTCAGAACCCCTTGGAAGAGTAACCTTGAAGAAGCTTCAGAACACCCCTGACTGCCTTCCTTTGGACTTTGTTTAGATCAAAGCACTGGGAGCTCCGATCTTGTTTAAGCTCCGCTCTCCAGAGCTGAAGCCCTATTTGTGCTGAGCAGGACAAGAGGCACCTTCCTTACAGTCACTCTTACTTTTATAGTTTTTTTTTTTAATCAAAGATTTTAATTTATTTGACAGAAAGATAGAGAGCACAAGTAACAGAGCGGCAGGCAGGCAGAGGGAGAGGAGGAAGCAGGCTCCCCGCTGAGCAGGGAGCCCGATGCGGGACTCGATCCTAGGACTCTGGTATCATGACCTGAGCCGAAGGCAGCTGCCTACCCAACTGAGCCCCCAGGTGCCCCACACTCTTATTAAATGGACATCTTTCCCCCATTCTCTTCCTTCCATCCATTTGTGCGTTGAAACAGTGTTATGTCTCGTGCACCAATGCTTCCTTCACTTTGTGCTTCCGGGAGGACAGAAGCTTGAGTACAAAACCAGTGGTCCCGAGAAAGAGCCAGATGTCATTGTCACTAAGACTCTTTTTAGTGTGGCCTCTGGGCAGCAAGGATTGACAAATAATAGAGTTGTCACAGTGCGATCAGAGCTAACAGTCATGCTTTGAGTGCTACTAATGATCAGGGTGGGATATGAGCGTTTGTAGGGTTTCATCCTGGAAACCTGATTTCTTTCTCTCCTGTGTCTCTGCAGCATGTAGAACACGGCATCCCCTTGCCTCCTAGAGGCTTTGAAAATTAAGTCCAGCTTTTGTGATGCTAATCACTTAGACTCCGGCACCTTGAATCAGTGTTATCGGAAGGCGACAAGATGCAAGAGGAATGCCAGGGATGGGAACCTGGAAGGTAGACTCTGGTCCAGATTTAGCTTACGGGAAAGAAAAACTCCAAGCACATTCCTTCACGTCTGTTTTGGAGCCAGCGTCACGCCTGCTGTGTGGCTGCGTCTGCTGGCCCCTCATCACGAGCCTGATGTGTTGCTAAGGCTCTTGACAAGACAATCTTTCTTAATTCTCGAAATGTTATGAAGCAGCGACTGTGAAATCCATTTGGTAGAAGCCAATGAGACCAGGAAGCATTCAAGAACACACGGAAAAGGTACAGGGAGGCGCTGAGCCCCAGGCCGCGTGACCCCAAAGATCTGGCTTTGACCCCCCGTCCCTCTCGGCCACTCGGAAGCATCCTTCGTGCCCCGGGGGAAGACGTGGGCTCAGAAGCGGGGTTGGCGCTCGGTAGCTCGTGACCCTGTGTGTGTGTGTTTCCTCCTGTGCCACCGCGGTCCACGCTTCCTGCTTTTGTGGTTTCCAGTCTTCCCGCCTCAGGCGACCGGGACTGCAGGTGAACCTGCTTCCTCCCCGCCCATCTCCTGCAGCCACAGCCCTTTGTCCCGGAGTTGGGTGACTCAGCGTTTGTGAGGGAAGCCAAGGCTGAAGTTGCCAGAGGAAACCAAACAATTCTTATTTACCAAACTGTCAAAATCCTATCATTGCAATTAAGGAGATAGGCAATTAACTGTGTCTTAATTACAGCAGCTGCCACTTCATCTGAATGCTGTAATTTACAGACAGAATGGGAGGAGACTTCAAATTAATGTGTGTCTTTAAACAACGGCAAACATTGATGGAGCCTGAAGAAAACTGTCAGCAGCGGTTGCTGAGGCCCCTCCTGGAAAGAGGCGCTGCTCCTAGACGTGTGCCCGGAACCCGTGATTTTCCTCTGCCTTTGCTGCCTGTCGGCGACGCTCTTAACAAATGCCCAAGTGACATTGTTACATCCTCTTCTGTGGGCCATGCAGTGTCCTGATTTCAATTGCAACAGCATCTGGGATATTTCAAGTGTCATCTCAGTTCTGGTTTTTTTTTTTTTTTTATGCTCAGCTTTATTTTATTTTATTTTTTTAAGACTTTATTTATTTGAGAGAGAGAGCACACGTGCACATGCGCCCGTGAGTGGGGGCGGGACAGGGGAGAAGAGCAGAGGGAGAGGGAGAAGCAGACTCCCCGTGGAGCAGGGAGCGCGATGTGGGGCTCAATCCCAGGTCCCTGGGATCATGACTTGAGCCGAAGGCAGACTCTTAACCGACTGAGCCACCCAGGCGCCCCTACATTCAGCTTTAAAACAAAGTTTTAAACAAGGAGTTCGGATGCATGGACAGAAATAGCTTTTCAATTCCAGGTGTTAAAGGTAGCCAGATGTGTATCTGTACAACCACCTCTGAGGTGAGGCTTTGTCATTGCCCTTTATTCTAAAAAAGTGAGGCTCAGAGAAGCTCAGAAGCTTGCTCAGGGTCACACAGCAAGCTATGAAGTGAACGAGTCCATTTGACACCAAAGGGGCTCCAGAGTTTGTTTCTTCTCCCCCAAAGCCTGTTGGCAACCTGGGGTTAAGTCTTCATAGCGAGGGACCCCAAGTAAGAGGACAGGACTGAGCTGCGGCAGATCTAGGCTGAGCAGCGCTTGGAAGTCGCTGGGCTCCGGGAGGGTGGTGGATCCCAGAGGCATGGACAGGGGTGGAGGGAAGTGTTTCTGGGGGGTTACCAGAAAAAGAAAAAAACCAGAGGTCCATAATGAGAACGGGACCGTCGGTTGAGAATGGAAACTCAGTCTTAGAACAAAGCAATACCCAGTTAACGTCGCCAGGGTCTAGACCATAAATACCATACACTTCGCCTCGAGTCCCAGAGAGCTGTGTTCAAGAATGTTAAAACCCTCGTGCTTCGTTCAGATCAGAATGAGTCCCAGGGCTTGTGCGGGACATAAATGGTGTAGCCGTAGGGCGGGGTCGCTGAGCTGTGGGGCAGAGCAGGAGCTGGTGGATATCAGAAGACCAGCTGCATGGCCCTGGGGCTAGGCTTTGGGCAAGCCCCGGACGTTTCAGTCTGCACCCAGTGCACGAGCAGAGAGGTTAGGACAGCCCTGAAGAGATCACCGAGCGAGGGCGTGTTCCTGCACCTGCAGGACTCCTCCCCCCACGCCCCGCCACCCCCCAGGTTGGTTCATTCTGGACCATCTTTTGCCTTCTCATTGAATGGTGATCACTTTTCAATGCAGTGGATCAGCTTAGAGATAAAATTACGGAAAAGTAAGGTTGATGCCTGTTGAGTTCCTTGACAAGAGCTGACCACCAGCTGAGATTTGCCTAGTAACCCGTGCATTATAGACAGGAGTCTCCCTGTCCTGGCCGGCCTGGGCTTCTGGGCTGTGCTCTTTCCCCTGCCTCCCCTCCACTCCCCCAAGCGAAGTCAGCTTCCAGGAAATGAGCTGCTGTTAAGCACGCAGCTCCTAATGCAATCTGAGGTCCGGGTTGCCTCTCCCAGAGGGATGAGCATTTTAGCTTCTCTGGTTTGTAACTAACATCATTATAGAGGCTCCATTCTCGGAACCGCAAGCAGAAGCTCTCAGCCAGGGGACTGCAATGCTCTGTCTCAGAGATGCTAGTAGTTTCCCACAGGGAAGGTCGGCAGACAAGACAAACAAACAAACAAAAACACAAGGTGATGTTGGCACAAGTATGCAAGAGGTATGGGCTTGAGGTTGTGTTAATCACCGGTTTTCTTATCCCCCAACCCCAGGAGATTGCCCAGAACGGACCTTGCACCTTATTACTCTGCATATCCAGACTTAGCACAGAAGCAATGAGTGTTTACAGGCTCTAGGCAACCGGAATGAATATCAGGCAGGCTTTCCAGTCTTTGCCTGTCACCCTGTCATTCCAGCACATAAAGTCACCAGAAAACCACTCTTGCCCTTACAGAGTCACAGAGAGCAGAGCTGGGGGAAGCTTGGAAACCATCGGGTTAAGTGCAGACACTGCCTGAGACCTTGGTAAGATGTGTTCATCCATTCAGAGCCCGTAACCAAGCACCTTCCAGTGGAGGCATGGGGCTGATGGCCAAGCATACAGTAGTCACAAAATAAGCAGCAGGAAGACCTAGAACCGAACATCACTTCTCTGGACGCTTGGTCTTTTACTTTTTCATACCTCATAGGAAGGTTGGTGAGCCTTATCTGGGTTCTATCTACGGTGTCTCATAAAAATAATTTATGAGATTCTCAGGACAGGAAAACCACTTTTACCCATTATGAGGGAAGAGGCTGGAAAGAGAAGCAAGTCTACAAAGAGCGAAGGATTTCGTTCTTTTTAATGGCTGAATAATATCCCACTGTATAGTGGGATTAAAATTTAAAAAATGACAATAGATTTACTTACTCTTTAGAAAAACAATTTTAAAAATTATAAGAGCTAAGGAATCTTCGACCCAGGGGTCGGAAAGCTTAGCTGCCTTGCAGCGAGGAGTCAGGTGGGTGTACTTATGTGAGTGGCGTGGTGACGGGGCTGGTGACGGGGACATGCGGCCGGGACCCGAGGGTGTTCAAGCCCCACAAGGGGGCAGCTGCCATCCGCTTTAAACAGCTGAGCTGTCATGGGACAATGGGTCCAGTGATGCCAGGGCTTCTGATTTCTGGAGAGAAAACAGATTTTTAGTTGACTTGTAGTTCACTGAGCCGGCTGAACGAGGCAGGCGGCCGAAGTTATCCTATCAGCCATCTGTTTCCACCCTTGTGAATTTCAAAATTAAAAAATGACTTAGAGGCATCCAGCAACACAGATTGTCACCTCTCCTCTCCTTTAATCCCGCTCTGCCTATCCTGCAGTGTCACACGCTGTGCTTGAAGAAAGGTCCCCCAGTTAATTATTCACAGCGATGTAACGGAACATTTTAATTTAGTGGTAGAGCTCCGCTGGCAGAACCCGTTCCAGGGGTACATCCTGGAGGCCTTCAGCCGCTGAAGGTCTGAGGCCAGAAATGCCAAGGAAAGCCCACCTGGCCGAAGCTGGTGCTCGCGGGAGCAGTCTTGTCCTTTCCGGTGCTTGTCTCCCGGCTCCCACGTCGCTTCTTTGGCTGTGACAAAGTGTCCAAGGAAATGCTACCCTTTCCAGAGGCAAGGGGACTTCACTGACTCCGAGGTCTCTCTCAGCCTCTGGGGACCGGCACTCCCCACTACACCAGGCCTCCAGGGCTGGAGTGCCGTGGAGGGTTGTGCCCTGGGAGAGGGGATGCTCCGAAACTGGTGTGACCCTCATCCGTCAAGCAGAAAAACTGGGCCTGGCCAGGCTATCACAGGTTTTCCGTATTTGCAAAAAGTTAATCTATCCTTTATTTGGAATGTTGAGAGTTTATTTTTTTAAGACTTTATGTATTTATTTGAGAGATTGAGAGAGAGAGAGAGAAAACAAGTGGGGTGAGAGTCAAAGGAAGAGGGAGGGAGAGAGAAAATCTTTCAAGCCGACTGTGTGCAGTGTGGAGCCCGATGCAGAGCTCAATCTTATGACTCTGAGATCATGACCTGAGCCCAAACCAGAGTCAGGCACTTAACCGTCTGCACCACTCAGGCTCCCCACTAAGAGTTTTATTTTAGGGACACCTGGCTGGTGCAGTGGGTTAAGCATCTGACCTTGGTTTTGGCTCAGGTCATGATCTCAGAGCCGTGAGATCGAGCCCTGTGTCAGGCTTCACAGTCAGCACGGAGTCGGCTTGACATTCTCTGTCCTTCTCCTCTCTACGCCTCTTGCTCATGCTCTCTCTCTCTCTCTCTCTGTCTCTCAAATAAATACATTTTGAAAAGAGTTTTATTTTATAAACACTTCTCAGCTTCAGATGTGGAATCCAGGAAACCCTACTATAGGAATGACTTGCCCAGGGTCACTGTTTGCAGGAAGCAGGGGTGCATAGAGAGGGCTGCTCTGCTCACGGGCCTGCAGCTCCCCTGCCCTGTCTGCATTCATGGTCCTCCATCAGTGGGTGCAGGCTTGTCTGTCCCAGTTCTTCCCAGACAACACGCTGCTCCAAGTGCCCCAGACTATTACTGGTGGTTCCCTGGACACAGGTTGAAGTTTGTTCTGGTACTTTCTGCTCCAAACGGATACACCACCCTTTCCTTCATTTTCCAGTTATTAAATTTCACTCCTTCCCCACCTTCAACAATTACTGAATCCTGGGAATGCAAATTTGAATAAAATGTGGAGTTTGTCCTCCAGGAGTTTAGAATCTAAAAAGGGAGATGGTCATGGAAACAACTAAGCTCTTTCCACCTGATTCACTTGTCATTGTCCTCAGGGCTCTGATATTCCCGTCCTCTGGAAAGCTTTCCGTGACCAGCAGAGGTTGGGTCATGTGCTGTAATTATCCTAGCAATGGCCTGGTTTTCTAGGTTGTGACTAAAGGAAGCACAGGACACCGGAAGGCAGATGGAGGGGACACTTATCCCAGACACAGAAGTCAGAGAATGCCTAAGCGGACTCTGGAGAGTGACCAAAAGTAAAAATAACTTGTCAAGGACTTTAGGTTTCCATTTCTATGCGTAAGGAGCTCGGGAGTTGCTACTCACTCCCTCGTAACTAGAAAAGCTGAACAAACAGAAACAGCGACAGCTCTCCTCGGGCCTATCTGGGAGGTGAAGTCACAGGACAAGCTGCTGTGACTGAAAGACTAATCCAGGGAATTACAACTTCCTGGAACAGAACCTGCACGGGACCCAGTGCTGGGGCACGAAAACCTGAGCACTTCAGGACACACTGCTGGGGCTCAGCGTGGACGGGCATGAGTGACAGAAATCTCAGGAGGACCCAGTCGGAGGGGCCCCCACACTTTTGAGAGTTTTACCTCCTTCCTGTTGTGCTTCTGGTAGAGGAGAGGAAAAGGAAACATTGAAAACAACCAGACCATTCTTTCTTAACAAGGTCTGCCCTCAGGGAAAATGATTTTACCAGAGCCTGACCCAGAGTCTAATTGGCCTGCAGGAAGGAAAGACCCTCCTCCAAACCCCTCTGGCCATCCTGTCCCTCTCCCTGAGAGGGAGGGGACTAAGAAGAAGGCGAAGCCCACAGCCCTGGGGCACAAGCTCATAGAAACCCCAAGACCTAATCACAGGACTGCAGAATGCATCCCCACCCTGCACCGGGCCACCCGGTTACCCAAAGCCTATTTACAGCAGGCACTTTGACCTGGTACACTGAGTGAGGTATCCAGAAAAAAAAAAAAAATCACAAAGCACACCAAAGGGCAAAAAACACAGTTTAGAGAGACGGAATAAGCCCCAGAAACAGACTCAGAAATGACAGGAATGTTAGAAGTATCAGAGCTGGAACTGAAAACCACTACAGTTAAGAGGCTGAGGGCTTTAATGGCTAAAGCAGCCAGCATAAAGAGAAAGCCTAAAGGCAGAGAGATGGAAATTCTAAGAAAGAACAGAGAACTGCTAGCCGTCAAAAACACCATAACGGAAATGAAGAATGCGTTTAGTGGGCTTGTTAGCAGACTAAGCATGGCTGAAGAAAGAATCTGTGAGCTTGAGGATTTAACAATAGAAACCTCCAAGTCTGAAAGGCAGAAAGAAAAAAAAGGACAAAAGAAAAAAAAGATTGTAAAAAGAAGAACACGATATTCAAGAACTATAGGACAACTACCAGTTACAACACGAGTAATTACAACACCAGGAGAAGAAAGAGGGAAAGAACAGCAGAAATAGTTGTAGTCTATTTGTCCATTACAATTTGTCAGATGGATTTGTAGTCAATTTGTTGGATAGAATAGAATTTGTCGGATATCCCAGCTTTCTTTTCGTATCGATTTCACAATAAATGTTTCTCCATCCCCTTACTTTCAGTCTGCAGGTGTCTTTATTTTTTAAAAAACATTTAAAGATTTATTTATTTTAGAGAGAGAGTGAGAGAGAGCACAAGTGGGTGGGGCAGAGGGAGAGGGAGAGGAAATCTCAAGCAGACTCCTGCATGGTGTGGAGCCTAACTCAGGGCTCGATCTCATGACCCGGAAATCACGACCTGAGCCAAAGCCAAGAGTCAGACACTTAACCAACTCTACCACCCAGGAGCCCTTGGAGGTGTTTTTAGTTCTGAAGTAAGTCCCTTGTAGGCAATAATGGATGGGTCTTGCTTTCTAATCCACTCTGTCACCCTATGTCTTTTGATTGGAGTGTTCAGTCCATTTACATTCAATGTAATTGTTGATAGGGATGTATTTATTGCCATTTTTTTTTAGTTGTTTTGTGGTTGTTTCTGTAGTTTTTCTCTGATCCTTTCTTCTCTTGCTC
This sequence comes from Mustela lutreola, assembly GCF_030435805.1. NCBI lineage: Eukaryota > Metazoa > Chordata > Mammalia > Carnivora > Mustelidae > Mustela > Mustela lutreola. The sequence continues at coordinate 9,627,444 of NC_081303.1, read as the reverse complement.
TCTTTTGGGTTTCTTGACTTTCTTTAGTGATATACTTGGATTCCTTTCTGTTTATTCTTTGCATATTTATTAATGCTTTTGATTAGTGATTACCATTATATATGTATTTAACATCTGCATATAGCAGTCTATATCAAGTTGATGGTTATTTAAGTTTGAACCCATTCTTTGCTCCTCTTCCCCCTAATTTTACATCCTTTTATTTTGTGAATCTCTTAGCCAATGTTTATGGATATACTTATTTTTATTGCTTTTATGGTTTTTCCTTTTCGCACTCTCACTTTTGTTCTTTCCTTCCCACTCAACGAGTCCTCTTTAATATTTCTTGTAGGGCTGGTTTAGTGGTCATGAAGTTCTCTAACTTTTGTTTGTCAGAGAAACTCTCTCTCCTACTCTGAATGATAGCCTTACTAGAGGGAGTATTCTTGGCTGCAGATTTTTTCCTTTGATTACTTTGAATATATCATGCTATTCTTTTGGCATGCAAAGTTTTTACTGAAAAATCTATGGATAGCTTTATGGGTTTTGCCTTGTATATAATTGTCTTCTTTTCTCTTGCTGCTTTTAAAATTCTCTCTTTAGCGCTACTTCTTGCCATTTTCATTACTATCTGTTTTGGGGTGGACCTCCTCAGGTTGATTTTCTGGGCTAATCGCTGTGCTTCCTGGATCTAGTTGTCTGTAACCTTTCCAGGTTAGGGAAGTTTTCAGCTATTGTTTCTTCAAATAAATTTTTTGCACCCTTTTCTCTCTGATCTTGTGTGATCCCTATAATATGAATGTTATTATGCTTGATGGAATCACTGCGTTCCCTAAGACTGTCCTTAATCTGAGTAATTTTTTTCCTCTCATTTGCTCAGCTTGGTTACTTTCCCTTATTCTGTCTTCCAAGTCATTCATTCTTCTGTTTCTATTTATGCCACTGAGTACTAATTTCATTTATTGTGTTTCTTGTCTCTGATCAGTTCTTTTTTTTATCTCTCTGTTAATAGTTTTCCTTATGTCTTCCACTCTTTTCTCAAGTCTAGTTAGTATCTTTTTGATCATTGCTTTAACTTCTCTTTCAGGCATATTACTTATATCCATTTTGCTTAAGGCTTTTGCTGTGGTTTGGTCCTTTTCTTTCACTTGGGACTCTTTCTTTGTCTCCTTATTTTGTCTAACTCCCTATGTTTCTTTGTGTTAAGAAAGTCAGCTATGTCTCTTGCTCCTGATGGTAATGACCTTATGAAGAAGAGGTCCTGTCATGCCCCACAGTGCAGTGTCCCCTGTTCCCAAGACCTGAACTTCAGGAAGTGTCTCCTCTGTGTGTTGTGTGTGTTCTGTTGTTGAGTCCTGGCCTCTTTTTGCTTTGGTCTGGTTGTCTGTAGAGGCTCTCTTTGCCTATTGTCCCAGTGTTTATTCCCCAGCAGCGGTTGGGTGCATTTAAAAAAAAAAAAAAAAAAAAAGATTTATTTATTTATTTATTTGAGCTAGAGAAAGAGCATGAGTATGTAAAGGGGCAGAGGGACAGAATATCCAAGCAGACTCCCGCTGAGCATGGAGCCTGATGTGGAGCCCGATCCCACAAGCCATGAGTTCAGGATCTGAACTGAATCCAAGGGTCAAACACTTAAGCAATTGAGTCTCCCAGGTGCCCTGGGGGGGGTGCATTTTAACAGAGTGTGTAGAGATTTTCTTGTGAAATGAGACCTGCCACCAATGCTGCCAGAACTGAAATCCTACAAAAGTGCAGGTTAGGAGACAAGGTGTTGGTGGGTTTGTGCCAGCTTTCTGGGGGAGGGTGCCTGCAGCACAGGGACTGAGACAAGTGTGACAGGGAAAATTGGATCTGTTGAAGCACAGGGGAAGCGGGGTTTTGGTGTAAGCAAGTTAAGTAGAGAGAGTTGGTGCTTCGCTGTGTCCACAGGTGGTCCTGTGTTTATGCTGGGGGTGGGGGGAGTGGTGGGGGAAGAAAATGGCACGTTCCAGCTCCTTCTTTCCTGGACAAGTCTCTCCATGATCCCTGCCTCTCCACTTCTTGCTCTAAGATGGGTAAATTAATCTTTCCCTTCTGTCCCCAGTGTTTTTCAAACTACTGGTTCTACATTGTATCTGAATAGGCCGTTTGTCATGCTGTCTCTTTAAGAGCAAGGGCTCAGCTTCCTTTTGTCCTCTTCCAGAGCTGAGCCTGCTGATTTTTAAAATTCTAGGCTTTAAGTCCTGCTGGTTGTAAGAACTCAGGAAATTCATCCCCTCTCTCTTTCAAAGCTAAATGTTATGGGGATTTGTCTTCCCTGTACTGGATCCCCTGTGTCATAATCTGTTTTTCATCCTTCTCTGCACCACTGGCTCCCTCCCCACCACAGACAGCCATGATCCATTTCACTCCCAAACCGTGTCTTTGCCCTTCCTACCGTCTTCAATGTGGCCTTTTCTCTAGCGTTAGCTGTGGAGTTCTCCTGTCAGTCTTTAGGTCATTTTCTGAGTTCTTTATGCTGATACAAGTGTTATTTTCTTGTATCTGTGAGATGAGTTGAGTTAGGGTCTTTCTACTATGCCATCTTTCCAGTCTCCTCTAGAATCGATTGGCTTTTAGACAAACTAAATAAGAAACACAGAAAGAAGATATAAATTTCTAATTCAGAAAAAAAAGAAGAAACATTACTAAAGATCCCATGGACATTAAGAGCATCTTAAATACTATGAATCACTTTATGCCCACAAATTTGAAAACCTAGATGAAATGGATCAGTTCCTTGAAATACACAATCTGTCAAAACTTACACAAGAAAAAAATAGATAATCTGAATAGGCCCATATCTATTAACAAAATTGAATCGATAGTTAATAACCTTCAAAACAGAAAGCATGAGGCCCAGATGAATTCATTACTGAATTTTACCAAACATTTAAGGAACAAATTGGAACATTTGTCTAATACCGTCCATAAAATATGAGAGGGAATACTTTCTAATTCATTCTATGAGGCCAGCATTACTTAAATATCAAAACCAGACAAAGGCATTATTCAGAAAGAGAACTACAGACCAATATCTCTCATGAACATAGATTCCAAACTACACAATGAAATACAAGCAAATTGAATTCAAGAATGTATAAAAAGAAATATATATCATGACTAAATGGGATTTATCTCAGGTATGCAAATCTGGTTCAACACTTGAAAATCAAGTAAGGTAACCCATCACATCAATAGGCTAAAAAAAAATATCATGATAAAATCAATAGTTGCAGAAAAAGCATTTGATGAAATCTAACACCTATTCATGATAACACTTTCAGTAAACTAGAAATAGAGAGGAAGTTTCTCAACTTGATAAAAAGCATTTACAAAACATCTATAGCTAATATCATACTTCATGGTGAGAAAGAAGAAGCTTTCTTACTAAGATCAGATAGAAAGCAAGGGTTCCCCGCTCACCACTCGTTTTCAACACTATATTGAAAGTCCTAGCTAATGCAGTAAGACAAAAGAAAAAGCAAATAAAATGTACATTAATTGGGAAGGAAAAAATAAAACTGTCTTTCTTTGATGATGATGTGATCATATAGATAGAAAATCTGAAATAATTTAGTAAAAACAAGGCAACAACTTCTAGAGCTAGTAAACAATTGTAATAACTTTGCAAGGTACAAAGGAAGTCAGTCTCTTTTCTGTATACCAGCAATGAACAAGTGAAATTTGAAATGAAAAACACAATATCATTTAGTGACCCCCCCACCCATGAAATATTTAAGTATAAATCTAACAACATATCTATAAGATTTATATATAAGAACTTCAACATGATCATAAAAGGGTTCATTAATAAGAAAAAGACATTTAAAACATAAATGTGTATGCACTGAATAACACAGTTTCAAACACAGGAAACAAAAATTGACAGAATGAAAGAGGTAATTAAATAATTCCACAACCATTGTTAGAGATTTTAATATCTCTTTATCTCAGCAACTGATAGATGAACTAGGCAAAAAAGTCAACAATAGCTTAACTGTTATTGATACACTAAACTGGCAAAATATGTAAATTCAAGTGCAAATGGTACATATACCAGCCTGGTCCATATTCTAGATAATAAAATAAATCTCATTAATATTTTAAAGATTGAAATCATATCAAGTATGTTATCTGGCCATCATGGTATTAATTCTAAGTCAATAAAAATAAAATAACTAGGAAAAACTCTAAATGCTTAAAAATTAAACTATGTATTTCTTTTTTTTTTCAAAGATTTTATTTATTTATTTGACAGAGATCACAAGTAGGCAGAGAGGCAGACAGAGAGAGAGGAAGGGAAGCAGGCTCCCTGCTGAGCGGAGAGCCTGATGTGGGGCTCTATCCCAGGACCCTGGGATCATGACCTGAGCCGAAGGCAGAGGCTTTAACCCACTGAGCCACTCAGGTGCCCCTAAACTATGTATTTCTAAATAATCAATAGATCAAAGAAGAAATACAAGATAAGTTAGAAAATTTTCTAACAGTAAGAGACTCTTAATCTCAGGAAACAAACTGAGGCTTTCTAGAGTGGAGGGTAGAAAGGATGGGGTGACTGCGTGATGGACATTGGGGAGAGTATGTGCTATGATGAGTGCTCTGAATTGTGTAAGAGAAAATCACAGACCTGTACCCCTGAAACAAATAATACATTATATGTTAATAAAAAATAAAATAACCAAAAAACCCACAAAATACAAAAAGAAAATGTCTGAAGAAAATTGAATAAATTAAAATTTGTGGGATTCAGCTAAAGCAGTACTTAGAAAGAAACACATGGCTTTAGATGTCTATAATAGAAAAGAAAAAAGGCTTCAAATCAGTGATATGAAGTATAAGCTTAGAAACCAGAAAAAGAAGAACAATTTAAAACCAAATCAAGGAACAATAAGAAAATCAATAAATCAATAAAGGCAAAAATCAATAAAAGAGAAAACAAAAAAATAGAGAAAATCAATAAAACCAAACCTTATTCTTTAAAAAGACTGACAAAATTGATAAACTTCTAGCCAAACTGATTAAGAAATGAAAAATGCCATGAATTCTCAATGTCAGGAATGGCACAAAGGACATTACTACAGATTCTGTAGGAATTACAAAGGTAGTTTCTCTTAAAAAGAAAATATTATGCCAATAAATTTGACAGCTTAGATAAAGTGCACAAAATCTTTGGAAAATATAAATGATCAAAATTGACCAAAGAAGAAATAGAAAACTCAAATAGGCTTATGTCAATAAAAGAAATTGAGTTCATAATTAAAAACCTTCCCACAAAGAAAATTCTAGGTCTAGATTGCTTCACTGATGAATTCTTCCAAACATTTAAGGAGATAACAATATCAATCCTATACAAATGCTAAGAAAATAGAGGAGGGAACATTTTCTAAGTAATTTTATGGAACCAATGATACCTAGATTCCAAAACCAGAAAATGAGATCAAAAGAGAGCTTCAGACCAGTATTCATCATGAACATGGGCACCAAAACCCTCAAAAGTAATATTAACAAATTGACTCCAACAATATATAAAATGGATAAGACATCATGACCAAGTGGTACTTATCCTGGGAATGCAAGATTTATTTAACATCTAAAAATGAGTCCAGGCAACTCACACTATTAATAAGATAAAGGAGACAAGTCATATGATCATTTCAACAAAGGCAGAAAAAGCATATGACATAGTTCAACACCCTTTTGTAAGAAATCCATTTGGGAACTTGGAACAGAAAGGGACTTCTTCAACCCAAGAATATGTATGAAAAGCCTACAAGTAATGTCAATATTTTCTACCTAAGATCAAGAACAATGATGGAGTATCTGTTGTCACCACTTCTATTTAACATTGTACTGAATGTCCTAGGCAATATAATTAGACAAGAAAAGCAAATACAAGGTATACATAGAAGAAAAAAAGTAAAACTGGTGGGGCCAAATGGTACAGCCACTTTGGAAAATAGCATGGCTGTGTCTTGTTAAGTTAAACATAAAGACGTACCATATGACCTCGCAATTCTACTCCTAGGTATTTATTCAAGGAAATGACAGCATATGTCCACAAAAAGATATGCATGTGAACATTCAGAGCTGCATTATACTTAGTAGTCAAACAGTGGAAGCAACTCAAAATCCATTAGCTGGTGAATGGATAAACAACTATGGTATATCCATAGTGTAAAGTATCATTTAGCAATAAAAAGGAACAGAATACTAATGCGTGCAAAAATATGGATGAATTTCAAGGACATTGGCTGAGTGAAAGAAGTCAAACACAGAAGACAAAAGACTGTATACTGTTTCATTCTCTTCTAGTGACAGAAAGCAGATTGGTGGTTGCTGCAGCGTGGGTGGGGGGCTCAATCATCAAGGAGGCACAAGGAAGTTTTAAAGTGGGAGAACTATTGTATATTGTAACAATGGTGGTGATTTCATACCATTACCAAAGCTTATCAAACTACACGCTTAAAGAGAGTGAACTTTTTATATATAATACCTGAATTATTAAAAGAGAATTTTTAATTATTTTATTTATTTTTTAAAAGATTTTATTTATTTATTTGATGAGAGAGAGAGAGAGCACAAGCAGGGGTCATAGCAGGCAGAGGAAGAGAGGGAAGCAGTGTCCCCAAGGAGCAAGGAGCTCAATGTGGGGCTTGATTCCCAGGACCCTGGGATCATGACCTGAACCAAAGCTCGGGTCACTTAACTTCTTGAGCCACCCAGGCACCCCTAAAAAAGAATTTTTGAAAGTAATTGGGCAAGAGCTTGACCACAACAGACCTGGTTCAACTTATCAGTTGTGGGCAGCAGGAAATTTATTTAACCTCTAAAAGCTCAGTTTCCACTCCATAAAGCAGAGGTAAGAATATCTATTCACAGACTTATTATGATGAATAAATGGTATAGGTAATGCACCTACCACCAAGTAAGGGCTCAATACACATAAGTCATGATGATCAAGATTTGGAGGTTGCTTTCAGGCAACAGGCTTGAGCCTGAGCAAGGCTCAGCAAGGCAAGCTTGAGCAAGGCAAAAGGGCGTAGAGCAACCACTGAGCTGATGAGGTGACATGAACAGGCTCATTAAGTGACCCACCTCAAAATAACCCTAGGACCTAGGCACAGTTCCTAAGAGTACCAAAAAAGGGAAAATCCTGTACATTCCCATACTTCCTCACTTCCTCGCTCTGCCCTGTAACTATAGCCCCTCACCACTGCCTATGGGCAGACCGGCATTTGATTTGCTACGATCTCTTTTGTTTGCCCTCGGGTAAATTCTTTCATTGCGGAGACACTGGCCCTCATGCAATCAGAATGCGCTACAAAAGGGAGACCAGAAGGAGAGACAGAAAGCTTATTGGAGGCTGAGCAAGCCACAGGTGTGGAGACATGGAGGTGGTAAGTAAGTTGCTCAGCCTGGTGGAGGCATGGAAAGGGGTACAGAGGGGAAATGAGACTGAGCAGCTGCCCAAAGCATCACAGCAAACACATGGCCCTCAGATGCATGTGACTTCCTGTGAAGGCACTGCCTCAGTTGTATTATACGAATGTGTAATACCCAATATTATATAATAAGTCTATTACATCAAAGTTTGTTTCTCACTGAAATATTTACCTTTCCCTACATGTACTGATAACCTTGTAAGTAATTTGGAAGGTTCGTTTTTAAAAAATACATCCTTGAAATTTGGGTTGTGACTTATAATCTATAGAATGTATATTATAATATAGACTTTAGTAAGATCAACCTAGTCCCAATTAGCTGATAATGCATGTGGACTGTAATAAGAATTAAGAGTGGCATGGAGAGAGAATGGTAGAAAATGGGTTAATTCTGGGACGCCTGGGTGGCTCAGTGGGTTAGAGCCTCTGCCTTCGGCTCAGGTCGTGATCCCAGGGTCCTCGGATCGAGTCCCGCATCGGGCTCTCTGCTCGGTGGGGAGCCTGCTTTCTCCTCTCTCTGTCTGCCTCTCTGCCTCCTTGTGATTTCTGTCTGTTAAATAAATAAATAAATAAATAAATCTTTAAAAAAAAAAAAAGAAGAAAATGGGTTAATTCTAATAGATGAGCAGACAAATGTGACGTTTGAAGTACGGACTGATTTTCCCACTAGTAGGGATGACAGGGGAGGTCTTTCCAGCTGGCCCGCACAGCATTGCTAGAAACAGGGATGTGGGAGGTTCAGTCCATGCATGGCGTATTAGCTTGGTGGGGCTGATGTAACAGAGTCCCATAAACTGGGCATAAGCAACAGACACGGATTATGGCACAGCTCTGGAGGCTAGAAGTCCAAGATCAAGGTGTGACAGGGTTGGTCCTGAAGGCTTGAGAGAACTTATTGTAGGTCTCTCTTCTCTCTTCTAGAGGTTTGTTGGAAACCTGCAGCATTCCTCAGCTTGGAGAGGTATCTCTTCATCTCTGCCTTCCTTGGGTCTCTTCACATTCACCTCCTATCTGTGTTCAATACCCCCTTCCCCGCTCCCCACCCCCACTGCCCCGCCATAAGAACCCAAGTCACAGGGCGCCTGGGTTTCTCAGATAGTAGTGTCCTACTGTTGATTTCAGCTCAGGTCATGACCCTAGGATCACGGGACTGAGCCCTGTATTGGGATCCATACTTCATGAGGAGTCTGCTTGTCCCTCTCTCCCTGATTCTCTCCCAGCTTGTAGTCTCTCTCTCTCAAATAAATAAATAAAATCAGAAATTAATTAATTAATTAATTAATTAACAAAGAAACTAACTCCAGTACTATGGGTTAGGGGTCCTCCCTTCTGACCTCATCTTAATTTCAAATTTCACTAATTACATCTGTAACAACCTCATTTCCAAGTAAGGTCACAATGTGGAGCGCTGGGCATTAGGGCCTCTTGTCAGGGTTGGGACACAATATAACCCATAACAAACAAGATGCAGGCCATAGAGTGTGGCTGATGTGTGGGACATATTGGATGGAACGTGGAGGGAAGTGGGAGATTGTGGCAAAATTTTCAATAAAATAATACTAGTTAATGGGATGTCTGGGTGGCTCAGTCTGTTAGGCCTTGGACTCTTGGTCTCAACTCGGATCATGGTCTCAGGGTCCCAGGATCAGCCTGGAGGTAAGGCCTACACTCAGTGGCAAATCTGTTTGGTATTCTTTCCCTCTCCCTGCCCCTTGCCACTCCCCCACTCCATGTCATGGGTGCATGCTTGCCCTCTCTCTTAAAAAAAAATAATAAGTACTAGTTGTAAACACTGGTGTGATAGTTGCTACAACCCAGGCATTGTTTTCAGAGTCTGGAAATAATGCTTTTACCTATCTTAGAACATTTGATTCCCTCCATTTTAGTAGATGTGGAAACTGAGGCACAGGGGACTTATTTTGCTCAACTTTGAAACTTCCCCCCAATTTATCCAAAATGGATTTATGTTGAAAAGAATAAAGTGAAAGGAAGAAAAGAGGAAACAATGACAAAAGTCACATTCTCTATAGTGCGGGGAAGCCACTTTAATCAGGTTTCTGGAAAGCCACGTCTAATGTGAGTCCTCATTAACCAGCCCGGATTGTTTTTTCTCTCCTGAAAGTCACTGGTCAGGGAGCATTGAGTCATAGCTGTGGTATGTTCTCCAACCAGAAAGCAAACTTTGTGCTTTAATCCACCAATGAAATGTTTGAATAAAGTAAATGTACTTCTGTAATTAGAGGTCATTTCTGAGTCATGATTTTTTTGAATGGCCACTGCAGATGGCTCTTTTGTTCACCACGGAGTTTATACGCTGGATAGTCTTTGCACTTAACCGTGGTCTTTTACTGTCTTTTCTTGGCACCACTCTGAACGTCTTCTTGACGACCATTCGAAAATGTACTTGTGATTCCACAGCTGGGCGAACCAGTTCAGCGGGCCTCCGTGCAAGAGGAAAGAAAGCAAGAGGAGAGTGGCAGACCATTCTTTTCTCATTGTTGATACGAGAGCTGTGGCTTTGTACAAATACTGCCCTTGTCTTTCTGAATCACTCCTAAAAACCAAAAGTCCAGCCCGATCTGGGGACAGAGACAATCCAGAGAAGGAGGAGAGAGGGGTCCAAGTCATTTCTACCAAGGTCTTTGTTTCTGTTTTCCCAGATCCAGGAACATAATCCAGAGATGTTATAATGATAATGACAGTTTTAAATAAAGACATTGAGCAGGTTCACCTGAATGTCTACTGGGCCCTCTGACAATGCACTTTCAGTGATCATAGAATCACAAAATCACACATTTGGAAGCAACCTCAGAGAGCTCCTGGTGCATCCCCTGCCATGTGTCAGGAGAGGCAGAAGCCAAGCAAACAGCAATGACTTGGCAAGGTCATAGAACTTGAACTTCCAACTCAGATTCCATGCTCTCTTATGCATTGAATGTGATTACAGATTTTTGCTATTTATTTATGAACTGGGGAGGAGCAAAGGAAGAGGGACAAGCAGACTCTGCGCCGACCACGGAACCCAACACGGGGCTTGATCCCATGACCCTGAGATCATGACCTGAGCCCAAACTGGGAGTCAGTTGCTTAACCTATTGAGCCACCCCAGTGCCCCAGCATTGAATGTGATTAAATGGGTACTAGAGTGGAGATTTGCAAATAATCAAGACTGAGGTATAAGATAACTTTTAAAAAAAATAACACTTTTTTTTTGTGGAGCATAACAAATAGCATGGAGGACAAGGGGAGATGGAGAGGAGAAGGGAGTTGGGGGAAATTGGAAGGGGAGGTGAACCATGAGAGACTATGGACTCTGAAAAACAATCTGAGGGGTTTGAAGTGGCGGGGGGTGGGAGGTTGGGGGAACCAGGTGGTGGGTATTAGAGAGGGCACGGATTGCGTGGAGCACTGGGTGTGGTGCAAAAATAATGAATACTGTTATGCTGAAAATAAATAAATAAATAAATAAACAACACTTTTGTATATAATTTTCTCATTATAAATCTGTCAGGTCACATCTAGGAGTGGGGACACCATGGAGACTTTTCAGGCTGATCCTGGCCTAGGAAGTCAAGTTTTTTTTTTTTTTTTTTTTTTTTTTAAAGATTTTATTTATTTATTTGACAGAGAGAGATCACAGGTAGGTAGAGAGGCTGGCAGAGAGAGAGAGAGGGAAGCAGGCTCCCTGCTGAGCAGAGAGCCCGATGTGGGACTCGATCCCAGGACTCTGAGATCATGACCTGAGCTGAAGGCAGCGGCTTAACCCACTGAGCCACCCAGGCGCCCTAGGAAGTCAAGTTTAATTGCTCCTAGGATTTATAGGCTGAATTTCTGATTTATGATTCCCTTCAGGGCTGTCATTTCTACCTGTTTCCTTTAGGTTCTCTTCCTCATCAACCCACTTCCCTGAGTCAGGACCTTGTTCACGAAGCAGTAAGCCTAAATGTGGCTCCACATCCAGTTAGGTAGAATGTGGAGGTGAGCAGGCTTTCTAGAATCATTCCCAGGACCCAGATGCCAGTGGGGAGCTTACTGTTTTTGAGGGGGGTGTCTTCTCTGAGTGTTCCAGATGACCAAGGGCAAAGGCAATTGCTAATCCTCCTGAAGAGAAAGATCCAGTGACTTTAATTATTTTTCTCTAAGTGGGGAGCCTGTTGTCTTACTATCATGGATGGAACTCTTCAGGCTTTACATACTTTTATCATGTGATTTGTATCATGAAAGCCATACTTCCTGTCAGTGTTAATCCTATGTCTTTGATCTGTCGACTGTGGTACTCCGCTTCAGTGACTGTAGCTTCATAGGATAAGGCCCCCTCATTGCCTGGATGGGCGAGAAGAGAGGATTGTCCTGAGAGATCTGTCAGCCCTCAGCTGTTGGCCAAGCCAAACTTTTTGCTCTATCTTGACATGTAATCTTTGCTTAAAATTGACTATTTATTTAATTTAGTCCAATTTTGTTTGACTAACTCAGTTTTACTTTCCTCTTTGTCTTTATTTATTTATTATTTATTTATTTCAATTCCAGTGTAACATACAATGTTATAGTAGTTTCACGTGTACAATATAGTGATCCAACCATTACATTTAGTACTCAGTGCTCAGCAGGGTAGGTGTATTCTTAATCCCTTTCACCTATTTCACCTAGATCCCCCCCCCACAACTCCTCTCGTCGACATCTGTTTCATCTCTATGCTTTAGAGTCTGTTTTTTGGTTTGTCTCTCTCTCTTTTTTCTGTTTTTTGTTTTGTATCTTAAATTCCACATGTGAGTGAAATCATATGGTTTTTGTCTTTCTCTTGCCTGGCTTATTTTGTTTAGTATAATACTCTTTAGATCCACCCAAGTTGTTGCAAATGGCAAGATTACATTTTTGGGGGGGCTGATTAATATTCTGTTATATATATACACACACACTACATTTTCTTTTTTTTTTAATTTTTATTTTTTTAATTTATTTATTTGTCAGAGAGAGAGCAAGCGAGAGCGAGCACAGGCAGACAGAGTGGCAGGCAGAGTCAGAGGGAGAAGCAGGCTCCCTGCGGAGCAAGGAGCCCGATGTGGGACTCGATCCCAGGACGCTGGGATCATGACCTGAGCTGAAGGCAGCTGCTTAACCAACTGAGCCACCCAGGCGTCCCCACACTACATTTTCTTTATCCATTCATCTATGGATGGGCTCTTGGGCTGCTTCCATAATTTGACCATTGTAAATAATGAACAATAAACGTGTGTGTGTGTGTGTGTGTATCCCTTTGAATTAGTGCTTTTGTCTTCTTTGGGTAAATACTCAGTAGTCCGATCACTGGATCCTAAGGTAGTTCTATTTTTAATTTTTTGAGGAACCTCCATACTTTTTTCCACAGTGACTGCACCAATTTGCATTTCCACCAAGAGTGGATGAGGGTTTCTTTTTCTCCATATTCTCACCAGCAACTGTTGTTTCTTGAGTTCTTTATTTTAGCCATTCACACAAATGTGAGGTGGTATCTGGTGGTTTTTATTTACATTTCTCTGATGAGTGATGTTGTGCATCTTTTCACATGTCTGAGGGGTGTCTGTATGTATGTCTTCTTTGGAGAAATGTCTGTTCATGTTTTCTGCCCATTTTATAATGGGATTATTTGGAGGGGTTTTTTTTTTTTTTGGTATTGATTTGTGTAAGTTCTTTATATATTTTGGAAACTGATCCTTTATTGGACATGTCACTTGCAAGTATATTCTCCCATTTCATAGTTGCCTTTAGATTTCATTAGTTGTTTCCTTTGCTGTGCAAAAGCTTTTTATTTTGATGTTAGTCCCAATGGTTTATATTTGCCTTTGTTTTCTTTGCCTCAGGAGGCATATCTAAAAATATGTTGTTATGGCAGATGTCAGAGATACTACTGCCTGTGCTTTCTTTTAGGATTTTTATAGTTTCAGTCTTCACATTTAGGTGCTTAATTCATTTTTATTTTTTCGTATGGTGTAAGAAAGTGGTTCAGTTTCATTTTTTGGCATGTAACTGTCCAGTTTTCACAACAGAGGAGAGACTATCTTTTCCCACTTGCATACTCTGCCTTCATAGTTGAAGATTAATTGATGATAAGATTATGGGTTTACTCCTGGGCTCTCTATTTTGTTCCATTGATCTGTTGTCTATTTTTGTGCCAGTACCATACTGATTTAATAACTACAGTTTTGTAGTAGAATTTGAAATCTGGAATTGTCTTACCTCCAGTTTTGTTTTTCATTTTCAAGATTGTTTTGGCTATTTGGATTTTTTTGGTGGTTCCATACAAATGTTAAGATTATTTATTATAGTTTTGTGAGAAACACCGTTGATATTTTAATAAGGATTGCATTAAAACTGTAGATTGCTTTGGGTAGTATGGAGTCTTTTGCAATATTTGCTTTCCCAATCCATGAGCATGGTATAACTTTCCATTTATTTGTGTCATCTTCAATTTCTTTTGTCAAAGTATTATAATTTTCAGAGTTTTATAGTTTTCAGAGTATTATAGTTTTCACCTCCATTTTTTTGGGTGCAATTTTAAATGGGATTGTTTTCTTAGTTTCTCTTTCTGCTACATTTTTAGCGTATAGAAATACAACAGATTTCTGAATATTAATTCTGTATCCTGAAACTTCATTGAATTCATTTATCAGGTCTAGTAGTTTTTGGTGGAGTCTTTCAGATTTTCTGTATTATTATGTCATCAGCAAATAGTGAGAGTTTTATCTTCCTTACTGATTTGGATGCATTTTGTTGCTTTTTCTTGTCTGATTGCTGTGCCTAAGGCCTCCAGTACTGTGTTGAATAAAAGTGTAGGGAAAGGATATCCTTGCCTTATTCCAGATCTTAGGGAAAAACTTTTAGTTTTTCAACATTGAGTATGATGTTAGCTGTTGATGTTTGGTATATGACCTTTATTATGTTGAGGTATGTTCGCTCTAAATCCACTTTGTTGAGGGTTTTTGTCATAAATGAATGTTGTACTTTGTCAAATGCTTTTGCATCTATTGAGATGATCCTATGATTTTTATCCTATCTCTTATTGATGTGATGTATCACGTTGATTGATTTGTAAATACTGAACCTCTCTTGCATCCTAGGAATAAATCCCATTTGATCATGGCGAATGATTTTTTTATGTGTTGTTGGATTTGGTTTGCTAGTGTTTTGTAGAGGATTTTTAAAAAATTACTTTTATTAACATATAATGTATTATTTGCCCCAGAGGTGTTGAGAGTTTTTGTATCTATGTTCATCAGGGATATTGATATGTGGTTCTCTTTTTTGGTGTGTCTTTATGTGGTTTTGGGATCAGGGAAATGCTGGCCTCATGAAATGAACTTGGAAATTGCCCTTCCTCTTCTACTTTTTGCAATAGTTTGAAAAGAATAGGTATTAACTCTTCTTTAAATGTTTGGTAGAGTGGCGCCTGGGTGGCTCAGTGGGTTAAGCCGCTGCCTTCGGCTCAGGTCATAATCTCAGGGTCCTGGGATCGAGCCCCGCATGGGGCTTTCTGCTCAGCAGGGAGCCTGCTTCCTCCTCACTCTCTCTGCCTGCCTCTCTGCCTACTTGTGATCTCTCTCTGTCAAATAAATAAATAAAATCTTAAAAAAAAAATGTTTGGTAGAATTTGCCTGTGAAGCCATCTGGTCCTGGACTATTGTTCATTGGGAATTTTTTTGATCCCTGATATTTATTGCTGGTTATCAGTCTGTTCAACCTTTCTATTTCTGCTTCAGTTTTGGTAATTTATATGTTTCTAGGAATTTATCCATTTATTCTAGGTTGTCCAATTTGTTGCTGTATAATTTTTCATTATATTCTCTTACAATCCTTTTTATTTCTGTGGTTTCAGTTCTTATTTCTCCTATTTTATGTCTGCTTTGTTTATTTGAGTCCTCTCTCTCTCTCTTTCACTTTTTTGATGATTCTGGGTAGAGGTTCATCAAACTGTTGTTAAATAAATTTTCAGAGAACCAGCTTGTGGTTTCATTGATCTGTTTTATTTTGTTTGTTTGTTTTCTATATCATTTATTTCTACTCTAATCTATATTATTTCTTTGGCTGGTTTGAGGTTTTGTTTGTTCTTTTTCTAGTTCCTTTAGGTATAAATTTAGGTTGTTTATTTGAGATTTTTCTTGTTTCTTGAGGTAGGCCTGTACTGCTGTAAACTTCCTTCTTAGAACCACTTTTGTTGCATCCCAAGGATTTTGGATCATTGTGTTTTCATTTTCATTTGTTTCCACGTACATTTTTAATTTCTCCTTTGATTTCTTGGTTGACCCATTTATTGTTTAGTAGCGTGTATTTGTACTCCATGTATTTGGACTCTTTCCAGATTTTTTCTTGTGGTTGATTTCTAGATTCATAACACTGTGGTAATCTTTTTGAATTCTTGAGACTTGTTTTGTGTCCTAATATGTGATCTATTCTGGAGAATGTTCCATGTACACTTAAAAAAAAAAAGTGTATTTTGCTATTTTAGGATGTGATGTTCTGAATACATCTGTTAAATCCACCTGGTCCAGTGTGTCGTTCAATGCTGGTGTTTCCTTAATGATTTTCTGTTTGGGTGATCTGTCCATTGATGTGCATGGGGTGTTAAAGTTCTCTATTATTATTGTATTACTATTGATTATTTCCTTTATGTTTGTTATTAACAGTTTTATGTATTTGGATGCTTCCATGCTGGGTACATAAATATGTACAATTGTTATGTCTTCTTATTGGATTGTCCCCTTTATTATGACATAGTGCCCTTTTTTTGTCTCTTGTCTCTCTAGAGGGAGTATTCTTGGATGCAGATTTTTTCCTTTTAGTACTTTGAATATACCCTTCTGACTTGCAAAGTTGCTGAAAAATCCATTGACAGCTTGTTGGGTTTTCTTCCTATAGAACTGTTTTCTTTTCTCTTGCTGCTTTTAAAATTCTCTCTTTATCCCTAGTTTTTGACATTTTAATTACTATGTGTCTTAATGTGGACCTGCTTTTGTTTATTTTTGGGGGGGGATCTCTGTGTCTCCTGAATCTGCTTGTCTGTTTCCTTCCCCAGATTAGGGAGTTTTTCAGCTATTATTTTCTTTAAATAAATTTTCTGCCCCATTTTCTCTCTCTTCTTCTGGGATTCCTGTACTGTGAATGTTATTAAGCTTGATGGAGTTGCTGAGTTCCCTAAGTCTATGGCCATTTTGCTTTTTTTTACCTCTCTCACCTATTCAGGTTGATAACTATCCATTCTTCTGTCCTCCAGGTCACTAATTCTTTCTTCTGCTCCCTCTAGTCTGCTATTTATTCCATGTAGTGTATTTTTTATTTCATTTATTGTGTTCTTCATCTCTGACTGTATCTTTCTGTCTCCTTTTAACAGTCTCACTGATGTTCTCCACTCTTTTCTCAAGTCCTCTGTGATCATTACTTTATTTATTTTTAAAAAGATTTTATTTATTTATTTGACAGAGAGAGAGATCACAAGAAGGCAGAGAGGCAGGCAGAGAGAGGAGGAAGCAGGCCCCCCACTGAGCAAAGAGCCCGATGCAGGGCTTGATCCCAGAACCCTGAAATCATGACCTGAGCCGAAGGCAGAGGCTTTAACCCACTAAGCCACCCAGGTCCCCCTATGATCATTACTTTAAATTCCCTAGAAGGTATAATACTGACCTCCATTTTGCTCAGGTCTCCTGCTGTGGTTTTTGTCCTGTTCTTTCATTTGGGAAATATTTCTTTCTCTCTTCATTTTGTCTAACTCTCTGTGTCTGTTTTGGTGTATTAGGAGAGTCATCTATGTCTCCTGCTCTTGAAGGTAATGGCCTTATGAAGAAGAGGTCATATAGTGCCCTGTAGCACAGTGTCTCTTGTTGACAGGAACCAGACACTTCAGGGTGTCTCCTATGTGTGTTGCATGCACCCTACTCTAGTGATTTGACTGCTTTTTCTGTCATTCCAGCTATCTTCTGTGGCTTTTTGCCTCTTACGGGCAGTGTTTGGCCCCTGTGCTATTAGTGGAGCAGTCTGGAGCTGTCTTGGGCTTGAATCACACCAGGCATCTGCCAGAGATGCAGTAGCACCAAACCACAGGGCTCTTTTCCTGTGTTGTCCCCTGAGAAGCTTTTATTGCTGGGCAGGGACTGCCATCAGCCCAACTGTCTGCCCCTGGCCCACTGTTGGGGCTACAATCTGACTGGTGTGTGTGGTTTCTTTCCCTCTCCATGGGATGGGAATGACTCTGGAGTGGTCCTGGTCCCTTTTTGGGCTGCTTGCACACTACCAGGCTTATGACCCCAGTTTAAATGGGCTCCAAGCAAGTGTATTGGAGTGGGTGGGGCACACAGTGCCCACAAGGTTTGCAGGCCAGCAGAGGGGATGTGCTGACATCACTGGGACTGGGCCAGCTGGAGTTGGGTGCACAGTTTTTAACAAGGTGTGTGCTGGTCCTCCATGGGAGAGGACTTATCACCCTGCCGTCTTGGGACTCAAAGCCCCGCAAAGCTCTTGGATGAAGAGACTGGGTGTTGGCAAGGTTTGTGCTGGTCTTCTGGAGGAGACTTGCAGCACTGGTACTGAGATAGGTTGTGCTGGAGGGGGCAGATCCACCAAAGCCTGGGGAGGTGGGGGGCCTGGGTATAAGCAAGTTAGGTAGTGAATGTCAGCACTGTGCTCGTTCTTGCTGGTGACCACCGTGTGTTTATGCTGGGGGGACAGACGAGTTAAATGGCTCCTGCCTGCTCCTTTGTTCCTGGAAGAGTCTCCCAGTGATCTCTGTCCCTTGGGATACTCTCTGAGAGTAGTAAATGACTCTCCCTCCTGTAAGCCCCAGGCATTTTTTCAATCTGCCTGTTCTATGCTCTATCTTAGCAGGCTGTTTTCTGTGCTATTCTTTAAGGTCAGGGACTCAGTTTCTTCTCACCCTCCTTGCTCTTCCAGAGCCAAGCCTACTGATTTGTAAAGTTCCAGGCTTTTCCACTGGTTGAAAGGACTCATGAGATTGGGCCCCTCTGGTTTTCAAAGCCAAATGTTATAGGGATTTGTCTTTCTTTTATGGGTATGAGGGTCTTCTCCTTTCCCTTCTCCACACCCTCATATCCTTCCTTCCTGGATGGTCCCATGGGTACTTTTAACTCCTGACTTTGTGTCTGCCTTTCATACCCTCTTGGATGCAGCATTTTTCTCCACATTTGGTTGTGGAGTCTGTTCTGCCAGTCTTCAGGCCATTTTTTAGATTATCAGATGTGGGGGTTATCTAGTTATATCCATGGGATGAGGTAAGCTTAGGGTCTTCCCATTCCCCATCTTCCCAGCCTCTCTGTCTCCTCTTTGTCTCTTCTCTATGGTTCTTTGGATTCATTACCCTTCTGGTTGCCAGAGGCAGCCCCATTGCTGGTCTTCCCGACCTTGCAAACCTCTTAACAAAGCTCAACTCCTTTCACTTAAAAATCCAGCGAGGTTGCCAGATTAAGTACAGGAAGCTATGCACTACTTGAGATATACTTCATGGGATGCGATGTATATTGGGGCTATACTTATACTAAAAATTATTTGTTATTTATCTGAAATTCACATTTAATGGGACATCTGTACTATTATTTGCTAAATCTTGCCATCCTAAAATACCACAGTAAAGTGCAAATAGGGCCCACGTTCATCTTACAACCTGGGGCTTCCCTTTTCTTCTCTCTATTCAAAACCAATGTCTTTTTACCTTTAAGAACACTGATGTGTGGCTGGTGGGCGGAACAACAAGGTAAACCCAAACATGTTATTACCTGGTGGATATTTATAATACAATTGAACTGAAACATGGATTTTTCTTCTGACCTAAAAATAACATGGAGGTACCTCTGGCTGGCTCATTTGGAAGAGCATGTGAGTCTTGACTTCAAGCCCCATGTTGGGTATAGAGCTTACTTCCAAAATAAATAAAGTAAAAGAAAAGAAAATGTTGGCACGAATAAAATATATTAAAAAAAAAAAAAGAAATAAAAAAACAAACCAAACCACAAACTCAGACCCCCTGCCTTTGGGCTCTCCTTCCCACAGGCTGATGTTAACGACCGTTAAGTACCCCTGGAACATTCAGCAAGCTTCGTGTCCTGGGGAATTCCTGGGGACCAGAAAAGCTCCATAGCTACCAAACACACATCATTTCAGTCTTGTGAGTCAGAATGACTCCCTCTGGCCTCACAATCCATGGGTTTAGGCTGAACTTGAAACAGTTCCTTTTTATTCACACCTGAGGTGGCCTAGCTCCAGAGAAACCCAGCAACCGTGACACTGAACAGTGGCCATGAAACCATGGGCCAGATTCCCCTGTGGGAAAGACCGTGAAAAACATCTTCAGTAGCTAGCCAATGAAACCCTTGTGCTGAGCAGTGTTTTGTAGTCAGCGTTCTCTGTGTGAAGAAGGAACCACTCCTCTCTACGAAAGTCCTTTATGAGATAAATGAGTATGGCGGAAGGGTGGTTCCATGCCCCAACTTTCAGAATCTCAAATGTCAACTAACTTATCAAGTGATTAACATCTCTGCAGGGGTGAAATGTCAATGCAGTGTCGAGTTGCTCTAACAGAATCCTGGCAGGTAGGGATGTCCAACAGCGTCTCTAGAGTACTTCAAAGCAAAATGATCAACCTCCTGAATTCTGAGCTTCCAGATCTTGTTCTTAGATAAGTGTGAGAAATACTCTGTTTAGGTTAGCATGGCTGTCTCTAGAAAAATTACCCAGAGGAAAATGATGCTCCCATTCTTATTCCCTGCCTTTTAGACCCATCGCAATTGTTGGTATTTAAGGTCCTAAAGTTCAATAATTCTGCCATGGAGGATGCAATGTAAATACAAGTGAAATAATCATGAAAGAGCGACCATATGTCCAAGTAGACAGCATGAACCTTGATGGGGGAGTGAGCACATTAAGATAAATTATGTCCAGATTGCAAGGTGCAGGGTGTTATGGTCTCCATCCCCATTCTCCTGCAGATCTGAAGGACTCTGGGAGTGCCGCTGGCTGAGTGCCTTCAGCTGTCGGCCCTCCAGAAATTACCCTTGACAGCAGACAGCCATCTTGCCCAAGGTCATGTCCTTTTCCTGGGTCATCCTATATCCAATGACTGTTCTTTGCAGGACACAAAGGCTCAGACTTTTTGCCTCAAGTCATGAAAACTCTGAAGGGGCATCCCAGTATCAGAGCTCCTCATGGGGTCAGCTGAGACTTTCTTGAAACCATGACGTAGTCCAACTTCTTCCCATCACTTCATTCTTTTCCTCCGGGGTTGTTAATCCCAAGATCGTGCTCTAATAAGCTTCTTGACTGCTAATAGTAGTTGAGGCACAGCTTCGCCCAGGGTAAGGTAGCAGAGTGATTGGTAAAACTTTTGACAGTAGCAAATGTGGATGGTATGCCCGAGAAAGGAAATGCCCTAGTATGTGACGTATAACAGTTTACAGATAGACCCTCCCCTTCCCTTTGGTAGGTGACCTTGCCTCAAACAATATATTCTTTGCTAATAGTTCCCTTTCTCTGCTCGCTCCATATTCAAACCTTTCCCTTTCTGTAGCTTTTTGGTGCTCCCCTCCACTTTCTAGACAGGATGTTGCCTGACTCACGAATTGATTCATAGAGCCAATTACATCTTCAAAATGTGCTCGGCGTAATTTTTCTCATTTAATAACAGGAAGGGCAAGGGGACTTACTAGGTAGATAACCTCCTCTTCCTTTGGAGGTGGAGGGGACCCATGTGACAGATGACCTCATTGGTGCCATCAGAAAATTCCTGACTGACCAGCTGAAACTGATCTGGGGGAGTTTGAAACCGCGGTTAGGTTGGGTGGTAAGCCCAGGTTTTGTGACTTGGCCTTGTGACACCAGTTTTGGCCTGCGGTTTTCTTTTTAACATATTTATCTGTTTACTTGTTTAAACACTAGGAGCTGATACTATACTTCCAGTTATAACCATCCTTCCCAATTTTCCCCTTTCGCTTCCTGTCCCTTCTCCAGTAAGGCTCCCATTACCTTCCCTACGTGTACTTACTTACTCAAGCCACACAGCTGTTCAGTGTCACCGGTCTCGGAGCTCATCCCGCTTCCTTGGGGACACCTCCCACCTCCTCCCTGTGGCTCCGCCTCTGGACACTGCCGCCTCTGAGAGGGGAATGGGGGCAAGACAAAGCTCAGAGGCAGATTCCAAGGAAAACATGGTAAAGCCAGCCCAGCCCTCTTGGAAGCCAATTGCAGAACATGAACTTTGATTTTATAGCAAGTATTTTTCTGTGAACAGAGGAGGAAGTGAAAGGCATTACATGATATTCAGTCAGAAGCAGAGAGACCTGAGCTTTCCCCCTGGCTTCCTAGGACCTCCACTTAACCATCTGACTTGGGGATACCCCAAATCTGACTGCTACCCCTCCTGGGTCGGGGCTTTCCTTTTCCCCAGCACCTCTCCTCATGCTCCCCACTTCCATAACCAATGTTGGGGTACGCTCAACATACTCCCCCTATGCCCTGAGACCCAACCTCATTTTCCCTCTCACTGCCTCTTTAACCCTTTGGGGTTTCCTCTTCCTAAATTCTTATGCTGCAGGAAACAAATCCTCAGGCAAGCATAGGATTTCAAATCCTACTTTCTCTGCTTGCTAGCTGTGTGTCCTTGGCCAAAGGATTCTCTGCGCATCTCTTTCATTGGCTTGAAAACCTGCATGATAGTATAAACCTCACAGGGCTGCCCGAGTCCTGAGTGAGTAAACTACTCTCCCTTTCTTCCTGTGCACATCGGGATGGCTGAGCTCCGGCTGCTTGAAAGTTCCCACCGGCCCATAAGCAGAAGTCCATGCAATCTTGGCAAAGACTCAGAGAAATGACCTCGCTTGTCTCCACTGAGAAACGTTCTTAAGAAAACAGCAAGTATGAGGGAAGGAGACAGAGTGAACAACACGAGAGGTTTCATTCATGATGTGATCAACTTCCCATGACTCAGTGACCCTGAGAAAGCCGATAAGGAATACTTTGCTCCTGTTTGGAAAGAAGAGAGAAACAAATCACGCAATATCACAAGAATTATATTCTGAAGTCTGTAATTAAGGAGCTTCTAGCAGGAAGAGGGAGATTCAAAAGTTAGGTCTAGGGGCACCTGGGTGGCTCAGTGGGTTAAGCCTCTGCCTTTGGCCCAGGTCATGATCCCAGGGTGCTGGGATCGAGCCCCACGTCGGGCTCTTTGCTCAGTGGGGAGCCTGCTTCCCTTCCTCTCTCTCTGCCTGCCTCTCTGCCTACTTGTGATCTGTCTGTCAAATAAATAAATAAAAATCTTAAAAAAAAAAGTTAGGTCTAGTCCTCATTTTCTTTCTTTTTTTTTTTTTTTAAGATTTTTATTTATTTATTTTTCAGAGAGAGAGAGCGCGCGCGCGCATGCATACAAGCAGGGGAAGCGGCCGGCAGAGGCTCCCCACTGAGCAGGGAGCCTGATGTGGGACTCGATTCCAGGACCCTGGGATCATGGCCTGAGCTGAAGGCGGACACTCAACTGACTGAGTCCTCCAGGTGTCCCTTGTCCTCATTTCCCCAAAACTGCTTCATTCCGATCTCTAGCATCGCCTACTTGCTACTTGCTTCCTGGGCTGTGCTGTAAAGGATGGGAACAGTAGGGAAAGAAAAGTAGTGGAGAAACCAGGATCTGAACTCCGTCTTCCCGGTGCCAGCCTCTCCACTCTGTCCAAGAGCCTCCTTCTCTTACCAGCGTGGCTGAGGGCTTCTAAAGCAGGTGCCGCCAGGCCCCTGGAACGTATCATGTGGGTGACAAAAACAAGCCCCCTTCCTCTGAGCAATGACTCCCCTTTATTTGGACAAATCTGTTGTGGGACGGATTTCAGTCTGGTGGGGGTTGTCTCTCTAGCCCTTTCTGGGAGGTCTTGGTTCTAAAGCAACTCAAGAATCTCCTTGGAGAAAGGAGCCGCCCCTGCGGTGTCTAGCACAGCACCTCCTTGAAGCCTCGTTCTTTGGGGCCCAGTGCAAGTGAACAGGCGGTTTTCCACTTTCTGATTCGCGGATCACTGCTTCTGTAATTGAGGCTGGTGGCCTCCAGGTGGCACCAGTGCGCCACTGTCTTGAACTGAATCTGGGCTTCAGGTTCCGGGCTAGAAGCAGGAAGAGCTTCTCCCCCAAGAAGCTCATTCCGGGGACCACCGCCAGGCGGAATCTTCCTAATGAGGAGGGTCCTTTTCTGCTCAAAGCCCATCCGAGGCTTCCCATGGCTGGACAAAACCAAACTCTCAGAGGCCTCCGCCTGGGATGAGGCTGAGACCTGCGGTCCCGGCAGGCGGGATGGAGGAGCAGAAGGGGCGGACGGTTGGGACCGGACGGGGCGGGGGTGAGGTCTGGGAAAACGGTTGAAACAATAGAATCAGTGAGCACGAGGGGGACCCCCTGATGTCCCTCTCCTCGTGGCACTCTGTGGCTTCTTCTATACGGATGCTAATCCCCCCACCCCCCGCCCAAGGGGCTCCTCTAGTCTCATGACCTAATCACCTCCCAAGGCCCTACATCCTAATTCCATCACGGTTAGGATTTCGACATATACGTGTTGTGGGGGACATGAACATTCAGCCCAGAGCAGTGGCCATATAACTTGATCAGCCCAGGAGGTCTTACTCCTAAAATAACTCAAGAACCTCCAATTGTGAAACAGCCTTTGGTCTTTGACCTTTCAGCCCGTTCGAAGCTGAGGTCTGAGCAGTCAGTCGCAGGGGCAGGAGGGAAGGTTGGATCTTTCTGCCGGCCGCAGGGGCTCGGCTCCCTCTGCTGCCTCTGGGGTCCGCCAGGTTGGCACTGTGATATTTCTGAGAGCGAGAGGGGCAGCGGCGGGAATGAGGGTGGGGGGGGGGCTATCACAGCCTCCGTCTCCCCCAGCCTGGGGGCAGCCAAGCTTCAGGGGCTGGATGGCTTGGGTCACGTTTCTGCAGCTTTATTCGCCACCACACTCATTTCCGAGAGTGCAGTGTGAGTGTCCGGGCCGAGGGGAACAGTCTCTTCCCACGCACCCAAGCCCCCCCTCCAGCTTCTTGCTTCTGCGAACTTAGGGTGCTAAAATGTGAAGCTCCAAGACGGGGGGTGGGGTGGGGTGGGGTTGGTGACCTGGGGAATTTGTCCCAGCTCTGGGTCTTACCTGCTCTGTGGCTCTGGGCAAGTCACGCATCCTTGCCTTCTGTACCTCCAGAGGGCAATGATGCCATCCATGCCACAGGCTTGTGAGATTAGGTGACGTAAGTGTGTGAACTCCAGGTGACCGTTCAGAGAGTAGGATATTTTTCCTTGCATTTTTTCCCCCCTAATGACATCCATTTCCAGAGGAAAAGCAAGTGATGAACTTAGCCTGGAGAGTATGATGGGAAAGGTGCTGTACTTTTGCCTCGAACTTTTCTGCAGATGCACTTGGCTTCCTCACATCACCATTGGCCTTCATTCTGAGAATGGGAGCATCTTGGAAATTTGGTCCCTTCTGCCCGGTGATTATCCCTGGTCCCTACAACTCTGCCTGGCACGTGACAGGAGCTCAGTGTTTCGAGTCATGTAGTTTGTCACGTAACAACGAGAAATATATCGATGGTGCTGTCTTGAAGCTCACCTCCTACTTCCCTATCTCCGTTTGAGATTCCCTGCTCTGGCCTTGTTCAAAGCATTTGCTGAGCCTTGATTCTGTGCCGGATTCCAGTGGGGGAAAGTGATGCGGGAAAGGTAGGAGGATGAATCAGAAGAGCCTGGACCTTTAAATGTTTACAAGTCTAAAAGAGGAGAAAGGCTACAAATGTAAATAAGTGTAACCTTTCCCTTTAATTTCTCCCCATGAGAAACATGTCTCCGTGCTTAAGAAACACAAAAGTTCATGCATTTCACTGACCTAATGTATATATAAGTGTACATTCATAGAAAACCTTTTTGGGTGCCTGGGTGGCTCAGATGGTTAAACGTCTGCCTTCAGCTCAGGTCATGATCCCAGGGTCCTGGGATCGAGTCCCACACCAGGCTCCTTGCTCAGCAGGGAGTCTGCTTCTCCCTCCCCCTCTGTTCCCCCTGCTTGTGCTCTGTCACTCTCTCTGTCAAATAAATAAATAAAAATAAACTCTTTAAAAAACAAATAAAAACCAACCAACCAAACAAATAAAAAAACCTTTTCAAAGCCCTCTCTGAAAATACTTGAGTTTGCTTTTTTAACTTTTCCTCCTAACCGGTCTGATGAAGCCCCTGCTTGCCACTTATTTCTACTGTAACAGCGGCCGTTGCTAACAACGACATCAGATACAAGCTTCGTACATCTTCACCCTGGATGTTAATCCGTAAGGAAGCTCCCTTTCAAGTTGAAACAGCCATCCAGCTCAAGGTGGGAGTTGTGAGCAGCCCAGGGCACTGCGCTCCCTCCGGAAAGCATCCGGGACCTCCTGTGACAAAGAGCTTCTCCTCTTTGATGGTGAAGATTGAACGATAGAAACTTCCGGCTGAGAGGATTTGTGTGTGTTCAATGGACGTGCACATTCACGACAGGGGAGAGACTGAGTGGGAAGAAACAGGACATGTGGGCTTTTTGGCCCTTTTCAGGGAGCTTCCACACTTGGGGCTCTAAGATGCTCCCACATGCCACAGAGCCAGGCAGAAGGTGCACTGGGGACCTGTGTTGGGGACCTCACCCTGTGCCTCTCCACCTGGTCGTTGATTTGTATCCTTTATCACATCCTTTTGTAAACAAGGAAATGTAAGTAGGTATTGCCCTGAGTTTCGTGAGTTGCTCTTTTAAATTAATCAGACCTAAGGAGGAGGCACTGGAAGCTCCGAACTCCAGCCGGTCATCAGAAGCAGGGGTGCAGGGAGCCTGGGGCATCTGAAGTGGGAGGCGGGGGGCAGTCTTGCAGGACGGAACCCTTCGTCTGTGGGCTCCGACGCTGTCTCCAAGCAGATAGCGTTGGGACTGAGCCGAACTCTCAGACACCCTGCTGGGGTCCGAGAATGGCTTGGCGTTGTTGGTGTGGGTAACCCTGCCCACCTCGGTGGAACTGAGTCTAGGAAACTTAAGAGATGTGTGCTCTGGGGGTTTGGACAAATGTAGAACGACATGTGTCTGCCAACACAGTACCAGGATAGTTTTGTCCTAAAAATCTCCCCTACTTCCCCTTTCGGTCCCTTCCTCTCCCGCCCACCCCCTCCCCCATCCCAAACTCCCAGCCATCTTCTGACCGTCTCCGGAGTCTTGCCTTTTCCAGAATGTCAGCTCACACTTGGTTTTAAAGCTCTACGTGCAGCCATGATGGAGAGCCCTTAGATCCTCATTACGACCCGGCTGGGCTCCGTGGCCCACATGGTGGCACAGGAGAGCCAACAAGAGCCTCTGTCTGGCAGAGCCAGGCTCCCACAGCACCGCATCTGGGGCCCGACTGACTGATGAGAAAAGAGCTCGCACTTCCAGTTTTCATGTGTCTTGCAGTGAGGTTGGCTGCTGGGGTGTGCAGCTGCCCGAGCCTCAGGAGCGGGGGAAGCAGAGAGGAGCAGGAACGAGCCCCAGGTCTCCTGGCTGAAGGGACACCTCAGTCCAGTGTCTTTGAAGAGGAGGCCAGAAGGTCACAGATAAGCCCTGGAGAAAGGTAAAGAAGATAATTCTAGAACCTGAACATGATGGGGGCATCTGGGTGGCTCAGCTGGTTAAGCCTCTGCCTTCGGCTCTGGTCATGATTGCAGGGTCCTGGGTCTGAGCCTCGAGTTGGGGGGTCCCTGCTCAGTGGGGAGCCTGCTTCTCCCTCTCCCTCTGCCTGCTGCTCCCCCCGCTTATGCTCTCTCTCTCAAATAAATAAATAAAATCTTAAAACAAAACAGAAACTGGACATGATGTTGGGGGGCATAAGAGCCTCCTTTGCTGTGCAAAATCCAGATTTAGTTGTGAAAGCCCCGAGGAAAACCCTGGTTACATGCTCGCAGCCGCCCTGAGCTCCTCTCCTGGAGCCCTGGGCCCTTTGGCCCGTTGTTCATTGAGCAGAAGACCCCATCCGGGCTCTATGCAGGTAGACGGGTTGGTGCCAACCTACTGAAATTGCCAATCGCCGGGTTAGAAGAGATGGTCCACCTGTTCCCATCCTGGTTGGAATCTTGCAGTCCCTGCATTTTTTTTTTTTTTTAACCCTAGGAAGAAACGGAGTGATTTTCAACACTATCACAAAGCAGGATGAAGACAGAGGAAGGCACATACTGAAGGCAGCCCCGAAGACCTCTCCCATTCTTGTGGGGTTACAAGAAGGGACCCCTGATTTCATGACCACCCCCAACCAACCTGCTGTCTACAGCCTCAGCCCCTTTTATGAAACATGTTTCTCCTTCTCTTTGGCTTAACACCCCTCAAAGCTTTCCCACACTGAGGCAGAAATCCAAGAGCTCAGCCCGGCTGAGAGGATATGTGGGATCAACCTGCTTTCCTCAGACGTGCCTTCTCCTTTCCCTCCCAGCGTCTGGATTAGATGCATTCTTGCTTTTTCTCCTGGCCCCCTTCCAAGGCCTGCTACCGTTCACCGCCATTGGTGATGCCAGGTTTCCTGGTGTAAGTTTAGCAAACTTCCTTCTCTAGACTGAAGCTCCATGTTGGAGGGAAAATGGGCATCATGGCGGTCTTCTTAGAGACAAGGCGCTCTGAGGGCCGGGAGAGTTTCTGGGCAGCCAGGGAGGCTGTGAGGGGCTCCCTGGTGGCAGAGCCCACAGGACCTGGCTGGGGATTAGACACTGGGCAGGGACAGGGGTCTGCCATGCTGTGGGTTTTGATGACTGCGTGGGAGATGGTGCCATATACTTCGAAGGAAGTGCAGCAGAGACCGTGACCAGTCATGATGGACACTTTGGAAAACACTGGGCCACTTGGTGGAGCCGAGTGGGCTGCCAGGGAGCCCCTACCCCCACTCTCCTCTAGGGACTCCCTGCCCACCTGGCTGCCCCATGCTGGGGCAAGGCCAGGACCACCAGTGCCTCCCCGGTCAGCAGGTGGGGATCTGAGGGAGAGCGGCCCAGCCACGTGTGCAGTCCCCACTTGCCACCAGTGTCCAGGGCTCATGCCATTGTTGGGGGGTGTTTAGTATTATGGATAGAGAGACTTGAGTTATCTTTGAGGTTCTCTAGAGAGATGGAGAGAGGGAGCATCTAAATGTTCATGACTCCTTCATGCAAAATCTTATTGATTTCTCCAAACAGCCCTTCTGGTTAGGTAGCATAGTCCCTGCTTTGAAAGAGGAGGAAATGTTTGAAGGAGTTGAACATCTTGTCCAAAAGTTTGAAGGAGTTGAACATCTTGTCCAAAATCACCCAGCTAGTAAATGGCAGAGCCAGGACGCATGTTTGGGTTTCCTGATGGGGACAACTCCGTCTTCTTCCTGGAAGCCTCTGTCACTGGACAAGGGTATTATGGAGAACAGGTGTCAGAAAAGTGTGGGGCCACTGGGCTCTTCTGGTAGGGGTCGGGGTGAACATCAGTGTGGGCCTGTTTTCATTAGGTCAGTTTGATGCAAAAGCATGTCAGTGTGACCCAAAGACCCTGTTCCTTCCATGAGGACTGGTTTGAAGAGGGTTGAGTGTAAAGAAGTTCTTTCTGGAATAAATATACATATGTATATATGATTTTGTAGGAATATAAACAATTATATTTATTTATATATATAAATGTATATTTATTTATATTTATTTGTGTGTATATATATGTGTGTGTGTGTCTATATATATATATATATATATATATATATATATATATTTTTTTTTTTTTTTAAGTAGGCACATGCCCAGTGTGGAGCCCAATGCAGGGCTTGAACTCACAACCCTGAGATCAAGACCTGAGCTGAGATCAGGGGTCAGATGCTTAACGGACTGAACCACCCAGGTGTCACACCCTATATCTTTTTTGAAAAACCTTCATTACTCCACCTTTTAATTATGTTCCCAGGCGGAATCAAATCAGGCACAGAATCAAGTTGGTCATATTCACTAATCCATAGCAATGAATTGTCCTTATAAAACTCTTCTTTTTTCTTTTTTGAGAGAGAGAGAGAGCAGGAGAGGGGCAGAGGTGGGGGAGAGAGAGAATCCCAAGCAGGCTCCATGCTCAGCATGAAGCCCAACGCAGGGCTTAATCTCAAGGCTATGAGATCATAACCTGAATCAAAATCAAGAGTCAGGTCCTTAACAGACTGAGCCACCCAGGCATCCCTTCTTTTATTTTTTTAATTAGCTACTATTATATCCCTTGGTCCTCCAGTTACAGTCCCATTATCAACTCCTCCCAGTCCCTGCTGCATTCCCAGACATGTATTCAATGCAGCCCCTTCCAATCCACCTTCTACCACACATATATGTACGTATACACATTGGACAATACACAGTGTTCGTCTGCAGGTTGTTTTAAAACTCTTATAAATGTTATTATGCTGTAAATATTCTGTTTCTTATGTTTTTGGATTGACATTATGATTTGGAGATTTGCCCATGTTTTATTGAGTCCAGGTGATTTCTTCTCTCTACTGCGAAGTATTTCACCAATACAGTAACATATTTTGTTTGTCTCTTTCCCCAGTAAGGGTCCCTTGCTTGCCTCCAACTCCGCGGTACATACAGCTCCACATGAATTTCTTTGTATATGTCTCTTTGTGAACTTGTGTGTATCTCTTCAGTGTATCTACCCAAGGCTGGATTTCCTGGGTTCTTGGGAATACACACAGAATATGCTCTTGAAATTGGCTGCACTGGCTAACACTTGAACCAACATTGTGCAAAGGTCGCAATGACCCACATCCTTGTCAGCACTTGATATTGTCCAACTTTCTAATTTTTGCCAGCTTGATGCATGTCATGTGGTATTTTGTTAGTTTGGTGTGGTTCTCTAAAAATCCTAGGGTCCACAATCATCTTTGCTAGCACCAAGGAGAACATAATTAATGTATCAAATGTTTCATTGGCTATGTTTCTACTTGCCTTAGAGTCTTTCCTTCCCCTACATGAGTTCCAAAGTACATAATAAAAGTACCTGCCTCCCAGTGTGGTCGTGGTGGTGATTCAAGGGTCTGGCCTATAGTTAGTGCTCAGGAAAGACGAATCATGATTATTATTGTCATCATTACTGTGAACATAAAGCAATTAGCATGGTATTCAGTGTATGGTTTGATACCCTAGAGTGTAGGCTCCCTGAGAAAGGGGGTTTGGGTCTCTGTCATGCACAGTTGTATCCCCAGCCCCTAGAAATATTTGGCTCATAGCTGGCGTTCAATAAGAATCTGGTGAGTGCATGAATAATAACCGTGAGCTGCTAGATGATGGCAACAATACACACTGATTAATGAGCACAGTGGAGGCACATAAGGGCTCAATAGATGTTGGCTAATCCGTGTAAGCTTTCGTTATTATTGACTCATGTCACAAAGGCCCCTGTGTCTTTGCTGATGCTTATTTCACAGGGAGGAATTAGGCCCCCGATTCTCAAAGTCGGTTGCACTCTGGGATCAGCTGGGAAGATGTAAAAATAACCAAAGGCTGGCCAATCTCCCAGAATTCAACTCACCACTTGCCTCTCATCACAAAATCTGAATGACTTTACAAAGGGACAAGGAGTGACTCTACAGTGGTGAAGACTGGAAGACACCACCTTCCATCAAGACGTCAAAGCGGATGCCGTCGGCAATGGGATGGATCAAAATTGTGAGCCACCCGACAGGACGGAAGGAGAACAGAGCATCCTCTCCACCACGTTCTTGCCAAGCCTGAATAAACTGAACCTGCTCAGGAGAGGCTGGATGAACTCAAGGGGAGGGATGTTCTCCTGCATGGTCTTGACACGTATCGAGGTCCTGAAAGTCAAGGAAAGACTGAGGAACTTTCCAAACTGGAGGAGACTGAAGACCCCTGGCCAATAACCACACCTTGTGATTTCTGAAGTGTACCTTCTTGCTTTTAAAAATGTTGCCTGGACAATAATAATAATAGTTTAAATTATTCAACCATATTGGTGAAACTCAACAAGAATCCGAGGATGAGCTGGTAGAGATGTAACAACGTTAATCTCCCGACTGGGGGGTTTTATTGTGGCCACATAGGACAGTGTCCTTGTTTATAGAAAATATGTTTGGGGAAGATGGTGCCCTAAGTTGGCAAATTATTCTCATTTGATTTAGGAAAAGGTTTTTCGGGTGGTACTTGTATCTTAATCCGTTTGGGCTGCTCTAACAAGATACCAGAGATGAGGCAGCTGAGGCCATGGAAATGTTTTCCTCACAGTTCTGGAGGCTGGAAGTCCAGGATCAGCATGTTGGCACACCGGGGCTCCCGGGGAAGGTCCTCTTCCTGGTTGCAGATGGTCATATTCTCACAGGCTGGAGAGCAGAGAGAAGCAGCGAACGTATGCATCTCTTCTCATGAGGGCACTGCTGCCGTTCACCAGCACTCCACCCTCATGACCTAATCACCCCCAGGGGCCTCACCTCCTGATGCTACCCCACTGGAGTTTCAACATAAGAATTTTGGAGGGCACAAAGATTCCACCCATAACAGCATGTACTCTTTCCGCAGACTTGTGATTGTTGGAAAATTTAAAAATATTTTTGAAAAATTCTGATGGGTGGTTTCCAATGGCATGTTAATTTCATTGGGATGGGGTACAGTTAATTTCATTGGTATGGGGTATACATTTAGGATTTAAATAGTCTCTCCAGTTGTCTAGTGTGTCACCATGTCTGAGAACCACTGCTTTGGGTCATTTCTGCAGGACGATCAGTTCAATTTCCATGCTGAGCTATTCCCCATCATCTGAAGACCCTGCCCCGGACAAGTGTTTTCAGGGGGTGGCAGGCCATCAGCATCCCTCCTTGTCACCTCAGGAAAAGGCCAGCCTGTGTGAGATGGGCAAGTGTGAATTTCCCTCTCAGGAACAAAGTTGCCAAGGGTTGCCTGGGTCTGCCTCATATAGACCAGCAATGCCTCACACCTGCAGGTCCCCCCCACACCATGGAGAGGATCTCAGATGATGGCCAGTAGTTTTCTTTTTTATTTAAAAACTCTTACAATTAATTAATATTTTAAATTTTTATTTTATTATTATTATTATTTTTTGAGAGAGAGACAGTGTGAGTGGTGGGGAGGAGCAGAGGGAGAGGGAGAGAAATTCTTAAGCAAGACTGTGCTGACATCAGAGCCGGAAGGAGGTAGGCTTGATCTCAAGACCCGAGATCATGACCTGAGAGCAGCCAAAGCTGATCATGACCTGAATGAACCAAAATCAAGAGTCAGGCACCTAACTGACTGAGCCACCCAGGCGCCCCGTCAGATGATGGCCAGTACTGTCCCGGGGGACCCGGCTTATCCACTCCAGTTCGTGGGCCACCAACGTCATCATCGGGTTGTTGAGAGGATTGTAAAGGGAGGACATCTCAGGGCAAGAAAATCACCCAGCACAGTGATATATAAGCTGTGCTTGTTAATGTGCTTATTAATGGGATAAGCATTCAATTCCCGCTAGCTACTGTATTATATAAGAAGGAGACAGGTGGGTTCCTAAAAAATATGAATATCATTAAGAGTTTTCGAGTGTGTGTGTGTGTATGTGTGCGCACCTGCGTGTGTTGTGTGTCCTGGGGGCGGTTGCAGCCCAAGAAGGGCAATGTGCTTGTGGCTACATCAGTTAAGAGAGCTAAGACCCCAAGTGGTTGGGCATAACCCTGCCATCTGTCCTGCCCTCCCGGCTGGCTCTCCTGGCAAACCCTTTGGGGGTGGATGTGGGGCCCAAGCTGGGGGCCTAACTGTGGCCAAACCCCCCTTAGCTGCAATCTCGTCCCGACACCCGGGCTGGAGAAACCCCCGCTGTCCAGAGGTCTAGCACCCAGAGGGCGGCGGTGACATGGGTGGGGAAGGGGGCGGTGAGGGCAGAAGGAAGCCGGGAGGAAGGGTGCAAACCTGCCTCTTCCCCCCAAAAGCTTCAAGGGTAGAGAGTCCACTTTTGACATTGTGTCTCCGGGCTGGCTCTGGCTGGTAGAAAGCTGCGGAGAACAGTTGTGTGAAGGGGAAAGGAGATTAATTGTTTTAACTTGAGCAGAGTAAACTTGGAAAGTGAGAAATCCTCCCTCTTCCAATCGGTCTCTGGTCCAAAACCACACCTGGCCTCGCATCCTTCTAATGATGGTCCCCACAGAGTTCCAGGTGTTCAGCCCAGTGACTGATGGCGAGCCCTGCCGAGTTCGGAGGGACAAGATGCAGGCTATATATAAATCCCACGAAGTTGGGGAAGGTAAAAAGACGCATGACCGATTGCGGAGCGTGCGCGGCTCTGGGCGAGTGCCGACGCTCTGATTTCTGCCCTGGCTGACGCCTCGCCTTTGTTCCTTCTTGGAAGGCGAGCAGGTCCTGCGGGGCCGCCGGGGCCCATCTGTGAAATGGGGTGAGATTATCGGCCCTGCGGGGGCTCGGCGCTGCGCGGCGCCTCCGAAGGCCGCGGGAGCCCTGAGGGTCGGCGCCAGCCTCCCCACGGCGACCGGCCCGGGCCAGCGGACGCCGCGGGTGGTGTCTGGAGGGCCGCGGAGGCCGCAGCTGCGAGCCGTCGGGGAGGCGAGCTCGGCGGGCGCGGGGCCGCGTGGGGCCTCGTGGAGGCGGCGGCTGGCATCCGGCTCTGGCCTCGGGTCGGCGGCGCCCGTGGCAGAAGGAGGCCGGCGCTCCACGAAGCCAAGAGGAAGGAAACTCGGAAAAGTCACGCAAGGTGAACGCCAAGCGACCGCAGCAGACCCGGGTGCTAGAACGACGCCGCCTGCGCCCGGGGGACTCCGCGGGGCTGGGCAGAGGGCGGACTCCGGAGGTGGAGGAGGCTGAGGCATCGCCTGTCCTAAGTCCCTCCTGCTCCAGAGGTGGGAACTCGGTCTCATAGAGTCCTGGTGGCTTGGCCCACGTCTCGCAGCTGGACCGTGAGAGAACATCTAGTCGGTTCCTGGTCCTTTACCTTTTCCGTCCAAATGAGCCTCCCTGAATGATATAGCCTATGTGGAACTTTTGGAATTTACTTTTTCGTGAACAAAAGTTGCTGGAAGAGGCGAAGCAGTGTGGTGGCTAGAACAAGGCGGTGGCAGCTTTTGTGTCCTGGCCCATCCTCTGCTCCTAGACCAGCAGGTGTTCCAGAAATGGCAGCCAGTGCAGTATTGAAAAGCTTGGCTGAGTCACTGGTTCCCAGCACCTTGGGGATGGGAGGTGGGAGGCGGCCTCCCCTGGGGAAGCAGAAAACACCCCCAGTGGGAAGGTGTGTGTGGTCTGGGAACAGTCAGACATGGTGGGGGCCATGATTAATACAATCTTGGGGTGTTACCTTTCACTACCCTTCAGCTCACACCTTGGGACTCACATCTCATGAGCAAGGTCACCTTCCTGGGAGTGTGGGGGCTGTCATCGCTCTTCGTCCAACCTCAAGGTTCCATTGGCAGCTACCATAGTGCTCATGGGCGTTGTCTGGAATGGTGGTGACCAGCCTAGTGGCAGAAGGGGTGAGAGCTCAGTGCCCGGAGTGAGGAGAGTGACAAGGTCCAGGGGATACCCAACCCCACCTCAACACCAAAGGAGCCTCATGAAAGGGAGCGTTCTCCAAGACGTACTGACTTGCCAATCCCAGCTTTGGAGTTAGTCTGGATGCCTTTTCTTGCCTGTGTCTCTTAACAGCTAGATGATCTTGGGCAAGTCGCTTTAAATCTGAGCTTCAGTTTCCAAAACTGTGGAATTACTCTAGGATGTCTGGACTCTCCGGGGTTGCTCAAAAGATGATTATTTCCTTCCTTTTCCCCATGAGCCATGAGCGTTAAATATCATTGAAATTGTCACCTGTGCCCTCACTTGTCTTCCATTTGGTCACACACACACATACACACACACACACACACACAGGAACATAAATTCTACAATTAAAAGTTGATCGATTTCCAGTGCCGAAGGTCACCTTGAAAATGCCCCAAGTTAAGTGCTCAGATTACAGGGGAGGTGGCTGAGGCCCTGAGAGGTGAAGTGGCTTGGCCAGGGTTGGAGAGTACAGGTGACAAAGCCCGTACTCAATTCTAAGTCATGCCATGGTCTACAAAATTAGTTGTAAGATCTTTTCCCAGTGTGTTGCTGTTCTTTGTTGGTCAATGTCAAGATGAGAAGCTGTGTCTCTTTGACACCGGGAACGGGGATGCGACACTAGGCTCACGCAAACATCTGATATAATTTCTTCCTCAAATATTTTTGAGATCGTAAGACGTCAAGCCTGACCTCTTACAGCTCAACCTGGTAGCAGATTGGGAAATGATTACTGTTTAAAATGATTGGGGTTTCCTGGGTTTGGTGAGGGTTGATCGGAGAAGGGGGGCAGGAGTCAAAGTTTTATGGAGGCTCCGTCTTTCCTTATACCAGATAATGTACGTAGAATACAGAAGGGGGGGCGTTGCCTTTCTCTGCACCCACAGACCTACGCACGCACGCGTACACACCCAGGTTCCCTCTACGTGACTGCCAACACATCCATAATCCAACTGTCACCCTTTTTGACTTGGTAAAAGGGAAATAAGAACATCCAAATGTGAAACAGAAAATCACTTGCCAATTCAAGCCCATTTCAAAAGAGAGTCTAACTGTACTTTTTCTCTATTTCCTATCTCCCTCCTCTGTTTTTTCCTTTCCTTCCCCCACCCCACCCCTTTCTACCTCTGCTAAACAAATGTTGTTTCTACCTAAACCAGCATAAATAAATGATGACCAAACTCACTCACGTTCACCCTCCTCCTGGCTCATCTCTCCTGTGCCTGCCAAGTAAGCCAACCAACACAAACGAACTTCACTCCCACGCTTTAAAAGTGATGTTGATTTGTCCTAACCTTGCTTTGCTTTGAAAATCATGCAGACATAAGCCAAGGAAAGACAAGTCACTTATCATCCCACAAACTCTGGAGTGTTCTGTTAAAATTTTAGTCTTTCTCTTTTCTTCAAGAAAAAATAAATCACCTATTAAAAAAAAAAAAGCGAACAAATACCAAGTATTAGTAATACCAGTAGCATTCCAATTTTTTTTCTTTTCTTGACTGAAACTTTTCCGCGTTATTAAATAGCTCTCTCTCTCTCGGTTTATTTAAAAGATCCATACTGATGTACATTTAGGTCCCTCAGTTTCCAACATCATATGTAATTCTGTGATTAATATCCTTGTATGCAAATTCCCATCCACATCTCTGGTTAATCCAGATACCAGCTGAGATTGTCCCGGTGAAATATCTCAAAATGCCCAGTCCTGAAATGAGCAGAAGCTGAAGGTCTCCTGGAGGTTGCTCACTGATGGGGACATGGCTCTTCTGCCCTGGGTCTGGGCTTGTCCTGGGCTGTCTCAGCCTGGGATCAGGTTTACCTTCACAAGCAACTCAGTTACTTCTTTGGCTCATAAGAGAAAATCATGCAGACACAGCAGCAACGTGTCTAGAAGACGTTGCTCAAGATTTTGAGGGTCCTGGGATGGTGCACTCCCCTTTTCGACTTCTCCCCGTCCAGCCCTCCCCCGTGGTTATGCAGCACAGCAGCCTTGTCCTTGGCAGAGAGATGAGGCCCCCTGATACCCAGGCCCTTAAGAGTGAGGCTCATCTTCTTCTCAAGCACTAATCAAGGCATTTTTTTTTCTCCGCCAAGACAGATCCTGTCCTAGGAGGAATTCTGGTGCCAGCCGTTAATCCTGACACCTGGAAGAGACGGTAGTGTAGGGGGAATTATTGGGTTGAACAATATGAGCACTAGGCATGGAAAGGTGTTTAAAGCCAAGAATTAGACGTGGATAAGAATACACATGGCGGCACTCTTACTTGTTTACACCGTCAGACTCCGGAGTAGCCATTTTAATGTGAGTAGCTGGCTTAGCTGCAGGGCCGAGGCCTGGGAGTTAGTTTGTCTGACAGCCTGAGAATCCTTCATTAGAATGATCTCGAAAACTAAAAGTAGGAAGAGATCTTGGTCTTTGCCTTACCCACCCCACCACTCTCCAACACTTGTAACCTGTCTTGCCGCAGTGGCCTAATAGTGAATCATGTTCCTGGGGCGTGTCAAGTCCTGCCTTGAGAAGAACCATCATCAACGGAGCCCTTGGACCACTTTTAGACGCTTCTAGAAATCTTGTTAATTGCATGACTCCTGTGTGAATTAAGCTGGATATGAAATAGAGAAGGGATATATATTTCATCATACTAAGCGTACCAGTTAAAAGCGGGTATCTAGAAAAGCATGAGTTCAGTTACTTGGCTCCCAAATGGTGAAAGTTGACAGCAAGGAAACTTCCGGAGGTCTTGTGAGCAGGGGCAGAGCCCAGGGGCACGTCTGCGCCATGTTTTAGGTCCTTCAGTTTGGGAAGTATTTATCGGGCATGAGAGGCTCCATGTGTTCCAGACATGAGAGGCTCCAGAAGAGCAATAAAAGTTTCTGAAGAAAAAAAATCATGGGAAGGTTGGGGCCCAGTAAGTCAGAGCCCGAATCTCAAGGGAAAAAGACATAGGATGGGGACTCCAACTCAGAACAAAGCATGGAGTCTGTAGGCCCCGAAGATGGGAGCATTCTGAGGCCAATAGAGAGAGTGGAAACAGAACCTGCCTGGGGAGGGCAGGACAGATTCTGTGCAAACATGGGTCAGAGCGTAGACCTCCCTGGTGGGACCTAGGGCTTTTGCTGCTCCAGCAGCTGTGTCGTCCGTCACCCAGCCTATGAGACTCCTCTGCAGGCTGTCCCCATTCCTTCTGTTGCCCTGGAGTCCATGAGTTTGTTCTGTCCATTGAGCTTGGTCTCTCTTTCTCATGGGGCTGGTTTTTCCTTAAGGCGTTGGTGGGCTCACAGTCATATTCAAGATTTCCTCTTGGCCTTCCTGTCAGTGCTGTAGCCCTCCTTCCATGTGCTCTGGGGAGGGAACAGCGGGAGGAGGGGGCTCGTCCACTAGAAGTTCTCCCCCCTCCTTCAGGGAATCTGCTTCTCAAACCTAAACGTCCCCCCTCATCAGCCAATGGAAATTTTCCCAAACCAGCCACAGTAATGGCTTCCCAGCCTCCTCTCCGTTTGCCCATCCCTATCCCCTGGCATGGGGCGCCATTTTTAGCAATGGTCCTCTCTTGATGGTGCCTGGCTCTATGGCTTCCTCCTCTAGCCCCTACCCTGCGTGCTTTCTGGGTGTCGAGGATTGAACAACATGTCCAGACCATTAAGAGAACCCCTTAAACCTTCTTGGTTGCCTGAGCTTTCATGATTTTAAGACACAGATTTTATTTTAAGACACAGATTTCATGATTTTAATTACACATTTCTCTGTAATGTTTAGGATTTGTGGGTGGGAGAGGCAGGGAGGCATGTGTTCCGGGCAGTTATAAACAAGTCTCTGGGTCACACGGTCTAAACTTACAGTTCCCATGAACAGGTGCTTAACATGGCAGGTCACCGGGGAAATGCAAGTCAAAACCACAGTGACTCCCCTGACAGCCGTCAGAATGGCTAGGATCAAAAAGACAAGAAATAACAAGCATTGGTGAGGATGTGGAGAAGAAGGAACCCATGTGCGGTGTTGGTGGGAACCCTAATGGGTGCAGCCGCAAAGGAAAATGGAAATCTATTCTAAAAATAGGATTGCCACATGATCCAGTAATCCCACGGTGGGGTGTTTATCTGAAGGAAATGAAATCTGTCTCGAAAGATATCTGCACTCCCATGTTCATTGCAACTTTAGTCACAAGCTCCAAGACATGAAAACAACCTAATCGTCCATCAGTAGATGAATGGACAAAGAAAACGTGGTGTATGTACACACATATGTACACACACACACATACACACACACACACAATGGAATATTATTAAGCCACGAAAAAAGAAGGAGATCCTGCTATTTTTGACAACACAGATGGATTTTGAGGACATTAAGCTGCATAAAATAAAGAGAAATACTGTATGAGTTCTCTTATACATAGAATCACAACAGAGCCAAACTCAAAGATACAGAGGATAGACTGGAGGTTGCCAGAGGCAGGGGTTGGGGTGGGTGAACCCCAAAGGGGTTCAAGGCTATATGTACAGCGCAGAGACCACAGTTAATAATATCGCACTGTATATTTGCAAATTGCTAAGAGAGTAGATCATGAAAGTTCTCATCACAAGAAGAGATTTGGAACTATGGTGACAAGTGTTGACTTAACTTAGTTTGGTAATTGTTTCATAATCGTTTTATAATCTATACATATAGTACATTGTTACATTATACACCTAAACTAATAGAACGTTACATGCCCATTATGGCTCAGTTAAAAAAGATCTTGTAGTTCAGATGAAGTCTCCTCAAACATGCCCACCAGATTACTCTTCCCAGAAGCTCCCTTCCCTTTCCAAGGAGGAGAACTAGTTTTCTAGGTGGTGTTGTTCTTGGTTTGGGACTGTGGTAGAAGGTACCACTAGATTCTTCTCCTGGCCCATTCGTGGGTGAAAGCAAGCAAGTGAGAGTTCACGTAGGAGGGATCTGAGTATGGAGGTGAAGGGAGACAGACAGAGTCTCCCTAGGACGCGTGTAAATTCCAGCCCAGGAAGGACACTCAGCAGGGTGTAGGTGCGGATGGGACTGATTTGGGCAGGTCGCATGGCAGGTCGCACGGCAGGTCACACGCCAGACTGAGACAGTGGGCGGAGAGCCCGTTGTTACATAATAATTCATTTAACCAGCACACATTACTGGTTGCCTCTTGTATGTATGGGAGGCAAATAAGTGTACAAACCTAACGCCCATTGGAGCATCCCGCTTTGTGAATTTCCAGGGGGTTTCCGTCAGATCAGCTTCGTAGCACTGATTCACGACACCATTCTGACTCCAACTACCCCGAGTTGGATCACATTTCAGATTAGGGCTTCCCTCACTCCAGACCCTGCGGCAGGTTTGGGGATTCCCTGCACTTCTCACCAACTGGCTAAAAATTTGGTTCCCATTACTCACTCAGGTTCCATAATTTGCTGGAGTGACTCCCAGAACTCAGGGAAGTGCTGTATGTACGATAGCGATTCCCTGTTAAGGATCCGAATCGGGACCAGCCAGAGGATGACACAGATTCCAGGGTGGGAACCCGGGTGGGTCCTGAACGTGTCGCTGTGCCAGCCTCCGGATGGGTTACGGCGTCAGCATGGCCGTGTATGATTACCATCCAGGGAAGCTCACTCAGGTCCTGCTGTCCAGAGTTTTTAGAGGGGTTCAGTTACGTAGCCATGACTAACTGAATCACTGGCCGTGGTGATTTGAATTTCCATTCCCTGAAGGTTGGGCCAAGATCATGGGGCTCAAATGCCCCAGTCTCCAATCACATGACTGGTCTTTCCAGAAGGGCCAGCTCCCGTCCTCGAAACTGTGTAGGAACCCACCATGAGCCTCCTTGTAGCCTAAAGTTAGATGGGGTCCACGGGCCCCCCAGGGACAACATGGCACTCCTACTCCAAGGGTGTGGAGACCTCTCCCTGCAACCAGAGACAAAGGCTGTTCAAAATTGTCACGTTGGTTGTATAAGCGTACCACACAGCCTAGTTTCAAAACATTTCTCTACCCCTTCTTAAATTTGGGGGAGATCTGCTACACTAGAGAGGTATTTTAATGACAGTTATTTAATAAGTGTATCTTAAATACATCTAAAGTGTTATCCTAAAAGTAAGTGTATTCATCCCAATAAATTAGTTCGCTGGTTATTTTATGCTGGCACAGCCTGGTCTCCTGCTGTGTCCCTTTGCCAATCCAGCTGAGTGTGTGGACATAAAAGGGGCAGGTCCAGCGGTGGGGTCTGAGACATCCTCCTTCCTCCGGATTTCTACAACCTCTGGGCTGCTCACAGGACTAGCCCGTGACCCCTGATGCCTGAATTTCCCCCTTCGCAACACACCACAGTCTGCTAATGCCTCCTTCTGGGGTCTTACTGTGTCCACCGTCGCCTTCCCCATGTGCGGTCACATTGCAGGGCAGCTCCGAAAGTCTGGACGCCAAGACTTGAATTCCTCCTCTGGTTTGGTGAATGTAAATAGTTTATCAGAGATGGGAAATCTCTGAAGAAAAGCCCCCCACCCCTTTGGACCTTCCTCTGAGAAGACCCTGACTGCTTTCCCTCTCCCCGTGACGAAAGGAGGAAGAAAGAAGCACCTATTTTCACGAGGTGGCCCAAGGAGGAGGCTAGTACTTCTAGAAGATTCTGGGGGTAGCCCAGCAAGCATTAGTTGGTGGGGAAAAGCGCCTTCTCTGGTTTTGGAGTTCTGGGATGTCATCTCTAAGGATTGGGAGGGACACGTTCATTCTGTACGGCAGGGTGTGACCTTGCCCTGACACCCCTGCCCCCCCAACCCCGATCTGCCACAGGACCCTCCCAGAGACACAGCCTGTTTCCTTCTCCAGCTACAACACAGGCTCACTGGTGACATGCCCGATTCTAAAGGTGGCTTCCTGAGGACAAGCCTTCGCCAACCCAGCTTGGAAATAGGTGAGCGTGGAGGAAACAGGGCCTAGTCTGGAGGGTAGATGGGCCTGGAAATCTGAGTCATGCTTCTGTACTACTTGCCCAAGGATTTGCTGTCCCTTGGCTAGTGTGCTATTTTCTCTTTGCAGAACTATCTATCCTGCTACCCAAAGTACCCTACATCTGCCTCCTGCGTCGGTGAGCTGAGTGACCGTGTAACGGGAGGACCCAGCAAGGGCCAGCTGTGCAGAGACCTTAGCCACAGACCAGGCACTGGCTGTCCTGCCGGTCCAAGCAACACTGAGATTTAGCACAGGGCGAGGACCGCAATATTTGGGTCTGTTCACCAAGTCCAGAGTTAGACACCAGAAATTCTTGGCTTCCTCCTAACCACTGCACAGAAGCGGCGGCCAAACCTGTCCTGTGTTTGATGAGTCATCATGTGTCTACCGTGCGTCGCAGACTTAGGATAAGTGCTACTTTCGCTGCTGCGTCTGGCTCCGGCTTTTAAGAGGAGATGAGGGAGCCAAATACCCAAGCCTCAACGCTAATGGGCACTCTGTGATTCCATGTAAGCAAAGTTTAACCTCTACAGCTCATCTCCATTTCTCATTATTCACTTGCGGGCCCTAGGTGGAAAGGCCCAAGAGCCCTGTTTTACATAAACTAGAGAAGTGAGGGGCGCCTGGTGGCTCAGTTAAGCGTCTGTCTTTGGCTCGGGACATGATCCCCTGGTCCTGGGATCGAGCCCCCCACTGGGATCCCTGCTCAGTGGGGAGTTTGCTTCTCTCTCTGCCCCTCCCCCTCCCCTGCTCATGCTTTCATGCTCTCTCTCGTAAATAAATTTAAAAAAAAAAAAACTGGAAAAGTGAAAAAGAAGAGCATTTGACAGTGTGTGCATTTAAGTGTGCACCAGCCAGCGTGAAGTCCTTTTCTTTTCTTATCCTAGGGCTCAGGCTTTATACTAGAGGAGGGTTCAGGGGCAAAACTGGTTTTGAGTCTCTGAACAAAGTTTGACCGAAGATGATGAGAGGGTCCACTTCTTTAGAGATGTTTAATATGGGCTGTCTGGGTGGCTCAGTCGGTTAAGCATCTGCCTTTAGTTCAGGTCATGATCTCAGGGTCCTGGTATCGAGCCCTGCATTGGGCTCCTTGCTTAGCAGGGAGCCTGTTTCTCCCTCTCTCTCTGCCTGCCTCTCTGCCTACTTGTGATCTCTCTCTGAGTCAAATAAATAAATAAAATCTTTTTTAAAAACCTTAGAGTTGTTTAATTTAGGTATGTATATTCATGCATAGAGTTTACAAGTCGCTCGATACGTGCCATCCCCCTGAAGCATCACCTTCCTTGTACAGATGAGGAAACAGTTTCAATAAAAAGATCATTTGCTCCAGCTCACTGAGGTCACACAGAGTTGGCCAGCGCTGAGACCTAGAACTGATATCCTGACCCCAAATCCATCTACATCTCCCTTCCCAAAGACTCCCATCCATTTTCCGGAGATGTCTGGAAAGATGGAAGGACCCTTTCCAGCAGCCTGCATTGGGGATGCTCAGACGTCGGAGTTCAGCTCCTGGTGCACATCCCCCGCGCGGCCACAAGATGGCAGGGTCGCCCCGACGACCGAGGAGCTGGCGCCATTCCCCAAACCAGTAGAGGGCTGTAGCTCCTCGTGGCAAAAAGTGAGAAATGAAAACAGAAAAGAAAAACAAAACAATAAAACTTCAGTGTCTACACTGATGAAACGGGGTGGTGGGAGGTTTGTTTTTCTTCTTTCTTTTTCTTTTTTAAAACCAG
Source organism: Mustela lutreola (assembly GCF_030435805.1). Lineage (NCBI taxonomy): Eukaryota > Metazoa > Chordata > Mammalia > Carnivora > Mustelidae > Mustela > Mustela lutreola. Next base: position 9,583,753 of record NC_081303.1, on the reverse strand, counting down.
GCAGGGAGAGTTCAAGCAAACAAGTCTCTCCATTTGCACCCCTGTGTTTGCTTTTGGAGGCGCGGGGTCAGGCCTTGGGCCGGCCGCCGAGCCTCCATTATTCATCCGCCCAGCGCCAGCCCGGCAGCAAATACGAAGAAATGAAGTAGCTTCAGCCGAGGGGAAACAGTGTTGTTATTGTTGCTGGTGACAGTCCCATTTGCCAACAAACATAAAAACATACTTTGGAACCGGGAATGGGCTTGTCAGAGGGAACTTTTGTTCCATGTTTGGGCTGGGATGCTTCCAGATAGAAATCGGGCTGGCATTTGAACTTTAGGAGGCAGGGAGAGAGCAGTGCCCAGCGGCCCCTGACCCGAACGCCAGGCCATCAGCCGTGGGTCTCATCTGGGTGTGATGGGCCCGTTGTCCATGAGATGCGTCACCACCCCCACTGGGTCTTCCGGGAGAGGAGCGAGGGGGCACACAGTCCAGCATGATGGGGTCCACAGGCTTGGATTCTGAACTTTTGGAAGGCCGTCCTCACTCTGCAGCTCTGGGAAAACGAAAGCGGTCTTGATTCCGCAGGATTCATTTGCTGCCTGGTCCCAATTATCCCGAGACCTTTGGCAGCACCTTTAAGGTCCCTTTACCACGTGGACCTGTCACTCCAGAGAGAAAACCGTCGTTGCAGGTGCTCACACCAGGGTAAAAGGCACGATCCGGAAGGCCCATCTGCATGGCCCAGGCACCCATTACACAACCAAGTTGAAGGGTGTGTGTGGAGCTGGCCGGCACCTCCCCCCTCTGCAGGGGGACCCCCTCACCTAAGGGTCTGGACCTCCGCTCACACAAGCTCAGTTTGGAAAGGAGAGAGTGGAATAAGTTACCACCCTGGTGAATATCACTGGAACCTGGTGGAAGGCCGGTGCCCGAGAATGTTCACTCTCTGCTTCTGCCTCTCACGGCACCATCTCCAAGGCCCCAGGGCTATTGCACCTTTTAAATTGAGCTTTAAAGGTGGAAAGGCATCTTAGACATGATCTGGTCTAAAACTTCTGCTTCTAGGTGGTCAGGTTCCCTAGAGGAGGAGTTCAACAGGTATTCAGCTGATGGTACCTTATTTATAAGTAGAATAACCGCTCTAGGAATGTGAAGCGATTCCCCCGTCACACACCTAACTGGGGCTCCGATTGGGGACAGGAACCCACAGGATCACAACCTGTCAGATTTATTTGAAAGCCTTGTTTCTGTCTATAGTTTCCTTCGGTGCTATGCAGTCATAAGCCAGACACAAGCCAAAGAGAACCTTCCTATTTCCAAAATTCGGATCCCTGCGAGTCTCAGTGCCAACCCCTGGGCTTGTCAGCCTCAAGCAGAGTCTCATTCCCAGCATTTAGCCTCTTTCTGGGTGTTTGTGAGAGAGGAACAGAAAGCACTCAGTGGAGCTGAGGTTGGCCGATTTTTTTTTTTTTTTTTCTGTAGAAGTCCAGATAAGGAAGCATTTCAGGCTTTGTGGGCCATTGAGGGCTCCGTTTTGGGGCTCCGTTTTGGGGCTGTCCCAGGCAAACACAGGTGAATGAGCATGATTGCTGCCCATAGAACTGTCCTTCCAGAAACAGGCGGGAGGGGTACTGCGCTGGGCCCCTGGGCCAGAGTTTGCTGACCTTTGCAGTGGAAGACTTGTTCTCTGACTCAACTCTTCTTTGGTACATTCCAGACGTGAGCAGAGGGATGTCACTTGGCTTTTCAGCGCTTACTGACACCCAGCTGTTTCCACCCACCTTAACAAATAGGATTCTTAATTTCTTTCCATCGGGGGCTTGGTAGACCCACTAAGGAGACTTAATTTGTGCGGTGATCTTGTATTTACGGGCTTCACCCTACGAGTCCATAAGGGACGTGGGAGAAGCTAACAAACCTTGGAGACCAGGAAACCGCAGGGCAGGAGCGGAATCTGACGCCTTCTTTGTCTAATGCGGGCACTGGGCTACCTTATCTCCGTTAATCCTCATAAGATCCTGGGAGATTTTTATTATTATGCCAATTTTATAGATACATACTCAGGAAGATTAAGCATTGGGCTCAAGTCTTATCCGGAAGCAGCAGTCTCCCCTGCACCACACTGAATGCTTAATTCCCAGGAATTATCACCTGTCCCGGGGCGAGAGGCCACGTCCATAATCCGCAGGCACTCAACTCCTGCGCATCCGCCCACGCTGGTACTCGGGTCTGGAATGTTAAGTATTTGATGACATGACGTGGACTTCTCATCGCAAATTTCTACGCAACGTTCTACTTAGAAAAAAACTGTCTGCTACTGTCCCCCCGGAGCTTGACCCCCAGATTGGAGCCACGAGGTGCAGAATTTCCCCTTCATTCCAAATGACATCAGGAGGGACAGTGGTGGCAGTGGTGACGTCCTCCCCGCCCCCAAAGGAGGCTGGAGGCTGAGGTGAATGCCCCGGGGGGGTAGGGGGACGTCTGGGGTTGGGGCTCTTAGTTCCTCACCAGGTTCCCAGCTTGCATCAGAGCAGGCAGAAGAAAGTCACTGATGGAAACAAAAAACACCCCGAGGAACCTCAAGGACATGTTCTTTCTCCAAGTGGGTGGCGAGTGTTGTGGTGCCCTGACACACAGGGGTCTCCGGGCCGAGGCGCCAGTGTCTGGTCCCAGGCCATGTGACTTTGGAGAAATGGGTTCTGGGCTCTCGGTTCCAGTTTCTGCCTGGGCCCAGCCTGGGCAATCCCCGGAGCCCCGTCCAGTTAGAGGAAGAGAGAGCAGCCATGGAACTGGGACGGGCGGCATCCACGGTGGGGACCGGGCTTCCCCGCCGGTCCAGAGGCCGCCCTGGGGTGACACGGTCTGCATACTGCTTCCTACCTGTACTTCTGCTTTTTTGGAGCAGACCTCAGTTCGCCCTCAAAGAGGAATCTGAGGAGAAGAGATGGACGAGTCTGGGTCAGGCAAGCTCTAGGGACGAAAGATGGACTGGAGTTTCACCAAGGGGGGTGATGGGGTGCCGGGAGCATGTTGCTGACCTGACCCCTCCCTGTAGCAAGCTACGGCAGCACCCTGTGGCCCGGGACCGGGCCCTGGCTCCCCACACAGCAGCCTGTGCAGCTGACCGTGTCACTCACCATGACCGTAGGGACTGTCCTGTCTATGAACTAGGGACACACGATGACAATTTCAGATGCACACTGCGTGCCAAAAAGCCTGGGGCTCAATGTCTGGGGGCTCAGGTTTTTCTTTTTTGCAGGGGGTGGCAATCTTACATCTAAATTTTTAATTTTTTTAAATATTTATTTATTTATTTGAGAGCAAGCAAGAGAGCATGAGTGGAGGGAGAGAGAATCTCAAGCAGATTATGAGCTGAGCCCCCAGGGGCTCGATCTCACCACCCTGAGATCATGACCCTGAGATCACAACCTGAGCCCATGAAACCAAGAGCTCAACGCTTAACTGAATGCACCATCCAGGAACCCCAAATCCTTAATCAGTTTTGAAAACTGTATAACAGGAAGGATTCATTCCTTTGCATATTTGGTGCTAAATTATCGAGTTTTTAATTTACCTTTTCCTTTTTTTGGATACACAGTACATTTAATGCGGTTAATTCTAGACACACTTTCATGATTTTTCTGCATCGCTTTTATGCTTTCTCAGTTGTTTCCTCTTTTCCTGCTGAGACCAGGTATTTATGCATAATTTTTAATGGTTTTATTCTTTACATGTAGCTTTTGAAATACTACCTTTCTTTTTTAAAATGGAAAAGGGATACATACCCATTTAAAAAATTGAACCAGCACGCATATATATATATATGTCTGTGTGTATGTGTATGTGTGTGTGTGTATAAATTTATGAAAAATTAAAATGCCACATTCACACCCGGTTCGGTTACCTTCCCCAGAGGCAACTACTGTTAACAATTGAAGTGTGAATTCTTCAGGCGTTCTCTGAATTTGCAGCATATGCGTGCACGCACGTGTGTGTGGCATTTATTTTACGTAAGTCAAATGCACATACATACATATGTATACAATACCATTCTGCAGCTTGGCGTTCGTATAACACCAGCTCTGGGAGATCTTTCCAAGCCAGTACATGGAGCTGTACCTTATTCTTTTTCATTGCATGAAAGTATGGACACATGTTCTCTAATTTACACTAGATTTTGAAGCTTACCTAAAATTCAGTGTCTGCGAACGGCGTGCCATGACGATCCATCAGAATTTTCTTTTCCCAAACAGCCAGTTTTCTTCCCCACAGCAACCTTTTCCTGTGCATTCAGTGGGGGGATGTTTTACTTCATAGTCTGCTTTCGAAGTCGGTGCAGTGGACAACACGTTTTAGAAATAAGAATAGCAAAACGTGTTGGCCACACTACAGTTGGAAAGCGGGTTCCATATGGAATCTTGTTTGAGTTTCACTGTGGCTGTCTGACATGCGAAGTATTCTTTTTCTGTTTTACGCCTAAGCGAGTGCGGTTTAGGGTGTGAGGTTCAAGGTCAAGGGCTGCGAGGTGTCACATGACCTCCTGGCTTCTGAATCTGAGCTTGCCCTGCGCATGGGCGTGGCCTCAGGGAGTTCCTGGCTGGGGAAGGGGTGAGGAGGGAGAGCGCCAACACCCACCCACCCGCACCTGCTCTTCCTTCCTTCAACAATTATTTATTGAGCTTCTACTCTGTGAAGGGCGCTCTACTAGTTTGCTGTAAGAAAGCGTCAGTACTTTTGGAGGTAAATTAATTATTTTCAGCTTCAGATTCCTCCTCTTTGGGGTACATTAAGACTCCACGATGCTATAAAAAAAAGTTCTTCCAATTAACCGGAAAATCAAACACGGCAAGTCACCCCTTTGTTTAAAATCCAGGTTGTAGGGGCGCCTGGGTGGCTCAGTGGGTTAAAGCCTCTGCCTTCGGCTCAGGTCATGATCCCAGGGTCCTGGGATTGAGCCCCACATTGGGCTCTCTGCTCGGCAGGGAGCCTGCTTCCCTCTCTGCCTGCCTCTCTGCTTACTTGTGATCTCTGCCTCTCAAATAAATAAGTAAAATCTTAAAAAAAAAAAAAATCCAGGTTGTACTATATTATCTTGAGAATTTCCTGGCATCCTAGGCCTGGATGGTTGTTCTGTCCGGTCTCTTGCCTCCAACAGGTGATTGATCAATATTTCGGGAGAGACTTGCCTTGTCTTTTGTTCCTTTTTGTAAAGGTTTCAAACAACAAACATTTATTATTTCACAATTTGCAGGCCAGGAATCTGGGCACGACCTAGCCGGGCTCCTGTGTCTCAGCAGGCAGTGGTCTCCAGCCGGCCTGGGCCAGGGTCAATGTCAAGTCTTGCCTGTTGGGGGACTCGCTGCGGGGCACCCCCGCTGCCTGTTCGCAGGAGTGGCTGGCAGGATTCAGTGCTCACTGGCTGTTGGCTGGAAATCCTGATTCCTTGCTCTCAGGGCCTTTTCCCAGCGCATCTCGCCACCTGGGCTCCACCAGGGGACTGACTTCCTTGAGAGCAAGTGAGTAAGACACGGGGTGCGTGGATGGAACCTTTTGCCCCTCATCCTGGAAGTGGAATCTCATCCCCTCTGCAACGGGAGGCGGGGAGCCCTGGAGGCTGACCATGACCTTCGTAGGAGCTGCCGTTGGCTGGTGGGGCCTGCAGAGGATACATAAATTTGCTAACTTTCTCCACGGGGCCACGGAGGAGCTGGGTGACAAGCCTGGAGGCCTGGCTGGAGGAGTTGCTCTCATTATGACTTTGCTGGGGTGGCGTGGACTGACTCTTCAGCCTGGAGGAAGGGGAGGGCAAGGGACATTGGGCCAAAGGTCCAGCAGGGCAAGCATCTTACTCTTTTCCTCTGGAGTAGGACCAAAAGGAAGCTAGCACTTGCTTGATGACGGTAGGCTTTCCTTTGTCTTAACATTTAAAATCTATGCAAATAATGATCATTTAAAAAAAGGAGTGCGCATATGGAGAAAATCCTATCTCTCACACATGCTTTCTCCTGCTGCTTTACTTTCCCCCATGGGAGCAGCCCTAGGACCCCTCCTGAGATATTCTGAGCATGTATGAGCTTCATTTTAAATACACACGTAGGAGCCAAACGGCAACACACGGAGTGGGAGATGATAAGGTCTCATCCAATCTTTATTAAAAACAAACAAAAATCCTACAAATCAGGGAGAGACAGACCACCCAACAAGATGCCCCGCCAAGAAAATGGACAAAAGACATTTGCAGAAGAGGAAAGCCATGTAAAGGACACCAAGCTTCACCAGTCATCAGGGGGATGTACAAACCACAGCGGGATCCCAGCACAACCCACGGGACGGCGTGTGTGACGTCAGCCGCCCTCAGAGGTGCGATCCACGGGGCTCCAACGGGTGGTTCCCCAACGGTGTGGCGCTTCCCTTCACGTGCTCACCTGTGCGTCTTCTCACCTACGGAAGGTCAGTTCCTGTGTTTCCATTATGCACTTGGATTGTCTGTCCTTTCACTGTGAGCTGGTTTTTTTTTTTTAAAGATTTTTTAAAAATTTATTTATTTATTTTAGAGAGAGAGAGAGAATGTGTGCACAAGCAGGTTTGGGGAATAAGGAGGGAGGGAGAGAGAATCTGAAACAGACTCCCCGCTGAGCGCAGAGCCTGATGCGGGGCTTGATCTCGTGACCTTGAGATTATGACTTGAGCTAAAAAAATCTAAGCAAAAACCAAGTGTCGGGTGCCTGAGCGAAGGAAACACCTAGACACTCCTTACTGTTGAGGTTTGAGGGTTCTTTGTACAGCTAGGTTGTTCCTTCATAAACACTTTCACTGATAAATTTTAAAAAAGCAATAAATAGATATCATGCAAGAGTACACAGATCTGATCAAAACACTTTTGATTTTAACACTGACTTAAAAGAATTATAATGGACCTTTCTCTTACGTAGTATTTCAACGGGCAGAAAAGTATAGAGAATCTTATATGGGCTTACACCAAGACTTCTCGATGTAATACGGCAAAACTTAATGTTTGCCATATTTGTTTCAGGTCACCTTTTGTAAGAAAAACTAAAAACAGGGAAAGCCCTCTGTGAATGCTTTTACATTCCATTTCTGCTGACCTCAAGATATCTACTGTCTGAACTTGTTTATGGTTTCTGCGAACGTCTCGGTGTTATTTCCATCCATAGTTACGGATTATATTGGTTTCCGTGTTGTAAGCTCCATCTGCGCGTGAGCATCCTGGACTCGCCGTCTGGCCGCGTGTCCTTCTTCATTGCTAAAATCTGACATTTGGTGTCCGAGGGTTCTTTGTTTTAGTGTACATGGCTCTCGTTTACTCATAATTACCATGCAACGTTCTCTCGGATTGTGGAGTTTTTAATCCCTGAACTCGTGGATGGATGTCAGCTGTCTCTGTTTTTCCCCCCGTCACAAACAGCGCATCTCTGTATGTCTCTAGGACTGGAATTCCTGGCTGGGGCACGTGTCTCTAACACACCAGTCGTGTTCTCTGAAGGGCTTGTACCAACGTGCCCCCCCACTCCCCACCATCAACAGCGAGCAAGGGTCCATTTCTCTTCTCCAACGTCACCAGCACTGAGTAGAGCTAGGCCTCCTCTGCCTGCCCCACTGTTCGGTGGGAAATTGTGTTTCAGGGGTGATTTAATTTGCCGTTGCCTGACTCTTAGGCCCTGGGAAAGGTGCAGGCTCATTTTTCACCCATTTTTCCCAACTGGATTGTTTGTTTTTCTTACTGATCGGTAACATTTCTTCATATAATCTGGATTTTCATCTTTTGTCATTTAGGCATATCACAAATATCTTCCCTCAGCATGCAATTTGTCCTTTAACTTTGCTGTAGCTGTCTTTTTGTTGAATGAAAGTTATTTACGACAGGGGCTCCTGCATTGTTCCGTTGGTTGAGCATGCAACTCTTGATTTTGGCTCAGGTCGTGACCTCAAGGTCGTGAGATTGAGCCCCGCCTTGGGCTCCACGTTCAGTTGGGAGTCTGCTTGTGCCTTTCCCTCTTCTCCTCCTCCTGCTCTCTTTCTCTCTCTCTCTCTCTCAAGTAAATAAATAAAATCTTAAGAAAAAACATTTGGTATTAACAACAGGATAGCCAAATTTATCAATCTTTGTCTTCACAATGTGTTCTTGTAGTGTCTAGTTTAAAAATCCTTCCCTACTCTGGGAAGGTAAAAATATCCCCTTCTATTTTCTTCTAAATGGTGAAGAGTTCTGATATATATATTTTTTTTCATTAGGGATTTAGTCCAAATGTAATTACTTTTGTTTCTGATGCATAGTTAAAAATCTACTTTCATTCTGTTTTTCCACACGAGATTACCCCAGTACCATTCATTACATAGTTTATTTTGTCCCCAGAGGTTCAAAATGCCATTCGTGTCATATGTCAAGTTCACAGACATGTCTGGGTCTGTTTCTCAGCCTCTGTTTTGTTTATTCCTGTGCTAATGCCGCATGCTCTTAGGTACGGAAAGTTAGTACACATTTTTGATATTTGATAGGCCTGTTGCCTTTCCTTGTGCTTTGTCTTCAAAACTGACCTTAGTTATTCCTGGCTTTTTGTTCTTCCATATGCATTTTTTGTACCAGTGTGTCAAGTTTTATCTAAACCCACTGGATACAGAGAATTGGGGAAGATTTGCAGGAAACTGACGTTTATGATATGGAATCTTCTCATCTGTGAGTGTGGTCTCATTCTCCGTTTATCCAAGATTTCATTTATGCCTTTTGATACTGTTCTGGAACTTTCTTCAAAGGGTCTTGAACATTGGTAACTAGTTCTTTGGTGTTGATTTCTATGAGGAAGGATATTTCCCTGAAATAACCTCTGCTCCTTCACTCACTTTGCCCTGGGAGAGGGAGACAGAATGGCTCATGCAAATAAACGAAGACCAACCAGGTTAGCTCCAACCTTTTCCTTCTGGTGAAAGGCAGCCTGTATGAGCAGACGTTCCTTCTTTTTCTCTAGGATTGCTTGTTTTTTCCTGGAAGTTCTGTTGAAATAAGTCTTACTAGCAGCATCTTTCATTGTTGACCTCGGAGGAGAAATTTCAACACTTTTTCCCTTAGGTTTTTCTGTAGATAACCTTTATGGTTTAAAGCCATGTCCTTCTATTTCTTGGTTGTCAACAGTTTTTATCACAAAAGGATGTTAAATTTTATTAAATTATTTTCAGCTTTTATTAAAATAATCATATGATTTTTCTCCTTTATTCTACTTACAGGTGAATTATACTGATTTTTTGGTAACTTTTAATTTTGGTGTAACTTGAAACTCATGTAAAAATTGATTTGTATAAGAAACTCTCATAACCTTCCGCCCGTATTTACCAGATGCTTACGTTTTGCCTCATTTCCTTTGTCGTTCTTTCTACATACACATATGTGTGCATGCTATTTATTTTTTCTGAACTGTTTTAGACTAGATTGGACATATTATGTCCTTTTCCCCTTAAGTATGTCAGTGTTTACTTACTAAGAGCAAAGATGTTTTCTTACATAACTCGAGTTCAGTAACAAGTCAGGAAGTAAAACGTTGCTCTGTTACTATCCTATGTGTGAATGTTGAGCCAACCTTGCATTCTTAGAATAAACTTGACTATCATGTGACATTTTATCCTCACTATGTCATTGGATTTGATTGGCTTTTAAAAATGTGTTTATGAGAAAGCTTGGCCTTATCATTTTCTTCTTGGGAATGACCTTGCTCAGTCTTAAAAAGTTGGAAAATATTGTGTTTTGTTCCATTCCGTGGAGGAGTTGTGAACAGTTGGTACTATTTTTTTTTCATTAAATGTTGTGAAGAATTTACCCCAGAAGTTGTGGGAAGGTTTCTAATTTGGGATTTAATGTAATAGGTAAAAGACTAGATTTTTATCTCTTCTTGTGTCCATTTGGTAAATGTTTTAAGAAACTGTCATTTGATCTCCTTTTCTTATTAGTTGTCTTACAGTTTCCTGTATTGCTAACCTATTATCTTTTAAGTATACGAGAACATCTAGTCCTGTCTTCTTTTGCATGCTTGATATTTTCACTTTTCTTTTTCCCTTGATTGGTATTACTATGGATTTAATACTTTTATTGGTCATTAAATAACCCACTTCTGGCCTTACTGATTCTCTCTTGCATATATTCTTTCCATTTTATTAACTTCTATTCTAATGTTTTTATTTTCTTCTTTTCACTTTCTCTGGGTTTAACTTGCCTTTCTTTTCTTTTCCAAACTTCTTTCTTCTTTCCTAATATATCCTTTTAAGGCTATAAATTTCCTGTAAGCCCAGGTTTGGCAGCTTTATGTAAGTTTTGATATATAGTGTTCATTATAATTTCAAAATACTTTTAAATTTCTATTGTGATTTATCCTTTGACTCTCAGATAATGTAGCAATTTATTAATTTATTTTTTTAAATTTCTGTATACATATAGGGATTTTCTAGTTTTTATATAATTGATTCCTAGTTTTAGTCAGATGTACTTTATATGATTTTTATACTTCAAATTTTTTGAGGCTTATTCTTTGCTCAGTATGGGTAAAGGGAGAAGGTATATTTGAAAGAACATGTATTCATTAGTTCTTAAATGTTTAGTTCTGTGTGTTAGTGCAAGTTTGTTAATCATGTTCAATTTTTTTCATATTCTGACCAATTTTTTTGTCTTCTTAATATAACAGCTAATGAGAGGGATGGGTTAATATCTCTATGATTTGGGATTTAGTTGTTTTCCTTTTAGTTATGTCAATATCTGCTGTATATATTTTTGGTCTATGTTACAAGCAATGTGCAGATTTAAAGTTGTTATATCTTCCTGATCAATGGAATCTTTGATATGTATGGCTAAAAAAAATCAATCTGATAATCTATGTTTTTCATTGAGTTTAATCAGATTTTTGTTTTTGTGATATTCTCTGATTTTTGCTTCCCGATATTTTTCTTTAGGTAAGTATCTTTCCCTGATTTCTCTTGGGAAGCTGACTGCTTCTTCCCCTTCTCCCTCTACTTTATTCCTCTGGTGGCTTGAAATTCTTAAAAAATCTATTGATTACAATCATGTCGACCCCCTCCTCTTCCTCCCCCTCCCCCTCCTCCCCCATCTCCCTCTCTTCCTCCTTCTCCCCCCCTCCTCGTCTTCCTCCTCCTCCTCCTCCTTTTTTTGCTGTAATTGTGAAAAACATCAGCTTTACTTTTTAATAAAAATCAGATTTTATTTGTATTTTAAAATTCTTTATTGTTAATTACAATTAGTATTTTGTCAGTTTCCATACTCACCTTTTCTTTTCATGCTTGTATACCAGTTTATCTTTGGGTATAATTTCTTTTCTTTCTAAGGAACATCTTACAGTGAGAGTTTGTGGGAGTGTAATCTTTGCATATCTGAAAATATCTTTATATCACTTTCACTGTTAAAGGGTAGTTGAGCTCATATAAGATTCTAACTTGATGTTTAGTTTTTCTCAGCACTCTGAAGATATTCTTTCACTGTCTTTTGACCTCTGTTGGGACTGATGTGAAATTTGCTGAACATCTAATTATTAGTCATTTGTAAATAATTTGTCACATTTCTCTTGTGGCTTTTAGGTATTTCTCTTTATCTATGTAGTTCTATAATCTCACTATGTTGAGTCTTGATATGTATTTATACTAGGGAGTTGGAGAACACTGTTCTTTAAGGTCTTATGTCTTTCTCGATTATGCAAAATTCTTAATTACTAGCATTACAAATATTAGATCTCTGCCATTTCTAATATTCACTTATTTTTGAAATCTTGTTTGATGAATTTAAGAGTTTCTTAATCTAGCCTATATATCTCTTTACTGCATTTAGCCAGAATTTACCCAGTGTTCTGTGTGAATTTACCCAGAACACATAAACAGAGAGGTCATATACATATACTTATACATATACAATGTATATGTATGATATATACATATACATATATATGTATGATATATACAATGTATATACATATACTTATACATATACATTGTATATGTATAAGACCTCTCTGTTTATGTGTTCTGGGTAAATTCTTCAGTATTTCTTTACAATTACTATATTCTTTCACAGTGTTCAGCCTAGAACTGGTCTCCTATACTGAGGTTTTATTTTTTTTAAAGATTTTATTTGTTCATTTCACAGACAGAGATCACAAGTAGGCAGAGAGGCAGGCAGAGAGAGAGGAAGGGAAGCAGGCTCTCTGCTCGGCAGGGAGCCTGGGATCATGACCTGAGCCGAAGGCAGAGGCTTTAACCCACTGAGCCACCTCAGCCCCTATACTAAGGTTTTAAAAGTGAGTCTACTTTTGTCTCCCAAGCTTTATAGTTGATTCTTTTCTGTATATACTGGTTCTTCTTTTATTTATTCCCACTCCAAATTTTCTTGGTCTCCTAAAATGAAAGTTGTTATTTCATTTATCTCTCTGTGGATGATATAAAAAAGCCTGTTCCATAAAACAGATCTAGAATGGGTATTGAATCCAAAAAGTATATTCTGGACTGTTCCATAAAATTGATTTAATCAGAAATGAATTCACATTCAGATTCTAGCTTTTGTTCTCATTGGAATTTCTCCATGTTTGGGGATTTTGGTTTGTACACTTACGGTGAGAGGGAGATTTTTATGTTTTCTCTCTGTGGGGTGGGAGAGAGCACAAGGCCTCCTCCCCATATATTTCTCTCCCTATCAACAATTATACAGTTGTAGGGAGCTATTGTCATCCAGGCCTCTAATCCGGAGACATTTCTACTATTTTAGGGATCTCCTCCCACAGCAACATTGGGGATATCATATTCATAGTAACGTTGACTTGCGTTCTTCATCACAATGCCTTTTCCTTATCCTCTGTCTCTCTAGGGTATGAAGCTGAAGCCCCAGACACTGTCTTATCAGCAGCTTCACTTCTCAGATTTGCCTCATGAAGAAGACTCATCCTGGCCCCTGTCTTTATCCATGACAGTGACTCTAGCCATTCCCCGCCCCACCCCACCCCAGGAGCACTAACCATCCTCTCATTCTGCAGAAGGTCAAATTCAAGACCATGACTTTCTGCAGACCCGGGGTTTCAACTGCTCCCAACTTTTTGTTTCCATTACAGAGCTGATTATTTTGAGCCCAGTTATTTTGCGTTGGTTTCTTTCCCATCATTGCTAGGTCTTTACAGCAAAGGAGTGTGAAGCAGTGTGAACTCAGTGCACAGGCTGGACCAGGATTCTAGTCTATTCTTGAAGATCTCCTCCTCCTCCTTCCTCCAGTGACCATGAAGCCTTACAGTCAGGGAGCTCTGGATATAGTCTTTGTGCTCAGCCTGGGTGAAAGTAGATGGCTCCTACTTCCAGCTCCCAAAGGATATCCTGTGTTACATGTCAGGCACCACTGCCTAGAACAGGAACAGAGGAGACTAAGGACATATTGGCTGCAAAGACCATGAACCTTCACTGTAGGTGTGCTGTTGGAGGAGAGCGGGGTGGAGGGTGAGGGGGCAGCCTTGAGCTCTACCCTGCTCTGCTCCATCTAACTTTCCAGAGAAAAATATTTTTTCAACTGCCAGAAAAACTTGGTATGGAAATGTTCAAAGAAATTAGTTGCCTAAATTAGGTCACTTTTTAGTATTTCTTTTCTTTTTTTTTTTTTTAAGATTTTATTTATTTACTTGACAGAGAGAGATCACAAGTAGGCAGAGAGGCAGGCAGAGAGAGAGAGAGAGGAGGAAGCAGGCTCCCCGCTGAGCAGAGACCCGATGCGGGGCTTGATCCCAGGACCCTGAGATCACGACCCGAGCCGAAGGCAGCGGCTTAACCCACTGAGCCACCCAGGCGCCCCACTTTTTAGTATTTCTTACAACACTATAAATCTCAAAAATTCCCAAATAGAGAGAAGATTAAAAATGAACAAAAGTTATGAACACTTCTGATGTAATTGACTAGGATATGGAGTAGAATTGGAATTTAAAGTTGCTGCTGGGGGTGCCTGGGTGGCTCAGCGGGTTTAGCCTCTGCCTTCGGCTCAGATCATGATCCCAGGGTCCTGGGATCGAGCCCCACATCGGGCTCTCTGCTGGGCAGGGAGCCTGCTTCCTCCTCTCTATCTGGCTGCCTCTCTGCCTACTTGTGATCTCTGTCTGTTAAAGAAATAAATAAAAATCTTTAAAAAAAAAAAGTTTCTGCTGTAGTTCTTTATATTACTTATTCCTAATGAATTTTCCTCAAGGAATATTAGGGGGAGAAAACAAGTGTATTTTAATTAACCTTGTATTAATATACAAGATAGATTATATATAATATATATATAATATATATATATTGTATATATATAATATACAATATACATTAATATACAAGATTAGTTCCTGATCTTCCTTCCTTCCTTCCTTCTGTCCTTCCTTCCTCCCTTTCTTTTTGAGAGAGAGAGAGGGTGAGGTGGGAGGGGCAGACAGAGTCGTAAGCAGGCTCCACGCCCAGCGCAGAGCCCAACATGGGGCTCGATCGCTGGACCCTGAGATCAACACTTGAGAGAAATCAAGAGTCAGATGCTTTATTGACTGAGCCACCCAGGCGCCCTGATTCCTGATATTTCTTAAATGAAACATTTCTAGTTAGTTTGAATTATACCTACATCTGTACATTATGTAGAACTCTTGAAATGGAATGAAACTAGGCCAATTTTGTTCCAGGGTAAAGCTGAACATAACAGCTGGTTCGGTGTGAGCTGTGTCCTCCTAGCGGGTTAGCACAATGAAGACCGACATGCAGTTCTGGGTACCCGTGCATGCCTGCAAGGGGTTAAAAAAAAAAAAAAATCTCGGTTTCTCTTAATTCTGAGAGCATGTGGTGGCCAGCCCAGAGCCAGATTGAGCCATGTTAATTTCCCAGAAGATTTCAAAGAATTATCTTTTGAAAGGGGGAAGTTTGGGCTAATAAAAACCAGGATCACCTCCGGCAGTCACATGGAAAAGAATAGAAACAAATCACTCCTGGCTTGTTCGACATTGCTTCTGGGGCTTTCTCTGGCCAACCCAGACTGCTTTGTTTTTTCCGCTGCAAAGAGGGAAGTTACTTGTGATGTCCCAAGAAAGGTAAGAGCCACAAAGTTGTGCTCCTGAAACCTCACTCCTTTTGTAAGTAGCTTCTTGCCAGTTGGAAGCCAAAGATTAATACACACTTTTCGTGGAAATTAAGGGCGTTTTAAAATAAAATATCCGTTGTCTATTGGCTGCATAACAAAGGACCCCAAGGCTTAGCAGCTTGGAACAATGATTTTACGACGCTCACAGATTCTGGAGGTCAGAAATTTAAGAAGAGCCTCGATCCGTGATGTCTGTGGCTTCAGCTGGGAGAACGCAGAGGAGAGGTGACCCACCAGCTGGGGGAAGAAACCTTCTAGGGGTTCACTCTGACGGCCAGCTATCAGTGAGGCTCTCACACTGGGAATACGTATGCATGGCGTCTCCACGTGGCCCGGACTTCCTCACAATATAGTGGCCTTTCCTTCCTGTGTGGCTGCTGAGGGTCTGATGGCAAGTTGCTCAAGAGAACCAGGCCCCTTGGGAGTCACATGCCATCACTTCTCCCGGTCTAAAGCCGCTCCAGTTTCAAGAGGAGGAAGCAGAGGGACTCCATCTCTCTCTCTCTCTCTCTCTCTCTAAGACTTGATTTATTTATTTGTCAGAGAGAGAGAGAGCACAAGCAGGGGGAGCTGAAGGCAGAGGGAGAAGCAGACTCCCCACCAAGCAAGGAGCCCTACGCAGGACTTGATCCCAGGACCCTGCGACCACGCCCTGAGCCGAAGGCATAACCAACTGAGGCATAACCGACTGAGCCACCCAGGCGTCCTGAGACTCCATCTCTCGACGGCAGGAATGTCAACATGACATTGTGAGAAAGCACGTGCAGTGGGAACTCCATTCATGACCTCTTTGGAAAATTACAGGGTGCCACAGGGATGAGTTGATAAGAAGTCCCCGAAATTTCTGACTGGATTTGTTGGGAGTGTGAAAGGCAGGTTTAAGGAGAAATGCTGCAAGGTCATGGCCACAAGGGATTCAGGGGGGAAATAACAGTGACAGAGAACAGGGAGGGAGCGGAGGATGGAGTTGGCATTGGGACAGATCAGTCTCCTGCAGGCAAGGAGGAAGGAGACGAGAAGGGGGAAGAAAAGTCCAGAGGCACTGAGGTTTTGAACCTGGGTGCTCAGAAGGGTGGGGCTGCTATTACCTGAAATGGGGAAGTCACTGTTCCTTCTTTACTCTCCAGACACTAGCTCATCTCCCAGCGACTCACGTAGGCACAGTCTCGGGCTATTTTGACAGAGATGACATCAAGGGCTAGAAGTGGAAATGAGGCCGTTTATGAATCTGATCTTGAGTCAAGCTTGCCTACGTCACTACACCCAGGGAGACACAGCTGCGTGTACGGAACTTCCAGACGCTGTGTTAGCACCGTCATGGGAGGGATAATTCTACCACCACCTGGTAAAGGAGCTCAAGTTCCTATTATGGTGTCATTTGTCTTTGCAGGTTAGGCCCTTAAGGCTCTGTCTTCGGCCACCTTTTGAGGCTTCCCTGTCAGTATGTTCTTCTACCCTGATCTCTGTTCACCAGGACGGGTTAAGGTCATGGTTTAACTTTATCCCAGAGACCTTTGGGTTCACCAGAGATATTACAATAAAGTTAGTTACAAGATCATTGAAAACCATCCCAGGTGACTGCTATCCATTTCCAGTGGTACCAAGAGGGGCTAAACAAGTATTCCCATGGAACCACCATTGCTCAAACATTTCAGGAACTGGTTTTTAGAGCTACTCCATGAACCATCACTACATACCCCGTGTTTGACTCCAGGTTGCCTGACTCATGATATAAGTTTTATGTTCAAGTCACAGGTGTTCGCTCAATTTGAATGAAAAAGAAACTTATTGGTTCACATAACTAGAAAGACCAAAGTGGTCTAGCATCAGGTATGACTGGACCCAGTAATTCAGATGGTGTCATCAGGTCTCTGCCTCTTCCAATTGTCTGTGGTTCAAGTCACTCTCTCTTGCGGCAGATGGGCTTCTTGCATGTGCCAATATGGCTGCCAGCACCCCCAAGGCGATGTCACCCCAACTTAGTAAGCTCAAGGAAAGGGAAGCTTGCCCCCCACCAAACCCCACATCCCCATGCCCACATTGTCCTTATATCCTTTCTGGGCAGGATTCTGATTGTCCCAGACTGAGTCATTTGTCCATTGCTGTGTTGGTGTTGGAGGGGTGGGTGGGTGGGGGGTGAGGGTGGGTGGGGGAGGGGTTTGAAGATTTGTTACTGGAAAATAACAATAATAATAAGGCAAAACACACATTCTGGGAAGACAAAAAAATTATAGTGGACTGTGGCTGTTTCATCTGCTTTGACCATCATCCTTGCCCTTGACCAACTGTTTCCAAAACCCACTCTAGGAGCTTGTAAGAAATGCAGACTCTCAAACCCCATCCCAGCCATACCAATCACAGTCTACAGTTCAAGATCCTCAGGTGATTCTCAGGAATGTTGACATTTGGGGACAGCTGGAGGTTCTCTGCAAGGCAACCTGATTAGAACAGGTGACCAGCCTGCCCAGGCCAACACCACAAGGAGAGCAGCAGGCCTGTGGGCCACATGGATGTCCTGGGCGGGGACACAGACAATGGACAGGGGCCCAAGGTCAGAGCTAGGCTAAGCCAAGGTGATGATGCTGGTTCTGCTCAATTTCTGAACAAGGCGCTCCTTGAGCTCTGGGAGTACCCCAGAGAAGGTTCTGGAAGCCCGGGGTGTGTGTGTGTGTGTGTGTGTGTGTGTGTGTGTGTGCGCGCGCGCGTGTGTGGCTGAGTCTGCAGCAGGTACTTCAGTGGCTTGCACAGAATAGCGAAGAAAGCTTCCCAGCCGGGAGAACCCATTCCCACGGCTGTAATAACGCAGGCAAAAGGTGACATGACATCTCTTTTTCTTAAATGAACCTTTACTGCAGCATCAAACTCTAATGAGTCTGAAATTTGGATCCTGTCTAGTTGCAAATAGAGCCACTCCGATGCAGAATAGTTTATACGCAAAACACAAGCAGACCCACACTGACCCTGCCCGCTCCCAAGAGAATCTGTCCTCGGAGTTAGATGTGGAAATTAGATAAATTCTCAGTCAACCCCTCCAATTCCCCTCTCTTTTATTTACTTATTTTTAAATAGAGTATTCCTGTAAGAAGGGCTGCAGAAATGAAAGCCAATGGAAGCGTAATTAGATAGAAAGGTTTAGAGGGCTCGCGGTCTGGACCCAGCACTGAAATTGCTTCCTGCTGCTGTCTCAAGGCGAGCAGTGCACTGGAATGCACCGCGGGCTCTAATCCAAAGTGATGGCGAGCAGATTTCCCGGTGTCTCCAGGCCACTCTGTCCTTTCACAGACCAGGCTCAATGCGTGGTGTTCTGCACCCCACATCTTCCAGGGCTGCCCCACAGTCCTGAGAGCTTGGGAGGTGCCTCTGGTTCCAGTGCATTCCCAAGCCCTGAACGGGGGTCCGGAGGTCAGGGGCCAGGGATGGGCGGTGGGGCAGGAGGGGTTGGGGGCCGTGCCTCGGGGCACAGCTTCCAGAATCAGACCCCCTGGTTTGAATCCTCTCTCCACCATTTACCAAACACGTGGTATTGGGCCAGTCACACGACTTTGGTCCCTTCCAGTACAAAATCGGGTTAGTGAGAGCATCGCCCCAAAGATCCAGTGAGCAAACACAGACAGAGGAGGGCGGCCACGCATTCTGCGCCCTTGGCATGGAGGCGGTATTCCACTTGAACTGAATGTTAAAGCACTTAGCTCCGTGCTCAGAGAATGCTAAGCCCTTAATCAATAGTAGCTGTTATTACTCCCCAACCTTCGCTCAATTTTGCATGATATTTTTGCCTCCAGATGCTGTGTGGTGAGTACCCGCATTCCATTCACAGCCGAGGGATATGAATTAACATTAACTTGGTCCTGGGAATTTTATGACATCCCCTTCTTGAGATAATTGGAGACACGCTGAGGTTTTAGAGAAACGTGGGGCCCTGGAAGAGTTCAGAATTCGCAAATGCAGTGATTGGGCTCGATCCCATTAGTGAGAAGGTTCTGGCACTCCCAACTCATTCTTGCAGGTCCCTGGGGCTCCTCTCATAAATAACCTTTTTCCTTGCACAACCAAACAGGACTCGGGGGGCTTGAGTTGGTGATTCTTTGAGAAAGATCACTTGTCTTCCCTGTAGTTATTTTTGGTACCCGGCCTGTGCTCCCGCACCAGGACAATCTGGGCTCCTGGCTGGGCTGAATTTTTCTTCATTCATTTCCCCCAGCTGTTGAGCACCCCATCTGTGAAAGTCAGGGTGCCGTGTGCTGGAGGGAGATTTAAAAAAAAAAAAAAAAAAAGCTGGCTTTCCATAATTACTTTTTCCTCCCTGCCTCTGCCTCCACCACTCCCTGGGCCACTCTCGGGGATTAGCATTAGTCCCCTTTGGTCCCATCTCAGGGGACTTTTGTGTCCCCTCTCCTTTGGGAGCTCTGACTGGTTTCAGTCCATCCACCAGCATTTCAGAAGGGCTCTGCTGATCTAGGTTTGGGTCTGTTTGTCTATTTGTTTCTTTATTGGCAGTTTTTCCTGGGCATGCCTTGGCCCTTCCTCTCTGCCGACTTGCCCAAGCAAGCCTCTCCTCCTCCTCTGTCCTCATCTGTTTGTTAACATGACCCATCCTAAAAGGCTCCGTTCTCACAGCCCCGCCCACGCCGGAGTAATCCCTCCTCCTTGAACTCTGGGGTGTGCCAGGCTCCAGTGACCCCGGGTTCAGGACTCTGAGCCTTTGTGTCGGGGTGCCCTGAGCTTGTCTGGGCGGAAGCCCCGGGTTCATGTGCTGTGTGACGTTTGAGGTGTGACTCCCCCTCTCTGTGCCCCCCCACTTCACTGAAGAATTCACCTAACTAACCTGCTCACCACCCCACACATATTCAGCGTTTGATACGTTTTTACTCTCCTTCCCTGCTCTTTGTGTTTCCAGCTGTCCAGGGCGCATTTCCTGAATGAACAAGCAAATGAACAAACACATAAATCAGGTGGCTTTCTATTACAAAGTGCTCAGGGTCCTGTTGATGTTCCTCTCCGCGGATGCTGACGGCATGATTATTGCGTCCAAGACGACCCTAACTGTGGGCTCTTTCTCCTACTGCCCCCTGTCAGGCATTGTTTCAGGCTTGGGGAGGACAAAAATAATTCAGCCTGTGTCAACACTGCCTGTTGTCCTTTCCAGCTTTTGCAAACCCCATAGAAGGAAAAGGCTAGTCCACTGTTGGTTTAATTTGCATTTCTCTGATTACCGGTGGTTTGAAACGCTTGTGAAAAAGCAGCAGAAATATGCAGTTCAAGCCACTTGAAGGCTGCTGAGTACTTCCAGGAGACGCCAGGCAGGGCCTGGAAAGGTTAGGCATGCAGGCTATCGCAGTCAAATTCCCGAGACTTCCAGATCGCGAGGTCGTACTCGGTGAAGTAGGCACACTGTGTGACCCTAAGAAGACTGGCTTTGAGCAAGGCCAGCACCCAGCACCCAGGCCAGCCTCAGGGGCCCTGTCAGTGGCCCCAGCTCCACAGAGACTCCTTCCTTAGAGATGTCTTCTGAGCCCAGGGCCTATGGCCAAGTTTCTGAGGCCATTTTCTTTGACTCACTGGGAGAACCCAAATGTCTCTTGTGCCCTGAGCCAGGGCTTAAGTCCTCAAGTTCCAGGGAATGGAGAACCTCCTTCCCTCCATCTTCATCAGACGCTCACTCTTACATCAGCACAGACTTCTTCCAGCCACGACAGTGACAACAAATGCACTGTCCCACTGAGGGGCTCCGCTTGCCCCTGGAGGAGTCCCGCCTTACCTTTGGCCTTTCCCTGGAACATTGCTCAAGCTATTCAATCACCAGGCTATTCAGTTTTCAATATTCTGCCTGTGGGCCTTTTGTTGAAGGTCAGAAAGGGCTCCCGCAATCCTCAGCTGGTCTTTTCGGGAGATTTGGCAACCTGAAGAGCCGACGAGCTTCCCACAGCCTCCCGCCTCTGCTCCCAATCTATCGTGAGCCGGCACTTGAAAGGTAAATTTATAAACGGACCAACAAGAACAGAAAGTAATTTTTGGAGACCCTATAATCTAAACCCATTTTTAAAGAAGTAAGAACAGAAGGTGCCAGTCATGAACAACCTTTTACATGATTGTGCGCAGCAATTTGACCTTCCGGAGCTGGATCTTTGCTACTCCTCTGCCTGGCCAAAAGGCCCACCAGAGTGTATTTTCAGAACATCAGGGAGCAAAGATTGAGTTCAGACTTCTTTATGTCTAGAAAAACCAGTTTCCCATAATAGATGTTGGCTGCTTCCTGGTTTCTAATGATCAAAATTACATATAGGCAGAAACGCAGATAGATAAATAGATAGATAGGGTTTCTGCCAGCTTCCACAGGTTCACATATAAATGTGCACCAAGTTTTTCATTGTCATTACTAGTAGGAATTCAGTCATACAAGAAGGAGCCAACATCAGCCTAAGAACTGGATTCAGAACACTTCCAAGGAGGGTCGTTGCTCCTACTTGACCAGTGGGGACACAGGAGCCAAGCCAAAGGCTAAGGCTTCAAGGATTGTTCTCAGCTTAGTGCTGTCCTTGACTTTCTCTTCTAGGTGATTGCTATAGATCAAATCAATCAATAAACATTTATTAAGCATCTGTTGGGTACCAGGCATTGACTTATCCTCTGAGAGAAACACAAAAAAGATGAAAGAACCACTGAAACTTATCTTTGTTCACATAGAAAAAAAGCGGCTAGAGTTTAGTCAGTTTTATGTAATGGAGTCAAGTGTATACATCTGACAACACCATGGAACACAGGGGAGAAGCACTATGACATGGGATAACTAGCTGGGCAAGAGGCTTTGCCCTGATGATTAACTGCCTGGGTTGAAATCTGGCTGTGCCACTAACTATTTGAGTGGCCTTGGCTACATAGCATCTCGGGGTCTCGGTTTCCACGTCGGTGAAACGGGGCTATAATAGTAGCTATTGTGGCTGCTGCACTGGGCTGCTCTGAGGGCTCCGTGACAGAATCTGTACAAAGCACTTAGCATGGGGCCCGGTACGTAGAGAAAGTGCCGTGACTTACTGCTCACTCCCTCCTGGCTGCAAATGTTGGGTCCCAGACCCAGAGCTTCAGTGGGGAGGGCTGGCAGCAAGGAAGGCTGCAGGGAGCATGGAGATAAAGAAGCTCTGGTGCAGGACCTCAGGGAGATTCCCCATAAGCTCTATGTCACCAGTTCTGTTCTTTCATTATGGCAGTATTCGAATGCACCAAATGGTAGAGAGAGATGCCTAATGGATACTTATCAACCCATTTCCTGGATACCACAGTGGTGAACGTGTTACCTTAATTTATCTGATGTATTTTTTTTTTTTATTTCACTGAAGTAGTGTTTTAAAGTAAATTAGAAATGTCATCACATTTCATGCCTCAATACCTCCCTGTGCACCTCCAAAACATAGGGACATTTTTTTCCCCCCAGAACCATAATATTATGATTCCTCCTAATGAATTAGCAATTCCCTGGTCTAACACCCAGGCCTCTTGGAGTATTTTGAATGACCTTTTTGATTTCAAGATGAATTATGCTGGGGAGGAGACCATTCTGGAGACAAGATAGGAGTCGCTGTATGTGGGAACGAATGTTCCAGGTGTTAGCAGAGAATGGGGAATGTACTGGCTGGCCAAGGTCCTTCTGATGCCCCTTCCACACACCCACGGAAAAACATAGCCTGGTCTGGGATCCATTGTGTGAATGCGTTCATTACTATTTGCTTCTTTCCAAGGGAGGAAAACATGTTTTTGAAGGCTGCTTGACAGACAAGAAGGATATTAATAAATGACATGCAAATTTCTTAATTTCACTTTGGCTGGATATGTGATTGCCGCTTCTGAAATACAGGCTGGCGATGGCGCTTCTCTGTTAAACCAGGTTTCTGGAGCTCTGAGTGGCTGTGAGGCTGCCGGCTGAACCCGGCTGGTGGCTCTGGGCAGGCTCACTCGGACCCGAGAGGAGGTAAAATGAGGACACAGTAGATGAAAATCGGCCGGGAACAAGGAGTTGAAAGTTTAATTTTGAGACTGTATCTTGGGTGGAGAGCCTGCAAAGGTTTGACTGAGAAGCTGCTTGAAGTTCTTTTTATAGCTCTACGGCTCACACATGAGATAACAAATTCATTGATTGGCCCTTTTCACACGTAGCTTTTGTGCTGCTGCTGTTCCTCTGTTTCTCCTTCAGTTCCACGAGGTGCTGGGTGGGGTCCACACTCTGCTGCCCCAGCTTCGGTTTCTGGGGCTTCCCCATCCCAGCGGCCTGTCCCCCTTCTCCCAAGAGTAGGGCTGAGGTCCCTCGTCATCAGTTCGTGAGATACTTAGGATCTCCGTGGCCTGCCGTGTAATAGGGTGGGAAGGCCACAGTGCGCGGGGGCTAAGCACGTGGGCTCTGTACTCAGCCTACTGGGACTCAGAACCTGCCTCTACCACTCGCTGCTCCTTCGCCTTTGCTCAAGGGCAGAGAGGAGCCAGACTTCCAAATATGCCCGTCTCTAATATCCACACCTTTGTGAAGACATTTCGATTTGTTCTGGAAAAGACAGCCCTTCCCCCAACAAGGAGTGCATGACTCTCTTACGGAATGGAGAAACCACACAGCTATAAACTGGGGGTGGTTGTTAACACGAGATGACCATTCGTATCCCACTGGGTGTTCTTAACTGCCTGGCTTATTTAGTTTCAGTAGAAGGAACTCAATTTTCATATCCTCTTCTCTTAATTGACATGTTTTTCCCTGCCCGAGGATTTTGTACACTTAGAAAAAAAGCCCCCAGCATCCCAGTTTCAAGACAAAAAACAGGATTGGTTATGTGGAGGGGCACCCTTATATGAACTCAAGACCATAACAAAGCATAAGCAAAATATAATTTCATAGTGTAAAGTTATTATTGAGAAGGTAACCCAGCACTTATCAATTTCACTACTTGAGTTTATAACTAATACTGTTCAGAGTTCCATATATTTAAAATAATACCCAAAGCTATTAGTCACAAGCTTTTCATAATTTGTAAAATGTTGTTTGTAGATGCCAATCATGGTTTTGGAAAGATGGAAGTATTGAACTTTTCACCTGGCCTTGTGCAGAAGTCTACAGAGCCAACTGGTCCTGGCAGAAATCTTCTCACCCAGGAAGATGACAGACGAGGTTCTAGATGGTTCTTTAAGCAGCTCAGGCAAGTGCAGACTTTCCCGGAAGAACCGAGAGAAAGTGCCAAGAGGTGTGGCCAGTTGTCGACATCCTTGAAAAAAGGGAATCTAAGTAGCCTTGTGTAACGTTCAGCATGCAGGAAAGAAAAGTAAATAATAGAGAAAAGGCATCTCTTCGTCTACTTAACCATGAGCGACAGCTACGTATGCAAACATGAGCCATATGGACGGGCCACCTCGCGGGTGATGCATGGTAATGACTTTATTCAGCACCATTAGAATGGAATTAGAGAGGACAGCTGGATCTCATTCTTTCTCATTCAAGGCCACAGACGTCATATACTTGGGGCTCTGCTGCCTTTGTTCCAATGTCGTGTCATGGGAGCCTGGGATTGGCTAAGAACCTAGCGGACAACCCCTGAAACCGAGTTTGGTAGGTGGTTCCCGACTCATATACTGGTTCCCAAACTCCTTGCCAGGTCCCCAACACTGTGGCACATCCTGCTGCGAGTTCACCCACCACCTGTCTTCCTCAGGCGCCCTGACTTAGAGAGCCCCAGTTTTATATGGGGTCACAATATGGCAAATACTCCTTTCTCAGCCTTGGTCGCTTCTGGTGGAATCCACGGAGCACAATCTGGCCAATGAGCTGTGGGAAGAAGTCCTTCCGGACCATGGGCTTCTTCAATAAAAAGGCCAGCTTTTACCAAGAGAAAGCCTCATTTTACCTTTTGTTCTTATCTCCAGAATGCCGATGTCAGAGACATAGGCAATAGTCAGCCAACAGGCATGGAAGCCCGACACGTTAAGAATAGAGTGACGAGCAGAAGGACAGACAGGCTTTGGGTCCTGGAGAGCATCCCTGGGTTACTATGCCTGCCCTTGACTGCGGACTCTACATTTCTGGCCGTGTGAGAGAAATCAAACCCCATTTCTTCTAAGTCACGATAGCAATGTTTGCTATTTCTTGTAGCTAAATGCATTCACCACTAATACCTATCCAAAAAAAAAAAAAAGGATTCTTCCAGAAAACCTTAGCCCAAGTCACTTAGCAATTTATTAGCTGCTGCTTCCAGAAAACAGTACATTTTTCAGCCCTAAAAATCCACTTTAAAGGTCATGTTTGGTGTTTCTTTTTTGTTTTCGGACCAGGGACCCCAGATACCATTAATATTTCAAGAGCATGAGGAGCAGTTCTGTGCTTTTCACACCATTACTTCATCCTTCTTTTATCATCACCTTAATGAAGAAAAGCAAATCGACTGCAATATTTCTGCTTAGTGTCTTTGCTCTACCCATTGCTGCCAATGCCCTCTGTATTGGGCACCCAGGAAAAGGTCACTCTAATTTACATGGTGTGATCTTCGCCACACGTTGGGTATAGAAAGAACATGAAAAACAGCAACAGGTGTCCCAACGCGTATTTTCTAGTCTCCGCAGACACTTTACTCTTCTCAGAGGGGCTTTGCTTGTCCTGAGGTGCTCAATCACATCTCCAGCTACACTCAACCGCAATGATTATTTGTGCCAAGATCCATGATGACTTGCCCAACTCCTACTCCAGCTGGCCAAAGCAAGTCTCTTCCAACCTAAATGACTGATGAGGGCTGCAAGGTAGACCAGAAAGTTTCATCTTTATTAACTGTGAGAATAACCCTAGAGTGGGACAAGAATCACCTGAAGGTAGAGTGCACTTAACTTTTTTTGAAGTCCTTCTGGAAGCATATGGTACAGTGCTCTGCATTGACCTGATGAAGGCTGAGGTCCTTGACCACCTGTGCTGTCTTGACTGCCTGTGATGTCAGCTGTCCCACTCAAGGTGGCTCATTTGGGTCAGAAGGGCTTAAGGACTGTGATCACAGGACTGGTCAAACAGGTTTTACAGGTACTTGAAAAGCCAGAAAACAAAACAAAAGCCAAGTAGTTTAAATCCTTAGGCCAGGGGGTCAAAGGCAAGTCCAAGATACCTATAGGATATCTCTCCGTCAAGGACTGGAGTAGAATTACAAATGCTGCAGAATTTTCTAGAGCCTGCAAAGTTGTTTTTCATAGCAATCTTAGTTGAAGAATTCTGATACATTTCAAGTAGACCTATTTTAAGCTTACCTGAGCAGCACTTCCAGATTTAAAGAGCCCTGTATCCTTTGCCAGGGAACCTTCTACAGGAGGAGACCAGCGGAGAATCTAAAAGTCTATAGAGCCTTGATC
Source organism: Mustela lutreola (assembly GCF_030435805.1). Lineage (NCBI taxonomy): Eukaryota > Metazoa > Chordata > Mammalia > Carnivora > Mustelidae > Mustela > Mustela lutreola. The sequence continues at coordinate 9,557,283 of NC_081303.1, read as the reverse complement.
TGGAGACACTGTCACCCCCTAGCTGCTCTGAGAAACCCCTGTCCTAGAAATCCCTAGGACAGAAAGCCATAGGATAAACCTGGAGCATTAATTTTACTTAATGATAAATAACCAAGAACATTTTTATGCCTAAATTACATATAGTAGACTATAATACAAATTTTGTATGAATTTTAGGGAGTAACATGGCCTTCAAAGAAATCTGCATTGTTAGTGGGTTGTGTTTGTCCCTCAGAGTTACCAGTCTCGGTGGCAGCGGGAATATCCTGGTGGAGAAGTTTTGAATGCAGTAGGTAGGTGACAATGCTTAGATAGGTGCACAGCTCTGGACAGGTGTTATCGGCGGAGGACCATCTCCTTGAGGACGTGGCCATGTCCTATGTCTACCTCTCTCTCCCTAGTCTCTTCCCAAATAACGCAGATGAGAACAAGAACAGCAGGGAAAGTTAAAGAAGACCTCATGCTCTGAAGAAAACTACGGTGACATCTCAGTGATCATCTTTTGGGGATATCTCTTGCTGCGTACATACAGTGCGGACACATGGATCTCCATTGACGTAAGAAGTGATCATGTGTGTCTTTGTGACTTCATCGTGGCCAGGAATCTAAAAATGTTCAGATCAGCTTGACTTAAGTTGACTTCAACAGATGAACGTTTCCAGACATGCACTCCTAGTAAACAAGCTCACACACGCGTAATAGAGAGGCTTTTACATTTACCAAGAGGTAATAAATATCCAATCCCTATTCCTCTTTTGAACCACAGTCATGGTGACAAAAGGAGGGCTTGTTCCCTATGGGACTGCTGGATGTGTTTCCAAGGCTGGAAGTGAAGACGTGCTCATCCTCTAGGGTCAGAAAGCATGTGTGCAGGTGAAAGGTCTTCAGATCTTCTTGGTTGCAAGATCTGGGCCAGTGGGGTGTCCCTGGCCGGTGACGTGACTGCTTCTGCCATCACTGAGGGCCTCCCATGAGCCTCCAGTGGTGGGATGAGACCCCTCGGTACGAACCTAGAAAGCCAAGCCCATCAGCCCAGAGTGATGCTTCCAGTGTGACATAAGCCTGCTGGCATGGACGCCTGCCCAGGGTGGCCACCAGCGGGAGGCCCAAGTGAGTGCCCAGCCTGAGGGTACCTGCTGCTTTGAGCACAACCTTTGTTCCCGAGAGTGACTTTATGAGGCTCTTCTATGAACAGTGGCAGGTCTTCAAATGGGGACAGCAGCCCTAAGCTCTCTCTGAATTCTGTGAACAGTGCTAGAGGGCGGAGGCCAGGGGCAGCAGGCTTGACTCAGACTGGGAATTTCAGGGGCCAACTGTCCTTTGAGCTCGTGTATATAAAAAAGATGGTCTCCTTAAGGGTGACCCATAAAACTGGGTCCTGGGGCAAGAGCAGGGTTAAGACCTTGGCTCTTGAATCAGTCTGAATAGGGTCGTAGTCCTAGTCCTTCCCTCCAGCAGGTGTAAGACCTGGGCCACCTCCCTTAGCGCATCCGTAAAACGCGGAAGTTACCCAGAGGGTAGGCAGGACTGGGTGCGTTAAGCTACCCCAAGCACCTAGCAGAGTTCCTGGCCTGTACTTAGTGCTCTAGAGGTGGCTTCTGGCTAGAAAGATCTGCAGAAGGACTGACCTCACCAAGCCCGGGACTTCTTCCAGCGGGGAACTCAGCCAAACAAGGATATAAGCCTTGAAGTCCTTGGTCCATGCTCCACCCACCGCCCACAGCCTTCCTCTGAGGCCTGGCCATGCCTACACTCACAGTGGGGATGGGGGTGGGGAAGGGGCAGCACTCCCCTACTTCCACGCTCCTTTATTCTGGTGTCGGTCTTGGCTCCCAGCTACCCTTCAACTCTGAAGAAATCAGGGTTTGTGCTTGTAGATCCCCGATGGAGGGGAGCACCGTGCGTGCGTTAGTGGGTAACTCTGTTACAGGGCAGTGTAGCTCATGGGCTAGGAAACACCGGATTTCAATGAGGACAGAAACGGGATTGAATCCCAGCTCTGCCGCCAGCCGCTGGTGCGAATCTCGACGAGGTTTCTCACGGGTTCCTCGCATCTTCCCGCAGCAGGAAGGTGGGAGTATTCATAGTGCTGAAGGTTCTTCTAAGAATTTAGTGCATACTACTTGTAAACCCCTAGTAAATATTAGCAATTTATTAATACTTTTTTTACAAATATATTTTAAGCAAATGTAGTGCTAAAAAGAGACCATGATGGGACGGAGGGGTTTTGGTCTACAGAAAAGAAAGCTCTAGCTTGTGATCCTTTGCCCACGTCCAGGGTGTGGCTTGGGCTCATTCTTATCTTAAGGAGGGTACGGAGTAAGGAGAGAAACGCCCTCAGCTGTAAGGAGGGAGGGACAAGTCACCCATTACTCACAGGGACTTGCCGCTTTGCTCAAAGCTCCTACTGTTGCTTGCAGTCAAGTTCTGCTTTCCACGACCATTGGCTGGCTGTTGACCAGGAATGGTTTTCTGGGGGCAAGACGTGCTGGTCTTCTGGGTGGCATATGGATTCGTTTCTCTTTCTCTTTTAAAATTATGCCTTTTAATTTTTAAAAAAGATTTTATTTAGTTAGTTGACAAAAAGAGAGAACAGGAGCAGAGGCAGAAGCAGGCTCCCTGCTGAGCAAGGACTCAAACCCAGGACTCAAACCCAGGACCCTGGGATTATGACCCAAGCCAAAGGCAGACGTTTAACCGACTGAGCCACCCAGGTGCCCCAGTGTCTCTTAATTTTTATTTATTTGGTATCCTCTCTATTTCTAAAAAAATAAAAATACAGCCTCCACCATGTTAGATCATGTAACTCTGCTTGAATTCTTCCAAGGCTTCTCATCCCACCTAGATCCTTGCAATCACCCACAGAAACCTGCAGGATCTGGCCTCTAACCCTTGCTCTCACTTCTTTTGCTCCCTGTCCTCTTAGTGGCTCAGCCCCAGCCAGCTGACTTGCTTGTAGTTCGGAGAATATGCTGAACAAATCTCCTGCAGGACCTTTGCACGTACTGTTTTCTTGCCTGTAATGCTTTCCCACAGGTGTCCTGGCTCCTTTTTTCACTTCCCCTAGAATTCTGCTCTGAGGTCATCTTACCAAAGAGGACTTTCCTGACAACCCCATCTAAACTAGTGCTGGCCCCCTGTCACTCTGTGCCCTTCACCCTGTTTATCTTTCTCTATAGCATTTGTCACCTCCTGAAAATATGGGCATTTGATTGTCCAGATTCTCCCACTAGAATACAAGCTCCCAGAGGGCAGAGATTTTTATTTTGTTCACTGCTGTAGACCCAGACTTCACGCTATCCTCACACACAGCGGGCCTCTGTAAATACAGAATGAATGAACATTGAGTGACAACGGATGTCTCCTGGGCTTGGAGGAGGGACTTCTGGAACCCCACTCCATGATGAGAGCCTTGAGGTGCCTGTGGTCAGTGCTGACTCACTCCATGGACGACAGGATCCAGGATGAGTGGGTGCCTCCTCCCACTGACTATTCTAAATGATGAATCTGGAACAAAGCTCATTAGAAGACAAAGTCAGCAGACAAGAGAATGAGCTCCCGATAGCCCATAGCCGGTCTTAGGTACTATGTATGCTCAATACACATTTGAATGAGAAGGAACAAAGACAAAAAGGGAAGAAATGGTCATGCAAAACCATGAGCTTGTGTTAGTTTTCCTTGCAAGAGGGCTGGAAAGAAGATGTCTTCGAATCAAGAGAGATCTTTCTGATGGCTCTTACATGATCTCCTTTCTCTCCAGTGTTTTAAACAATGTTGGGAAATCAGAGAGACCTTTATTCTGTATTAATCATGGTATGTCTTGAAAGATCAGGAAAATGTTTAATGCTCTTTTCACTGCTAAATCACGAATTTTCACTAAGATAAAAAGATGATATTTCACTTTTTTGCAGAGATGGATTTTATTTATTTATTTATTTAAAAAGATTTTATTTATTTATTTGACAGACAGAGATCACAAGTGGGCAGAGAGAGAGAGAGGGAGGAAGCAGGCTCCCTGCCGAGCAGGGAGCCTGATGCGGGGCTTGATCCCAGGACCCTGAGATCATGACCTGAGCCGAAGGCAGAGGCTTTAATCCACGGAGCCACCCGGATTTTTTTATTTTTATTTTTATGAAAAGGAAGTTCTTTTTGAAAGGAAAAAGAAGTCAAATAATATAGAAGAGAACAAGGAAGAACAAATGATCACTCGAGAGCTCATTCTCTGACAAAGAACACGGATAACGTGGTGGCAATTAACTTTTAGGACACGTCTTGGTGTGTATGTACAGCGTAGATGTGTGGATTCTCTGTTACTTGAAGGGTTCATATGCCACACTTTATAGAAGTTGCTTTCCTCATCCAATACTGTAGTTCAGGGACGCATTTTTACATCAAGATAGTAAATCTTTGACATCACGGTCAAATAGCCTCTCAGGGACTACTGGTGTTCCCTTACGGGGAGCCAGTTTCCTGCTGATAGGTGTTTCGGTTTTCCTAACTCTGCCGTTAGATGAGATGGTGTACGAGCCACTCCCTGGGCATGTTGCAGGCAGCCCTTGTCCCGGTGGATGCTTCCGTCGCGTGTGGCATTATCACTCTGGAAATCTGCCATCACCAGCAGCCCTGCTCGCCCTCTCCACACCCTTACCCAGAAAACACTGTCTTCAAGGAGCCCCAACACCCAGTTCCTAGTAGGTGGAGGTGAACTAGCTTACTTCTTGATTCCCAAGAAAAATTCAAAGATGCTTTTTTAAAAAAAGAAGACTGTATTTATTTATTTATTTGAGAGAGAGAGAGAGAGAAAGAGAGCACATGAGCAGGAGGGGCAGGGGCGTGGGGGAGGGAGAGCCTCAGGCAGACTCCACACCCAGCACGGAGCCAGACGCGAGGCTTGATCCTGCCACCCTGAGATCATGAGCTGAGCTGAAACCGAGAGTCCAACACTTACCCGACTAGGCACCCAGTTGTCCCCAAAGATGCTTTCATATTGTACCCGGCATGCATTATTTCTGCCTCTCTGGAATCCCTACCCTCACTTTCGGGTAACGGCAGTTTATGGAGACTCACCCCCCGCCCCCCCCGCCGGGTACCATCCAAGCGGACCGGGAGGCAGGTGGTCACGAAAACCCCGTGCACGGTTCCCCGAAACCGCCAGCTTTCATTTCTCCTCTTTCCCTTTGCCCTGCTGCCCCCCGCCCCCAGCCTCCAGGTCACAGGTCTGGAAGCTACTGGGACTCAAGCTTCTGACGACAGGTGCTGCTGGCAGAGGGGGCGGGGAGGGAGGGTGATGGGGCAGTAGGGTTGGTGGCTCAGGTTATAGAACCAGGTCACACCTGGGGGCTGGGCTGCTCTTTTGCGTCTCCATCCGTTGTCAGAAGAGCCATGGAAGGAGGTTCCTGAGGAATCCTGGTGGTCTTGTTTTGCAGAGTCTGGAAATGGACAGTGACATCTTCCTTAGGTCTGTCCCCAGCATGGGTGGATTAGGAGGTCCTGGGGGGGGGCGGGTACTGAGAGCTCGCTGTGGTCGTTTCTGCCGACACCAGGTACCGAAGGGTATGAGTGGTTCACCCCACGTCATCCAATGACAGGGAAAGTGAGGCAGGCTGGTGGGCAGGAAGGCAACTAGCCTGACCGCAGGTCCGGTCTGCCGCAGGCCTGTGTGGACACGTCCATGTGTGCTCGTTTCATTTACGGGCCCTTCTATCCTTCTCCTACTTCACGTGCAGGGAATAGGATGATGAGGGCTGCGAGGCGGAACGCCACTACGATCTGATGATATGGGCTGTGATTCATCTGTGGCTTGATTTCAAAGCTACGCTCCTTCCCCCGTACCGCACCGCCCATCAGTGGCACCCCAGGACAGCACGACTGTGCGCTCCATCTCTCTGGACAGAGCACCCTTCCCACCAAGGTGTCCTGCCCAGTCCCACGCGGGTCTCAACAGCACCCTTTGCTTTTCCGGCTGACATGTCATCTGAGAAGAACAATGTCAAAAGTCGGTGTTTTTCTGGAAAACTCTGGGTAAGTCTCCTTCCAGACGGCACTTGGCTCGGGGCACCCTTTTGGCTGCAATCCCGCAGAGTTTCATTTTCACTTTTTTATTGAAAAATCGAAATCTGGGGAATTAGAGCCTTTCCATATTGATTTTTCAGGGGCAAGTGAAAATTACATTTTGTACAGGACCAAGAAAGTGCCACCTTGAGCGGTGACAGAACGGACGTTGGTGTGACGCGCGGGCAGGGGCGCGAGGGGGCACACGGATGCCGTCTCTGGGTCACCTCTCGGAGTGGCCAAGCAACAGCTAATTTCGAGTCCACGTAAAATGACTTCAGGAGGTAAAATTTTATCTTGTTTTGTTTTCTGTTGAAAGGAAAGCGGAGGGACGAGACCGAGTGTGAGAAGAAAGAACTTCGGAAACCAGGAGTCTCCAGCGCCCCCTTTCCAGAGGTCCGGTCAGAGGGTCAGGCCATCCTTGGCCCCTCCCTGGAAGCCTGTCACTTTGGGGACGGTGGGGGGAGCCAACCAGAGCCCTGGCTCATGCGTTCACTTCCAGGCCCCGTGCGCTCAGGGCTCCGATCTTGCCCTGCTGACCTGCTATTCTGATGCCCTTTTGCAAACTACTTAGCTCCCGGAGCCTCAGTGTGCTCGTCTGTGAACTGGGGATCGTGATTAAAACAACTCTGTGAGGTTGCAGCGGGGGCGGGAAGACTGACTATTTGCTGACCAACCGGTGAATTCACACGGTGATGCGCGCGCGGGAAGCATCTGGGTCTGTCCTGGGCAGTGACCTTCTCCCTTTCCCTAGCGGGCCGAACCCCCACGGAGCTTGACGCATCACAGGCCTCCTGGCTCTCCGCGCAGGTGGACGTGTTAGCGGTAGGCACAGGCCTTCGGGGTCTTAGCTCCTTTTCCCTCCTCCGTCTGGATAAATGCCTCCTCGTTGGCTGTGGGTTATTCCCTGGCCAAGTTGCCCTCTGGCAAAGGACCTTCCTATCTGGAAGCAATTTGTTCTTTTCTTCTTTTTTTTTTTTTTTTTTTTTAAGATTTTATTTATTTATTTCACAGAGAGAGATCACAAGTAGGCAGAGAGGCAGGAAGAGAGAGAGAGGAGGAAGCAGGCTCCCCGCTGAGCAGAGAGCCCGATGCGGGACTCGATCCCAGAACCCTGAGATCATGACCCGAGCCGAAGGCAGCGGCTTAACCCACTGAGCCACCCAGGCGCCCTGTTCTTTTCTTCTTCGCCTCCTTCTCTTTCCCACCCTCTGGAGCACCTGTACCGTCTCCTGTCTCCTCCCTTTTCCATATGCCGGCTGATTGTTCACATGCACCGCGGCTCCTGAAGCAGTTCCCGTGGAAAACAGGCAGGTCGTCACAGGGCCCCAGGAGAGGGGCCTGGGGCTCTGAAATCACGGGTGGCCAGCCCCGGGGACCAGCAGGCCACATGAGGCAGGGCGTGCGGAGCCAAACCGCAGGACGCCTCTAGGTGTCTCCCAGGCACCCCGACTGCGAAGGTAACCCGCCCCGGCGTCCACAAACGTTTTGGCCAGATGTGCGGGCCTTGGAGGGAGGAGGCAGCCATGGCTTTGAAGATGAAAAGGGCTTGGGGTGCGCAAAGCAGCTTTGCTCCTGTGAGCGGTGGGTGTGGCTCTGCCCCCGCCCAGTCTCCCCACGGAAGGCCATGGAAGGTGAACCCAGCTGGAAATGCCAAGTGCAAGTAAGAGCAACCAACGGATGCCAGGCTGGGAGGCAGGGAGGGCTGGGCGCCTGGGCCGCGGGGAGCTCTCTGCCACGGGTGCTCCCCCAACCTGCCCCGAGTGCAACAACTGGACATGGCATGTGACGGGCGCTGCGGACGGATCGGGTTTCTCCCATGCAGCTGTGCTATCTGGCACACAGGTGTTGCTTCTGTGTTTGCCAGCTGCTCGGCTGCGCCCAGCTTCTCTGCAGGGGTGGGGGAGGGGGAAGCCCGCATACTTGTTGCTGCCCAAGGCCAGGAGGGGGCTGGGAATCCCTGCCACCAGACCAAGGGCTGGGGGTTTGAGTGGGTGCTTGGGCTGTCCCGGGACCTGTCTCTGGGACAGGGGCTGTGGCTGGGTGGCAGAGGGCATAGGACACGTGGGGAGCCTCCAGCAAGCTGGCCACGGCCCCCAGGAAGATCGGTTGGGGAAAGAAAACCCTGGGGGAGTAGGGCCCTGAGCTTCTGAATCAGGAAGAGCCAAGTTGAGGTCTCACCTCCTCCTCTGACTCATCGTGAGGTCTCAGCCAAATTTCTCCCTACTGGGGCCTCAGTTTCCCAGGGACCCGGGGACCCTGCCATGCAGTCGTGACCATGCACCTCAGGGCGAATGATCAGGTCCCTGGACCACCAGTGTCCAACACAGCTCTTTGCCCCTCCCTAGCCAGGAAGAGGGCTGGCCATTCTGAAAACTACAGTCATCGAGGAGAAGCGAAGCAGGGGAGTTTGGATGTGGCCCCCTTGTTCCGGCCGGCTGGGTCAAGCCTTCTTTCTTCCCTTCCCAGCACTTCCTACCAGAGATTCTGCACTTCTGTGACTTGCAGGTGAGGTGTCTCTCTGGAAGCCGTGGACTGTGTCCACCTCGCCCACCATCCTGTCTCCAGCACTTTCTCTGCACTTAGAAAGGCTTAGTAAACATCTGTGCGGGACTGAGTGAGCGGCATGGGGGGGGGGGGGATGGGCAGGAGGGGGTCCTCACTGCCTCTGCCCTGCCCATCCCCGTTTTGAGGACGGAGATGTGCACATTCAAAGGATGAGCGGTGGCCCCAGTTTCACTCCTCAGCCTCAGATCTGTCCTTCCATTCTCTCCCAAACTTCACCTTAGCTCTCCTACCCTCTTGGCCACCTGCTTCCAGCTTCGTGCCTCTGCCTTGTCTTCTCCTCCTACTTCCCCTCTCTGTTCACAGCTCCATCCGCCCTGCCCATCTCTCCTGAGGCTGGGAGACAGGACTGTCCTGGTTAGGACACTGTTGCAGGAAGAGGAGAGCCCCAGGAGTCTGGGACAGGCACCATGCAGGCTCCATGCTTAGAACATGGGGGTCAGGGCGCCTGGGTGGCTCAGTGGGTTAAGCCACTGCCTTCGGCTCAGGTCATGATCTCAGGGTCCTGGGATCGAGTCCCGCATCGGGCTCTCTGCTCAGCAGGGAGCCTGCTTCCTCCTCTCTCTCTCTCTGCCTGCCTCTCTGCCTACTTGTGATCTCTCTGTCAAATAAATAAATAAAAAAAAAAAAAAAAAAAAAAAAAAAAAAAAAAAAAAAAAAGAACATGGGGGTCATGGCTGTCTCTCGGGGTGTGCTTTTTGGAGATTGCAGTGAGCGTCCTCTGTTCTATGTCCCTCTCATGCCTATTAAAAAAAAAAAAAATACCACCCCAGCCCCTTCTCTTTCAAGGAGTTTGTTCCCCCTTGAGCTAGGCTGGGCAGCTGGGAGTGCCGGTCCCCAGGCTGTCCCTCCACTGGGCATCATGCTCGCCCCGCCCCGTGCGTCCTAAGCTCTGGGTCTCTCCCAGAAGGGATTCCCCCCTCTCAACTACCCCTCTACAGTCACTGTCCACGTCCAGCTTCTTTTTCCTTCTGGCGAGGGGAGAAAGTAGGAACCAGAGGCTGTGCCAAGCTCTTATAATCTGCACACTGCTGAGGCTCATGTGACTTCTCTCCCCACTTTACGGATGAGAAAACTGAGGCACAGAGACTGTGAAGTTCTCCCAGCATCGCGCAGTTGGTAGATGGCAGAGTGGGGGTACCGATGCTGGTCCGTGGGACGCCGCCTCTTCCTCTGCTCTCTTCGTGTGGTTCAGCGTCACTAAACAACCGTACACACACATCTGTGTGCAGGAATATGGCACGGGGTGGGGCCCTGTGTCCCTTTTTTTTCATCCAACTGGTAGGCACCGAGCCCCTACTGTGTCCCAGGCCCGGCTCTCAGGAGACAAAATGGGAAGCCGGATTGACAGAGTCTCCCCCACGGAGGGCTCCTAACACTGTGGAGAAGCAAACGCAACACGGGAAGGAAGGAAAAGCGCACACGGACAGACTCCGTTCGCTCTTGGCCGTGGCCAGCCAGTGGCCCACGCAATGACCCTGCTTCTGTTTGGGTCTGTGTTTTTCCCGGTGCCCGCCGGATTGTCTCAGTGACCCTCACACAGCACTCCACCCCGGGATGGAAAATCACTTGTTGAAAACATAAACAGAGCATTTAATCCTCGGCAAGACACAGACCGCCCATCTCCATTCTCCTTCCTCCTGCCCTTCCTCTGATTCTGTTCATGAGACACGATCTCCGTGTTTTCCTCCGCTTTTTTGCTTTGCTCTCGAAAACAGACCGACCAGCTCCCACAAGCCCGTGACTCAATCCAGGTGGGATCTCTCTGTGTCACAGGCTGCAAAGCCCCTTTGGGGCTGTGACAAAACACAGAGAAGGGAGAAGTGTGTGGGGAGGACAACTCCAGGCCTCCCAGCCTGTCCCTTCTCCGCCACCCAAACTGATTTCTGACGGGGTAGAACAAAGCGCCCTCATCACCGTCACCCAAGAGAAGTGACAGAGAGTCCTTTCCTGCCTGATTCTGAAACGCCCCCCAGAGTTCCCTTGGGCAGGTCAGTGATAGATCACTATTGATTTTGGTTCTTTCCAAGGTAGGAGCTAGCAAGACGGACCCAAGATACTTCGCCCCATTTCCTATTAATGAGGTTCTTGGGGTCCTGTGGGCTACGTAAAATAAACAGTGGGCTGTTTCCTGCAGAATCTCAGAAAGGAGCAGTGGCTTCCAGTCCTGTCTTCCTCAGGGGACATGAGGCCAGGTCTGGCCCCCACGGGCAGACACATGTGGTCCCCCAACACTCAGGCACCACAAGGACCCGGAGAGACCAAAGCCATTCCTTCACAGCAAGAGGCTGGGTTTGCGGAGTCCTGATTTCCAAGCCGCCAGTCCTCGGGACCAGGAGAAGGTGAGGCTTCTGGGGCTGGACCCTGTGGTGAGCTTCGCTGACCAGGGCTGCCCCATGTAAAACTAAAGTCTACCCCCCGCCCCGGCTGGTTGCGCCCACAAGATACAAAACGACTGGTTGAATTGTTTTGTTTCCCACGCCTCTGAGGGGCTGTTTTGGCTTTTAGGCACAGCCTTCATTTTGGCACCTGTCTCTCCTTCCTGGCTAGCGATATTTCTATCCTAGAAGCCTCAGTGTCCACATCTACAAATGGGACTTCCCTCGGAGGACACGTGAACTTCCCGTAAGTGTCACACTGGGTCGTCTGTCCCAGCACTTCCATCACTGTTGCCTACCATTTCCCCGTAACTCTGGGCGCTACTTGGCTCTTGGTGACTTCGCAGATGGGGGTGAGGATGGGATGGGGTTCTCATGTCTTAAGACAGGAAGGGTTCGTGGCCGGGGATCTAACACAGGTGACTGTATACTCTGGGCTCAGCTCAAGTTCAAGAAACCATCTGTTTTCATCTTACTGTATTTTTCCTTCCTTTTCCCTCTGTTCCTGTGTTTGGTTTGTTAAATTCCACATGGTAGTGGAATCATATGGTATTTTTCTTTCTCTGACCGCCTTATTTCACTCAGCATAATACCCTCAGGTTCCAGCCACATCACTGAAAATGGGAAGATTTCATCCTTTTTGAAGGCTGAATAATAGTCCATTATATATATATATATTTCATATTTTAAGTCATATATATATGTGTATATATCTCTATATATGTACACCACAGCTTCTTTTCTTCTTTATCCATTCATCTGTCAATGGACATCTGGGCTCTTTCCACAGTTTGGCTATTGTGGACATTGTTGCTATGAACATGGGGGTTCACGTGCCCCTTTGAATCACTACATTTGTATCATTGGGGTGAGTACCCAGTAGTGTGATTGCCGGGTTATAGGATAGCTCTATTTTCAACTTTTTGAGGATCCTCCGTGCTGTGTTCCACAGGGACTGCACCAGCTTGCCTTCGCGCCAGCAGTGGAGGAGGGTTCCCCTTTGTCCGCACCCTCGCCAGCATCTGTCGTTTCCTGACTTGTTCCTTTCAGCCATTCTGGAGGTCTCTGGAGATTTCTTTCTGCCTGGGAAAGTTAAGAGGGTCTGCTGTCTCTGGAAATAGAGGCAGAATAGATTTATCTTCGATTGCCGGTGATAGACAGATCTGCATTATTATCAGTATTATTTTCATAGTATTCAGTCTCTCTGAGAGTTGCCACAGATACCAGGAATTTCCTTTGGCTCAATCAAAATTGATCCCAAGCCTATCATTTTGACTCTTTGTTCTGGGCCCACTCTAGCTACAAGGTATCCGCTCCCCACTCCTCCCCGTGGATGTCCCTGGGTGCTGGGAGACAGTCACCAGATGTCTTGAGAAACCACGTTCTCTGCCCCAGGAAGGCTGTCACCCACCGGGTCCAAGCGACGTAGAGAGGACTTGCCAGGTTGACCCTGACCCAGGACTCTTCGTCGCGGGGAGAAGGCATCTCTCTGACTCTGGGCGCGCTGAGCAGACTTCCTGCTCGCTTTCCTCATTGCCAAGGATGGAGAACGGATCCCACCATCCTTCAGGCCTGGGTTCTCAGCTCCCTCTCTGGAATTCTGGGGAAAGGTTCGACCAGGGTGAACGTATTCGGCAGTGACGTGAACACAGGGTGACAGAAATGGGTGCGGGCCCTTGTGAGCCACGGTCCAGCCTCCATCCTTTGCGTGGGTTCAAGGACCAGATTTCATCCTCCTGAGTCCTGTCAGTTTTGGGGGGTGGCAGATCGTGTTCTCCAAGTGTCCCTGAGGAGATCCCTCAAAGAGAACGAGGCTGCTGAACCAGGGAGCTCACCGTTCACAGAGGAGCCGTTCTCACCGGAGGGGACAGTGGCTGCCCAGCCCCAGGGGACTGGAGGTCAGGGACCCTGGAAACACCTCATTTTTTCATGTTCTCTTCTTCCCACGCTCATGACTTAAATCACACCTTCCTGCTGAGACTGTGACGCGTGCCCCTTCCAGGTCACCCCATTTCCGTTCTTCCGAATCTACCCTTCCAACGGGTCAAACGAATTTTCTTAAAGTTTCCTTCCTCCCGTGACCATTTCTGACCCTCTGTGAGGATTAAGAGGGATTCCCTGTGGGGGAGGGGTATTCTGTAGCTAAAACAAAATTAAAGAGTTTCTTTACAGCAGGACTTTTTGGAGCCTTAAGATGCTAATAAGCATTGCAAATTTTCAAGCATTTCCCCCAAATTTACTTGACTGGGATCCTGGCAGGAAACAGATGGCTCATTCAAAGGAGTAATTGCGGGGACTATTAGCAAAAGTGTGAACAGATTAAGGAAACCAACGAGGGGATGATGGAGCACCCAGGGCCTAGCAACGAGGAAACGGGATGGGGTAAGAGCGTGGGGACAGGGATGGGCGCGGGGAGACCCCCCTAGAGGAGCTGAGACCTCCCGGAGAGGGACTGGTCGCCATGGGGAGGAGCCGAGGAACTTCGTACCGGCCTTTCTCCTCCCCCCTTCCAGCCTCCTGTCAGTCCTCACACCCCCTGAACCCAACCCAAAGCGGACGAGCCCAGGAGTCCACCCTACGGTTCCTAGAGGTCAGCGCTCCAGGGAACAGAGGGAGACAGAGAAGCGGGGGACATCCGGCACTCCTTCCCCGCCCCCCCAGGGCCCACCTGCTCGCATCTGGTAGAACACTATGCTTTCTAGAACCCCACCTCGCTGAGGTGACAACATCAGGGGCGCCCCTTGGGCTAGGTGTCTGCGTCCCCCTGTTTCCCGCTCACCGCCCAGCCCCCCAGCGTCTTCGCCCCGCCCACTCCGCATCCACGTGGCCTCGGGGGCGTGTTCTCGGCTGTTGTGGCCCAGGGTTGGCCTCACGTGGGGGATCCCCTTGACTGTAACCCCTTGGGTCAAGCTCTCCCATTTCCCTTTCCCTCTTAGGGACTTGCTTGGTCTCCGCAGATCAAAGTTCCTTCTTACTGCCCTTGGTGATGGGGCCACAGTTCCCAAATTAGAACGGACACTGTCCGAGGAAGGGTTTTGTGTGGCTCCCAGAAGCCGGGGGCCAGCTTAGAGATGCCCTTGAAGCGCCCCTCAATACCAGAAGCCTGCGCTGGTTTCGCGACTGACGGGGACAGAGCACTTGAGATCGGGGCTGTCCTGGGAAACTCAGAAGCTTGGGCTGTGGGCTTTCTGCATTTTGGGTGTGGGTTGCTGATTTCGGACTCCCACTCAGTGCCTGGATCCCACTTCATCTTCACGGATGTCACGTGTTTTCTCTGAAAACCTCTGCGACCCTCGAATCCATACACGCTTGCCATCCGCCCCCTGCCCCGAGCGGTCCCAGCAGCCTGAGCCGCAGCAGGTGTCTGGGGGCGCAGTGAGAAGGATCCAGTAGTGGCGCTTGGAGAAGGGAAACCATCTCTGTTGCTGGAGTTTATTACTTCGTGGAAGCCAGGACAAGGCGGTGTCTCCCCAGCCACGGTCAGGGAGATCCGCTTGTGCTGGGAGATGGTGGTGGTGGCGGGGGACAGGGAGGCTGGCTCTGGGAGCCTGCTGGGGTGCAGGGGGCAATGGAGGTGCTGCCTCCCGGGCAGCAGGTGAGCCTTGCTGCCCTCTCACCGTCCCTGTGCTCCACGCCGTCTGTCCTCTTGCGCAAATTAGTTTAACTGGACCGAGGGCCACATAACCTCCGGCCACCACCTCCCTGTTCAGCAAGAGGTTCTTTGGGGGACAGACAGTGGGACACTAGCAGGGAATGGAGACGCTGGGATGTCGTTTCCTCTCTCCTGACAAGCTGGGTCCGTATTCCGCCGTGTCCTGAGCTCTCCTCCCTCACCGACCGGCGGGTGTGCCAGGGTTACTTATCTGGGGTCTAAAAACCGGACCAGCCCCTCCCACAGAAGGGCTCCTTCCACGTGAGCCCCAGCGGCAAGGTTTAGATTTTTAAGGGAGTCCGTGAAAATCATCGCATCCCCTGCAGCATCAAGTTCTAACGAGATTTTAGGGCCTCCGCGGTCCCAGGAAGTTCAGGCTCTCGATGAGGCTGAGGAAGACCCTTTGCTTTGCAGTACAGTGACAGTGTGTGTGGGTGGCTGGTGGGGGCTGGTGTGCGGGGGGGGGGGGGGTGGGGGGGTGGGGTGGTGGCGGGGGGTGGGGGACAAGCCTACCGTAGAATTACCGTTAGAGCCGCAAGGACTGATTTCCAACAGTGACACTCAAAAAATGCGTCCCTGCTTTTCCTTCTCTTTAAACGCTTCCCCTTTCACAGGGTCTGAGAAGAAATAGGACCCTCTGGGGGAGGGCTGCCTTCCTCACCTGGGAGAGGGGCCACCTGGGAGTGCAAAGAGCCTTCCTACCCCACGTGGTCCCTCTCCCGTGGCCTCCAGTCAGGAACCTTCCACAGCGCAGGGAGAGGAGAGGGAAGGGAGGCAGGTGTTTTCCCGTGCCCCCCCCCCTCACCACAGGGGTCTGCACAAACCCGGGGTCCTCTCCACCGAGCCTCATGGACGGGGAGCCCCTGGGTGAGCAGTATGGCCCATTGGACTCCTCCCTGTCTCTGGGGCAGGAAACCCCCAGAACCAGCAGGTTTCAGCGGGAGCGAGGCTTCCCGGAGTCACTCCCTGTAGAGCCTCTTTCCTTCCTTGTTAAAGCACAAGGAGCTCAAGACCTGAGGAGCCTGGTGGGCTCCTGCTCCCAGTCTGGGGAACAGCAGAATGACCTTTTCTGGAGGGGATGCTGTCCCTCAGGGCCGGTCCTGTCCCCATCTCCAGGGAGAGATGCGCCTCTACCCTGGAGTGGCCCCCTCTCCTCTCTCCCCCCTTCCACCTCCTAGTCCTTAGGCCAAGCCTGGCTCCCCAGCACCGGGCCTGCCCCCTTCATCCCTTCCGAGGAGCTGTAGCGCCAGTGCTGGAAGTCAGGACAAGGCCCACGGCCTCATTTCCGTCTGGAGCCCTGCGTCGGCTCTTCCCTCGGTGTCCTGTCTTACCTCATTGTGCGGTGGTTTTGTGCAAGATGGCAGGACAGTGGCTGGGAGACTCTATGCCCATTCCTTTCCAGCTGAATGCATGTTTCGAATGTCAGCCACATACGAGGCACTGAGCTCCCAGCTTTAGGGGACCCCGAATGAGTAAGATATATAGTTCCTGCTTTCCAGGAGTTCATACATTTAGAGGGGCTAATAAAGCGCATAGTACCCCAGGCAAGGCAGACCAGGGTAAGTGATCGTGGAGATAATGAGTCCCAGCTCTGGGGAGATAGGCCGGAGCCAGCCTAGGCAGGGGGCTGTGGCCATGGGGTCAAGGACAGACTCTGCAAAAGAAATAGGTCGGGATGGCCCAGGTGTCCTAGCAGCGGCCACTCTCTTGCGGGAGCGCCCTAAGGCAATACCTAGGGACTGAACATTTGATGTCCTTTAATTCTGCCATCTTCCATTCCCCCCACCCCCACCGCGCCGCCACCTCCTGACTTGTTCCTGCTCATCACAGCCCAGACGACAGGATGGGCACCAGGTCCGTCTGGGGAGCCCAGGGTATGATAATCTCCAAATGGGAGATGGGACCTCAGGCTCTCTTCCTCAAAGCTGGACTAGTCGGGAGTTCTTGACTCTAGGCGCTAAGTGAAATGGAGTTCCTTCAGAATGTCAGTTTTCCCCGGGGAACACCCGTGATCCTGCAGAAGCCCTTGACAATGGGAGAAGCACAAGTTAAGAAACAAGAGCTTCTTCTTACTCCTTTTTTGATGGGATCATCCTTCTCTCCCCGACAAGTACACTGATGCAGGTGAGACCGCGTCCTGTGTCTTCTGTAGCGATGCGGCTTCTCACGTCCTCCCTCTGGTCTCTCTTTAATTGACAAGGAATCTCGACACAGCCAATCGCCCAACGTGGGGCAGAGAGACAGCGCCTATCATGGTGCCTCCTTCCCCCCAGCCCGAGGCTGGCAAGACTGGACTGGGTCTCTCGGCTCCTCCCCCGCCGGGCCGCACTCGGCCGCAGCTCACAAAGGCGTGCACTGTAGTCCCCGGGCAGATGGGTGTGCCCGATAGGCACCTCTCACACTTAGCACTTTGTGCAGCTCCGGGGGAAGGCGGTCGCTCTCCCTGCAGACGCCTGGCAGGTAGAATCAATAGCCGCACGGTCTCCTGAGATGGGTGCCTTGGTTCATTCCAGCCACTCTGGAGCCTCCCCACTCAGCCCTGCCAAGTGTTTCTCCTGCAGGGGCCAGGTCAGGGCCGCCCGTGGGCAGGGAGGGGCTCAGGAGGGATTTCAGTGTCGCGGCCCTGACAAAGGGACCCAAAAGAGCCGAGGGCGGAGTCCTAACCCTCCCCTGTTATGCCAGACTTTGTGATTAAAAAGCAAGGAGGCGGGGGAATAAAAGCCCATGGATGTGGAAAAACCCATGGAAGGCTTTGATTTAGGTATATAAGCGTGAGAGTGTGCACGCCTGCGTGTGCGTGCGTGCACGTACGTGTGTGTAATTGATAGACACCATTACTTCGGGGGCAGGTGTAGAGCATAATGATCTGGTATCTGCGTAGCTTCCGAAACGATCGCCACAAGAAGTCTAGTTAACCTTCATCACCACACAGAGTTCTGATTCCCGCCCCCCTTGGGATGAGTGATGTGTTTTATTTTGATTAGTTGGCTGAGAACTATTGACCAGAAGGAGATTAACGTCTTCGCTGGGAAATGTCTGTTAGCTAGATGGGAAGGAGGGTGCGTGTGAATGTATCCAGGGCTCAGCGTGCCTGGCCTCTCCCGTTCCGGGGTGCTGTGACATTCTGAGCTGCTCCCCACACTTCTCTCCCACCTGTACCTGCCCACGTGCTCCAAAAAGTACACGGCAGTCGCTTCTACGTTATGTAAGAACATGTATGATCGTACATTCTTTCTACCAATATCCATCCCACGTGTAAACCCAACATCGTTTTGGAATCCTTCACATTTAAAAAGCCGAGTAAAACCACCCTGCTTTTGGAAAAGCTCAGCGTTTCTCCTGTGATCACAGGGTCCTTTGGCCCACAGGTGTCATGGCCCCTGGGCCCCGGGGTGTCCCTCTTCCAGGAGGGAGTGATGACCTTGCCTGCTGTTAGTGTGACAGGCCTGAGATGTCCCGGTCCCAGTCAGCTGGGGCAGGCATAGCAGAATGTCACAGACGGGGCGGCTGCCACAGCACAAGTGTGCTTTCTCACAGTTCCGGAAGCTGCAAGTCCACAGTCCAACCCGGAACGTGGTGGAGTCCTGGTGAGAGCCACTTCCGGGCTTAGGGATGGCCGCTTTCTCACGGTGTCCTCACAGGGCGGGGAGAGAGAGAGAACCAGATTCCCTGGGGTCTCCTCTTAGAAAGACACGTATCCCAGGGGCACCTGGGTGGCTCAGTGTGTTAAGCCTCTGCCTTTGGCTCAGGTCATGATCTCAGGGTCCTGGGATCGAGCCCCACATTGGGCACTCTGCTCAGCAGGGAGCCTGCTCCCCTCGCCCCCCCACCCCGCCTGCTGCTCTGCCTACTTGTGATCCTTCTTTCTCTCTCTGTCAAATAAATAAATAAATAAAATATTAAAATCTTAAAAAAAAAAAAAAAAAAAGAAAGAAAGAAAGACATGGATCCCATCATGAGGGCCCCAACCATAACGACTCTGTGGAAACCGAGTCACCCCTCAAAGACCCCTCATTCCAAACCATCATTTTGGGGACTTCAAAATATGAATTGTGGGGAGGCACAATTCAGTCCATAGATGCAAGTTTTGTGTGTGTGTGTGTGTGTGTTTAGGAGAGAGAGAGAGCACAAGTAAGAGGGAGACGGAGACTTAGGAAGACGTTGCTCTGAGCACAGAGCCTGACACAGGGGCTCGATCCTATGACTCTGAGATCAGGACCGGGGCCAAATCTAAGAATCGGACTCCCACCCCACTGAACCTCCCCACCCCAGGCGCCCCGGTTGTATGTGTTTTAATGTTGCTCCAGTGGGAGTGAAAAACACAGGAGCCAACTTGCCAAAGTCCCTTTGGTGTGCAAATCCCCAAAGGAGCAATATGCGGGCAACGTGAGGTTCCTTTCCAAACCCCGTGCCTCCCCCACACAGGACCTCCCTGCATCTTCACTGAGCGGGTCTGCTTGTCCTCAGCTCAAATGAGGCCCCGAGTTTCACCGGAGCTGAGGGGTCTGAAGTCCCTTCTGAAGCGGGAGTGGCGTTTCCTGCAGAGCTCCACGTGTCTCTCCTTCCCAGACTGTGCTTCTGGAGCCTCCTCTCCGGATGGGAGGCGGAGATGCGGGCAGGAGAAAAGTGGAAATTGATGGACAAGGAGAGCTGTGCTGGGGACCACGTCACGTGCTGGGTTGTGGGGCGAGGCTCCTGGTGGCTCGGGGGGACAGAATGATTTGCTGGGGACAACTTTGTCCTCCTTGCTTGGCTGGCCTCGACCCAAGTTGCTTTGCTCCTGAGGGCCTGGAAACAGAACTCCAGGGTCAGAGGTGGCAAGGCTCAGGTGGGTGGGCACCTGTCCTCAGCCCACAAGGGGTCCCTGGGCCCGCTCGGCCACCTCCTCCCTCAGTTACCGCACTGCCTTCCTCTGAGGCTTTCTTCTTCCCTCCAGCCAGAGGAGGTCACTTACGACACATTCGCTGCTGGTTCCCAAAGGAGTCTCCCCTGAATGCTCTTGGCAACGGTTCTGGCCTCTGCTTGCTGTTTTTAGAAACAGCAAAAACAACATAAAAGGACTCCGCTTCTCCGATAAGGGGCCTCCTGATAAACGGCTTCCTACCACTGCAGCTGTGATGAGGGGCTCTACTCATGCCCCAGGGAGGTGCGGGCTTTGGGGTCACCCCCTCCCCTGCCAACAGCAGCTCCCCCTTCATATCATTCCCTCTGCCAGCCCTGCCTAGGCTCCCTGCTACCTCATGGCCCAAATCAGCATATACACACCTGCATCTGCCAACCCATACTTTATGTGTGTGTGTGTGTACCTAGCTCTGTCTATGCGGGCCAATGTGTACATTGCACGGGTCCAGGTCCACATCCGTATGGGCCGACGTATACGTTGTCCGTGTCCGGGTCCACGTCCATATGGGCAGATATGTACATTACACAGGTTTGTGTATCTCTAAACAGTCTGATCTGTACATTAAACATCTACACACGCAGACGTACACACCCACGTACGTATACATACGTGCATGTGTATGGATACACCTACCTTTATCCATGTCTGCCGTGCACCCTGGCCCTGGGCTAAACCCTTTGCTTGTATTATCCGCACGCCAACTCTCTGAAGCAGGGACTGGCCAGTCCCCGGGGGAGGAGGCTGGGGGAAGGCATGGGTCGGCTGCCCAGCGGCCGCGGCTGGGTGGCAGTGGAGCAGGGACGGAATCCAGCGCTCGCCCCCTGCAAGGACTGTGTTCCACTCCGTGCGAGGCCTCAGCCTTTCCCGGGCCAGGAGGCCCACGGGATGACAGCCCTCCCACGGTGCAGTGTGCTCCCCCCGGGAAGGTGCTGGCGTGGATTCCCTTTGGGGCCAACCAATGGGGCTGAGCTCTCGCTCTTTTTCCTAAACCTGCACTTTTCCCTTCATACTTCCCAATGTTATCCAAACAAACAAAAAGCACGGCTGATGGTGCCCCGGGCTTACTCTGACTTAATATATAGAGCGCGCATATTCCTCAGGAACCCATTAGGTTAATCAGGTGCAGGCTGTAGACCACGGCTGAGGAAGGGCCGGGGCCACCGCGGCCCCACCGCGGCCCGGGTTCATCCACAGTTCACATGGCAGAAACGAGTGAGTCACTTGTCCGTGGCACAGCCAGGGCTGGGTTACCCCGCGGCTTCCTTCCTTAAATGGACAGAGATTCCAACTGCTGTGCGAATAACAAAGACCGTAATGTCCCACTGGCCAGCGGAGAGCAGGCCGGGGAGCAAAGGAGCCGGGGCAGCTGCTTTGTTCCAGCCAGCCGACGGCTGCGATCCGAGCCCCGCTCAGCTGTCACGGGCAGACCCGCTGGGGTCCGGCCCAGAGCACAGATGGCCCCAGGCCAGGGGTCCCACCCTTGGAAAAGCGCAGGCGGAATCTGTGTCCTGCGAACAGGGCTCCCCCCGGGGTGCCCGGCGGCCCGCTCCCTGCCCCGGGAAGGGCTGCGCTTTTGCTTGAAGGGGCCCCGCGTTCCTGGCACAGGAGCCCTCCTGCCCTACCCAGGCCTCGCTGCCTTTTCGATCTTGGTTCTCCGGATGCGTCTATCTTCTGGAACACTGGCTAAGTGTTGGATTATTATTAAATGTTAAATGTATTAAAGTAATCACGGTGCAGTGTGCTCCCTTAATTAAGCAGCGGCACGGGAATACAAAACATCACCGCCACGCCGACTGCGGATTCCTGCCTGCGTGAGCTCGGAGGCTGTGAAGAGCCCAGCTTCCGCGTTCACGATCATCACCTCTAAGAAGGCTCCATTCTTCTTAAAAAGGAGGCAATCAGTGCGTCGCAGGAGAAGTGCGACAAAGAGAACCGGGAGAGCAGTGTGGAGGTCAAAGACACGAGTTCGGGGACCTGCGTGTGGAGCGTCCAGTGCCGACCCTGTCTCTTTCATGCGGGACCCTGGCAGGTCCCTGACGTGAACCGGGCCTCAGCCTTCTCATCCGTGAAGTGGGAACCGTACCCCCGAGAGTCCCAGGGTGACGAATGCGGAAAACCCCGCTGTCAGTGAGAGCTCAGGGATGCAGAGTTCCACTCCCCCTTCCCCACCCCACTCTGGCCTGATTGACATTTTCCAGCGCTGGTGCAAACAGCGCTTGGATAGACCTTGGCAGATCATTGAAGGCAAGTGGGCTGCCCAGGGGAATTTGCTGCAATCCTAAGGCTTCCCCGTATTCACAGAACTGATTGTGTCGAGGCTGATGGAGCCCTTGGTCCCCGTCCAGGCTGCGGAGACACGGAGGACCTCTTTTCATGCTTGTGACGGGCTGGGTTTGGTGAGATTCTTTGATGAGCCTTTTTGTCTATTTCAATGGGGTCAGTGTCCCTTTCCTAGAATGGGAATGGGGTCAGTGTCCCTGCCCTAGAAACATCGCCTCCCCATCTCTGCCCCTTAAAGAGGCTGCTGTGTTGTTGCTGTTGCTGTTTTATCGAAACTTTCTTTAAATTGACCTCCTTTCTCCATAGTGTATGCTAAAACCCTGGGGCCCAGTCAAAATTCTGAGAGGAGCCCTAATGTCTTTGGTCAAATGCCAAATAAACATCTCTCCTGCTGGGAGACAGACCCAGAGCCCTGCAGAGCACGGGAACACTGACCACTGTGCTCTCTGCCGGTGGAAAGAATGCCAGCAGGGCAAGGGAGGGTGCTGCCTGTTCCAGCCCCAGCTCCCTGCTCTCAGGCTCCCTGTCCTGCAAGGCGCTCGCTGGCCTCTGGCTTAGCCATTGGTCCAGGATCAACAAACATGTTGACTTACAGTAAGCCCTCTTGGCTCCCCAGGTCTCTGCTCCCGCCCAGTGCCCAGAGCTACTACATGGGATTAAAATGTGGCTGAGAACCAAATGAAGGCCTTGTGGTTTGAGCCTAAGGAGCATGACCAGACATTCCTGGAGGCTTGTGGGCCTACAGTGGCTAAAAGTGTCCGGTGTGCTCATAGTTATTTCTTGACACAGATTTCATCTTCTGTGATGGCCTCCCAAATAAGGATCGGGAGCCTTAAGGTCCCACTGTGACGAGGCCCTTGAGAAAGAGAGAGACGGTGATCTGTGGGAGCAGAAACCAAAATGTTAGATGTTGTATCTCTGCTGGGGGGGATGATGTTGATGATGATGGTGATGATGGTTTTTGCTTAGCAGTATTTCTAAATTCTCCCTAGTGCTCACGTGTCATCCTTGTAACAAAAAAGAAGCTAAAAATCTATGTTTTAAAAGGAAGATGACTCAAACGGTAGCCTGGAAATTCACCACTCCTTCCTCCGGGATAAGCCAGAGGCTGACAGTTTTCCCTTTTTTCAGGTATAAACCACTGTTTGCTCGGTGTGAGTTGGTGAGTGCTATTGACAAGGCTATTTTAAACAAACAAGCTTATTTTGGAAGGTTGTGATAGACTTGGAGGGAATTACCGGATTTGAGTTGGGCCATGTCTTGGACACAGTGCCTGTTGTGATGGACAAGAGAAGAAATGGCCTCTTTGGCTGGGAGGAAGGAGGATCAAGCCTCTTTAGGTTAACAGTGGATTCAAGTGATTCACTTTTTTATATGTCAATTAAAGCAAGCACTCCCTAAAAAAAAAGGCTAAGCATGGATCAGATCTCTCTTTAGACTTCTCTTCTCAAGGCTCTTTGGTTCAGGAAAGAGTGTGACTTGATTAGTCTTGCAAGTGTGCTGAGATGGTTTTGGAGGATGGCTAACTCGTTTTTCGGGGCTCCAAGGCAATATCTGTGTCATAAAAGAGATGCACTGGTGTAAATTCTACAGAAGCTGCAGCCCTGGGCCAGATACTGAGATCTCATGCGATGGGAGTGCAAAGGTGTTCGGGGACGAGCCCTGAAGCCCGGAGAAGGTGGAACCCACATGTTCTCTGTGCTCGCCGTCAGGACGTGCAGTGGCTACTTTCAGAGCCATCACTTTCTCTCTGCCCATGAGTAATGGGACTTGCTGAGCCAGTGCTACGAGGGCTTTCTGTCTGCTTCCCCAGGCCCCAGAGAGATGCCGGCTCACCAGTGCCAAGGACCTGTGTGCCCAGGATCCTGGTGTCGTGGGCTGCTGGTACCATAGGCCCGGCCAGCAGCCGTGGGATGCCAGCTCTCAACAGAGCAGATAAGGTTGATGGACTCTGGCTCTGGGCAGGCTGGGTGAGCCCTCTGTTTTGAAAAGGCTTAAGAGGTATTGGGAGAATTTGGCAAGGTTCAAGCTGTGGAGAATCGGTGCTTCTCCTCCCGCTTGGATTGGGTAAAAAGGCCAGTGCCAGGATGATAAATCAATAGACTACCAGAACATTCTGGGGGTAACTTGGGGAGCACTGCTGAAGAGTTGCTCTCAAGATGACCAGAAGGGGAGCTTTTGAGAATTTCATAGGAAACGATTTCTCTCCTCTGTGTAAAAAGCACCCTTGCCATCAGGTCACTCCTACACGTTGGAAGTGGCTTTGTGTGCAGGGCCAGGGGGATGGCTCAGGATCTAGCGGGTTTGGAAGAACCAGAACCCTAGTACCTGCCTGCTAAGGCAGCTTTTTAAAAGAGAACAATTAGTTTCAGGCACTGTTCCTCCAGGCAACGGGATGAAATGCAAAGTCATTCCACTGTCTGACCCAACATGGCATACTGGTGGAAATTTGCTTTACACGCTAGAAATTTATACATTGTTCTGTGGTGACGGCGGGGATGTTAATCCCGTTTTCCTGTTGCCTTACACAGCAGGTTCAGAGACTGCCAAAATTACAAAAATAAATCTCATCTGGGGCCCTTATAAGTAGAATTTGTGATTCCTCAAATGTGATCTCTGAAAGTTTATCTTTGCCTACTCAGCTAGCTGTTTCTCTAGAGAGAATAGAACAAAACAAACAAACAAACAAAACCCAATGAGCAATGTTTGAAATCATTGGTGGAAGCCTCTGTTTCCAAGCACACTCAAATATTTTAGAACTAATTGTAGAAAAATTACCATTGTCCTAAACAAACAAACATGCGTTGAACACTCTTCTGGTTACTATGGGATGAGCAGAAACAAGAGAGAACATAAAGAGAAAGAAGACGGTGCCTGCTCTCATCATTTAGAACCAGGGCACTGGGCATGAATAAATTGACTATAAGGCAGAATGCTTTAAATGCTTCCTCTTCACTCCCAGCCTTGTTAAAGGGGGATACAAGGATCCTTCCTGTCCCTCTTATACCTCGTATTCACATCAAAAACCAATGGAGCCCGATTTCTAATCCAACCATCAGAAAGGTTTAGCTTTCGAAAACCAGTAAGCAACCAGGAGCTGGTCTTTGGTTCTCTCCTTGCTTAAATTTCATTGACACTGACTATTTCCAACTTCTTGTTGTCTTCCCTGTCTTCTTTCTCAGTGGGGTTTCCTCCTACCTCCATGAATATTGTTTTGAGTCTCATATTGGTCCTTTGGTCAACTGTAGAATGCCACCGTTTTCCTGGAGTCCATTACTGTGTTTCTTGTCTTACTCTGGAGACCGTTCTGATTGTGCTTAGAAGCACCTGTCACTTCTACCATGGGTTATGTATGCCATAACACAGAAACCTGCCCTTCCCGTGGGCCTCCCCTTGGACAAATTGCTCCCCGATGCTTCTAAGGGACACAAAAAGAGGAGACTATTACTGCGGCAGTGTGCGTCATAGGTGGGCTACAGAAGGCATGGGACTAGGAGCCCTTTGTGACCAGGTGAGGTAACGAGATGCTTGATCCATATTGATCTGTTGCATCATTTATTTTACTCCCTGTATGCCTCTTGGAAGAGTCTCGAGTTTTGGTTATGATCCTGCCTGCTCTTTGAAGGGAGGGGCTGTGGCTTTCATCTTTGTATCTTTAGTCCACAGCAGGGACGGAAGTATGATTTCCTCGCACCAACACGGCTGTGGTGGGGTTGGAGAGGAGGGCAAGGGAAGACGTTGTAGATGCTTGTGCTTGCTGCCCTGTTGGGTGCGGAGCCCGGGGGTACAGGACGAACCGAGGGGGACTCTGAGCACCAGGGTCACTGGCAAATGGCGAGACCACTGACGGAGACAAGGTGCATGGAAAGAAGGGGTCCATGGAGCCAACACGTGGGGTTGGGGATGCACAGTGGAATTTGGATGTCTGGAGACCACCGGAAGCACAAAACTGTGCTGAGCTGCTGTGAATTTTTCCATGTGACTAAAGGCACAGACACTAGGAACTTGTACAGTTTCATCACTGATTGAATAATGGCATCTCTGGGTTTAAAAAGTCTTTAAAAATCAACTAGTCGAGTCGTCTGTCAAAAGCTTTAATCCTCTCTAGAACTTGGCTGCTGAGTGTTTCCTGCTTTCGTCTTGGTTTGCAGGCATTGTCCGTATTTACAGTGTTTTTCCTTTTTGATTGAGTCAGCTTGGAAGATGGTGTCCTATTCCTCTGTTTTAGGTTTCTCTGGATTTTCTATCATAACCGATTTTTATAACGGGCTGTTCAGAGAAACATTTTATTAAACATTTATTTACCTGGTGTGTGTGGGGGTCCATGATTGTATTATTGGACGATCTGAAAACAGGGTTGCTCTAGACTCCATAAGGGAAGGTTTGGGTTCACTGGGGGCAAGAGTTAAGAACTGGGTTTGCTCACAGTGATTGCCTCTTCTCAGCCCCAAGATTTCTATGGCTTTTGGGTTTTCTAGCTCTTGGAGAAGCTAGGAGCAGACTGCCTGGGGGTGAATCTTGGCGGTACTATCTACCAGATGAGAGACTTCAGGCAGGTTATCTAACCCTTCCAAGCCTTGGCTTCTCCTGGCAGGTGGAGGTACTGATGGTGTTCTTCTTGTAGGACTACGGGGGGATTGAACTACGAAGCCCTCAACGACCTCTGCGGTGTCGTCAGTCTCGGCAGGTATTAGCTTCTGTCATTGCTCTGCCAGGCATATCCGCCCATACGGAGTACAGTCACCACTCGCAGAAACATCGAGAAAATGAGGAAAGATGGCAGAAGCCATCCTGGCCTCATCTAGTGACAAAGAAAGGAAATGACTAGAATCAGTGAGGTCTGAATGTGATGGAGAGGAAATATCCACATTGAGCCAGGGGTTCCTCCGCTCAGTTTTCCAGGGAGAGAATCACAGGAAGACACAGCTTCCGGCATTTAGAAGTGAGAATGTTTTCATCATCATGGTGAGGCCTATTTTAAATAGTTTGGCTAATTAGGTGATGATTAAATTGCACTGCTCCCATATGCTCGTGCTTTCTTCTCTGCAGAACATGTTTGCCCGAAAAGTTGTAGGTGGAGTATGTGTTCGTAAAGGAAGTTTTTGCTTCTTCGTTCATAGCAAGAGCTCAAAGGTATCGAGCGGTCACCTATTTTAGGCTTCTAATAGCAGTCGGAGTAATAGCAGCTAATGCGCTCATACAAATTTACTTGGCACTTCATGAAATTGTCTCATTTAACCCTTCGGGGTTGGTGACACTACTCTCTCCAACCAGCCCTTGAAGAACGCAAAGTCGAGACGGCAACGCGTTCTCCATGTCATCCAGCTCCATCTCCCATTTCTTTGTTTGTGTGTTTGGACTTTTGTTGTGGGGTATTCTTAGCACAGAATGCACCTGCAGCAGGAGTGATAGCAGTGACTTTCAATATAGCTCGGAACAGACGTAGCTGCTGAAGAGCCAGGAGGGACGGCATATGGCAACGCTGAGGATAGAACTGCGGGACCGGTGCGGGGACCTTCAGAGTATGATGGGCGGAGGAGGCCAGGGGAGGAGGAAGAACCAGGAAGACTGGGCTGGGAGCCCTTGGGCAGAGCCATGGTGGGGGACCCTGAGTGGCGCTGGCTCTCCTTCCTGGGGACAGTCCTGGCCCATGGTACCCTCACGCTAGTCACTGTCCAGCTGCATCCAGTACTCCCGCCTCTCCGGGTGCACTTTCCCAATGTGCTGGACTACTTTTTCTCTGCAAAACCTGCTATTTCTTGCCACGGGTGTCTGTTTTTACACATGGGGTACCTTCTATCTAAAATGTCCGCCTTCACAGATCCAGCTGGTGAATGTAATTAAGTCACCACTTTTTTTTTTTTTAAGATTTTATTTGTTTATTTGACAGAGAGAGAGAGAGAGAGAGAGAGCACAAGCAGGGGGAATGGCAGGCAGAGGGAGAGGGAGAAGTAGACTCCCCGCTGAACAGGGAGCCCGACGTGGGGCTTGATCTTAGGATCCCGAGATGATGACCTGAGCCGAAGGCAGACATCAGGTGCCCCAAGCTGCCACTTTATTTTAATGAAGATGAGCTGTAATTCTTATAAAATCCTGCCAGCTAGGCTGATGGTTTCCATCTTGCAGATGGAGAAATAGAGGCCCACTGGGGCTAAATAATCAAACCAGCATCACACAATTAGATCTAGGGTGAGAGTGTAGGTCTGTCTGATTTTAAAGTCTGTCACTTTCTCTTCTTCCCCATTCCTTTAGAAATTCCCAGTCACCTCAAAACTTCAGCCCTCATGCTGTTTCCCCTGTGAAGCCTTAATGGATTTCCTCAGATAATTGCATATTCCTTAATAGTTCTCTATTACTCCTTATGCATCTGCAGAAACAGCATTTATTAAGGTTTGTTGTAATTATATAGTCTATGTAGTTGTCTTGCTCCCTCCAGTATGGGCCTCATAAAGAGAGGAAGGGGGCATATCTTTTTATTTTTTTAAAGATTTTATTAATTTATTTGACAGAGAGAGACATAGCAAGAGAAGGAATGCAAGCAGGGGGAGTGGGAGAGGGAGAAACCGACACCTCTGTTGAGCAGGGAGCCCAACATGGGGCTTGATCCCAGGACCCTGGGACCATGACCTAAGCTGAAGGCAGACGCTTAACAACTGCGACACCCAGGCGCCCCCGCATATCTTTATACATCTTGATAATAGTACCTTCCCTCTCTGTCTTCCAACCAAGCCTTTCACATTGCTTGTCATATACTATGCCCTTAATAAATTATTATTGAATTAATGAATACGTTAATTAATGCTAAGGAGCTCATCTGTGAAGCTGTGAACTTCCTCCTCTTTGCCAGATTATTGATTCTGTCCTAAGTCTGTTCCCTGTCTGCATCCCACACTAGCGTGATGAGCCTTAACCAGATGGCTAGCCGCAGAGATGTCCATCCTTGGACTCAGAGCCTGCTTCCCCAGCCAGTGTGCTGGCGACGACTGGAGACCATCCCAGACCCTTGGCTAACTGGTGGCCCCAGCGGCATCGGCAGCAGCAAATCTAAGGGCAGAGGGAAGCTCTGGATTGAGCCTTCAGGAGCCGACCTGGGAGCGAAAGTCCTTTGTTTTCCCAATCCAGCCCATTTTTACAATATTTGCCCAGGCCCCTCACATCCGCAGTGCTCACACAGATGTGCTCGGGGTGCAGGAGCCGCTCGGGCCGAGGGTTCTTGCAAGTGTGGGCTGCAGGTAAACGTCTAAGCCCCAACTGAGCTGCAGTTTATGTTTTAATAGAAGCAAAATCACGCAGCCTCTCCGAGGTTCGCCCCGGCCCCGTCAGTCACCCCCGGCCCTCTCCGTTCGTCTTTGACCCGCCTTCGTCCAGATTCCCTCCACTCTCTGCCTTCAGAATAGGATACTGGAGGGGCCGGATCACGAGCTGAGCCGGCCTCTGTCACTGAAAGGGTTAATACCGGCTCCCCAGTGACTGACCAGAGCCGAGCTGCCACCCAGGTGTGGAGAGTGACTTATCTCTACCATCAAACGGTGCAGCCGTGGGGACCCTGAGTTCTGAAGAGACATTTTCTCTAACGTTTGGTCACAATGGGCGATGGCAAGAAATCATTAAACTTTGACTGTCAAGGGTTGTTCTACGGGGAATGCAGACTCTTCGCGAGAGGGGCCAGCTATCCTGGTTTATGCCACTTGTCCCTATTTGAGTGTGTATTTGTTACGGACAGAAGTGGCCGGACCTCCAGACATCAGTCTCCTTCCTCCTTGCCGCCTCCTCACGCAGCCCCGGCCGCTCATGGGACACAAATCCAGCTGCGCGTTAACCTCGGTGGGAGGCGACATGCGTTGTCCTGTGCATCTGGGGGTGCAAAGAAGCCCAGCCATCGGAAGGGCAGGCATTTAGACAGATCTGGGCAAAGAAATGCAGAGCTCATCAAGTCAAGCAGACTCAGCCCGAGGCTTGGGCACCGGCCGGGGAGGCAGCTTTGGGGGATCATGGAAGAAGATCCACCTAAAAATGGTCCCTGTCACCGGGCAGGGGAGGCTCACCATGGAGGCACTATATCTAGGAGCCTTAGGGAGACTGCATTTTTTTTTTTTCTGGCTAAAAACATTATGTAAATGCTTATGGAAGAGCCATTAACTGATTAACAGATGAGTATAAATTAGCTTGCATGATTAAGTGATTAATACCCATTGTGAGCTAGCAGAGCCCAAAGAGAATAGAGCCTGATGAAATGAGACTAAATATTTTGCCTACGCCGTTACAAGGTTTTTAGGTAGATGTGCGGCATCTCATTTGGATGTGGTTCCTTCTAATAGTTTTCCGCAGGGGAAGAAGAAGTGGTGAAGGCTGAGGGAAGCCAATCTTTAATCAACCTAGATGCCTGGTCCACACCTGGACGCCAAGCCTCCCAGCAGCCCCGTGAGGAAATGGCTGTCATCCCGCTGGACAGACAAGGTGACGGCGTCTGGAGAGGCCAGGCGGGCTGTCCAAGGTGGCAGAACCAGAGCCGACAGGTGGGACGGACCCCGGTCCCACCGCCTTTGCACACAGCCAGCCGTCCTCTGGTGATCAGAGATCTAAAGAAAACGTGTGACTTGCTCTAAAATGAGTTGTAGGAATCAGTGATGATCGTGAAAATGGCGATATGAAGGTCAGCATGAGGTCGGTGGTGAGGCTGATGGTCGGGGGAGGGCGTCTTTATGGCTCTGTGCCAGCACCCTGCTGAGCTTCTCACATTATTATTTTATTTAATCCCTATAAAATGCCTGTGAAGCAGGTGTTACAAACCTCTTTTTGCAAATGAGGATCGAGACGGTCACTGGGTGGTTTGCTGGAATTTGAGCTGATTCTTTCGGAGGAGAAGGCCTTGTTTCCAGCCCCTGCACTCACCGCCCCCTTATCCACTGGAGGGGGACCCAAGGACAGACAAAAACTGCCCATGAGAGCCTAGTGTCAAGAGGCCTTGAAGCAATAGTCTCTGGAAACAGACCTGGCCCTAGAACTTAGCTTGCTCTCCATCGGGATTTTGACTCAAGAAAGAAAGAAAGACGGAAGGAAGGAAGGGAGGGGGGGAGAGAGGAAGAAAGAAAGAAAAGAAAAGAAAAGAAAAGAAAAGACAAGACAAGACAAGAAAAGACAATACTATTTAATATTGAAAAAGAGTCTGTGTAAAATAATCAAATATTAGCTAGAAAAGCAGAGATTTGAATCTAGGTATATTTTTTTTCCTAATTTTATTTTCTTTATTATTTTTTGTAAATAAAGATTGGCAGTCACATTAGCTAATTAATTACTATTGAGTTAGGATGAAAGCGAAGTGAACCCCATTAAGGTCTATTATGGGCAGAGACTGACTATCCTGTGGACAGTATGAGACTTCTGGCTGTGTCTGGGTGAGGACACGCCCCGGAAAATCCAGGGTGAGGTTCTGGTGCCGATATACAGTTTGTTTCTTTCCAAAATTGCTTAGAGATGGGGCCAAAGTCCAATCTAGAATTTTTCACTTGGAAAAAGCAAGTCAAATGCATGAATTCAAAATGGGCTAGTATTAACTTTGCCTAAGTGAGCACAAAACTTGATCTTGACCGAGAGTCTAGGCATCAGTGCCCGAGCATGAGCCGAATGATGAGCTGTAAAAATTTCCTGCAGCTCTTCCCCTCATCCCATTTTTCTGTATTTCCTTCACTGGGGTGCCGGGTGGGGACTGCTTCTGGAAACACCAAACCCTTGGTGTGCAAAGATCTGGCCTTTCCTTCAGGCTTCTTCCTTCCTCATCAGACACCGAACTTCCTTCTGGGTTGGATTTCAAATAAACAATATCCGTGCAGGTTCTTTAGCAAGTTGCTCTGAGACGCTTAAGTAGGAGCTGTTCCAACCACCAGATGTGCTACCAGGGCTGAGCGTTTTGCAGATGGACATGTGTTGGTTGGGGACAGTTTAAGGGTGCTGCTGTGTGGAGGCCTGGCCAGGTCCTCCCTGGGAGGGACTGTGCAGCCAGACCTGAGCCAGGGAGAAATGGGGCTACCGGTTTAGCCACACATGCCATGTGCATGGGTCAGCGGGGCGACAGCAAGTCCCCACCAGGATTCTTAGGTCGACCCACGTTGCTGACCCTAACCTTCTTTTCTGCAATAATCTGTCATAGAACCCCACTTGGAGAATGAATCAAAGGAGAAATCTCTTTTGTCTGGCCTAACCCCTTGAGCTTCCTGAAGGCAGGAGCATATCTTACCCCATGTAGAGCCAGCATCTGGTTTGTACAGGTGTTGACGAATGTCACCAACACCAGTAAAGAGGAGAGTGTTTAGCAATCATCCGTCCTTGATGAGTGGCTCACTTCTATCACCCACAGAAGCTTATGACCCGGGTATCTGCATGCCAGATGCTCCCTCCCATTCTAAACGTGCAGTCTCTGACTTCCCATGCATCTCTCCAAACGTTTACATTGTATCACATGTATTCTTGTAATAACCCACTCTGGAAATGGGTCATTGTGTAAATAAACCAATAAATAAGGTGGTAGGTTTGTGAGAGTATCCCAGGATACCACTCTTTTAAAACTCCCTTTTAAGAAATATGGTAAAATTGTGACAGGTCATGTGCTCTCTGGGTCGTCTGCGTGATCTCTTTCTGGACCTCCTCCTCTTTGTAACATTATATTAGAACAAGAGACCGTCACCATGTCCATATGTACACTTTCCCTCCTGTAATTCCCGTCTATGCAACACTTACTGTCTACTCTTAATGCCCTAGGAAATCTTTACTGAAGTCCCCTGACTGCTGCAAGTGCTCTGAATGCCACAAATGCATTTGAGCTTTTGAATTTTCAGTATTTGCAAATAAGGTTGGAGGATTACTTACCTGAAGGGATGGGGCATCAACTCTGTGGAAAACTAGGGCACAACAGCATGAGGGGACCTGGTCCCCGGTCCCCAGAGCAGGAGAGCAGGTAAATCGGAGGCTGGTTTGTGCCCAGTGTTGGCCACACTGTCCCTGTCACTGGGGTTGGGAGGCAGCTGAAGCCAGGTGGGCGAGGAGTAGAGCGGCTGTGGTCCCTCTAAGGTAGCCAGATGGCAGGGAGCTGCCTGCTGGGCACGGGAATGGCCAGCCCAGGCATGGGCACTTTTTGCTGGAATTTGCTCTCTGTTATCAGGGCGCCAGGTGACATGGGTCATCTTCTGCTTCAAGCCAAGTTACAGGACAACGGGAGAAATCTACCACCTGGCCGAGACACCTCAGTGAACAGCCCTCACGTGGGCTGAGCTGCAAGGCAATGGTCAGAAAACAAAATTCTTTCTTGTCTGGTCCTAAAGGGCTTCTCCTGTCCCGTCCTGCGCAGGAGCTTGGCCGCCTGTGGTCTTTGAGGGCTGAACTTGAGGCTCGTTGACCAGCTGTAACGCCTGCTGAGCCCAGGAGCCTTGCTGTGGGGCTGTGGGCAGCTCAGCCCCCAGCCCACCCCCGCACCGGCTCACTATTCTTTGTCTTCCTGCTGTGACTCATCATCATGAGACCGTTGTCAGGGGTTGAATGAAATGGGTTGATCTGGAAGACAGTCTCATATAAAAGTAATAGTCTGGAGAGGAGCAGGTTTGCTGTGGAGACAGGAGTGAGCAGGCCGTCTGATGGAAGACGCAAGTTCTTCTAGCTGGGGCTTCAGGCTGGCTGGTTTGAACCAGGACCACCAAGGACTTCGGTAAGCTGCCTAACAGCTGAGCCACTTTCCAGGAGGCAAGACCACAGCCCCACGGCTCCTGAAGGAGGACCCTGTAGGCCCTTGGTAGGCCCCCCTTCAGGAGCCACGTGCGGTGGGCGCCGTGCGTGTGTGATGAGACTCACCACCCCCTACAGATCTTGCTAACGTGTACTCGTGTCTGCAGGCCGTCTGGGGCCCCTTTTCTCCTCCAAACCCTGCCCGTCATTTCAGAAAGCCCTGTGATGTGCAAATCACGGCAGAGAAAAAGGATGGTCGAGTCCCGGTAAAAGGAATTATGAATTTCACCTGATCTGGATTCCAGGCTGTAGGGACAGACCTTCAAGAATGAGACTGGGAGCTTCAACTTTGATGCCTGTCTTCTGGGATCCGTCCGTTGTTTTTTGCAAGCACACCGCCGGCTATCTGGAGTGTCAAGGCCGACTGTGGCCCAAGATTAACAACCCTATTATAGGTATCAAGCGGAAGAGGGACCGACATGACGATAAGCCAGGATGAGGGTGGAGAAGGGGTGATGGGGGTGGTGATGGCCTGGGAGAGTGTTGTCTGAGCGCAGAGCTGGGCAGGACCACAACAATGTGGGGCAGGTGCCACTGGTTGGACGGGTACCTTCTGAGCAATGGGCAGCTCCGCAATTCCTTTGAGCCCCTCCTGGCCTGGGGCCAATGCTGTCCTTGGGGGACTCTTGAGAGAGAAGCCTCACGTGACATTTCTAACAGGTGGAGGCTCCAGGGGAGGTTGCCCACGTGACAGGAAGCCCCAGGCCGGGCTGCCAAGGCCGAGGTTCAGAGCTGGAGCTTTGTAAGCCCTAGGGAGCGTGACTCCGCCGGCCTCCTGCACCTGGAGGCTAACTTGATCTGAGCCCAGGAGCAGGACCGGCTGGACCACCTGCCTGGGCAACGTTTGCCTGGATGCCCCGCCTTCTCTCTTCCTTCACTCGGCTTCCACCAAACCTCCTTTTTCCGGTTTCCTTACCTCTCTCTTCTGGTCTATCTGTGACAATTCCTTCTCCTACTAATAATCCTATAAATTCCTTTATATGGGGGTGTAAATGACAGAGAAGGTTTACACATTCCATATTTTTTCTATTTTTTAAGATTGTATTTATTTCTTTGAGAACACAGGAGAGAGCATGAGCCGGGGTTAGAGACAGGGAGAAGCAGATGTCTGGCTGAATGGAGAACTGGCTGTGGGGTTTGATCCCAGGACCCTGAGATCATGGTCTGAGCTGAAGGCAGATGCTTAATAAGCTGAGCCATCCAGGTGGTCCCCATATCTTTTAAATATTTATTTATTTGAAAGAGAGAGAGCACATGTCTGCACACGGGGGGTGGCGAGAGTGGGAGTAGCAGAGGGAAAGGGACAAGCAGCCTCCCCACTGAGAGTGGAGGCCACGGTGGGGCAATCTAACGACCCTGACATTTTTGAGGTGTGGTTGTGCTGTGGGGAGTGTCGGCAATAACACTGGACGGCGGTCATCATACCCTCCTCAGGCTCTCTACTCTCAATGTGTAACAGGAGCGATCTGCCCAAGGTAGATAACATTTTAAAGGACGTTGCAGTTCTTGAAGTCAACAGTTTTCCTCATCACATGGGATGCACCATCTTGAAGAGAAGAAGCTAAAACACCTGGATGCTAGCCCAGGTGCCATCTAGACAGAGATCCCATCAGAATGGACCCTGGTGGAATCTGAGCCTTTCAAAGTACTGCCAATGTGATACTCACACCTGGCCCCCGGTCTCTCTTCAAAGGAAGGGGGAGGAGCCAGTGCAGGGGGACACCAGCAGAGAGGTAATCTCCCTCCTCTGTGTCTCCTAGCACTGACCTAGACCAAGACCAGACTCTAAGGGTTGGTGTCAGTGATGTAAAGCTTGTAACTTGATCCTTTCCCAGAGAACAGAATGGGGGTGCAGTTCCTGAGAAACCAGACTGAACAGAAATTAGCCTTCACCAGCTGCTCCTGTAATTACATTTAAATTCAGTTAAACTAATTTCTTACACTTGATAAAAGCAGTTGTCTTTCCAAATTATTCTCAGACTCCTCCATTCCAAACGCAATACAAATATGCCATGGCCTGGTTGGAAAAGTCCTTCTTTCTGGGCCTCTCTGTCTTGTCACCCCTGTTCATGGCATCTCTGTAAAGAGCTCAGAAAGCTGAACTGCCCCATTAGCATAAGATTCTGTGACTCATTGACTCACAGATTGTAAATCAGAATAACATTGGGTTTTAATTAATTATATTAATTTTAGGGGAAACAACAAAACTGAAAAGTCTGCAGAGCTTCATTTACTGAGAAACTCTGAAATGTCTTTTATTTTTAGCAAGAGCCATAAAAACATCTCCTACTGAAATAATGTAAAAATCAAGGAAGGGTTGTATTACTCAGCGTGATCACGCCCTTTAAAAGGCTTTGACATTTTCTTTATTTTTGTCAGTTTTTTTAGAAAGAAAAAAATATATATATATTATATTACATACGCATCCACACATGCATACGCTACCAAGATCCCTTCTGTAACAGTATTCACTACCGACTGCAAGTCAGTGTAAGGTGTTTCTATCTTGGGTCCTCTCAAAGGAGATTAATGACTACATTATCATAAAGAACATGCAATCAGTTGTGTTCATTGCAGAGACTGCCCCATGGTCAGAAACTCTCAAATACTTTTTGTATAAACATACACAATTTGTTCATTATTCATTATTCCTTTGCATTTATTTGTTCATTTACTCAAGCTAGTATACGTTGGTGCCTATTATGAGCAGGACACCTGGGCAGGAGCTGAGAGTACAAGGTGAGCTTAATAAGGCCAGTCCAGAGATCAGGGTACATAGGGTTCCACGTGGTTAAGCAGCATCATAGAACCAAGGACATGGGACTGTGGGAGCAAGGGGGGAGCATCTGAGGGCACTAGAGAGAAAGGGGAAGGACACAGGGGCAGTGACATAAAAGAAAGCCAAGAGTGAAGATCTACACGTTTTAGTCAAGCAAGTGACTATTACCTGCCTTGTGTGTGTCAGACGCAGGCCAGGTGCTGGGGAAGGCATCAGTGAGCAAGCTAGACACAGCTACCTCTCTTTTGAAATTTACAGTCTAATTGGGAGATGTTAGTCAAATAATAACGCAGGAACAAAATTGCTATTTTGGTAAGAACCTTTAAGGAAAAGTACAGGGGCTTTAAATGTATATCTCACAGGGAGCTAAGCTACATGGTGAAAATTAGGATAGGCTTGCCTAAGAGGGTAACACTGGAGCAGAGACCTGACAAAGGAGCAGGCATGGCCAGCCAGAGGATGAATAGTGGAAAACATGTCCTAGGCAGAAAGAATAGATAGGCAAAGGACAAATAAGAGAGAAAGGTTGGAGTTTTCTAGAACCTAGAAAGAAGCCAGAGTGATTGGAACACAACAAGGGGTGCTGGGGGAGGGAGGGGGAAGATGGTCATGGTCAGACCAGAGTTGGAGAGGTGGGCAAGGAAAAGATCATATAAGATTTGTGCTTTAAACTAAGAGGAATAGAAGTGCAATGACACACTCAAAACAAAACACACAATTTGTTTAAGGAAGAGAATTATGAATTTTAAAAGTGTCTAGCACTGTACCAGAAGCTTAAGAAAATAAGTTATTGTCCCTCTTTCTAGGGACAATGTTCCCAGCTTGGGTCCTTGACTAAGCTAATCCATGTACTCTGCACCTTCAACTTGGTCTCTAGGAGTTATTCTGTCCTGTTGGTTCTGATTTTAATTTTTAACCCAGTTTTTGAACTTGTCCCCTGTCCCCTTGGCCACCTATGGTTTCTGTTATGATGAGCCATCTGGATGATGGAATAGTTCATTCATTCAATTATTTGTTCAACAAATGCCTATTGAATACCCCGTTACATGATTTATTCCTTGTTGAGCTTATAGTATCACAAAGGTATGCCTAAAAATTATAATATTAAATGTTATACTGGAGACCCTAGCCAGTGCACTAAGGCAAGGACAAGAAAAAAAGTTAAGAATGTGCTCATAGGAAATCTAAAATAACCTCCTATAGATAAATTATTAGAATTGATAAAGGACTTTACCAACATAGCCAGATACAATAGCAATATACAAAACTCAGTTGTATTCCTATAAATCAGAAAGAAATATACAAGACATATGAAGCAATTAATATAAATAATTTTTTAACATATGGAAGACCTACATAGACAAAATGTCAAAACTGTATTGAGAAAGATTAAAGAAAGCTTAAGCAATTTGAGAAATATACCATATTCATGGATAGTATTTAAGATCCAATACTGGAAAGTTGGAAAGATACTAATTTTCCCCAAATTGATTCATGGATTCCATGTAATCTTAATCCTAGCCAAAATTCTAGCAAGGTTTTGGTAAAATTTGAGAAGTTGATTCTATAATTTTGATGTCAACACAAAGACTATCTGACCCTTTTGAAGAAAAGAATGAAGTAGAAAGACTTGCTCTACCAGACACCAGATTTGTTTTAGGTTACAGCAGAGGTAGTGTGGTATTGGCATAGGGATGGGCAAATGACCTAATAAAGCAAAATAGAACAGAAAAAGGGTATGCATGTGTGTGGACACTTGATATATGAAAGAGGAGCATGGCAGATCAGTGAGAGGAATATCTTTTCAGTGATGAATCCCAGGGAGACTAGAGATCTAAATGCAAAAGGTGAAATTATAAACTTTTAGGTAATAATATAGAATATTTTCATGTAAGAAACAGATGCAATGTCTTCTTAAAAAAATTCAAAAATGAAAGATACATGAATTTGACTACATTAAAATTAAGAACTTGTATTCATCAAAGGATTCCATAAAAATAATAAGAGGTCACACTGTAAGTGGGAAAAAGATGTAACTATTTATGTTATAGTATTTATAATACATGAGTGACAATAAATTGAAAATATATTTTTAAAAAACTACTCTGTATCAGTAAGAGAAAAGCAATCCAATAGAAAATAACCAAAGAAGAAATTCAAGCGGCCAATACGTAAGTGTAAAGGCATTTTATTGCTAACGAGAGAAATGCAAATTAAAACCACAAAGAGATAACACCACACACCCACCAGATTGGCAAGAATTTGAAAGTTTGATAATACCAAGTATTAAAATCATGTAAAAAGATGAAAAGTCTTAAACATCATGGAACAGAATATAAATATATACTGTATATAAGCTTATATAAATATAAGTATTAATTGGTATAACTGCTTTGGAAAACAGTTTGGCCTTATCCAATACATTTGAAGATATACACAGCTTATAACTCTCTACTTCCAAACTATATGTGTCCTAAAGAAACTCATGTTTGCATACACAAGGATACACGTACCAGAATGTTTAAGGCAGAATTGCTTATGATAACTAAAAAACTGGAAATAAGCTCAATGTCCTCCTACAAAGAAGAGATAAACATCAAAGATATTCATAAAATGAGGACCAAATATCTATAGATAGATGTAGATTTTGTAGTACAAAAGACTCTTGAGCAGTGTTAACAGAAGATAAAAGGCAAAAGGATGCAATGCAGAATGATTTCCACTCCTGTAAAATTTCCATTCATAAGGACAGGTAAAATCAAACCATATTGTTTATGGACACATGCCAAAGTGGTAAAACTATCAAGGAAAGCCAAGAAAGAATGATCACAAAAGTCAGACAGGAGTCCTTTCCAGGGTATGGGAAGAAGGACATAATTGGAGAAGTTACCTGGGGAGCTTCCAGATTGCTGGAAACATTCTGATTCTTGACCCAGGGGGCAGTTACAATAGGTTCAATTTGTTAAACTGTACACATACGTTTAAAATACTTCTCTGAATGACTACTATATCAAGACCAAAATTATTTTTTAAACTGCAGGTATAATTTGAGTGTTCCCCTGGATTTCTAGTCTTCTAGAATTATTCTTCTCTTTATCCAATAATGAGTCTGCATCACATGTCACTGTGATCTCGTGTGACTGTGTCTAGTCCCTATTGTCATGAAATGCTTTTCAGTCTCCTCGTTATTTTCAGTGGTCTTTTACTCTAAATTGCTGTCCAAGTCTGTACCTGGCCCACCTGACCTCTGTCCTCCCTTGCAATGACGGTGTCATCATCAGGTAACCTTGGAATGGGGGACTGAACCCCACTTCACATGCAGACACAGCCATCACCATCTATTTTGATCATGCAACCCATCAGTTTTTCTAAGCATGCACAAATTATAAACATGTGCTTTTTTATAATTTTTAGGCATGTACTACTATGATCAGCTAATATTTCAAGTGAACATAAAGCCACATTTCAAAAACGTTGACCTTTTTGGTCACTATCTTGACAGATCTGTTTGGTCTTGTTATTTTTCTCCTTAAACTGTGTCCAATAAAGAGCCATTTCCTTGGGGTTAGTTTCTTTGAATGATCAGCATTAACTCCGATCTCCAGTTTCTTTGCAGAAATGTTTTTAAATCACTCGTCCATTTTTTTTTTTTTGCAAGGATGAAGTTAGTTATAGCTAAATGACATAATATATAAACTCATGCAACCACCCATGTGTAAATTATAATACATTTCAATAGGTCAAAAGTAATGAATAATACTATAGTCATCATCTCTTGCAGGATGACAAAGTAGCTTCAAAAACAACAAACACTTCTTATTTCATACCTTCCGTATGTTAGAAATCCAGGCATGGATTAGCTAGGTGTCTCTGCCTGAAGGTCTCTCAGGAAGCTAAAAGTGTCATTCAGGTCTGCGGTGTCATCTGAAGGCTTGCTGGGATGGGGGACGGGCAGGGATGGAGGTAGTTGGGTTAATTGCTTCCAAACTCCCTCAGGTGGTGACTGGCAAGACTCAATCTTTTGCCACCTGGCTGCTCCATGGACTTGCCTTTCAACATCCCGAAGTGATCAATTCAGAAGAGAACCCAAGATAGACATCATAATCAGACCACAGCTGAGAGCCCCTCAGCCAGAGCCAGCTTTAAGGGGATATGACCTGGGCAGTCATACAGGGTCCTGCATTTAAAAGGGCCCTATGCTTGGTTTAATTCTCCATTGTAACCATCTAGAAATTCTTAACAGCTTTCAAACAAAGGGGTTTACATTTTCATTCTGCACTGAATCCTACACATTGTGTAAGTGAGTCCTTTTCCCCAGAAGTCATGTTTTCACTAAACCGTCACTGAAATCAGATTAATATTACATTTCCCCAGGTGAGGACACCTAACTTGAGGGCAATCAGGTTCTCTCTAAGGAATTTCAACGAGAATCAGAAACTGGGAATAGAAATCGAGTCTGAAAATGGCAGAACCCTGAGAGAAAGTCCAGTAAAACCTGCTTCTGAGGTCACGAGAGCAACCTTGGGCTTTCCCTAGTTCTGGACATTCGGTGCTTACTTGGATTCTACGGTTTACTCTGGGTTCTTTCCGATAAATTTCTCTTTTTGCTTCATCTAACTGTGTTTGGGTTCTGTTCCTTGCAGCCAAAGAATCTTAATGAATTCAACCAACTTTGTTGGCTGGGTGTGCTTCAGGTAGGACTATGTAATCAGTCCTAAGGTGGCTTGCACACACTTACAACAGTCAATTTTGTTCATGTCTCCCCAACTCTATGCTCAATAATGTCAGAAGGCTTGAAACCAGCCATGGTGAGAGTAGGTCCACCACAGAAATTAGAAAATGCTGCAAATCAGGAGTTTTCCCCCAAGAAAGCCAGCTGTTGAACACTTACCAGCTCACCAGTAGACCTAGGTGTGCTTCGGGCTATGATGAGGGAGTTCCATGAGACCGGACTCTGTTGGACTGAGGCAGGGAACAAAGAGCCTACAAAGCACAACAACATAAATCTAAATTCTTAAAATTAAGGACATAGTGACTGCCTTGGTGAGTCGATTCCCCCCACCACATAGTCACCCTTAGCAATCCTGAAATCTTCCCATCCCATTTGTTGGAACAGGGTTTGACCCATCCTCTAGGTGCCTTGGACTTTCTCCAAGGACTTTCAATTGGACTTTCTCTCTTGGAACAGGCAATTCAGATTCCGTAATTCCTGCACAAGATGGCGGAATGGGCAAAGTATTGGTTTCTATTCCCTTCTGAGACTCCAAGGAAATGTCTGTGGGAGAATCACCAGCAGATAGGATATTTCAGCAAATGCCTGGGGCATAGAGGGGGTTCGGAAGCAAAGAGTTTGAGAGAGTGAGGGAGCATCAGACCAGAAAGCCCAGGCAGCTACTGCAGAAATCTGGGAATGCTCCAAAGTCAGTTAACAGGTACAAAGTTCTATTTACTAAATGACCATGCCAATTGCTTCTCTATGCTTCCCTCCCCTCTCCTCTCTACCTCCCCTAGGAAGGTGGCTCAGTGCTTTACCCACAGGCAAAATGAAAGGGGGCCCAGCCTAAGGAGAATTAGGGGAGGATGCCATGCTTCTGGGTAAAGAGCTGTCCGTTGCACCTGGAGGCCATCCTAGCCACAAAACACAGCACCCCACCTTGCCAACTCCTCCTTTTCTTATTCTGATCTGAAGCCTGCCAATGGTAGAGGCTTGTTTGTGTCTCCAAATGTCCCAATCATTCTATTTATGAAAGAGCAGAGAAACAGACATGTACATTCAATGCAGAGAAAACCCACCTAGCAACCCAGAAACAAATCAAGTTGCTCTCCTTATCCACAATTCTAAGTAGAGGAGCAGGGTTAACCAGAGCTTGGAATAAACAGAATGAAACACAATAAGCTGACACTGAAAAAGAAGATAATTAAAGGAATACAAAAGAAGAGAGAAAATCAAATAAATGTACAGTACAAACATCTAATATCCAAACATCTAATATTAATATCCTAAGTGAGATGCGTAAAGAACAGAACTCACACGACAAGAACAGGATGCTTTGAGAAAAGAACAAAGCAAATGGAGACAAACGGTGCGAACAGGACAAGAGTGAGTGCAGGGGTGCTTAGTCATAGGGTGGCCAGAACAAACTTCAGATGCAGAGGTCGCTGTTTCCTCTGTGTGGGATGGCATTAAGGGACATCTCAAAACTCAGGAGCTGGGTTGACTACCTTCCCCGTGGTGAAAGCAGCAGCAGAGGAAGCCGACCTTCAGAGAAGAGCAGCGTGAACAGTGAGCACAGAGAAGAACAGGGCAAGAAATAAATAGTACAGCCTGGATCCCCGATTTCCTCCCAGTTCCTATTTCTGTGCTCCTTGAGACATACCCCTGCCTCTGA
Source organism: Mustela lutreola (assembly GCF_030435805.1). NCBI lineage: Eukaryota > Metazoa > Chordata > Mammalia > Carnivora > Mustelidae > Mustela > Mustela lutreola. Next base: position 9,514,514 of record NC_081303.1, on the reverse strand, counting down.
ATCCCATGAGACACCCTGTAACCTTTTCATACATCCCCCTCTTGGTTCAAACTAGGTCAAGTTCGTTTTTGTTAGAAGACAAAAGGGTCTTAACCAAGACAACAGAGCTGGGCAACTAGGAGGTAGTCTGGTCTCAAGTCCCTTTGGGTTCTCCGGAAGACGCAACCCAGCAGGCACCTTGTGACCTTGCTTTTGTGGTTAACATTTCCTAAATATTGCACTGACATTCAACTTGTAAAGTTGGACAGCAGATGCCTCACATGCAGTGTTTCCTGCATTTACATTTATTTTCTTAACATCTTGAAAGAAAGATGGGGCTTAGCCTGCCAAATCTCTAAGCACCTTATAATAACCTATTCAGACATCATACGGAAGGATTAATTTAACCATTTCACACGTTAATGCAGTAGCACACCAACTAAACTACCTTTTCACGTATCCAAGGCAGCCTGGGAATTTTTCAGAGCAAGTGGATTTACCTGAAAATAATATATTTTCGCCCTAAAAGCCAGACTTGGGAAACAAACAAACAAACAAAACACCAGCTTGAGAGAGAGAGAGAGCAAGCCTTAAACTGGCAATTTGAATGGGAGACCCTTAGTTCTCTCCATTCTTCTTCCGGATGTTTTTCTAAAATGCCCTTCCTTCCCAGGGCCCTCTGGAAGGCTCTGGATACAAGTGCCCAGGAGACAACTGATGAGGGGGCCTTGGCTTTCTGTGCTGTGGAAAGAGCGTACGTGGCCCCCTCATGATCCAGCTGAAGGAAGGAGATCCTGCTTGGGTGGGAGAAAAAGAAAGAGAAAAAAGTCATCGAGGATATGGAAAGCACACAAAATAAAAGAAGCAGTATTCGGGGAAAGGGGTTTTCTGAGTCTAAGACCAGTTTTGCGTTTTTCAAATGCACAGGAATCATACTTGTCTTTGTTGATTGCGGTCTTGTGGGCATGCTGGCTTGCCTGTGTTCCGGGCTTGGGAGAAGTGAGCTGCCTGCTCGGCCCAGCCACAGCCACAGTCCACGGATTTGTTGTTTAACTCAAATCCAATTGAGTGGCACAGGGAAAAGAAGAGGAAATATCTCACACCCAAGTGGATGCACCATAAACAAAGGAGAGTCTCGCTGTGCCAGCTCTTGGCTTCTGCTGGGCCCCACGGGGAACCGATGTCCCTGTGCCAGGGTGAGGGCAGCCACCGAAGCAGATAGTGGGCAACTGAGAAGAATATTGATTTCACACACTCAAATTCCTCAGGGTGGCTGCCCTCCTCCTCCCCTCGCCAGAGAGGGTGGGGGTAGCGGGGGCCCGTGCTGTCCACCGTGGGCTGCCAACATGGCGCCCGTTGGGCAAGGTGTCACCAGCCTCTGGCTCCAGGCAGCAGGTTTGTGAGGAATCTGCATTGTCTGTTTGTGAAGATTTATGGAGGAGCCAACACAGATCAGGCTTTGAAGCCGAACTCAGGTGAGCTCTCTCCCCGACACAGAGGATTTGGGAAGGTGGTCTGGATGATCAAGACTGATTTCCTCTCCCTTCTGGTTCCCATCGGTCTTCCAACCCTGGGCCTGGCCCGGGAGGAAAAGCAAAGGTGAAGTGTGCATGGCTGTCTGGCTCTATCATTCTTCTTCAGAGAGAAAGAGAGAGACTGGCACTTTTCGTGGCATCTCACATGGAGGGGAAAGGCCAAGATAAATGGATAGTTTCAAGGTCATTAGCTTCCTGAGCTCACAGTTTGCTTTTCTCTGCCAGAGGACTGCTTGGAGAGGTTATAAATGTTTTGTGGCTGGACCAGGGGAGTCCATTGTTGGATCTGGGGCTCTGAGACCTGCTGCCAGTGGCAAATTTGGACTCGGGGCTATAGAGTGTGCCTTCTCTTTCTACGCACACTTGCTCTGATAGAGCTCAAGCCGTGAAATGTGGGGTCCAACCTCTTGGAAAGTCTAGAGTCTCCATCCTAGAGGATGGGTCTTCGGAGAGGGAGAGAACCAGGGAGGAGCAAGAAATTGCCCATCAGCCTTCAGTCCCTCCCACCTCAGAAAAAAAGAGCCATGAATTCGAAAGGCAAACCTTTAAAATGAAGAGGAGTTCTGGGTGGTGGCCTGATATTGGGGAGAGGTGGGAAAGCAGGGCAGGGGCAAGGAGAGGGCACGAGCATGGGGATCCTCATTCTTACTCTGTTAAGATCTGAGTTTCCGTTTTGTTTCTCTTCATCACTTTTTTAGGTCGTGCAAGTTCTTGTTGACTGTATACCACAACCTTGCTTCTCTTTTTATTTTTCATTTTATTTTATTTTATTTTTTTGAAGATTTTATTTGTTTGACAGAGAGAGACTCAGCAAGAGAGGGAACACAAGCAGGGGGAGTGGGAGAGAGGAAGAAGCAGGCTTCCCACTGAGCAGGGAGCCCGATGTGGGGCTCGAACCCAGGACCCTGAGATCATGACCAGAGCCAAAGGCAGGCACTTAACAACTGAACCACCCAGGTGCCCTCTCACTTCTCTTTTTAAAGCGAATTTTTATTGTGCCCTGAAATATTCAACGGGAAAGAAAACCAACAAAGCTAAAGTTTCAGCCATCGCCATGGTTCTGAATTTATCCCTGAGCCTTGACACTGTACGTGGACGCATCTTCACATCAGCGTGCACCTGCCAGGTGGTGCTCGGTTCCGTCTACATAATGTGATTTATATACATATTCGCCCACATTAGGACAGACTCTGTTATTATCTCTCTGAGTGGCCACTGACTAGGTCACCGTTAGTGATACTCAGGGCCTCGGTCATTCCACTGTTTCTGGATGTTTGGATTAGAGAGCTCTGTCTACATATCCATGTCTACAATTTTTTCTCAAGATAACATTTATCTGTATATACTGTTATATACATATGCATTTTTGTCTATTTATGCATTTTTTAATCTCTTCTTTTGATAAGGTTAGTCTTTTTCTTTTTTCCTTTTCCATCGCTTCTCTGGGTTATATTCTTAGAGGTTCAATCAACCAGGTCAGAACATGTGAATCTATCATAAGCCTCACCGCCTGCTAACACTTGGCTCCCCGAGAACCCGAATCAAACCGTGACGGGCAGCGTCAGCAGCAGGTACAAGTGGGGGAGTTTCGTCTCATCAAAGTCAACACCGATTTTTATCATTTTGCACTTACTTTCGGGAAGGCGGCCTTCTTCATGTCTCTTGCTCCATTGCGCTTTCCCCTGGCGCTCGTTCTTTCCAGCCACCGTCATGTAGATCCAATTTCCTCTCCTCACGACCTGTCACCTAGGGAAGCATCTAGCACACGGTGCATTTGGCAAATGACCACCCCCAGCCACCAACAGACTGGCCCGGAGAGGGGCTTGCTGCTGGCCCGCTTAGCCCTTCGTGAAGCTTGACCTCCAGACATAGCATTGCTGGGCACGAAGATCCCCTCCTCTGCTGTGTGCCAGGCTTGGGTGTTCTCCCAACTCACTTTCGGGACACGGTTAGTGGCTTGGTTGGGTAGGAGGTGAGACACTGACCATGGCCTGTGTCCTCTGGTTCACCTTTTTGGTGTGGGAAGGCAGGGAGCAGGAATGATATGATTTCCAGAGAGATCTGGCTGTGTGTGGTTCACAGCTCAGAAAAGATTCGGGTGGCCGGGCCACCCTGCACTTGGCTGTCCTTCCCCTCCATCAAAGATGCGGACACGCTGCTTCTGCTGAGACGAATGGGGACAGGCCGTCCCTTCTCTTGGGGAGGGGAGGACTTGGGCCCTGGAAGGCGCATGCAAACGAGAGATTTCTTACGATGTGGTGACTTCCCAGGACTCTAAATCCACTAGGGAAAAGCTCAGTCCCTTGCGCACACAGGCGATCGGTTTGGGATTTAACCAATGAGCAGGCGCTGATAAAACGCAAAACAGGAACAAAAAAGCACCATAGAAACGGCATTACCAGGGTCCTTGGCACCTGCTGGTACCCACATACTGTTTGGATCTGTCTGTAATTGCGGGTTTACGATGTCCATAAATGTGCTGTCTAAGCGATTTATTTTGTAGGGGCGTTGCGACAAGGCAACTGGGTCTTCCAGAGTAGATCAGGTAAGTCCCATTGACGGGCCCTGCCAGTGTCAGTGAGCATCCCCCTGAGCATCTCCTCGGATCTGCCCCCCCCCCCCACAGGACACACGGTAGGAGAAGCTGCTCTAAGTGGGTGCTGCAAAGACGATAATCAAAGACATGCTTACTGTCCTCACTTCAGCCATGGGGAGACTTTGGTCAAGGAAAAGTTTGCCAACTTGCACCGGTGACGTGGGTATTTAATGGGACACCTGGATCTCAGTCAGGCCTGTGCCTCCTGGCTGGGCTCTTTTCTCTTTGCTTGTCTTATGAAGTGGTGAGGACACATTTTTGTTCATGCCTTTACAGGATCAAATTTGAGAAATTAAAGAGGTGCCTGGGTGGCTCAGTCGGTTAAGAATCCCACCCTTGATGTCGGCTCAGGACATGATCTCAGGGTCATTAGATCAAGCCCGGTGTAGGGCTCTGTGCTCAGCGGGGAGTCTGCTTGAGGATTTCTCTTCCTCTCTTCCTACCCCTCCCCACCTCTAATAAATAAAGCATTAAATTTTTTTGAGAAATTAAAACAACATAAAGAAGAACTCAGAATTTGTAACTGGGTGGTGACGGACATTAGCTAGATGTGCTACGGTGATCATTCCACAAGATACACAAATATCAGATCAAGTCGTATGACTGCAACTAAGATAGTGTTATACGTCAATTATACAGTAATTAAAAAAAATAATAACTTACCTCCTTCAGGGTAGCACGGCTTCAGATGGCAGAGTCAAGTTCTGGAACCTCTGTCCTAGGACGGACCAGTCATCTGTTCTAGAGAGTGTCACCCAATCACCCAACACCACGTAGCAGTGTAGTTTCCAGAGCATTTTCATAGAGCACTGGCATTCAGATTATCTCACTGGAGTCCCAGAACGACTTTGTAGATCGAGGTATTGCAAGTGTGTTGCCCTCAACAACGGAGAAACTGGGACGCAATCCGAGCTTGTCCTCTCCGTGGTCGTCCAGCTAGTAAGAAGCCAAGGCGACAACTGAATTTCACGTAAGCAGCCAACAGCAAGGATTAGGGCTACGTCCCTGACACCGTAACCGCCAGGGGATGGTTGGAACACCTCATCTGCCCGAAGCTAGCTCACCGGGTTGCCACCGCAACCCTGTGAAGTGGGCACATCCCCAACCCCATTTATCAGATGGGAAAATTGAGACACAGAGAAAATAACCTGGTGAAGGTCACCCAGCTGGTAAGTTGCAGAGGCCGGATTTGAACCCAGATGGTCCGATTTTAGGTCTTAACCACTAACCACACATCTGCAAGAAGAGGTGAAGGTGTGTGCGACCACCCTTACCATAGGACCCTTGGACGGTCTGCTTGCTCCCTGAAGGGCGGTGTCGGGTTGGCCCCCCAAAACAGGGGGACCCCTTCCCCACCGAGGCAGAGTGGGCCGATGCAGACACTGGTCCCCCATACCAGAAGCCTCTGTGTCCTCAAGTCCTGAACCCCGGAAGATGGAGGAGAAGAGCAGGTAAAGCTAGACCAAAATAATGAGAACAAACAGAGGGAGTGTTGTTCCTGCTCAGCCCCATGGTACTCGGGGGTGCACCGGGGCCATGAGCAGCTCCAGCAGCACCCCAGAAATGTGCACCGGGGCCATGAGCAGCTCCAGCAGCACCCCAGAAATGTGCACAGTGGCTTGGCATGACGGGGTGTGCTCAGGTTGTGAGGGCAGGTGCTGGAGCCAGGAAAGAGCCCCAGAGAACCCAGAAATGCAAACGGAAACTGTTAATAACTCAGACGCGTTAAGAGTCAGCGAGTAGGCCTGACACAGTTGAGGCTCCCTTCGCCAAAAAGAAAAGGAATGGCTTTTGCATTTTTCTTTGAAACTGCTCACTGTGGACTGGGAGCTGCCATCCCCCGAATGTCAGAGAGGGACAGGGGTCTGCAGAGTTACTGGATGAAGCGATTTGGCCCTGGGAGTGGAAGGTAAGTTGGCACGGCTCCGTGAGGCCCGGCTGCTGGGGTAACACGCATGACTGCTCCCGCGACAGCGTGGGTTCTGACACCGGGCCCGGGAGGCCTGGCGGCTCAGAGACTGGGGGTTGGCGCCGAGAGCTGCAGAGTTGGACAATTGGACTGTTCACAGTTGGGCCACTTTGGGCTGCTACTAGTTCCGGCTTTTGCTGGATGCTGGGTTTCTTTTTCAGAATCCTCCCCATTCAGGGTCTGCTTATGTGTCCTTCTGCTTCCAGCCTGGTCCCACACAAAGGATAAGGCTAAATGTTCAAGGGTCCCCCTCCCCAATACTCAGTCGATTAACTCATCCATTTATTAATTCATCCATTAACCAGTCATGATGAATCCTTCCATCATTTTTACGGGCTGCTGACTACGTGCCAAGCCTGGTTCCAGGCCCCGCGTAGGCAACATAAACAGGAGGGAAGACACTGCGCTTTCCTTGAGGAGTTTCTAGACTTAATCTGGGAGGTCAAAAGCAGAAACCAGCTTCAGCCAGAGCATAATTAAGCAAGGATCTATGAGTCACTCTAACTGTTAGAGTCAGAAGGAAGGGCTGAGTCTAGTTATTTAATAGTCCCTGGGAAAACTGCCCCTGGTTGCTGTCCCCTGACGTCACATCCTCATACTTCTCTGTCCCACGATGTCCCATCCCTCGTACTCCATGCATACATGCCTCCGTGTCTTTAGAGAGGAGGGAGCAGTTGCATGAGAATGGGTCTGATTCTAGTTCCCTGGTTTTCTGGTAGCTTCCATCTGAGGCCCTTTGAGCTTCCCTGGCCCACTGAGGACCTGGGAGGGAACATGGCATGGAAGACCAACACCCCCAGGTCTTCCAGCAGCAGGGGGGAAATTCGGTAGTCGAAGAGGAGGGGACAACTAGCTGGGAGCAAGCATTTTTTAAAAGTGATCTCACTATGTGGAAAATTTCGTGAGTGTCTACTATATCCTGGGGATTTCATACCCATTGTCTGTCGTCTTGGAAAGAGGTTACATTACCCGTGCCAGTTCTCACGGCTAGTTAGGGACCTAGCAGGTGCTTGAACTCATGCAGCAGAGGTTCTTCCAAAATAGAAGGTTCTGGTCAGCTGTTTCACGGATGACTGTGTAGCCCGACCACCCAGCCCTGAGCAAAAGGATTGACTAAAGGGTTTCCATGGAAGGATCAGTCTGCTGAGCTATGATTCTTGTTGTTTTTAAGATTGTATTTATTCATGAAAGAGAGAAAGAGAGCATGAGCTGGGCGACGGGCAGCGGGAGAGGGAAAGCAGGCTCCCCGCTGAGGAAGGAGCCCAATGGGGGACTCCACCCTGGAACCCTGAGATCATGACCTGAGCCAAAGGCGACACTTAACTGATCAAGCCACCCAGGTGCCCCTGAAATGTGATTCTTGATGAAAGAATGATTTGGGGTTTTGTTCTGTTGGGCTTCTGGGGTTTGCTCATTGATTTAAGGAGAGCAGGTAGAGAACCAGGCTCTGCACTACATTCCTGCACGACATTCCTTGAAGCGATGTGAGCAGCTATGACTGGAATTCGTCTGTTAGATTTACCCGGTGAGTCACAGAGCAAGTACCTGATACAGGACATGTGACTACGGACAGGGGCAGAGGAGGGGACTGCCTGGGTGTATGGACCCCAGCAGCAGGGTCTTCAGGGCCCAGCCGCCGGTGGAGGCGGGAAGGCCTTGGGTTACCGAATGGGGGTGAGGGATATTACTGACATAAGGCGAATAGGACCGTGCTGGCAACTTTCAGCAGCTTCACCATTTGCTTAGAGCCATCCAGGAGGGAAGAAGACGTCAGGGCAGGTCCCACTCACAGTTCATACAGTTTTTGTCCTCGAGAGAAACGCTGAAGTTACATAAGCCATCGGTCTTACTTTACAGGTAAAGTGACTTTTCCAAGTAGAAGGTAATTAGAAATAGAGCGGAATCTCCGTTGCTCATTTTTCAATTCCCTGTCATAGGCTATTTCTCTCATGCCACGCTCTAGACCGCAGGTAAGCAAACTCTTTCAACAAAGGGCCAAAGAGTGAATATTTTAGATTTCGTGAACCATACAGTCTCTCTGGCTACGACTCAACTGTGCAGACAGACAACACATGGACAGATGCGTTCCAATAAAATTTTATTTTCAAAAATCAGGTGGCAAGGGCACCTGCGTGGCACAGCCGGTTGAGTGCCAACTCTTGGTGTTGACTCAGGTCTGATCTCAGTGTCATGAGATCGAGCCCTGCATCGGGCTCCACGCTCAGCATGGAGTCTGTTTGAGTTTTTCTCTCCCTTTCCTTATGCCCTTCACCCTGCTCTCTCTCTCTCTCCCTAAAATAAATTTTTAAAAAATCAGGTGGAAGGCTGGATTAGGTCCACGAGCCATAGTTTGTAGACCCCCGCTCTGGATATTTTCCTTCTTCAAACGCCATGGTAAGGAGATGGTCAGGGTTTAGAGCCAGCGATTGGTAGTTTGGAAGACGTATCTTCACCTTCCAAAGTTCAGGGCACTAAAAGCAGTCACGGCTCCATGCTGCATCCTTAAAACAGTGGAAAGAAGTCAGATGCCAGCTCTGTGAACTTGAACAAAAAGAGACCATTTGGGGAAAAAAGGAGTGTGGAGAGACAACTCTGATAATTAGTACTTTCTAGCTCAAAAAGAATCACTAATGAGAAGTGATGTCCAATTATAAGGCAGAGGTAATGCATGTCAATTTCCCAATTTACCTCCAGCCAGCATCTTCTTAATTTTAGAATGGGCTCAGATTATCGCTGATTGGAGAACCAAAACAGGTAGATAATTATCCCCCAGAACCATCCTTCTTACACTCTCAAGGGCAAATGGGTTCAAAAAAATTCACTCAAAGACTGGAAGGTAATTTTGCCAAATTACAACTCGGCTGTTGTGAGGGAAGAAAAACGTCCGAGGGAAGGAATGTGAGGAAGGAAGAACATTAAGGGGACAAAGACAGGGGGAGAAGTCCTATGAACTCAACAAGTCCTTTACTTCACACGGTTTTATATTAAACAGGAGAACTTTTGTCCTCAAGACTTTGTGGTGAAGGGTTTATATTTCAAGCTTTCGAATCTTAGGTTCCTTTATAGATGAATCTCCAAAGCAATACATTCTTTAAAGGCATTTTTTTGTCTTTGGAATTTAAATCATTCTGGTAGATCAGTATTACCTCCACTTGATAAGAGGAATGACTTTCAAAACTTTTAAGATTCAGGATTTTCTAGAGAAAAGACTCCAAAGGGAAAGGGGGTCATGGTCCTATGGCATTTGGCTCACTTGAAAATATCTTGAATATAAGAGATAATATTTTACTGGCCTCTTCCAGTCCCAAGAGTAAGGTCTATGTAACTGCAGCTTAGCCCAGCTGCCTGTTTTCCCATCATAGATATTCATAAGAGTTCTTGCAGCTTGGAAGAACCTTCCAGCTCCCCTGGAACCTTCCAGCCTTAATCATCACATCCAGGGGCAGGGAGGTGAGTGGTGGCAGCAACTGTGGCCCTGGGAATTTGAAAGTCAATTGCAAAATTTCTTCGATGTACCATTTAATGGGAAACAAACATAGCTTATACACTGGTTTAAAACAAATAATTTTGAGTGACCCTTTCAAGAGCTTACAGGAGAAGCTCTTGTAACCATTATTACAAGCATCCGGGAAAGATCATGCTAGTGGTATTGGCTATATCTTCAAGTATCTCCACCGACTCTTTTTATGCCCAAATTTAGTGATCTCTTGGGCTTTAAGTCTACACTGTTCATGTGAGTACCTCTCTGATACTCACCCCATTCATTCCCTGTCTTCTCCAATGAGTATGCTCTTGACAGCTCTGAAAGGCAATTAAAAATGGCTGATCTTAGGTGTCTGGGTGGCACAGTCAATGACACATCTGTGGTGTTCGGCTCGGGTCATGATCTCAGGGTCCTTGGATGGAGCCCCTCACTGGGCTCCCTGCTAGGTGGGAAATCTGCTTCTTTCCCTCCACCCCTTCTCCCCACTGCTCGCACTCTCTCTCCTTCTCTCTTTCAAAATAAATTTTAAAAAGTAAAATCCTAAAAAAAATTGCTGATCTTACCCATTAGGTGATCTCAATTTACTTTTGGGTTCTGTGAAGTGAATTTTGATTGCTGGGAGTCGATTCCTTTTTATCCAAGAAGAAAGAATATGGAAACATTTCTGCCTTGCCCTTCACATTTGATTGATACTTTTCACTTTGAAAGCTAATTATATCTGATGTGAAGGAAAAATGGAATTCAGAAATATGGGTGTTCTTTTCATGAATTTTTACTCTGAAAATGTGGGTCATCTGTTCAGTTTTTTTTCACCTCAATTTACTTGCCAACCAACAAAGGTAACATTCCTTGTCCCCTAAGAAGAGAGAGTTATGGAACTGACCATTATAACACATGGTTTCCCAGAATCCCAGCCCAGGAAGGTCTCTCCTCCCAACCCTTCCACTCACTACAAGAACGCTTTTCATGGCGTCCATGACGCAATTCTCCAGGGACAGGAGTCCTCCATTTTCAAGACAACCATTTCATTTCTGATATGGGTCTAATTGTTAGAACTTCCTTCCTTCTACTCAGACACATTCCTATGACACCTACCCGTTGGTTTGAGTTCTGCCCTTTGAAGCAAAGCAGAACAGATGGAATTGCAACTCTTTTGTCTGACTTATGTCTTAGGTGCACATGTGTAGATTGTTTGAGACAAGCCGTAGATGAGCTCTTTGAGGATAATGAGTGTGTGTTTATGAGTGTTGGGACCACTGCAGTTATCGGCGAGCTCTTAGTTAAACAAATAGATGAAACATGTTCCGATGAAGTGAGAAACCTTTTGGGTAACAACACGTTAGGCTTCTGAGACACAGGTAACCCCGTTGCTGTAGCACATGTCACTAAATCCAGGCTGGATGGTGGCTTCTCTCAATGTTGACACAGCTAATGAGATGGCTGCATTTTCAGTCTGACCAGAAAGCAAAGGACTTGTCTGTCCTGTAAGACTTTTGGATGAGGTATCTTGGATTTATTTATAGACATTTGCACCTAACATCAAAAGATTACCTCACCGGTTAGGAGAAATTTTTATCAAAATGCCCCCCACCCCCACCCTTTAGGGAATGGAGGAAGTATTGCTTATGTATTTATTCAACAAATATTTGTTGAGTATCTATTACGTGCCAGGCAATGTTCTAGATGTTTGTGTTACATTAGAGAACACACAGACAACAGTCCTTGGCCTTATAAGGCTTACTTAATGGGGAGGGGATTTAAAAATGAGCAAGAAGTCATCAAAATAAACAAGTAAGTTACACTGTAGGTTCAAAGGGAGCAGGTGGTTCAAGGAATAAAGAACAGAACGAGATTAAGGGCAGGAACTTGGGGAGGGCAGGGGACAAGGTGGCTGCTGTAGGCAGGATATCAGAGGGGAGATCCTGAGATGTGACAGATAGACAAGGAGACTTACTGGGATGACCAGGGAAGTAGGAAGAAAACCAAGAGAAAGTAAAATAGAAAAATGTTTGCTCGAATATTTAAAAGTCACAGGCTGCTGTTAGAATGCCATTGTGATTTGGTCCTCTTGACCAGTATCTGAGAAAGGGGGTCTTGTCTTGGGTGTGTGTGTGTGGGGGGGGGGTTTCTGCTTACCCAGGTGGGAGAGGTGCGATATCTCAGATCTGCTGCACCCAGTGTGGGGAGGCCCCAAGAATGGAGTGACACAAAGCCAAATGGTTTTTCTGTAAAACTCTGGAAGGCTTGTGAACCTGTGTCACCAGAGTCCACCCAGGTGAATGGCCCAAGGCAAGAAGGATGGACCCAATCCAAGATGGAGGTTCCACAGTACAGAATAGGAGATCGGGGACACTGTGTCATCACAAGAAAAAGAGAGAAGAAAGCAATCCTAGTTACACCTATTTCTACTGAGTGGTAAATACATAGAAATTGGCGGAAATAAACATCTCAGGCAGTGTTTATCTGCACCATTCTGAAAGCAGAGTAAATCAGGAAGAGAAATCAGGGACTCCCCCCAGATTGCTCTGATAAGGAGGTGTTTGCACATTCTTTTAGTTTTTATCAAGGTTGGGCATGTCAGAAATCCTGTGCCCAGGCCCTAAATCCTAAAGAAACTCGCTGCTGAGCCAAAGACAGGATGTGAATTCAAAAGCATACCTTGGGTCTAGAAAGACAAAGGGCAGAGACTTTGTCAGAAGAAACCATCACCTCAAGGCTTAAAGGTCTATTGAAAAGGAGATCATGGGGCATCTGGTGGCTCAGTCCTTAAGGGCCTGTCTTCAGCTCAGGTCATGATCCCAGGGTCCTGGGATGGAGCCCTGCATCAGGCTCCCTGCTCAGCGGGAAGCCTACTTCTCCCTCTCCCACTCCCCCTGCTTGTGTTTCCACTCTCGCTGTGTCTTTCTCTGTCACATAAATAAATAAAATCTTTAAAAAAAAAAAAAAAGAAAGAAAGAAAGAAAGAAAAGGAGTTCAAACAATAGAGAGCACAAAAGGGATTGCCTTGTTCTTTGAGTTCTTTGTCTTATTCTTTGAGTGTTTGGGTCCATACTTGTGACATTTCTCTATGGTGGACTGTGTACTGCCTGATATCCATTCTACCACACAATAGCTTCCTTCAGCACCTAAATGAGTTTTATGTGCTCCTGTAGGGAATAACAAGAGACACCACAGAGTTGGGGGAATTTAGGTCATAGGAATACAGAGTTTAATGGATGGAATCCCCCACCCACTCTTTTAATCTTAAGGACTTGGTCTTCCCATCAGGCACTTACACAAGAAATCTAGGACTCCCCCCAAATATTTGAGAACTAAAAAATGTATTGACCCAAAAGAAAGCTATAAAATTAAAATTAATAAATATTTACTCTGCAGAACATGACATGATGACCACTTCTTTCATTGCTTAATGTAGTATTAATAAAAATTATACTGCACTTGAATACAGTGTATAGATGTATATTTTCTCTTTACAAGAATTCCTACATAGACACAAGAGCTGCCAGGAAACCACCGCCTACCATGATTTAAATTACGCATAGCCAAATAATTTCAAAAGCAACAATACAACTTTAAAGTTTATAGTGGAAGGAAGGAAGGAAGGAAGGACGGACGGACGGACGGACAGGCTCTCTGATGTGGGATGTGGGTACTTTTCTTTTTTTTTTTTAGGATTTATATATTTATCAGACAGAGAGCACGCAGGATGGCAGGGGAAGGTCAGAGGGAGAAGGCAAGAGAGAATCTCAAGCAGACTCCCTGCTGAGCATAGAGCCCGACACAGGGCCCGATCTCATGACCTTGAGCTCACAATTGGAGCCAAAACCAAGAATCAGAGGCTCATCTGACTGCACCACCCAGACGTCCCAGCAATGTGAGTACAATTTAATACACGTGATGGAGAGTGGGATTGAGACCGCCAAAAGTAAATCTAGGGGCTCAGAAGGTGTGAACATAGCCTTGATCTGAGGTCATACAGTGGATGGCAGGGGACAAGCACTCGTTTTGGTTGCATAGTCAGGAAGCCAAGGTATATCATAAAACAGTAGTTATATTATAAGCTCTAGAGAGCAGGTTTCCAGGTCAGGATCCAGGGCTCTGCCTTAGGAAAGCCTCCTTGCTGCTGCTTCCTGTGCTCTAACTCTGCCCAGCCCCCGCCCCCCTTTCCATGACATGGCCTCATTCATTGACTTCAGTAGCTCCTTTCTGGAACAAATTCTCACATAGCAATCCTTTCCAGAATGCTACAGTGACAGAGTTCTCAAAGGCTTTGATTGATGGGATTGGAAACACTCTTTCTTTTTGGAAATATTTATATTTGATCCCTTTTGGACAGACTGTGCATAGCCAGAGCTTATCACGTTGCTGGAAATCATGGACCGACTCTAAGAGGCTGCAGCCCCGCGTCGGCCTGGGAGAGTAAAGATTAATATCCATTTGTGCTTTGCCATCCTCAAGCCCTGATAACTGTAAATAACGTTTGGAAAAGATCGGGGTGCATCTTGATCTATTACATGGTGGCCATGATTCTGGTTGTTATGTCTTCTAGAGAGATTTATCTTCCTCTGCAGTGACACAAATCACGGCCCTCGCCTCACACTCTGGAATGTACACATGATCTGAGGACTGTAGCAGTGATGAATTTATGTTTATATCATCACATTTTTCACCTGAGCTGAGCCTGACCTCTTGCTCCAATTTGGAGACGTACCGAACATAAATTTTTGAAAAATCTCTTTGGTTTGCCGGCATTCTAATAAGACCCCCTTTTCTACTTGCTAGGGGTGGGAGGGGTTGGCAATAAGAAGCTGTTGAGGATCATGAGAAGGTCAAAACGGAGATAAAAACATTTTCTCAATTGTTTTCTTACCTGTTATTCTTTTTGCGTAAGTGGCATAGTGGGTAAGAGATCAGTACAGACTCGTCTTGTTCCAGCAACTGGCATCCTTATTAAGGGGGAGAGAGCCTTGGCAGTTTGATCTTTCAAAATCTAAAAACCAAGAAGAGTCTACGACTCTCTCCCTGAGCCTTTGTTTGAAGTATGTGTGGGCTTTTGTGGACAAGTGTTTACGTCTGTGTGTATGTACACACGCGAGTCCCATAGTGGGGCAGGGAGTTGAACCCAGGCTTTTTTGGGGTGCTCTTTCCTGCAGCGATTTTCTCTGCAACACAGTCCAGAGACGTGGAAAGGTCTTCCGGAAGTTCTACATGAAAATGGTATATTTCTTTGGATTGCATTCTTTTCTTTAAAGTGCGGGAGTGGTATAACGTGGGAAAAAAAAAAGAAAGAAAGAAACAAGAAAAAAAAAGGAAAGAAGGAAAAAAAGGAAAAAGAAAATCTCATCTTTTTTGTCTGGAATGATCTCTCGGATTTTATTTGATTCAATTGCCTTTTCCCCCACACCATTCATATGAGGAACCCAAGGGTCCTGGGTTAAGAAATAAGATTTCAATATTTGAGATGCAATTATTCCCATTTAAATGGATCACTTAGGAAGGAAACAGCTGCATTTTAGACCCAAAACTTTTTCCTTTTTTAGGTATTTGTCCTAGATTCTCACTCTTGAGATGGAAAATGAAAAAAATGCTCCAACCTGGCCAAGCAGTGAATTTCCCTCAGGGTTCACCACGTGTGAGACCACCACTGGCCCCTCCACCTGCTGGGTAAGGGACTCACCTTACCTGATGCCCTCACAGTGTCCTTGCTCCCCCCACAGATCGTGCCTTGTTTTCAAATGCCTGTCAAAGGCTGAGATGACAAATTTGCCTGCACTAATGTGCTGAGGCGATAGGCATTTTCACTGAAGGCTCCTGGAAGCGACTCCCCCCTACACACTCTGAGCGGCCAGAGCTTGCCGTGACTTTGGGGGGCGGGATTTCCGGGGGGGGGGTGTGAGTCTCGGTGAAAGTGGAAGGAAGCACACTGGTGTCGGTGACACCCCTCATCTCACCCAACAAAGAACATGCCGTCTCTTCTCTGCCTGCTCTCTCTGATTTTTAGATGTAGAATTCTGAGTCACTCAAAACAATAGAAATTTCACAAGCGTTATCAAGAGTGACATTAATTTGCTAATTTAAAACCCAGATGAAGCGGAATGACAATGAATTTTCACTCCATACCAGTACTTTGTCATATATAGTGGGTTATTAATACTACCCCGGAGCCCTTGCCAATACCGTGCTCCGCCACGTTCCACTTTCTCATAAACATCTTATCTCATCCAGCCTCGCATAACTCCTAATACTTTATATAACCATGAAATTCAACACACCACCTTCATTGGGTAGTTCTTTGTCAAAGCCCGATCTCTCTCAAACTCCCTTCCCATGACAACAACATTAATTGCTATTTTATGCACAGACACAGACAGACTTCTTCACAAGTTTACTTCTTGGTAACTTCCAAGTGCACTGGTTGACAGCATCCTCAATTAGCAGAGTCATTTCCATATCCTGGACATATACATTGATCAGAAAAGATGACAATTTATTTTTAGACAGACGCAGACTGCATCTTTTAAATATATTTCCCATTTGGCAAAAATGGTGTTGTAGCTAATGTATGTACAATATTTCCAAAAACATTGGTACTTTCCCATAAATATCTTCCATATTTTTTTTTCAGTGAGTAATAAAAAAGGTTGAGGTGGGATGTGTTTTATCCCACCACATTATATCATTCCTATTTTTCCTCTTTTGTTGGATGGCAGTCAGGGGCCCTGATGCCAAGCTTTGGAAGCAACAGCATCTGGCTCCTTGGCAGATCCTCCAGGCAGACTTGTTGCCAGCCTCTAAGCTGTGTCTGGGTCTGTTGCATGGTTTGGCTGCAGATGGACTCTCTGGGTTGCCTCGTGCTTCTGGAAGCCAGTCCTGGCTTTCCTTTGATTCTGAGGACTTTACTCATTTTTATTCATTTGTGAAGAAGGGCCCATCCAAATGCTTTATGAAACCAACACTGGAGAACATTAATGGATCAAATTTTGCCTTTGAAAAGGCAAGAGGTCAGTGGCGTCTCTGGACAGGGGCATGGCTTCCGGAAGGTGGGCTCGCACGTGTCCAAGCGTCTTTCCATAACTTCTGTTGGAAGGAGCTTGGAGGGAGAGGCCAGTGACGTGTTGCCATTTCTCCTTCCCCCCAGGATGAGACTGTGTTGTTACCTGGAAGGATGGAAACCCAGGGGAGCTCCGACTTCCTCAGATCGGGGAAGCCTCCCCTTTCTTTTGTCTTCTCAGTGAATCAGACCCTGAGGGAGTGAACACACAAGAGGAGGCCGTCTTGTCTTCCCTCCTCTTCCGTGGGATTGTACTCTGGCTGCTTCTAGAGAAGGGCGAACAACAAGTCTTGGTTCAGTCTGAACTCAGCACACGAATCGGAGCCAGATCACGTCTGTCAGTGCTCCCCGAGCCTCTGGCCCCTAGGGAAAGGCAATCCGATTTTCTCAGCATTATGAAACCCTGTCACTGTGGATTTTTTCTTTTTATTACTCAGATCTGCTAAAAAATTCTATGCCCTACACACACACACACACACACACACACGCACACACACAAACACACACGTGCGCACGCACATGTACCTTAATGAAAATGTCATTTATTTTTGTTTTAAGGGTTATTGTAAAAGCTTCCTGTTATTTCTTGAGTGTGTTCACTCCCTCATCGATTCATTTCTTAGCAGCTCTGACTGGAGCACCGAGCATTTGTCCAACAGGAAGTCCTGCTCTCACGGACTTTACCTTCCCCAGGGGAAGATGGGAAGGAAGCATCAGCTCAGTTCACAAGGTTTCAGATTGCAACAGCGCTATGGCGTAACACCAACCCGAGTCATTTGGTGAAGCATGTTGGAGGGTCGATGGGGGCACCTTAGGATTGACTAGCATGGGTTACTCGAGGAAGTAACATCTCAGCTAAGACCCCAGTGACAAAAAGGAGCCCACTGATATGGTAGAGCAGCTTCCCTAGACAAGGACGCAGCGGAGGGAGAGGCACTACCATGGGGACAATCTAGGCACCTTTGAGGAGTGGGAAGACATAGGAAGTTGAGTAGGGAGAGGAGGGCTGGAACCCTCTATTGGAAAAGTAAGCAGGGGCTCTCGTCACTGTGGACCCTGGTGAAAAGCTTGGAGCTTATTCTAAGCACAGGGAAACGGCTGGTAGTTTTCAGTAGGGGAATGACAGGATCTAATTTGTATGTTTAAGAAAAGTCACTCTGGCTACTCCATAAAAGAGTAAGAGTTGGGCAGTGAGCCAGTGGAAGGTTGTGGAAACAGACGGTCTCAGATCATAACGCCAACAATACCTACGTTTACTGAGCGCTTGCTGTGTCTTAGGGACTGGGCATGCTTTGTGTTAGAGGATCCTCCCAAGAACTCCTGACTTAAGGGTTATCTTCCCCATTTAATAGGTGGAAAAAACCATAGGATTTCAACCTGTGTAGGTCTATCTTGGGTAGGCATACCGCTTCCTCATGCTATGAAACTGAACCGGAGCAGAAAACCATTGCTCTACTTTTTTCCCCCTGCGTGCCTTCAAATAAAATATGAAGTTAAAAAGGATACGTTCCGGTATCAAAGACTTACATTGCTCTTAGAAGACATGAAGAAAGCACACAGAGCGGCTAATCAAGGCTTGGAATACTTTTTCGTGCCATTTAGGAATTGTCAATGAAATGCTGTTTCTAATGCAGGAAGTCTGTGTTTCCCTAAAGGACCTCACACAGGCTTTCCCTTTACCCCTAAATTCCCATGGCTCCTTGAGTGCCTCTGAGCATGTGTTTGGGGCTTGGAAAAGAATTCCTTCCCTGAAATCTATCAGGTGGTAGATTTCATGTCTCTTTCAGTCATCTACTTACTTGAGTCACAAGCTTTTGGAGATACTGAGAAAACTGTTCAGCAAATATGGGTACGGGCACCCCTCAGAGATGGCAAGTTCAGTTTTGGATCACCGTGATAACGCAGATACCGCAATAAAGAGAGTCCCATGAATTATTTGGCTTCCCAGGGTGTATAAAAGTTACGCTTCCACGATTCTGTAATCTATTTGTATCTGGTAGCATTATGCCTTAAAAAATGTGCATACCTTAATTTGAAAATACTTTGCTGTTAAAAAAAAAACACTAACCATCACCTGAGCTTTCAGCGAGTTGCAATCTTTTTGCTGCTGGAGGGTCTTGCCCCCATGTTGGTGGCTGCTGACTGGTCAGGGTGATGGGCGCTGAAGGTTGAGGTGGCCACGGTGCTTTCCAACAATGCCAAAGTTTGTTGCATTGAGGGACTCTTCCTTTCCTAAAGGACCTCTCTGTAGCAGGTGATGCTGTTGGATAGCATTTCACCTGTAGGAGAACTTCTCTTAGATTTGGGGTCAGTCCTTTCAACCCTGGTCGCTGCTTTATCAACCCAGTTTATGGGCTATTCTAGATCCTTTGTTGTCCTTTCAATGGCCTTTCTTCATGGCATGTTCACCAGGAGTAGAGTCTTTCTCAAGAAACCACTTTTTGTGCTCATTGGTTGAGGTTTCGTCATGAGATTGCAGCAATTTCAGTCCCATCTTTAGAATCCGCTCCCGATTCCAGTTCTTCTCTTTCTACCCCAACTGCCATGACTCTCTCCCCTGAAATCTTGAACTTTCAGTTTGAAAAAATGCAGGATTTGCAAAATGCAATAAAGCATGGCATGCCTGTGTTTACTCTGGTCTATGGTGGTATATGTAACAAAACCCATGGCA
This sequence comes from Mustela lutreola, assembly GCF_030435805.1. Lineage (NCBI taxonomy): Eukaryota > Metazoa > Chordata > Mammalia > Carnivora > Mustelidae > Mustela > Mustela lutreola. The sequence goes on along the minus strand of NC_081303.1, from coordinate 9,495,229 downwards.
AGGCTGTAAGGGCATGACCACCACAGAGACATGACAGACTAATGGGGCAGGTGCAGACCCACATTAGTGTGCTGTGCACAGAGCTCTCCACCACACTCCAGATCTATGGTCCCCTTGCACAAAAGAATACCGTTCTCAGATGACCGCCACTATGTTAACTTCCCTGGCCCTTTCTTATTTCTTTTTCAAATCATTGCAAATGTCAGTGGTGCAATACTTTTATATGGGTTTCCACTTCTGGTACCGTATCACTTTCTGTAATAGCAGAAGTTTGTTCTTGTGAATTTACATTAAACATCATCAAACCCCCTCAGTTAGTCTGTATGAGTCAAATCTGGGGCACCTGGGTGGCTCCGTTGGTTAAGCATCTTACTCTTAATCTCAGCTCAGGTCATGGTCTTGAGGCTGTGAGTTCAAGCCCCATGTTGGGCTTCCAGTGTGGAGCCTACTTGAAAAAAAAAGTCAAATTTAATTGATGTAAACTATAGTTTTTGTCCCCATTGAGCAAGCAGATGTCCCACCAAGAGAATGTATTCATTCGGACTTGATCAAGTCCTGTGACCCAAACAATCAGAAATTTCTTTTCTTTTTCTTTCTTCTTCTTTTTTTTTTTTTTTTGGTCAAATACTTGACTGAATTGACTGATCCTTGGTCTGAGTTGTGTAAGTTAATTTAATTAAGAAAATAGAATCAATTGTGTGGTCATACTCATTCACAATACTGAGATCACTTTCATTTGAAGCCTCTTTTTTTTTTTTTTTACTAATATCTTTAGACAAAATATTTTCCTTTGTCTGAAAACTCTGTCTATTCCACCTAAGAGCAAATACTTTTGCAAAATTCTGCCATTTGCTTTCTGTTAGAAAATATAATGTCAGTTTCAAGTACTATGAAATCTTCACTACAACCAACTTTCTATTGAAATGTACATGGTTTCACAGCCTTATTATCACAGCCAGTAGGATCATCGCCTTGAGATTCCTCATTCAAGCATGAGCCGTGACTCTAATAAAAATACCTCCAAAACAAAAAGGGGGGATGGTCTTGAAGACCAAATGGATTCTCATTAAATGGCTCAGAATTTTCCTAGAATATTCAACTTTCCAGGTCTCAAAACCAATAGGTTCTGGGTTTCTTCATATACATATGGAGTTCTTTGAAAACATGATATTTGAGTTAAGGTGATGAGAGGAGGGGTCTGGTCAGAGGGGGGGCTGTCAGAGACCCCAAACTCCATTGGGCATTTCCCTTCAGTAGCATAGGCAGGCTTGTGCGCAGTTCACAATGATAAATCTTTCAGAGCCATTAGATTTCCTGGCTCTACTACGTCTCTGGTGTGGTGAGGGGATTGGGTTGGGGCCCAACTAACACAAACAAGGTAGGGACCATAGCATTCTGGGAAGGTTTGGGGCTCCCAGGCAAACCGCCCATTGGAGAGACTGGTGCGGAAGTTTGGAAGATATCCTAGCAATCCTGCTGAAATGGTCTTAGTAAACATGAAGTTCCCTCTCCTCTCTCCCCATCTGGAAGTTTCCATTGACATCCTGCCTTCATTGACACCTGGTGCTGTGCTGAGCACCTTGGTTTCCTCAATGTTTTCCTGGCACAAGCTGTTTTCGTTCTACACCCTATGGATGACAAGCCCTGGATGTGTAATGGGTGTCTGTGCTTGCTTTGTAGTTTCTCTTTCCCTCTTCAAAACCCTTCTTTGGAATAAAGAGCATCAGATGCCACAACTCATTTCCTGAGCCTGAAGACCTCACAGTTTCTGGAAGATGACTTCGGCATCTTGTTTACCATCCCCTCTCCTACTTCATCATTCATGATGACTGTCCTCCATGCTGATGATCCAGCCAACATCCTGGTCTCTTACCTCCTTGAGCTCTTTTGCTCCAAAGATCTTTTCCTCTAGAGCTTAGCGACACACTCCCATGGCTTACCCTAGACTTTGGCATTAACAATAACCACACAACTTCTAAGATCTTAAGTTTAGATGTCTGACTCATTCACCACTGCCTCCTACCGTTCCTGGTAATGTTCTAGCGTCCCTCCCTTCCTCCAATAGAACTGTGCACTGGCATGACTGACAATCCATTGGCCCACCTCTGCTTTTTCACTATTCACCCCAACACACACACACATACATATTCTCACTTCCTTTCTTAGCTTTAGATTCCTGACCTGGCACCATAAATGCTCCTTTGAAAATGCCCCCAACAAGTTTGCCTCTGTCTTCCTCAATCACACATACTTATTAAAAGTCCTACACTTACAGACCTACCTGTACACTGACTTTTTGCAGGGATTCACAAGCTCAGAGTTGTTGAGCTGAAATCACTTGGTCTCCCTCGAAATGGAACGACCCTTGCTTCTTTCGAAGGCCAACTTATCCATTTATGGTGAATCTCAACCCCTACGCTCTTCTCAAGGTCTCTACTTCTGCCATTACTTACCCCCCTCCATATTCTTTAATGTCTCTCTAGGTCTTGCCTTCATTTTCATCAGCAAACAAACAATAACCAATGACATTCATGTTATAAACAGTCCCTTGACCTCTGGCCCTATTCTAGGGCCTGCCTCCTTTCTGGGCTTCCTTTCACCGGGGAATCTTTGAAATGATTGTCACCACTCATTGTTTCCATTCCTTCACCTCTCACCACTCCTGAAGCCCGTCCACTCATGCTTCTGTCCCCTCCATTGCACTTTGACCAAGACTACCGATACCGAAGCCAGGAATCGGTTCTCTGCCCTCCTCCTGCTAGACTCTTGGCAGCATTTGGAATGGGCCACCATCCAGCCTTTTGGAAAGACTTTCTTCCCTGGGCTTCCAGGACACCACATTCCCTGTGGCCTCCTATCTGACAGACTCCATGTTAAGTTCCTCTGTTGGCTCCTGCTCTTCCTTTCTCTCTCAGCATTGGCATGCCCCCGGACTCTGTTCTTGACTTTCTAATTTACCTATGTTCTGTCAAGGTAAGCTGACCCTATTCAGTCTCACAGATTTGAGACCTGACTTTGCGGCATTGACCATCAATCATATTATTTATCCAGCTTTGACTTTCCTTTGAGCTCTAGATTCAAATGCTCATCTGCCCACTCAATATCCTTATTCAGATGACTAACAGGAACCTCACAACCAACAGAGTCAACACTGAACTCTTGACTTTTTTTCTCCCCTTGGATCACTTCTTCCCCATCGACTGAGCTCTCCCCCTTTCAGCATATGGCATCACCGTCCACCCAGTGACTCAGAACAGAAACCCTGGAGTCATTGTTTCTTCTCTCCCTCCAACTCTACATCCAATCCATGAGCTAAATCCCACTGGTGCTCCTTCTAAAATATATCTTCAGATTGACAGTGTCTCCCCATCTCAGTGGTTACAGCCATGGCCCAAGGTCCCATCATCTCCCATCTGAACTGCCTCCTTTCTTGCTCTCCATTGCCTACCTTGTGCAGGGCAGACACAGTAATTTCCTTAAAGCATAAATCAGATCTATGTCACCCCCCTGCTTAAATAAAGCTCTCTCATGCCTTTCGGTTTTGTTTCAAATGAAATTAAAAGTGACCACTATGACCTGGGTTCACATCTCACTCTAACACTCCCCACCCCAAATCCCTCTCCCTGGTGCTGTCTGTACTCCAGCCTTGCTGTCCTTAGGGCCACCTCACTCTCATCCCGAGACCATTGCACCCACTATCCTGACAGTTTGGACACTCTTCCCTGGGACTTTTGTGAGCAGGCCTCTCTTTCTCATTCAGACCTGGTCTCAAAGGTCTCCTCCTCCGATTGGCCTTTCTGGTGCCCTTGGTCCAGCAGCACTTTACCTTCCAACTCCAGTCCCCAGGCCCTCTCTCATATAGGCCCTATTTTATATCTGGGCACTTGAAAGTACCTGAAATGATCCAATTTGTTCACTTTTATTTTACTCCCCATCGTCCTTCATCAGACCGTAAGATATCTGACGGACTGAAAGCTAAGGTCATGTTTCCTCCTGTCCATTACAGTGTTGTAAGTTTCAATAAAATGAACTTCTCTCCCTAAAGTGGTCATTCTCGTCAGCAGTCATGCTCACCCTCATGAAAACATTAAACATTTAAAAATAATAATAATAATAATAAATACCCACCCACTGTGCCCTAAGATGCTTGGAGTGAAACGTGAATGATCTTAGACATATCTGTAGAGGTATAGTTGATACCTTGTATCTCATGTTGACTAATTGGCAAGAACAGGTGTTTGGAGAGTAGTGACTGCCTCTTTGAGAGACTTTAGTATAGGGCCTAAGGTTTAGCATCAATCACATGAGAATGCTTAGAGTACAAGGTTAGGACAAGTCTGTTCCTGTGAACTCTTGGAGGTTTGGTTTGCTCACTTTCCATAGTGTAGCTTTTGTTCAGGCTGTTGCTAAATCAGATCAATGCCCCTGAAGATGCAAGAACTTTTAGTATGTTTTGGGGTTGCTCCAGGCCTGCCTGTCTAGGATGCAGGAGGGCTAGGGGGAGCTCTGACATGGAGCTCCCTTAAGCAGGAGACAACCCTTCTATGCCCATGAAGCTTATGGAAGGTGTCGGGTGACTAATTCCTAGGAACCACCCCAGGGGCGAGGCCAGTATGGGTAAAGCCAAAAGCCATGGAGATGACTAGGAACGCCTCCAGCAAGGCCTAAGAATATAAAGAGAGACGCACTGAAGATATGGGGGTAATAGCAAAGGCATTCCAAGAATCCCTTTGCGCTGGGAGTACACCCAGGAGGAAATCCTATCGAGCAGGGGAAGTGAGTCAGAGCTTGCTTACAGCGCCGGAGAGGACAATCATATTTATAAGGGACTTACTTAGTTCGTATCCGTGGGCTTTAAATTCTCAGATTTCTTCATGTTCCATTGTGGAATCCTAGAATATGTGTCTTGGGGAAGGTCTGTTGGAGAATGTGTCTGGGGAGGGTCTGAGGCCATGCTTGGAAGGAGGGTGCTTCGAACAGCACCAGAAGGGGCCCCTCGAAGGCATTTCCGGTGTACCCAGCGCCCTTCCTTGGAGTGAGAAGCTACTCGAGAACGGGACCTTATCCTATCTTCTAGAACACTGTATGACACTCACGCTGAATAGGGCACATTCGGGGAGGTGATCTGTAGTTTACCTCATACGTAAAATTCCTGAAGCCACCTACAGTAAATGTTTGAAATAAATTGTAGGAAATCACTTAAATAATCTTGCAAACATCCATCTAATGCTTGAACAAAGGCCACCTGAAGACGAGGGAGAGGCTGCCAGGAAACTGTGTAGTTTACCTGGGAAGCCTGAGGGAGGTGTGGGGGGCACACACCAGCTGGGCTTACCACGGACTCCATCGGTTCTGTTCCCTTCTCTCAGAATATTTTATCCAAGCCAAACCCAAACTGCCCCTCAAAAACTAAGGAAAAACCCCTTTGCATTTTCACAAAGTAACCAACGAAAATACTTCTGCAGGCACTGGGGAGTTCTATTTAAAGAAAAAGCCCTAAATATCCCATGTCCTCCTGGTCGTGGAGGGTCTCATTGTGACTCCTTCTGCCATGTGGCATGAAATTGTCATGTGAACCACTGGTGGCCTTGGAGGAGAGAGGGATCCTTAAGGCCCCACTCACCTCCTTATGAGGAAACATCAAACTACTATAAATGTAAGTAAACAAGCCAGCAAGCACCTGGGCCAGCAGGGCCTGACGAGACAGAGCTCGTCACCTAGACACCTAGACAGATGCTCGTCGTGATCTCTGCCTCACATCACCGTGGCCTTCCAAGGGTCCTCCCATGCCCATCGCCCACAACCTCCTGCTAGAATTTCAGGTGTTCCCCATGTAATGTCAAGGGAAGACAAGAAGCTATTCATTACCTTGATGAATGCGGGCTCTCACTGGACGCGAGCACCTTGAGAATTTATTTCAGGTGGGATTTAGAAAAATTTATCTGATATTTATTCGATGATCACTTGTTCATTCTCCATGGGTCAGCGCCGTGAAATCCCCGGGGGTCCAGAGGGTCAAAGAGGCCCAGGACCTATCTTGGAGGAGCTCATCCTGGCCAGTGAGAAATGCAGACCAGGAAATCCATGATGACTGTGACGGCAGAGTGAGCCATCAGGGGAAAGGTAAAGATGCTTAAGCTGAGTGTTCCAGGGGAGATACAAGTCAGAAATACAAGAGGTAGGGTAGAAAACGCACCCCCGGGGCCAGGAAGAACTGGCGCTGGGGCTTGGCTGTGTGAGGGGGGAAGGCCCCCCGAGACTGGCTGGCTGGGAGGGTGGTTGGGGACACCTGTCTAGTCAGGTAGGTGGGGACCAAGCGGCAAAGATCCTTCTAGGCTCTATTGAGGGTGCCGACATTTACTCTGAACGCTGTGGGAACCTGGTGCAACCAGGCTTATGATTTAAAAAGTTCTCCTGGTGGCCACAGAGGCATAGAATAGAGGAGAGGGACTCGTAAGGTTTAGGATGAGGATGGAGGTGTGGGACCGAAAGGTACTCCATAAATAGAACCAACCAGAAGGGATCACCCACCACATGAAAAGGAAGAGGAGCTGGGAACGGTGCCCAGGTCTCCGACTGACACAACCCCACTGAGCTTCTAGCTGCCAAGTTGAAGGGATATTTTTTTCAAAGGAGCTGAAACTTTCTGCGTTTGCAAAGTAAACATTTCAAAGTTTCTGAGGTAGATTCGAATATCTTAATTCGACACGTTTCTTCCAGGCTTCCCTTTGACTTTGAATCAAGAGGCAGAGAGCCGGAAGCCCCCGAGAGGCATCTGGGTTGCAGAGCTGAGTTATGGGATGGCTTGATGTTCTCAGGGTATATTACAATCCCCACTTAAATGGGGTGTGACCTTGAATGCACAAAGGATGACTCTCCCACGAATAGAGATTCTGCGTCCATGCAAGCGAGATATATAAATATGAATGTCAAGCCACTCCAATGCATGAAAGGCTTTGAGAATGCCTGAGAGTTCCAAAGTGCACTGGGCCTCCCCGAAGCACAATGAAATGATAATGAAGACAACCAGCATCAGGGACCACCCACCAGCGGTTTCATTGCTGTAACTAGGAAGGAAGGGTCCCCCTGGAACTATTGACACTGGATGGCATTGTCATTTCTAGCACATGCAGAAGCTGTGGTTGTAACAGGAATTGTCTCTGCTAGTCTGGAGCCAGACTATTTATGGACAGTCCTGCTCCCACCACATTCTTTCGCCACTGCCCTAGGTAAGAGAAAGTAGAGATGTGCGCTTGGTTGCCACACAGTTTTCCCCCTCTTCCCTGTCCGTGCTTAATTAGCCAAGGAAGAAATATGCTTTGCTAACTCCTTTTTGGAAGGCCCCGAGCTGAAGTTCAGTACGAGGCCCTCCACCTTCCTGCTTAATCCCTTGTCTTGTGGCAGACCTTGGGTCGCGCCCCATCTCAGGCCACCTACAAAGCTCTACAGGTCAAAATACTGCCCTGAACCCTCAGGCCAGGCTCCTTCACCAACCAAATAAAAGACAGACCATTGCTTTGGAGTGTGGAATGCAAATACTGGGTAATAGAAACACACGCGCGTGTGAGTTCACGTGCACATGCGCCGGCCCGCCATGCTCCCGCCATCTTAGGCTCCAGAGCGTGAGTGCAGGGAAATGGTTCTTGTCTCTCTTCCCCAGTGCCTGAGTGTCCTGGCTGGCAGGGAGGCCGGGCCATTTGTTTTCAAGGCCTTCCTACTGGTTTCTCAACTCAGTGGTCCGGAGAGATGGGCAGGAAGGCAGAAAGTGTTGGGAAGGAAGCAGTCAGTTGGGGTTTTCACAGCCTTGGGGGCAGGCCAAGGAAAAGGACTCTGGGGTCAAGGCAGCTTATGCATTTTCTTCTCTAAGAAGTGTGGTTTCTCTCATTCCAAGTGCCCCACTCAGCTGCACATCTGGCTCTTTTAGTTTATTTGTTTCCCCCTAGGTGACTTCTAGAGCGAGGGATTCATTCACTTAAGACGTGACTTATGAGCTAGGCACTGGAGTGAGTGAGGCCTGCTGGTGTGGTTCCTTCACAGCCCGCGTGAGGCTGGGAGGCTGAGAGAAAGCCTCGAGGACCAAGCAAGCTTGCAAGGACAGACAGCTCCCTGAGAAGACCCACGGCCAGTAATGTGACAGGGTCAAAAAAAACCTTAGTAGTCCTGACTGAGCAAGCTAGTGGCTTCATTGGGACTCAGGGATGTTGCACGAGGGACAAAGACAACAGAGAAAGGCACGGGGAAACCTGAAGCTTGCCCCAATGGACGTTCTGAGGTTTTGAAGATGCCCCCAGAGCCCTTGCTGATGGCCCTTGAACTCTAACATCTCGGAAGCTGGATGCCATCCGCAAGAAAGCATGCCAGTTGAAAGAGTGGGCTGGAGTGAGCCACACCTGGCTGGGATTTACCTGTGCTTCTCTGGAGCTGTGTCACCAGGGATACGTCAGTCTGGTCCAGTTTTCTCCATCTTCTCATGGGCACCTGGGGAATGAAAATAATATACCTCCTCCTGGAATTACTGTGACATGATGTGAAACCCAGCACATCAGAGTCCAATAATGAACTAGCTAGTGTGTGTGTGTGTGTGTGTGTGTGTAACGATATTCCATGGGGCCACAGCCAAGAGTATGGACAGGTGTAGACACAGAGTAGGGAATGCATGCCTTCTGACCTGGAATTTTGATCAGAATCATGACTTTCAAACTAGGCATAGCTTTGCAATAAGGTGCTTATTCTGGATATCCTGATCTTGTGCATTTCCTACCCCTACCCCGCTCTGCACACACGGCCCATTTCACTGCTGATCCCAGTGTGTGAGCATTCCCAGAATGGCATCAGGCCCTGGTCACCACCAGGGAGACAATAGGTAACACCTTTTGTCTTCAGCCCCTTAAACGAACAGGAAAAGCCTGAGAACCAACCACCCTGATTTCAGCACTTTCAGCAAATGTTTACACAGCCTGTGGCATGAATTTTACAGCACTGCCCAGCAAGAGCCAAAGGGCCTGAGGTCATAGACTACTAAGAAAGCTCCATTTTCTTAAGAAGAAGAACTTTTCTTCAGCTGAAGCCTAGCAGAAAGCTCCCCAGATCATAGTGCTGACTGAGTCTCAGATGTGTCTACTTCTCATAGACAAGGAGAGCTACAGGTAAGAGAATCTTGGCAAATATAAAGGGCTTCTCACTTGCTAGGAGAGCAGGACCGGGGACGAGGGTGGGAGGGAGGTGAGGAAGGAGACAGATAAGGAAGATAGACAGGAACGTGACACAGTTTGCCTGTGTGCTTATTTCAGATGGAATCTGGTGTGGCTTTAGAGAAGGAAATTCCTGAACTCAGAACAATCGACTTTTCCTATCTAATGACTCGAACTGAAAGAGGAATAATTTTTATTGATAAATATAGTTATTTTTTGACTCCTATAATTTCTGAAGAGGAATACGTATTCCACCTCTGGTGGGGCATTGCAGTTATCACATAATGCAAAACTGAGGATACAGTATAACTAATTGTCACTCGTGCACAAAATGGGATATTTATACAAAAATGATGATTCCCTCTTACCTGCTGTCATGTAACGCACTCAGGGACTATGTGTAATGTCTGGCAGTTCCTTGTTGCAACATCAGGAGCATCTAAAGGTCATAGGATTATGAGATTGTACTAATAATTCATGATATAAATTTTATGATGTTCTCCGATTTTTTTTTTTACTAGCTTTTGAGGTTTAAGTTCTTACACAACTGAGTTAATGGGCTCTTGCCTCACCCAAGGCCTCTGAATACTTTGAGTTAAAAATTTCTCAGAAAATCTGCAGTATCCTAAACAGATACCTTTGTTTCCAGTTAGATCTAAGCTGTTGATCCTCAAAAAGCAACCCAACAGGGGTGCTTGGGTGGCTCACAATTGAGTGTCTGACTCTTCATTTTGGATCAGGTCATGATCCCAGGGTCATGAGGTAGAGCCCCATGTTGGGCTCTGTGCTCACCACGGAGTCTGCTGGAGATCCTCCCTCTTCCTCAGCCACTCCCTCTGTTTGTACTCTCTCTCAATAAATAAATAAATAAAAATCTTAAAAAAAAAAAAAAAAGCAACCTTATATAACAGCATTATTCCCAAGAGCAAAAAGGCAGAAATAACACAAGTGTCCATTGACAGATGAATGGATAAATAAACTCTGGTGTATATATACAGTGGAATATTACTCAGCTGTTAAAAGGAATGGAATTCTGGTACTTGCCACAAATTGCAAGAACCTGGAAAACAGTATGCTGAGTGAAATAAGCACCTCACAAAGAGGCAAGTATTGTGGAATCTCACTGATACGATATACCTAGAACAGGTAAATTTATAGAAACAGAAATAGTAGAGATTACTAGGATGGGGTAGGGAAGGGAATTTTATTGAGTCTCTCAGATGATGAAAGCATTTTGGAAATAGTGATAGCCACACGTTATGAAATTACTTGATGCTACATTTAAAAGTGGTAAAAATGGTAAATTTTATGTCATGTATGGTTTGCCACAATTAAAAAGAAACAAACTGACACACAAGCCAGAGAAGTGTTGCTTTTCTCTCACTCTTTGAGACCCACTCTTTGCATCTGTGAATAAGAAGTTCATTTTGTAATCTCTGTGTTCTGAAAAGACACCTCTAAGCTACTCCTCACAAAATGAAATCAGGGTTCCCAAAGACCGTGCAAGGCACAGACATAGAGATAAGGAAAGATGTTCCTGAAACATTCAGATAGTTGTATATTGTGGCTGAGGGAATAAAAGCGGGGGGACAGGAAGGTTTAAAATAAAGACAGTAAAAAAGATCAGAGTTTTAAAAGAGTAAAGGACCAGCAGCGAAAAATCAGTGACAAAATATGAATCAGAAACTAGCTATGGAGCAATATTAGACATTCCATAGGTAGTACTAGAAGTTTCTTGCTCATGCACTTCTTTCTTAATCCACTGGGGAGAGGTTGAAATTATTTTTTCCTTTTTCAAACATTGATCATTGATGCTATTTTTTTTATTATTATGTTAGTTGAGTTTTATTTATTTTTTTTTCATTTATTTATTTTCAGCATAATAGTATCATTATTTTTCACCACACCCAGTGCCCCATGCAATTCGTGCCCTCTATAATACCCACCACCTGGTACCCCGACCTCCCACCCCCCTGCCACTCCAAACCCCTCAGATTGTTTTTCAGAGTCCATAGTCTCTTATGATTCACCTCCCCTTCCAATTTACCCCAACCCCCTTCTCTCTAACTCCCCATGTCCTCCATGCTTTTGTTATGCTCCACAAATAAGTGAAACCATATGATAATTGACTCTCTCTGCTTGTCTTATTTCACTCAGCATAATCTCTTCCAGTCCCGTCCATGTTGCTACAAAAGTTGGGTATTCGTCCTTTCTGATGGAGGCATAATACTCCATAGTGTATATGGACCACATCTTAATAGAACTTCCCTATGACCCTGCCATTGCACTCCTGGGTATTTACCCCAAAGATACAGATGTAATGAAAACACTGATGCTATTAAAAAAAAAAAAAATACCTCTGGGGAGGGTATGTGCTTTGGTGAGTGCTGTGAAGTGTGTAAACCTGGCAATTCACAGACCTGTACCCCTGGGGATAAAAATATATGTTTATAAAAATAAAAAATAAATTAAAAAAAATACCACTAAGGTTATTTAAGATGTTAGCTTATCTTAAACATTTACTTATTGTGATTCAGATCATATATAAAGGGCACCAAACCCATTTCTCCTGAAAATACATCATGGATAGACCCTCTGAACTTGAGAGACATTGCTACTGAACTGCTCAAAACCACCAGCTTGGTTGAACAAAATTGGAATTATTTAGAAAAACAAATTTTCAGGGGCGCTTGGGTGGCTCAGTTGGTTAAGCATCTGCTTTCGGCTCAGGTCATGATCCCAGGGTCTTGCATTGGGCTTCCTGCTCAGTGGAGAGTCTACTTTCCCTTTGCCCCTCCCCTTCCCTCAAATAAATAAATAAAATATTTTAAAAAGAAAAGAGAGAGAGAGAGAATTCTTCGGTCTGAAAAGCAGGTCCCAAACTACAGTTGGTATGGTGGCCTTGGAGATGGCATCAGGGAAGAGTGCAGTGTGGAGAACTAAGAAGATTGTCTGATGGGCTTTGAGAACAATAGTGAGCATTCTAACACCAGCCAGCTCCAGATCAAGGGACAGAGTTTGAGTGTTAACGTGAATAACATGGCAACAGCCAAGATGCAGGGTGGGCATCTTGGCTGTTGCCATGAGAGAACTCATAAAATTCAACCAGAGTCAAGTTTTTGATGGTGGGTGCTCATGTGCCTTGTTCTGCAAACCCCCACTGTCCCACGTAAGATAGGAATAGGAGCAACGAACAGGAATCTATCCATGACATCCGTTCGTCCTGGAGATGCTGGCTTTGGGGAACGATCCAAGAATGCAGTTGGGTGGAATTACACCATGGGGGAGGGGGACTCCATGAGGCTAGACAACTGGTCTCTCTATACTTCAGTTGATGGTTACCAAGCTTAAGTCCACAGGGTGGTTGTTCCCAGTGAAACAGGACCCTGTGGATGTGGAGAACATTCTAGTGGAGTTGGGTTGGAGAGGAGCACAGCAGAGTTGTCCATATTCCCATGACAGATGCACTCTGGTGGGAATTTAGAGATGTCCCTTAGGCTGGCTGAGCTGAGAAAGGAGTCCTGTGGGACCGGAAGTCCTTGTCCAAATGACTCACATGTAAAGATAACTTTTGGCTGGCAGTTGCAGCTGCTGCGGACAGAGCTCTGGGCTGCCCTGCCTGCTGGCTTGCTTTGCACAATGGGGAGTCCTTCTGTCCCTCCCAACCATGGCCTGGGCTGGGCAGGCTGTTTGTTACTAATGCTGTCGCCGCTGCTGCTGCTGCTGCGGTTCCTCAGCTGTCCACAGCAAGGCCATGTGTTTGGAGTTGGGCACAGTGTGCCTTTGAGGTGGCTCTTTGGCCCATTCATTGCAGCTGTCCCACCTGTGCTGGCACAGGGCAGCTGCTGGGCCCCTTGCACACATCCTGCCCATGGAGCCCAGCACAGGCTGAGTGCCCCTCAGTCCCAAGCCCGTGTCGGGCTGTCTACAGTGACCAAGTTGCATGTCCAGCACTCAGCACTGGTGCTTACCATTCTGCCAGTTGTTCAGCACTGCCTGACCTTGGGGCCATGAGTCTGATGTCCGTGGAGCCTGGTTAGTTGCCCACATTGATCCTGTGACTCCAGAAAGCTTGATTGGTCAGGAACCTCATACAGTGAGCCTCTGATTACAGGGGAGACTGGTCCAAACATAGCTTAACCGATGGAAAGGTGTCTCTCCTACTGCAAAAACAACACAGAATTTGCTCTCCATGGGCCAGGAGGGGCCCCATTATTTCCTAGGGAACATTCAGGCCCCACCACTTTGCTGCTGACTTTCAGAAGGGTGCCAGTGCTTAAATGCAACCTTGCCTTCATTAAAAGTTCTGCCTCTTAGAAACTTTTTAACAGCACAATAAAATGTATTAGTAATTTAAAATCTCATATGATTTGTGTAAATCACTGGCTATGTGGGACATTTCATTGAAGGGGGCTGAAAAATAAACTCAGTTTTTGCCCAATCCAGAATAATGGGCTGAGTTTATAAATTAGATGACAATAATCTCCAAGGACTTTACATCCACTTCAGGGATAAACACTGTTCCTACGTGATTGTCTCAGGGACAAAGAATTATCTTTATAGTATATGTAATTGCAGATATTTTCCCAGGGGGGATGATGTTATCAAGATGACAAATACAGGTCATTACCAACTTTAGTTCCCCCACAAGAGGATCAGCTATCCACTATCCACAGATAACACACCATTATGAAAATCCCAATACTAGGGAGTGAGGCTGAAGCAACCCCTGGGACAGAGACCAACAAGGACCACATCAGAAGAGTAAGATCAACAGCTGCAGTCTGACCACATCATCTCTGCCATGGGACAGCACAATGCCATGCCAAGAGGGCCCTGCTAGGCATACATTTTCTGTCGTGGGAAAAACAGAGCCCACAGAGGATACCCAGTTCCTCAAACATTGCAGGATACTTCCTGGGAAGCCTGCTTGGGTCTCACCTCATGGGGATCACGGGAAATCTGCAGGGTTCCACCCCTGGGGATCCAATAGAGATAAGAAAGGGAAAGACTTGCAGAACCAGTACTCAGATCTTGCAGATCACCTTCTTGCTGGCGTGGCCCCTAAGAAGAGGTCCCACCCAGCAGCTTTGGCCATCTAAAGAGCCAAGATAGTGGCCCCATATGGTCAGGGAGCTTGGTTGTCATTTCTGCCTGATTTTGGTCCCCAGCCAATGAGCTATACTGTTTCATGGAGACTTTTCCTGCCCAGGCAGGAAAGCAAATTCACAGCCCCACTGCTGAGTGTAGCTTCCAGTCCCACCTGGCCAGGAAGTTTTCCAGAGAGCCTAGGCAGCTGCAGAGCCCATCCTATAGGCCCACTTAGGCAGGGAGTAAAAACAGCAGTCATGCAAACTGTTAACAAGGTCTCTGGTCTGGCCTCATATAACGAGGGTGCCTGAAAAGTGACCTGAGAAGGCGTGGAGCCCAGCCTAGGGTAGTGTTCAGCCACAAAGCCCAGCCTAGAGCCCTTTCTGTTTCCCCACAACCTGTGGCCTCACCCAAGCAGAAAGCCCAGGCAGTGACCACACCCAACTGTGGCCTTTAGCTCCACCTAACTGTGGGACACAGCTGGAGGCCCTTCTTAACCACAGAGTCCAGCCTGTAGCCCTTCCCAACTTCAGGGTACAGCCCGAAGTCCTATTTGATCACAGAGCAAAGTCTGAGGACACATCTGACTGTGAAGCCCTGCTTGTGCCCCAGCTTGAACACAGAATCCAGCCAGTGGCACCAAGTGGTCTGGGAGCACAGCTGGAGACCTCACCCAACCAGGAGTGACTGCAGAGCCCAGCTCACAACCCTACTCCATCACA
Organism: Mustela lutreola; assembly: GCF_030435805.1. NCBI lineage: Eukaryota > Metazoa > Chordata > Mammalia > Carnivora > Mustelidae > Mustela > Mustela lutreola. Next base: position 9,480,225 of record NC_081303.1, on the reverse strand, counting down.
GAGTCTAGCCAGTGGCACCACACTGCCCACAGACATAGCTTGCAACTTCACTCAACTAGACGGGAATGCAGAGCCCAGCTAGTGGCCCAACATGACTGCAGAACATAGCCAACAGCCCTGCCTGATCAAACAGTCCACTCAGTAGCCCTGTTTGAATGTGGAGCCCAGTCAGCAGGCCCACAGAACCACAGAGCCCAGCCAGTGGCACCCCCTCCCTAAAAAAAAAAACCCCAAACTCAGATCACAAGTAGTGACCTCTCTCAACTAAAGACACAGGTGGCAAATCCAGTTGGCCCACAGATGCTACTAGCTGACTCATCCAATAACCCAAGCTGATCTGACTGGTGAGGGTCTTTCCATACCAAAGTAAACATGTAAATTCTGGAAAAGAGGAGACCACTCACACAAATGTACAAATACTGACACAAGGAATCAACTATCATGAAGAATCAGGAAAACATGACTGGACCAAAAGAAATGAATAAAGTTCCAATAACTGAAATGAAGATCTATGAGATATTTGACAAATAATTCTTAATAATCCTTTTAAAGAAATTCAGTAAACTTCAGGAACACAGACAGACAATTTAACAAAATTAGGAAAACAAGGCATGAACAAAACAAGAAGTTCAACAGGTAATAGAAATCATAAAAAAAAAAGAAAAAAGAAAAAAGAAAAAAATCCCAAACAGAAATCCTAGAGCTGAAGACTACAATGACTAAACAGAAGACTTAAATGGGGAGTGTCAGCTGGCTCAGCTAAATGGAAGAAGGAACCAGTGAACTACAGAAGAGGTCATTTGAAATGATCCATCCAGGCAGGGAAGTAACAAAGGAAAAAGGGTATAGAAGAGTGAAAAGTGCCTGTGAGACATTATTGAAAGAATGTGTTATGGAAATCACAGAAGCAGAGAAAAAGAAAGGGACAGAAAGTCTAATTACAGCTGAAAATCTCCCAAACTTGGGGACAGAGATGGACTCCCAGATTCATGAATCCCAAGGGATTCCAAATAGGTTGAACCTGAAAGGGCCCACACTGAGGCATATTATAATGAAATTGTCAAAAGTCAAAGACACAAAGAGTAGCTTGAAATCCGCAAGAGAAAAGCAACTCACCTGAAGTAAGGGTGCCCCCGTAAAACTATTAGTGGGTTTATGAAGAAAAATTTTGCAGGCAGTCAGAGAGTGGGATGATATATTCAAAATATTGAAAGAAAGAAAAAAAAAAACCTTGTCAACCAAGAATACTGTACCAGGCAAAACTGTCTTTCAGAAGCAAAGGAGAGATAAAGACTCCCAAACAAGCAAAAGCTGAGAGAGTTCATAAAAAAAAAAAAAAAAAACCCAAAAACAAAAATAAAAATGCTATAACTAATCAACAAATTCAGTCAATTTGCAGGATACAAAATCAACTTGCAGAAATCAGTTGTGTCTCTATACACTAACCACAAAACACTTGATAAGAGAAGAAAACAATCTCATTCACAATAACACTGAAAACAAGAAAAATGTTACAAATAGACCTACCATATGATTCAGTAATACCACTTCTAGGCATCTCTAAAGGAAATCAAATGATTATCTGCAAGAAATATCTGGGGGTGCTGGGTGAGTTATTTGGCTGAGCATCTAACTCTTGGTTTTGGCTCAGGTCATGATCTTAGGGTTGTGAGATCGGGCCCCATTTTGAGCTGCATTCTCTCTTCCCTTCTCCCTCTGCCCCTCCCCACTTGCTAGAAACAAACAAACAAACAAACAAATAAATAAATAAATAAATCTGCATCCCCATATTCATAAGCATTGTTTACAGTAATCGAGGCATGGAAACAATCTAAGTGTCAGTGGATGAATGGATCAAGAAATGTGGCATATATACATATTAGAATTTTATCCCACCATAAAAAAACAAGGAAATCCTGCCATTTGTGACAATGGGTATGAAACATGAGGACATTATGCTAACTGAAATAAGAATCCAAAACAACAGCAACAACCACAAACCAGACTGCTAGAAACAGAGAGTATATTGGTGGGTGTTGCCAGGGGTGGATTGGGTGGGGTGAAGATGGTCAAACAGTATAAACTTGGAGTTTTGAGATGAGTAAGTTCTGAAACTGTAATACACAGCATGGTGACCATAGTTAACAATACTATATTGTATATTTAAAAGTGGTTCTCTTAAGAGAGTAGGTCTTAAAAGTTCTTGCCACACCAAGGAAAACAAACTATAATTATGTGGAGATGATGGGTGTGTTAACTAACCTATTGTAGTAATCATTTCACAATATATACACATATCAAAGCATTACATTGTACACCTTAAATTTACATGTTTAATAAAGTCAATTAGATCTTCAAAGATAGGAAAATTTACACAATGTAAGTTACATCTCAATAAAGCTGGGAAAAATACATTTCTCTAGAATTTTGAACTATAATTTTTAAACAACCGACTTCAAGATGATTTGTGTCTTAAAAGCTGAATTAAATAATTAGTATTAATATTTAGTCATGGTCTATATAAACACAGACTAGAATAAGAGGTCATCTCGTTAATAAAAAGGTGAAGTCGTTGAGAAAAAAGTCACATTAATAAAAAAATGAGCATCTCAGTGAGACTTGACCCTTATCTTCATGGTGTTCACTGCAAAAAGGAGCAAGTTGATAATTGCTTCCTTAGTTTGAATGTTCCTGTCCTTGCAGAGACTTCAGAGGTTGAAGAATTAATAGTTGATTTATTAAAATTAAAAATTCACAAGCTCAAAAACCTCATTTTAAGGCTGAACCTTAAGCTTGTAAGTTCACCTTACAAATCTTTTTATTCTATTTATACATTTACTTCATTTTTACAATCACTTTTAAGAAAACTTTCACTACACTTAATGAATTCTCTTAAATAATATAAACAGTATTTATAAAAATAATATACTCAATTTCTTCATTAAATTCTTCAATTGTCTGATTAATAAGTAACATTTTTTCAAGTACCTACATTGCTCTTTTGAATCTTTTAAAAGGAAACTTACACACATGATGAATCATAAGCTCTGAACTGTTTTCATGTTGTTTACAACCTTGGTAATAGTCTCTTACACTTTTTAACTTAGAATCAGTAATCGACCTAATTAATGTCATATTTTAAATTGAAATGTGAAATTAGAATGACATTCTTTTGCATATGGAAGTGTGCTCATTTCTCTTAAACATTCTAAGTATTTGCTAGAACACATATACACATGTATTTTCCAAATGTAACTCAAATCTTAACATATTTTTTGGACTTATTTCAACACTTAACCAACTTAATTCTGTGTCTTCCCAGGGGAACACAAACAAACAAACAAACAAAAAACTTACCCACTAAAGAAATTTTGTCATCCCAACCCAAGGAAATATATTGAAGTTTCCTAAAGACCTAGAGATACACTTCATCGGATCACGGGACTTGATTCTGGCCCCCATCATGACGAGACTAATGAAATCTCTTTGTTGTCAGTACAAAATGTGCTCCTAAACTTGATAAATGGACTGTGCTCTTGTCCATGTCCCAGGACTTAAATTCTATCATGACTTAATTTTCTGTTTGATCCCCCAAATATGCAATCCCCACCAAGATATAATGACTTTTCTCCACTGCCTCCATTGGATTTTGTTTCTTTGACTCTTTTGAGATCACTGAATATTATCTTAATGGATCCTGAATTTCTCCCAAGTCGTTGCCTGCCCAATTCTGCATACAACCAAACCATGCTAATGGCAGCAATGTGTCGCATTAAAGGCAATGACAGAAATGTCAGAGATGATATACCTAACCCAGCCTGACACATAGGAGCTAGCAAAGTAAGGATGGAAAGTAACCTGGTGAAATCCGTGTTTGAGAGAGAACACCAACAGGGATACCAACACGTACCAACAGGGATAATTTATCTGACAAGACTGAAGGCAGGGAGGTGGTTGCAAAGATCCTGGTGAGTGATGACATTAGGCAGTGAGAAGTGTACACAAATGAGGGGGACAAATATACACACATTTAAGAGGTAAAATTAGCAAGATGCTGATAGATGTGAGGGTAAGGAAGAGGAGCCAATGTTTTCCAGAATCCAAAGTCTTAAGCAAGCTTCCAAAAAATTGGGGTTTGGACAGAATTCTTAAGTTTTAAGCAAGTATCTGTAGATAGATATTCCATGTGGTTTCTTGAAGGGAGAGGAGGGATTTCTGAATGACTCCTGCATTAAGTAGGAGGACCATGATGTTATTTTGTCATGAATATTCCAGAGCCCAACTCGGACTGTCACTCTTTCTGAAGGTTATATCTTTTATCCTAACAGACCCTTCCTCAGGAAGGGCTTCCCTATTCTCAGGACTCAATAAAGGTGGCCCTCTTTCTGTCTTCCTTAAATCATATTTCCAAATTTATAATTAGGTGATGACTGATGTGATTGCTTGGACAATGTTTCTCCTACTGGTTGAGAACTGGGACTATATCTGTTTTGTTCTCTGATAAATCCCCGGCACCTAGCTTGATGTCCAGCATCTCAGCAACTGTTTGTTGAATGAATGAGAGGCTATGTGAATGAATGAATGAAAATGATAGATAACACAGGTCCCTGAAGATAGAGGCATCCAACATGTTCTTTACAATGGTGTTCTGGGTTTTTTTTCAGACACGTGTGGTGCTTGGAAAGACAAGTGTCAGAATGATAAAAATCATTGGGTTGTGTCAGACAAACCAGACATCCAGGGCCTTTATTTTAAGCTGGGTGATCTCAAACAACTCACTTAACCCCTTAATGCTTCAGTTTTCTCATATAGAAAATGGGAATGATTGTGATATGGGGTGTGGATATTCAGTTTTATTTCAACTAGTAGAGGATTGTGTATGAAATATTTTTAAGCAAAGCCAATGCCTCAAAATATGCCATTCAGTATTCACCTCTATTTTACTTTGCCTTATATGTAAATGCATAGAACCTTCTAGAATGTAGGCAAGAGTGTCAGTTTAAGGGCTACAGATAGGAGGGAGGAGACTGGGGAGAGCAGCCTTTACCCCTGAGACCCTGAGAGCATGATGTGCGGCTCTCAAACACAAAAGGAAGAAAACAATTCCCTCCTGAATTATGTTAACAAAATAATGAAAAGTAATGCCACATTGGGCACACTTAAGTAATATTATAACAGAAGGCCTGAAATAATTTAACCCCAATATCTCATGTAAACATTTATCAGATGCATCCAGCATAAGAACTACTTTGGGTATTAAAATACCTAAAGTTTAAAAAATACCAATTGTAGAAAAAAAAAATTTTTATCGTTGCAAAACTCTGACGCCAAGCCTTACGTGAAAGGTGGCTTCTTGAGTTTATTGCCAGGTTTGTGATACCTGATTTATAGTAACATTTTTAAAAATACAAATTGTAGACACATTTGCTATCACCAGGGACCTCTGACTCCTACCTGAGACTGAATGTGGTCTCTCAAATTTACTGCCAGGTTTAGATTTTATGGCCCTCTGATTAATAGCAACTGGAAAAGTTACTAAACAGCATTTTGTTTTGTTTTCTTTATCATAATCATCCTTGAAATTATTTACAACCACGTTAATGTTGCACTTTAGTATTTTTGTGCCTCTGAACATTTTATGGCCTGCAGAAAGGAATCCATGGGTCTTCTATTCTGCCAATAATCTCTGGCTTCCTGAAGCAACTGATCTCATCAGAATTTATTGACATGGTACCATTACTTCACATAACGCAGTAGTGAGGGGCTATATTTTTTTAATTAAATAGAAGCAAATGACTAATTCCATCAAACATGTTCAGACATTATTACAAATATTAAGAGCAGATCAGAATCTGAAATAAATAACCACATGTAACCATCCACAGATCACACCTTGAGACTCCTGGTATCTTAGAACCTCCTTTTATTTATTTGATTTTAATTTTTTGTTTAATTTCTATTTTTGAGAGAGTGAGGAAGCAGGGGGAGGTGCAGCGGGAGAGGGAGAGACAGAATCATAAGTAGACTCCATGCTGATCATGGAGGCCTACCCAGGGCTTGATCTCATGACCCTAAGATCATAACCTGGGCTGGAAATCAAGAGTCAGACACTTAACCGACTGAGACACCCAGTCGCCCCTTGGAGCCTCCTTTTAGCAGCAGGAAGCAAGAGAGTTACCAGGTGGGGTCAAGGTGCACAGTGTTACCCTCAACATGGTACTTGTTGAGTTCTATTCCCATTCCAGCTGGAACTGTCTACATGAGAGCTGTTTCGGGGGTGGGGTATTGCGGAAAGCCCCTCCCCAATGTGAAAGTTCTGGCTTGCACGTACTCTACACAGAGCACACCATTTCACCGGCCAAAATGCCAGTGATAACCCGTGGCTCAACACACCAGCCCAGTGCAAAGGCAACCAGAACTCAGAACTCTTTTTTTTTTTTAAGATTCTTATTAATTTTTTTTTTTTTTTTGACAAAAGGAGACCATCAAGAGATGGAACGCAAGCAGGGGGAGTGGGAGAGGGATTCCCTGCTCAGCTTCCTACTGAGCGGAACCCAATGTGGGGCTTGATCCCAGACCCTGGGATCATGACCTGAGCCGAAGGCAGACACTTAACCGACTGAGCCACCCAGGCATCCCTGAAATCAGAATTCTTGATGTTCCCTCACGCACTGCATCAGCAAAGGAGAAAGGGGCCAATTTGCCATTTGCTCAGAGGTGTGGGCTTTCCAAAGATAAGGCCGTGGATTCACTGTCCATACAAGTGTCTTTATTTCGGTGTCCTACTGAGGAGGAGTTGGGTTTTAAAAGGTCAGAACACTGGCCTCAATGAGGTGGGCATGGTTCCTGGGTGTAGGAAACCAAATTTTGGGAGCAGCGCTGTGGATGAGAATAATGTGGTCATCTGGAATCCCTTCCTGGGGTCTCTCACTGTCCCCAAGGAATCAGCGCATCTGTGGAGACTTTGATAACTCAGCAAACACAGAAAGTCCATGCAGCCTGCTGTGTCTTTAAGGGAGGTGTGACTCCTAATCTCACATCCCGCTTCTGGAGTCTGGGTCCTCCTGGGAGGCTTCCACATTGCCTTAGAGATAAATGTGTGTAGCCCTAGGTCAGCCTCTTACCATTCCTTTTGCATCAGTGTCCACGTCTGTAAAAGGGGAGAAAGTGCTGCAGGTGGTAAAGATGAGTAACATGTTGCTGTTGAACTGATGGATGGGAGCCCCTGTGAGCTGCATGTGCTCCCTTAGAGGATGTAGAACCATCCAGGACAAGAGTCCTCGGAGCATCTTCCTAGATCCTCCGAAGAAATTCCTCATCCCATTTCTGAATCAACCTCATTTTTCTCCTCCATTCTTGGGCATCCCCGGCCTTAGAGCAATGGCCCCAGGTGCCAGGGACAAGCTGACATCCCACCCAAAGAGAGGTTAAAGAGGTGGAGACGGGGATATGGAGACAGAGAGAGACAGAAAAAAAAAAAAAAAAAAGCCAGCTCGGGGCTAGAGGGGCTGCTTGTCTGAAAGGCATGACATGCCTTATAGGGGACAGGCCTGGGTTCCGATGACCCATGCAACTCTGACTTACTATCCATCACTGTGTCGTTTCCCATCAATGAAATGGAAATGACAGTGGAGCCTACATCAGAGCATTGCTGGGAAGATGAAGCCCGTCCATGCATGCAGGGTTCTTCACTGGTGGTTGGCGTTCCATAAGCAGTAACCAATTAGGATTATTACTGGGCTCATCCCAAACTGCAGCTAAATGAGAAGGACTTTTCTTTCTTTCTTTTTCTTTTTTTTTTTTATTATTTTTTTTAAAGATTTTATTTATTTATTTGACAGAGAGAGAGATCACAAGTAGGCAGAGAGGCAGGCAGAGAGAGAGAAGAGGAAGCAGACTCCCTGCCGAGCAGAGAGCCCGATGTGGGACTCGATCCCAGGACCTGAGATCATGACCTGAGCTGAAGGCAGCGGCTTAACCCACTGAGCCACCCAACGCCCCATCTTTCTTTCTTTTTCTTATTTACTTATTTGAGAGAGATAGAGGGAGAGCCAGTGAGGATGAGTGGGGGGAGGGGCAAAGGGAGGAGCAGACTCCCCATTGAGTGGGGAGCCTGACACAGGGCTCTATCCCAGGACCCCAAGATCATGACCTTAGCCAAAGGCAGACACTTAACTGACTGAGCCACCCAGGTGACCCACAATTCTTATTTCTTAAATATCTTTCTCTGTAGACATCTTGTGGCCTAAAGTGGGAATCAAGATCTAGCTGGGAAAAGGAAATCTGGATTTATTTCTTGTATATTCTTGAGGCACCTTGAAAATTCACCTCCCTTCTCAGTGATTCAGTGGGGCTCGGTCACAATAAAGCATCAGCTGTTAATCTTCTGTGGGAATTGATTTCCTCTGGAGAAGAGACCCTGGGTATAGCCAAAGGGCCTGGAGAAGCAGCTGGGCATAGGTTCATATGGACTATGGAGGATGCCTGCCTGGAAGAGGCTTCCAGGGAAGACCACCCATTGCACGATATTATGGTTGCTTCTCAGGTGCCTTCTCTGAGTTGTTCACTTCATAAGGGCAGGGACCCTACTTACCATGGGTTCGAAAGAGGTATGTGTGTAAAGCACTGACTACAGCAACTGGCATATAATTCTCACAACCCAGTACCTGCATACACTGCTGCTGATTTTGATGTTTATGACATTTATTATGTTTATAGTCTTAAGGTTCAACATTTAGGAGGCACTCAAGAAATGTTTGTCAGACCTTTTTTTTTAGGTAGGTGGTGGACATTTATGAAGTCAATTCCTGCACAGCCTAAGGGGTTGGACATTCTTGCACCTACAAAGTAAAGAATAATGGGAAAAAATGCTATTTTGTCTGAAACTCCAGGAAATGTTGTAGTTAAATTGAGGGGGATGATTTCCCATCATTCACAACTGAAGGCAAACACAGAGGAAATTCTTACAGCCTCCCCAAAGTCACCCGGTGTCCCAAACATCCAGATGCATTCATTCTCAGCAAAGTGGAAGTTGAAGTGTTGTTTTGGTTTCCAATGAACATTGTTCTTTCATATCCATTCATATTATGTGGAGCCATTTCAACCTCCCATTTTGTCATAGGTCAAAGACTGGCATCACAGTAACAGAGGTGACTTTCACAAACATTTACTGGGTTGAAATAAATGAAGAAACTGATTGTCTAACACAGCGGGTTTCAATGTCAATTTTGTCAAATGAGAACCTCATCAGAGGCCAACAGTTCCCACTCCACAGTCACAAAGTCGTGACAGAAATGATCTATGTTTTCTATTAACATCGGCCTGTCCACATGTTTAAAAAGATTTTTGTTTTAATTTTGGGATTCATTTTTCCCCCTAAGGCTCACTGTGGGAATTATATTATCACTGAACCACAAAATTTTTTTTTTAATTAATAGAGACCCGGACAGAACTAACTACATGCCAGTCACTGCTCTAAGCTCTTTATACATATTAATTCATTTATCCTCTTAACTCTGAGATAGTTACTATTTTCTTTAAGATTTATTTATTTATTTTAGAGAGAGAGCCCATGCGAGTGGGGGGAGGGACAGAGAGAGACAGACAAGTGGACTTCCTGCTGAGCATGGAGCCTAACTCAGGGCTCGATCCCAGGACCCTGAGATCATGAACTAAACTGAAACCAAGAGTTAGCCACTCAACTGACTGAGACACCTAGGTGCCCTGAAATAATTACTATTATTATCAAGGTTTTATAAAAGAGGAAACCAAGGCATAGAGAGGTGAAAGAAGCTTGCCCAAGTTCACACAACTATGAAGTAGCAGAGGAAAGCTGTACTGCTCACTGCTGTACTGTCCCTTGTACCAAAGATGGCCACTAACATAATGACCAATGACCAATGAAACGCAAAGGTGGGCCATATTGAATTTTTCATGTACATCTAAAATCATGAAGTCCAAGAGAGGAGCAAGATGGTGGTGGAGTAGGAGACCTAAATATCATCAGATCCCAGGAGTTCAGCTACATAGTTCTCAAACCATTCTGAACACCTATAAACTCAAGAGGATATCGAAGAGAAGAATAGCAGCAATTCTAGGAACAGAAAAGCAACCACTTTCTGGTAGGTAGGATGCCCAGAGAAGTGAATCTGAGGCAACATATGAGAAGATAGACCATGGGAGGAGGGGCCAGCTCTGCTGCGATAGAGCAGTGGAGCACAAAATCAGAACTTTTAGAAGTCTGCTCCACTGAGGGATGTTGCTCCAGAGGCTAAGCCGGGGGTGGAGCCCTGGCAGGGATAGTGTGGTATCAGGACCCGCAGGGTCACAGAAAGACTGGGAATGTCTGAATGTGGCGCAGCTCCCAGGTATTGGAGCAGGGAAGCTTGAGGCAGAGATGGAGCCAAGAAGGGAGCTCTCAGCTCAGGGTTACCTTACTGTGACCCAAGACAGTCAGGGCACTACTCCTCGAGCAGGGACCCCACAAGTGGCAGGTCTGGAGAGACTTATGTTCCTCCTCTGGGAAGAGCAGCACAGGAGCACATGGCAGGAATCTGCTGCATTTGGAAACTCCAAATGGAGCTGTGCACCAGAGAGAGAAAAACACTCGGTTACAGGCCGGGTGAGCTTGGAGTGTGGCCAGAGACCAGGGAGACAGGAGGTATTGATTGCTTTTCTCTGAGGACACATGGAGGAGTGGCCCCTGAGCTCTTGGCTCCTCTGGGATGGAGACTGGGAGGTCATCTTCATTCCCGTCCTCCAAAGCTCTATGGAAAGCGATCAGGGAACAAAAGCTCCAAGAACGAACCACAGAAGGTTACTTAGCCTGGCCCCTAGCAAGGGTGGTGCAATTCAGCCTCAGGCAAAGACATTTGAGAAGCATGGCAACAGGCCCCTTCCCCAGAAGATCACAAGAATGTCCAGCCAAGACCAAGTTCACTGACCAATGAGAGCTGCAAAACTTCAGAGCTGTGGGAATACAGCACAGAATTCATGGCTTTTTTCCCATGGTTATTTAAATTTTTAAATTTTATTATTCCTTATTCTATGTTTTATTTTTATTTTTCCTCTTTCCTATTTTAAGTAACTTTTTACTTATCAATACTTTTTAAAAATCTTTTAAAATTTTCATTGTTATGTTCTATCTCTTCATTGTATTTAACCTTATTTTTTTGTATACATATAGGTTTTTCTTTCTTTAAAATTTTGGGATACTATTTCTTCTAACAGATCAAAATATACCCTAAATCTAGTGTATGGCTTTGTTCTTGATCACATTCTTTCCTCCTTTTTTTTTTTCTTTTTTCAACCAACTTCTTATCTTATCAATTCCTTTTTTAGAATCTTTTTTGATTTTTATCTTTACACTCATATTCCATCCCTTCATCATGTTTCCCCTTATTTTTGTGTATATGTATGTTTTTCTTTCTTTAAAATTTTGGGAAGCAGTTTCTTCTAATAGACCAAAATACACCCAGAATGAAGTGTGTGGCTCTGTTCTATTCACCAGTCTAATATAATTTTTTTTTCTCCTTTCTTCTCCCCCCAGTTTCAAGTCTCTTCTGATTTGGTTAGGGAATATTTTTCTATGGTCATTGATATCCATTTAGTATTTTATTCTCTCATTCATCTGTTCTTATCTGGATAAAATGACAAAGCAGAAAAACTCACCTCAAAAAAAACAAAACAAAACAAAAAAACAAGAGGCAGTACCAATGGCTAGGGATTTAACCAATACTGACATTAGTAAGATGTCAAAACTAGAGTTCAGAATGACAATTTTCAAGGTGCTAGGTGGGCTCAAAAAAAGCTCAAAAGATAGAGAATCACTTTCTGGAGAAATAAAAGAACTGAAATCTAACCAGTTTGAAATTTTAAAAAGCTATTAATGAGGTGGAATAAAAACTGGAGGCTCTTACTGCTAAGATAAATGAGGCAGAAGAGAGAACTAGTGATATAGAAGACCAAATTATGGGGAATAAAGAAGCTGAGAAAAAGATAAACAACTGCTGGACCATGAGGGGAGAATCTGAGAGATAAGTGGTACCATAAGATGAAACAATGTTAGAATAATTGGGATCCCAGAAGAAGAAGAAAGTGGGGGGCAGAAGATATATTGGAGCAAATTATAGTAGAGAATTTCCTAATCTGGGGAAGGGAATAAGCATCAAAACACAGGAGGCACAGAGAACCCCCCTCAAAATCAATACAAATAGGTCCACACCCCATCATCTAATAGTAAAACTTACAAGTCTCAGTGACAAAGAGAAATCCTGAAAGCAGCTCTGGACAAGAGGTCAGTAATACACAATGGTAGAAATATTAGATTGGCAGCAGACCTACCCAACAGAGACCTGGCAGACTGGAAAGGACTGGCATAATATATTCAGAGCACTAAATGAGAAAAATATGCAGCCAAGAATACTATATCCAGCTAGGCTGTCATTGAAAATAGAAAGAGAGAGAAAAAGTTTCCAGGAAAACAAACAAACAAAAACAAAAATAATGAAAAGAATCTGCAAACACCAAACCAGCCTTACATAAAATATTGAAAGGGGTCCTCTAAGCAAAGAGAGAGCCTAAAATTCACAGACCTGAAAGGAACAGAGACAATATGCAGTAACAGTCACATTACAGGCAATACAATGGCATTCAATTAATATCTTTCAATAGTTACCCTGAATGTAAATGGGCTAAATGCCCCAATTAAAAGACACAGGGTATCAGAATGGATGAAAACAAACAAACAAACAAACAAAACAAAAAACAAAAAGAAGACCATCGATATGCTGTCTGGAAGAAACTCATTTTAGACCCAAAGACATCTCCATATTTTAAGTGAGAGGGTGAAAAACAAGTTACCATACTAACGGACATCAAAAGAAATGGGGGGTGGCAATCCTTATATCAGATAAATTAGATATTAAGCCAAAGACTATAATAAGAGATGAGGAAATACACTATATCATACTTAAAAGGTCTGTCCAACAAGAAGATCTAACAATTTTAAATATCTATGCCCCTAACATGGGAGCAGTCAATTATATAAACCAATTAGTAATAAAATCAAAGAAAGACATCAACAATAATACAATAGTAGTAGGGGACTTTAACACCCCCCTCACAGAAATGGACAAATTGTCTAAGCCAAAGATCAATATGGAAATAAAGGCTTTAAATGACACACTGGACCAGATGGGCATCACAGATACATTCAGAACATTCTATCCCAAAGCAACAAAATACAAACTCTTCTCTAGTGCACATGGAATGTTCTCCAGAATAGATCACATCTTGGGTCACAAATCAGGTCTCATTGGTACCAACAGATTGGGATCATTCCCTGCATATTTTTAGACCACAATACTTCAAAACTAGAACTCAACCACAAGAGGAAACTTGGAAAGTACTCAGATACATGGAGGCGAAAGAGCATCCTACTAATGAATGAATAGATCAACCAGGAAATTACAAGAAGTTTTTTAAAATTTCATGGAAACAAATGAAAATGAAAACACAACTTTTCAAAATCTTTGGACATAGCAAATGTGGTACTGAGAGGAAAGTATATAGCAATACAAGCCTTTCTCAAGAAACAAGAAAGGTCTCAAGTGCACAACCTAACCCCACACCTAAAGGATCTGGAGAAAGTCCAGCAAAGAAAGCCTAAACCCAGCAGGAGAAGAGAAATAATAAAGAACAGAGCAGAAATCAATGAAATAGAAACCAAAAGAGCAGTAGAACAAATTAATGAAAGTAGGAGCTGGTTCTTTTAAAGAATTAATAAGATTGATAAACCCCTGGCCAGACTTATCAAAAAGAAAAGAGAAAAGGCCCAAATTAATAAAATCATGAATGAAAGAAGAGAGTAACAGCCAACACCAAAGAAATACAAACAATTATAAGAACATATTACGAACAACTATACACCAGCAAATTTGACAATCTGGAAGAAATGGATGCATTCCTAGAGACATATGAACTACCAAAATTGAATGAGGAAGAAACCGAAAACCTGAACAGACCCATAACCAGTAAAGAGATAGAAGCAGTCATCAAGAATCTCTAAACAAACAAGAGCCCAGGGCCAGATGGCTTTCCAGGGGAATTCTACCAAACATTTAAAGAATAAATACCTATTCTCCTGAAACTCTTCCAAAAAATAGAAATGGAAGGAAAACTTCCAAACTCATTTTATGAGGCCAGCATTACCTTGATCCCCAGACCAGACAAAGACCCCATCAAAAGGGAGAATTACAGACCAATATACTTGATGAACATGGATGTGAAAATTCTTAACAAAATACTAGCCAATAGGATCCAACAGTCCATTAAAAGGATTACTCACCACGACCAAATGGGATTTATTCCTGAGCTGCAAGTTTAGTTCAACATCCACAAATCAATCAATGTGATAAAATACATCAATAAAAGAAAGAACAAGAACTATTTGATACTCTCAATAGATGCTGAAAAAGCATTTGACAAAGTGCAGCATCCTTTCTTGATCAAAACTCTTCACAGTGGAGGGATAGAGGGTACATACCTTAATATTATCAAAGCCATCTATGAAAAACCCACAGCGACTATCATGCTCAATGGAAAAATACTGAGAGCTTCTCCCCTAAGGTCAGGAACACGGCAGAGATGTCCACTATCACCACTGCTATTCAACATAGTACTAGAAGTCCTAGCATAAGCAATCAGACAACAAAAAGAAATAAAAGGCATCTGAATTGGCAAAGAAGAAGTCAACTCTCACTCTTTGCAGATGATATGATACTTTATGTGGAAAACCCAAAAGACTCTTCTCCAAAACTGCTAGAACTCATACAGGAATTCAGGAAAGTGTCAGGATATAAAATTGATGCACAGAAATCAGTTGCATCTCTATACATCAACAACATGACAAAAAGAAAAGAAATTAAGGAGTCTATCCTATTTATAATTGCACACCAAAGCGTAAGATACCTAGGAATAAACCTAACCAAAGAGGCAAAGAATCTGTACTCAGAAAACTATAAAGTACTCATGAAAGACATTGAGGAAGACACAAAGAAGTGGAAATATGTTCTAGGCTCATGGATTGGAAGAACAAATATTGTGAAAATGTGTATGCTACCTAGAGCAGTCAACACATTTAATACAATCCCTACCAAATTACCATCAACTTTTTTCAAAGAAATGGAGCAAATAATCCTAAAATTTATATGGAACCAGAAAAGACCCTAAATAGCCAGTGGAAGGTTGATAAAGAAAGCCAAAGTTGGCGGCATCACAATTCCTGACTTCAAGCTCTATTACAAAGCTGTAATCATCAAGAGAGTATAGTACTGGCACAAAAACAGACACATAGATCAATGGAACAGAATAGAGAGCTCAGAAATAGACCCTCAATTCTATGGTCAACTAATCTTTGACAAAGCAGGAAAGAATGTCCAATGGAAAAAAGACAGTCTCTTCAACAAATGGTGTTGGGAAAATTGGACAGCCACATGCAGAAGAAGGAAACTGGATCATTTCCTTACACCACACACAAAGATAGACCCAAAATAGATGAAAGACCTCAATGTGAGATTAGGAATCCATCAAAATCCTTGCAGAGAACACAGATATCAAGGTCTTCAACTTCAGCCACAGCAACTTCTTCCTAGAAACATTGCCAAAGGCAAGGGAAGCAAAGGCAAAAATGAACTATTGGGACTTCATCAAGATCAAAGCTTTTGCACAGCAAAGGAAACAATTAACAAAACCAAAAGGCAACCAACAGCATGGGAGAAGATATTTCCAAGTGACATACCAGATAAAGGGTTAATATCCAAAATATATAAAGAACTTATCAAACTCAACACCCAAAGAACAAATAATCCAATCATGAAATGGGCAGAAGATTTTTGACGAAGTGGATAGAACTAGAGGGTATTACGCTTAGCGAAATAAGTCAATCAGAGAAAGACAACTATCATATGATCTCCCTGATCATATGGAAGTGGAAATGCAACTTGAGGGGTTTGGGGAGAGTAGGAAAAGAATGAATGAAACAAGATGGGATCAGGAGGGAGACAAACCATAAGAGGCTCTTACTGTCACAAAATAAACTGAGGGTAATGGGAGGAGGGGGTAGGGAAAGGGTGGTGGGGTTATGGACGTTGGGGAGAGTATGTGATATGGTGAGTGCTGCAGAGTGTGTAAACCTGGCAATTCACAGACCTGTACCCCTGAGGCTAATAATACATTATATGTTTATAAAAAATTTAAAAATTAAAAAAAAAGAAATGGGCAGAAGACATGAACGGACATTTCTGCAAAGAAGACATCCAAATGGCCAAGAGACACATGAAAAAGTGCTCGACCTCACTCAGTATCAAGGAAATACAAATTAAAACCACAATGAGATACCACCTCACACCAGTCAGAATGGCTAAAATTAACAAGTCAGGAAAGGACAGATGCTGGCCAGGATGTGGAGAAAGGGGAACCCTCCTACACTGTTGGTGGGAATGCAAGCTGGTGAAGCCACTCTGGAAAACAGTAAAGAGGTTCCTCAAAAAGTTGAAAATAAAGCTACCCTAAGACCTAGGAGTCGCACTACTGGGTATTTACTCTAAAGATACAAATGTAGTGATCCGAAGGGACACGTGCACCCGAATGTTTATAGCACCAATGTCCACAATAGCCAAACTATGGAAAGAACCAAAATGTCCATCTGTTGCCATCAAAAAACCAAAATCTTGCCATTTGCAATTATTTGGATAGAGCTAGAGGGTATTATGCTAAGCGAAATAAGCCAATCAGAGAAAGACAATTATTATGTGATGTCTCTGATATGAGGAATTTGAGAGGCAGGGCAGTGGTCATGGGGGAAAGGGAGGGAACAAATGGAACAAGATGGGACTGGGAGGGAGACAAACCATAAGAGACTCAATCTCAGGAAACAAACTGAGGGTTGCTGGGGGGTGGGGAAGGAATAGGGTGGCTGGGTTATGGACACTGGGGAGGGTATGTACTATGGTGAGTGCTATGAATTGTGAAAGACTGATGATTCACAGACCTATACCCCTAAAGCAAATAATACATCATATGTTAATTTTTAAAAGGAAGTAAAAAAAATCAAGTCCATACTTTGACATTTTCTAAATGGTCAGATAAATTATTCAATCTATTCCATATAACAGCATATTGATGCAAATCACTGAGAAAAGATTCAAATATTTGGAAATGGTTTTGCTGGTCATGTGTGTCCATTTTGGTGTGGTATATGTATTCAAGGAAAAGATTCCAAAAGTAATCTAAGGAAGCTTGGTACCAGAGAAAAGTATAGTTGAATTGCAGCTTTACTGCTTGTCAGCTGTAGGACTTTAGAGAATATACTTGACCTTCCTGAGCCTCCTTTTTTCTTCTGTGCAGTGGATGTAATAATATTTCGCTTCGAATTGTACTCATGATAGGATGTAACATAGGCACAGTGCCTAAAACAGTGTTTGGTTCATGGTATGTGATTAACACATGTTCCTTCCAACCCCACCAATTTCCAGAGCTCTCAAGATTGTGTAGTAGAGTCCACCATGCTCAAAGCAAAATTCTCTTACTCAAATTCTACCACATGATGTTTTTTCTCTGCATGTCTTTTCAACAACTCTAAGAATTCTGTTCCAGTATGTGAAAATTGTGAGTCATTTTTTCAGGGGGTAATTAGGAAATAAGGAAATAAAGTTTAGAAATTGAAAACAAAGATGCAGGAGTAGAGTTTTTGCAAGAAAATCTTAGGGAAAGAAAAGAAAACTAGGTTCTTAAAATTAGACTCTTCTATTGGAAAGGAGAGAATTGAGCTGGGTCAATGAAGCTGTGGGATTTTCATGGCCAACGTTGTGACCCATATAACCAGGTGCACTGTGGCAAGTGGTATACAGCCTTTTCCAATTTAATAATCCCAATGTCTGTAAACACCACAAAACATGGAATATGAGAATCAAAGTAAAACAATTTAAAATATTTGGGTATTTGAATGGCAAATCAGTACAGAATTACAGACACAGTGTCATTATTATTTGCAAGAATGAAGTATGAATATATACCTTCTGATTAAAATATCTGAAAGGAAATCCTAGCAAACAATGCACTGTAGAAAAAAATAAATTTCACAGGGGCACCTGGGTGACTAAGTCAATTAAGCGTCTGCCTTTGGCTCAGGTCATGATTTCGGGGTCTTGGGATCAGGCCCCGAGTCGGGCTCCCAGCTCAGCAGGGCATCTGCTTTTCCCTCTCCCTCTGCCCCAGCTCATGTTCTTTCTCTTACTCACTCTTTCTCAAATAAATAAACAAAATCTTTTAAAAAATGAACATCAGAGTCTTTATTATCACCAGTTTGCGCAGGCATTAAATCTATCGTTTATTGCTGTGCTATTTTATTTCAGGGGATATAAAAGCACGTACAAAGCTTTCCTAAGTTTAATCTGTGACCTCTGTTCCAATAAACTGATTTTTTTTCCTTCAATATCTTAAGTTCCTCAGCTGTGGATCTTTAACCCTTCAAAGCAGGAAACCCGAGGACGCACCGAGTCCTCTGTCATTATTTGTGTATTTCAGCGGCTGTGGAAGGGCTCGGCAATACTTGATTGGTAAGTCCTACTGACCCTTTGAAATTCTACAACGGAGAGGAGGAGCACTGAATGACTTGTTCAACATTGTTTTGGGTGCTCAGTAAATACTTGGTGAAAATGGTGTCCTGCTCGTTTTCTTTTGCTCACTTGAAATAGCTCAACATCATTAAATAGCACGCACACCCCACCTGCCAGGATGAGAGCCAAGCTCTGCGCTTGGCTGCGGTATTTTTTCATGACAGGATGCCTTGACCTAATCATCCCCCTCATCTCAGCTTTGGAGACATGATTTTTTTTTTTTCTACGAACTTTTGTTGATGGTTTGGGACATTATTGTACCTGTGCTTTTATTGAAAGTTTCCGAAATACCTTTCCCTCTTTTAAAGATACTCATAGCATATAAGTAATTAAATGGCAATTTCAAATCTGAACATAGATGAGCCCGGGAGACATTGTATGGTTTAGGTCTTTGTATTTATTCATTTCCTTCCTTCCTTTTTTGGAAAGTGCTGGGGTTTAGGACACTTACGCTGGACCCATGTTTCACTATGCATTTATTTCGCTGACTGGACACATTTATATTCAGTGATTTTTGCCTACGTTTATAGACCAGGTTTTTCAATAGTGCTATTGACTATTTAAATGAATTCTTTGTGAATACATTTAGATATGCTTATATTTGCATTTAATATAGATGCAAATCATGGCTCCAAAAGTTGCATTTTAGCCTGTGGTGAGTTATAGACTCATAATGAATAGCAGTAATAGCAGGAAAGAAAAATTTCTAAATTTATGTACAGGTAGCAAATGCTGAAATCATAAGTTAAAAGACAAGAAGCATCTAAAGTAGTCATCAAAACTTTTTGCTTGCTCGCAACCCAAATCCTAACCTACAGCAGCACAGAGTCTATCTAATCGAGCCATGGAGGAGCCTTTTATACCAGCCCCTGTATCTAACAACAATTTCTAAACATCTTAATTGAATTAGGGAGAAGATTATTCACTTGGCAGGATGGGGCGTGTATGTGTGTATGTGTGAAGGGGGAGTTGTTGATCACAGAGCAGCCACGTTCAGGTACAACTGGCTGCTGCTATCAGTTTAATTAGTAGTATAGATCCTGTCTCAAATAGTTCTCCATCCCAGTATTTGGTGTTAAAAGAACGATCAATCATCCTTGGTCTGTTTGGTTGAGGGTGTGAGTTACTTCTCTGCTTCTCAAAGTTCCGTGTCTTTTTCTCTCCCACTCCCAGGCCCAAAGATGAGCACCCACTATGTATGTAACAAGAATCTGGGGATACAAGATGAGCAGAACCTCTAAAGGTCATTTAGATGCACTCAAAGGGAATCTTACTTTACCTCCAGGGAGCTTTCTTTTATGGCTTCATTGATAATTTCAGGTTTTGTTTTGAAAATGTATGCCTAACAACTTGTTAAAATGCTAATCTCAGAATCCTAAGATTTAAGAAAATTATTGAAAACAATGATTTTCAATTTCTGATTTCAAAATCATTTCCTGAAATTGCTTCATGTACCGTTTCCTCAGATTGTCTTCTAACTGTCTCGTGGACGTCATCCCACAGAACAGGTTGGCCTATAGCACCCTGAACTGGCAAGAGCCAGTGTAATCTGGTTTGGAGAAGCCCTAAGCACAGCTCTGGAGCCCCCAGTCCTCTCTCACTATCTTTTTGCCAATCTTTCAGCATCACCACTTCGGGTCTCAGAGGCTGAGGTGACATTGAGTGTTCCCTTTTAAATCTACTGGACAGTAAGACGAGGACAGAGGCACAGGGGTGGGGGGCAGAAACCTGGAAAGAGGGGAGACGGAGGAACAGGAAGGGGGCCCAGGGTCCTCTGCAGCTCCACACCTGGTCTACCTTACGTCCTCTTATCCAGAGATGTTTATAGGAGGACGGAAGGAAATATGTGGTTTTCCCTCCCCTTTTGCAAGGGAGGGGCTTCCCTTCCTGATTCTGGGGAAGTGTTTGATGGTCATTAGCACTCCTCGCATGAACACCCCCCAAAGACTTGCTGGGTCATAGCCACGGCACACGTGAACATGAGCCCAAGGAATGAACTTTCTTCTTGGATGGTGAGCTGAGCCATTCTGCCTCCAGGCTCAGGTCTCTGTAGAACTGTAGCTTCACTAGCAGCAGAAATAGACTAATGGATGGTCCCAGAGTCCCGGGGGCTGCTTTCTGTGATAGCGCTTCAGTATACTGATCAGTATAGAGGGCAGCCTCACCAACCCCTCCGCAAGAGCAGGTAGAAATCTTGCACACCTGTGTTGTTTTCCCAAAGGTGTGAGAGTAGCTTCTTGGGCACCTGGGAATTAGTGCCCTGCAGGCAGTGGCCAAAGCAAAGCTTTTGCTTCCTAACTTTAGTGTCGTCCAGCAGACATGTTCTCCTATTCAATGGTCCTTAGCTAAGATGAACGTAATTACAAAGAACATCTTTATTTTGTATATACATAGTAACTGATGAGAGTAATTTGCTTCAAAATAGAAGCTATGGTGGATGGGACAATCTATGTATTGAAACCACTCTGAAAATGTCGTAATTACGCTTTTCAAAGAATTTCATATATGAGAGAATGTCTTACAAGCAAGAATGTAACATTAGCCATGAACATATGAGTCTCTCTAATGTTTAAAAAAAAGATTTATGCAATAATGTCAGCTCCTTAGGGGCACCTGGGTGGCTGAGTTGGTTAAGGCATCTGCAGTCAAATGCTCTACCGCTGAGCTATACCTCCTGGTTAAGGCATCTGACTTCTGGTTTCTATTCAGGTCGTGATCTCAGGATCATGGGATCGAGCCCTGCATCAGGCTCCATGCTCAGCGGGGAGTTTGTCCCTTTCCCTCTGCTTCTCCTCCTACTCACTCTCTCTCTCAAATAAATAAATAAATAAATAAATAAAATATTTTAAAAATAATGTCCGTTCCTTAAACAGAAGTTATTCTGGACATTGCACACTCATTCGGGTCATAAAACACCCATAGCAATCCATGGTGATGGTAGTGATGATGATGGTGGTCTCCTGAGGGTCCGGGGCTGCCTGGGGCTCAGGGAAACGCTCTCACTCAGGATCTCCCAAGCCAATATAACCAGACAACAGTGACGTGGGTGGGAGACACTGCAAAGGCTTCCACTCATGTCTGGGG
Source organism: Mustela lutreola (assembly GCF_030435805.1). NCBI lineage: Eukaryota > Metazoa > Chordata > Mammalia > Carnivora > Mustelidae > Mustela > Mustela lutreola. The sequence goes on along the minus strand of NC_081303.1, from coordinate 9,458,464 downwards.
GTTGATGGTGGCCTCTAAATAAAAAAAGATTTATGTATTTATTTTAGTGAGAGTGAGAAAGCTTGCAGGGGAGAGGCAGAGAGAAAGAGAGAACCCCAAGCAGACTCTGCGCTGAGCGTGGAGCCCGAGGTGGGGCTCAATCCCACAACACTGGGATCAAGATGTGGGATCAAGACCTGAGCAGAAACCAAGAGTCAGATGTCAGTCAACTGAGCCACCCCACAACAGGCCTTTGTAATCTGGGCTTTGCTGAGCCTGTACTGCCCTTCCCAGGACTAGCTAATTCCAAGAGATAACAAATGACTTTCCAGGGCCCAGATCCCATCCCCTTCCTTTTGGGCTCCCATACTCCAGGCAACTATTCCTCTGCTTTCATCCCAGGGCCAGGTACCAGACAATTAGGGACAGCCCCTGGGCCCCAGAGCCTGCTGAAATTGTTCCAGCTGGCCAATCCTATGCTTGCTTGCCCTGCCTCACCTGTTCCTTCTTGTGGAAATTACCCTAAAGGCTCTTGTCTGCCTGTTCTCCTCCATCCCTCTGCCTCCTGACTGACCCTGTGCTTCTCAGGTTGTCCTGTGTGGCATGTCATGCGTCCCATTTATAGGGATCTGCGAATATAAAAACCTCTTCCTTTATGACTCATTTCTGTGTCTGCAAATCTAACCATATCTGATTAAATCTTGGGTCCATTTGAAAACAGCACGGAGCTCAGCCACTGCCAGGTCATCTCCACAAAACATCTCCGTGTGGCTTGGGCTTCCTCCTGTTATGGTCACTGTGTTGCAAGAGTGAGCATCCCTGAAGAGAGAGATCCAGAGGGACGCAGGATGGCCCTTCTGACCAAGAGTCAAGAGTCTCTCAGCTTCTTTTCTGCCATATTCTTTTTGTGAGAAGCTAGTCAGTAAAGCCAACCCACATTCAAAGGAAAGGGAATGGGACTCTCACCTCTCAGTGGGAGGAGAGCCAAAGACCTTGCAGCTATGTTTTAAAACCACCACAGATGGATTCTGTTCATGGTCTATTCAGGGGTCCTTAAATCACCAGTGAGCTCAGTTTGAGGACATTTTGCTCCGTTCAGATGTTTCCGTATTTTTGCCATCCTCTTTTCACTATTTCATCATGGTCATGTGCATATTCAAAACATTATACTTCCTTCAAGATTTTTATAACCCCTACACTGTGATATTTAATGCTGTCAATAGCATTAAATTATTTAAAATAGTCAAAAATTATTTTAAGTTCAAATTTTGAAATTTTATTTTCATCTTCCTGTCAAACCAGTTTTTTTTTTTTCTAATTAGAGAGAAGGGGATGGGAAGGACAGAGGGAGAGGAAGAGAGAATCCCAAGCAGGCTCCACATGCAGTGAGGAGCCCCATGTGGGGTTCAATCCCAGGACCTCGAGGTCATGACCTGAGCCAAAACCAAGAGTCAGTCACTTAGCTGACAGAGCCACCCAGGTGCTCTTTCCTGTAAAACTACTTTCTTAACACAATTTGGAGAGAAGTATTTGTCTGGAGAACTAATTGTGGGCCAAAATTCAATACCAAACAAAATTTAAAAAACAATTTAAAAGTCAATCAATGAAAATATTTTAAAAATTAGTCTGTGGAAAGTGGAGAGTAGATTTTAGCCACAGTGCTGCTTAGAAGAATTTATGTTTCCCTAATCTGTCTGTTGGTTTTATTTTCATTAGTTGATTTCAAAAGGATTTGATGAAAATGGTAGAGAGAGCCTTCAATCTCCTAACTGAGGCTTTAGTAGTAAGGCAAATGTCTCGACTATTTTAAAGATGGTAGATGGGAAGAGGGAAGATGCTACAAGGTGGTTTGGTTTCATAGGCAAATTGGACCAGAGTAGCTGAATTTTCTTCAAGAAAGTATGGTAAGGGCATTAGAAAGGCCGACCTCAGCACTAACATGGCTATCTGGAGAAACACTTAAAACATAGGCAACATGAGATTATTATTAAGGTTTGGAATGAAGGAGAACATTTTAAGCAAAAGGTCGCATAGATAGATCAATAAAAACAATGCAAGAAGGAGATGTTGCTTGATAAAACCCAGGAGGAGACAGAAATACTCTTCATGGAAACATTCATGGGAAAAGGTGAAGAGAACGCTTTCCCATTCAAGGATTGGTCGTGTGAGCCAAAGACACTGAAAGGCAGGCCTTTTTAGTACATCTTGGTCCTCAGTTAAATACAAAGATTATTTTTGAAATCTACAGATCCTGAAGGCTTCACCCCTTAGGGAATTTTTCAGATCGCTGTAGAAGTAATGGCCCTCCTCTTGTGACATCAAGTAAAATTACAGAAGGATCAATGCTGTGTTTGATAACACTGTGAAGAATGAAAGGGGAAAATCTCCTAAGAGGCCAGTCTCCTAATCTCCAGGAAGGACCATCTCTATATTCAGCTTTCTCAGCCAAAACCACCTTCCTCCTTGAAAGGACCACAAGATCCATCCATGTTGTTGCAAATGGCAAGATCTCATTCTTTTTATGGCTGAGTAACTTCTATTGTATATGTATACCACGTCTTCTTTATCCATTCATCTATGGATGGACACTTGGGTTGCTTCCATATCTTGGCTATTATAAGTAATGCTACAATAAATAAAGGGTGCAAGTATCTTTTCAAACTAAGGATATAGATATAGATACAGATATAGAAATAGATTTGGGGGTAAATAACCAGAAGTGGAATGACTGGATCATAAGTTATTTCTAGTTTTAATTGTTTTGAGAACCACCATACTGTTTTCCACCATGGCTGTACCAGTTGGCACTCACACCAACCATGCACGAGCATTCCTTTTTCTCCACATCCTCACCAACACTTGTTTCTCGTGTTTTTGATTTTAGCCATTCTGGCAGGTGTGAGGTGTTATCTCATCATGGTTTTGATTTCTATTTCACTGATAATGAGTGATGTTGAGCATCTTTCCTGTATCTGTTGGCCATCTGGATGTCTACTTTGGAAAAATGTTCATCCAGATCCTTTGCCCACTTTACAATTGGATTATTTATTTTATTAGTGCTAAGTTCTTTATATATTTTGGACACTATCCCTTTATCAGGTATGTCATTTGCAAATACCTTCTCCCACTTGGTATGTTGCCTTTTTGTTTTGTTCATGGTTTTCTTCACTGTACAGAAGCCTTTTTATTTTGGTGGAGTCCCAATACTTTCATTTTGCCTTTGTTTCCTTGCCAGAACAAATAGACCTTGAGAGCTTGTTTGGAGGCTCTAGCGGGGGAGCGCAGCTACTCGTATACCCTTGACGGAAGAACGGTCCTCTCCTCTGTCGGGGAAGGTCGTCCTCTTTGACTGAGTGCGCAGCTTCGGGAGGGACGCACACGGAGCGCTGAGGGAGGAAGGGGACCCCCGCCTAGCCAGCCGGATCAGCCGAATCAACCCTGGCGATCAATGGGGTGACAGATGTCGCAGCCAGATCGCCCTCACATCCTCCTTACCCGAACAAATAACCCTAAAATTTCCATGAATAATCAAGGCCATCTTGAAAAAGAAGAACAAAGCTGGAGGCATCATACTCCCAGATTTTAAGAGGCACTACAAAGCTGTAGTAATCAAAATAGTATGGTACTAGCATGAAAACAGACACATAGATCAGTAGAACAGAATAAAAAGCCTAGAAATATACCCATGCATTTTTAGTCAGTTAATCCATGACAAAAGAGGCAAGAACATACATTGGAGAAAAAAACAGTCTCTTCAACAAATAGTGGTGGGAAACCAGACAGCAGCATGCAAAAGAGTGAAACTGGACCACTTTCTTACACCATACACAAAAATAAACCCAAAATGGATTAAAGACCTAAATGTGAGGTTCAAACCCATAAAATGCCTAGGAGAGACCACAGGCAGTAATTTCTTTGCTAATAGCTGTAGAAACATTTTTCAAGAGAGCACCAGTCTTAACATTATCATCCACTGATGATCTGCTTTACTCCATAATTTTCAGACTTTGGCAATATTCTAGGTAACAAACATTTCTAAAACACTGCCTCTCCTACTTTGTTTTTAAAAACAAAGGAAGAATTATCGGCACACGCATAACAATTGATTCCCCAGTATTCTTCTTGTTGTTGTTTTTTAATCCCATAGTGTCAGAGATGTGCGTGCATTTTGTTGTGGTTTTTGATTTTTCAACTCTCTGAAAGTTGTAGTCAAGAAAAGTGAGCAACAGATTCAAAGAAAGAGGGAGAAGTAGCTAACCTTGAAGCTGCTTTGGCGGTGGGGGGTGGGGAGCACTTACAAGTCCAAAGTGAGAATCTTAAGTGCCATTTGCCTGGAAAAGAGAGTAGCAGAGAGACAGATGTTTCTTTTGTTATTTTTATGAGAAGAGGCCATCGCTGCTCTTATAGGTCACTGTACAGGAGGGCCAGAGATGACCAGGACAGCCGTGTGTTACTTATTCTTGTGACTTCCACTAAGGCCCAGAGAAGGAAACTGTAGCTTGCATTTTTGCTTTAGAGACCATGGCTTTCAGAAGAAAGTTATTAAACAATCGTTTGTTGCCAATGCCACGAGATCACCTTTCTTCTTCTTCCGACGAGTCTCTTACTCTTAAAGATAGAAACTGTAAGAATCCAAAAACTAAGCAGTGAAAATGGGCAGTGCTAGGTCAAGTGCATAGCTCTCTCTTCTTTTAGTCTATTTTGAAACATACATGTCATTTTTTTTTTTTTTTTTTTTTAAGATCCCAAAGACCCAGCTAATTTATGCTGGGGTTTTGTTGCACACCAGCCCTTTCAGACATGGGTAATGACTTTCAGGTTTTTCTAAGTCAGAGACAATGTATCTTTTTCCAGATTCCCTCAAGCCCACCCTGAGTGTTAGATCTGAGCGATGATGGTCCAGGAAATGCTGCATTCTTGCGTGCGTTGGGCAGGATTTCCTGCAAAGGGTCAAGAAAACATATTTCCCCATTGTCTTTGTTTAAACTGTAGAAACCCCTTGTGTCCAACTGGAGACTCTGTTAGTCACTGCCATGGCAACTAAGGAAGATGGGCAGGTCACTCTTTGGCACTGACCACCACCTTCACAACAAAAGCGAATGAGAAGACAAGGTGTTTCTGCATGTGTCCCCCAGTGTCCCATCCACCTCACTGGGAAGGGGGGAAAGCCACAGCTGGACCCAAGTGGAAACAGCAAAATAAGAACCAGCACGCAGGAGGTGACGTGTAGCTTGACAGCATTTCTTATGCTGCATCTTCTCAGGAATAACAGGAAAAGGATCCGTGTGTAGGAAGAAGGGAGGGGAGGGTCGGAAGTAGCTTGTGAGTCTCGAAGTGCTGGTCCCGGAGCCTTGCCTCGAGGAGAGAACGTCTGAAAGGCGTAAGTGCCGTGATGATGGAAAGCCAGATGGGTTAATGACCTAGAATAGGAGGTGCCAGTCCCAAGGTAGGTACAGCGTCGAATGCTGAGTTGGCAGCAGTAAAAATAACAGTACTGAAGCAGGGAGCGGAAAATCTTGGATGTGAATTTCAAGCTCAACAGCTCTGAGCTCTGCCCACCACAACCTGGAGCTCGCTTCCTGTACCGCAGGCGTCCACCAGCTGGGTTCCTCTTACTTTTCAACCACTGCCTTCCTACTCCCCAGATGCCCTTTGAGCAGCCTGCCGTGCTGTGACTTTACAGGATTTGTTTGTGGCTATTTGGAGACGGACATTCACAGTGAACACATTGGGGCCATTTGCTGGGTCAGTGTTTCCCAGAATGGTTCTATTACAGAACTACATTTCAGTGGTGTATTTCCTTATCTCTCAGAACGACTCATTTGCTAGGGTCCTGAGTACGTGGTGGAGGTCGGCGCCTGCTCAAAAGACTGGGGATGGGGAAGGCTGACAATGAAAGTGACTGATATAGAAAGATTTTCAGTAGGGTTGCATGTTGGTTGTTGACCAGGGACCTGATGAGCCTTTAGTAAAGTTAATGCTGATAATCTGTCAAGAAGAACAAATAAAACAAAGAAGAAAAGAAAAAGGAAGACAAGACCAGGTGGCACGTGTAAGCCTCAGCAGTGTGATGGCAGCTGGGTGTCTCCTAAGTTGGACAGGAAGAGAAAACACCATCGCTAATGGGACCCTATGACACTCCTCTCTTGTCCCTCAGCGAAGTCTCCAGAAGGAAGCTCCAGGGCTCAGAATAGTGTTTCAGATAAACCCAAAAGGTCAGTAGTAAGTTAACTCCAGTCTGGAGAACTTGTCCATTAATATTATTAGGATGGGGGGGGGGGGGGGGAAACCACCTCATTTTTTATTCTCATGCACATTTTCAGAAGTGCTGCTTAAATTAGATGGTGATAAATTTCACACACACACACACACTCAGAGCAGCATCCTGGAATGATGACCAGAATCTCGATCTCCATCCTCAGAGAAGATCCTGGTGCAGGTCCTGAGTCTACTTCTCCTTGAGTCGGCGTGAACTGGAGGGGTTGGGGAACATCAAGTTTCCTATATTCTGTCCAAGATACTGTTCTAGATTCTGGCTTTTTCTACCAGAAAGTTACATAAGTTACATTCTCATCATTTAAAATTAAAAAAAAAAAACAAAACACAAAATTTATAAAATATAGCAATCCAGGCAGAAGGTTATAAATGCCTAAAGATAAAAACTGTAGGATCCTGTTTACTGTACAAAAGAGTCAAAGCTAATGTATACTGTTAGAGGTCAGCATAGGAGTTACCCACGTTTGGGGTGGGGGCGGCTAAGGGGCTTCCAAAGTGCTGGTGGCATTCAGCTTTTATCTGGGTACGGTTACATAATTACATTCGGTTGTAATAATGTAATTTTACACACATGTTTCTGCATCTATGTTAAATTTCGATTACATTTTACTGAATTACCCAAAGGTAATACAGACCTTCGTACGGAAGTCCCGAGGACTCGCAGGCCAGGGGCTGGACTTCATCATGGAGGATGGCACGTTTGAGGCAGGGATTGGATTGATGGGAAGGCTTGGAGCCCAGAACCATCTCCAGCAGATGGCCAGCAAACAGGTGCTGAATAAGTGAATGAATGAACAGATAGATGAATGACTGAAGCACCTTTGCTAAACAGAAGAGTCAAGGACATGGTTTTATAGCTCAGAGGACCAGATGGAGCTTCCAATGTGTCGTGTTCTAAACCCACCTCTCAGCGACTGCATTGCAGCAAGCCAATTTCCTGCAGCGATGCCATTTTTATAAAGTTCAGGACCTCCCGTGACGTGCTAATGGATAGATGGATGTCAAAACACAGGCAGATACACACATTCTCCCTCATTGAGCCAAGTTTTGTTTGTCGGGTTCATGCAAGATATGAGCTAGGCAGGCACCTGCCAGACGCCCCAGACTGGGACACAAGTACTTCCTAGAGCTCGAGCCCCTGGTGGCACGGACCCTGCTTTTTTCCATCTCCTGTTACTGAGATCTAGCCCAGAGGCTGGCGCGCAGCTGATGCTCAGAGCTTTCCTCCTGAATGAATGGGTGAGTCTCAGTTCAGTGGCCACACTGATTCTATCACAGGGCCTGGTCCTCCTCCAACGTGAGCCAATCGGCAGGCCAATGTGAAAATGGCAAGATGTCCTAAGGACTTTGTCTCAGTCATGTGGGCTGCTATAAAAAATACCATAGATTGGGCATCTGATACCAGTGAGTTATTTCTCACACCTCTGGAGGCTAGAAGCCTGAGATCAGGGTTTCAGTGAGGTGAGGTTCTCGTGAGCGCCTGCTTCTGGGCTATGGACGGCCGACTTCTTCTTGTCTTCACAGGGAGGAGAGCAGAGAAGGGAAGCAGGCTCTCTCATGACTCTAACAAGGGCACAGATGTCATCTACAAGGGCCTTACCCTCAAGAGCTCATCAATTTCTGGGGCGCCTGGGTGGCTCAGTGGGTTAAAACCTTTGCCTTCAGCTCAGATCATGGTCCGAGGGTCCTGGGATCGTGCCCCGCATCGGGCTCTCTGCTCAGCGGGGAGCCTGCTTCCTCCTCTCTCTCTGCCTGCCTCTCTGCCTTTGTGATCCCTCTCTCTCTGTCAAATAAATAAATAAAAATCCTTAAAAAAAAAAAAAAACAACAACAACTCATCAATTTCTTACTTACTTCCCAAAGGGCCACCACTCAACATCACATCAAGGGATGGGTTTCAGCGAATACATTTTAGAGGGACACAAACATTCGGTCCATACCAGAATTTGCAGATGAGCCTTATGGGACTATTATTTTTCCCTGTTTCTCCTTCCTGTTGCATTGATAATTGCTATCATTTTCTTAAAAAATAGCTTTACCACCCACCCTGGTATTGTGCTATCATGCTGCTTCTAGGAAGGGCGTGATGGCAAGGGAGGGTGTAGTACCTGGTCAGGTGAGGCCAAAATCATCACCACCAGATATGGCCCTGAGGTTCGTTTCCTATAGATACTAATGAAAATAAACACACTGTGTTATTTCTGCCTTTTTACATTGGCCCAGGTTAAACTGGAGAAAATGTCATAGAAAGGAAACAGTCAGTCAGTCCTCTATATCTTTGTTTCAACTTTTACCTCTGAACCTCGGCAGATACAAAAGCCACAGTGTTCTTGTGTGACCCAGACCGGTCTTGCGGAAATACAAATCCAATTAAACTGTCTGTCCTCTCAACACATCAAGCAAGGTAGATATTTCTGGCTGGAACCTTACCTGAACGTGACTGTTCTTCCACACAAAAACTTTGTTTGCACGCATCTCTTAAAGCTGCTTGTGATATTCCTAAGGAAAAGAATCCACATAGAACTGTAAAGCCACATGTCCTGGAGAACTTTTAGGAGACTTGTAGTTTGGATCAGGGGAGGCCTACTGGAACAGTGTCTCTGTCAAATAAACTCATCCCTTCCAGAATCATCAGCATTTCTTCTAACCATTCGAAAAAGGTCATGGAAGAATTGGCTGATAAGCTGTTTCCCTTAAAGACCATTACTGAGGGACGCCTGGGTGGCTCAGGTCGTGATCCCAGCGTCCTGGGATCGAGTCCCACATCGGGATCCGTGCTCAGCAGGGAGCTTGCTTCTTCCTCTGCCTCTGCCTGCTGTTCTGTCTGCCTGTGCTCGCTCTCTCCCTCTCTCTCTCTGATAAATAAATAAAATCTTTAAAAAAAAAAAAAAAAAACGACCATTACTGACATCTCTCAGTGTATCTGGTTCGTGGTTTTTGTTCAGGAGATGTGCTCTGAAACGATCATAGAATTCTTATTTTGTGAGGGCCTTTTGGAAACCTCAAAGGGCATTGACATCTTCAAAACCATTACAAGAGTTTTATTTACTTATTTATTTATTTTCCGCCAAACAAGGGTCTGACTTGGACACAACATCTTGGTATTTGCTGAGCTGATGAAGCACATGGCTAAGCTAAACCAGGCCAACCCACCTGGTTTTCCTTCATTGTTAAATAAAAAGGTACGACACATCATCGTGTCTTGCTGTCTTTGACATTGACATGTGCTCACATCAAAGACTTGGCCAACGATTTTGTAATCATGTCCATGATGACATAACATTTCTTCATTTTATCAGCATCAGAGCCTTGGATTACCCATTAGCGATGTATAATGAAGAGAGACAATCCAAGAGACTCTCAAGGAAGTGGAAGAGAACATGACATCCTGCCTTCAGCCATGCGGATGCAGTGACTTCCCAAAAATCACATCTTAAAATGGTTGGCTGGACACTATGCAGAAGTTGTTTTGTGGCTGTTCACTTGTTTGCAGTGAGAAGAAAGAAAGGCTCCTTCTCAGAACATAGAGGTGATTATTCATGGACACGATTTACTTGGCAGATCGTTTTTTTCCATAGTAATGTTATCAATCTTTCCATTCGAGGTTTATACTTTCGTTATGGGTGTTGCTGTTCTGGAAGAAGAGAATGTAGGCAGATAGTTATGTCAACTTTCCAGTTCTGAAGGAAACATTTCTGTCACTTGAAGTCAAAAGGGATAACCTGATCAATGTCTTTGAAGAAAAACTGTCTACTGTGTGGTAATCAGCCTCCAGAGTGGCTCTCCATGAGTCCCATGTTCTAGGATCATGCCCTTGTGTACCCCCTCTTACAAGTAGGGGTGCTGGTAAACCAGCAGTTGTTACAAAAATGACGGTGTATCCTTTCTGGGACTAGGTCACACGAGGATTCAGTTTCCATATTTGCTTATGTGAATTCTTATTAGCTTCCATTTCTAAGTGTACCATTTTGTAAAATCATACTCTCATTCCAGTGGTGCAGCTCTTCTTAGGCCTACGGCTCCCACGCCCTGCGTATCCAAAGCCACCAAGAAGGAAATCAGAGTACGCAGAGGGGACTGGGAAACAAGATGTGAGTTCTGGCTCTACGCGGGGAGGCTGCCTACTGACCCAGCATCGTGGGAGTCCTCTGACTTCCTTGACGTTGCTTAATTCTGCCTGCCCCTTGGTTGGGGAGGAAATCTGTTTAAAAACAATCACTGAGGTTAAGGCTTAGTTAGGGTTGGGATTTTACAACTCTACTTTTTGTGGAAAACACAAACAAATTTTGTGTAAATGTGAGGAAAGAATTTTCCACCTTCCTCCTAGACAGAAACGTATCTAGACATTTCACATTTCACATTTTACTTCCCTTTATTAATTAGTGGGGACATCTGCATTAACACAGGATCATTAATTTATGATCTAGCGAGTGTTTTCCACCGCTAACTTCCCTGATGAAAGAGAATGAGACAAAAAGGAACTGTTTGATCAAGACTTCTCCCACAGATTTAAAAGATGGCCCTTGAATAACATTAAAGATACTGATTTCACTGTTGTCTACCTAGTTTGCTGGGAGATAAACATATTAACCAAAAATAGAGGCATTAAGACTCAAATTTTGTATGAAGGCTTGCTCAGTCATTAACATGACAGCATATTGCCATTCTCTTTAACTTCTAAATAAAACCGATGTCTGCAATGCCAACCCAAGACATGCCCTTTCTTGAAACTAAAATCATAGTTTCCTTTCATGGGTCTTAGAAACTATAATCGAAATGGTAAGTAGCCTCATTACACTTGCTCATTTAGGACACATCCTTACTCTTCCATATCCATTTTCTTCCCTGTCTGGGTCTGAGTGTCAGTGAGGTTTTCAACACAACTTTCTAGAAGCAGTCAGGGTCATGAGTTCGAAAGAGAATCCTCAGAAACAAAAAGAAACTTGTATCACAAACATATGAGTTACCTATTTCTGCTGTAACAAGTTACCCCAAACTCCATGTTTCAGAATAATGCACATGTGTCATACCATCGTTCTGGAACACCGACGTCTGACACAAGTCTTACTGGACCAGAATCATGGCATCCTCTTTTCCAGAGGCTTTAATCCATTTCCTTGTCTCTTCCAGCTTCCTTGACCCATGACCCTCTTTCTCCGTTTTCAAAGCCATTGAAGGTGACTAACCTCCCTCCCATATCGCATCACTCTGACCTTCCTCCACGGACACATCTTCCTCCGACTCCTCTTCTGCCTCCCTCTTCCACAGTGAAGGATCCTGTGATTTTATCAGGCCACCGGGACCATCCAGACTGATCTCTCCATCTCAAAATCCTTAACTTAGTCATATCTGCAAAGTCTTTTTTTTTTTTTTGCTGCGTACAGTGACATAGTCACAGTTTCTGGGATGGGGACGTGGGCATCTTTAGGGGGCCATTATTCTGCCTCCCACAACCATTTTTAGAGTGTCTAAAAATAACACTCCAACATTCATTAAGGATGCGGTGCCTTCTCCCTCCTGAAAAATTGTGTTTTGTCAGTTACACGAAGCAAATGGCTCCCCTAGGCCCGCACCCCCGAAACTATCTTAGAGGCAGACAATGGCAGCCGACACATTGTGGAGGCATCTGCTTCCTCTGCAGTGAACTTCCGTCTGATAAAAAGAGGAGTAGGGAGCGCGCAGTCCACGAGATGACACACTCTAGAGAGGGCCTGTGCTTCCCCGTGGTATGTTCATTGTTGTTTTTAAGATCCCATCCTAGTGCCAAGCATCAGTCCTGCGAGCATTACTGTTATCTTGCAAGATTTTTTATTTTTTAAAATACTTGATCCCAAAGGAGGAAATGTATGTCTTACATTTGTCACATAGGAGAGAAAGAGGGAGTGCAGCCAAGAGTTCCTTCCACTTGGCCTTGTTCTAGTCTCTCTCCCCAAGAGGCAGGCATAGTGTGGATCCATACTTTGGAGAGGATATTAACCACTTTCCCCAATAGTTACAATGACGGACCTGAGCAAACAGCACACTACCTCGCCATGCCCTTTTCTTACTAATACCTACAACGTGGTTTCATATGCAAATTCAGAAGCGTTCTTATTTGCATGCTATATAATTGGCATTTTTTATAAAACTGGAACGGTTTCCTAGCTCTGACAGTATGGTATACGCCTGGTAATTTAGGGCATATACGAAACTCATTCAATTTTGATCAGATTGAGAAAAATCGAAGAAAACAGAGTAACTACAATTACGAAGGACACATGTTCGAGCTGCTGTAAGCTTCTGTCTGAAATAGAGTCTGTACGCGAATCTAATATCCTGAAAACGCTGCCTGAGAGTCCACACATGAAAAAAGATGAAACGGTGTCCATTTGGGCTTCTCAGATAGAAATCGGGGCAAGAGTGAATAAAGAAGATTTATTTCTCTGCTGAGCAAATGGCACAGATTTCCTTTTGATGGTCAAGTGTTTCCAACCCAGTTAGAGTAAGCCCTGGTGTTACAAACTCCGCCCTTCATCATAAGCATTCTTAAAGTTACGCTCAGGATAGATGAGAGACATGTGCAGCCCACATTCTTATTTCTATAAAAGTATCCTGGAAAGACAAAGTGGGTTTTTGGTTTTTGTTTTTTTTACCCCCCCAAATCCTACAGGTGGTTTCAGTTACTCAATATGTTTGTCTAATTGCTCAAATGTTACCTACACAATATTGAGCGCAGATACTCTTTTGCAAAGTTTCCTTCATCAGCTTCTGAATATCGCCTGCACCGTCTTTAGCATAAATCCCCCTTTCCTGCCTGCAAAAGCTGAAAGGTGCTGTGTTCTTGTCTTACCCTTTGCCATCTAGTCTTAAGAAGCTGGATCTGACAAGCATAGCATTAAAAGTTGGGGGGGGGGGTGCCAGGGACTGCCACCAGCTGTTGCTAATAAAACAAATTCAGCCCCCGCATCGGTCGCTTCCTCCTCTAACTTCATATCCCCGTGGTGTTGGCAGTAATTGGGAGGGGGGTTACCGGGGCAATCCTCTCTCGAGGGACACAATAAGAATATTAATATTAATGCACTAGCTGCTCCTTCAGATGGGAATGGATAAGATAGAATGATTTAAAGAAGGCTTGATCAATCATTCCATTTCTTGGCAAGAAAATGATGCCTTTTGCATTTAAGGAAGAACATCTGGGTGGAATCAGAGTGGTTAAAAGAATTGGGAGGTGGCCAACCAGAAATTCACCTCCTTGACAGAGTTCGATTTTCCCTCCTGTCTGGGACTTCTGGCCTGGCTGGGGGGCGGTGGGGTGAAAGCAAAAGTTTGAAATGCTTACTTGAAAATACAGGCTTACATTTCAGCACTCTGTCTGTGACCTCGCTGCCGACTGATTTATTAGCGGGGTCTAAGAAGGCATCTGGGGTAGCTGGTCAACTTGTCTGATTCTGAAGCCAAGGGTGACCGCCCTGGGAGCATTTGTGACTCTGTGACCCCACATCTGGCCCACGAAGCTGCTCTGCTCCCAGGGCGGCTTGAGGAGTGTCTGCGACCATGAGCTCTTTGGAACGACGTGGACAGTTAGCCAAACCTTTCAAAGCCTGGGAGAGTCAAGAGGTTGCTGCTGGCTCGGGACCAGGGCATCAGCAAGGCTGTGGCACAAAAGGCCTTCGCACATGGCGGATAGACACGGGTTTCTCAAGACATTAAATATTTCAAGGTCTCGCTTCTGAAGGCACAAGTGGAGCCTTGTGCAACAGACAAAGATGTGTGACCTCAGGGAGGGGGTGGGGACACTCTGCTCCTTTTACTGTTCTCTCTCTGAATAGTGATGACCCAGCATGGAGACATTCGTGACCTGCATCCCCTCTGCCAGATGCCAGACAGCCATTAGTTAACTAGAGGAGCGACCCTTCCAGGGACACTCTCGGGAGTTGGGGGGGGGGGGCGGGGGGGGGGTTGCAGAGCAAGGTGGGGCTCATTGGGGCAAAATCAGCACATGGAGCAAATGTGGAGGACTACAGGGAGGCAGAGGCCCCCAGTGCAAGTCAAAATAAAGAGGAGGGAGGTGTTTAAAGAGAGGCCTCCAAGCAGATACCAGTTTAAAGATCACAGGCACCATCGAAGTGACATCCAGCATCTTTCCAAAGAGCATTCACTTACACAGAGCTCACCACTGCCCTGAACCTCTGCATTTCTCTGCAATCCCCTAATTGTATGCCCCACTAAAACACCCTTCCCTGCCTGCAAGGTGAGGCTCACGCTGGAACAACCCGGGCATGACAGTATCAGTTACGATTATTCCTAACCCCTTCTCCCCATTACAACTCTAAGCTCCATGATGTCACTGAGTCCCCAGTGCCAACGACAGCTGGCATATAGGTGTTTGATAAATATCTGTTGCCTACGTGAATGAGTGAACGAATGAACAAATGAATGAAAGACTATAAATCTGTTCACCCTCTCAGAACACAGAGCCTGAGAAAGTATGACACACGTGACCCAAAGCAGAAAGCCCACATATAACCGGGCAGTGAAGTACGGGGCCAAGTCACCGTTGTTCCTTTTTGGGGCCACAGGCAGGTGAGACGTTTCAAAGCCCTTCCTGGAAACGTGCATCCATACACGTGGTTTCTAAAGAAACACTATTCTACTCTTTAGTACATTATGTTATTGCTATGGAAACGGCGATATTTTAAAGAAGAACACTGGAACTTTCCAAATACAGTATTTATTCTTCTTGTACTAACAAATAATGTGTTTCGCCTAAGAACTTGTTAGGTGGCCCGCAGCTAAATATAAAAGGACAGATTCTCATCATGTGTAAGTCTACGGGAAAATTTGGACCACCGGCTTTTCAAGATACATTTTAAAATAAACTCAGTACCAAACTTGAGACATAATTGGGGCTTTCAATGAAACACTTAATATGTCAGATTTGTTTTTGAGTTAGACAAACTATTTCTATTGGAGCCCCAGAAAAACCCTCTGCAGGGTTACAAGCTGTCCCTGTATTTGGATTTTCAGAGGACCGACCCCACTTGTTAGTTTTGTGTTTCCTCAATACCTCTGTAAAGCTCAGCTGGCTAATATGGCCCTAGGTTTCCAGGACTGGCATCGCATTTTAACCGCAAGTTAATGAGAGAAGGCATAAACCCAGCCTAGGCTCAAATAGCACAAGAGAAAATGAACCAAAGAAGATGAGAGGAGTGTTAGCCAAGGGTCCCTCGACGCCAGCACACATGCAAGTTCAGTAAGTGTGAACTGATGATATCCGCTTGTACAACTTTGCCTTCCTATGGATCCATTTTTGAAGCAACACTAGATGGATTCATTTTAAAAACCTCTCTCCCTGCTGATAAAAAACACAAAACAAAACAAAACAAACAAACAAACAAAAAACCATTGAGAGTAATTTGCTGAGAGCCACATTTCCAACACTAGAGTGATGGTAATTTCTACCTTGCGGAACTACATGCGGAACTGACAGCATTGTCGCATTTGCTTTTCATTCAGGCAAGTTATCCCGGGGCAAAGGTGGCAACACCTGCCTCTTTTTTCCTAGTGGTGGAAAGAACATGGACTTGAAGCCAGCCAGACCCAGGTATGTGCTCTACCCTTGCCACCTGTGAGCCCTGGAGCAAATTCCTATGTCCCTCAGCCTCACTCAGTTCCCCAACTTAGCAGATCACCCAACATAGAACACACCGAAAGATCCTAAAACAGCAACCACTAAACATCTAATTCTCTTCTTTTCCCTGGTAATGTAAAAATAGCCATTCCGTTTTTCTTTCTTGTGTTCAGCCTGCCAAAGTGCAAACATCTTTAAAGCTTCCAGAAGTTGAAAGACAAAAGAATCACATCTCCATGGACATAGTTCACCTAAAGCTCTCCCATGATTACTTTAGATCAACACTTACTTGACAAAATAGTATTGCTCACATTACTACAATTCGTGCTATGTGTCATCTTCTGTGCAAGAGTTCAAAGGGTGTTACAAATACAAAGTTGTATTTTGCAAAATTGTAATCTCTAAAGGTATAGGTAAATGTTATGTTTCACTGATAAAGTAAACTGATAACAGACAGAGTGATGTGCGCGAGATTTGATGCTACTTTGGTGACACATCTGAGCTAATACCAAACTTCCATATTCTCTCCACTCTTCATGAGAGGAAAGTGGTGCCATGGACCCCCACCCCCTCTTCTGTGCCCTCGCTGCTGTGGCTGGTCGACCATAGCGCCATCTTACGTGGGTCCCCACATGCATCCTTCAGCACGACAGCCCAAGCAGCCACCAGGAAGTAGGCGGAGTGGGCTTATCCGTCGAAATCCATCTGCCTTCCTTGAGTGGGTTATTTTCCAAGTGTTGTCTACATTAGGAGTGAAGTCACACGAAGGAGCTCAGAGCTTTTTTGCACGCTTCCTTTCCAGTATTTTTTAATGCTCATTAAAATATATCCTTCAAAATGTACTTACTTGTCACTTTTATCATTGGACCTGGCATGATGAAATTCTCAACACATTAATCTCCAGAGACAGAAAATTTGCTGAAAACCCTGCCTCTCTCCTCCTCAAGGAAGATACTCACCACCCACTTCTCCCAGGCCCCCCCTACTTCCAACCCAACACTGACTCCATCTTTTTACCTACTGGGGTTCGCCACCAGCCTCGTCCCCCACTTGCCACCTCAGCCGGCCCCCATCGTGCTTCTTTTTCCTGGATCTTCCCCTGCTCAGAATTTTAGAGGCCATCACCATCCTGTCTGGCTCCATTGCAAGCTCATGATTCCCCATTTCAGCTGGGCCCTCGGGACTGCTTAGCGAGTCAACAGAACCACAGTTGGCCCCTTTCCTTCTCCGTTTCATCAGAGCTTCTAAATCTTCATCAGCCTTCTCGGTCTCCACCCCCTGGCTCTGTTGACTCAACAGATGCCAACCTGTCATGGCGAACACAGACGCCATTAGGTAGGGGCTCCCCAGGCCCTGCGGGCTCTGCCTGAACATCCGCATCCACTCATTCTTGGCTTGGCCTCTCCTCTCTCTGCACAGTGTCCATCCCTCCCCCCTGGCCCTGTGCCCCTCACCTGATCCAGGACTCTCTGTCATTGTTTGCCACCACTCCCTCAACACACCTTGAAAATCTTTTCTTGGACAAATTCCTCTGAGCCTACAAGTGAGATCATGAGTATTTCTCACCACAAATAAACAAGCAAGAGAGCAGGCAGAGCCCTTTCTTTGACCTGGAGCCTGACACTTGAGCTTCGTCCCACCTCCCAGTGCTTTCTCCCATGCTGCCTCTGTGCGAGTAAAATCCTACCTATTCCTGTACTTCCAAACCCTGCCCATACCTTGAGATGCAAACCCACTGAATTTCTTCCCGACATCCGTGCGGAGACCCCCTTACCTGCCTGAATTTCACAGCTGCTGTTTCCCTCTCCCCAGAGTTCTTGTGTCATAATAGCAGGCACGTTTGCTCCCATAGCTCCTGGAAACTCAGTAACGCCAGAATCCCTCTCTTAATCATTTTGTATTCCCCAGAGTGCCCAACATGCCTTGTACACAACGGGTGCTTACCTAGTCGCCCCCATTTGAGAGAGATTAGGAATATTTAGCCCCATGCCCTAAATCACAAAGCTTGTAAACACCAAAGTTGCCACAAACATTAGTGTTTTTCTCAGCCCTCTCACGAGATCCCTATTCTTAAATGTCTTCCTGGAACCGGGTCACCGTCATACCATTTCTGGGGTCTGGAGCAAGTTTCTTTAACTGTCTACTTTCCAAAGGCTTTCCACACACATTTGTTTCATGTTACACATAGTAGGGGCTAAAAAATGTTGACCGGATGAGTAAGTGCATAGGTTCTGGCTGATGATATCCAGAAAAGGTTAAATTCGTGAAGGGTAGAGATCAGAAGTATTTTGGCTGGTGGGGGGGCGGGGGGAGGGAGCCCCAGGAGGGGTCATACTGTCCCCTTCCTGTAACATGCATGCACTGAGGCCAAGCACTGGTCCCCCCTCGGACTGTAGCCAGCGGCCCCGGCCCCTCAGCCCTGCCACGGATTCCATCCTTCCTATGGTGCAACGTTTCCATAGGTAGGCAATTCACCATATTTAAAAAATTACAATGTAAGTGTCATCTGTCTTCCAAATCAAGTTGTCCGATTCTGATCCTTAGGGTCTGAGATAAAAGCTTCAGCCGTCACACGAAGAATCGTAGGAGGTGCTCCATGTCCCCCCCTACCCTACCTTCCGAAGGGACATCTTCGAATGTTGAGACACGAGGGTGATTTCAGGTGATTAAAGAAAACCAGGCAGGACCGTCTTATTGCCCACCTCCCGTAAGCCCGGGCGGAATGAGAATTTCCGCACAGACATAGTTGGGGACCCTCTGCCTAAGAGAAGCTGAAGCCTTTGTGGATCTTCCGGTTATTTACAGTAATTGATGTTCGCCGGGATCTAAATTTTATTATACTTGACAATGATAGGATTATGTAAAAATCTCCAGGCACCGCAGGTATTTTCAGGAGATCAAAGCACAACCCCTAGATAATAAGCAGTTTGCGAGTGCTGAGGAATGTACACTTTGTTACGGATGGTACACTTCGTGATTCTGAATAGGGCTGGTGAAAACAGTCACTTGAACCCAGAAGAAGAGTCTATTATCCGAAGAGTGTAAGAGTGCTACTGCACTTAAAAAAAAAAAATAGAGTTTTAGCAGCAGACAAGAAAGGAAGAGTATTAGCCCCTCAGCAGAATCTTCAGTGATTGCCTCCCTGAAAAGGCTCTAAATAGAGTAATCACATACAGGTAAACATAATGGCATAAAGAAATGATTGCGCACACTTAGGTGGGACGATTGAAGGCTGGATGCGTTTGTTTTTCGTTCCTCACTGAAAGGCAGAAGCCGTGTTTTGTAGATGTGGGAAGGAGCCAGAGGACTGAATACAGAGATTAAAATACTTCATAATTGCTTTAGTCAAATGAACAGATTTTGTATATAAAAGGGACCTGGAGGCATAATTTAGGGCAGGTTTTGCATGGAAATGAAGTATCAGTTACAAATCCAGCACCCAACCACCTTACACAAGTTGTCTCCCTAAGATGGGTATTTTAATCTCTAATTTATTAAAAGATGAAATGTTGGAATGTTGGATAGATTGAAATCATTTGTCAGATCACGAAGTCCTCATAACATTTCTCAGCCTTAATAACACATCTGCTCTTAGAATGTGGTCTCTTGATAATAGCTGTCTGAAAGTGTCTGGATGTAGGGATTATTTGAGACAACAGATTTCCTTCTATTTGGAATTGAACGAGGCATCTGCTCCCTCACCGTCAGCTTTGTGAGATAGTCTCAAGGCATTCGTAAAAGGGCAGATCATTTTGAGCACGACGAGAAGGAGAAATGACCTCTGTTGACAGTATGAGATTTGCAAAGAGAAATGAAGAACTTTTAAAGGTAGTATTGTGCGCTTAGAAATATTACCCCATGGTTCCTTTTCTGAGCTGGGAAGAACACGGAGGCTGGAATAGCAGGAACAACAGAGCACTCCAAAACCAAAACCTTAAAAGACTTTGCTGGAAAACTGAGCAAGGACTCGCAAACAGTATCTGACTTGATTCGGTGCAACCAACAGAACCTAGTGGAAAGGGACAAGCACCATCATTCCAAAGGCCACAGGCCAAATTAATGTCCAAGTGCAGGAGCATATGAAATGGAATGGAGAAGTACTATCTGAAAGTCACTTTCTCCATCTTACCTTCACAGCAGAATATTCCAGAAGGTGAAGTCATAACAAAACTTTTATGCAAGCTCAAAGGTAAACCGTATATACAAAGAAAGGCAGGCATCCGTCTTTGAAGGTGCTGGACTGATAAGATAAAGACCATTATCAGCTTCTGGACTCCATTTAATGACAAAAGCTACCATTTATAGTTGGGTACATTCATTTTAAAATGATGATATGCCCTTTTATTTCCACACACACCCACAAAAATATTCTTTACATTTAGAAAGAAGTAAAAGGAAAATTTTAGCTAAGTTTCCTGATATTTGCATATTGTCATCCTACAGATAGCTCCACAGATGGCCTCGATGACTACGTCATGGCAAGGAGACAACGCTTTGATTATAAAAACCAGATTCTTCCTACGAGTCGGTCCATATTACACGTATATATACAAACATATATACAAAGAATTCATAGATTCGATACGTGGCATGGTTAAGAGAACGAGATTCTCAGATCACCTGACTGTCCGGACAGGATTGTAACAATGAAACATCAAAATGGTACCCTGCTTGAAAAGAGACAAGGGTCCATCCACTTCCCACATGGGACAACACCTAACTGTTTGGGAATAACGAGAGGTGTGATGAGAAACACCTCCCCAGCTGTCTTACGGTTTTGGGGGTGTCCTTCCTGGTTGACCCTTCTGCTCCATTTGGCACCCCTACCTTCCTTTTCGGGACCCTACATGCCTTTGGATCTTCTGCCACACGCTATCTCCTGGCAGCTCTTGGATAACTCTTCCCCTGAATCCAGATTTCGATGATCTTGTGTGGGAGGGTCAGGCACCACATCCAAGGAAGAATTTGGGTGTGTGTGTAGAGCCTCTTCCAGCTGTCCCAGGGGCTGCAAAGTGCCACCGGCATTTAATGGGAGTCAGGTGTGGAGAGCAAGAATGCTAGTTTTCTGAGCTGCCAAAGACAGTCCCACGGTTTGTTTCACCAAAATGCAAACAGCATCACACTTTTGAGAAACACCAAGCAGGGAAATCAAGTTCTGGGCTTCTCATTCATTATTTCTGAGCCCTTAGTCTTGGGCACTTTGCTTCAAGGGGGCTCAGGTCTCTGCTCCACATAGAGGATGCCCCAGTGTGTTTCTCCCACCTTGACCTTTGAAAGCATCCATCCACGCCTCTCTTGCCAATTGCAGCCAAAGATCACTGGGCAGGCCGGTGGGATTAGATCCACCCAGAAGCCAGGCAGAGGTCTAGTCGGCTTTGCTTCCTTGTCCTTTATCGCTATGTCCAAATGATTGGATTCTGCCAGATCTCTATCTACAACGCCCTTCAGAAATGCTTTACTTCCTCCCTTGACCCAGTATCAATCCCCACCGACTTCCCAAAGGCGATCTGCACCGTTTACTGGCCGCCCTACACACTGTGGCTACCATTGCTTCTGTGGAACACTCCCCACCATTTCTGAAAATCCACTGTGACGAATCCTGCTTGTTCTCACTGGAACTGTCATTCCACCCACAAGGATTCTCACACCTCTTCCCTCATCTCATGCTTCCTCTTTCCTGTCCCCTTGGTGGACCCCTGTCCCAGCCACGTTCCTCCCCTGATGGCGCCAGCCCGCATCTCCCCTTCCCTTCTCAGTACCGGCTCACCCCACCTCTGCTCCCTCCCAGCTTCTAGGCTCCGGTGACAGCACCCTCTGGAGCCACACCGGAGCCTGAGAAAAAAAGGAAAGAAAATCAATCAGATCAGTCTTTTTCTTCAAAATCCTGACCTTTTGTTCATTAGTCATTATTTTGTATTCGTTGTGATTTTTTAAAAAATACTGCATTAAAGAATCTTTATCTTTATCTTGAGTGAGTTTCTGGCAGCCCCTTACTTTGTGCACTAGAAGCAAATGCCTCACCCGCCTCGCCCTGGGCCCCCTCTCCCTCCCACTCTGCTCCTCCTGCAAGGCATCCGGGATGAAGGCTTTCAGTGCCGAGACCCGCCTGGATCCCATCCTCGGCTGCCTGCCGGCAAGCGCGCCGTGGGCGTCAGTTGCCATGGGAGAGCTCTTGTCATCTGCAGGTTTGGGGCATCTGGTCCCCCTCGAGGACCAAGGCTCGTGTGCTGTGCTCTTCCCCGCCCTGCACTTGGTACCCGCTCCAGAAAGAGCTTTGAGCCCCCAGAATACAAGAGCTGGACAGTGATGGGAACCTCAGGTCAGACACTGAGATGCTGTAATAGAAATGCGCACTTGGAGAAAATTAAGAGAAACAGACAGAACCCAAGTCTTCTCATCCTTTGACTGCTGTTTTGCTTTGACAATGAGCTGTGTGTAGGGTAGGCTTCACTCAACAGAAGGCCCGGAGGCCCGTACCTAGAGAAGCAAACGGGTGGTGGGCACATTACAGTGTCAGAGTGGCTTGGAGGCATGCCTGAGCGCCCCCCACCCCCGGCACCCAGGGCCCGGCCTGTCTGGGGCGGGGGGGAGGGGGTCGCTTTCAAAGTCTCCGCGCCCCCCAGACCCTCTCATTCAGACATCCCACCTCTTCCTCTAGGAACCGGAGACCGCACAGCTCCACCCACCTCGGCGCGAAAGCGCCCAGCGATCAGATAACAAGGTTAAGTATTTCTGAGGCATGTGGCAGAATAAATTAGCTTCATCTCACTAAGAAAGAAGACGTGCCCTATTTGCAGAGAAACACATGTGCATCCGGAAGCGGGGCTCCAGGCGCAGAACCGGCCTCTGGTGACACTGTTTGGCAAACGCACGGGGTCCGATCTTTGGGCGCCAACTCTGTGCTCTAGTGCAAGTGCTCCCGGCCGCCCTCCCCGCGGCACTGACCTGAGCTCTGAGGCCCGCAGACCCGGCAGCTGGGAATGTAGGTCAAACCCACTTGCTTTCTCCTCTGCGCCTCCTTCACCTCCCTACCAAATCCTCTCTCGCTTCCCTTCCAGCTGCTTCCCGCCTTCCCCCTGAACCCCATCCATGCTCCTAGAGGGGCCTGATGCGCCCCAGCAGCGCCAGAGCTGAAGCCAAGTCAACTTGACGCCAGTTGAGTTATTCCTCCCTGTATGTACCTTTCTAAATAGTGTCAAGGCATGGTACTTTCTTATGCAGAGCAAACACATAAATCATATATGGGGCTGTTCCAGACACTTGTAAACTGTAGTCACTTCTCTCTAAGATTTGATTATTTTGAGCATTAGACAAGCAGCAATAAAAAATCTTTTTCGACTAAAAAGGAACAGGAGAGAGGATGTAAGTGAACAGGAAGAGTCTATTGCTGTGCCATTAGGACCCACCTAAGCGCCCAGTTCTGATAAAGTTTTTCAAAAGGGGCATTAAATTGTCCTGCAAAAAGGGGGCAGGTGTATGTGGGCTGTTGGAGCAGGAGCTGAGCTGCGGAGGGGGGTGGTCTCTGCGGGTCCCTGTGCCAACCCCCTCCTCTCCTAGCATGGCCTCTGCCCCAGGCTTTAGCTCCCCGGGTTTATCCTCACCCACATCGCTTTTAGCCCCAAATTTTGACTCTGCTGAACAAGGCTTCTCTTCCTTTAAAAACAACTGGTAAGCATCCTGTACCATCAGTAGAAGTCAAGAAGAAAGACATTTAAAAATTACCATGTATCTGTCCAGACAATGTTTTGTGTTTTCTGACCTCTAAACGATGCAACTAAAAAATAAAAAATAGAAACATTTCACCATGGTTAGCAGTTTGGAGAGCTCCGATGTGAAAACAAAACCTACGGAATATGGTTTTCTTTGTTTTGTTTTTGTTTGTTTGATTTTATGTTTACTTTTTATTTAAATAAGCATAGAGTGTATTACTAGTTTCAGAGGTCGAGGTCAGGGATTCATCAGTTGCAGAGAGCACCCAGGGTCCATCCCATCACATGCCCTCCTGAATGTCCCAGAATGTGTTTTATTAAAACATAATAACGCATTATAGCCCCCCCAAAAGGAAGGAGGAGCATACGAACTCAGGAGATTAAAAAAGAGTTTCAAGTGTTCGGGAGTGCGGAAGAATAATGTTAGGGAGTGTCTTCGTTTCCCGGGCCTGAGGGATCACCACCAATTTGGTGGCTGAAAACCACAGAAATGTATCCGCTCACATCTGCGGAGGTTGGAAGTCCAAACTCAGAATCAGGAAGCAGAAACCCAGGTGGGTTTCTGTGCCGTCTCTGGAGGCTGTAGGGGAGAAGCCAATCTCTCACCTCTTCCAATGTGGGGTGATGACAGCCTTCCATCGTCCAAGGCCACAGCACTCCAGTCTCTGTCCGGTCACATTGTCTCTTCCTCTTCCATCCAGACCACCCTCTGCTACCTCTTCTAACGTGATTAGATGGAGGGCCCACCAGGATGAGGTCCTCCTCTTAAAGTCGTCAAATTCATCCCATTTAGAAAGGCTCTTCCCCCATACGAAACAACGTTTGGATTCCAGGGTTGAGGACCTGATATTGTCATGGGCTACAGGAGGCGGAAGCCCAGAACGAGCTTGTGAAAACACCTAGGATGACAGCAGTGGCTCGGTGGGCCACATCCGGAGAAAGGTGAAGACACAAAGAAGGATTCGGCTTATTTACTCATTTCCCTGTCGCTTCTAGTTTTTCTGAAAGGGACACTGGTCTTCACACTGAAAACGGTTGAACACATCACCAGACGAAGACCAAGCTGGGTGAGGAATGACGAAGTGTCTGTTGAGCCATTTTAGGGGAATTTGGACCTGCGGGTCAGGGTCTAGAAGCAGGGGCCCATGTGGGCTCAGGATTCTGCTGCCAGGAAGCTTCTGGCATTGCCCAATTTCTCATTCTCCAGGTGGTGGCTTCCATGTCACTTCTTCAAAGGGAAGTCCCTGACCACGCTAAGGATTTGTCCATGCCCCCACTGGCCCGTGAGCTCTGCAGGACTGGGATTATTTCCTTTTTCATTCCCAGTGGATACCCAGCACCTGGCACAGTCCTCGGTCCGTAGGAAATGCTCCATCACTACTTGCTAAGTGAATAATAATAGCTCCCATTTTTGAGCACGTTGTATGTGACAAGCACCCTCTGAGTGCTTTAGATGTGTTAAATCACTTAGACCGGAAGCAACAGAGCGAAGGAGGGAGAAAGGAGAATAGGAGAAGAGAAGATAGATTGACAGATGTCTCCGTTTTCAAAATCAGGGATAACAAGAAGTGGAAAAGCTGAAAATTGGGAAGCCTGACATTTATCCCCAAAACAAATCCAGAGTGAATTCTTAAACAGAGACGTTGTGAACATAAGCATAGGATGAATCTATAAAAAGGCCTGAATTTAGGTTTTCCCAAATCTGTTGCAGAAGTACAGGGTGTATAGAAATATATGTGAAACCAAATAAAAATGAAAACCTGAAACCCCTAGCCTGCTGCAATCTTTTTTTTTTTTTTTTTAAGATTTTATTTTTTTGAGAGGAAGAGCACAGGGTGGGGCAGGGGGAGAGGGATAGAATCTCAAGCAGACTCCGCACTGAGCGTGGAGCCCGGCGTGGGGCTTGATCTCCCAACCCTGAGATCATGACCTGAGCTGAAATCAAGAGTCCGACGCTCAACTGACTGAGCCATCCAGGTACCCCAAGCAATCTTGTTCTATGAGATATTGTTATGCTCCAGCCCAAGGGGACTGTGGGGACAACAGAGTCATGGGCAACATGGCAGAGTCTTGGAAAGAGCATGAGTCAAGTTGATCTGGTGACTTTGAGCAAGTGACTTAGAATTTCTAAGGTTTTCTTGACTTCCCTATGTACACATAACACAAAACTTGTTATAAAGATTAAAATACAGAACGAAGGGTTCTTACCAACGGTAAGCTTTAAATAAAGTGAGTTGACTTTTTTCTTTCCCCTCCTTTAATCTTTATTGTGTTTCGTACCAGGCCAGTCATGGATGGAAAACTGCATTTCATTCTGGTAACTACATTTTTTTTTAAGATTTTATTTATTTATTTGACAGAGAGAAATTACAAGTACACTGAGAGGCAGGCAGAGAGAGAGAGAAGGAAGCAGGCTCCCTGCTGAGCAGAGAGCCCGATGCGGGACTCGATCCCAGGACCCTGAGATCATGACCTGAGCCGAAGGCAGCGCCTTAACCCACTGAGCCACCCAGGCGCCCCCCGGTCACTACATTTTAAGGAACACAATGACAAACAACAAATCCAGCTGGAGGAAGTACACCAGATATGGGGGGGGGGAGCGCTGGAGACCACGTCTTGTTGTAACAATAGTATCGTGTTCTTCTCTAACATCTTCTAATTTTCAGATGGTTTGATGCCCTTGACAATACAATCAGGTAAGCAGAAAACTATTAATGTGACATTTTATACATGAATCCATAAATTCCCAGAGAGATTAAGGGCCCACCAAATGTCACATCATTCCTAACAACCAAGACGGGGCATGAATGCAAGTTTATCGAGTGCTCACCTAGCAATGTCTTTTTTTTTTACACTGCCTTTCTTAGAAGCAATGGTCCAAGCAACTGAGATACTCTAGAGATACTAGAGATACTAGAGATATCTAGAGATATCTAAGGGAAGACATGATAATTGTCTTAACATATGTGAAGGACTGCCATGTGGTAAAGGGAATAGACCACAGCTCCAAGTACAGACCAGACCAAGGAATGGAGATCACCACTGTTCAAGCATTAGCTAAACCTCAGGGGGGACTTTGGAGCCATTGAGGTGAGCGACCATAGACCCATGCTGAGTAGTGAAATCCTCAGGGATGCAAACCAGTGACGTCTGTTTTTGAGTACCAGTATGGATACCCCAGAATGGATACTGAACGGATCAGTATAAATCCATTCCTTTATTCTGTTGTCAAATACATAATTGTTGAGCCCCCAAAAACATGCTAGGCATTGTGGGAAATAAAGAGATAATTAAGTCACTGTCCCCGACCATGTAGATCGCCTCAAATGCCCCCCACAGCTTTAGAAATCTTCTGAGTGTTTGACATTTTTATTTAAACAGATTTTTAAGACATTTGGGCGACACGATTGGCATCAACAGTGGAGACTTCAACAACTGACAGGGAAGCTTCTATCCACCTAAATGTTGCTATATTTTCAATATCAAGCAGATCCACCAGCAAGCCCATCCGGCCGCGTGAGCGTCACGCCCGTCCTTCTAAGCTAGCACCGACAGTGTGACAGGATGGACATCATTTTGTCTTTCTCCACCCTCCTTCTGAGGGACTCATCCCACTTATTCTCGGACAATCTTGAATGCCAGCAGCCGTTGGTACGGAGGGCAGGTCACCTTCCCTCTCCCACCCCTCTGAAATGGGAAAACTGTAACCATGTGCTATTCTAAAGCATTTCAATATTTGCATTTCTAATTCCTATAAATGCTATAAATTATAAGCATTTATCTTATGAAACTTGGAAAGATCGCTATTTGTCTCAAATTATACCAGTTACACGGGCATCACACACCAGAACGCAGAATTATGGAACATATGAGACAGAAACCTGACACTCAGTTCCCTGCGATGTGTTAAACAGAGAGAGAGAAAAAAAAAATTGTACTGCTGTCTAAAAAGCTGGATAATCAGTCTGAAACCTCAAATTATAAGATTAAATCAATAAAGAAAACAATTGGAAACGTACTTTCAAATCAGAACCTCTGAAGACAGTCCAACGGACGTAACAGAGAGCTGAGTAATGAGATAAAAGCAAACACTCTTTTAAACTGCTATGGAATTCATAATCTGGATTAAATATGGATTTTGTTCAAATCCATAACTCATGTATATTTTTCTTAAAATAGCACATTGAAGTGTATTGGGAGTGTTAGGAAATAGTTGTTGCTTCTGGGAAAAAGAAAAAACAGACTACTGTGCTTAGTGGCACAGAGAGAATAATATTTTATATGATTGAAAGAAAAAAAGACTATGATTATGTTTTCCAGTAAATTAGTTTTAAAAAGCTAGACCTATGGGTTCAGAAGCAACTTCCAGCCCCCTCAACCCCCAGCAGCAGTAAGCAGTCAGAGCCTTAAGAAATCACCAGAGAACAGTTTAATGGATCAAAGTTCCAAAATTTATTAAAGTACTTGCTGATTGATTTATCTCGGACACGATCTCTGAAACCCATCCTCCCCGCAAAAGACCCAAACCTACAATGTTCACTAACCAGATTGTTTACCGTACAGTGAGAGGGCGAACACCTTCCGCGGACCCGTGTTGAGTAGATCTCGAATTCTTGCTACGACTGCCATGTGGCTGGGTATTTTGCTCTTTGATCAATGATTAATTCCTTCAAGAAGTAAAAATTAAAAGCCTTCATTGTTTCAAAAAGCTATTATTTTATTTCTGAAGCACTCTGGATCAAGGAGTGCCGTAGATTAAAGAGCCGATCAATGATTGAAAAATTGGCTTCACCTTTAGCAGCAATGAAGGGGTTTTTTTTTTTTTTTTCTTTTCAGTGACTTTAGAGGATTGACTCTTGTACCTCCAGACTAGGAAAGAGACTGGTCAGATTGTATTTAATTAATGAATATCAAATCAGGATAAAACTCTGCTTGATTTATGCCCTACCTTTGGCAGTCACCCGTTTCTTGTCTGAACTGCCACTTTCAAGTTCAGGATAATGTGATCACATCCGATTTGGACCCTCAGACTTCTCTTATTGAAGCCTCCATACATTCGGCTCCCATGATCTCAAATGACTTGTTACTAAACGAACATAATGCCGGATCCTATTTAGAATTGTAGAATGAGTACAGAATCCTATCACGGAAGAGGTCCGGACCCATCGTTCTTAATCTGGTCCACTTTTGCTCAAAAGAAAATCCATCCCATGGTTCAAAATGCTAAAGGGGAACAGATTCTGTCCTTTTCCTTCAGGTCACATTCCCGGTTCTCCCAACTCTGTACTCTGAGAGAATCTCTTACATATTCAACCTAAACTCTTCATAGTTCAGTTAATACCCATTGATTCCATTTAAGAATGGCATGGTCCCATTCTTTGTGTGAGACCATCATGCCCAGAAGGACTAGAATGGACAGTCCTACAGCCCTCAGTGGAATCCTTCCCTCAAAGTCCTGCTCTACTGCTCTCACCAGAGATGATTTGCTTCAAAGTCTATACTCCATAGTTAATGCCTTTCAGAAATCTGAACTACATATTTTCATGGTGAGCATGTTTTAGACGTCAGCCCTTGGCACCTACTCTGACCGTGATCTTATTAGCTCTATGATCTTGGGCAAATTGCTTACTAGGGTGTGACTAACACCTTCTGCAGAAGTTTGTTGAGAAAAGACAGAAAATAAAGCACTTGTTTCCCTGTGCTTAGCACACTGCCTAAATCCTCGATAAGTAGTACTCGGCATCACTCCAGTAATTTATAAGCTTGGTTATCAAACCTATAGATTTAAATGTTGGGTAGTAATTAGTGTACAGAATTACCATGAGCTAGAAAGTTAACTTTCATATGGAAGTTCACAACTGAATGAGGGACGCCTGGTGGCTCAGTCGGTTAAGCATCTACCTTCCTCTTGGGTCGTAAGCTTGGGGTCCTGGGATTGAGCCCTGCATCAGGCAGGGGCGGGGGGTGGGGGTGGGACCCTGCTCAGCAGGGAGTCTGCTTCTCCCTCTGTCTCTGAAACCTCTCCTCCTCCATTTGTGCTCTTGCTCTCTCTCCCCCTCAAATGAATAAATTAAAAGTCTTTTTAAAAACCTGAAAGATACCCAGGTTGAGACTTAATATTGGTTCCCATCCAGTGATTCTAAATCACTTCCTAATGGTACTATAATAACACGATCAGCACCAGAAACACCCTAGTGCCTTAGAGAGTTTTGGGAGAGCAGAGGGGTAGTGACTTCACAGCTGGCCCACCCAGGACAAGCCATACTCCCAGGTGGGCTCAGGCTCTCCGGACTAGCCCAGCACTCTGCAAGTGCCTGTTCTGCTTCCCCTCAAATGCTCACATGTCCTTTCACCCATTTAGGGAAGGGTAAGATGAGAGAGAAGGGAAACTGAGGGAGTGTGGTCACAATTAGACGATGTCCGGGAGGAAGGTGAGACGGGCTGCTGCAAGCAGCCTGACTTTGAGCTGGGTCCTGTTTGCGGGAGCCGGTGCAAAATGTGGGGCCACGAGTGGAAGAGGGGAGAGCCCCAAGAACACAGTCACAGCATCCTCTGGGGCGGAGAAAGCTTGTCTTAACACCCGCATCTCAGAGCGAGCTTCGTGCTGTGCTCGTGTGTGCTGAGCTCGGGACGGGCAAAACCCTGGTGAAATGACACTTTTCCTTTCCAAAGCATCAACTATCAAATGATATTTTTTTAAGCTAATAATTAACAGATAGATACGAAAGAAAGAAAGATGAGGGAGGCAGGGGAGAAGGATTATACGTTGATCTAACTGTAGCTACAGAATCACGAAGGAAATTTTTCGTTTCAAAAGTGATTTATTGGGACACCTGGGTGGCTCCATTGGTTAAGCATTAGCCTTTGGCTCAGGTCATGTTCTTGGGCTCTTGGGATCAAGCCTCACATTGGGCTCCCTGCTCAATGGGGAGCCTGCTTCTCCCTCTGTCTGTTGCTCCCCCTGCTTGTGGGCTCTCTCTCTCTCAAATAAATAAACAAAATCTTTTTTTAAAGTGATTTATCAAAACAAGCCTTATAGTATTCACCAATAAAGCAGACAAAATTAGGAGGTTGACCATTTTTCAAATCTATGGTATCTCGCTCTACAGACATTGCCCCAAAAAGGAAGAATTTTGGTTTTCAACTTTCAAAAATTCCATTTCCAGAGGTTAATCATATTTTAAATGATTATTAGATGTTCTTCCTGTAGAAGGCTTGGCAAAGGGTGCAAAATCTCCGTGGTTTGAAGGTCAAATACCAAAAGAATAGAAGCCTGGTTTACCTACTACCCACTGAGCACCAAATCCTAGTTTTGGATGTCAGTCACCAGTCTCTTTTGGATGTCTCAGGACCCCATTTCCTAAACTCAAGAAGTGTGACAGCTCGAAGGACCTTAGATGCTCCCTGGTCCCATTTTCTAGTTTTACCCTGGGGACCTAAGACCCTCAGAGAAGTAGGTAACTTGTCCAGATCCCCGGTTAGTAATTAGCAGAACCAGCCCGGAAGGGAGGTCTCCTGAGTCCCAGTTCAAAGCTTTTTCGACAACAACATGTATCTTCTCTTGACAGAAACAGAACCTGCATCAGAAGTCTCCTGAGAGATGCCATGCGTTTTTTTTTTTTTTTTAAGTGTGATGCATTTTTTTTTTTTTATTCTACTTTGAGAAAAACGCTGCCAAAGGGTTCTCTAGGGAGCAGAGCCTCTATAAGGAGAGGACGGCTTTCATGCTTGGAGATGGCAATGAATAATCATCCGTTTAACACCTAGACTGCATCCCAAAGGCCACAACTACCCTGGGGAAGATGATCAGATGGAGAGCATCTGAACTGGGTTTGGGAGAAAGAGACCTAGGGAAAAGTTGAGGAACTTAGCAGTCAAGAGGTGTTGGAGAAGAATTGAATAGTGCACAAGACTAGGAAATGAAAGAGCTGTATGTAGCCAAAGAGAAGCTCAGATCATTCTAGCTCTTGTCACCATAACAGTGTCTTTATACATCTGTAAAAGAGCTCTTCTTTATATTTATGGAGAGCCTATTAAAGGACTAAGCAGATACCTTTTGATTCTCCTGGGGGGTGGGGGCAGGCATTTTAGTGTGTGTGTGTGTGTGTGCGCGCGCGTGTGTGTGTTTCATCCACTAAACTCTAGGGAAGTAGGGGACAGAGGGAGAATAAGAGTCCAGATGAGGCCAAACAAAAGGAAAAGCACCAAGAAATGGATAGAACTGAAAACCTTGTGGCCACATGAGACAAACAGCAAGACAAACTGGTGAACAGTTTCCTGCAGAAAGATGAATTCTGAAGATCCCCTCCTCCCCAGAGTAATCACAAGTCAGCTTCCTTTGCTTTACCAAAAAGATAGCTTTCAATTAATCTAAACCGACAAAATAAGTCTAGGTGTTCTACTTGGTACGCACCAAAGTTCCAGATCAGATCTTTTAAAATTACATTTATTTTTCAGAAAGTGTGAGATATTACAATACATCACGTATTTCTTTCCCCGTAGCAGGTGCATAAGAGCTGCTGGTTTAGGAGCTGTTCACTGGTTTGCTAACGGAAGGTATCAGCAGGCGGATCATATCAAGATCCCAGCCTGTGCGTATCCAGGAAGCTTCCTTCGTGTGTTTCCTTCTCTGAACAGGCTCAGAGTATCTCAAATCCTTTGAGGTCTCATCTCGAATTGATTTCGTGTTTTTCCCCCTTTTCACTGATGTTGTGAAATGAGTCTTTTCAGCGAGCCGTAGGAACGAAGCTTGACGCTTCTTAAATTTTTATCTGCACACCCTGACCGCAAAACAGGGCACTGGTGGGAAAGAGCACATTCCTTGGGCCAAGTTCATGTTTATTCTGAGACAACGACTCTGGGAATGAAAGCAAAGACGGGTTGTATGTTAAGACTCTTGCTAAGGCCTTCCATCCTTGTCTCTGAATGCAGACTGTCCAGGTCCTGCTCAGACGCTGCCGGCTGCTGAGAAGGGAGAGCTCCTGAGACACAAAGGCTTGTGTGTTCCTCCCGTTTCCAGAGTGTTCCAGGCAAGGGCCTTAAGTAGGATTTTGCACTGAAAGAGCAGTCCCTAGTTCCAACCAAATTTTCAGCGAGGACTTCCTCAAAAGAGAACGTCTGAAAAAAAAAAAACCATTTCTACATTCAACAGGAAAAAAAAAAAAAAAAGTTAATCTCCACTCATCTAAGTATTAAATTTCCATTACATGTTCCACAAATTCTCTACACCACAGTGGCCAGTCAGGACCCCTGGGCCATGTGGGTCTCATCCTATAGATCCCTGGCTAAGACTACCCAACTCCCAAGATTTAAAAAATGGCCACACCCTCTAGATTTTTGGAAAAATGCAAAGGTGACATTATATTTCATCCAAAAGAAATATGATGTTAGGCAAAATGTATCTTTGGGACTTAAAACGCACTTGACGGATTTTACTTTTTTCCCCCCTTTTATTTCTAATGAGTAGTTCTGAATAGAAAACTGGTCATTTTCTACTAGGGCCTTTCAAGCAATCCTCAAAGTCCTTGTGACATTATTATTATCATTGTCACCATACATAAATCCAAGGAACCATGCTCCCGTGTTGTTCATTTGCAGGATCTCATAGTGAGTGGGTCATCTTTAAAAAACCCTGGGATGTTTTGCGACCCATCTGAATTAAAGTGCTTAGGATTCCATCTCAAATAGCCACAAATGACCTTTTTAAAGACACCTAATTTACTGAGTCCATTAGGTTTATGATAGTAAATAAAACCTTTGCAATGCTTCATACTAACAATAATGCCTTTCAAAGGATTCTGCCCTTAATGGCCAATTTCAGAACATTCAATGTTGTTAACAATCAATTTCCTGGATATTACTGTGCTACAGTTTATACGTATCAAGTCGGATAGGTCAGAGTGTTACCGTTCTGGCCAGTTGCTGGGTTCACACTGATACTCTGTAGAATAATTGCCAAACATGGGACCACGGTGATGATGATGATTTTTTTTTTAAGTCTGATTTTTCAGCGGCTTACGAGTCTTTTGCACTGACACTTTTCTTTAACTTTCTCCCCCTCAGGATCAGGTAATTAAAAGGGTATTGATGCAAAGGGAAGCCGAACACCACATGGCTTGGCAAAGTGTTTCCATAAAGTCCTGTCCTGTAGCTGCGGATACAAACTCAAGCTGGTCATGTGCAGAGAACTCCAGCATGTTGAGCCCACTACCCCTCGGCACAGCCAAATGTTTCAGCAGCTGCCCTTTTGTCCTGTGTCTTAAATAAACAAAGAACAGATACAAATTAATGACCTAGATTTATGGCAAAACACACTGCCTTCCCAGAGCAAATAGCCTTAAAAGAACAGATGCTAAAATCGCATTTCTTACTCACAGACCCCCGGAAAAGACACTTCTGCGAACACATTAGTTCCTATTCTATAGAAATTAATAATTGGTAGAAATGCGATCGTGTTGTGCAATGCCACGCGGACCCCAGGTTTCGCGAGCTTCCAGGCGCGGGCAGAAGGCACCCTGACTTTATTGCGTGAGCCACTGCCCCACTCCGTTGTAGGATCTTCAGAGCTTTATGTCACTTGTGCCTTTTATTTCACTTTTCGCTAAGAAAGATCAAAAGATTGCTTCCTTGGGCTTTTAGAGATCGGATTTGGTTAACACCATCACTACTGTGGTTCCCAAAACACTATCAGCAATGTCAGAAAATCTCCTTCTTTGTTTGAACCCCAGAATGATGGAATTGTAGGGAAAATGGGGTGGTGTCTGTCAAACTCGGTTCAAATTTTGTTCTCCGCTTTTTTTCTTCCTCGGTTTCTGTGTTAGCCAATGTCAGCGACACATAACAAGACCCTAGAAACAATGAAAACCTTGCTGCCGACGCTTCACCCAGAGACTTCATAATTTATGGCAAATGGGAACGAAGCTAGGTCACCTCCAGACAGACATTAGAACGAAAAGGTACAGTATGTCACTGGCCACACGTTGTGCATTCTCTTTAGTCCACACCGTACAATATTTCCAATCTTATTCAATAATTTAATATACATTTTCTTGTCAAGTTTCTTGGCAGCAGGCTCTGGAGCTTGCAAGATGGACCGAGAATGCCACAGGTGGGCTGATTAGCGGGTGGCATTTCTGAATTCTAACAAGCTGTTAGCATTATGTCTGTTTGCTTTAGGTACAGATGTGAAATGATTTGACAGTAGATTTCAAAAGTGTGTGAGTACATTTTTGTATGTCAAACTATGGAAATCTGTGTGTGTGTGTTTTTTTTTTAAAATTTCGCACATTGATGGTATGTATTGTATTTATTAATTTCAGAAAGTATATGCCACTGACACGGCATAAAAATTAAAAAGCAGTATCCATAATGTATAAAACGAACAGATTGAATAAACATGCCACCCCCAGTTAATCAGAAAGTCTTATCTCGTGCTTCAGAAAAAGTCAGAGGTTGGAATAGCTCAGCCAGGAAATAACAGTCTTTGAAAAGTTTGTTTTAATTGGTTTTACAGTGTGATGGTGATTTTTTAAAAGGAAGAAAAAAAAAATAAAAAAGAAGCCAAAGGGAAAACAACGACCACACGCAACAAATGGCATTTGGAACACTTGCCAGTCACATTAAGTGACATCTGCCCTTGTCTAAAATTTCAAAGGTGATCTCAGGATTTATAAAGGGAAGCCTGCTTGACATATGAAAAGGAAATTTAAAATAAATCTTCGAAATTTACATTTCGGTGTACGCTTAAGGCTGGGATACAGACTTGAAATCAGAGTGATGCCCGAAAGTTAGAGAGCTGCCTGGATGGCAGGGAAAGGTCACTGGAGGGAGAGTGGGGGCGGGGTAGAGAGGGGTCAGCTGGGGCACAGGGGCACTTCTGGGGGTTGGCGGGAGACAGTCGTGCTCTGGTCCCACGGGGACAATTTTGCTTCCCGGCTGCGGTAGAGAAGGAAGATGGCCCCACTGCCATCCAGAGCATCCTCTGCCCCAGTCCTCGAAGAATCCGTCCCCGCTGAAAGCAGCCACAACCCTACAGCACTCGTATCTGCAAAGAAGCCTCAGCCCCGGGCCAGCAGGCCCCCAGAAGCACCTCCATCACATGCCCTGGACTCGGTAGCAGGACCTCAGAATCTGAGCACCACGAACAGGTGCACAGAGAAGGACCACCGCCTCCCCCACGCCGCTCTGGAGGGGACACCAGGGATCGTAAGAGGCAGGAAACCCCCCAGAACCACAAGGCAGAATTCCACTCTCCCCGGGCGCACAGGTGGAGGCTTGGGGTTGGAAGGGGGTCCCGCAGGTCCATGTCGGGGGTGAGGAGTCAGCAGCCAACACCCAGTAGCACGCAGGCGGCTGGGTTTTGTCTCCATCACCATTGTTGATGTTAAGAGCTCTGGGATCGTAGAGAGTAGCTAATAGGACACCCCGATTTCAAAGATCAGGTGCCGTGGCTGAGAGAGGGAACGTGTCACATCCTTACAAGGAGCGGTCTGTGGCTCTTGCAGGTGGTGCTGCAAGGGGCGTGGGCAACGCAGGCCCCCCGGTGAGAAGACAGACGGGGAGGCGTGGGCTGGTGGTGGTCACAGTCACACTCACGAAACCAGTGCTTGTTGGGTGATGACTCTCGGCTGGGCACTTATCCGGGTGCTGAGAATAAGCAACCAAAAAACTGACAAAACCCCTGCCCACGGAAGCCAGCCCACCTTGAGGTGAGAGGAGCGTCTGGTTTAAGAAGGTGGAAGGGCTCTAGAGAAACATGGAGCCCACAGGGTGACTCTGATGGCGGCAGGTGGCATACAGTCGGTTTGGGGGTTCGCCTTGGAGGAAGTGGGGCAGCAAACCCACCTTGGGGGGCCGGGGGGAGGAGACCAGAATCAGGTATGGAGATGGGGGCTGTTCCTGAGAAACCCCAGGACTCGGTGCAGCTGGAACAGCATGAGCGTGCCCTGGAACAGCAGCAAATGGGGAGAGTCGGGCAGGGCTGCCCACAAGGTGCTGGGTGGGGACGAGTGTAGAGGCCAGTGTAGAGACAGAAGACACCTCCAGGGGCTGTCATGGGAAGCTTGCTATTGTGAAAGTCCTTACATTCCTGTGGGAGAGAGCATTCCAAATTTCACATAATAGTCTTCTGGGGGAGCTTTGGGAGCCCAACTCATTTAAACTGGGAACCTGCCTGTGAAGACAAAATGGACTAGAAATGGCACTGCCCAGTCTTGGGTTCAAGCACTTGGAGTACAAAACTGGAGCCCTGGCCCGTACAAAACGGTTCTCTTTAGCTTTTGCCATGATTCTCCCCACCACAACCACCGTGTATCATGCCTTCTCTGGCCACATGAGAGTGTTTTCCCTAGTCCCTTTTAACACTAACAGTGTTAAAAGCCAATAATAATCCCAGCCCCTAAACCTTAGAGACGACGTGACTACGTTTTCCTGTATTTTTGTGTGTGTGTGTGTGTTCTTAAACAAGGGCTTTGGTTAATGAAATAATTTCTCCGAATCTTCCACCACCTCCAATATACCCAAACCTTAAAAGTAATCAGGAAAAGGGTGTTCCGATGAGGCCCACGTGGAGACCCTTGCTAGCCCAACCCCAGTGAGGATCTGTGCTGTTACCTCTTCTCCTCGAGGCCTGGGTTTTTTATTTGCTTAGTAAAAATCCATTGCATATTAAAAGACATTTTCATCAGAAAAAGAAAGTGCATAGCAAGAGGTTGTGGGGGGGAAATTGCTTTAAATGTTCTCTTCCTGATACGATAACGTGGGCTATTTCCCCCTGCATCCCACAGCCTAGTCCAGAAATAGCACGTGCGGGAGGAATGTGACTCTGTTCTCAAAGGGCATGGAGCCAACAGCAGACCTGTCCATCCTGGGTCAGCCCCTTGGGAGGGGGTTAGATGCAGAAAATCCACCGGGTGTCATTCCCGGGTGATGGGCTTTGATGTCTCCCCCCATCCAGGGACACGCAAGGAGAAGTCCGTGTCCACAAACACTGCCTGACCTCCGGCGTTTGTCCAGCTGCTGTGGGTCGTCCCGGCCCTCCCAGTGGATCCCAGCTGCTTCACGCTGCCCTCGCGTGCCTGACATCACTCACCCGAACGGCCCGTCTCTGAGACCCCGCAGGTTTTCCTGAGGACTTGAAACTTACTCCCCCCAGACCCTCAGTACCACCAGACCCTCTATCTCTAAAGAGCCGCCGGCGTGAGGTAGACACCGGTCTGCATTTATTTTCGGCACAAGGAGGGGGAAAACAAGTCTCCCTTAAAAACCGATACTGATAGGGCTAAGGAAACGTTCTTTATTGCAAGAAGCCCATCTCTGTGCAGAAAGAGAACGCCGCTGGTCTGTCTTGCGGAAGACCGACGCTTGAGTGATGCGTTTGGAGAGATGATGGATTTGCACTGATCCACCTCCGCTCCCAGTGTGACTGGGCCCCCCTGTGACCAATGGCAAGCATTTGCGAGACAGCTGGCAGAGTGAGGGGTGCAGGCTGAGACCGCGCTAGAGCTCACTGGCCTCTGCACGGATCAAAGACTCATTAGCATCCCGCTCTCACCAAATCAACTTATTGGCTCAGACGATCTGTATTGCTTGAAACCTTTAGACAACTACAAAATGTATTTGTCAATGAGGCAGTGTTAGGATTTGATTTTTGACAAGTCCCATCCAGAGACAAAAGGTTTGCCTTCCCAGAGCCATACGTACAACCTCTGTTGTGATTCTCGTTGTTGGTTTGTTTGTTTGTTTTTTTCTTTCTTTTTTTTTCTTTCTTTTTTTTTTTTTTGGCAAATACAAATTAATAATTACTTCCCAAAGTACCAAATTAATAACTTTGGGTCATAAAATATGACAAATGGGCCACGAGAAAATGCAGAAAACATCTCACCTGAAAGATCTGGTGACAAGCCCCTCAAAATACGACTCTGTGGTCGATGTTGTTTCAAGAACTTCTGAAAGATTTATGAGATTGTAGAATTTACAATGTAACACTGCATGTTTCCCAGTCTACTGAGTATTGTTGTGTGGCTCGATGAACAAAATGAAAGTGGAGAACGCAGAACACATTGAGTTCTAATTTAGATTTGCCCACTGACTTATGGCACGTCTGATAGAAGTCATTTTACTCCTCTGTGTCCTGATTTTGCCAGAAATAAGATGGGAACGACAAGCATCACTTATTTACTCTTTGGGTAAACTGTGGAAGGAGTAATAAAAAAAAAATCGAAAAGCCTCTTTATGAATATAAAGATCGAACTAGCAGATCCTGGGAACGGCTTTGATTTATAAGGGAAACTTCACTGTTGATGTGGAAAATTTTACATTCGGGCTCTGTCAGTTTGCCCATCCTGACGAGTCTCTGTGTAGGCTGTCCGGTCTGCTGGATATAGCAAAGGCACCAACCTTTCTGCTGTTCACTTTCCTTTTAAGAATCCGTCATTATGTTATTGCCTGGAAGGAGAAGAAGACAGCAGCCTGTTTTCCAGTTGG
Source organism: Mustela lutreola (assembly GCF_030435805.1). Classification (NCBI taxonomy): domain Eukaryota; kingdom Metazoa; phylum Chordata; class Mammalia; order Carnivora; family Mustelidae; genus Mustela; species Mustela lutreola. The sequence continues at coordinate 9,419,407 of NC_081303.1, read as the reverse complement.
AGCCTGACGCTCTCTGTGCGGATCTCGGGGACTCAGCACAGGGAATCAGGCGGGCTTTGTGACCCCCGCCCTGCAGTGAGCTGGCCCCCCCGGGGAAGTGCTGATGAGATTCCTGCCCCCGTGGCTCAGCTCTACCTGTCCAGTTCATGGAAACCTGCCATGACCAGACTCTTGGTTTCTGTGGTGTCAAGTACAGGAATGAGGAGGAGGGAAGAACAGTCTTAGATCCCAACGGGAAATCATGGAAGCTATATAGACATCGTCAGAAGGAAGGGAGGGAGGGAGGCAAGAAAGAGAGAAACAAAGGAAAGAAGAAAGAAAGAGGGAGGGAAGAAAAAAGAAAGGAAGGAAGGAAGAAAAAAAGAAAGGGAAGGAAGGAAGGGAGATTTTTAAAAGCTTCACGTTGCATGGAGCGCAAGCAGGAAACAGCTGTTAAGTGGAAGGGATAATGGATGGCTGGTCCGGTGAGTCGCACAGAGGAGGTGGCTCTGTGGTCCTGGGCAGGGGCGAGAATGCTCCTGCCAGGGAGAAGGGAGTACATCAGGGCAATAAATCAAGTCAGGAATTCCAACCATTGGGTTTGCAGAGAGGATTTGCTTCTCAGTGGGCTGCATTTTCTCACTCATAATTCTCTTCGGTAGAAAAGAGCAAAAAGCAAGCGAAACTTTAGGGCCATTTATATTATGAACCAATTGGGGGTCGCATCGAATTAAACACTGCCCATTTTAAAGCCGACCTCTAATGAAGGACCTTCTGCCTTTTCCTCTTTGCTAAGCATGTAATTAGGCACTGGAATTCCTTACCGCTCTGTATATGTCACGTAATGGGTGCACAGTTGGTCTATGGGACTTGACACTGACTTTAAGATAGGAAGATGCTTACTGTACGGGTCCTCAGGTATTTTCTGAGCCTGGGTACTTAGGATCCCACATCAGAGCATCTTTTGTACAACAACCCCCTCTTCACTATTGTATACAAAAAATATAGGATATCTGCAGGCATATTCACATTTTGGGGGGTTTAAAATCTTTCACCTGAGTGTATGTAGATTAAATTTTTCAGATATCCTGCCATGTACTTGTATTTAGTTCTACAAGGTTAAATTTGTTTAAGACGAATAAGCCAGTCCAGTTCTTAGACAATAACAAAATATGTTTTAAGGGTTTTGAGTGAACAACGTGATTTCACATCCAGATTGAGCATGTTGTTAGTTCTGGGCATGTTGTTAGTGTTGGGTTGGGCTTTTTTTTTTTTTTTAAATCCTATACATTTTACTAAAAATAGTTTACCAAAAGCAAAGTCTGCTTTAATTTAATTGTGCTTAAAAAAAAATCCATCATCTGCCAGGAATTAGTTACAGTCACATTAGAATTTGAAACTATAGTCAGCTGAAGAGAAATCCCAAGGAGAAGAGTATCACCATGAGGAAGTAGAAGGGCATCTCTTCACTGGTCTCGCCACCTGCCTTTCCCGGGCTGGGTATGTCACAGTTAATGGCAAAAGGAAAGGATCTGGAGACAACGTGGTGCTCTTGGAGATGGGGTGGAGGGCTTCGCTGAGCGCTACGGGATGACAGCATCCTCTTGACGCTGATACAGGAGGAAGGGTCACAGCCGTGCCAGGACAGTAGCAGCGGGGGCAGCTGCCACCCCCACTGGCACAGGCCACTTGACTCAGTGCCTAAAGATAACAAAACAGATCCCTAGGAAAACAGAAGAATTCCATTAGCCCGAGCAGTCATCCTCCGGGAGAGGTGAGCAGCCTTCCACCTGCCAAAGTTCGTGAGTAATGAATGCAGTCCCAGAAAATTCATGGATTCCACAGTTTTCAACTACCCTACAAGGTTTTTGTATGCCTATCAGCAATTTTAAATGTATGCTTCTCCATGGCCTCCTCCACTGCTGTGCTGAATTGGCAGCTTGGAAAGCCCAGTCTCCTCTTTCCTGGAGGGGTTGCTTTCCTCGGTGAGAAGAGCCACGTTTCGTGCGTAGTACAGAAAAGGAGAGGGAAACAAACAAACAAACAAAAAGGAATAAAGTAAATAAAGGCTGAGAGGATGCAAAGAGAGAAAAAAAATTAAAACGCTGACGTAAGTCTAGTGCAGAGCAAAGGCGGAGACGACAGGCACTAAGAATCGTACCTGCCTTTTTTCAGGAGAGCTTCTTGGCTTGTTCAGAAAAACCGTGGAAAAGAGAAATCAAGATATACAGAGAAAACATCCTCTAAGCACAGAAATAAAAAGGCGACCATGGTACGAAGATAAAATCAGAAGGACACGGACGTCAGGCAATTTTATGTACAACTAGGAACACCATAGGAAGGGTAAGCTAGATGTTTGAATGCAGAAGCACAAAGCCAAAGAACAACAGAAAAGGCAACAAAAGGAATTTAAGTCTTAACTAATCTAAATTATTTGGCGATGGCATGTTCTGGTTACTTGAACTTCTGGCCAACCTGTTAACCGTTAACTGTCCTGGTAAGCACAGATGAATGAGCACAGTTGACTCTTCAAGAAAGAACTCTTGTGAACTCCCAATTCCCAGCTCCTGCTCAAAGCTCATTTTCTCCGGTTGAGCATGATGTTTAAGAATACAGGCTCTAATTAAAAATAGAACTTCCCTATGACCCTACAATTGCACTCCTGGGTATTTACCCCAAAGATACAGATGTCGTGAAAAGAAGGGCCATCTGTACCCCAATGTTTATAACAGCAATGGCCACAGTCACCAAACTATGGAAAGAACCAAGATGCCCTTCAACGGACGAATGGATAAGGAAGATGTGGTCCATATACACTACGGAGTATGATGCCTCCATCAGAAAGGATGAATACCCAACTTTTGTAGCAACATGGATCGGACTAGAAGAGATCATGCTGAGTGAAATAAGTCAAGCAGAGAGAGTCAATTATCATATGGTCTCACTTATTTGTGGAGCATATGGAAGAGCATGGAGGACAAGGGGTGTTAGAGAGGAGAAGGGAGTTGGGGTAACTTGGAAGGGGAGGTGAATCATGAGGGACTATGGACTTTGAAAAACAATCTGAGGGGTTTGATGTGGCGGGAGACTGGGAGGTTGGGGTACCAGGTGGTGGGTATTATGGAGGGCACGGGTTGCATGGAGCACTGGGTGTGGTGAAAAAATAATGAATACTGTTTTTCTGAAAATAAATAAATAAATTAAAAAAAAAAAAAAAAGAATACAGGCTCTGGGGTGCCTGGGTGGCTCAGTTGTTTGAAGCGACTGCCTTCAGCTCAGGTCATGATCCTAGAGTCCCAGGATCAAGTCCCACATCAGGCTCCCTGCGCAGTGGGGGGGCTTTGTTTCTCCCTCTTACCTTCCCCCTCTCATGCTCACTCTCTCTCATTCTCTCTCTCTCAAATAAATAAATTAAATTAAATTAAATAAAAAAGAATACAGTCTCTGGCATCATACCAATCCGAGTTCAGATGTTCACCCTGCTCGCTAGTTGTAGAACCAGTTATATAACTAGTTCTAGTTTTGGGAGGTGGCTTTAAAAACTCATCTCTACAGCAGGGATAATAACAGTAATGTCATCACCGGATTGTCCTGGCGAAGAGATGAGATGATCCGCGTAAATCGCTGAGCACCCTGTCTGGCACGCAATAAATCTTAGTGGTGGTTGTTTTGCTATTATTATATTTTCTACTCTGCATGAGGAGATAGAAACGATCTATCCATTAGCCCCAGAACGTTTACTACATCATTTACAGCTATTATAAAGTGGAAGGCTCCTCTGTGTCCACCTTTCAAGTGGAGTATATGCGGAGACCAGGAGAGGAGGGAGAATTTGATATACTGAGGACTACGGGAAGTAGTCCAACACGGTGAATTCTAGTGTCTTTAAATGTTTTGCCATCATCCTGATTCGGAACATGGAAACCCACTACCGCTTTGTCTTACGTCTCCCAATCCTGGGGTTCTTCTAGTTTTTTAAATACCTCTACTTGTAGCCAGTGACCTCAAGCAGAGCGTGCAATTCTCAAATTAATTTTAAAATGCTGTTGAGCCTAAGTTGCTTTCTGCAGATAATACCAAGTAAATAAACAAGCAAACAGATTCTAAAGCACTCAGCCTAATTTTTGTAGGCCACCACCTCCGGGGCAGCTGCAGAAAAGCTGGTTTTCCAAGGACCCAGGACTCCCCTATGGCCACCGAACACGGCCACCCGGGAAATGGGGGTTAGTCCGTGTGGACTCCAGGGGCCAAGAAACCCAGGGCTCAGGGGTAGGCAATCACCAGGGAGTTTTCTGGCAGAATCAGAGACGTGGATAAACTTCATGTAAGTAGATATTTGCAGACTCCAGCTTAGGTTTCTTTTAGAAAAAGGTATTGAACAGCCCAGAAACTTCTCACGTGGTGTGGGGCACCGTGAACCCTCTGAGCCCTTCAGGTACATCTTCCTTCCCCAGGATGGACCCGACTTAGCAGGGAGGAGTTGACAAAAATCACAGCCCAAGACGGCATGACAGCAGCTTGATTAATAACGATTATCACAACAGATGGAAAACTGTAGACAAAACTTTCCATAGAATGAGTCTACCACAAAATTTCTTGATGAGACAGAAGGATGCTTAGCTACCACAGAATTACTCCTTACTTAACAAAATAAAGTGGCTGAATTTCTACCCACCCCTTTGGATAATTTTCACAAATTTCCAGTGTCTTACTGTTGAAATTCGGACCCCTGGGTGACATATGAAATGTATGGCTTGCCACTCGAACATGTGATTTGGCTCGGGGCAGCAAAGTGTGCGTTCCTCTCCAAACGTATGCGCGTGCCTGTGTCCCTGAGAAAAAGCAACTTGCATAGGTGCTGTCTTGGGTAGGTACTGTCTTGGGTAGGTCATCTTTACAGTGGGGCCACACACTTGGACCTCCGCAGCCCAGGGCAAGTGAGACTTACAGCCACCATCAGAATGTTTTTTGGCCATTTGGAGGGAGGGGGGTGCATCCTCCCTGCTTTTTTTTTGTTGTTGTTTCATTTCGTTTACAGTGCAAATGGCCTCAGCAGACGCTACCCATTAATTCGGGAAAACAGAGCCAACGTCTCTTTCTATTCCCTCCTTCCCCTGGAGGCCCGGCTCAGCACACAATAGAAGCAGCCTAGCCCTCCTTCTACCGGGGGCTGTTGGAAGGAGAAGGGGCAGCCTGGTCCCCTGACATGTACCGTGGGACAGAGAGCCCGGGAGGCCAGGGGGACCCACTGGGCCGAGCGACAGGGAGGTGACAGGTGCCAAGGCCGCAGAGAAGCTAGGAAAAGCTCATCCAAAGAGCCTTCCAGGGCTGGGGGAAGATGCCAGTTGGTGTCTGAGTCTTTGCACACTGCTCTGCTCCCCCTTTCCCCCACCAAGGGGACGCCCCCTCCAGCAACGATGCTTAATTGCCCTGTTCTTCGGAAGCGCTAGAAAATCCCCCCACCGCTGAGCAGTCCAGATTTTTGACCCGACCTGCCGGTAGATTCCTGTGCTAATCAGAGTATTAATTATCCCACTGAACCCCAGGCGCTCCTGCCCCGCAACTCAGGAACCAAAATCAAAAGGAGAGGGCATTTGCCAAACAAAACGGAACGCACAAACCCTATCAGCGAGAGGCTCTAGGTGGGGGGCACGCGGAGAGTTCCTGAGTTTCTACACAGCTAAGTTTTCAATTGTGGGTCCCCGGAACGGTCTTGGGGGAAGACGGAGGCGTAGAGGGGCGAGGGTTGCGGCGGGTGGAAGATCCAGGTCGGCATGCCCTTGGACTAGTCACTCACCCTGGCTCACCCTTTCCGGAGCCGTGAAATTTGAGTCAAGGAATTTGCGAATCCATTTAAGAAGGTACTAGATACCAAAAGTGAGAGGGAAAGCGCTCTATGGGGTCGTATAAGGGCAAGGCCCCGGTCTGTGCCTCGAACTCACCGCGGCGTCTCCTTGGCGGGAGCCAGTAGGGCTGAGGCGTGAGCGAAGACCAGGGCACCCCTCGGGCGCAGGCCGTCCCCTCTGTGACCCATGTCTGCCTCCCTCTCCCACAGGCCGTTAGACCGCCAAAGCCAGCTCTGTGAAAATAGGATGCTGTGTGCTTCCTGTTGTGTAGACAAATGCCCCCTGGTCAAAACTGTGAGCCGTTTTGGGATCGGACAGTCCAGTTCAGAACCTTCCTCGGGCCAGTGTGCGTCACGGGCCACGCGGTCCAGCCTCCCCAAGACTCCCTTCCCTCAACCGGATAATGGCTTGTCCTTCACAGGGTTGAGATGAGATTAAGGGACAGGGTGCACGTCAAGGGTTCACCCTGCGACCTTGCACGCAGTCGGGGTCGTCAACACATATGCCCACCGAAAACCTCTCCCGACACAGGGCCAGTCCCGCTCCCCAGGCTGTACTCATCCAGGACCATGCAGGCCAGAGGGCCTGTGCTTGTGAAGGCTCACACCATCCTTGGTGCTCTGCTCTTGCTGTCTTCGAACAAGGGACCCTGCATTTTCACCTGGGCCTGGGCCCTGGCAATTATGTAGCTGGTTCCAATACTTTGGTTTGCCCCAATTCTGCCTTATAAATTTTTTTAAGATTTAATTAATTCATTTATTTATCAGAGAGAGAGAGGGAGAGAGGGAGAGAGCACAAGCAGGGGGAGCGGCAGGCAGAGGGAGAAGCGGGCTCCCCACTGAGCAAAGAGCCTAATGTGGGGCTCGATCCCAGGACCCTGAGATCATGACCTGAGCCAGAATCAAAGAATCAGATGCTTAACCGACTGAACCACCCAGGCGCCCCAAGATTGTTAAGTCCTTCGCAAGTGACCCACGTACAAGAGATTAGCTGGAATAAAGGGAAGTGTGAAAAATTTCTAGAATCAGTAACTTACTTATCAACTGTTTAATTCAGGCAGGAATACTGGATCCCGGGATGCAGGAGAGTGTGAAATAATTTGTCCAGTTTTCAACTGGATGACGTTAATGTCCATTCTATCACAGAGGAGCCTGTCTCCAAATCTGAGAAACATGCATTTTCTATTGGCTGAGTCCAAAACCTTCCGGTGAGAAGGTCATGAGCCTCCTGGGGAGAAAAAGAAATCAACGTAGTCCCTTCAGGCATGGCATTTGAGGAATAATATGTATGGGAAGGCGTCAAAAGGAGTGAGCAGAGGGCCCCAGGACACAATTCCCGCCCCGTCCCCATCATTCGCCCCCATACTTCTGGCTCTGGGCCCCTGGCTGCCTGCTCTGGCCCTCTGCTCTCCACTCTGCCTTTCCTTCTGGGGAAGCATGTCCACGGCTAGACAGGGTACTCCAAAGCAGCTTCCTTCAAAAGTCATTGGCACAAACCAACTAAGCAAACATGGAAGTCTGAGACAGTCCCATCCACAAAAAAGGGGATGTTCTAGATCTGATGGAAAACACACCAAGGAGCCCAGCATCCATGCATAACTGGTAATGAAAAAGCTATTGCTGTGTCCTGACAGCTAGTGAGTAGATAGTGCTGGACAATGTGTCTTTTGAGAAGAGAAATTAAAGGATCCTCACCTCCCCTTGACAACGTGTCTCTTCCGCTCGTAAATAGCAAGATGGTTATGTGGAGTGAAAGGTAGTGAGAAAGAGGAGGGTCCAGCTGAAGAGAAGAATGGCTGAAAAGGGCAGGGCAATAATGTACTTAAAACTATGAATGAACAGCGGTGCATGGGTGGTTGGAGAAAGACAAGAACAGGTCGAGAGGCCAGTGAGAGGGCTTTGGTGGCGGTAGACAGCTGGGAAGAGCCAGGAGACCAGAGCCCTGTGAACGGCATGGTGAAGGCTGACATCAGGGCCCCGGAAACTGACCTGGGGGGAGGGGATGCCCCAGAAGAAGGGGGATTCAAAGATGAGGATCTTGAGCCCCACTGACTGGGAAGCAGAGGTGTCTGGTGAGTGAGGTGGTTAGAAGGTTTTGGCCCTTAGTGTTTAAGATGCTGGAAGCAATAGAAAATTGGCAGAATCTAGATATGACTTCATCAGAATTACATTTCAGATATTAACGCACCAACGGTTCCAACTTTGTTTCTTTGTTACCTATCAATACTTCTCCAAGAAAGTATGTCCAGACTTGATTTCTCAGACCTGGGGTAGTCTAGGCAGAGTGTAGCCTGGCTATGTTATGCTGGGAAGTGTCAGAGAGGATGTTCCCCCCAAAAAGACTTTGAGTGGAGACTGTGACATGTTTAGGCTTCAAGTTACCTATGGAATTATGGAAAATATTTATCTTGTCTTTTTGCCCCTCTCCTCCTCCCCCAATCTCATCCCTCCAACTACACACACACACACACACACACACACACACACACACATGCACATAACACCTACAATATTGAGTCTCACATGCACCGTACTGACTTTCTATTACTCCAGTGCTAGCATCTGGGAAGGATAGAGGCAAGGGTGAGGAAGACACCGTGCTACCTTCCTAAGAGGTTACAGGGGCATCTGGATGGCTTGGTTAGCCCTCCGATTCTTGATTTCAGTTAGGCCCTCCTCTCAGGGTCGTGAGATCAAGTCTGTCAGGCTCTAGGCTCAGCAGGGAGTCTGCTTGAGAGTCTCTCTCTCCCTCTCCCTCTGTCCCACCCCTGGCTTACATGTGCTCACTCTCTCTCTCTTTAGAAAATAATAATAATAATAATAATAATAATAATAAATAAATCTTGGAGGGAAAAAAAGAGATTACAGTCTTGTGAGGATGCCAGTAATTGGCTTATTGAGCCTCCACTATATACTGAACTCTGATTTAGGAGCCACTAAGAGGCCATGTTTCCTAGCGGTTAGACATGAATTTTAGTAGTGGTTGATGTGTAGACCCTGAAGCTAGATTAGCTGGACTCAAAGTCTTGCTCTACTGCTAATCTGTGTGAGAACTTCGATCAAATTACTAAGGGTTCTGGGGCCTCAGTGTCCCTACCTATAAAATGGAAGTAATGATAATTATTTCAGAGGGTTTTATAAAAATTAAGTAGGTCCAGGGGGCACCTGGGTGGTTCTGTTGGTTATGTGTCTGGCTCTTGGTTCCGGCTCAGGTCATGATCTCAGGGGTCATGGGATCGAGCCTCTGCGCTTGGTGCAGAGTCTGTTTGTTCCTTTCCCTTTGCTCCTCCCCCTGCCCTATCCCCCCAAAATAAACGAATAAATAAAATCTTTTTAAAAAATTAAATAGCTCAATAAAAAGGCTCAACCATTGTTTTAGGAACTTACACATGCTTACACACAGTAAGCACTCATAACTTCAGCTATTACTGTTAAATAGTGCTTTCATAAGTATGGTTTCATTTAATCCTTGTATTAGCTCCGTAAAATTAGTATCATCTTCCCCATTCATGAGTGATTGACCTCAAGACTGAGGGAGAACAGCTGACCTTCCCCAAGTCGCCACCGAATGAAGGATCCAGGACGTGAATCCAGGGGAGCCCAGCGTTCATTCAACGATATTCCAAGACACGGTACCACAGGGTGAACAGAACTAAAGAGCGGTGTTACAAATCTCAGACTGATCTAAAAATCTCAAAACTGAAGACAATTTTTAAAGGCTGATAATTAAATAATCAATAATGATGAGCGTTGCTAATATAATTCCCTAATTTAATCTTATTCCACAAATAACCTTTTAACATGATTTGACTGTGATAATGAATTAGATGGACCCAGTATTTTCCTCTTTGATTTTATGAAGCATCTGTGGAGACACAGCTTTATTGAAAAATGAGCTTCTAATGTCCTATGGCAGAGACCAGTTTGTTAACATTAATACGTGAACTGACAGAGTTTTAGATGTCAAGTCACAGTCAAGAATCTGAAGACTCTGCATGAATGTTAACAAAGGATAAATATACACAGACACACACGAGGTCAGTTAGGAGGTTGCAAGGATCACATCATAAGGGTTGGCTGCTTCCCACCCACCAAGCTGATGTGCAGCAAAGTCTAGGCCAGGCTGACTTTCCCTCGGGCTCTCCATAGCGCTTTCACGTTCCTCCCTTAAGATCCTCTTTAATCTGGCCAACCTCTAAGGACTAAGCTTGGATCAAGCTTTTGCTTAAGCCAGGTCAGGTAAGATGTTTGCCTGGAGTGTCCCTCAAATAATCCGCGTAATCCACATAAAGAACATCGCATGATCCAAAGGGAGAATATCAACCCTAGCCAAAACTGAAAGCCAGAGGTCAGTACAAAACCAGTTGTACCAACTACCAAGACCGAGAAACTACAAATAGAAGAAAATGGCGGATAAATCTGAAATCGGAAAGATTCAGAATGGTTCAGGAGAGAGAGTGCTGGGGGTGTGAAGGAGAAACCATTCCTTCCACACGGGAGAATTCAGACCCATACTTCCTCGATGCCTTGCTGGATCCGGACAAGAAGGTGGCTGTTTCTACGTCTGTGCTCTCTACACCGAACCGGAAAGCTCTAGAGAGCACGATGTGTACCTCATCATTTTTCTCCCTCACAGAGGCTGTCATGGCAGGCCCCTTAGCAGGTATTCGTTGAGTGAACAAAGGAATCACAAGTGGTTGAGAAGGCCACTATCAGGACAACTACTAGCTCAACCACTGATAACACCTATCGCTTTTGGACATTTACCGTGTGCCCGGAACTGCACTAAGCACTTGGCACGTATGTAAGGGAGATGGTCTTCTTAGCCCAGTTTATAAAAGAAGAAATTAAAGTTAAGAGAAGTTACCTTTTACAAAATTGCATACCTAACAGGTGGCAGAAACAACACACTTACCCAGTCTGTCTGACCCTTTGGTCCAAGAACTTGATAGCTCAGTTATACTGTTTTGGAAGCTCAGCCTTGTTTGAGCCTGACTTGGATTCTGAAAGTTGTACAGAATTTCCTATCCTTCCCTTCCACCACCCCCCAAACCCGCACTGAGTTCAGTGTCCCTCCTCCGCGCTTCGTGGGCGTGTACACGCAATACACCATCAAATAAGCATGTCTGGATGGGCATCTGGGCCACAGGGACTCTTGCTCCTTATGTTCCCCGATCGTAAATAGCATAATGCCTGGAAGAGAGTAAATGTTAAATACATGTTGGTGGGCTTGATTAATTGCTGACTTCTGAATAATGATGGTCATTTAGAAGACTCTGTGTACTGGAGACCATTCTGATTTTGATCCATGGATTCCCTCATGTCGGGACTGAAAGGTCTGACAGATAAGATAAATAAGGCTGTCTCAGCACCTCTCAGTTACCTTTGGGGCTGGATTTATTGCCTTCTGGGGTGAAATACTGGCCCTCCCCCTTGCTGAGCCATCAAGAGCAGGGACTTCAGATGTGGGGCTATTGATCGCCTCACAAGCTTACCTTTTTAATGCGAAAGTGCCACCTGGCACGAGAATGAGAGTTCTGTTGTGAGGTGTTAATAGGACCTTTGGACCTCCAAGGAGGTGATGCAGAGGAGACCAGGAGAAGCAAGGAACACCCTGTTCCCAACTTTAAAATTAAAAAAAAAAGGAAGGAATTTTCAACCAAAAAAAAAAAAAAATCTTTTAGTAAGAAAGAAAAAAAGTAGCAATAATCAAAAGAGGATTCTAGAACAGTGGTTAACAGCAAAGTCTTTGCAGTTAAATAGATTTGTTTCAGAGTCTGATTCCTCTCTTCTTACCTGGGTAATGCAGGGCAAGTTACCAGTTCTAAACCTCAGTTTTCTTGTCTGTGAAATGGCACTGATAATGTCTACCTTATAAGGTAAGCATTAGCTAATGCACGTGAAATATTTCCAACATCACCTACTGTAGAGCAGAGGCTCAATAAAAGACAGCTGTTGGTAAACAATTAAGGTTTCTTCATTTATTTAACAAATTTTTACTCAACACCTACTGCCTGTCAGGCACTATCAACAAATAATGAGCAAATGCAGATGGGGCTGTGATCTCATAGAGCCTCAGGGTGAATTGTGAAAAGGAGCCACAGTCTCTTCCCCTCCCTGTATCTACACCCCCAGCCATGCCCTTTGAGTGCCTTCCTGCTTTGAACTTGGTCATGGGACTTGCTTCAACCAATGGGATGTTAACCAACATTCTCCCACCAGAGGCTTCAAAAATATTTGTTCCTTGTCCCGCCTGACTGCTCTTAGAACTCCTGCCACTGCCACCTTGTGACAAAGCCTCAGGAAGCCTGCTGCATGACAAGGGACACAAAGGCCCAATCGCTGCTGTGTCCTGGGCCAACAGCTGCCAATGTCTAAAGTACAGGTAAAGCATTGCTAGGATCACTGTCTCCTGTTGACCCACCAGCTGACCATAGGCACAGTAGGGAGCCCAGCTGAAGTCAACTGATCCGGCCCTAGACTGGAAACCTACCTAGCCAGCTAATAGATTTGTGGCTAAATAAATGGTGTTTGTTTTGAACAAGATTGGGGATGTTTCTTATGCAGCCAAAGCTAGCTGATACAAACTTAGAGCCCAACACAGGGGTCAATAAACGTTTTCTGCAAAGGGTCAAGTGGCAGATATTTTGGCTCTATATGCCATGAGGTCTTCACTGAAACCAGTAGCCAAAGGGAGCCATAGATGATATGGAAATGAAGAGTCATTCTGGTTTGACCTGAGGGCTGTTGCTTGCTGACTCCCTGCTCTGGCACAGAAAATACACACTATTCAAATAATCACAAAAAGAAATATGTACACAGAAACTCCAAGAGCCGCTGTACAGCCAAGGTGCATCACGCTGTTAGAAAGAAAAATTGAAGAATCTGGCCCAGGCTTGTAATGCAGATATTGTGTCTTGGCTAGATTCCTCCAGAAACAAACCCAGAGGTGAGGATTCGAGTGTAAGTGGTGTGTTTGGGAGGTGACCTCAAGAAGTGTGAGAGGGGAGTAGTCACCAAGAAAGAGGCCCATACAGATCAAGTTTGTGAGTAGGTTACCCCATTGGCCAGTAAGTCTGAGTCTGCTGGGGTCTCTCGGAGATGCTCCAGGTCCCTGGGTGGTGAGGAAACTGGGTTGAAGACCCTCCAGCTCCCATCTGCCATCACTGGCAGGTGGCTCCTGGAGGTGTTCCTTCTCTGGTGTTCTGGCCTGCCCTCATCCTCCTGCAGCCCGCAGAAGTGCTCAGGCAGAGAGTAGCAGCTCCCAGTAAGAAGCTGAACTGGTAGTGAGGAGAGCCAGGGATGTGGGCGGGCACTGACAGGCAGCTCCTGCCGAAGCTGCCCCGTGGGAGTCAGGTCTGAATCGAGCGCTGAGATGGGGGTTCACAGGCAGAGAAGCCATGGCTGACGTGGGGATGTGGAGGAGGTCACTTAGGGGGGAGGATATGTAGAGAAATGAAGAGAAGTCTAGAACTAAGTGTTTAGGAAAACTGACATCTAACGTAGGATGAACCTAAAAAGAGACTGTATTTGTCTCTAGGGCTGTCATAACCAAGTACCCCAAAGCTGATGGTTTAAAACAACAGAAATTTGTTACCTCACGGTTCTGGAGACCAGAGTCCAAAGTCAAGGTGTCAGAGGGTCAGGCTTTCTCTGAACGCTCTTGGGGAGCATCCTTCCTTGCTTCTTCCTGGTCCTGGTGACTTGTAGCAACCCATGGCCCCCCTTATTTTGTGGATGAGCCATGCCCTTCTCTTCCTCTCTCGTTACATGGCCACCTTGCCTCTGTGCCTGTGTCCAAATTTCCACGAGGCTTTGGATTACAGCCCACCCCTAATGACCCTGTGTTAACTTGATTCCATGGGCAAAGACCCTATTTCCAATTAGAGTCCCATTCCTAGGTACTGGGAGTCATGACTTAAGCATCTTTTGGTGGTTGGGGGTTGGGTAGGGGAAATGATTCAAACCACACCAGAGGCTGAGCAGGAGCCGCCACAGGCAGGAGGAAAGCCCGCAGAGCATCATACCGTGAACACTCCCACAGGAAAGCAGCACCTCACAGAGGAGGGAGGGGTCATCACAAATACGATGAAGCCTGGAGTTCACTGGATTTAAAAACATGGAGCCTGGGGTTCTTGGCAGAGCTCATTCTGTGGAGAAATGGAAGAAGAGCAGCGGTGAGTAAGAGATGAGGAATGAAGATGCTGGGCGGTGAAAGGGAAGAAAGAGAGCCAGGGGTCACCAGGGGTTGTCAGGTGGAGGGAGGCTATTTTCAAGATGGCAAACACTGAGGAGCTCAGTGGGAGGGGCCCAGTTTTGAGGGAGATGTAGCACAGGGTCCTGAGGAAACCAAGGAGGATGGGCTCCTTGTGTTGTGAAGCAGGGAAGGAGGAGAGGAGACCCCAGGATTATCTCCCCCATGCTTTATGTCCTTGTTCTTCCCACCAAGGGGTCTCATTTGCCAGTCTTAGAACAATCCATCTGGTAACAACCACCAACCGCTCTGCCCCCAGGGAGAGCTGTAGCTCCACATTTTTCTACTCTTTCCCTTTCATTGCTGACCCTTTACCATTGTTTATTGATAAATGTCTTTTGTATCTACCAAGGTCCTGTCTAAAAGAGGCTGTGCTGGGAGAAGGGAGCATAGGGTATCAGGCTCGTGTAGATGTATGGATTAGTCTATTGACCTCGAAAACAGTCCCCACAGGAAGGAGGGACAAGATGACTACCTTGACTTTACCCAAGAAGAAACTGAGACTCCAAGAAGTCAAAGGTTTTGGACCAGATCATGTGGATTTAAACCCATATCTTTGGATATCTTATTGAGGCTTTTTCTATAGCAAAGAACTTGCTCCTTCAGTACGATACTAAGGGTGACTTAGAATTTACCTCAGCATAGATATGTTACCATTTCCGGAGGAAACGGGACACATTTTTTTCAACATTTGTAAAAATATTTGGCCTTCTTTTTCTAGGAATAAGAAGGGGACCAGTGTCTTGTGAACTAAATTTGCCTTCCTTACAAGGCTCTACCACTGAATGACCCAGAAGAAATTATACAAGCACTGTTTTCTCATCATTTTAAAGTATCATCCATGCAGCAAACATTTGCAGAGATCCCACGGTGTGCCGGAACCATTCTCAAGGACTTTGTAATGTGGGGATAGGCAGAGACTTGTGTGGGCAGGCTCCCCTGACCACGTGGACCAACTAGGAAGTGTTTGGGAAATGATGATACTTCAGAGAAATTCATGGGACACAGAGTCTGCAGGAAGAGAGGGGAAGGACAAGAGGAAACCCCAAGAGGGGAGGAAGAGAGATCAGGCCAGGGAGGCATGCTAATTGCAATAATAAAATATATTTGAGAAGTATTTACAATTTCTCAAACCCTTTCATATTTTTTTTTCATTTAACCTTCACAGAAGTCCTTTGAAAAGTAAACCATAAAGCACTTTCTCCCCATACAGGTAGCTCTGGGAAATGAGATTTCCCGAAGCAGCAATGTATTCAAGATGAATAAAGTAAGAAATCCACCCATATTATACTACATATTCATTAGACTTGTGAATTGTGTCTGACAGCTCCTGCCTCGTTTGGGGGGGTGGGATGGGGGGGTGCTTTGCCATGTTTAGTCCAAGCTGCAGTGCTCACCATCCTGTCTTAAAGATGCCTAATTCTGCCAACAACAAAACCCTGGAAGTTGGCTGAAGCGAGGCTCTGACTTTCCCACGTTCTGCTTCCTCCGCTGAATGAGGGCTGCTGGCCATGACCCCTTCCTGTTCTTCCCGATCGCCGGTGTGGGCACTGAGAAGCCGTGATTGCCCAAGACAGACTCGTTCAGGTGGAGTTCTAAGCAAGTCTCTTAACACCCTTCCCAAAAAAGTGGTTCGTGCACAGTCCATCCACCGATCCGTTCATCTGGTCCATACATCGCCCACTTTTTACAGGACGCACGGGTCCAGGCTTTAAAATAGCAAGATGCACGCAACGTGTGTGGGGTCCGCTGGGAAGGAGAAGGTGAGCATGCAGATAAGTAACACACAGGTCAGAAAGCTGAGTGAGAAAGAAAGCATTTTCTTTCCTTAGCAATCGTTTAGGAAGTGCCAATTATGGGAAAGGAACTCTCCAGATACTGCCCCATATATCACCTGATTGAATCCGCCAGCAAAGAAGTAGATGATCTTAACCCCATTTTACAGATGATGATACTGAGGCTCTACTTCCCTCCCTCCGTTCCGAAGGGCTTCTTGGAAGAAGTTTTTTGTTCCTTTGGGGACTTCTTTGTTTTGGCTGCTTTATAGTCGGCTGCTGCCCAGGTCGGATGATTGCACGGGATTTTAACGTATGAGTCGAGGAGGATTTATGAAGCTTAACCTTCGAGCTTCCATGTCTAGGAGGAGCTGAGAAATGTGTTCACCTTTCCATGTGTTTTTGTAGAATTTGCCAAAAGAATGGATGTGAGCCTTCTTTTTGTTAACGAAGCTGTCCCGTGTTGTGCGTGCTTTGGGTCCCGTGAGATCCGGATAACTGTCTGCACCGAGAGGTAGAAAGCAGGACACAGGGAAAACAGATGCGGTGACGTGGAGAAAAGCCAGGCACGCAGGAAAACGAGAATAGGCGGCCTTTTTTGTACAAGACCACTTGGAGGCAAGGCTAGAAGGGATGAGACGAGTTCTCCAACTCCTGGCCCCAAACCCCAGGCTAATCTGCCCCTGTCCCCTCCTGTCCTCCTCTTGGCAGCGGTGATAGTAGGACCCCTCCCCCCAGACTCTGATCCCCTTCCCAGCCCCACCTTCCCTGCGGATCATTCTTTGTCCCTTCTGGGTCCTTCCCTGAGGCTGCTCCATTGGCCTCTTTCCCATGTGACATGGTCAGGGTCCCCTCTTGGGGGGGGCGGGTGGCTGGGAGGGAAGGGTGGCTGGGAAGAAAGAAAACCTCTTTTGAAGATTTTTCCTCTCCAGACCCAGTCCTTTCTTTTTCTTGGCCGAAGTTCCTGACAGAAGTGGTCCTGCACTTCCTGTCTGAGAACCACCACTGCAGTCCGGCTTCTCCCTACCAGCGCCAACCCCGTGGAAAGCCCCCTTGCCAAAGTGGCAGTCGCTCTTCCCTCCTCCCATGCCTTGGCATCCTGGCTTTGAGGACTTCCCCAGCTTTGCCTCTAGCCGGGCCTCCTCCCTCTGTCTCCCTGCAGACCCCCTTCCTACGGCCGTCCTTAAACACTGGTGTTCCAGAGGTCCTGGCATGGGCCCTCTGCCTTCTCTCCATCATGGTATGTGTGTGTCATATGCACAGATGTCATTGTGTCCAAAGCGGAGCCCATTGTCGGACAACCCCACCCCACCCACCCAGTCCCAACCCTGGCTTGTCCTCCGCCCAGGAAATGGACCATCGTCTACACAGCTGGCCAAGCCAGAAACCTGTGATACCTCAGATTAATTGCCCAGACCTCCTCACTCAATATCTCTAGTCTCTCTCGAATCTGCATGTTATTCTGTGAGGGGAGTGAGACCACGACCCCCCACTTGATTCTGGAAAGTTCACTCTGGGGTACATGGTTGGTGGCGCTCATGACGGACAAGTCTGAGCAGGAAACCCAGTTAGCGGGCTCTTGCAAAGGTCTGAGCTGGAGACAACCAAGCCTGGCACCGGGCAGAGGAAGCAGGATGCTTCCTGTCCTCCAAAGGTCCAAGATCTGAGACTCTCTGTCCTCCAGGGGTCCAGGATCTGAGACTTGGCGCTTCTGCCACAAACCCTTGTCCAGCATGGCAGGGCTGTGGAGAGCAGATTCTTGAATGGCGTTGGGCTATAACTGGTATCACTGTGGCTATTCAGCCAATCAGAACCTGAAGGTTGAAATCCACTGTGGTTTGCAGGGGATGTCTTCTCAGAGAGACAGCCTAACTCACACCCCTCTAGAACTACACTAATATCTGCTGCAGAGGATTGTGGGTTTGGCTTTTTATTTTGTTTTTCAATCTTTAAATGCTTTCTCATGCCGCCTCGGTGCAACTGTCTCCCAGCTCATTGTTCCTGGACCGTGGCTGCGGCCACTAGAGCACGGGCCACCAAAGCCACTGGCTGAGGGGCGGCCACCATGCCTGCCAGCGATGGGACTGGTGGGGAGGTCTGCAGGCTCTCAACTGGGTGCAGCTGGCCAGGAGCTCACACCGTCTCCCCCATCACCCTCCAAATACAACCTTTAGGGCACAAGGTTTATTTCAACACAATTTTTCATGACCTGGCCCAGGCTGGCCAGGGACCCCATGTTCAGCAGTTTCCCTAAGGCTGCTCTCTCTGAAGCACGTCTCCCTGTTGGACAAGCTGTTACTGATCTGGAAGGGTAAAGACAGGAAAGCTTTCACTGAGTTCAATTGCACCATGTTGCACTCATAAGGTAATAGGACTGAACACAGATCTGAGATGATTGCTGTTCCCATTGTGGACCTGGAGGTCAGAGCACCTGGAAACAGAGCCCAGCTTGGCCACTAACCAGCATCATGAGCCGGGGCAGGACACTGAACCTCTCTACACCTCAGCTTTCCCATACCTGAAATGGGTATGACAAAGGCCATGTTGCCCAGGATTTTGATGAGTGTTGGATGAACCTGCAGACACCTTTGGCAAAGGAAATAATTCTAACAGCCATCTGATTCCTGTTTCAAGTCTTCTGGGTTCCCCATCTCCATGGGCCTCTTCTTAGTATTCTTTTATCATTTTTTGAAGAAATTGTATTCCTTCTTGAAAAGTTTCCAGAGCATAACTGAATCTGGAAATGGTCAGCAGCAGCTTTTCCTTTCCTTGCTTTTTTTTTTTTTAATCTTTAAAATTGTGATAAAATGCAAATATAAAAGCTACCATCAGGGACCATTAATACATTCACGGCGTCGTACAAACTCCACCTCTGTCTTGTTCTAGAATGTGTCATCACGCAGAAGGAAAGCCTGTCCCCAACCACCCCGGACCTTGACAACCACTTGTCTGCTTCCATCTCTGTGGATTTGCCTATTCTGGACATTTCTCATGAAGCGGGTTGCTCGTTTTCTTCTGAAGACAAAGCTTCTTCTCCACTTGGAAAGCTCCGTCTGGCCTCCCCAGGCCTGAGCCTGGCTCTGGGGCTCTTGACTGTTTGACTCTGCTGGTTATTTCACATTTCTCCAGCTCGGGTTCCTCCTCTAGACAACCAGGACTCCTCGCCCAGGGTTAATAAATGAGATGACACAGGTCTGATGCTCAGTGAGCTCTGGTCATTAATGTGGTTTTCAATGACACAAGTGATGCGGGCTTGTTGAAGAAGAGTCAGAAAACAGAAATGTGTACATCAGAAGTGAAAACAGCTCCTGTCCTCCAAATACAGTGCCGGTCAAAGGTCAGAGACCCTGTCTCACCCCAGCACCAGCAGCAGCCCTGTAGCAGGTGTGAGGGACCAGAGGAGCTGGGCCTGCCTTTGCACTTCACTCCACGGGTGACCTTGGACCAGTCCCTCACCTTCTGCTAATGCTGTTTCCTCATCCGTCACGATGGGAAAACATCTATTGCACGAGGCTGATTTGAAAATCTAAGGTCAAGGGTGTGACTAGAATGGGGTCTCAGCCATGCAGGCAGGAGTGGGGCTGGCAGAGGCAACACGTGAGCACGGACACAGGACAGACCCAGCATAGGCACACCATGGTCATGCAGAGCCAGGGAGAAGGCAGGGCCTGAAGGGTGGTGGGAAGTTCCAGAGTCAGAGAGCGGGAAGGACTCTGCAGGCAGAGAGAAGGTGGCCAGCATGGCCGGGCTGTGGGCTGATGTATGTCCTTCACTAACCTTCACGCGCCAGGGCTTCCCTCCCAGGATCCTGTCTGCCGGTGTCCGGGGCCCTGCCGATGGGTGGTGCATGTGGGGAACCTGAGCGAGCACTTCCAGAGCATTCGGCCCCGCTAACAGCCCAAGGGCTAAAGGGAAGGCAGCTGTTCTCCACAGGCCTCCGCTCCCCCAGCCTTACCTGCTTGCAGTCTGAGATGTGAGCCCTGGCTGAGAAAGGAAGAGCCAAGAGGAAGGCAAACGCACAGACCTTTATGTTCCGTTCAGAAAGACTCTAGAAAGTACTAGGGCAGTCTCCCTCAGGTATTGGAACCCACTATGTGAAACTCAAACTCTTGGGCCAAGGCTGCATTCTTTCTTCAGAAAGCCAGAGCAAGGCCACCTCAGCTCAGACTACATCGAATTTCAATTAAATGAAAACTGATCCCTTAATGCACAGCAGGGGGGCTGAACAGGGTGAGGCTGCTCATCAGGTTTTGCCCACATGGCACCAGGAATGTTTGGCTCCTGGCAAAGGGTACATGGAGTTGGCTGTGGGCCACAGGACCTGTGGGCACAGCCACCTCCCTCACTGTGCTGAGGAGTGCTGGGAAAACTGAGTTTCATCTCCCCACCACAAACTTGCTGTGTGGCCTTAGGCCAGTCACTTAACCTCTCTGGTCTCAATTCCCATGATTGATAATGAGAGATTTGGCTCAGAGAATCTAGATTCCCTTCTGGCCCAAACTTCTTTTTTGGGGCTTTCTCAAATCAACTTTTGGGATCACCAAAGCTGCAGTGGCTGCGTACTATTCTAGATACAGCAACAGAAACCTCTACCAGCAAAGCCTCGTGCTGCCTGTTGGAAGTGTTCCTGAAATTGTGGAGGAAAGTCAGGTGAGTGAAAACTCTATTGAAAGGGTTCTAGAGTCACTCAGAATTTAAAGGATTACAAGAACTGAATTCTTTTGCAAAAGGAAGACTACTTCTCTAATGTGCCAAATTCCCTTTCATCTGTTTCTTTTTCTTTAATTTAAGTTTGGACAAGCAGGTTTAATAGTTGGGGTCAGCAGAACTGGGTTGGAAAGCCTGGTTCCTGGAGAAGTTACTCTCAGCACTTCCTTTTCCTCCTCTGTTAAATGGGTGTTTATACCTTCCTCGAAACATTGTCGAGAAATTAGCAGGAATTTATACATCAAGTGTCCCAGAGTGTGTTCGACATGAGATGCCAGGTGCACATCAGTGCTCTAAGGATAGTCTTAAAGCAAGACACATGGACATGTGTACTTGCCTCCTTCTCTCTAGACTCTCTGAGGTCCTGCAGGACAGAGACAGTTTCTTATTCTTCCTGGTAAGCCCCACAGGCCCTTGAACGATGCTAATGGAATAAATGAATGCATCAGTTCATGGAATGACTGTTCTTCCTGAAGTTTCTGCCTTCCCAAAGTTCACACCATCTTCCCCGTCCTCATGACAGCATGTCTGAGATGGTGGGTCGAATCAGTGTCTCAGAACCTCTGCTGCAAGTCTTTGAGAACATCCCTTAATGGAGAAGGCTCCCGACTTGTGCAAATCAGGATGCATTTACTTGCACACACGTGCCCTGAGCACCATGAGGCTCCTGGAAGCCTGAAGGGGAAAGCAGAGGCCTCCCCACTGCCCAAAAGAGCAAGCCAAACCCCCAGTGGGGCAGAGTATGGTAGATCCTCTCCACTTTGTGCAAGGCCAGTACCAGAAAACCACACAGGTTTTTGCACTCTTGCTCCTGAAAGATGGCTCTAAGTAAAAACAGGCTGGCCCTTCCCTCTTGGCTAACCAGATGAAGAGCCAGGAGTGGGAATGGGAGGGACATGGCAGGAGAGGGGTTGGCGACAATGTGGCCGATGAGATTGGAAATGTGCCTGAGATGTGGGATGGGGTGATGGGTTTTCTAAGGTGACACCTTCCACCTCCTGGGGCATCTAACTCAAGCTTCTCCTCACTTTACCTGCAGAGGCTGCCTACCAGGAGAACCCAGAAGCAGAGAGAATGTCGTGGCCCAACGCAATCCGCAAACTGCGGGAGGTGGAAGGAGTTCCGCGGTGCTTCGTGTCTGCGCCAGGCCCGCCCACCCTGCATGTGTGTTGAGTGAGGGGTTCTGCAAACGCAGGAAGAAGTGAGTGAGCAAATGAACGGCAGCAGGAACTGAATGAAACAAGAGCTTCACGGGCCTGAGACGCCCATTTCACAGCCTGTCTGCGTTTGTAGTGTGTGCTGCTTTGGAGGAGAGAACATTTGTCAAAGGGCCGGCACAGGGGAGAGGGGAATTTGTGGGCAGGTCCCGGGAGAGAAGGGCTGCAGGTGAGGGGCCAGCTGGCCAGGAAGCAGATGGGAGCGAGGTAGGAGGTGGGGGGCAGCTGAACCCAGGGATGGGAGAGGTGGGGGAAGCCCCTGCAGGAAAGGGGGCTGGTCAAGCCAGGGAAGGAGGGGGAACTAGGGTGTTTAGGGTGCACACGTGGGGCTGGGCTCCAGGCCAGGCACCCTTTGCAAGCTGTCTTTTCATTCTTCCTAGAGCATTAGGAAGTCAGTATTGTATCTTCATTTTCTTGAGGAGGAAACAGAGGCCCAGAGAAAATGAGAAACAGTCAAGGTCGAGAAGCTGGGAAGTGAAAGCACGGGGATTTGAACCCAGGGTTAGCCCATCCCAAGCCAGCATTCTGTCCTTCCAGGCTGTCTCCTGGGGGGAAAATTAATATGCAGGATACACATTACCATAACGATACACATTCCCCATGATGATCCCTCTGCCTGAGTCCTGCCACCTGTCACCCAACCACGCCCAAGTCCTGCTCACCTGCTTCCCTATGCAGATCCACAATCCACTTCTTCCCATCCATGGCTCAACGGCCTCCTTGGGGCATCCCCTGCCCCTCCCTCCTGAGCCACGGCAGTGGCCCCCTGACAGACCACAGCCCTGCTTCCCAAAAATGACCACTAGAATGTGATCTGAGACATCACTGGACAGTTCTAGGCTGAGGCCCCGATTCCCTAGGATCTGGCCTTCCTGCTCAGTCTGGAGCATCTGTGATTATAGGACACTCTCTGTCCTATACTGCATGGGGACCCCCCAAGAGGTGTGTCTAGTTCCTTCTACCCAGACCTTGGGAATGTGGCCTTACTTGGAGAAAGGGTCTTTGCAGGTGGCACTCAGTTAAGGATCCTGAGATGAGCTGATCATCCTGCATGACCCAGGAGAGGTGAGGACAGGAACCCGCAGGAGAAGGCCACATGGAGATAGAGGCAGGGACAGGAGGGTGCAGCCACTGAGGGGCCTGGAGCTACCAGAGCCTGGGACATACACAAGAGGCTGGGAAAGTTTCTCCCCTAGGGTGGCACTGCTCACATCCCGATTTCGGACTTCCAGCCTCCAGAACTGTAAGAGAGAGGACATTTCTGTTGTTTTGAGACACTGAATGTATGGTAATCTGTCATGGCGGCCCCAGAAAATGAATACACCTTCCCCCAACAGTGCGCCAGTCATCTGGACGGGTGGAGGGAGGAACTACCAGGCCTGTCAAAGACGCTTGGTTCTCCTTGGGGCCTTTGCACATGCTGATCCTCTGCCCCGAGCACTCTCCACACTCTTACTGTGTGACCAACTCATACCCCTTGTCACTTCTGCTAGAAAGTCTTCCCTGGATCCCCCTTGGCTGTGGGTTTGAACTCACTATATACTCTTGTCATAACACTTACGATGCTTTGCTAAAATTTTCTGTTTGTTTCAGAAAGAAACAAACTTCAGAAAGTTCAGAAAGAACTTAACTTGTAGGTTCTATGAAGGCTGGGCCTTGCTGTACCCCTAGGGCCGAGTGTGCAGTGTAAATATTCATTTGCCCTCTGCCATTCCATTTTTTGCCCCTACCATCCCACACCCAAATCAAATTTGTCTTCCCCAGGCAGGAACCCATGAACAGAAAACTTTCCCTGCCCTTGGCTCCCTGGTGAAATCTTCCACTCCGGGTTCAGGGCCCTGCAAACTTCCTATAGCCCCACTTGCTCCTCTGGGTGGCTGGACTCAAGGCTTCTACTCACAGTGGCTGTAAGGAAGCTATTCCGTGGCCTGGGGACAAGCACACCATGCAGGTCAGTCAGAAATCTTCCCTTGGGGTTTTAAAGGCGGGTGTTCAGAGAAGCCACCCTCTTCCCTCTGGGGTCACTTCCTGTGACAGGGCCAGCTGGCACCATCTTTGCCCAGGCCCCGTTCCCCCATCATGGGAGGAAAGCCCGTCTTGGGCTGTAAAGACAGAAGTGAACCCAAGATAGGGGATGGGCAGGGAAGGACAGAATGACAGAATCTAACGCCATTAGCTGAATCCTGGTGCCCAGTCACCGCTGAGGCCGTGGCCACCCCCAGACTCTCCGACACATGACTTAATCATTTTTTTTGTATTTTCCAGCTAGTCTGAGTCCATTTGCCATCATCTGTGACTGCAAGTGTCCTGGCAGGCCATCTGGCCAGTCTGGTTCTCAAGGCCCTTCTGAGGGGAGGTTGTGGAATCTCTGCTATAGAGGAAAAATGTTGACCCAAGGCTCAACCTGTGGGCTGCCTGCCTTCGAAGCAGAGACTCTCCTGTCCTGGCTTCCTCGGCTGCCTCTCTCAAGGCACCCAGGACGGGGGGAAGGTCAACAAAGCCTGGAGAGGAGGCATCATCCGTTGTCAGCCTCCCAAGTTCCCCAAGTGCAGAGCACAATAATTTGGGGGGCCTGAAGCAATGGTGAAATCCACGATACCTAGAATACTTGTATTTGTTTTCTAGACAGTTGGAGACACTGAATCCAGGAGCTTCATGCTTTTTCACCTTGGCCTTGAAGAGCTAACTAACCAGGAGCTTCCTTCAAACTGAGTATTTTGCGTCTCTAGCAATGGGACAGTAAGCAGCTAGGGAGTGATGAGCCATACGTCCAAATGGACTGAGTGCATCCCTTCCCTCAGCCCATGGCATGGGTGCCTGTCTCTCTTTCCACCAGGCAGGCCCATTTCCCAGCTGGGCGCCTGGAGGCACCTGGGAGGGTTAGTACCACCTTGCTGGTAGCTACGTCCTCAGTTGGAGGCCGTCACTCGCATTAACCGCCACTGGCCTTCCCGGTCCCTCCCTGTTCTAGACTCACAGACTCCTCTGTCCCCAGACAGAGAACACACGCGTCTTGCCTGCTGGGACTGCCTCGCTCTTACTGCACACGGTGTCCTTCCTACATCCTAAACCAGGAGAACACAAGTGTCTTCTCCATTCTCTGTGCTTCGTGGTCTGATCACCGTCAGATAGTTGGAAGAGAAGGCCGGCCGTTGAATTCTGCGAGCTCTCCGGAATGAGCCAGGTAAGGGTTCCACAAGACAGTACATGAATGTGCTCTGAGATTATAAAGCGGTAGGGAATTTGGGGGAGATCAGATGCACTAAGTTAAATGAAAGGCTGGAAACTAGTTAAAACTAGTTAACTAGTTAAAACTAGTGGAAAACTAGTTAATTATTTATACTTCAGAAAACCTACGTTATTCCACTTAACTAGTTGGCCACGGATTAGAGATTCATAACTGCTGTTGGACCACGAAGGACAATATATTATTCTTGCTTCCAGATAAACGCTATTTTTTTCATAGTTTCCTTTGTTTTTGGTAGAGAAACGCATTGGGGCCCTACTGTTCCATCTGCACAGCACCTGCCTCATCCCCACCACCTGGGGACCACGCCCCTGCCCCTCTCCCATGCGCTAAGGGTGGGGTCCCACCGCAGGGACCATGGGCCTTGCCCTTGGCACAGCCTATTGGTTGAGAGGTGGGTGCCCGGTCCAAGCAGGCCAACCAGAATCCTCCCCCGGGATTCGGGGACTGTAACTGACAAAGGGAGTCTGAAGATGAAGACGTGGAAATGCAGAAGCAGTTGGCAGCCCGTCCCACCATGTGGACTGAGGAATGGGAAATGCCAATCAGCAGAACGGGAATGGGAGGCAGGGAGAGGCGAGCAGACCCTGACAGCCTCTACATGCGGAGCTCTAGCCGCTCCCAAGGCCTCCCGGATCGCTCTTTCGGATTCCATTGAATCCAAGGAGCCTTATAATAAAATTCTTTTTTGGCTTAACTAGCTTAAGATGGATTTCTATTCCTTGCAACCAAAAGAATTTTAACTAATATAAGAATGTCGTCCTATTTCAGTCTTACATGCTAATCTTTAATTCAGCAACCATTTTACTTTGCGATTTCAGGATGAAAAAAAAAATAAAAGGGAAAATATTTGAGCGAGACTCTTGTACAAATTAGTCCGCGGTCGTTCTCTGGGATGGTTTTTTTCTCACACAACGCTCTGGGAGGGTTCTCCCCCATTCTGGGATGGATTAGAGACGCGCTAGAAATACAGGGAATGACTAGGTCCGTGGTCAGGCTGTGAATGGTGGAATAGGGGATTTTTTATGACAGTCTCTAAGAATTTGGTTTTCCGTCATTTCGGAGTCTGTCTGTGAGTGTGGTGTGTTCTCTCAATGATCGATGTAACTCAAATGATCTTTGATCCGTAGACCTGTCACCAGTCCCCCCAGGACACTCTGAATTCCATGAACCACATCGACGGTAATGGGCTCTGCTGTTTCCCTTCCTATGGAAGCGACCAGAATTAGCCTTTTCATATGAGAGGCCCGTCCTGTGCTGGGAAGCGGCAGGGAGCTGTCCAGCCAAGGCTCTGTGAGGAGCTAAACCAGCAGAAAACCGCTTTGCAGTCCTAACAGGGATGACTCGTTGGCCAGGTGTGCTCTGCACACGTTCATGTCCGCTGCTATTTAAGGTAATGAAAGCCCCTCGCTTTCCCCGAAGCAGGGCACAGTGTAAACATGGTCCTAGCGCAGACCTAGATGGGCTCTTGCCTCACATCTGTTCAGCACCTCTCAGCTGCCTCCTGTCAGAAAACAGCCAAGGACCCAGACCTGCTGGGCTGGAAAGGGGACATGGAAGGTCGTCCACGTGTCAATACAGTTAGATATTAAAAATCCAAAGGCCGGCAGAAATGCTCACTTGCCCTGACCGTGGCCCTCCCCCGCCCGAGCAAGCCTGTCCTTCGTGGCAACGAGCTGTAGAAGCCGAAGTGGTGAGTGAATCACCATTTCTGCTCTAATTGGAAAATATTTTCTTGTTAATCAGCCCAAGTTCCATCAGCATTATAAACAGGTACAAAAACAAAAAACAAACAAACAAACAAAACCCTCAGCGTCTCATGACCCAAGAAGTTTGTTTAAAAGATGAAGGGGGTGGGGGAAACCGGGAGAGAATGAGGTCACTCGTTCCAGAGCGCCCAGAGCCAGGTAGCGGCGGAAGGAAGACAGTGGGAGAGTCGCGGGCATGACCTCCTCTCCTAGCTCTGGGCTCTCAGAACCAGGGGGAGGGGCTGCGCAGGACGCTCCCTGGGTCCCCGCGCGTGGGGAGGCTGCAGATGTCCAGGAAATCAAGGACACCGGCTCTTCTAAATTCTCCAGGGAGAAAGTTCCAAGGCGCTGGGGGGCCGCCGTGGCAGGATTTTCAAAGGCCTGCAGCAGGAGCCCTGCTCGCAGGGACACGGTCCAGATGTCCTCATGTCCCCTCTGCAGACACAGGGCTCACACTGCTGCAGTCCACCCCACACAGCCGCGGAGCTGCTTCCGGCTCCCGGGTCCTCGGGCACGCATGCAAAAACACACCTAGGGTCGCCTCCCATCTGCCCGCCTTGGGGACAAGGCTGCCTCGTGCTCGCCGCAGACGCCCCGGGGCTCTGCCTTCTCCTCTCCAGGCTGTCCTCCTTCCCCGGTCGGTCGCGGGCTGTGGCCTAGCACGAGGAACCGGGGGAACGACAGGGCAAACAGAAGTCAAACTGAAGAATACCCACCCTCGCAAGACAGGGCCCAATTGCTAAGCAGCTTGAGTGGGATTGTGAGAAAACCATGGGGTTTTCACAGAGCAGGTGGAGCTCGGTGCAAATCCAGAGCGGCTTGCTAATCTTCAGAGATGGCCCCTTTGTTCGGTTTCGAGAAGCACAGTTTCAGGGGGCATTTTTTTTTTCTCTCCCTTGGAAAAGAGACTGTAAAAACAATATAAATTTGTTGAAGCTCAAGATGTGAAGCAAACTGGTCTCGTGCCTTCTCAGCTTCCCGAGGGAGGGACAACGGGGTCCCTTGAAGCAAAGCCTGAACAGAGTCATGGATGGTCAGTGACCACCCCCCTCCCGGCACCCCTCCGGGGCTGTGTCGGATTCTCCTGGACCCACCCACACCTAGAGAGAGTCCTCTTTCTTCTGGAAGGGTAGACACTCGAACAATAGACGCTTGAACCCCCCACTCCGCCGTGGCCAGGCCGGTGGATTTCGAGGCTGCCATCATCCAGGAGAAGGTGGCAGAACCCTCTGGGCGGAGGGCTTCTCATCCCGGCTCTCTCCCTCCCGGTGTCGCCTGTATGTGTCAGCGGCTACCTGAACAGGGGTGACGGCTCCGTAGAAGCTGGCTTGCGGGAGAGAACGCTTCTCACTCGGGTTCTATAAATTACTCATATTCTCACTTTGGTATCGAGTACGGTATGTATTAGAGTGCATGGTTTTGGCTAGAACCAATTTGGAAGGCTGTCAAATAAAAAAACAAAATAGGAAAATAAATCCGAAGTAAAATTTATGACAGGATTTCACTCCCATTACATTCCACTT
The DNA here is from genome assembly GCF_030435805.1 of Mustela lutreola. NCBI lineage: Eukaryota > Metazoa > Chordata > Mammalia > Carnivora > Mustelidae > Mustela > Mustela lutreola. The sequence continues at coordinate 9,391,112 of NC_081303.1, read as the reverse complement.
AACAAATGCATATGTTTTACAATATCTTTAATAATAATTATTAAACATAGTAAAATACTTCCAAACTTGGCTCATTGCATAATTGTACTTCGAGTGAAAAAAAAAAATTATCTGAAGCCTTGTCAATATGCCACTTCCTCCTCCCCCAGCTTTTAACAGAAGCAGCCTCCAGTGGAATAATCCAAGCTGTGTTCAAGAAGTTGGCAAGTAGGTCCAATTAAATGTGGTTTTACTGTATTTTGGCGTTTGCATATCTAGTTTGCCAAGAAGTAATCTTTCACAAAAAAAAAAAAAAAAAAAAAAAAAAAAAAATCTGTACTGGCCCAGACACAGCCTGGATAGAGCAATGCCTCACATAACTTTACCCCATGACTAAGATAATCTTTTTTTTTTTTTTCTTAAATAGCTGTGGAAAACGTATCATACATCCATCACATTCCTATACGAATCACAAAACACCAGCCCTTATGGAGCCTTTTACATTTATACATGACAAACTGAAATTCATCTTAATAGCGCTGTTTATTTTAATGATTAAACTGAAAGGGGCTCACTCCTGGCCACCTGAGCTCCATGTTTTTATGCAGGTGTGCTCCGGTCGGATTATCTGAATGGGGCTATAAAGGATCCTTTTGCCTATTAAATGTCAACGTGTCCAAGCTGCAGTCAGACACATTCACAGACCTGGGTCCCTGAAACTTGGGGAGCGAGAGGCTTCTCTGAGCTTTGCAGAGGAAATCCTGGGGCCGTTCTTTGCGGATGCTTTACATGCTCCTGGTCCCTTATGGAGGAGCTGACTCCCCTCGCCCCTTCCAGCTAACCAGCGCTCTACGTGAACGATCAGCCGTATCCAAAGTCCAGATGGAAAGCTGTCAACAAAGAGACTCCTTCCGCTCTGCCTACTGCATGATTCATCCCTGGCACGAAGACAGGCCCGGAGATGGCCCCACCACCTTGACTCCCATAGGTGAGCCCGGAGAGGAGCACAGGTGCCCATTCCTCGGGTCAGCAGGGAGGGAGCAGGGCCGAAAACACCACAAAAACGCACAACCTGGCCTTTGTTATAAGCCCTCATGAGCTCATTAAAAACACATGCAGAAATGGTTAAACAAAATCCTCTAAACCTTTTACAAAATTGCCAGTCTATTAGAAGGACTGAGCTCCCAGCAAACTCTCCTTTCCAATGTGTGCAATGGAGCAGCTAATGTCCTTTGGACTCTTGTCTATGGCACCGAGCGGCGGGGGGGCGGTCGGGGGGGACTTGTTTGTTTTTGGTTCTGGTTGTTTTTCAACTTTTTTTCTCAACCAAACTCCTAAATATATCAAACCCAAAGGACTATTTCACCAAACATGTCCCGTTAAAGTCATTGCCTTTTTAAAATATCTATGAAAATTATAAAAAAAGAAGGAAGCTTTGTGTCATTACATGGAGGGGAGAGAGGAAGAGGGAGAGAGATGAGTGAGGCACGAATCCTTTGTGAAGGGGCCTTGCATCAAAGCGCAGAGTGGACACTCTGGAAGGGCTTTCTGACGCCTGTTTACGCGGAGGGGATGGAACGCGTGTTCCTGGCAACAGAAATTCAGGGTTTCCTTATAAGGAACAGAGCAGCTCTGCGTTCCACCGAGTTGTGGGCTTTGAACAGGTGCACCTTCCTCAAAAGGGATCCAGTCGCTATGATCCAGTATGCGCAGAGCGTCATGGTGCCACAACGTGCCTCCGACAACGTAACAGAGCACGCTGGCGACGTGAGGCCGGAGACAGACGCTGGGAGCTGTGATCTGGCCGGTGCCACCTTCTCTTGGTGTAACTCATGGAGGTCTCTGGGCAAATCACTTTCATCTGGGCGCCTCCCCGGGGAGTTGGGGCTGTTCGTTACCTCGATCTATATTCCTGACGCTGTGGTTCGTATTATGTCACCAGCGTAAATGTGACCCGAAGCTTCGGTCCGGGTCTCTTCGACCCAAAGGGGGAAAAAAAAAATATCTGTATGCGACTTCGGTATTTGGATGAGAAAATCGGAGGGTTGGAAAGGCGCTGGGGGGGGGGGGTCTGGAAACGGCCCCCACAGCGGGGGCGTGAGTTACAGGATACGGGTGTGCGCAAACGCGTGTCCACCTGCGAACCCACCTGGGAACGCGCCATTGTCTTCCTTGCCGTGGTGCTCGAGCTTTCTCGGGCTTCAGGTGGCGTTGGCTTTCCTCGGGGCCTGCGGAAAACCGAAATAGAGTGGAGACCGTAAGCGCTCGTGCATTAAAATCATAAAAAGCCACATTGGGAAAAAAAAAAATTCCACGTGGGTTAGAAGGCTTTCTATAAAGGTGAAGCTTCCTCTTGCCCCAACAAATAATAATGATTATAGTAGTGAGGTTCCCTCGGGTGTCCGGGGCACCCTGTTTCTGCACGTGATGCACACCTGCTTTCGCCCTGTTCGAAGGGGGAAGGTGAGGCAGGTGTTACGAATGTGGTCTTGCACAGACGGAGAAACGAAGGGGTCGGGCCCGGTTCCCCCGTGTCATTGGTAGGACGTTCCCCAACTTCCTCCTCAGGCTTCTTTTCAGCAGCTGATGCTGAGAGAAGGAGGTGAGAAACATTCCAAGAACCGAGGCCAATTTTCAGATTAAGTGGAAAACTATTCAGTTCTCCCACTTGGGCAGCAAATGAGTTCTGAGGGTCCTGTCTTGGCTGCCGCCGGGTCATGCCATCATGTTTCTTCTCTCCCTCTTGCGCGGCCAGCAGCAGCTCTGTCAGCCCCGCAGTCAGTAGCCTACAAGGAGCAGTGCCTCGTTGTGGTTGAACAAATAACATGTTTTGGAAACCCAAGCAACCCTTTTTGTGGCTGGGAGCAGAGAAGGAGAGCGTGTCAGTCAGTAGAATCCTGCCAGGGCTTCGGCTCTAGGGGAGCCTGAAGCAGAGGGCCTGAAACACGTCCCCCTCTGACACCAGGAGAGAGCGTTCTGCTGTAATATTTTAAAAAAATAGTCGAAAGGATCCAAGTCAGGAAAGGAAATAGTAGAATTCCAATCTGGGGTTTGGTGTGTAAAATACACAGAGCGGACAATGGTAGGCACAACGGTGGTAAATATGAAATTACAGAATGCAGATTGGATCCCCTGGGCATGACCCAAGAAGGTCGACTTCGGATTCAGACTCAATCAGAGATGCGCCCAGAGCTGGGGAGTCAACCTTCAGGGGCTCCTAGAGAGAGGAAAACCCCGTGTCTGACATGATAGATAGCCAGTGGTCTGGGGAACGTAGGAGACGTTTGCAAAGTCCTCGGAGCCCCTTCCTGTCCTGGCCCTGCGGAGTCCACTTCCAGGATAAATAAACTGGAAATCACTTTTGTGCCTTCCAGCTCTAAGTTTTTCTGTGTGCGTTGAGACTGGTCTGGGTGGGAGCACGTGACGCTGCAGTCTGTAAGGGGAGAGGAACCGGTACACAATATGGGTCTTCAGATAGTGGAGAATAATTGGACCATGGGATTATTTTCCAATTCTGGCCGTTAGATTTTTTGCAGTTGGAATAGCAAAATTAATTCGTGATTTTAAGAGCAGCCGGTCCAGGATGCAAATTTTAAAATTCAGATACAGATGTAAGCTTGGGATTGTTTTGGTTTATAATGCCTAAAAGTTCTGTTATTTTTGGAGAGAGAAAAAAATTGTATATGTATTATTAAATAAGAATAACAATATGAGGATTGATTGCCTTCGAGGGCGTTACTTGACTGACTTTTTAAACAGAAACACTTCAATCATTAAAATCCCTCCATGCTGGTCAAGCCTACAGACCGCCTGTATTTTGACTGAAGTATTATTTTTACTGCAAGATAAGCACCTTTACAAAGCAAGTTGAACACACGATGACAAACCCTCCCTCCCTCCCCCTTTTGCACATAAGTGATTCTAGTACCGCTTTGAGACATCCCTCAAGTAAAATAACATATAAATAGAATGTGAGAAATCACCACATTTTCTAGACTCCACACTTAGTATGAAAAACAAAACTTCCCTGTGCCCCAGCATACCCTCTAATTTTGTTTCCTCTTAACCTAAGGATTTCATCCTGTTCCATGTCATTTGTTGTAATAAGCCCCTGGACATATGAAGCGGGGGGCTCCTTCGTCCGCATGCTAGGACCCCTACACCCCTCCCCGGAGAGGAAGAGTTTGCTGGTGCAGACTGGAAAGGAGGGCCAACCTCAAATTGTTTCAAACAATTTCAAAATTGTTCCCATTATTTCAAAGTGGTAGAAATTCAGACACAAAAACCATTTGGTTGGAAAGTTCATTGGTGCAATGGGGTTAAAGTGACCCCTCGCATCAAGGGTACCCTCCAATGGTTGATAAAAGGACGGGAGGGAAACAGAGCGGGCTGTGCGAAGTATGAATTTGAGTTTGAGTCTCAACAGAGATAAGAAAGAACCTAAAGGGATGGTCCACCTGCCAACTTCACCCCCCAACCCTTCAGTTTCTTTAGATCTATTCAGTTGCAGAATCTTGGGGATGTTGAAATCTTAAACAAATGCTACACCAAGGGCTTACAGAGAATGCCTAGGCTTTCGATGGACACCTGCACCATTTTCCCCTCCAGGCCCATTCTCAAGAGGTTCTCTCTCTCTGAAGGGCAGTTAGTTACAGAAACAACTTTATAAATTTGCTCTTCTTGGGATATGGCTCTGAGCTCAAACTTCTACTCCGTGAGGAGTCACTTTAGTAAGTGACACCGAAAAACGGTTTTAAGATAGAAGAAATTGTTTGTTGTTTGTTGTTGTTGTTGTTTTTTACACTAGAGACAAATAAATGGCACTAACTTCTATGGTTATGGCTCACAAGCAAAAAGTACTTCCCTGAAGTGTTTTAATTATCCATTATTATACCATTGTGCTTTTCTGAAAATTGTCCAAATAGACGTCCTTAGGAAACGTTGCTGTCTCCTTGGTAAACAGGAATCGGTCACCTCAATATTAGCAACCAGTCTGTCTATGTGATAACGTCCCCAAAGAAATGGTCCGCAGGAAAGATACATGTTTATTTTTCACCTGCTTTTAAAAAACAAATGGAAGACACTCACGTGAAAAGCCTACATGCTCCTACTTTGATCAAAGATGATTTCAGAGGACTAGACATAGAAAAGTGTTAGTGTCTTCACTAATCCTCTCAAAGGTAACGCACACGAGCATTGAGGACGATTCTCCAAACGAAGCCAGTTTGTCCTTATTTACAATGGTTTTAAGTAATACATATATTTTAATCACCTATGGTTAAGATGCATTCTTTTAAGCCCTGTCACGGATCACAGTTAGCCCTAGCCTGGCACAGCACACCTAAATAAGGGTATGTCATTCTCTCAAGCCCAGCCCTGTTCTGTGTGCATTCTGTTCAGGAACAACAGATTTAATCTGCCCTAAAATGTTTACTCGTCTTCGAATACATTCTCCACACACCACTTTGTATTAATCACAAATACACTTCTTACAAACTTCAATGTTTAGGCCAATATGACTTCTTCAAATTCCTATAGAGCTAATATTAAGCATGCGGACTGACATTTAATAAAAACGACTTGATTTAATGATTAACTCCGGAGATTATGACAAACTGTAAATAAGTCATTTCCGTGAATGGACTTGCTATGGGTGTCACACGGCCTCTCAAAGCCACTCTGAATATCCTCACTGAAACTGTTACTCACTAATGTGCTACATTTTAAAGCCAAATTGGGTTTTCACTCTTCTCTTGCCAAACGAACTAGAGAGAATTCCTCCTATAGCAAAATGCAAGCTCCACTGTAAACCCACTCCTCAAGATTAGAAAGAGGGTTGGAAAGGGCCAGAAAATTCGAGAAAAATCTGTCTTCAAAAAATTGTTTTATAAAGGACCCTGCAGCCAAGGGAAATACCACGCTCACATAAACCTAGGGACTGGGATCAACGCTAAACTAGCAAATGTTGAACTAGAATCAGAAAAGTTAACTGGTAAATTCATCTCTTTCAAAAAAAAAAAAAAAAAATCTGAGTTCTTTCAGGTGCTTGAGCATCTCAGGAGAAAGCCACTCTGGGAGCCTGAGTTATCGGGATAATTAATTGAACCAGTTCGTGTAATAAGGCATTTGGGCTTAGAAGAGAGACTTTTGGAGCTGCTGTTTGATTTCTATGACTTCATCCTTTCTCATTACAATGTTTTAGATTTAAAGAGCTCAGCTCCGTTTCTGAGAAATTACAAAAATTCGAAACAAGTTTTAAGGGGTCAGTCTGCCAAAATGCTAAAAGTCTCATTTCTAAAATGTCTCTGAAAATAAATTGCTATTTCTAAAAACCTCCAGTGACATCAGTAAGCTCGGACTGCTGTAGCTAACCCTTCAGGATATTAAGAAAATCTAAGGACGGGGAGGGAGGCCAGAAGCATGCTTCTTCCTCGTCTAACAGATAGGTAGTTCTACCTTTTAGACCAAAGGATCACATATGAAGTTATTTTGCCATGTTTCTGCAGGCAAAGGTAGAAAAATGTTAACGTAAGGGACAAAATCTTGTCAGTGTAATAAACTTGGACTCTAGCCAAAATGAAACTCCTAAAAGCTATTCGCTTTAAAACGACAATAATAAAACTATTGCCTTATTTTTCAAATGGTATAGTCTCTAGCATTTTAATGGCAAATGAGTGTAAGGAAAACGACTGAGCTCTTCTGTCTCGGATTTCAAAATTTCACTTACTCGATTCACTGTACTTTATCAGCAATTTCAAACATCGTACCAAACAATTAAACAAAAACTTGCAAATTACATCTAAAATTATCTGAGTTTCCTAACCCGAGGTATATAAAAGTTTCTCTGATTATATTAGAAATCTGAGAATGGTTCAAGTTTTACAGGAATAAAATGCAATTACAGGAAATGTTGAGGTCTTAGGACATTTTTTTTTTTTTTAATTCTTATCTGACACAATGAGGCTTATAAAGTCTAATTCTTGTACGCCTTGTGTTTCATTGATGAAACTTGTGAGAGTCAAGTTTTTTTTAAGTAGGGTTACTTCTTGGGTAAGACTCGACTGTTTCTTTTGATGATAGCACAAAACAAAAGATTTACTTGGAAAATTAGTATTTCGGTCATTGTAATGTGCAATTATCATGTAATTTTAATACAGTGTTCACCTTTTTCTAGGCTTCTAATAACCCATTTATAGGTAATCATGACAAGTCTGGTAAGCAAAAAAGTGTCTCCTGGATTCACCTATTCATCTGATAGCATAATTAACTAGAAAGGAAATCCAAAACCAGTATCCTTAACGTTTTATATACTTCTTGGATATTCCCCAGGGACCAACTAGCACACAGTACTGGGCCCACAGTGATCTAGGGCATAACTGATTATCTAAAAAACCAGATGGTTTCAGAAGTAAATGAAATCACATAGTTAAAATACACTTAGACATCAGCCAGATGTCAAAGGGGGAATCAATTTGAATGGTTTCCAACATGATTACATGACAAATTAATTTCTTTTTTTTTGAAATGTAGCAAATGAACAAGTGATTCCTTCACTTCTCTTAACAAACGCAGAGATTTATGGACTTAATATTTCTGTTCTAGTTTTGCAAGGAGTGTTTGAAGAAGTTATTTCCTCCAAATCACATTTCAAAATATTGTTCTTTAAGTATATCTGGCTAAGTTTAGGGTAGTGCTCCTCATTTTAAATTAGATGCTAGTCAATGAAACTAAATTCTAACTCTCAACATCTTCAGAAAGTTTTGAGGTCCTGTGACCAGTTACTGCAGGAGCTGAGAACACAAGATCCACCCTCCCCAACCCCCGCCCCCACCTCCAGCCCTTTTTAAAAATAAGCTTGTTAACCGCTGCAGAAGTAATTTCGTAGAGCTCAAATGTACATTCCCCTTTGACGCGAAACGATGCTTGGTTGATTAAAAGCAAGTGTGAGAGTGCATGTGATAGAAATCTTCCTTCAACGACCACAAAAAGAAACCAAAAAAAAGAAACGCAGGGATTCTAAAGAGTAAATTATTGATTGTGCTCTATGCTTAAAATTTTAAAAAGAAAAAAAAAAAAAAAAATATATATATATATATATATATATATATATATATATCTTTTTGGATTCCCATCCATAGCCACCCAGGGGGTTATGAGTGTGTTTTCAAGCTCTGGACCCTACATCCCACTTCTTTTATAGAATTTAAGAATATTCACGTTGCTCTAGGCCAGTGTAATGGAAATGTGTCATATTTGACTGTAGTGATGTAAAACTGTCTTCCTGTGTATCTTTCAAAGCCTCAGAAGCTATGGGCAAATACAGACCCGAGGATTCCCACTCTCGTGTCTGTGCCAGCCCTGCACACTGTCCTGTCCAGTGCGTCTGTGTGGTGGTCTTGTGAATTCCTGCCATCCACCAGCAGTGTTTTCTCACCCTGACACGCCCAACGAGACGAGCGCAAAGTCGGGACGATGGCAAAAATTAGGGTCCAGAGTCCTCGAAACCTTGAGAATTAAAAAGTTGGGAACTTCTGAGCTCTCCCAGCAACAAAAAGGATGTGTATAGACCATCTTGAACAATCACATGCCTGCTAATTTGATTGCCTAGAATTCCAGTCATTAGCCCAAGCAATCTTCCAAATTAAGACATCCGGTCTCCTTCAATCTTCCACTTACACCAGAACGCAGAAGAATAGATCTGACCCATCAACTTGGGATAAAATTACCCATGAAAAAGGCCTGGGGTGTATGGGTGAGCAGCTAGCCGTGCAGTGTCACCAGGAAAAACCCAGGCTGCCACGCGAAGTTCTGTAGATTCACGGATTGCCAGGGAATTACCTTAACATTCTTGACCTAGGTTGTAGAAAATGGGTCACGTTTTAAAAATGTGCATTTGCATCTTAAAGGACCGAAAGCCCAAATGTTTGCACATTTCCAGTTGAGTGAGTTGAGGCATCCTGATCATCCCACAAGCTCTGGACAGAACTGATATTAAAAATAAAGATGCCACGTACAACACATATTTAGGGTCTACGTAGGACATAATCACGACTGCAATGACGCACACAAGGTTCTCAGTTCATATAATTTATTGCAGTTAGCACACAGTTTAAAAATTCACCAACACACCAATAGTACAAAACTAAACAGCATTATAAGTTATTCCCCCCTCAGGAAAATAAAACATACTATGATTGTCAAAGCTAGATGTCAGTCTAAGTTTTAGAACAAAGGAAGAATGTGAAACTAATAAAAGGAAAAAGCAATCACTCACAATGACCACAAAAAGAAAATCCAAAAGAAAGTCCGTTTTTCTCAGACATTGATTGTCTCCTCTAAATTAATAAAAATTATTTTAACATAAACTGTATTTAAAAAAACTAGAAACTCTTCAAGTAACTAAAGATAATGCTCCAAGGCCATTTTCACAGCTTTTTTTTGTTTGTTTGTTTGCTTTAAATGCCATTACAGCCAAATTAACACACATTTGACCAAATATTTCCAAAACAGTCCAGCAACACACAATGGAGTTTTCCATTCAGTATCTTAAGCACAAAAATAGGCTATGTTTACAGTAGTTAAGGCGATCAAATTTTAAACAAAAGCAATTAAAAAAAAAAAAGGGAAAAACAGCAAACGTTTTCCATGCTACTCCCATAGACCTTATTTGTAAGTGCAAGACAGGAAAACAAACACTGTGCAAAATGCTTTTGCCCTGCGTGCTGGTCATTAAAACCACACGTTGGGCTGCAGCCTCTGCTGCCCCGATACACATAGTCTACTAACCCCCTTCCCCACCTTCCCCACGCCAATCAAGGCCGTCCAGTCCTTTCAGCCCGGGGCTTTTTCAGTCCATAGAATCTTTTCATGAGTCGGGGGTGGGGGGGGATGGGGAGGATGAAGGCAGGGAGGGGGAGGGAGAGAGGGTGGGTGGGTAAGGGAGCAGGGAAGAAAAAGAGAAGGGGAGCCACCCCTCCCAAAAAAAAGGAAGAAGAAAAGGAAGAGAGAGAATGACCTATTGTCGGTTTGTGCAGTAGTTACTCTAAAAACGCTCAGCTGGGTAAATGTGTACACCTAAACTTTTGAGCCGGCATGGGTTTTGTGCAATTAGAAGTTTGTTATAAATGCACACTGCACATGCAAATCTTTAAGCCGTTTGTAAACATTTATATTTTCCTTGTTATGTAGCGAAGTTATCAATTTGCAGCTTAAGTTTGTATTCAGCTTAACAGTTTCAACTTAAAGACAGTGGGAAAGTCAATTTAAATTATATAAAATAAAAATAAAAACAGTGCATTTACGTTCTTCATAACACCAGTTTTTTCCCCCAAACGGTGCTATTTTTTTTTCTAAGGAAATTAAATAATTTTAAACTCACTCGTTAAAGTTATACAATGCAAACAAAGACAAAAAATATATTGAAACTCATGCATTTCTGTAGCGTTAATATTTACTTTTCAAGACTCAACTAAGAGCATCAACACAACCTGTCAAGTTCTTTGACACCCCCCCAGCCCGTGTAATCAGTTACAGTATACAAGAACAGTAATTCACATTTTTCAACACACAGTTCAACACTGCTGAAGCTGCAATATCCTTTTCATCCCAAGCAAACCTTCACAAAGACAGCGTCCCAGTGATCCCAGTGTACGTTCAGAATTTCTCTCATTGGGAACCGTCAGAAAACCAGAAGTTGCCACAGAAAGTTTTAAGTCAACTGCTTGTTTAAAAATAGATAATCCAGCATTTCAGAAATTTTCCATTTGGGTCTAAAAGCATTCAGGTTTCCAACAGCCAGAAAAGATTCATGCAATTTTGTGACCTATAAAGAGGCTAATCAAACTGGAGGGAATTTCTACTCTGAAAAAGGAAAGGGGACGACGACGACGACGACGACGACGCCAAGAAAAAGAAAACAGAACAGAAAAACCGAACCAAAACAGAAACACAAAACCAAAACAACGTGGAAAAAGAGCGAGAGAGAGAGAGAGAGAGAGAGAGCGCGCTCAGAAGACAATGCAGTGGCGACAGAATCAAGCCCTGTGAGAGCATCCTGTGACAGGACGAGTTGTTCCAGAGGTCCTCGTTGGCTTCCTTCCCCGACCCCCTCGGAGGAGAAGCCCCCGCTAGTCTCGGACTTGCTCCAAAGTCTCTTTTACCAGAACGCTAAATTAGTGAGAGTCTCATGCTACTCTAAAGTGCAAAACCGAGTTAACGCCCCGACGTTTTAGTTCCAGGAAACAAGGCTGCTTTTAGACCGTACCACAACTAGATAGAGATCTATGTATAGATACGCATATATATATATATATATATATGTATATATATATATTATTTATATATATATATAGATATAGAAAATTATTTCCAGAGTTCTTGCGAGCTATCTTCTAAGGTCCAGTCTCTGACAGTGGGCAAGCTCAGGGCTTCGCTTTTGACCGACAACGAGTTCACCAACTCACAGTGGAACTTGCGGATGTGTCTGTACAGGTCCCCCGACTGCGTGAACCTGCGCTCGCACCACTTGCAGGCGTGCGGCTTCTCGCGCGTGTGCACCACGGCGTGGCGGCTCAGGTTGTGCGAGTACTGGAAGCTCTTGCCGCACTGCGTGCACGTGTAGGGCTTCTCGCCCGAGTGGGTCCGCTCGTGGCGCTTGAGCGTGTACATGCACGAGAAGGTCTTGCCGCACAGCGAGCAGGTGGGCACGTTGACGTCGGCGGCCGGCTTGCTGCGCAGCCCGTCCTGCTCGCGGAAGTGCGTGCTCAGGTGGATCTGCAGGATGTGCGGGCTGGGGAAGACCTTGTTGCACAGCGGGCACATGAAGATCTGGCCGGCCGGGCTCAGGATGTTGGACACGTAGGGCAGCAGGCTGCTCTCCATGCCGCCCTCCACCGGGCCGCGCTCGGCGTCCGGGGTCATCATCTCGTCGTCGCTGCCTTTGTCCTCGCGCTCGAGCTCCCGCAGCACCGAGTCCTCTCTCAGCGGCGCCAGGTGCGCCGGCTCATACTGTACCCTGGCGTTAGTGCTCCCGCCCTCTTTCACAGCGCTATGTTCCATGTCATAGTCACTAGCGCCAACCTCGCTCTCCTCACAGGAAGCCTCTTTCTCCACCTTCACCTGCACCAGGTTGCTTCTCAGCACGTCCTGTGAAGAGAAATAAGAGCTGTTCAGATTTTCAACTCCTGACAGGCTGGACTTGACAGACAGGTCCAGCACACAGTCAACATCTGCCGAATCCCTCACGGAGGTGACAGACCTCTGGGACAAAGACTCGCTGGAGCTGCACGGACTGGCCACTGTTTTGCCGGCGGCGGCGGCGGCGGCGGCGGCGGCGGCAGCGGCGGCGGCGGCGGCGGCGCCGTGGGGCTCGGGCTCCCCGCCCGCCGGGGGGAGGCCCGCCGAGTCCGAGGGCAGGCGCATCCACATGGTCCCCGGCTCGGCCGCCAAGTCCCTCTTGCCCGGCAGGAGGTTCAGTTTGTCGTCTTCGCCCTCGTCCTCGTCGCTGGGCAGGTCGCCGGCCATGTGGCTGCTGCCGTCCGAGAGGCTCTCGACTTTGTCCGAGCAACTGGAGGCGTCCTCCTCCTTCTTGGTGCTGTCCGCCTCCGTGGTGGCTTTCTCTTTCAGCTTCTTTTTGCAGACTTTGACGATGTCATACATGTGCAGATAACTGGCAGCTGCGAGCACGTCTTCAATGGGCAAGTCTTTGAACTGGAGTTTCCCTTCATACATGAATTCCAGCAGGAGAGCGAAAGCTGGGGCTGTAACAATGTCGCTGTTCAGATGAACAATGTCCCTTTTGTCCAGCTGGTCCTTGTAAAAGAGGTGGAAGTACATGCTGCACGAAGCCAGCACAGCTCGGTGCGCGCGGAACTGGGCATCTCCCACCAGCACGGTGCAGTCACACAGGAAGCCCTGGTGCCGCTGCTCGCTCAGACACTGCAGCAGATGTCTACTGTGGTCTGGGAACTCCATGCTGTCTTCATAACCTGCGGACAGACAGACTTCTCGTGAGAGCCGGCTCAGGAGCAACCTTCCAGCGCTCGGGGGCCGCCGGTCCCCCCGCGCACACACGCACGCGCGCACACACGCGCGCACACACACACACACACACACACACACACAAAGATAGTGACAGTGATTCGGCTAGGGCCGCCGAGGTACACGTCCCTGCATTCTAATCAGGCTTCTGACCCCGGGACTACCAGATCATTCGCACAAAACCTAGTCCACGCGAGGAGCAGAAAAAGTGTACTTTGCAAACTTCCTCGCCCCAGCCCAACGGTCCCTGATGCATCCCCACCTTCCTGGAACTTTCAGTTAAGTTTCAAAAGCCTTCATTTCAGTGCAGTCTCTTACTGAGAAGAGGAATTCAGCTCTCTTTCAGAAGAAGTGAAGCTACTCACCAAATTATGTCCCACAAAACCTACAAAACAGCTTTAATTTCAAAGGGAACAGCTCATGGAATGAACAAAGAGAAGTCCCAAACACGTTCTGAAAGATTCAGAAAACTTGTTCAACCGTCCTTATTTTATTACTCTTGATACAGGACTGCACTTAGAAAGCTCCATTTTAACACACACACTGGCTGAATCGAGGGGGAAAAAATGAAATCGCATAATTAGCCCAGAAATTAGCAAACAACTCACTTTTAAAGTCAGAGTGTTACAACAACAAAAGCCCTGTGTATAAAAACAGATGTTAATGCCTTAGGATTTGCAGGTATGGCACACATGTACGAGATCAGAGAGAACTACACCAACAGATGGAAAAGATCATCTTTACTATGAACGAATCCAAATATTTTTTAAATGAATTGAGAAAAAAACCAGTAATATTTCTTTGTAAAACTCTGTACATCCAGAATATCAGGAACCAGAAGGGCTTCACTGAACTCTGAAAATTCTCATCTAAACTTTGATCTGTTGCAAAGCAAATGAATTCCATACTAAAATTATTTCAAACTTTCAAATGAAGGCGTATCGCATTCAAAAGCTTTACAGGTTCAACATCCACCCCCCCCACCCCCAAAAGCCTTGCTAGAAAAAGAGAAACTATTTTTTTTCCCTGACTCTGCCTTACCTCATGCGACAGAAAATACTTTGTTTCATTAAAACTTGATATATTTTTGCTTTCCCACTAGCTTCTATTCTTTCCAATATGCCCGGCTGCCCTTGTTTTCTGGTGAAGGAGGGGGAGATGGAGAGGAAAGGCGAAGATGTACAAAGGGTCAAAATTCAACTGCAAAATTCAACTCCTTAAAAAATTCAAGAAAACCCGACTTCCCCTTTCCTGTGACCAGAAGCAAGGTTCCACACCAAGCAGCTCAGAGTGCATGTGGGCAACGGACACACAGCAATTTAATATTCCAGAAATTACCTCCCTGCTTTTTCTCCACTTTGCCCAAGATGGACCAAAACTTTCACCCTAGCCCCCCAAATACCTTTGCCACGATGCCACCGCTAGAATAAACCAAGATTTACAATACAATCACTTTAAGTGCCCCACAGCTAACATCAATCCTAATCCTTGAGAGGGCTAAAAATAAAGATTGGAGGGCAGCTCACAAGGTAGCCGTGATCAAATTAGGAGGCTGAGAGGACAGAGAGGGACGAAGAAGGAAGCTTATAAACATCTGATCCAGCTGACTGTGGCCATATGGCAGCTGCTGCCCAGATAAAGAGATTAAGAATAGAGGAGTGCGATTACAGCTGTCTGGCCAATTCAGGCAGCTCAAATCTACAAGTTCTAAATTAGTCGCTAACACAAAAACTCCTGCAAATAATTATTGTTATGCTGAAATAAAAGCTCTCTTAAATATATATTTGAAAGAGAAATGAGGAAACCAGTCACACTATTCTCCTGGGGACAAAAGTTTTTTTTTTCTCCCTTTTAAAAAAACCTTCGGTTTCAAAAGCACTACAGCTGTATGTTTCAGTAGTGCTGCTGAATGTTTTGAAGAATAAAGTTTCACAGTGGAATTAATTACACAACAATCTAGCTCCTTAACTAGAATAATCTTCTCATATAAGTTTGAATGCTGGATTCCAGACAGTTGACAATTTCTCTCCCCCCTCCGCCCCACAAGCAAAAGGAATCTAAATAGCAGTGAACAACCACACGAAGCATTTTAATCCAAAGTGATCTCGAAAAGCAACATTTCAAAGCCTTCCTTCACATTTCAAAACTTGCAATATTTCTGTGTATTAAAGTTATTTACTTGCTTGAGCAAAAGGGATAAAAATTAAAACTAAACAAGCCCAAGACTCCCAACTCCAGTAAGATGTTCATTTAAGACTCAGTTTCATATATTATTCCTAAACTGGGTTAGAAAAGTAATGTGATTTTTTTTTAATTAAATAAACAACACACCAAAACAGAAATATGCTCCGTCTAATCTCTTGCTACTCCTACCTTTAGGACACATAAACCTGATTAAGTCCTTTCCTCTGAGTCTCGCTGGCTCCAGGTCTGTTACATCGGTGGAAAAAAAGCAGACTAAGAGAGACAGATGCAAAGTGGAGATGATGTTAGAGAGGAATAAGATACCTTCTCCACCACAGATCCGCACACACTAACTCCCTGTCTGTGTGTTAGAATAAAAGGCTGAGGGATGGCAGGCTGTCAGCTGCTCTGACATCATGTTCAGATGGAAATGCTACCTCCAGCTGTGCTCCTTTTAATGCCATATGCTACTCCTCT
This sequence comes from Mustela lutreola, assembly GCF_030435805.1. Taxonomy (NCBI): domain Eukaryota; kingdom Metazoa; phylum Chordata; class Mammalia; order Carnivora; family Mustelidae; genus Mustela; species Mustela lutreola. Next base: position 9,375,434 of record NC_081303.1, on the reverse strand, counting down.
ACACTCCTGCCACCAGCTTTTTCTTAGGAGAACTTTTCTCTTCTGTTAGTATAAACAAAATACTTCAAAGTCTCCCTTTTTTTCCAAACTTTCTAACAGAAAGAAATGGAAAAACTCAGCATATGGAGTTCTACTGTATTTATGGAATAGCAACACTTCTGTCTTAAGTTGGTGGACTGGCTTGCATACTGACAGCACACTCAAGCCACGGTGCTATGCAGGAAATCCAGATTCACTTTTATTCAACTCCAACGTTTAGTTTCAAAGGCAGCTTAGGGGATATTTTTAAACCAACCCAATTGACATCTCCAGTCCCATTTCGACATTATTACGGTACTTTCATTTTTTTTTTTTTTCTTTTCTGCCCAGATAATTGCATACGTGTCTCAGAATGCTGGAAGACGAGACAGAACTATTACTCCGGCCCGGTTCACCTTACGATTTCACTCTCATTTTAACTGTTTTGTCTCCTACTACTTCTCGATAAAATCTCTCACACTACCACTTCATGCAAATATCGGCTCTCGGTATCAACAAGGTGAAACTGCACTTTCTGAAATCCTGGAAAGAACTTCAGCTCCATGAGACAAATTAATAAACTGATAAAACCTGCTACGGCCACTTAAAATGAGCGCTGCACCTGCCTATCTGATCTGACCCTCCCCTCAGAAAAAAGCAGAACTTTGTCTTCCCCTTGATCTGTGTCCCATAACAATCTTTTTTTGGGTCGCTCTGTAATGTTTCACAATCTCAGGAAAACCTTTCAGCTTTCAGTAAGAAGGGGGGGGGGGGGCGCAGATCTCCTAAGTTTGGGAACTTTTAGCTCGACTTTGTGGGTCTTTTCTAATGGCTGATGAAATCCTCACGTAACCCCAGGCTGGGCTGACCAGCGCCCTGCAAGGTGCTGCGACATCTGTGAATGTCAGATACATCTCCACAGACTCTGGGGACGGTGAGGCGTAGAAAAGGCCCGAGGCGCGAGTGTTGCAGCCCTGGTGATCAGCCCTCCGTCCTCATCAGGAAACCGCGGCCGAGTTAGAGAGTAACAAAAACCAACGTCTCTGTCCAGTCCTCACTTTGCCAAAGTCACAAACCTAACTTTCTCTAACTTCGCGGTGAATGACATAATGACGAACGCCTGTTCGAGGCGGCACTCTTCGGAGCTGCATTCCTCCTCAGCCACACAATCTATTCTCCACAAATGCCCTCGCCCCATTCCAATATATCAGACATTAATCACCCCATTTACCCAGTGGGGTGGGGGGTGAGTGACAGTTTAATGAGTCCCAAGCACCGCAATGGGCCAGCGACTCCCACCCCACAAATCAACCCCTTCATAGTCTTGCTACCGCGGGGTCCAGAGAGGGTTTGCAAGGTTGGGTTTTTTGTTTTGGGTTTTTTTTTTTCCCCTAAGGAGTGGGGGGCAAGGGTTCGGAGTGGAGAAGAGCGGAGCGGGGGAGAAATGCAAATCTCCATGTAGTTCACCGTGCAGAAAACACACGGGGAAAGAGGAAGGTTAAACCACAGGGAAGGAGGTGGAGGGCGGAGAGCCGGTGCAGCAGGAAAACACCTTAAACAGCAGACGAGAAAACAGACCCGGGTCACAGCAACAACAAAAGAAAAGTCGTAAGAAGAAGCCCGCGGGAGGAGGGTGGCTGCTACCGCTTCCCCGACGCCGCGGCGCGCGAGCCCCCGGGGCCTCCCGGCAACTGCACCAGCCCGGGAGGGGCCCCTCCCCCGCCGGCCCCCTCCCCCCCCCCCCGGGCGCCACTGCAGCTGCACCGGTCCCCGGAGCCGCGGCCGTCCCGGGCGCCGCTGCAGCTGCGGCGGCTCCCAAGCCCCCTCCCCCAGCCCGCCGCCCTCCGCACCCGGGAGGCGCCGCCGCAGCTGCACCGGCCGGGAGCCCGCCCCGCGCCGCAGCTGCACCGGCCACGGGGCGGGCAGGCGGGGGGCGGGCTGGGGGGGCGCGGCGCGGAGCCGGCGAGCCCGCACCCCGCCCGACCCCGCAGCTGCGGCGGCCCCGTCCCCGCGCCCGGCCTCCCGCAGCTGCGCCGCCCCCCGCCGCCCCAACCGCTCCAAGCACACAAACTAACTCCACTCGCGGGGGCGCCCCCGGCCCGGCCCGCCCTCCGCCCGCTCTGGCCCGCCGGCCGGGGCCGCACAGCTGGCGCCCCCCGCCCGCCAGGGGGGCCGGGCGCGGAGGGGACGCCGGGTCAGGGGCCGGGGCCGGCGCCGGGACTCACACGGAGCGGCCCTAAGTCACCGCGTCCCCGCCGCCGCCGCCGCCGCGTCCTCCGCCTCCTCCTCCTCCTCCTCCCGGCCGCCGCCGCCGCCGCCGCCGCCGGACTTGGTGGGCTTCCTCCTCCTCTTGCCCCCCTCCCTCCCGGCCCCCCCGCCCCCCAATCCCGGCTCCGTCGCCCGCTCCCCCCTGCCCCCTCCCTCCCTCCCACCCACCCCCGCTGGCAGCCGGAGGAGCGCGGCGGAGCGAAGAGGGCCCCACTCTCAACGGCTCCCCATGGCAGCAGCCCAGCGGCGGCCGCAGCCTGCCAGACACAGCGAGGGAGCGAGCGAGGGAGCGAGCGCGGAGCCGCCGGCCGGGGAAGGGGGGGGCGGGGGACGGGGGGGGGCGGCCGGGGGAGGGGGAGGGGAGGGGGCGGGAGGACGCACCACGCACGCACGCGGCGGCGCCGGCCAGATGTTCCCCCCCCACCCCGCCCAGCCTCGGTCCGCCCCTCTCCTCCCCCTGCCTCCCTCCCTCCCGGCGTTGGGCCTCTGCGATTGACCGTAAGCGGCTGGACCGGCGCTCCCCGCCCGCCCCCAGCGCCCAGACTCCTCCAATGGGAGGGCGGCTTTGCAGGAGGGCGGAGGGAGTGGCGGGCAATCGTCGGATTGACAGGAGGGAGCAGCCAATGGGGGAGACGAACCGGAGCAGCCGCTCGCGCGCGCCAATCGCGGACAGAAACTACCGGCGTGGGCGGGGCCCGGACGGGCGGGGGCCGGTAGCGAAGCGGCGCGGGGCGGAGTCCTCGGGCGCCGCGGCGGTGGCGGCAGCGGCGCCCCTCTGGGTGACTTGGCCGTGAGAAAGTGAAAGGAGCCCGCAGGCGGCGGCGACAGCTGCGCTGGGAGGGGCCTGTCTCCGGGCTCCGAGGCCTCGCGCGCCCTGGGGGTGCGGAGCGAGCCTTTCGGTGTGCACCGTGACCCCCAGAAATACACTTTTAAACGTAGTGGGGCTGGGGTGCGCCGAGTTACGCAGGTATCCTCGGGAGGCAGGGCGCGCGGGGACACGGAGGACCGGAGCCGGCCCGAGGCCGCCCCCTCCGCTCCCCGGGCCGCGGGCGAGGCCGCGCAGTGGTCGCCCGCCCGAGCGCAGGGAGCAGGACCGAGCAGCGCTCGGGCTCGGTCCCGCCGCGCCCCGTCCCCAGGTGCACGTCGGGGCGCCGCGGCCGCGAGCGCGACCGGCTCGGGGAGGCCGGCTCTGGGCGTCGCTCTCCCGACGTCGTCCGGTTGCGGGCGGCGCCTGCGTTGCTCGCAGCCCCCTCGCGTGCCCCGCGGACTCCCCTGCTCCGCGTACACCCTCCCGAGTGACCACATGTTAGAGCCGCGGCAAAATTGGTAGTTGTGGGAGCCGTAGCCGGAGGCTTTAATTGGTACGTATCGAGCCACCCCGTCCAGCTACCGAGGGGGCAAGATGTTGCGACTGCAGCGTCGCTGTTGCTCCCTCCGTCCACGCGGACGTGCCCTCCCAGCCCTGCTCTGGGCGGTTAAACTGGGTTCCTCACGGCCACGAAGAAATGTAGAAACTTCTGTTCCCAAGAAATTGGAACTCTTGTTGAGGAAGGCAGGCAGGCCTGGTATAAAGTTGAATAGCAAGTTTAAAAAAAAAAGAAGAAGAAGAAGAAGAAGATTCAAGAATGTGAAATCGAAAATTGCCCAGGGAGGAAGTTAGTACACCAGTAATTGTCGAGTGAAATGTGTTTATTCTTTGCTAACTGAAGCGGGACTGACAAGCCTGTTGCTAACCAACTTGCCAGGAGACCTTTCAGCTGGGCAAAATGTGCTTTCACTTTGTTCCAGGTCAAATGGATAAACTAAGTTGAAAGTATTGTGTGGGCAAATCAGGCATGTTGAATTCCTAATGAAGTAAAAGCAGGAGCACGTAACATTCTTGGAACCGAAGTACAGTTGTGCCGTCCTGTGAGAAACCGGAGTGATGTTCTCTGCTCTTTCCTCCACTTTTTCATATGCCCTCAGGTTTGATCCCTTAGGTCAAGGCCATCCTGTGATAACTGGCTTTTTAGCCCATGAAACGTCCTGTTGTATGTATATGCTTTTGGTGAATTCTAGATCTTTTAGTCTATGGGGTAGAAGGCCCAATTTCAGTTTGACCTGTTTCCAGTTAGGGAAATTGGTAAATGTTCTCGATGGATGCAACATACTATTAAAAAGAAAAAAAAAAAAAAAGACGTGAGAAGGAGCACATGCTTTGCCAACCAGTTCAGGAAGAAAAAAGGAAAAACAAATGTTTGCATCCTCAAAGCTGTTCCTCACCTATGAAAAGTTAAAAATAAGGAAAGTAGAGTCTCTGGATGAAGAGACATAATGTAATTGATAGTGTCAGGATATTAAATAATAAATTCATGAGAAAATGAGAACAGATTCTCCACGAAACGCTTGGGAACTCCGTTCTGTGGCATACAGAGTAAAATCACAGCTGTAACAAAAGGTTTTAGGGAATGTACCTACAGGGAGAACAGCAGCCCCAGAGATGAGCCAGGGGTCGGACGCGTTGGTGCCTCAAAAGTTGTGGGCATTGTTTCCTAGATCTAGCAGTCTGCTAGAATTCATATTGAAAGCTGAGTAGCATAGCCAGAAAATATAGATTGAATGGATATTTAAGGAAGCAAGTATGTCGTACCTCAATTATGTAAAAGATCTTACGATTTTCTGAAAATGCTTTGAATATTCATACGTTGTCAAAATCAATAAAAACATTTCTGGAGTATTTATTGTGTTCAAGAGAGGCACTCTGATGGGATATGGAAGACAACAAAAAAGCAACAGACAGGTTCTCTCCTTCCTGGGGTTTCAATATGCTGGGAAAGAAGTGGTGCGAATATATTAAAAATCTAAAACAGAGACTAAAGAACAATATCATAGGATATGAGTGTCAGAACTAAACATAATATTCAGTTGTTAAAACCATCTTATCCCTGGTCTCTGATGAGGTGGCATTTTATCTGCCCCTTTTTTCACATTAAAAATTTTTTTTTACTCTGACTTTATTTAAAAAGGTCCTAAACTTACCATAAAAAATGATACTTTTAATCATCTTTGGAAAATCATCAGCATACAAATTGTAAATAAAACTGATGTCAGAGGTGTCATGACACAGAATAATTACTATTTTTACTGAGTGCCCATTGCAACCATGGAAAGCAGTAAGTCAGACCCAGAAAGCCTCCTCAGGTAAGCTCCTCAAAATAAGACCTGTTTACCTGTACCCATCAGACTCAGCAAATTACCAAGAAAAAAAGCTACTTGACAGAGTTGAAAGCCAATAATTTTTTTCACTCTCCCACAGTGAGGGGGAAAAAAGTACATAAAGTACAGTCTCTAAACTATTAGAACAATGTACCATTGTTTTCCTCAAAAAAAAAAAAAAATCCCAATCCTGTATAGTTAACAATCCATACTTTTCTGGGAGTCCTGAAATTAAAACCGACACAAGTCAATCTAACTGGTCATGGTTAGATTTCTTGCCAAAGAACAAGTTTTATGTTTTAATGACACATGGATTTCAAGCAGTAACAATTTAACACTATAAAATGTTGACGGACCAAATAAAATTTAATTTGATGGGCAAGTCCATAAAATGAATGCTGACTTTTAAATGTGAGCCACAGGTGAAATCTCTGAAAAAAAAATCAGTGACTTGTTATACTTAGTGCAATAGGTCATGTTGAAAAAGTTACCTATGCAATTAATTTTTCAATATTGACTTTCTATGAACTTCATGTATAACTGGCATCTTTAAAAAAAAAAAAAAGTCAGGGAGGCAAGCATTAATAATAAAAGACCAGATATTCCAAAGTGCCATATTTCACCTATAATAACTATAAAATGTACAAAATGTGGGTTGAGGTTAACCTGATTTTGAATCTAGAGAGAAAAAATATATACTAAAATGAAACATGTTAAAGCTTCTATTAAGCCCAGACAATGTCATAGCACAAATGAAATTCTCTTTACTTTGTAGATTCTCTCTCTCATTCACTCTGGCTTTTAGAAATGAACAGGTTGCGATGGCCTAAAGGTAGAAGGAGACACAGAAACACAGCTGAGACGATAGTATTAAAAAAAAAAAAGTAGATAAACAAACTAGAACACACAGTACAATAATGACATGAACAGGGAGCATATTCCCCAAAGCTCAGCTTTTAAAAATATATATGTTCATAATTCTGCAAAACATGTTCTATACCAAATCATTCCCCGGGTTATAAATCCTGTAATGCTTGAATCTGTTTATTAAACCCCTCAACTATGATAAGTCATAAATAAGAGGTAATTCATCATGATTCTCAGCCCTGAAGACAGAAGTCGCGTTATCATACACTCTTGAGGAAGGAGCCTTAGCAGATTAATACAAGGCACTGAGGATACACTACACCCCCTATGCTAAAAGCGGAAAGAGGCTCCACGAGTAATTCAAACCTGTTGGAGGGTTAAGGGGAGAAGAGGAGCATAAGAGACAGTCTTCCCAGAACTGTTTTTCCTGTGGAGCTACTTTTCAGTTGCTTGCTATAAATCAGTGCGTTGACGTGGCCATCACAAATCCAGAGACAGCGTAATGGGTGAAGGAGGCTGATAGTTTAGGCTTGGTTAGCATCCAGGCTGGCCACCCACACCTCTATTCTCTCTGTCTCTCTCTCCCCCCACCACCCCCGCCCTGACTCTTTTCCTAAACAAAATAAATTGGTATAGACAAGTCTACTACCCTTGAAAAATCACACAGAAACTCCCAACATCCAGATGTTAGAATTGTCCTGTTACTGTGGAGGCTGCATTAATTTGGATAAAGAAAAGATGTGTTCATTTCATCTGTGGAGGCTTTTAGACTTAATTTTTAAGAATTAATCTGATGAAGGCTCTAACTTTTCCAGACGAATAGACTCTGTAACAGAAAGATGTGATAGGAACCTATGATATGTATGCCCCATTTTTAATAGTGTAAGTCTTTGAGGTTTGTTTGTTCTAAAATTCGCTAAAAGATATAGTCAATGTGCGTAGTTTGTTTTGTTCAGCATGAAAGAATAAAAGTTCCAAATCTGTAAATGCTAATATTCTTAATTATATCCAGTTGCTTAAACAGGGGCTTGTAGAAATTCAGAGCAAAATGGACTCAGCTAGAAAAACTGAAGGGAACTAGAGAGATTTCCAGTAGGTTCCAATGCTGTACACCTACTATGTGTCAAGTGTTGTGCTTCTGACTAAAAGAAACCTCTGCCTGTCCACATCCCAGTGCAGAGAGAAGCTTTTCCTTCCTTTTATGTTCATTCCAGCCTCCAATGCAGTACTTTCTTGGACTTCAAATGGCCAGAAAGGAAAATGACACATCCCCAAATTATTAACTGAGAACTTACAAAGCATTATAGAAATATGGAACTGCGTTTCATGGTTCTTATAAAATTTCCACCCTGTGCTGGGTGCCCGCGATATATAAGATCATCCCTCCTTTCAGATCATCATTATGTATAAATGTCATTGTGAACACACTGGACAAAGACAACATTGCACTTTTCGTTCAGTGGCTAATAAATGCATACCAATCCTAACTATTGTAATAATATAAAATCGTCTTAATCAAAAGCTTTTCTTATACAGAAATTCTATACATTTAATGCAAAAGTCTTGATACATACCAAATTCAAACTATTCCTGGTAATAAGAGCAGACAGAAGGTAAAATCTCACTCCAGAAATTTACTTCGCCCTTAGCGCTAACATGCAACTCAGGAAGTTACTTGCCTCACAAAGAACTAGCATTTATGCTTAAGACTAAAATGATTATTTTTAAAGTACTCATTTTACAATGCAAATGTGTATCTAAATTAAACTCAGCAAAAATAAGCATTTTAAATTGAAGCTGCAGTAATGACTTTATGGGAGACAATAGGAAAAGTGGCTCTTGAACGTGAACTCAGAGAAAACAGATTTCAAATTTCTTCTAGCTTCTTTCTTGAAGCTTTCTTTGCTCCCTGGCTCTGTACCTTAACATATTGGCACGTGTTTAATTGAGAACCCGTTGCCCTGAAGTTATTTTACAAAATTGAGACTACAACAAGGTCATAGCAAAAAAACATATAAGGGGGGGTGTGCTGTGAGTCCAAAAAAAAAAACCCAAAAGACAAGAAACTGACAACCGGCCCACATTGCCAAGCCATGCCTTAGCACTTGGAATACGGGACAGGTGCAGGAACACAGGCTTACTAAGAGCAGAAGCAAGAGTCTTGGTAACAAAGACATGTACACAGTAGAGCATTTGAGACAGAAACACGTGACAGAGAAGAGCAACATAGGGGAGAAGAGCTTCATAGGGGAGATGGATTGGGCTGGAAAGAACAGTGAGAAACAAGATGGTGACAGTCTGGAAAGGTAGCCGAAGGGAGGGGCAGGGGAGGGGAGCTGAAAGATCCCGGAGGGCATTGTTCTGCTGGTAGAGGCCTTGGTTTGGGGATGTATTGTCAGTGGAGGTGGTGCCGGAAGCCCAAGATAAATACACAGAGAGGTCGATATCCCTTCCTGGCTCTGCTGATCCTCTGCCACTATTTTTTGTCAACTTGCTCTTTGTCCTTTAAAATGCTTTAAGAAATAACTAGCCGCAGGGCGCCTGGGTGGCTCAGTGGGTTAAGCCTCCGCCCTCTGCTCCGGTCAGGATCTTAGGGTCATGAGATCGAGCCCCACATGGGGCTCTCTGCTCCGCGGGGAGCCTGCTACCCGCCTCCTTCCCCACCCCCCACAGCCCTACCCTACCTACCATCCCTAAATAAAATTAAAAAGAAAAGAAAAGAAATAGCCCCGAGATAAAGAGAATTAGAATATACTTGGTATATTCTAGTATGTTGTCTCCATCAGGCGACTGATGTGTGCACACGTGCGTGTGTGCGTGCATGTGTACGTGCGCGCGCGCGTGAGCGTGCGTTTGCGCATGTGCACAGGCCCAGCTCGTTACTTTGCTTGGTTTTCTGATAAGATCTGCGTGATAGGATCCTTCTTAACGTGAAGTCAGGGCTTATAGCACTGAGATGGATTTAGGCTGACCTTATGAAGAAATTGTGGGGCTGTATTCATATTTCCTTGAGGAATTTGAACTATTTATCAACCTAACTAATCACATTTTAGAAATTCATTCAACTGGCACTAAACAGCTGGTATGCACGAGGCCTGGCACTGGGCACATCAGCCTTCATGTAAAACATCTGGCTGGGATCCTGATGCGTGAATCAGCGTCATAGAGGTAGAAGACTGAGCTGCTGGAACCAAGTGAGCCCGGAAAATTCCCGTGATCCAAGAGAGTGACTCTTAAGTTTTGTTGACGATCTTCCTGGATAGGGTATGAGCTTCCTCACTTGGGAATCTTGTTTATGAACTTAACCGTACCGTTAGCACCCAGAATCGTGCTAGACACAGAATACGCATGCAAGAAAGATCTATAAGCCGGGAGGGAGGGAGGGAGGAAAGGCAGGGAAGAAGGGAAAGATGGAGAGAAGTGACTTACAATTTTATGTTTTTCTGGCTGGAGGGAATAGCAGTGCTTTACACGTACAATTGCTCCCTTCAAACTCAGGAAAAAGTGAGAAATACGGCTGATTCTATGGACTACCAGAGGGCTGTCCATTCACTTTCCCGGAAGTCCTCTGACCCAGTGGAGAGATAAACCCAGATAAATGTGGTAGAGACTTGACTTCTGGTGGAACCATCACAATTCCCCTAGCATGTGTAAAGAGTATTTCATCTTTGAGGCATTTTAGAAATGAGTTATTGCACAAACCTCTTCTAGGCAGAATATTTGTTGTTATTTTTGTGACTGGGAGAAGAATGTTTATATGGAATGGCTAAGTGGCTTGTTCAAGGCCCAAGATCGAGATTGGTGCATTGCAGAACTAATCATCGATTCGTTAAGGCATTGTTCTTCAGACATTAGGCCGTTCTGAAACTATAAGCAAAACCTCCATTGTTTTTTAACAAATTAAAATCTGCCATGCCTTGAAAAAAAATAGAACAGATCTTTATTCTTTTTTTAAATTTTTTAATTAACATATAATGTATTATTAGCCCCAGGGGTAGAGGTCTGTGAATCGCCAGGTTTACACACTTTACAGCACTCACCATAGCAGATACCCTCCCCAATGTCCATATCCGATCTTTATTCTTAAGGGCAAAGCCCATGATCTCAACTGAACCGCACAGACAAGCTAGATAGAATGAAAGGATTCATTCCTGACTTTTCAAATGTAGCTTCCACTGAAGACATATGCCCTTGGTGGATATAAATGAAGGAGCTTTCCAGCAAGAGATGTTTTCCCCTCCTGGAGATCCTACTAAGACAGTAGGGTCCTTATGAGCAGTAAATCTGATGCAGAGGAATCTATGAAACTGTATATATGGGTGCATCCTGTCACTATGAAATATGAAAGATTAGATTTTCATTTGCATGGTTTGCTGGGTTTTATTTGGCAGATACAATAACACAGGCTACGCAGAGCCCATAAAACAAAGTGAGAACAGCAGCTCATTTGGTGGCAAAATGTAATGGTTATGGCTAAAGGGCTTCCATAATTTATCTCAAACCCTTATGCCTACATTTATTGTTGTTTAAATGAAAATCAAACTCTCATGGCCATAAGGAGGGATCTGGTCTGAAATTTGATTGAGATCCTTCCTTCTCACACAGCTTCTGAGATTAGCAATCCGTAACACTTAAAACAGCTACAGAAATATCCCAGAAGAAGCAACCTTATCTAAGCACACTCGTGTTTCATTTCTCCAATCCTGCTTCTCAAAACAACCCTGTAACTCCTGCAGTATGAGCGGGAGTGAGAACTCCCGGCCCTGTTCCTTGTTCTGACTCGGGATTCCTCCTTAGAACACACCTCAGCCCTGGTTAATAGCTAATGTTCAGCATTCAGATGACTTTCCAAAAGAGTAATACTTGGTGGGGGGGGGGGGTGTTGCTGGGAGGGGGCAATATGAAAGCAGAACCGAAGCATGGGATAGTGGCGCAAACCATTTAAGTATGGTGTCTTTTAATATTATTAAAAGTATTTATTTTGCAGCATATATCTAAAAATCAATATTTAAATTCATGATTTTTAATCACTTTATTCTCGTTATGTTGCAAAAGTAAAAATATTGACTCTCAAATGGGAATTCTCAAGGCTGTGTGTTCTGCAGTGTTAGAGGTAGGTTCTTTTCCTTTTTTATTTTTTTTTAAGATTTAGACTTATAGTTTGTTACAGAGAAGTCTGTACCATTTTATCAAATGTACATCTGGATAGGGTTTAAAAATATCAGTGATTATCACACCAGTTTAGTGGGAATGGAACCATATGACAGGTGTATAAAATAACATTATAGTTTTATTTTCTGCAGATAATATATAATGTATATAATATCAATGTGTAAACATCTATTTTTATAATGTTGATGAAAATTCCATACCATTCAATGAGATAGAAGTGTTTTGTATGGCTGGGCTATTGTGACATTTGTAATTAAAGTAGTCTTAAAAATGAAAGAATAAATTAACTCAATCATTTTTGAAATGACCAACAGACCGTCAACATGCAAGTTAAATGGATATGAAAATAAACGGAAAACATATGGCCTAAATTTTACCAACCATGAGCAAGTAGTTAATTTTGAAACTGGGTTATCCCTTTTGGTCTTCATTATTTTTAGGTAAATCAATATGCATATTAAAGTGATTAACTCTAACTTTCTAAATTCAAAAAAGTTTCCTGCCATGGAGGTTATTACTATAAAAATACATGAACCAATTTGGAGAGGGAAGACGATTTTTTAAGTTATTTTAAGCAACTTGTAAATGCAAGTAAATAATTCATTTCCAAATCCGGAGATAACTGACAGACTTCCTCTTGCTTTGGTAGTAAACCCACTACATGTGCAAGCATGCATGTGTGTATGTGCGTGTGTGCATGTGTGTGCACGGGTGTGTGTGCATGTGTGGGGGTGTGTGTGCGATCACTTTCATTGCAGAGTTCTCGAGTTTAATAGGAAATAATTACCGAAGGGGAAAAAACCAAGGAACATTAAAAAGCAAAGAAAATATTCTATATTTTCATTTCCAACAAAAATGTTACCGTCATGAATCATTCCAGCCTTGTGTGTTTGCTCTCCTCAGGAAGAGGTTTCCAGACTAGGCCAACGTACATCTTTGAGTCAGCTGATTTTGATGGCCTTCTGGTGGCTGCAGAGAAAAGCTGGCAAGTGGAAAGTAAAAAAAAAAAAAAAAAGGCAAACTAATACTGATTAAGAGACTTTCAGAAAGAAAGGGGAGAAAAGATCCAAGGGGGGGGGGGGAATGAATGCATGAAAACCAAATAAAATTAGGCAAAGTTTTAGGAATAAAACTATACAAGTTTTCCATCAATTTATTTTTCCCAGTATAGAATTTTTGTAACTGGCAATAGTGCTCATATTTTAATTTAAATCTTCCTTCGCTAGACTAAAAACAAGGCACCTAATGCCTTGTAAACATGAATATTCAGATTTTAGAATCTTAATAGCTTTGGGGGCCACGCTACCATTTGGGGTTGCCACTCCACTAACAGATGTGTGGACTTCTGAAACCAGAGAGAAGCAAGTAAGGAAATACACAAACAAAAATATATTTTTTTTTCCTTTCAAAGACATTCTACCACGAAGGAGCATCACTTTCTGAACTGCCTGTTACCCAGGCAAGTAAGTAGCTGCTAGTTTGGCCACAGTGAATGTCCAGTTCCTATGATACGATCCTAAATGAGCAAATGGAGTGATTTCTGTGTTTCCCCCACCTCCTCGCTATGCGCCTTCAAACCTCACCTCCATCACCAATAATTTTTAGGTTGGTTTTTTTTTGTTGTTGTTGTTTTGGGTTTTTTTTGTTTTTTTTTTTGTTTTTTACTTTTGGATTCTTGAAGCATATTATTAGCGGTAGTGGTATTAGTATTGCGATCTCCTATAGTCCCTTTCACTCAAAATTACAATACAGGGGACTATGGCCAATGCTATGCAGATGGCCAAGTAGATAATAAAGGCTCAGTTCATGAATAATATCCACTCCGAAAGAGGACAAAAGCAACAGGAAAAAAGAGCCCAAATTGGACAAAATGTGCATGCTATATTTAAAAAAAAACACACACGCGATCATTGTCAGAGATCATTAAGGGTGCCCTGTAGTTTTAATGATACGCCAGTGGCACCAATTTGATGTGACTGTTTGCTCTTATAGTCAATAAAAAAAGTCATAACTGCCATCAAATTTAAATTTAATTTATTTTCTACACAGCCCTTTCTGTTTTCCTTGTTTTTTTTTCTTTTATAACATTAACACTTTTTTTGTTAAAAAATGTGTGAAAGATTAATTTGTAGAATGAGGGGGTTGTGGGTGCACAGCGCAGGACAGATGGCGTGGGTGGGACATGGCAGTTTTCGTCTGAGGCATCATTTTGTTGTTGCTGTTGCAAATGAGCAAAATAAAGCTATGCGAGCCCGATCATCTCTTTGGGGGCCCCTCAGTTAAGGTGCGTGGCTTTCTTTTATGTTGGCCCCTGCTGCCCAGGGACGCGGGCGCCCCCTGCCCCCCATGACCAGCCCCCTCGAGAGCGTTGTTAGTCCGAGAGCACTTGAATTTTAAAATTGCATTTATATAGAACTCCACCCAACTTTTGTATACAACAGCATGAAATATACTCTTTCTTGGTAAGCTGACGATTTTGAAATGAATTTAGGATCTGTCCTCCCTGAGATCCTGTCTTGTAAACCCCAAGGCATGAAACTGTAGATGCAAAACAGATTGATTTTTTTTTCAAGGAGGGGATTTTGGGGGGAGGAGGGCTGTACACCCGTCAGAAATTCTACTCACATTCAAGGGGAGGGAGATAGGGTACAGGTTTATATTCAAAGGTTCAATTTTTGCCTTGGAACAGCCCTCCTTTTACGCATAAGTACTGTAGGAGTTCACCATTGTAAAGGTTCTTAGCGAAGAATAAAGCAATTACCAGAGAAAATCACTGTCATATGGCACACACAGACATTTGAGAAAAAGTAAAACTTTGAGAAGGAGGAAAAGGGGAATTCAGGACAGCATGTGGGAGGGAAGATTCGGGTTCTTTTTATGCACAAAGAGATCCATTAACAATATCTTTATCAGTTCCCTTCTTCCTTGTTAACTGAACCGACTCGCAGCGCCCAGAGTATGTGAACGTGATCGCAAACAAATGCTCTGGGAGGAGAGGGGAGTAAATAAGAGAGAGCATACGAAAATGGTGGGTGGTTGATTCACGGCAAGACGGAGCTGCCTGACAATCTCCACCAAACCTTTGCCTCCAATGAGTGCTTCTGGTCACGGGAAGGCAAGATGGCCCACGAAAGGATGTGAGAGCAGTCAGAGCAGTCCGTCCTAAGACCGCCACAACCCTGAGCCCGAGGTCTTCGGATATTTGGTATTCAAGTCATTTCAGAGTACTGTGCTATTTCCCAATTAGACTGTAGGCTTTCCCGGAGAGGGGTCGCTCCATACAAGGCAGGGCTCCGCCAGCGCACCCCGCAGGTGCACCCGCACGAGGGGGCCGCGGATCTAGGGACGGCCCATCGTGGAGGCAGTGGCACCCGGTGGTGGTAGGCGTGGGTCTTGGTGGCAGGCAGTTTGCAGGGGGCCTCAGGCTGCCACTAACTATGTAACTGGACCCAAGTTACTGTCCCGAGTTGGGACCTTAGTCACTACCTCTGCGAAGACAGGGACAAGGGGAGTGTGGACTTCATTACAGAACTGGTGGGGAATTGAAGAGTCGCCCTTGGGAGAGCACAGTCCTCTGGAAAGTGGTCCCTGGCAGGTAGTTGATTCAGCCCTTGTTTCTTGGACTTTGCAAGTACTCGATGCCCAAAGGCACGCAAAACCCGAATTCTTTGGTATGAAACGTGTCAACAGTTTCATCGGGGGTCACATGGGCAAATACAGTGTTAGAATGTACAAGAGTGGATAAAGCACGAGGGAGAAGGTATATACAATTTTAAAACCCAAGAGACCGTATTACAGGGGAGGAGGGCGTTACTGATGTCATGGGAAGTAGAGGGGAATCCTGTATATGAGTTAGGAGTCTGGAAAATACAGCACGCTGACAGCAAATGAAATAAGAAAGGTGTCTGCCACGTGTCTCACCGAAAGAGCGTTCTCTATTTGGTATTAATTTGTTCTACCAGCTTCTCCATGGTTCCCCGTGGTAGGATGCCTTATAGAAATTGAGTATAGCAAGTTCTTAACCATTCACTCAAACACGCCGGCACACAAGCAGACTCAAATAGGGACGGGCTATCCATAAACCAATACCACAGTCGCGATGCTAGCCCTACATACACTGAAACCATTGTAGGGCCTGTTGTTTATACTCAGATGTGCCTGTAATTACTTATTTCTGTGTATCCTGATACACAACTCGGAAAGTATCTTTACTTTTCCCCCTTGCTGTCTGACATAGTTCTACTAATGCCCCAAACACAGGAGAAGAGTTAATTCACTGACTCTGAAGGAATTCGAATGGACTGAGACTAGAGCGGAAATGGGAAGCTATATGCATTTCATGCTTCTAATATAAACAAAAATTTATATGTATGAACACAGATGTGTGTCCAAAATTGCATTTTGTACTAGTCAGTGTTTCCCTCACAATAAGAAGTTAGCTCTTAGCAAAGGTCGGAGAGGCTCCTGGAAGTCTACTCCTTTCTCCGTCAGTAATAAAACTCTCCATTTTTGCTGGGTACATCGCTGCTCAAAATAAATCTGCATTTCCCGGCTTCCTTTGCAGCTAGGTATACCTAGATGATAAGTTCTGGACAATGAACTATAAGTGGAAGTGTTCTGTGGCAGTTTACAGGAAGCCCTCCTTAAAGAAATTGTTAAAATACCCTATGATTCCTTTCTTCTTTGTCCTTTTCTGCTATCTGGGATATGGATATGATGGCCGGAGCTTGGGCTGATATCATGGACCACGAGTATGAAAGCCACGCAGTAGGGAGGTTGGAGAGGTGACTTAGAAGAAGCTTCTGAGTTTAATGATTTCCTAAAGTAACCACCCCAGCCCAGCCTGCTTCTCAGCTTTGTTTCTATAGGAGAGAATCCTGTCTATCTTGTTTAATGCCTGGTCACTTAGACTTTCTTCACATACAGCTGAACCAAATCCCAACTCCTGCTTTCTCTACACCTTTCCCTAAAACATAGTGGACAGTGGGGGTTTATGTTGCCATCAAAGTTTGTACCTTTAAGTGAAGTACAATATCATGTACATATGCTGGCATGGCAAAAGCTAAATTATTAGATTCTAATATACTTACATATCTACTATATGTAAAAAATATTAGGTTGGGGAAGTAATTAATGTTAGCTGTTAGAACAACCACCCCGCCCCCAGTGGCTTAATGAGCGGTGCATTTCTGACATAAGAGTCTGATGTGGACTGCTTGAGATAGAGGAAGAGGGCGGGAGCCTCTGTTCCACGCAGCTCTTCAGAGACCAAGTCAATCTCAGCCCTCAGAGGCTTGGGCCATTTTCCATCTATGACTGCCCACACCTCAACAGAATAGAGAGTGTGTAGGATCATCCGTGGGAGATTTTTCATGGTCCAGGCCTCCAGTGGCTTTTGACACTTCTGTTCACCTTCTGTCAGACAGAACTCAGCCACATAGCCCCAAAACAATTGCGAGAGAGCCTGAGAAGTGTAGTTGCACCGTGTTCCAGGAAGAAGAGAAGGAATACGAACACTAGTTCTCCCTTCCCTAATCAACAGAATTGCATCCCCGTTTCTACCTCCTGTTCCAAAGGCCAAATTAAACAAGGACCACATGCTCAAGGAGACAGCTCACTGCGGGGCAAAATATTCTTTTTAAGTCATTTTCTAGGGAAACATCTAAGACCCTGAATGTTTCTGATCATGAGGGATGAGTTCTTTAAACAGGGTGACTTTAGTCATAGGCGCTGGCGAACTCCCTTTCTTCTTGTCCGAAATGTATTGTGTGTATATATTGAGATACTGAATGCCCTGAAATTATTTTATATAGTGTTTGTAGCAAAACGTTGTAGACTGGTTACGGTTTAAAAGAACCAAGTCCAGCTGTTTTATCTTTACTTTACTTTTATAATCACTATCCACAGACTTTTCCTGCAATAGTCTTAGTTCGATATGCTTTACATTTTTTATCCAATGAAACTCCAAAGTAATTTTATAGCTAGATTTTTTTGATAGGTAAGACAGAACATTCCCCTAACATGAAGACTGTATTTTTTTTAAGTTTCTTTTTTCCAGTTTATTGAGGTTTACTCAACAAATAAAAATTGTAGATATTTAAGGTATAGAACATGATGTTTTCTTTTTTACCTCTTGACTCCCCTCACCCATTTCTCCCACCACCACCCCTCACTCTGGCAAACCGCCACTCTGTTCTCTGTAGCTATGAGCTTGTTTGTTTGTTCCTTGGTTGGCTGGGGTTTGGTTTGGTTTTGTTTTTTAGCTTCCACATGTAAATGAAATCATACTCTATTTGTCTTTCTCTGTCTGACTTTTTTCATTTAGCATGATGCCCTTGAGGTCCGTCCATGTGGTGGTAAATGGTAGGATTTTCCTCTTTTTTTGGCAACTACTTTTCTTTTCCTTCCTACTATTGTTCTTTCTCCTTGTCCGTGTGCTTTTACCACGATGAAGCGTAATTCTTTAACATCTATGGATGTCATTAAGAAACGTTCCCATAAGACTTATATTGCTGAGAAAAACAGTTTAAACTGTGTCTGAGCAGTGGTCTTGGAATATGCCAGAGAAGATAATAATGGGTCATCAAGGCAGGTAGAGCTTTTCCAGTTTTTCCTTATACTTCTGTATTTTATAGGTTTTGTGCTTATGTGCTGATACTTGCAAGATATGAAATCATTTAGGATATTTTAAAGTTTTTAGACTCCCCCAAAAACAACTGGGGGAGGGTAAGAGAAAGAAAGAGAGGTCGGAGTTGAGGGCAGGTGAGTGGGTGGGTAGATGGATAGATAAAACTTTATTTTTCCTAAGAAAATCAATCATGATGGTTTTATTGAACCAGTGTTTCCCTTGAATTCTAGGCGACAGTCAAAGACAGCCCATTTGAGTCCATTTGAGGAAACATGATTGAGATAATGAATAACAGGGTCAAGAGGACTCAAGTCTGAGATTCCATTTCATCCAAATTACTAGTTTGTAGCCTGCAAATAGGACACGTTATTGATGGTCACCTTCTATCTTCAGACTCCTTCCTTCATTGGTATAAGGAGTTTGTAACCTCCATTTTCAGAATGATCCAGAAGATGTTGTTACTGTTAAATATCATTTCCTTTCACGGTTTGGTTTTCAAGTTTAGCCATCTTCCAGACATTTGAGGCATCTGATAAGGTGGATGGTAAATTTTAGAGTGTTCGCCTATTTCTCACATGAAATTCAAAGCAAGCTTTAATGTTTTGGATTACTCAGTTGAAATGTAAGGGTGAATTAAAAAATTACTGTATTAACAAAAGAAACCTGAAGTGTCGGTGTTCACATAGCTTAAAAGAGGAAAATAGAACATCATAGAACTTTTATCCTAAAAGAAGAAATTGTAAAATCAGGACGAATTTGAACTTGAAACTGGACCAACTTGTCCAGTTGGTCTCTGTAGGTCTTAAGGAAGCCCCAATTTAGGATAGTTGGGTTTAAGTTTACTTGGGCCACATGTTATGATTACTTGTTAAACATCTAGCAAGTCCGGCACAGGGTGGGTACTCACATAGCTTTTGAACGAAGGTGTGGGAGTGACCAGGACCCGCGGGGAGTGGGAGAAGAAGAAGGTAAATAAACAGGGAGACAAGAGTTGAAATGGTCTTCACCTTCAGTGAAAAACAAGAGGATATCCAAAGGGGGTCAGGTCCTGCAACCCTGGCAGGACGCAGCTCTGGACCAATAGAACCCCCGCATCTCTAATGACAATGTAAGGAATAAGGTTCCCACTCTGTGTGCAGTGACGATTCCCATCCTTACCTGTTACCCAGAAATCACTAAGCTCCTGCCAGAGCTTTGTGGCTTAAGATAGGGAGAGATTTTTCAGCTCTCTGACCACGGCTCTGAGGTTTGGGAAAACCTTCAGGAATTCTCTAGTGTGCTCAGTGCCTTTTGGAGCAGAGCCAGAAGAGGGTGAATCCCTTGGTTCCCTCAAATCTTTCTCCACGCTTTCAGGCTTCGGGTCTGACCACTGGCAATGGTCACAACTTCAGGAATGTTAAGTGCTCATTTGAGTCGCCTGGGGACTTTTCACAAACTGCTGTTGCCGGGGTCCCACCTCAGCCTTACGAGGCCAAATTTCCAAAGGGAGGACTAGGACATGGAAGCTGGGGATGTGTGTCTTAAAAGCCTCCCTGTTCAATCTGTCACTTGTCAGAGATGGAGAAGCTCCTCACGTCTGCAGGTGAATAAACATGGAATTAACTGGGGCTTCGAATGCACTTGTCACCACATTTGGTCACCGGCTGGATAGAAAACTCCCACGAGATCGCATCCTCCCACGGAAAGGATTGCACGATCCCTGAAGTCTCCGTCCCCACCTCTAGGGGGCAGGGTACAGTCCGGGCATCTTTACGATCCGCCCTTGAGTTGGACACTTGAAACTTACTTGAACTCCCAACCGTTTGGACTGCATTCCTGTGAACATACGAGCACTAGAAAAAAGAAAGATTGAGTAAGTGCAGGTGGACTGTGAGCGATTAGAAAATCATAACCGACAGTCTGGACACTCATTTCATACCATTAAAAGAATTAATGCATCTCTTCGTAAATAAGAGGCGAGAGCACGAGGACATATGATTAATGTGTTTTTTTCAATTAGAAAATCCAGAAAGTAGATTATAACCAGTTAAGAACAATCTGGTCTACAACCAAAGACACGTGCGAACAAGAGGCCAAAGTCAAAATATTGGATTGCAATTATGAGGCTATCAAATAATGACAAGATGGGATCATTCCCTTCCTCGTTTTTCAGGCTTCTCTTCTTATTGCCAGCGCTTTAATAAATTGCAGAGAGAAGGAAAAATAAGACTACTCGGGATTAATATTGTGTGGTGCTTTTTAGCTGGCCGGCTGTCTCTTTGAAATACCGATTGCCACCCATTCCAAGCCTTTTGATAGCGAGCGGTTAAACTTGAATGAACACAGTCTTCTCGTCCAATGTGCCTTATCCTCATAACCAGAATGGAGTGTGCTTTTTTTCCCCTTCGATAGTTTATAAACAGTCCATATAAAACTGCCCATTACCTTTTTGAACATACTCAGCTCGTTATTGAAAACTCACGCCCCCTCAAACCTCCGGGCCTTTCTGCATCGAAATGAAACTCTTTGCACTTAAATGTGTATGGCAGGAAAAATCACCAAATGCTAATATTCAAACCCCAAGGGGGCAGCCTGCACACAGATGAAAATATGACCGTGCACGTCCACAGTTCTGTTGCCTAACATGGGGTCTAGAGGAGAAAACCAAAGCCTGCAGCGAAGATTTCACTCCGAGAAGTAAGAGAACCCAGGACTCGGGGGGTAGGCACACTCCAAAGAATCTGCAGAAATCCTAACATTGTTTCAAACCTCATCATAAGATCAGCAGGGCAGAAACCACAACACATTTTTAAAAATTCCCATTTACTTAATAATACCTATCGCCAACTTTGCAGTCAGACGTCAAGGAAGCAGGCAAAACAAGTTATTTTTAGGAGTCCAGCCAAGGGCCATTTGCTCATTCATGAGTGGGTTCTAAGAAGGCCAAAGCCAGAATGTCAAGACAGGCCATTTTCCGGGCAGTGGCCGCAGGGCCAAACCACCTCACAAGGGGAGTGCCATCGACCGCACAGGAAAACGAGTTGAGAGACAGCGTGTGGTTAATACAGACCCGTTACTGTTATGAGAAAAACAACCACGAGCATGAATGCTGATGGTGGTCGGAGCACTTCCTATTGAAGGAACGGCTCACGGTAGACTCGGCCGAGGGGTCTAACACGCAAAATGTATCTGAAGGCTAATAGGCTTCTTTGGGAAGATATTTAGGGAAGGGGCAAGCAACAGTCTATGACAGAAAGGCAACTTCCTTCCTTCCTATTGTTTACTAACTGCTACCAGAGCAGCGAGAGACCCTGGCTTCCAGTTCTCATCAAGATGAATGATGGCAAGTAGGAAGCTATTTCAGGCTTGTAGAATGTCTTTTGAACACGATATAACCGGGGAAAGAACAGCAATAGGGAATGCCTGGTGAAGTTATATGCCTTCATTTATTTGCCCATCAGGCTTTATTGAACCCTTTTCAAGAGGTGTGTACGTGCCCGGGGTGAGGGATACCAAGAGGTGCCACACCTGCCTTCTGGGCATCTTCATTCATACCGTCATCAACATCATGGTCCCTACCATCACCATCACCATCAACATCCCCAGCGTCACCATCAACATCCCCAGCGTCATCATGTCAGCAAATACTCCGCACAATAAATACAGTCCCCTGAGTTTCCCTTGAGAGAAAGGGGCTGAGAAAGGGACTGTACTTGTCACTGATACTCAGTTTTGAATAATGATTCTCATTTCAACCAATGCCACAGGAACCAGGTAGCTGGCCGCGCTCCCTTGGGCAGAGCCATGTGGCGGATCTGTCTCGCTGGCTGTGAACTGGTGAGTCTTACAGGCTGAAACTCAGAGGAAGCAATGCTCAACCCTCCAGCCTGGCCAGTCAAGTTCGTGGTGGCGCGGGAGAGCTGCAAGGTCGGCCTTGGTTGTCAGGCTGCAGCACGGCGGACAGACGCCCGGGAGGTCACCCAGCCCACAGTAGACTTCTTGAGTGAGAAATAGACCTTTGCAGTGTGAAGTCCCCAAGACATTGCTGCTCTACAACATAACTTATCCTGCCTAATCCCATTAATAAGTGTTTGTTTTGCCTAGTACTTGGAGAGGAGACCGGAAATCACTGCCTCTGTAGAAATGGAAGGAACTTTATGGATTTAATAATAGACTCACCCAATGCCAATAAATCTCCCAATGGAAAAAATCAACTTCTCCCGTATGCTTTTTCCTTTCAATCAATCCTAGCCACACTGACTCTTCCCAGGATGCTGGGCTGTCATAGCTGCTGCCTCCTTCATGACCAGCTTCTCGGGGAACCCAAAGACCTCCAGGTCTTCCCACCTTGGTGTAGCCATATGCCTTTTCTTCTCAGTCTAGTGGGGGCAGTATGGGGATTTCGCCAAGTAAAATCTCTTACCAAACAATGAAAGTTAAGTAAGTACAAATGTATAGAAACAGATGGATGTGCTGGGTATAGATTTCTAATCAAAATGTATTTGATCCTCACCTTCCAAGACATTGGCAGGATATTTTTGTTCCCTGTATCCTGAATCCATTCAGTGAAGGAATGGAGAGATCCGAAATCCATGACGTGGCCGGGTGCTAACTTTGTTTGTTTGCCCCAAATTACGACAACGTAGGAAACGCATTTCTTTCTATAGAACCGTCGTATTCCTTATGAACAATATAAACTGTCAAGAGCAATATTCTCATTAATAATTAATTTGCGATTTTTACAGCACTCCGCATGTTCGAAGTCATAACTGTAGTATTGTGAACAATAATAGTCATCACCATATTTTAAGCCTATTCATGCACAGAAGAGAGCAAGGAAGTTCTTTATAATGTAAATTATTCCTAAGCTCTAGAAATTCAGTTTACACTTACAAACATTACTTAATTTTAAATTCTTCTATTAAAATATATAATTGTTGGGGCAACAAGCTCCATATTTAACTGCCAAGTCTTCCCAAATAAAACCGTATTGAATCTTACTTGGGGCGAGTGATAAAGTGACCATAGATGGAAAGTTAATGCTTTCAGGGCATGGTTTAACTCACTGAAGAAGTAAATCACATTTATTTCTCATTAAAGAAATTAAGTGCCTTTCTTCTTGTGTGTACTATGTTTTAACCTCCCATAAACCCAATGTTTCATAAGGGGTGTGGTGCAGTGGTTAGGAGCAAAGACTTTGAAGTTGGACTTGTGGGTTTTAATTCTTCCTCTGCCATTTTGCTAACTGTGTGACCTTGACCACATTCTTTGATCCTCCTGGGCCTCATCCTACCTGTAAAATGAAGATTCTAATAGTCCCTACCTTACAGCAGTACCTGACATCATAGCACATGCATTTAAACTTTTTGTTGATTAAAAAAAGGAACTTATATGGGGCGCCTGGGTGGCTCAGTGGGTTGAGCCGCTGCCTTCGGCTCGGGTCGTGATCTCAGAGTCCTGGGATCGAGTCCCGCATTGGGCTCTCTGCTCGGCGGAGAGCCTGCTTCCCTCTCTCTCTCTCTGCCTGCCTCTCCATCTACTTGTGATTTCTCTCTGTCAAATAAATAAATAAAATCTTTAAAAAAAAAAAATAAAAAAAAAAAAATAAAAAAGGAACTTATAAACTAGATGTGGAGAAGAAAAATGGCCAAGAGAAGAAAATCCATCTTTGATTCCCCAGAATACTCCAGAGTTGAATGCAGAAAAGAAAAAATTTCCCATGCCACCCTTCACTAGAACCCCCCAAAAGGAACAGAAACTGGTTATTTGGGGAACTCAAATTCAGGGAACTCTCAGACTTCGGGTAATCACAACTGGTGAATTAGTCCCTCAACTATGCCAAAGTTGCCCCAGGTTTTCTAGGGCTGACTGGGTCTCCCGGAGCACTGACAGTGGTGGTGAAACCCTCACCAGCAAGTCCCCCCAGGTGCCCATCAGGTGTCCCGCTCCACAGTCATGCATTGGAGTTACAGAATCCAGAAACCTCAGAAAACTGAAAATTTGCTTGTTTGTCTTTAATAAGTGAAAAGCAAACTCGTGATGGATCAAAATTTGTCCTGAACAGAGATGAGGCGATTTGTAGTTTTTAATTTATTTCTTTTAGTGTGAATCTTCTCATGTTTCGCTACAAAAACAATAATGCCTTTGTTTGTGGGCGTTTCCTCAGAACTTGCCAGGATGTTATATGCTTTATATACCGTGTTACCTTCCTAAAAGCTGAAAAAGCCTGATTTCAAAATCCCATCTGGCCCAAAGGATTTCAGATGGGGATTATGGAGATTATGGACCCTGGTGTTCTTCTGTGTCATACTTTCTGTTTGGAAATGGGGAGGTCATTGAAACTCTGTGCTGTCTCCAGTGCTGGGATGTGAGCTCCATGCAATGTTTTTTCTGCCTCCTCAAGGTCAGGAGGTGGGAACAAGAATGGAGTCCCCAGTGAGAGGTAGAGTGTTTGACAAAATAATAAAGTGGTTCTAGAAAGACTTTTCTCCCAGGAACTGGTGCCAGGAGAGCTGCTATGAAGATTCAAAGCAGGTGCTGGATGGGGACCAGGACACAGAAGGCATGGGTGATCAAACCCAAGAGGCTAGCAGCAGGAATATTCTCTCCTCAGGAAGCCTGGGCTGTGAGTTAGCCCTCAGGAGTAAGAGAGCCATCCTAGGGGGCGTGTAAGAACACTGGCTAGACAGGGACACATGGAGGTTTAACAGAAAGTGTCTGCTGCCACCCAACCCACGTTTGTGTTTGCACCTGGTCATTAGGTTCTTCTCCAGTCTCATCCACCTCGCTTACTTGGAACATTCCAGAAAGCAGCCAGTAGATAAAACAATGGACAGTCCATTCCTCCTGCTTATCATGGGATGTACACCCTGTCATCAGGGATCATGTTCAAGGGTTGGATCTCGATGCTTTTTCTACCTATAAACTCACAATCCCTACAAAATGACATAACCCCAATAACCCTAGGGACACTGCTACCTGTTGAGACCTCTGTGACTGAGACTTAGAGCCCAAAGCCACACCCTGTAGAAGTCAAAACCCCTCCCCACGGCATCTAAGTACTTTTGGTGGGGCAGGATGGTCTTTTCCCCAACATCCTCTTCCGCTAGAGTTTTGTCTGCCCGGTTCCAGTGACCCACATGAGCAATGCCATTTCTACTCACAGAAGACACACTCACATTAAGTTAAGTACACAGCTGACTTCTGTAAAGACCTAGAGGGAGACAAGGAGAATCCAACAAGTTCAACTGAAGATTCAACACCACAGTGCACTCAAATAAAACAAAACAACAACAACAACAACACACCCACCCTCCTGTGGCGGACACGTCGAGCTGATCCTCTTCATCCAGCTGAGGACCCGAACCCTGCATAGTCCAACGGGAAAATAATCCACATACACAACCGAATATTTTTCATAATATTTTCTAATGGCCACATTTAAAAAGTAGTTTGTTGGGGGTGCCTGGGAGGCTCATGCGGTGGGTGAAGCGTCCAACTCTTGATTTCAGTTCAGGTCATGACCTCAGGGTGGTGAGATCAAGCCCCATGTTGGGCTTCATGCTGAGTATGGAGCCTGCTTAAGAGTCTCTCTCCCTCTCCCTCAGCTTCTCCCCTACCCTCCACCTCCCAGCTCACACGCACTCTCTCTTTTTGAATAAGTAAATAGCATTTTGCTAATTCTAATAAATTTTATGTAACCCAACATTATTATTGAGAATATTAGAATTCCTAGATTATAGATTCAAGATCTAGAGTATAGAAAGTGATTAGTCAATATCTTTAAAGTATTAATGAAATCTTTAACATCCTTTCTTCCATAAGTTCTTCTACACAGCATGTGTTTTAACTGACAAGCACATCTCCATTGGAACTCGCTGCATATCAAGTGCTCCGTGGCCACACGTGGCTGGTACCTCCCTGTGACCCAGATACTCCCTGCAGGCCCACCTCTGTTCCCAGTCCCCTCCTCACCGCCCCCTATAACCCCAGGAGACTCTCCATTCCTCCTACTTGTAGGAAACCCTTCTCTCATTTCTCATTTCTCTCATTTCTGCTCCTGGATCACGGCCCACTTCTCCTTGGTCAATTTCTATTTCAAAAGAGCTTGTTGACTTAGAAATGGGGCATCCATTAGCCATTTGTTTTGCTTGCTTCTCCACTTGAATCAGAAATTATTATTGCCTTCAGGATCTGACAGGTAGGGAGGCTTAACTCAAAAAGCTACAGATGTATTACATTCACACGGTGAAGGGCAAGCCTATGACTCCTGAAAGGTTTCCTTTTGGCTCCAGAAGTTAAGAGAACAGGACCCAGAGCCTCAGTCTGCTGACTTACTCTCCTGAATCCTTCCCTGGGTACATCATCAGCTTCTACCAGGCCTCTGAAGTCCTGGGCTACATCGTGCCTTTTCTCTTCTCTTTCCTATACACTCTGGTGCTTGAACCTTTACTCCAGCCTTCAGCCTTCAATGCCAGACACCTGCTTGTCTCCATGTTCCCCACCCAGCTCCTCCGAAGCCATTGTCTCTACTAAGCCTGGGTACCTTTGGTCCCTGACCTCCCGGACCCACAACCTTACCAGTCACCACACTCGCCTGAGTCCAAGTGTAAAAGCGCAATTTCAAGACTTAACAATCAGAAGTTGAATGTTACGAGATAATTCTCCTAAGTTGGAAAACACTGTTTGAATATCTGTGAGAACTTAAAGAGTCACAATATTTATGACTTCCAATTTACTAGATTTACAAAACTTTAAGATCATTCTTTGGAAGGTCTTGTGTGCCAGCATTATTAGCTTGCCGGATCAGGCATTTGAGGTTGCTTAGGAAGAAAATGAAGTGTGTTAAATTTATTACTGTGGTTCAAGAGAAACGAATAATTCATGTAAATGACACTAATGGCTCAAGGAGCAGTTAGTCCTCTCAAGTTGAGTAGATCAAAAACTAGTCAAATGTGTTTCCTCTTATTTTCTATAAAATGTCCTAAATTTATAAAGAGAATAACTAGAATTCTAACACAAATTTGAAGGAGTTAAGAAGCTGGGCTTTTAAATGTATAATTTTAATAAACCAAATATTATGAAAATCCCAACGGTGTTGTGTTCCTTGAAGGGGAGTGGGTAGCTTCTCCATACTTCAAACATCCATGCTGGTCCCACATGGTGACTCTACATGGTTGAGTTTCTTCAAGAAGGCCACAGTCAGGAAGTTTCCAGCATGAATGGTGACTCGATGATGGCTCAGGCAGGCAAGGAGCAGGGCCAGTGGGCAGAGAGTTGGGGATGGAGCACAGGAAGAATGGACACCCAACCTGACCCCCCTCAACCTTGAGACTGGAAAAGAGGCTTGTATCAAAAATGCCCTTTTCAAACACACCGAGTCTTGACATCGTCTTCAGAGCTCTTCTGTGGGTCCCTCTCCTTGGCTTTCAAGGACACGCCTTCGGTCGTTGTGCAACCAAAGTTCTGTGAGGCTCAGTGACAGGCTCTTAGCCCATTTGAGCTGCCATAACAAAAATATCATAGCCTGGGGGGCTTAAACAACAAACATTAATTTCCCACAGTTCCGGAGGCTGGAAAGGGCAAGGTCATGGCGCTGGCAGTTCTGATATTTGGCGAGGGTACTTTCTGGTTCATAGACTTCTTCTGTGTTGCATAGGAGCTCTCTGGGGTCTCTTTCATAAGGGCACCAATCCACTCATGAGGGCCGCATCCTCAGGACTCATGATTTCTGAAAGGCCCCTTCTCTTCTACCATCACACTGGGAATTAGGTTTCAACATATGAATTTCAAGGGGACATACACATTCAGTCTCTAAGGCACACTCAAGTCCCAGCATAAAGGTGACAGACTGAGATCTATGTTTCCTGCTCCTGGTTCTAATGCCTGTGTGCCCCACCATCTGTAGAAATCAAACACAAAGCTTGGGTAAATACAAACTTTCATGGAGAAGCAAAAGGGTCCCATCCAGCTTACTGAACAAATCCATAAGCATAGAGCCTGTGGATATCCTGAGATCAGGCCTGGAACATACTGGTCATGGCTTCAGTGCTTCTATTCAGTGAATGTGACTATTGTCTCTCTCAGTGGATTCCATTTTAATGACACAGCCCTGTCCCCAGCAGGAGACTGTCTGGTGAGCGCAAGTAGGGCCAACAGTATTTAAATCACATTAGACCTCATAACATCATAGAAGCTCCAGGATGGGAGAGTTTTCCCTAAGCAAAGTTTTACGAGTTGACTGTGTTAACCAGTATTAATTTTTATCAAAGCACGGCTTCTCCAAAGCAATTCAGGGACCCCACCTCCTTCACAGATGAAGCTCTGCTTTTGAGGAGAATGAGAGCATAACACAGAGGAAAGGATATCTCGCAGATGTTTACTGGAATAAGATGCAGAGGAGAAAACCAAACAGGAGAGCCGTTAACCCACTCCTGTTTGTGTTTGTTCCAAAGCAACTGTAATTAGGAGACAAGATGGAAGATTAGTGAATCAGACCCAGTTGTCATCTTAGTCCTCTGCCCCTTGTGTTTCTTCGCTAATAGTCAGGCTCGGGAATTAGGTCAAGAATGAACAGGCAAAGCACCCCCTCCCCCATCCAGCTAAACTTTGTCACTTATCTGAGTGATGAAAAGAATAATGTCGGATGTAGCATTGTTCAGTTTTGCAAACACAATACAGGGCACTTACAAAAACTTGAATTTCGGATAAAAAGCATAAAGAGCTATTTAGTAGATAAGTATATTCTAAATATGGCATGGGATATAATGCGACATTCAGGACATACTTGTACAAAAATAATATTTTAAAATTTTCACTGATGATGTTAAATTCAAATTTAACTGTGTGTCCTGTACCTTATCTGACAATCATAGCTATATGGTCCCTGGGCATATAAGTACACCTAATATACATATTTTTTGAATTAACGTTAATAGAAAAAAAAAAAACAAACACATTTCATAGGCATAGTCTCTCAAGCTACCATTTCGCACTTGGATAAAGAGAACTTTCCTAACCTTAGAGTTATTATCTTAGAAAAATGGAGGAACCTGCCCAGGGTCACCCTGTTAGTACACAGAGGAGCTAGGATCCCGATCCGGACCCAGGTCCGCGGCAGCTCAGGGCCTGCTCTTAGCCATGACCCCGCATCACCTCTCAGATGCTGAGATGATAACACAGACAACAATTGCTTTTATTCTTATGACTATTTTTGTAAATTACTCACAACATAATATTTATCATCTTAGCTACTTTTAAGTACTGTACAGTTTGGTAGCGCTGAGTACAACCAAACTTCAGAATTTTTTAACTTGAAAAACTAAAACTCTGTCCTCACGGGCAGTTCTCCCCATTCCTCACTCCCAACCTCAGTCCCTGGCAGCCACCAGTCTGCTTTCTGTCCGTATGAAGATCACTCGTCCAGTTCCCTCATCTAAGCAGAGTCACTCTGCTTAGCAGTGGTTATCTTTTTGTGACTGGCTCCTTTCACCTGCTGTAGTGTCCCCAGACTTCATCCATCCTGAAGCAGGTGTCGGAATCTACGTCCTTTTCGAGGCTGTGTAATATCCCATCATACACCGATACGCCATTTTCTTTCTCTTCTCATTTGGCAGGGGACATGTGGATCGCTTCCACCTAATGTTTTCGTTAACCTGAGAGTGCATAAGTTGCTGTTTGGGTCCTTGTTTTCAATTCTTTGTGGTATATACTCAGAAGTGAAACTGCTGAATCATACAGTGGTTCTATTTTAATTTTTTGAGGAACTGCCATTGTGTTTTTCACAGCTGCCACACCATTCAACATTCACACCAATAGTGCGCAAGAGTCACAATGTCTCCACATCCTCAATGTCACTTATTTTCTGGAGGTTGTTTGTTTTGGGCAGTAGCTGTTATATGGAATCTGAGGAATCTTTTTTTTTTTTTGTCTCCATGATAAAATAAAATAAAAATTATTATAGTTTGATTTTTTTTTACTGATTTGAATATTTTGTTGAAATCTGCAGAGATATACCAAGTTATTCTCTTTGTTACTATAATTAACACTAACACCAATTATTTATTAATAATAGTGACCTGTATGACTACCAGAAGCAAGGATTCACTGAGTGCTACACAACCACTCTCTTGTCCAGACCTCACAACAACACTGCCAGGTGGATACTTACTGTATTGTTCCCATCTGACAAGTGAGAAAAAGATGCTTAGAGAGAGGTTAAGTATCTTGTCCGATGTTACAAAGCTCATAAATCCAGGTAATCTGATTCCTATTTATGCCTCTATCTTTTTGTGGATCTTGAGAAGAAAAACATTTCTTCCAAATCAAATTGACCCATCGGGAGGGAAATTAAAATAATTGCTGGGGCACCTGGTTGGCTCAATTGGTTGAGCTGTGACTGACTCTTAGTTTGGGCTCAGATCATGACCTCAGGGTCATGAGATTGAGCCCCACACGGAGCTCAGCTCAGAGTCTACTTGTCCTTCTCCCTCCCCCTTTGCCCCACCCCCCCATTAACATGCATGCCTGCATGTGCACACACACAGTCTCTCAAAAAAATAAGTAAATAAATACATAAAGTCTTTTTTAAAAATTCTTGAATCATGGGCTCTTTTAAATATGACTATTTTCAAGGTACTTTAAAGCTTCTTTTTAAAAAAAAATAGCTTTATTGAGATATAATTCACCTATATAAAATTCACTTATTTAAAGTATACAACTCAATGGCTTTTAACATGTTTTACAGATTTAGGGAGCCATCATCACAGTCAACTATAGAATATTTTTATCGTCGCAAGAAGAAACTTTGGTGAAGGTGGTGCACGATAGCCGCATAGGAAGATCCTGAACTCACCTGCTCATCAGACACAGTGAAAAAACAACAGTTAAAAAGCCACCCAAGTAGGGACGCCTGGGTGGCTCAGTTGGTTGGACGACTGCCTTCGGCTCAGGTCATGATCCTGGAGTCCCGGGATCGAGTCCCGCATTGGACTCCCAGCTCCATGGGGAGTCTGCTTCTCTCTCTGACCTTCTCCTCATTCATGCTCTCTCTCACTGTCTCTCTCTCAAGTAAATAAATAAAATCTTTAAAAAAAAAAAAAAAGCCACCCAAGTATAAGTGAAGGAAATCTACACGGACCCTAGAGTGCTGATCAAATAGGTTGGGAATTGCTGGGATTCTCTCCAGGGTTGGAAGAGCCTATGAGTGCCATTTCTTTACATTTCCCCCTCTACACTGATAGCACAAGGTGTGAGCAGGGTCCAGAAGTTCTCACCAGCCTGCTAGGGCTGCCCCATCATGCTTCAGACTCCTGCTCACAGCCATCTCCCCAAGGTGGCCCTAGTGGGACATTCCCTGCCTCAGGATCCCATAGCCCATGCCTGCCCCATTTCCAGCCATCCTACTAATATTGTCCCAGTGTGGCATGCTCTGAGACCACTTGGCCCATGCCTGTGCCAGCTCTAACCATCCCACCAGGGAAGCCCCAATATAGCACCCCCTAGACTCCCTAGACCATGCTCATATACCAGCTCCAGCCAAACTGCCAAGATGGCCTTGGGAGCCCCTGGCTTGTGTCTGCTCCAGCCCCCGTCATGCTGCCAATGCAGCCCTGGCACAACATGCCAGGGACTTTCTAGCTCACACCGGCTCTAGCTCCAGATGCCAAAGCTGCCAGGCACAGGCAGTCTACACAGGGGCACTCCTTCAAGACCCAGGGAACAGATATTCCATCTAAGGCACAGAAATAAATATGGAAAACTGAAGAAGGGAGAAGGAGGAGGAGGAGAAGAAGAACTGAAGGGGGAGGAAGAAAAGAAGGAGGAGGAGTAAGAGGAGGAGGAGGAGAGGGAGGAAAGGAGACAAAGGAATATGCTCCAACCGAAAGAACAAGATAAAACCCAGAAAAAAAAAAATGCTAATGAAATGGAGATAAGTAATTTACCTGAAAAAGTTCAAAATAACAATTATAAGGACATTCACTAAATTTAGGAAAAGAATGGAAAAACACAGTAAGAACTTCAACAAAGAGTTATAAAACATAAGAAAGAGTCAGTTAGAGCTGAAGAATATAATATTGACATGAAAAATACACTAGAGGGAATCAACAGAAGATTAGATGATATGATCAGCATTCTGGAAGACAGAGGAGTAGAAATCACCCAAACAGAACATCAAAAAGGAAAAAGAATGTAAAAAGTGAGAATGTTTTAAGGGACCTCTGGGACAGCAAGTGTACTAACATTTGCATTATAGCAGTCCCAGAAGGAGAAGGGAAAGAGAAAGGGGCAGAAAATTTTATTTAAAGAAATACTGGCTGAAAATTTCCCTAATCTGGGAAAGGAAACAAACAGCCAGGTCCAGGAATCCAGAGTCCCAAACAAGATTAACCCAAAGAGATCCACACCAAGACATATTATGATTAAAATGGCTAAAATGAAACATAAAGAGAAAAACTTACATAGTCATAAATAGAATCTCAAATAGTCACAAACAAAAGAAACCCCATAAAACTATCAGCTGACTTCAGTAGAAACTTTCCAGGCCAGGAGGGAGTAGCAAAGATATATTTTCAGTGCCAAAAGGAAAAAGCTTACAACAAAGAATACTCTACTTGGCAAGGTTATCATGCAGAATTGAAGGAAAGATAAAGAGTTCCCCAGATAAGCAAAAACTAAAAGAGTTCATCACCACCAAATGGGTCTTACAAAATTGTTCAAGCATCTTCTTTAAGTGGAAAACAAGTGTTATAATTAGAAATAAGAAAATATGTGATAGAAAAAGAATCTCATCGGTAAAGGTAAGTATATACTAAAGACAGTGCATCTGTCACTTAAACAGCTAGTATGAAGGTTAAAATACAAATATAATAAAATTAACTTTATCGATAATAAGTAGTTAAAGATACATAAAATAAAAAGATGTAAAATATGACATTGAAAACGAAAGGAGGGGGTGGTGCAGTAATAATATAGAGCTTTAAGAATGCATGCAAACTTAAGTTACTATCAGCTTAAAATAGATGAGTATGTACATATAAGTCAGTATATATGAATGTAATGGTAACCACAAACCAAAAACTTACAATAGGTACACAACAATCGAGAGGAACCCAAACATAACGCTAAAGAAAACCATCAAACCAAAAGGGAAAAAACCGAAAGAAGAAGAAAGGAACAAAGAACTAGAAGACAACCAGAACACATTTAACAAAATAATAATAAGTATATATATTTATCAATAACTAATTTAAATGTAAATGGACTAAATGCTACAATGAAAGTTGTAAGTCAACTGAATGGATTTCAAACAAACAAACAAACAAACAAAAACAAGACCCATTTATATGCTGTCTACAGGGGATTCACTTCAGGGCTAAAGACATACACAGGAGCCCTGGGTGGCTCAATCAGTTAAACGTCTACCTTTGGCTCAGGTCATGATCTCAGCAGGGAGTCTGCTTCTCCTTCTTCCTCTCCCCCTCCCCCTGCTTATGTGCAAGCTCTCTTTCTCAAATAAATAAATATATATATATATTTTTAAAAGGACACACACAGACTGAAAGTGGAGGTATGGAAAAAGATTTCCATGCAAATGGAAATGAAGAGAGCCGGAGTAGGAGTACTCATCAGACAAAATAGACTTTAAAACAAAGACTTAACAAAAGACAATGATTGCACAATGATAAAGGGGTTAAGCCAAGAAGAGATACGTTTGTGAGTATTTGAATTTCCAACAAAACTGCACCTAAAGAAAGACAATATTAACAGACGTAAAGGGAGAAATGGACAATAATACAACAATAGTAGGGGATTTAAACACCCCACTTCCATCAATAGATAGATCACCCAGACAGAACATCAAGGAGACAATGGGTTTGAATGACACATTAGACCAGATAGACTTAACAGATATATACAGAACATTCCAACCAAAAACTGCTGAATCCACACTCTTCTCAAGTGCACATGCAACATTCTCCAGGACAGATCACATGTTAGGCCTCAAAACGAGTCTCAGTCAAGAAGATTACAATCATATTAAGCATCTTTTCTCACCACAATGGTATGAAAATAGAAATCAATTACAAGAAGAAAACTGGAAAAAACACAAGCATATGGAGACTAAACAAGATGCCAGTAAACAACCAATGTGTCAATAAAGAAATCAAAGAAGAAATTTAAAAATCTCAAGACAAATGAAAATAGAAACATGATTTTCCAAAATATATGGGAAACAGCCAAAGCATTTTTTTTAAAGATTTACTTTATTTATCCTAGAAAAGCTGTGCATAGGGGAGGGGTAGAGGGAGAGAGAGTTTCAAGCAGACTCTGTGCTCAGCATGTAGCCTGATGTGGGGCCTGATCCCGTATCCCCAAGATCACAACCTGAGCCAAAACCAAAAGTCAGAGATTTAACTGAATGCTCCATCCAGGTGCCCCTGGCCAAAGTGTTTCTAAGAGGAAAGCTCATAGCCATATAGGCCTACCTCAAGAAACAAGAAAATCCCCAAATAAACAATCTAACTTTATACCTAAACGAAATAGGAAACTGGTGCTGGGAAAACTAGACACTTGGATGCAAAAAAATGAAACTGGGCCACTATCTTACACCATTTACAAAAATAAATTTAAGATGATTAAAGACCTGAGTGTAAGAAATAAACCCATAGAATTCCTAGAAGAAAACATATGTAGTACACTCTTTGACATTAGTCTTAGCAATACTTTTTTGACTGGGCTATTCTGGGCAAGGGACACAAAAACTAAAATAAACAATGGGATTACATCAAACTAAAAACCTTTTGCACTGCGAAGGAAACCTTTGATAAAACAAAAGGCAACCTACTGCATGGGAGAAAGCAAATCACATACCTGACAAGTGGTTAATATTCAAAATATATAAAGAATGTTTATAACTTAATATTGAGAAAATTACCAACCTGATTAAAAAATGGGCAGAGCACTTGAGAAGTTTTTCCAAAGAAGACATGCAGATGGCCAGCAGACACAAGAAAAGGCACTCAATATCACTGATTATCTGGGAAATGCACATGAAAACCACAATGAGCTATCACCTCACACCTGTCAGATCAGCTATTTTCAATCAGCAAAAAATAACAAGTGTTGGTGAAGATGTGGAGGAAAGGGGACCCTTGTGTACTGTTGGTAGGAATATAAATTACTGCAGCCTCTTTGGAAAACAGCATGGAGTTTCCTCAAAAAATTAACAATAGAACTCTCAGATGATCCAGCAGTCCCACTTCTGAGTATTTACCCGAGGAAAACAAAAACACCAATTTGATAAGATATATGCACCCCTATGTTCATGGCAGAATTATTTACAAGAGCCAAGATATGGAAGCGACCTAAGTTCCATCAATAGATGTATGGATAAGGAAGATGTGATGTAGATATTTGTACATACATATATATTTTTATATAATAATTAATAAGTCACAAAAAAGAATGAAATCTTGCCATTTGTGACAACATGGATAGACCTAGAGGATATTATGCAAAGTGAAATAAATCAGACAGAGAGAGATAAATACTAGTTGATTTCACTTTTATGTGGAATCTAAAAAACAATACAGATGCCTGGGTACCTAGGTCGGTTCAGGGTCTGACTCTCGATTTTGGTTTAGGTCATGATCTTGGTGTTGAGATCCAGCCCTGCTCAGGCTCTGCTCTGGGTGTGGAACCTGCTTAAGATTTTCTCTCTCCCTCTGCCCTTCTCCTATCCTTGCTCGCATGTGCTCTATCTCTCTAAAACTAAAGAAATAAAAACCCAAAGCAAATGAGCAATACAAAACAGAAATAGACTCACAGGTACAGGAACCAAACTGTGGGTGACCTGACGGGGATAGTTTGGGGTTGGGATTGAAATAGGTAAAGTCCCGGGATGAAGAAGTACAAACTTCCAGGTATAAAA
This sequence comes from Mustela lutreola, assembly GCF_030435805.1. Taxonomy (NCBI): domain Eukaryota; kingdom Metazoa; phylum Chordata; class Mammalia; order Carnivora; family Mustelidae; genus Mustela; species Mustela lutreola. The sequence goes on along the minus strand of NC_081303.1, from coordinate 9,339,375 downwards.
TAAGTCAGTCATGGGGATCTGATGTACAGCATGGGAACTATATAGTCAATACATTGTAATCTTTGTATGGTGACCTATGATAACTAGACTTTACTGTGGGGATCATTTCACAATGTATAGAAATACTGAATCATGGTGATGTCCACCTGAAACTAGTAAGACATTTTATGTCAGTTATATCTGAATTTAAGAAAGAAATCTCCTTATACCCTTTAGCCATCACCCCTTATCTCTGATCTCACCCCCATTTCTGACCCAGCCCTAAGAAACTACTCACTATTCTAGATTTCCAAATGAATAAGATGGTATACTATACGGTCCTCTAACATTTTCAAGGTGCATGTAGCAATGGTTCATTTTTTTATGGTCAAATAAAATTCCATTTATGAATATACCATATTGTGCTTATCCATTTGTTCATTGATTTGCATCCGCCTTTTTGGATATTACAAATAATGTTGCCATAAACATTTGTGTACAGATTTTTGTGCAGACAAACTTTTTCATTTCTCTGGTGTATATACCTAGGAGTGGAATTGGTGGATCATATGGCAACTCTGTATTTAATCCCTTGGAGAACTGCCAGACTGTTTTCCAAAGCAGCTGAAACATTTTATATTCCTACTGGCAGGATATGAGGGTTCTGTTCTTTCCACATTCTTGCCAACACTTGTTGTTATCTGACTTTTTGATTCTAGCCAGCCTCAGGGGCCAGCGGTATTTCATGGTTATGAATGCATTTCTCTGATGACTAATGATGGTGCGCATCTTGTCTTATGCTTGTTAACAATTTGTGGATCTTCTTAGAGAAGTGTCTGTTCAGAGCCTTTGCCCATTTTTAAATTGTTATTTGCCTTTTTGTTATTAAGTTCTAAGTTTTTCACATATTCTAGGTGCGCATCCTCTATCAGATACATAATTTTCATACATCTTATTCCATTCTGTGAGTTGTCTTTTCATTTCTTAATGGTGTCCTTTGAAACATAATAGTTTTTAATTTTGATGAAGTCCAACTTAACTATTTTTCTTTTGTTGCTCATGCTCTTAGTGTCATAAATAAGAATTCTTTGCCAACTCCAACATCATAAAGACTTCCTTTAAGAATTTTATAGTTGAGTTCTTACATATAGGTCTTTGATTCAGTTAGATCTAATTTTTGTACGTGGTGTGAAGTAAAAGTCCAACTTCATTCTTTCACCCACTTCTCCCAGGACTGTATGTTGAAAATATTGTTCTTTCCCCCATTGAATGGTCTTGACATCCTTGTTTAAGATCAGCTGGCCACAGATGCACAGACTGTCTCTGGATTCTTGGTTCTATTCTGTCGGACCATGTATCTATCGTTGTGCCACACTGTCCTGATGCCTGTTGCTTTGTAGTAAGCTTTGAAATCAGAAGGTATGCATCTTTTTACTTTGTTCTTCCCCTCCCCCCCCGGATAGTTTTGACTATGGTGGGTGCCTTGGAATTCCATATGAAATTTTAGAATCAACTTATTGATTTTTACAAAGAGATCAGTTGGGATTTGGAGAGGGTTGGCTTTGAATCTACAGATCATCTTGAGGAATATTGTCATCTTTATCCACAGTGAGCTCTCCTATCCGTGGACATGAGATGTCTTCTATTTATTTAGATCTTTATTTTCTTTCAATAATGTGCTATCACTTTCAGAGTATTAGTTTTTCACGTCTTCTGTTAAACTCATCCCTAAGTATTTCATTCTTTTTAACATGATTATGATCGAATTGCTTTTTTTTTTTTTAAGATTTTATTTATTTATTTGACAGAGAGAGAGAGATCACAAGTAAGCAGAGAGGCAGGCAGAGAGTGGGGGGAAGCAGGCTTCCTGCTGAGCAGAGAGTCAGATGCAGGGCTCGATCCCAGGACACTGAGATCAGAACCAGAGCCAAAGGCAGAGGCTTAACCCACTGAGCCACCCAGGCGCCCCATCGAATTGTTTTCTTAATTGCATTTTTGGACTTTTTTGTTTATTACAAGTGTATACATATGTAAATACTTTTTGTGCATTGAAATCGTATCCTGCAACCAGCCTGAACTCATTCACTAGTCCTAACAGGTCTTTTTAGTGAATTCGTCAGGATGAGAACTTTAAAACTTCTTGATTTTTGTGGAAGATCACTGATCTCTTGAGTTTTGCTTTCAGAGGATAATTTACTACCTCAGTAGATAATAGACGAGATCCAAAACCTAACTGAGAATGTGAAAAAAAAAATTTGAAAACCATCAACATGAACTCTAAGATAGAAGTTAATAGGCCATAATCATGGAGTCTCTCATTTTCAGTAATATTAAGATGATAGGTGCCAGCTGTTGGTTAGTAAAGGAAAATGCTTCAGAGCAAGACTATCCAAAATACAGTTTTTTGTGATGGAAATGTATTAAGTCTGTATTGTCCAAAACAGTAACCCCTGACCACATGTGATATTTAAATTTAAAATAATGAAAATTAAATAAAATTTGAATGTAAAATAACAATTAAAATAATATTTAAATTTTCATTCCTCAGTCATACTGGCCACATTTCAAGTGCTCATTGGCCATATATATGGTATTGGACCACACAGATGTAGAATATTTCCATCATCACCCATAGTTCCATTGGATAGTGCTGCTCTCAAGTCTCTAGGAAAGCAACCATTGGACTGGCAGAACATAAGAGAGGAGGAAATGGTATTTCCATTCTCAAGTGATTCACAAAAAGAGCAGATTCAGTATATTAGGTGATCCAATTAATGCTTGTATCTACCTCTTAACAGTGATATTAGAAGAAAAAGGAATTCACAATTAATGCTCTCTCTGTGCTCTTTAAGAAAGGCAGAAACGTGAACAAGGGAAGAAAAAAAAAAAGATTTATACATTCCAGAGAATCATGACTTTGGAAATCTAGTGCTAGTTTTAAAGAAAAACAGTTTCAAGTCAAAAACCATTGTGTTAAAATGCGTGTCTCTAAAACCCTGCAGACTCTCCCTGCCTCTGGCTATCATGGCTGAGACGTGTGTTCAAGTTCCAACTCTACACTTACAGGTGTGATCTTGGGCAATCCACCTAATTTCTGTGTAGAGTTTCTCTCTTCTGTAAAATGAGGAAAGGCATGGAAAGCCCTTAGATGTGCATCTAGCAAATAGTTGGCATTAAATACGTAGTAGTTATTATTATTACTAGAGAGTGATTTTATTATTATTTAATATTATCACTAGAGATATTATTGTAGAGGAGATTGATTTGTACGTAAAGCCCTTGAAATGACTTCTCATTGCCGATAGAATAAAAACCAAGGTTCTCAGGGCAGCCCACAGGGGACAAGTCTGGGTCTGCAGTTACCACTCAGTTTTCTCGCTCAGAGATCTACCTGGGACTCTCAGCTCCATTGACACCAAGCAACTTGTGCTTTCTGGAAACCATGCCATTTCAGATTTCCACGACCTACTCCTGCCATTCCTTCTGTCTGGAAGCCCTCTGTAAGCTTCCTGGCCCAGTTAACATGTGCTGATCCTTTAGGACTAAAGACAGTGGCTTGGAAGACTTGCTGGTGGGCTCATTTCTTCCCCACCTACTATTTTATATTGGAATTATCAGGTTAAGTATCTGTCTCCACCAGTAAGTAGAAAACACCAAGTGATAGTACTGTGTTGTGCTTTGAGGGTAGAAGGAAGAATAACAATATGTTCTTGCCTCCACTAAGCAGAGTCTGAAAACAGGACCACATTTCTCGTGCCTCTTTATATCCTCAAAGCACAGTACATGCATGGCACACAGTAGGTACATAAAAACATAGTCAAACCAGCCAGAATCTGATGTGCAGAGCTCAGCACCTGACTTCCTCCTAATGTGTGTTGTATCGGTTTTTAAAAATTTTTTAAATTATTATTTTCTTATTAAAGGAGGAATCACAAGGCTCCACAAAGATCCTGGGTGGCTTAGGCGGTTAAGCACCTGCCTTCGGCTCAAGTCATGATCTCGGGGTCCTGGGATCGAGCCCTGCATCTGGCTCTCTGCTCACGAGCCCCCTGCTCAGTGGGGAGTCTGCTTGTAGCTCTGCCCCTACCTCTGGTCATGTTCTCTCACGCTCTTTCAAATCAATCAAATCTTAAAAAAAAAATACAAAAAACAAAAGGAGGAATTGCAGCTGATTGGCTAATGAGCAGAGGAAAATTCCAAGTGAAGTTCTGCATGTGTCTCAGGCACACTGCCACCCTTCAAGCCCCTGCCTTCCCCCTCTTCTCTGTGAGGACAGACACCCAGCAAGTCTCAGCAACCCACGGATCCTGGATCCAGGGCTCCTGGATCCCTCTCCACCTCAGTATTTCCTCTTTTCATGTTGCAAAACAATGGAGAGAGAGGTTTGATTAAGTTAATTCCTTTCAGATTAAACAAAAGCTCATTTAACAGTTGATAGCCTATGCTCCTTTTTCTGGACAGCGTCAGCCTTTCTGACACAGAAGACCAAATGCAAAAGTCTGCTCTCACATACGGAACCAGGAGCTCTGGCTATCGTGTCCAGGACACACAGAGGACACGACCACAAGCAGAGTCAGCCCCTTGTGCAGTGCAGGAGCACCATCTAGACATGCAATTTCAGAGTCCTGGTAATTTGAAGTTACTCTGGGTACTCTAACGTGAAAGTGGTTAGAGATTATCTCTCTTCTTAGAGAAGATGCATTTAAGAGGACATTTTAATTCTGGGGAAAAAATTGCCAGCCATACGGAAAGACAAGGCTGTATGGAGAGACATTCTGGGGGCCCGTGGAACATTTAGCGTCCTCCGATTACAGCAAATCATAGTCTTCCTGGATGGGCGTCAGTGGGGCCATTTACATGTGTCATATCCTGTCAGATAAGTAATATCTAATATTATATAGGATAATCTCTTCTGACGAAGAAAGTTGAGGAGTTCAGCCCCACAGATAGTTAAGGTTACTTGGTAATAACTGTAGCTACATGACACCCAACCTCTGGGGTTTTCCCAAACACACCGACGATAATGGGGAAGGACAAGTGGGCACCATGTTGGATAAAGATGCGTGACTGTTCGCCACCGCACTGCGAATTCCATGAAGACAGAGCCTCAGAATCATTCGGCTCTGGATCTACAATGCCTAATATGGTGCTGGGCCCAGAGAAAGAACCTGGAGCTTCTCGTTGACTGGGAGAAGGAAGAAAGCCAGGAAAGAAGGAGAGGGATAAAACAGAACCAAGAATGATCTCAGGCCCCACAGGGCCAGAGATGGCCGCTACCCAGGGACTTCCAGGGACACTGAGGAAGAGTAAACGGTCTCATCCATGCCAACCGACTATAAATGGAATCCCCTGTGGCCAAAAGCGCAGCAGCTGAATTAAATCAGTTTTACCAAGAGCTCTGTTGTTCCATTTGACCATCCCTTCAGCAGTTACGCAGACGAGGGTGGATTTTATCGGCTACAGGAACAGGTGTCATAATAACCCTTCCCCAGATGTTCACAACTTCCTAAAATTTCAACATTTTGGCTGGTGGTTTCTCCATTTGCTATCAGTTCAAAGGTAGCATTTGGAATTTGAGGGAAAAAAAACCTCTCGGGCGCCTGGGTGGCTCAGGGGGTTAAGCCACTGCCTTTGGCTTGGGTCATGATCCCAGTGTCAGGTTCCTTACCGAGCAGGGAGCCTGCTTCTCCCTCTCCCTCTGCCTGCTGCCCCCCGCCCCCTGCGCTTGTGCTCGCGCTCTCTCTCTCAAATAAATAAACCCCCAAACTCTCACATTATTTCTAATTTGGTAGAAATGAAATCCTCATTTCCCACTTATGATAATATACAAAGAGGATTAAAATAGGAATAAAATACATAACCAAATATCTTCCCAAGGTAAAACAATAAGAATTTGGAGTTCAAATTAGGAAATACTGATGGGTCTCTTCTTCTAATCAATAATAACATTTTTTAAAAATATTTATTTATTTATTTGAGAGAGAGCGTGCACACAAGCAGGGCAGAGGGGCCAAGGCGGAGAGGGAGAGAGAGAGAGAATGTCAAGCAGACACCCTGCTGAGGGCTGGGCCCCACTCAGGGCTCCATCTCACCACCCTGAGATCACGACCTGAGCCAAAATCAAGAGTCGGATGCTTAACAGACTAAGCCACCCAGGCGCCCCCCAAAATACCATTTTTGATACGAACTTTACTTTGCCTTTTTTTCATAGGTTTAATGGCACTTTACCTTGATACAACCCAAACTCCAGTGCTAAATTATGTTTTCCTTCAAGGAGGTATAATTTCACATTCCACCAGCACAGCGATTTCAGGCTTACCAATTAGGTCTGCAGAAGGAATTAACCATTCTTCTAGCTATGATCCTTCCTGCCTAGCAGGAACTGCAGAATCAACTGGAAGGGCCCGTATCGAGGTTGGGGAGGCAATCCAGCAAAGGGAAGGAAACCAGATGCTCCATTTTGAAAGCACCACGAATGCTTGCTGTGTTTCCCATTAATGATTAGTATTCCTGCTTGGAGGGGAGGTTATTTCCAAACTTGGACTTTGCCTTGATTAAATCTGGAGTGTCATTTTGCTTCTCAATCTTTGTCAGGGCTAGCAAGGAGTTGGCTCTTTTTTATGGCTGCCTTCACCGAACAATAAAAGTAACCGTTTGAAAAGTCAAACAACGGGAGCCCTTTTCAGGAGACTAGCAGCCAGACTGCTTCCCCAGGCTGGCCCCTTTCCCAGGAATAAAAATACTGCTAGGTAGTTGCTGTAGCCATTATCCCGGGTGAGAGCCGAAGGGTCACACTCAGGATTCCGGACCGCATGGCTGGGGAGGCGAGTTAAAGTATGTCTAGGACCAGAGCACGATCGGAGGTGACTCTCTGGCTGCCGCAAGCCCTGCATGAAGTTGGTACATTCAAAGTTGCCATAGAAACCCTCTCTGAATGTCCTCACTTCTCCAGGATTGATTTGATGTTTAAATGTTAAGACGCCTTCTTACATTTAATGATATGTGAAATAGAAAGCAGAGAAAGCATGGCAGAAAGGAAGCAAGACTCTGATGTCTGAAAAACTGGAGAATCGAGGCCTTTTCCAATACTAAGTTATCCTTTTAAACCAGCGCCCCGAAGAGGAAGGGGTGGGGTGGGGAGCAGCGGCTGGGAGCTGTTTACGAGTCTTTATGCCTCTGTGTCCAATGCCACACTCTGAAAGGCACTGCCGCAATTCAGCTAACCCAGCTTGTACTTACAGCCAAATGAAATGCAAAGTTGCTTTTCAATAGCAAACCTCCAGGAGGAAATGCCAGTTCGCAAGCGTGAGAAGTTTCAGAGACTGTAATTCCATATATGCCGTCTTCTACCACTCAGTGTCCGTGAGAAAACGTTTGGAGGCTCTTTCAAGCCGGTTACATGATCAATTAATCTATAGTATGTTTTAAATAAATATTTCTATTAAATGTAACAAAAACCAGCATTTGTATTGCTTGCACCTAAATTATCATCATCATTGCAAAGCAGATGCGGAACGCAAAGACGAGGCAAACAATCGGCACTGTAATTTGCTCAGTAACATTGTTTTAGATCTAATTAGTGCTTATGCAGATCCTTTACAAAAATGTGAAAACTGCACCAGGATGTAATTGTTTAATGAATTTAGTGCAAAGCACATCTGCATAAATTCCATTTTAGCTGGAAAAACTAAGTTCAACCGCTATTTGCTCCAGAGCCAAAACATTGTGAATTGTGCCCACTGTGTGTTAGCCCGGCTCTGCTGGCTGGGATATCTCAAATAAATACTACAAAGTTAAAGCCTCCAGCTGCAGACCAACCCATCTGTAGATGTCTGTTATATTTGGCAGTATTGTAGAATGATTGTGCCTTCCTGCTGGAAAAAAAAAAAAAAAAAAGGAGGGGGATAAAATACAAGGTTCTGTCAGCAAAACAAAAGTAAAAGTTTGAAATATGCATCACCCAACAAAAGGGAAGTTTTGAATCTGAGTCTAGTTTATCTAGCAGTAAATCTGAAGCACCTGCTCGCCCTGAGCCCACGACGTAAACCTAATAATATCCTTTCTCTCGGTTCACCCCAACATTTCATTTCTGTCAAAATCACGGAAAATGGCATTGGACGTGAGTTTGAATGAGATGGAACTTAAGCTTTTCCTTCAGGTTTCAGGGCTTTTTCCTAGTCACTGCTTGGGATCAGTGTCTCCATATAAACATTCATCACGTCTCCAAAAAGACAGGAGTTAGTCACGGATGTTTGCATGATTGGCTGGGAAGGTAACAACACTTTCTCAGCGTTTGCTTTTGGTTTTTGTTTTTCTGTGTTGCCTTCTGCTTTTTTTTTTTTTTTTTTTTTTTTTTTTTTTTGTCAGCACAAATAAATGCCAAACCAGAGCTGTTTGTCCTAGCAAATGCCTCCAGTGCACGTAGGGGTGGGGAGGGATGGCAGGGCTTGAGGACCGCAAGATGGAGATGAGTCGGAAGAATTTTATAAAATGATAAACTGCAAATATCATTTTTCCATTGTTTACCTGAATGCTTCCCTGTAGGTTGAAACACCCACAAAAAGCGCGCAGTCCGTGTTCCGATGGAGCAAGTGCGTGCCGTTTCCGTTGGTCCAATACCACAGATCCCGTCTCAGAGGGTCTTGGGTTACGGTTCCCGAGAAAGAGATAGGGAGGCAGAGCTATGCTTACAGGAGATTTATGGGGTTGCAGAGTGGGGGAACGCTAGTGGGGGAAGGTGCAGGGGCACCGAGGGATGGGGGTGCTATGGACCTGCCCATGAGGGAGAGAGGGGAACCAGGACTGGACACCCTAGGTGGCCTCAGCCCATTGCACAGTGCTCCAGACCCGGAGTCTCCTTTCAGAGCTGGACGACAGGCCTTTTCAGCCTCACATAAAGGGGGCATAGAGGTAGGGGCCCCCATGAGCAGGGCCTTGGCCTGGGAGGGTGGCTCCCTTCGGCCCCCGGAGAGGGAGGTTTGGGGGGATGGTGTAGTGTCTGCAGCCAGCGCTGCCGGAGGCTGGAGCAGTGAGCACCTGGGGCCCGATGGGAGATCCTGGCCGTGCACCACACCCACTCCAGCCCCGTCCTGCACCCTCAGGTCGGCTTACTTGGTATGATAAGTTCACACCACCCAGGAACCGTGCCTCCACGCTTCGCCTTGGTCTCTTTTCCTGAAGAAACTTAAAGAGGAAGGGTAGGGGACAAATGACAGCCCCTACGGCCATAGGTGGCCTTGACCGCAACTGCTTCTTGTCTCCACCTGCCTCCTTCACTCATTCTCTGGTCCCCTCACTCCTGGCACATCTGCTGACACAGACATCTCACCAGCTGGGATGAACCTGAGCCTCATCCCTCGGCTCCTGGACACCCCGCACTTCTCAGGCTGTCCGTGCCACACTTGACTATCAACTCAATTTTCCAGGGGAGCCCCAAGAGTTGTCCGCATAGATCGCCTGGAGCCCAGCAAATTCTCCCCTGTCCTGTTGTATGACAGCAGCCCTACCCACCCACCTGATGACGACCACTCCCTCCTGGGTGCCGGCGCCTTCGCCAGCTTTGGTGAGCAGGAGCCCAGAGGTGGCCTGGGTCCTGGGGTTTATGCACCAGCCCTTGGGTGGCCAGTGATCAAGGCTGGTTGACGTGAACTGGTGAGTCATTTTGTATTCGGGTGGGTAGGGGCCTCTTCCGTGGTAGGTGATCTTCGGCAGGCATCTGACAGGTGACACAAAGGCCTTCCCCATGTGCCTCTTCCCCAGAGTCCTTGTCCTTGGGACTCCAGTTTGCTCCTTCCTGGCCCCTGGCCTAGCTTTTGCCTTTGCTCGTGAGTCTCTTTGTGCACCATTCTTTTTCCTCAAAAGTAGGTGATTACGGGCATAGTCCAGAGATCTTTAATGGAGGAGGATTTAACCTTACTTTTGTCTTTCAAGGCCACTCCTAGGAGGGGCTACAATACAGTCATGCTCTATTTTTGGTTTGCATCCGAAGCTAATCTAACTCTTCCTTAAGCTAAGCTTGGCCTTCTTCTTCCTCTGTCAGTTGATCAGTAAGGGACTTCATGAGCATACACCTGATCATAACAGATCAGAGCCGAGGGAGATGAGCTGGTGTGACACTGGTGGGTGGTGACAGTCTGGGCCACTGGTCATGGAGTTTCCTTGTGCCCACATTCCCTGTTCATGCCTCATCCTGGAAGTACTGCTTCTATCTTATGATGAATTGCTCCTAGGCCTGCCTGACCTTATGACTTGCTGTGTCGGACAGAACCCAGATTGTCACAGGCAGTTCTAGCCACATGGTCACTCAATGTCCCATGGTTAGGCACTCCATCTCAACCGGGGCCCATTAGCATGCCAGGAGCTATTTTTTCAATGGTATATAATTCTCTGCTGCAGATGGCATGGCCCTATTCCAGAACCCTAGGGGTCCACGCTGTGAATCTCCTATTGGGCTTGCCATAAACTCCACATGGCTTGTTTTCCCACCACAGACACCTCTAATAACAGAGGGTCTGCTATCTTGTCCTTTAGTAAATGTCCACAGATGAGCTCCCGAACCCCTGTAGGGTTTAGAGTCTAATGCCTAACCTCTGGAGCACATGTGCCATCAATGTCTCTAATTCCTTGCCATGTCCTGCTCGTGTGGACCTATTAACTTGATATATCAGATTAGTGGACCAATGTGATTGTCATTAAATGTCCAGATAGTCTGTGTTCCCTTTGGATTAAGTGATTGCTGAGAAGGTAAGAGTTAATGGTTCGAGGGCAAGACTCTAAGTTTATACTGTTATCCACTCCATGTGAATGTAACAGCTTCTAAAACTCTCTTCTGATTGGAATGGAAAAGAATCCAGAGGAGATCTAGGGCATGTATGCTTGTGTTTCTTTGCTCAAGCAGCAACGATGACAATAAATCCAGAATGACAGGAGGAATTGGTACTATTGTCTGGGCCCCAGACTGATGGATTAATTGGGGGTTATGATAGAAACCACTACTCCCCAGATCCTTTAGGTCTTTATGGGCAGCGCTGAAGTCTACTGTTCTCCCTGGGATAAAATATCATGTTCACTGAGTATTTTTGCTGGAGAGATGGAGCCAGCAGATGCAGAGGCATCCTGCTTGGACTTCTCTATTAGAGTACTTACTGCTCCAGAAACTTACAAACCCAAGAGAACATGAAGTTCTGTCAATGACCAAGTATGCCCATTCCAATTACACACTCAGAGGCTGAGGAAATGACCTTTTGGTGAGTTCATTGACCCAGTGGACCCATGCTGAATATCAAGTCCAGGTCAGGACCTTCATTTATTACCTGGCCCCCATATGCCTTGTTCTAATAGAAGGAGGAGGAGGACATAGATGGGTTGTGTCATCCACAAATATTGAAAGTTTTACTTCTTCCTTACTGATTTGAATGCTTTTTCTTTTTTAAAAATTTATTTATTTATTTGATAGAAAGAGCTCAGATCCTGATGCAGGGCTTGATCCCAGGAACCTGAGTTCATGACCTGAGCCAAAACCAAGAGTTGACACTTAACTGGACTGAGCCACCCAGGTGCCCCCTTTTATTTCTTTTTCTTGTCTGATTGCTGTGGCTAGAACTTCCAGTACTACGTTGAATAAAAGTAATGAGAGCAGATATTATTGTCTAGTTCCTGATGTTAGGGGATAAACTCTCAGTTTTCCCCCATTGATGGTGATGTTAGCTGTGAGGTTTTCATTTATGGCCTTTATTACATTGAAGTATGTTCCCTCTAAACCTACTTTGTTGAGGGTTTTTATTATGAATGGATGTTGAACTTTGTCAAATGCTTTTTCTGCATCTATTGAGATGATCATATAGTTATCCTTTCTCCTATTGATGAGATGTATCACGTTGATTGATTTATGAATATTGAATCATACTTGCAAACACAGAATAAATCCCACTTGATTGTGGTGGAGGATTTTTTTTTTTAATGTATTGTTGGATTTGGTTTCCTAGGATTCTGTTGAGGATTTTTGCATCCATGTCCATCAGAGCTATTGACCTGTAGTTCTATTTTTTGTGGTGTCTTTATCTGGTTTGGGTATCAGGGTAATGTTAGCATCATAGAGTGAATTTGGAAGTTTTCCTACCTTTTTAAAATTTTTTCTAATGGTTTGAGAAGAATAGATACTAACTATTCTTTAAATGTTTGGTAGAATTCACCTAGGAATCCATTTTGTCCTGGACTTTTGTTCTTTGGGAGATTTTGATCACTTATTCAATTTCATTGATGGTCATTGGTCTGTTCAAATTTTCTATTCCTTTCTGCTTCGGTTGTGGTAGTTTATATGTTTCTAAGAATTTAGGTTGTCCAATTTGTTGGCATATAATTTTTCATTATATTTTCTTAAAAACCTTTGTGTTTCTGTAGTTTCAGTTGTTATTTCTGTTTTCTGGTTTTGTTTATTTGAAGAGTCTGGCTAGAGATTTATCAATTTTGTTCAATGTTACAAAGAACCAATTCCTGGCTTCATTGATCTATTGCTCTTTTATGTTTGGATTGGTTTGGTTTCTGTATTATTTATTTCTGCTCTAATCTTTATTGTTTCCTTCATGCTGCTGGATTTGGGTTTTGTTGGCTATTTTTCTAGCTCCTTTAGGTATAAATCTAGGTCATTTACTTGAGATTTTTCTTGCTTCTTGAGGTAGGCCTATATTGCTATAAACTTCCCTCTTAGAACCACTTTTGCTGCAATCCAAAAGTTTTGGGCCATTGGGTTTTCATTTTCATTTTTTCCCATGTAACTTTTTATTTCCTCTTCCTTGATTTTCTGGTTGATCCATTCATTGTTTAGTAACATGTTGCTTAACCTCCATGTATTTGTGTTCTTTCCAGATTTTTTCTTGTGGTTGATTTCATTATCACAGTGCTGTGGTCCAAAAAGATTCATGGAATGACTTGGATCTTCTTGAATTTGTTGAGATTTGTTTTGTGCTCTAACCTCTGAGCTATTCTGGGGAATATTATATGTGCATGTGAAGAAGAATGTGTATCCTGCTGTTTTTAGGATGAATATTCTGAATATATCTGGTAAGTCCAAGCGGTCCCATGTATCATTCAAAGCCATTGTTTCCTTGCTGATTTTCTGTTTAGATGATCTCTCCATTAATCTAAGTGGGATGTTAAAGTTCCCTACTACTATTGTATTATTAACAATCTGTTCCTTTATGTTTATTACTATTGTATGTATTTGGGTGTTCTTATGTGGGTGCATAAATATTTCCAACTGTATCTTCTTGTTGGATTGACCCCTTTATTACTATATTGTGCCCTCTGTCTGTTGTTATAGTCTTTGTTTTAAGGTCTCTTTTGTCTGATACAAGTATTGTTACTCTGACTTTCTTTTGACATCCATTTACATGATAAATGGTTCTCCATTCACTCACTTTCAATCTTCCTTTGTCTTTACGTCTAAAATGGTCTCTTGTAGGCAGCAAATAGATAGATCTTGTTTTTTTTACCCATTCTGTCATCCTCTACCTTCTGATAGGAGCATTTTAGTCCCTTTACATTCAAATTAATTATTGATAGGTATGTATTTATTGTCATTTTAATACTTATTTTGTTATTGTCTCTGAAGGTTTTCTCTAATCCTTTTTTGTCTTTCATTCATGGCTTGCTGGTTTTCCTAAGTGATATCTTTGGATTTCTTTTTCTTTATTCTTTGCATATTTATTAGTGGGTTTTAATTTGTGGTTACCATGATGTTTATGCATAACATCATCTGCATATAGAAGTCTATATTAAGTTGACAGTTGTTTAAGTTTGGACCTATTCTTTACTCCTCTCCATATTTTAGGTATATGGTGTCATATACCTATCCTTGATCAGAAGCAACACCAGGTGGAATACCATTATAAAGGGAGAGGCATTTGATAAGCACACAAATGGTAGTTTTGGCAGAAATACTGTGGGCAGGGAAGGCAAATGTATATCCAGAATAAGTGTCTGTTCCAGTAAGAAGAAAACATAGGCCCTTTCATGATAGAAGCAGTGAGTGTAATCAACCTGCCACCACATAGCTGATTAATTACCCCAGGGATTGATGTCATATTGAAGGCACAGTATTGGCTTCTGCTGCTAACAGATGGGCACTCAGCAGTGGTCATAGCCAGGTCAGCCTTGGTGAGTGGTAGTCTATTGTGCTGAGCCCAAGCATGGCCTCCATCCCTGTCATCATGGTGGCCACTTTTCCATGATCTTATTGGGCAATAATGGGTGTGGCTAGGGAAAGAGGTTGACCAGTATCCACAGAATGGGTAAAATCATCTACTTGATTATTAAAAATCCTTCTCTGCTGAGGTCACCCTTTGGTGAGCATTCACATGGCACATAAATATCTTCACGTTTTTCCCCATGACTTCCAATCACACACAAAGCATTGCTTCTGATCAAGGAACTTATTGTGGGAAAGTCACTTCCTCTGTGGTTAGGGAGACCTCTTTCACTGGCAAGGAAACTCGTCAGGATTTAGGGGCTCAGTGTCCCCAGCTTCACCAGAGTCCCCCCACACATCTCCAGGCCAACTTGTAGGATCTCATTCTTTCCCAACCAACGCTCTCATTTTAACAGCAGAAATGCTGCAAGGCTGAGAGCTCATCTTGCATTGTAAATTCAGTGGCTATGGGATGAGGTCTGGCATTTGATTTCCAGCAACTTGAGCCTTGCTGCTATAGGAGATAAAGCTCCCCTTCAGGACCAGACAAGCTCTAGGGTCATCTCTGTGGTTCTCCTGCTTGAGTTCATCCTTTTCTTTCACTATTCTGTCCAGCAATATTAAAAGCAACCCATTGAAGTCATTCTTTGTTTTCCAGAAATGTTCCATAAGATCATATACAGAGCTTTTTAGCCCACTGTTTCTTATAAGTGGCCAATTAGAAGTAGCCAATATAAACACTTTGCATATTTTTATAAAGAGTTTTGTGCTCTTTTTACTACTGGAGATAGAGTCATTAACATCTTTAATCAGACTCGAGAGCCAACTTCAGAAACAACAGAGCTAATTCAGAAAGCTCATCCTTAAGATTCTGTTTCCCTAAAACCACTCTCAGTACCAAAATCTGTATTACTCAGAGTTCTCCAGAGAAATAAAACCAATAGAATATATGTACACAGTTGTATATATGAGATTTATTGTAGAAATTGGTTCACACAATTGTGGAAGCTCACAAGTCCCACCATGTGCCGACCGGAGAATCAGGAAAGCTGGCAGTGTAATTCAGTATGAGTCTCAGGGTCTGACAAGCAGAGAAGCCAATGGTATGAGTCTGAATCCAAAAGCCAAGACCCAGGAACACAAAGTCGGGGGGTGGGGAGCTGGATGTCTCAGTTCAAGCAAAGAGAGCAAATTTGCTGTTCCTCTGCCTTTTTGTTCTATTCTGGCTCTCAGCTATCACAAGACTCATGGCTACACCATTGCCTCTTGGGGATTTTGGTAAGACAGAGGGTTGTAGAATGTTCAGAAATGATCATTAGACAGCTGTTTGTTATTGGTTTTATCCTTTGTTATGGTCTACACTGACAGATAAAGAGGAGAAGTAAGAGGGAACCAACAATTGTACCCCATTGGTTTCCTGGATTCATTTCCTACATTCTGCTTACACTCTTTGCCAGAAAATAGGTGATTTTCGGTGTCTTCCTCTGTATGTGCCTCTTGAACAAAATACACTTTTAGATCGCGATCTTCAAACCCACTCCTACTCTCCCTCTGATTTCTTGCCTTTTCTTGGTTTTAGGACAGATGGAAACTGATTTCTGTCAACATTTGTCTTCACTTGGATATGTAAAAACTTTATCTATCTTATTTTTAAGGATTTCCTCCCACCTCACATCTGAAGAAAGATGGTGGGACCCCATTTGCTGGTAGTAATTATTCACAAATGATTATTGCATAACCTATTAGAAACCCTGTTACTACAAGCAGAAGATATAACATCTTAACTTAATTTTTACACCATTTGGAGAAGCTGAAATTAACAGGATGCAGTAGCATAATAGGATTGAGGCACTGGAGAGATGTTTAGGGATTCCAGTGAAGCATCTGTTACACGCACACGTCATCTACATTTTTCTGACAAAAAGCAGGAGGGATCTATTTTTGCCTTATCAGAGCTTATTGGGAAATACTGTAAGTAAAGCCTTCCATACTAGCCCAACACAGAGACAGAGCCAAGCAGCTCTGCCTGGTCAGTTTGCGAGACGACTAGTTACAATGAAAGATCAGGCCAGCCAGCAGCACTGGAAAGAGAGGAGAAAAGTAAATGCCTGCCACTTAATATAGAATCCTTAAGGATTAACCCTCAAAATGACGCACATAATTTGGAGAAATGGATGCATGAAGAGGGTGGAGTTTAATAGGGACCAGAGTGGTGTGTCAAGCCGGGGAAGCAGATTTCACATAATCCAAATAGGAAAGTCATTTTTGCTCATGAAGAAGCACGACTGATTCATACTAACCCCGACCAATTCCTTGACGTAGTGTCTGTCAAGTGTCCCCATGGCAGATGGACTTTTCCCCCCTTTCCACATTGTCCCCTTTGGAGGGACATCATAAAGCAGCTTACACTTAAAGAGTGGAGAATTATATTCTCCTCTCTTGAGGATGGGACAGGTACACTGATTCAGAATTCCTTCATATAGCAGATTTGTCTTTATAGCCTCATGTATTAATCTATTTATTTATTCAATCATTCATTTTGACTATTTATTTATTCAATCATTTGTCCATGGACTCATGGATATTTATCTTATACTTCATGTTATGACCCAGCACTACTTCATTTATTTTATTGCTTAGATCATTCCAACTGTGGCCATTGGTGGGGAGAGAATATGTTATTTAAAGCTATAATCAATTGGGTTTTCTATTTTGTTTTCTTTGGTTTATCACCAAAAAAATTCTACTTGAGATGTCTTCCTCAAAGACCTTGCTAGAGTATAAATTAGCAATGAATTAACTGTATAGTGCTTGTAAAAGTTCTAGCAAGGTACATACAAACAGGTGCATTGCCTGAAAACCGCACATTTACCCTTCTTTTTGTATTGCTTGGCCTGTTCAAATTAGAAAAATAAGCAAATCATCTTACTCAGGAAATGAAGGCTGATCCTTGCCCTTTTACTAACCAGTGTAGGTGCAACGATCAGATTAACCAGGCCAAAAATTAGGACACTATTGTCAACTACTCCATTAAGTATTCACACATATATGTAGATCCTATTGGTAATAACTTTTTTGGCTAAAAAGAGCAAAATCACAGGAAAAGAGAGACAATTTGCTGAAAACACATGTCGACTAATATTCTATTTCAATTCTTGCTTTGAGAATTTCTTTGGAGAGCCACAGGGTTTGTTTGTAAAGATAAAAATGAAATAACCATGAAAATGCTTTTTAAAATTTCAGTACTATATACATTGAAGGTATAATTATAACAATAAAGTAAACTCCCAATTATCCCAATTTGTGGGCTAAGTGGGGTGTCGGTATCACTGAGCCCAGACCACTTCCTCAGACCTGGGAAGCACTGCAAATCTCAGAGGCACCGCAGTGTTGAAACAGGCAAAACAAACTAAATGAACTTCTTCCCAAGAGAAGGGGAAAATGAGTCACAAAATGGCAACAGAATGGGTGGCCGGGAAGTGTATGAGGGTGTGGAATGGGGAGGAGCCCAGGTCCTGCCTTACCTGGTATGGGATGACAGGGGAGGCACAGGCTACTAGCAGTGGAAGGGATGATGACAAGGGATAGGAAGGAAGTGCACGGATGCAGAATAAAATGCAGCTGCTCTGTTCTCTTCTGACATAAAGGGCGCAGCCACCTCTTCCCGAACCAGTCATGTTCTCAAATCACTGTCTAGACTGGTGGCAAGTGTGGGGCCAGGAAGAGCGCTGGGTGCAGTGCCTGAAATGGCCGTTAGGGAGAAGGTATTTGCCGAGTTATTGCACCGCCAAGTGCGGTGGGAGTGGGGGAGGGGCAAGATCAGTCTGGCATAAGCCGATGACCATGGAAGCAGATGTGGTTAAAGCATGAAAAACAAAGAATTTCTATCGGTCTTTGGGACATTTAGAGCTTTTGGGGATGCACGCTTTTAAAAATTTTAAAATAATGGACTATTCCTGAAATCGGAACATTTCCCATGAAACCTACACTCCTGGTTTCTCCTGAGAGTATGAGATCTGGCAAATCTCGTGCTTCATTCTCTCCTGGGAACTCAGCTGGGGCTGAATGGTGACAGCCTTGTTCTTAACCAGACAGTCTGGTTTCCCAGAGTGCCCCCCTCATCCATGTTTTATTGTTCCCAACCTGTTCTCTCATTTAAAATACCCGAGTGACCTCAATCAGCATTTTGAGCCTATGCGCCTTTAAGTTGCAGGAAGGGAAGAAGCCAGGAGGAGAGGTAGGAGAAAGGCGAGGAGAGTGGCGGAGGGAACCAGGATCAGCTGAAAGGCTAAAGAAAGGGAAGCAGAGTGTTTTTAAAGATAAAATCCATAGGACGAATAATATGCATTCAATATTGGCAAATACTCAAAGATTTTTGAGAAACCGTTAAGGAGAAACCAGCAGCTATCCTTCTGTGGGGCTTAAACGTGGCTAACATAGTGATCAAACCAGCTGTGCTTTATCCTGAAGGGTTTTGTGTGGCACACACGTACAAAATTGAGTTAGGGCTTAGCACTCCGAGAACCGCTGCAACAATGTCCCCTCGTTTGGGATACTGTGATGACAAATATTTTCAAGTCACCCTGTGACCGGTTTGCTGTGCTCAGTTCAGCAGTGGATTCAAATCAATCAGGTGTGTTTCAATTGTTGGGGGGGGGGGGGGGAAGAATCTACTTGGTGTGAATCTCTCCACCTTAAAAAAAAAAAAAAAAAAGAGAGAGCCAAAACATTCCATTCAAGTCCCACGTATGTATTAGAATTGTAAAAGAAAGAATGTAAAAGGGAGAAACAAGCTTACGTGGAGGTATCTGAGTAAAATAGCCCAATTTGATTTCAAATATTCCACATATGCCCCCACAGCTCTTAATATTAGGAATAAAATTACTGCAGATGAACTGGAGCCACATGTGGCCAGAGAGGATGACAGTGAAAATCAGCAAGAAACTGCTTATTCAGCCACTTCAAACAAAAATGAATTGTTTTGATGAATGAGAATTCTTTAATGAATTACCATATGACATGCCAGTAATTTTTTCAATGTCAAGCGGAGAAAGTTTTCACTTGTCTTTTGTTTGGCTACAGCCATTTAAAAAATAATGGAAGGTCATGGCCACGGAGACAACACTTCCCATTATGGCCCTGCAAAGGCAGGCTGTGCGGACACGGAGCCCAGAGAGAAGGGGGCGGGGTCGGTGAGGTTCCGCGGGAGTCCCTAAGCCTCTGGCTTTTTCTGTGTTCTCTACGCGGAGGCGTGCAGCAGGACTGAATGGGGCCCAGTGGACAGCACTTGGATACCAGCGGAGCTGTGTCCAGATTTCACCCATTCCACACGGATGGCACAAGCGTTGGGTGGCTACATTCAAAACGGCAGGTACCCAGATTGGGGGACAGTGTATGAAAAACTTGAAGGATGTCAAGTGAATGGTGGGTGGCTGCTGGAGCCACAGCTGGAAAGGAGAGCAGGAGGGCACCCAAGGGCCACGGCAAGGAGGCAAATGGAAGAGGTCAAAACCACAGGTCTGGAGCCAGGAGGGCTCAGCCGTTTCCTGAGGGTAAGGATGAGCTCCGGCCAACACAGCACTGAGAGGACCCATCGCGACATCATCTCAGGCTTGACCTTTGAAAGGTTGCCCCCTCGGCCCCCCCCTTCGGGGCTCACGTGAATATTGATTTCCTTTCCTGCCCTGTATTGACCCCTTCCTCATGTTCAGTCCCCAGGGGTTTTGTGATATTGGAGTAGTTTCCAATATCCTGCCGAGGTGGGAATCTAGGTTTGTAGATTTGAGCACAGCAGAGCATCTGGGAGCGGGTCTCAGCGGGGCCACACGTAACACCAAGAGATTGACAGACACTCCAGCAGAAAGGGACACACATTAGATTATAAACTTTTAGACGTATTCCCTGACCCCATCCCCGTCCAAAACATAAAAATATAAACAGATGCATGCGTGCATGTGCACACTCATACTCACACACACACACACGTGCCCACACACACATACATCCTACAAAAGAGAAAATACTTTCTTAATTAAACCCTAAGAGAAATTCATCATGTATGTCCTTATGGACACCATGGATAGAGTTTTGAATAAGAACAAGCACTAAAAAAATTTTTTCAGGGGCACCTGGGTGGCTCAGTGGATTAAGCCTCTGCCTTTGGTCATGATCTCAGGGTCCTGGGATGGAGCCCCGCCTCAGACTCTCTGCTCAGCAGGGAGCCTACTTCCCCTTCTCTCTCTGCTGCCTCTCTGCCTACTTGGGATCTCTCTCTCTGTCAAATAAATAAAACCTTTAAAAAAAGTGTTGTTGTTTTTTTTTTTTTCAGATCGACTTCTTTATAAAGTCTGAACATAGAGCGTTAAGTTGTGATTTACTGGAGGCATTCCTTAAGGGGTCTGGGATACTAGGAAGCAAGAGCTTTTCTTTCTGATTATCTAATTTTACACAGAAAGAGCACTTGGAGAAATAAATGAAATAAATACCATCTCTCAGAGTGGAGCCCATGGGTTACCTGGAAGACGTTTCCAGAAAAGGTAGCTTCCTGAGCTTTCTTTCAAAACTACTGAAACAAAATCCATGGAAATAGGGCCTACACATGCATTTCAACAAACTCCCCAGAGATTGGGATGTGCAGTAAAGTTTGTGCATGACAATGTGCCCAAGAACATAAACAAGTTGATCAGCCTGCCTCTCATATATCCAATGTCTATAGTTAACCCTGGTCGTCCGTGACTATCATTAATTCTTTTTCTTTAATTCAGGTGTAATCAACATACAGTGTCATATTAGTTTCAGGTATGCAATACAGTGACTGAATAAGTCTATACGTTGTCAGTGCACATCATGCTTAAGTGTGCTCTTAATCCCTTTGCCTACCTCACCCATCCCCCAACCACCTCCCCTCTGTCAACCACCAGTTTGTTCTCTGCATTTAAGGGTCTGGTTTTTTGTTTGTCTCCCTTTTTTATTTGTTTGTTTGTTTTGTCTCTTAAATTCCACATATGAGTGGAAACGAATGTCTAACCACAGCCTTTGTACAAAGATTTGGTGTTTTTGGTTACAGTGGGAACCATATACCTTAAAATCAGATGTAAGAAACAGTTATTGTTCTGTTGTGGAATGTTTCAGAATAAGATGTGTGGGGCGCCTGGGTGGCTCCACCCAGTAAGCATCTGACTCTTGATTTTGGCTCAAGTCATGTTCTCAGGGTTCTGGGATCAAGCCCCATGTTGGGCTCCACACTCAGTGAGGAGTTTGCTTGAGAGTCGCCCTTGCCCTCTCCCTCTCCCCCTCCCCACACTCATGCTCTCTCTCTCTCTCTCTCTCTCTAATAAATAAATATACAAATAAAAGAATAAAATGTGTATTTTCACCCAGACGGAAGTCCAATCTCCCACATAAGCTGGAAGCCTGGGGAAGAGTCAGCGTCCCTGAGACTCTAGCTTGACTCAGCATCCCTGAGTCAAGAGTGTTGACTCCTCTATAAGTGCTCATGTCCGATCTCAGTTAGTGTGGGCCGTGCGACTTGTAGGGGAGATGTTGGATAGTTCTACCCCAGCAGCTGTCAACTGCGGGTGATTTTGCCTTCCAGGGGAGGGCATTTGACAGTGTCTGCAGGGAGGGGAATGGACTGATTCAGTGGTTGGACAATGCTCCCTCCAGCACTGGAAAGCTGGGGTGGCATGGTGGACACGAAGGTAGACTTGGAGACCAGAAGACTCTCAGAGTGGTGTTAGGAGGTCTTCTTACATTCATTTTCCCCACTGAACGATGAACTCTTTTAACAGTTTACTTCACCTCCAGATCCCCACAGTGAATCATTTGTTCATTCAAAAAATTCTTATTGCAAGCCCATTTTGTATTAGATGCCCAACACTCAAATATAAATATCGTGTGCTTCATAGCCCACAATTTATACATTTTTTTAAAAAAATGTGTTGCCTTTAAATTTGAGATTTTAAGTTGCTGTAGGCAAACCGACTTTATTATGTAGTGACATAGATGCGTCTGATGTGGAAAGTGGATGTTAATGTGCACTGATCCAATGAGCTCCAATAAGGAAACAAAACTGGGAGTCCCCATTTTAAGCATCAAAAGAAGTGTCTTCAGTCAATGTGTGAGCAGCTGTGAGGAGAGAGTTCAGGACCACCAGGCAGTGTCATTTATTGAACCATATCCCCCCTCTGGCTTCCACCCCTACCTTAGAAAGGAAAGCCCCAGGCAGCTTAAAATATGACATCCCATGTGGCACATACAGTCCCGGTCACAGCCTTCAAGGGACCTCCTTACTGGCCAAGGCCATGGCCCATTAACAAAGGAGGGTGGAATTCAAGGGAAGGATAGGAGACAGAGCGTAATGATACAAAATACTAGCTTGGGGAAGAGAGGTATAGCGACTTCAAGCCATTCAGAAAGACATCTGATTAACTCTCGGTACCCATTCTCTCCTTTGCCTCCTAACAACCAAGCTCCCAACATTTTAGCTGGCAAATCACTGCCCAGTTAAAGATTTTCTTTCCCCACCTACCCAGCCACAGGTAAGACCACGTAACAGATTCTGGCCAATGGGCTGTGAATGAAATTGTCATCTGCCCCCTTTTGGGTTACGTTGTTAAAAGGGAGCCATTTGCCCCAGGCTGTGGACTAAATTTTTGTGTCCCCCTGAAATTCCAGTGTGAAAGGCCTAACCCCATGGGATGGTTTTAGAGATGGGGGCTTTAGTTTCCAAATAAAGGTCTATTAGATTGGCTCTGTCAAAATCAGCTTCCAAAGAACTTGTAAGGGCTCTAACTTCTGTCATTTTATCCAGATAATTCTGTGGCACAGCTTCTGGGGCAGAATACTGCCAGGTGTTTGTCCCCTTCTGGTCCCAGCCCCTCAGGACTCCCACGTCACACCTGCCTCTGCCCTTCTCTCTACACTGGCAATCTGCTCCAGGTCTCTTCTCCGTCCTGCCATCTTTGGCCCCTACCTGTTTCTCAGTAAGCACACAGCCTCCACAGATGTGGGGGTTACAGCGCCTTCAAAGAGGAGTCTCTTGTCCCCTCCCAGGTCCCTCCAGGGAAGCCTGCTCCCCTCCACGGCACCAGCCTTGCTGCCAGAACAGGGACTGGATAATGTGCTGACAAGAGCCCCGCCCAGGCTGCCTCCTGCCTAGGTGAGGTAAAGGACTCCATG
Source organism: Mustela lutreola (assembly GCF_030435805.1). Classification (NCBI taxonomy): domain Eukaryota; kingdom Metazoa; phylum Chordata; class Mammalia; order Carnivora; family Mustelidae; genus Mustela; species Mustela lutreola. Next base: position 9,316,031 of record NC_081303.1, on the reverse strand, counting down.
GGTAGATTAAATATCAGAATGGATATGGCTGAAGAAAGATTTAATGATCTGGAAGATTACTGAGGAAAGGAAAGAATGAGAGCAAAGGGGCACAGAAAGCAGAAGTAAAAGCATTACTCTCTGCATAGTAGGGTTGCCAAGGAGCAAAAAAATAAAGAGAAAAAAATTTGAAGACATAATTTCCCAGAATTAGAGAAAGAATATTTACATTGAAAGGTCTTGTCCGGTGCTAAACAAGGTCAAAGAGGGTAGGGGGAAAACCATAATTGTGTGTTTTTTCCTCATAGTGAAATTGAAGAACATTAAAGCTAAGAAAACATTCTAAAAGCTTACAGAGGGAAAGAGCAGATCACCTTAAAAGGAACAGGAACTGGACTGAAATCAGGATTCTTGATAGTAGTAGAGAAAAATCTTCCCAGTATTCAAGATAAGGAATTTTGAACCTAAATATTTTTTTAAAAAAAAAAAGATTTTATTTATTTACTTGACAGACAGAGATCACAGGTAAGCAGAAAGGCAGGCAAAGAAAGGAAGAAGCAGTCTCCCCGCTGAGCAGAGAGCCCAACTCGGGACTCGATCCCAGAACCCTGGGATCACCACCCGAGCCGAAGGCAGAGGCTTAACCCACCGAGCCAGCCAGGTGTCCCAAACCTAAATATTTCTATTCAGCCAATCTTTTATTTAAATGTGAGGATAGTGGGGCGCCTGGGGGGCTCAGTCAGTTGAGCACTGGACTCTTGATTTCAGCTCAGGTGGTGATCTCAGAGTTGTGTGATTGAGCCCCCTGTCAGGCTCTGTGCTGGGCATGGAGCCTCTTTGGGATTCTCTCTCTCCTTCTTCTGCCCTTTCCCCGCTTACTAGCTCAAAGGCTTGCTCTCTCCCTCTTTCTCACACACACAAAATAAAAAAATACAAATAAAAAACGTGAAGACAAAATGGGGATATTATAAAGCTATCCTGAGTCTAAGGAAAATTTGTGCCACAGTTTATGTCTCTTTGCAAGACTTCGTTGGGATACTCTTTAAGAAGGGAATTTAATCCATAAAGGAGCCAAAGGATATTAGGAAATAAAAAGACATAAAATTCTGATACATGATATAACATGAATGAACCTTGAAAACATTATACTAACTGAAAGAAGCTAGTCTAAAAGGCTACAAATATGATTCTCTTTATACAAAATGTCCGGAATAGAAAATCCAGGGACAGCAAGAAGATTAGTGATGGCCAAGGGCTAAGCAGGGAAGGTGAGTAGTGACTGCCAATAGGTGCACAATTTCTTTTGACGGGGTGATAAAATGTTCTGGAATTAGACAGTGGTGATGAGTGTACGACTTTGTGATTATACTAAAACCCACCAAATTGTACTCTTTAAAAACGGATTTTAAATAAACACAAAAAAGATACTACAAAAGTCAGCTTAAAAAAAGAAAAAAAAAAAGGGAAGGGACACCTGGGTGGCTCAGTTGGTTAAGTGGCTACCTTTGGCTCCAGGTCATGATTCCAGGGTCCTGGGATCGAGTCCCACATTGGGCTCCCTGCTCAGCAGAGAGCCTGCTTCTCCCTCTCCCTCTGCCTGCTGCTCTGCTTACTTGTGCTCTCTCTATGTCTGTCACATAAATAAATAAAATCTTAAAAAAAAAAAAAAAGCAATAATCTACCTCTCTCTCCTGCCAAAAAATATCTGTAATGTTTCAGACTTTGAACTCCAGACCATAGTCACATGCCAGGAGGAGAGGGTGGAGGAAGATACCAGAAAGCACACTAAGAGCTTTTTCTCAGTCAAGAGGAAGACAAATATATGCAAAAGTTTTAAGCTTTGAAGTGAAATATAAACATAAGTAAAAAAATCTAAATAAAGCTGGAAGTAACCTGAGTTCAAGCATTTATATTTATATATATAATTATATATTTATATATTATATTATTAATTATGTTATTATATATTAAATTATATTTAATATTATATATTTTATTTTTATATGAATTATATTAAATTTATTTAATAGCAAATATGTTTACTATACTATTAAAATGTTAATACATAGTACATATAAGATATATTCATTATATATATCAATACATGTTATTTTTTGACAAATTGCTTTCCTCTCATTTCCTTTTTATATTTAACAAGTATATATTATATAAATAAAAATCTATTTCATATTTATCAGAAACTAAAATATTTTCTATTTATTTTCTGTGCATATATTTACATAAAATATATTTATAAACGCACTACATTTCTATGTAAGGTGCATTATAATGTATATTTTTAAAATTACACTTGCAGATACATTATATTCACTCTGACTTTCACGTCAAGGTATAAATGGGACGTTAGAAACATTTTTAAAGAGCTTTGTGTTTGGTGGGGTTGAGGAGCCTCTGCTCAAAACCATCCTGGCGTATCACCCCTGTACACCGTCTTTTTCTCAGTTACTTCTCTGTTGATTGCTTATTCATTTGTTTCCCACCCCTGGAGCGCAGGCTTCATGAGAGCTAGGTCACAGCCTGCCTGTGACCAGCCCTGCCCACCTGCCCAGGCACATGGGACACTCATGACTCACATCTGTCTGTCCAGTCACTGGCCACACGGAGCCAGCCAGTTCTTCTACCGTAGAGTCAGGCCAGTTCAGCTCTGACCCCACACAAAATAAGTATGGGGGGGATTCAAAGAGCCCCGGCACGGTGGCCAGAGACTTTCCATCACCTGTCACAAGGAAGGGGCGGCCCACCTCTACACACGTACCAATGTGGAGGAAACTGTGAGAGCCGTGAGCTTGCCCAGCTTTGCACTCTGGATGTGATCCCCAGGTAGCCTCTGCCAGGAGGGGTCATCCCTCTGCAGGGCAAATACACGAGATTCCCCAACTCTCACCTCATTGCAGCCGCAAAAATCCTATCGAAACCCTTCTGAGAACGGTAGAGGCTTAGAGACAAACAGATCAGCAGAGAGAAGACAGAGACTCGGAGGGCTGCCTACAGTCCTTTCTCAGCAACCCAAGTCGTAAAGATGACGATCACCCCAGTTAGACCAGCTGATAACTCCTTCCTAGGGCTTGCTCTAGGATGAATAAAACACATATTTCAGGTACCTCAAGGTTACACTGCCGGCCGTCAGTAAACACCTGATACACAGATGAAGAATGAATGCCTACTACAGGGCCTGACAATTAAATATGGGTGCCGTTCAATTACAGGCAGCTGTCAGGGACACGGAGAAACAGGCGATCCAGATCTAAAGGATGAGGGTCATGAACAGCAAGGAACTTCTGAGGGGTCTCTACACTATCTATGAAAATAAATTTGTATAAAATAAACTCATTTGAGGAAATGTCTTCACATGATAAAGTAGTCCCTTGCTTGATAAAACGTTCACCATACACTGGCTTTAAAAACCGAATCTTTTTCAAAATAGCATCTCATGTATCACAAATTTACTTACACACCACTTCCCTGGGCAAATTTTTTGCTTTGATTGAATCACATCTGTATTAATATTTTAATAATAGAGAATATGGTGAGTAAATGCTTACTACTTCGCTAGGGGAAATGAAAAGAAATTAGCTTAATTACAGCAGAAAGGGATTAGGGTAGGAATGAGGAAAAACACATTGATATTGAAAACAAAGAAATTCTCTATTAAATTTGTTCTGTGAACACCTTCACATAAATTATTAAAGACACCGAGTAACCCTCTGACTTTAGTGGGCTTTCTGGAATCAAGAGAACCAATTAGGGGAGATCCCTTGATATGCACAATTTCTCTATTTTGCAAATGCACTTCCGATCTCATTATCGCAAACTCTTAGATCAGAAAGGAATCTGAATGGCCATTTAATTGAATCTTAGCATTTCACAAGTGGAATCTGAGACCCCAGGAGGTTGAACTGATTTGCCAAAGGTTGCACAACAGTTAACTGTTCACTCGGGACTGGACACAATTCTCTCAAATACCATTTCAATGCTGTTTCTACTGCATATTATTTCCACCTTTTTATTCTCTGGCACTCCTGTTCTTTAAAGTCTTAATTTATTCAGCTTAATATTAAATCCAAATCGAACCCCAAACCCCGTCCCTTTGCAAGCTTTCTTTCTCAGTGTCCATGGCCCACAGTCACTCTGTACCCTTTTCATTTTACTTTGTTGAAAACATAGTCTTACTTGGATGAGCTGTATCTCCTCCAATATTACATCCAGCAGAAAATATATTCCACATGTTTAATAACAATACTCCTGAAATTTGATTATAGCAATGAGGTGTTGTAGGTGTAACTTACGATTTTTACCATCAAAACCATAATTTTTAGAAATGGGAAGAGTAATGTGGGAAAATATTCTCACCGCTGGTGAAGAATCACGTTTTCACAGGGTTTGCAAACAGGGAAATATTTGTGGTTTTGTCTCATATGTTTTGCTTTTTTTTGGCAAAAGCAAAAGGCAGTTTTCTTTGCAATAAAAACGGCCTTTCGTTTTCGCCAATGCTTCACATCCATTTTTGCCAAGCAAAAAGCTGTTTTCCCAGGAGAAAACAGCTCAAGCTGAAATAAAAGTGAAGCACAATTTGTAAAATTTCCCTCTTTGAAAACAAGAATCACACCCTCAATGCAAATGCTACCTTAGGGGCCTTGCACAGAGAAAGATAATGGGCAAGCCATGGTGAAAACATACATATAAACAAGCTTTCTAGTAGACACAAAAATAAGCCCCAAGTCAGAGCCATGGCAAAAACATATATATAAACAAGCTTTCTAGTAGACACAAAAAATAAGTCCAAAGTCAGGCAGGTGGAAGTTTTAAAATCCTGCTCAAAATTCATGCTGTGAGAGTCCACTCTTCACCTCTGTGATCCCAATGTGCCTTGGGAAGAAGTCTTAAAATGGATCTTATTGGATCCAGCTGTGATTTTTCTGGATGGCTTCTGTATCAACAACAGCATCTTAACATCTTTTTCATATACCGTGATCCATTCTGATACTTAACAAAACCATGAAAACTAGGAAACATGGGCATCATCTCTAGCTTATATAAGTTCCTCTGACACTTAATGAAGAGGAAGGGTTCCGAGAGGACACGATGCTCACTAGTGACCCTTTCCAAGGTTATCAAGGTGCCAGGACCTGGGTTTGACCCAGATGCATGATGCCTTCTTTGTGCTTTACCTTGAGACTCTTTATAATAAATTATAAATTCCAACCAGAAATTCCTTATGTGTCATGGAACTGGCTTTTTTCTGTTTAATTCATTTTGCTCTGTGTTTTCCCATGTATGATGATACCTGTGTATCCTTTGACGTGTCATGGTATCTTGAGCTGGACATCCTTGCTGTTAGAAAGACAACCCCTATAGAATATCTTGGTTATGAAAAAAATCAGAAGTTTCCAATAGCCATGCCAATTACAAACAGATAATATAGTAACTGTCACCTAGAAGTGGGCCACTTACGACATGGAAAAATAGAAAGATTAGAATCATTTTTGATTAATAGCAATGTTTAATGAGCTATTCTTTGAGACTTAGCCTCTGGAGAAATTTTTTTTATTAAATGTATTCAAACAAAAGCTGTAACCAGATTGCAAAATGACCCTCAAGTTCTTAATTTGTTTAAATGAAGATGTTTGATTCTAAAACTCTACATTTATCAGAATTATTATTGTACAGTTCATTATTTCACATTTAAGCAGCCACAAAAAGTGAGTAAATACTTTGCATAGATTCCAACCTAGATGTGGACATCTCTTGGGTATACCATAGACACATCTTCACTCCCCCCGTCATCTGTCCCAGTGCTGGCATTCTTCCTTTAACGAGAGCTCAATTCACACCTCCTCTGAGAGCAAAGACTTCTCTATTCCACCTTTCTTAATTTCTCCATCCAGTTGATTTCATGCTATAAAATTTACCACTGTGTCACAGAAGTGTCACCTTAAAAATGGTCAATTTTATGGTAAATATCAAATGTGTATTTACTACAACAAAAAATTAGGGGGCCAACTGGGTGGTACAGTTGATTAAGTGTCCGACTCCTGATTTCAGCTCAGGTCATGATCTCAAGGTCATGGATCAAGCCCTACGTCGGGCTCCATGTTCAGCATGGTGTCTGCTTAAGATTCTCTCTCCCTCTGCCCCTCCCCCACAACATGCATTCACACTATCTAATAAATAAATCTTTAAAATTTTTAGGAAATAAAATAAGAGTCCATGCTAGCCAAGGCCACATATAAGTCTAAAGAACTTAAAATAAAACATTTATGTAATTGTTCCCTTAAAAAATGTTACTGTTTAACTGCATATTGCTGGGGGTGTTTCAGATGTGTACATTATTTATTATATCTTCCTAACTAGATTGATTGTAAGCTTCCTGAAAGCTTGAACAATATCTAAACCTTTGTAAGCCCTTCCCAGGACTTACAACAGTGCTGTGACACAGCAGATAATGAATCAATAATTACTGACAATAAAGAAGGATTTAGTTGGACACACCTCAGTTGATGCTTTTCTTAAAATTTTAAATAAATATCAGCAAGACAGTCACTAGGAAAGTTATACCTCATCGCCTCTGATCTCAAAACTCTTAATCAATATTATCCAGTCCCTTTATTCTTCACCCATAGTTAGCCTTTATATATGTAAAGAGGCGATTTCACGGGGGCAGAAATGGAGCCTAACCTCTGGTAGTAAACAGCAGCTTGCATTAACTCTAAGGTTGGTACCTTGGACAGCGCCTCTGCGTCGATGGATTGAGTGGCATATTTGATTAAGGAAGCCTTCAGAAAGCAGACAACTAAGAAAAGAGGAATGGGCAGGGACAGAGAAGCAGCAGGACAGACAGCAGAACAGTGATATTCAATTAGTGCATTAGTGCACTTCAGAAACCCCTAGAGCACCACTTGGAAGCCTTGGGCTTCCTGTCTCCTTGTATATCATGGGAGGCTGGGGGCTCCGCAGAGTCTACATCAGTCAGATGACGGCAGGACATCTGGAGCATGTCTGCGGATGTGGAGTCACCCTGCATTGGCAAGGGGAGAGGAGGCAGGGCCAGCTCCAGCCATGTGGCTCTAGCATGGATATGCTTCTGCCCTCCAGCACACACTGTGGAAGGGCCATCGATTCAGCAAGGGCAGGACGGTGTCTGTCACCCTTCCCTCTCCAAAGTCGATGTTAAGAAGCTGGCATTTATCAGAACGAACAAACACCTGCTGCCAGTGGAGTATGCCCAGAATAAGGACACATAGAAGAGCACCCAGAGAGCTGGTAATGAGAAGCAGGGGCTCTTGAGACAGAGTGCCACCAAATGCAGGCTTTCACTCACACTGTGCGTGACATTCTGTTACAACCAGCGACAGCCCCCGCAAGAAGGAAGTCTGTGATCTTACTTTGGGGAGATTGGGGAAATCATATGCAGGTTTCTTCTTGAGATATATCCCAGAGTCTCAGCCTTTTGTTCCTTATTTCTCATCTACAGCAATTCATTTATATTCCACTGGGCTTCTGCACATAAAATTCATCTCTGTGTGGGTGGAAGTAGCCCCAACTTACTTACTTCCGTGCTGTTCACAGAGTTATTTTCATTATTGGTACATGATGTGCTATCTCTGTAACTCACTGTACTTGGAGAAACAGTGGTGGACTCTGGAGGGTAAAATCGAGTTTAATTGCCTTAACTCTCTTGTTGCCATTGGGGTAAACCCTGCTCTCCATCACCCTTTATCACATGCCTATATCGCCAAACCTGCATCTACACCCTCAGTGATAAAACTGGTGCGGATTTCAGTGACTTAGACTTGATGTGGTGCTCAGTGGTCTCCATTTATATCACACAAAAGCAAATTGCTAACCCAGTTTTCTGTGTTCCAGGTTCCCCACTGAGAAACTTACTCTGACACCAGGCAAGACCTCGAACATAATTTCAACCAACTCCAGGTAAGGATTTGGTCTGGTTTCAACAATCTAAGCTAACATTTACTGAGTGCCTTCCATGTGCTAGGCATTTCCAGAGGTCTTATTAATTATGCCAACAACAGCTCTGGAAAGTGACTATGACCAACCTCATCTTGTGGAAGAAGAAACTGAAGCATAGAGAAGATAAATAATATTCCAACAGCCAAGTTGCTCGCTAAATAGCAGAGCCGGGTTTAAATCTAGGACTGCCTCTCTCTGGGGTCCCCATCGGTCCCTTTCTTTCTGCTGTGCTGCCTCTCCTAGGGCATGCAAGACCTGTGGGACAGGGGTGGCCACCAAGCGTCACTTGCAGTGCAGCAAACAGAGAGGCAGCTCGACCCCATTCAGAAAGTCATAAATGCCTTCCTTTCTGCCCCCTGCATGATGCTGTGGTACTTGCAGAAAGAAGCAAGCCTCCTTCCATCGACCCCTTTGGAGGAGGCTGACCACAGCTGGATCACCAAACCCTCTTTCCACCATGTTGCTCCGGCAGGGTAAGGCACTGATGACCTGAAATTACCTCTTAATATCCGACTCTGGTTTTCCTGCTTCCAGAGATAAGGGAACATCCCAAGGATATCCTCAATGTTGAGATCTCACAGTTAAAGGCATGAGTGTTCTCAGTCTATGCAGGGTCTGAACCCAGGCTGTCCAGGTTCAAGTATGATTCTGCCACCTGCTCACTGACTGATCTTGGGCAAATCGCTTCCCTTTTCTGTGTCTTGGTCTCTTCCTCCCTAAAAACGTTAATGATAACAGTAAGTATTTCACAGGGTTAGATTTTCTCTTTGTCCTTGTAGCAGTGACCCTGGCAGAGCTCTCCTTCCTTCCCCGAGACCCACAGCATGGCTGACCAGGAGTCTTTATGAGGACGTAGATTTATAAGGGCTTGGGAAATGTAATTTCTGTTTGCTGGGTCACGTGCCCTGGAAGCAGGCCCGGGTGCCTTCCTTCGTACCCATGGGCTTATTCCTCATTTTAGGCCTCTGCGATTTGGGAAAGGCAAGGGGACAGCCCTAGATGCCTCCTACTGGTAACGCTCTTTGATCATCAGTGGAAACTACTTCACATCCTCCCTGCTGGCTTTTCCCTGGCGTCTATCATGACAACAACCCATTCATCTCAGGCCCTTCTCTAGGCTTGGATGCGTTCTGTGTTCTACAGTGGTTTTAGAGGCTCTTCAATAATTCAAGAATTACTGAAATGAAGGTTCTCGACCTCAAGGATCTTGCAGACTGCATCCTTTCACTAGGTCTCTGATTCCTTTGCATCTCCAAGACCCCAATTTTCTCATCTGTTCTTTTGCTGATGGGGCTACCTTGACATCCATGTATATATTCAACAGAGTTTGCTGAAGTCAGCAACAATTATTATACCCTGATAGCTTGATACACCTGTACTTCAGAAACACGCTTCTGTGTATTCTAAGACAATTATTTTTAAGGTTTCTTTCCTCCTCCATTTCTACAAGTAAAAATATTTGGAAAATGCATAATGTGATATTTCTGTAAAACCTCATCCAACCCTTCACAGACACCGGCCCCCCATTTATGGGACCCATATTGTTGTCGGCACCGACGAAAATGCAAAGAGCAAGCAGGCGAGTCTTCGGCTCTCTGGAACAGATATTTTAGGGAAGGAAACAGTCAATACGCTGGCAAGAAGGCGGGACAATTTGTATTACATATTGGGAGGAAAAGGAGAAAGAGGGAGAGGAAGAGGGAGTGGGCGGGCAGAGACAACAGAATGATACGATAGAGACTAAGTTACAGAAAAGGTAGCAGCACCAGAGTCCTTCAAAAGCAGCGACATTTCAGTTGAGATCCAAAAGAGGAGAAAGCCAAACACACAGAGTCAGGGGAAGAGCCTTCTGCTGGAACGAACCACAAGTGCAAAGGCCCAGGGGTAGAAAAGACCCGGTGGCCCAAGCTAGGGGAGTGGCACAGTGGGAGGCTGGAGAGCAGCAGGATCAGGTGGGGCCTTGGGACCACGAGAACAAGTTTGCACTGGATGTCTCACTGGATGGTGAAAACTCGTCTAGTGTGTTAGCGACTCGCATCCAAACATCCAGGCTCCACACGGGGATCTTTCCTCTCTTTGATCTGGCAGACTCTCCTTCCAACTTTAATAACCATTTGCTATACACACGTGTTCGGACAGCACTGCGATGAAGAAGAAAACGCAGAGGAAGGAGCAAGTTTTAGAGAAACCCTGCCAAATCCGCATGGAAAGAGAGAGAAATGGAAGCTTTAGTCTGAGCGCTCAGAGTTTTAAAGCTGAGGTAGCTCTCCTATGGTCTCTTACGAAGACATAGATGGGTCGGTGAGGAGCAATTTAAGCTCTTTGAATAACAGTTTTAATTGCTTTAAAGTGAATTACAGGTGTCAGAAAGGGCAAAGTTTACCTGTTGGAGATGTATCCAAAATCCCGGATATAATTTGTCGATTAATTCATATAAATAACATAACTTTTCCCAGTTCCTAGATATGAACTTAAAATGAGACAACGCTGGGGAAGCTCATTTCTCTTTTACATGAAAAAAAAAAAATCAGAGTCCTGTGTTCAGAAGCAAAATCTAGAGTGAAAGGGTAGAATACATCCTTTAGACAAACTAGATATGAAAAGACATTTTATAGATACTTGCCCTGAATAATGTGGTAGTTTGTGCATTAAATGCTCTTGCCCCATTAAGAGAATATCTATTTCTTCTAGAATATGGTCTAGACTACCACTTTAAGTAATTGATCACAGGGGTGCCTGGGTGGCTCAGTGGGTTAAAACCTCTGCCTTCAGCTCAGGTCATGATCCCAGGGTCCTGGGATCCAGCCCCGCATCGGACTCTGCTCCACAGGGAGCCTGCTTCCTCCTCTCTCTCTGCCTGCCTCTCTGCCTACTTGTGATCTCTCTCTGCCAAATAAATAAATAAAATCTTAAAAAAAAATAGCTGATCACACCGTCTTTGGAAAATTAATACCATTTATTTTTAAGGTCTTTCATTTTATTGTTTGCTTGAACTTATCCCAAGACTCTGCTCTGTTCTTTGTATCATTCAAAATGAGAAGAGTAAGACAATCTCTGAGAGCAAGACCACCGCGAATTACTTTCCCCACCACAGTGAACAGAAAGCAGAGAAACCTCTTGATTTAGGAAGAAGAACTTTCTCTCTGGCAGATTTAATTAAATACCTAAATGTTAATAAAGCATTTGTCAGTGGACTATTTAATTACTTTGAAAGCAGCGCACTCCCCCATGTTCATTTTCCAGATGAGGAAGTTGAGAATCACATCGATTTAGGAAATAATCTCTAGGACAATGCATTTTACAATCTTGAGCCAGGAAGAAATCATCCCACCTTCTTCTCTTTCTTGTAAAAACTCGTGCTAATATTGTCACTCCATGTACTGAAAGCCAGGAAGTAAAGGTCTCCCTGAACTCAGAGAATAAAATCACTTTTCTGACAGATCCTTTTAGCATGGGTTCCAAATTGCAGAATAAAAAAAAAAATACAGCATACATCTCTTCTCCATATTTATATCTTCTGTATTTACATCAGAAGGGAATTTTAATTTAGGAAACACAGCAACTTGTATTTTAAGAACAAATTAGCCTCATTAGCTAGTACAAAATGCTGTTCCTCCAGCTATCATTTTGAGATTTTCTTAAAATTAGATTCATCTTTCCTTCGCCATCAGAAGCCAACCCTCAGATTAAATGACAGCCTCCAGCCACACACAGAGAGAACATGGCGGATCAGTCGTCGCTTCTGGTCACCGCCTTTGCGGCTATCAGGAACATCCAAAAGGACAGGAAAAATAAGCCATGTGCCACAAGCCCTTAGATGGGGAAGTTTTTAAATGGGCACCTCTGGGTGGAACTTTGCGGAGGAATGGGCATCTGGCGAGGTTTCTCGGGTCCTGAAAGATGAGCATTTCCACTGAATTCTTCAGTGTTGAAGGGTCACAGCCAGGGTAAACCGAGTGGCTTTGGAATGAAAAGTATGATAACAATGTAAACTCATATTTTTCCAGCCTGGCCCTCCTCTGACTCCCCAAAGAGAGAATCTCATAGTTTCTCTTCACAAGTTTTCCGGTTTTCCTTCTTGTCTGTTTCAGTCCTGTTCAACGAGGGTATACACTTCTATGCCAATTATGTTTGAATAATTCCTGACTCATGGGTAAAAGATCAAGAAAACACCCTGAAATTTCAGTGCTCCATTCTTGTGAGTCTTTTAAGCTAAATCACACCATCCATTATCTTAAAAATCAGCCCATCACCTGTTCCTCACTTTTGTTGCTTTACGCGGATTTCTCTCTGGCCTTCTATATCTGTGTGCTCCCCAGACACGCGGACCTGAACACAATATTCCAGGTGTGTTTCTGCCAAATGCACTAAATTACTCCACTTCTCCCTCATGATGTGATGTCTCTACACATACAGCCCCAAATCACATTAGCTTCCATGGCATATTGCAAACATGTCTAATTTGTTGTCCACTCTCCCTAGGTCTCTCTGGCATTACTGCTTTCTGGATGTTTCCCTCTTGCTGCTTACTTTTATAGCTTGTTGTTTTGTTTTTTTTTTCTCCCCCTCCCAAGCGCTGGGGTTACACCTGTCTGCCTTCATTCCCATTCTGTTTGATCCTGTCCGTATTTTTAACCTCAGAAACCCCTTGTAGCATTTTTCTTTATTCACTGGTGTGTTTCCAACTCTTCTTGATTTAATTTCATCTGTAAATCTAATTAACATGCTGTTTACTACATTTTTTTCCAGGTTACAAATGGACACGTTCAGAAAGGGAAAAAAAAATAGCACTAACAGAGATTCCCAGGGCTCTTCTCGGCACCTCTCCTACTGGGACAGCCTCAGAAAGTGCAATTAACTTTCTCCAGCTCAGGGGATGGCTGTTTCAGCCACTTTACACCATTTTGATGGACAGCTGGGTCTCTCCCCTAATCAGCCAATTTGGAGATAGAACAATTACAAAAGACAGCAATTACTGAATGCAGTCTGTCATTATGAAGATGGGGGTGGAAGAGGAAGAGGAAAGAAGAAACGGCCCAAGTTTAGCGTCAGATGATTTAAAAAAAAAAAAAAAAAGATCTCAGCCCTGCCCTGCTGAACAAGGGGCCTCTACAAGGCAAAGAGAATTCTGGGTTCAAGTAGGTGAAAATGCTGGTTTTCCAGCAAGCCTCCAGTCCAGCACCCAACCTCCCAGAAATCAAAGATCAACGATTGCTTTTTGTTCTTGTTCTTAAAGACTCCAAGAGGGTCTTAGAATCCTGCTATGATATTAAAACAATTACTCTCAAGGTTATCCTTATGTCTTTCTATTTTGGGTTATAATTTAAGTATATTTCAATATGTTTTTTATTTATTTTTTTTAAAGATTTTATTTATTTATTTATTTGACAGAGAGATTACAAGTAGGCAGAGAGGCAGGCAGAGAGAGAGAGGAGGAAGCAGGCTCCCTGCTGAGCAGAGAGCCCGACGCGGGACTCGATCCCAGGACCCTGAGATCATGACCCGAGCCGAAGGCAGCGGCTTAACCCACTGAGCCACCCAGGCGCCCCCAATCTGTTTTTTAAAGTGAACACAATGACCCGCAAGATCCTGACGATAGTGACCACAAACCACGGAACTCTGAAGACATGTCTCATCGTGTGTCCCCTTTGGGTTCAAGAATTTCAAGTTCTTGATCTTTCCCTAAATTCACTTAAGCAATGGTCTCAAAAGTACTCTATGCTTTTCTCTGTATCCAGTGAAAAGACCGAAAGATGGGGCCCTAATCAGGGAGAAAACATTGTATTTCTCAATTTTAATGGTCATGGAGCACCCGGGTGCTTCCGGAGCCTAAACCACTGGCTCTTGATTTCCACTCAGGTCATGATGTCAGGTTGAGCGAGCCCTGCGTGGTCTCCACACTCAGCGTGGAGTCTGCCTGGGAATCCGCCTGGGATTCTCTGCCCCCTGCCCCTGTCCATCCATGCATGAGCCCACGTGTGCTCCCTCTCTCTCTAATAAATAAAATCGTCAAAGAAATTTTAATGGTCACAGTCTTACTAGAAGATTAGAAAAACATCCTAGGAAAAGCAATATGTATCTCTATTTAAGCATGTATTTAATTAGGATCATTTCTAATCCAATTTTTTTTCTAATATGAGAGCCGGAGAACAGGAAAGGCAATTCTTCTCAAAAACTGGGTCAACGGCAGAAGCCACGTTGAAAACTAGTGGAGCTTAATGAAGAAATTCCTCCCAACACAGATTGGGCATTTATCAGGAAGGAGAGGGGACCCAGACCAAGGGGTCGTTGACAGGGAAAACGTTTTCGTATTTGAGGGGAAAAAATCTTAGATCGAGAAAACAAGGCTCTTATGAATATTTTATAGAAGCCTTTACCTTATATTCCTCCAACTTTTTCCTGTTTTCATAAAAGAAAGTAAAGGAAGGGGGAACCACATATAAGTCCAGATTCCCTGTGAGCATCAAGAGGAGGAAGAGGTTTTTTTGCCGAGAGATGTGGGGGAGAGAATCACGGAGGCAATCGAACGTCCTCTGCCAGGTAAACAGAACTGGGCTCCGGAAGGCTTTTGACCAGAGCTCAGTGCAACCCAGAAGCAGGCAGAGCACATTCTAACTGGCAGCTTCCTTGGCACTTGGGACAGGCCTACGCTTCAAAATAACTGAAGCGCCATGGGTAGCAATACGTTCAATACTATCTTTCTAGAGCAGGATGCAGGAGGTTCAAACTGGATTTCGCCGTGATCCTGATGGAAGTCTTTGTCCTTTATAGCTGCTGTGGTCTTGCTAACTACGCACGACCTCCCCTCAGCTCAGCTCTCTCATCTGCTCAAATGCCCTCTCCCACAGGGTGGTAGCCCATGATCAAATGAACCTTAAACTTCACACGGAAATAGGGCATTTTTCATAATTAAGGTTTCAGAAAAACTTGAAATGTTTCATTTCTACCTAGAGTGTGTATGAATCACAACTGGAAAAGCACAGAATTTTATATTCATTAATCCCAGGCCGGTGACATGAACACTTCTGTTTTCAAGCAGATCAGGAAACACAGGAATGAAAAACCTTAAAACACTTGAAATGTCTATTAAATGTGTAATTGCATATACTTCTAACTGTATTCTGTAATGATCTATTTGAAACAATCAAATTTAGTAGCGGTTTATCATAGGCTTTTGATCTGAATGTTTATATTTTGGAATTATGAGTCCCCACATATTTTGCTATATTTCCGTTTATTCTTTATCAATGATCTGCAATAAAAAACAAATCATACCACATTGAGATCATCTAATATTTGACGATCACAATGATGAATTTCCAAATAATGAAGAATTGAACAGAATAACAATGGTTATATTCATTTAGGCATCAGCATTCCTGAAACCACTAGACTGGTTACATACCAATGAACAGTTGACCCACGTTGGTTGCAAATATGGCTGAAATTAACCAGACTACAAATATTTACTCTAATTACAAATAATTACTCTAATTACTACAAATGCTAACTGATCGGTGAACTGATCTACTGTTATTCATTGGTTAACCTGCAAACGGCCTGTGCATTTGGACACACACAGCATGTTATAATTTCGATTTAAACTCCCACAATGTATACGTATGCTATGGAAAAGTGCCAGGTATGTGCATGTGCGTGTGTGTGCATGTGCGTGGAAACTTGATGTTGTTCATCGGCAGTACTCTAATAAAATTAATACCAAAGATTTCTTGTTAACAGTTGAAGGACACCCTAGTGATGACACAAAGACACTGAGACATCCATACATGAAAAGAAGCTTGAGAATTAGTGAAGATAGTCTTATATAATGTCAAGACTATAGGCACCTGTGCTCATGGACCAGACTTAGCATCACTAAAAGTGGACGACGACGATACTGTATGCTCCAGGATGCAACAGGAAGTAGTGACCCAGCACCAACGATGAAGCCTTCCTGCCCAGGGCTTGACCTTGAACCTGATCAAGCCCACAGCACCAAACACCCATGTACAGGAAACACGGGGATAGAGAGCCAAGTTAAATGTCTTTCTAGGAAAGTAACTAATCAAATTCAGAGTGTAGTACATCCTGAGAACAAATAGCCTGGTTTATCCAACTATGAAGGAAATGAAAAGGGAGGGATTAAAATAAACATAAGAGACATAATCAGGACTCTGGGACCTCCTTCGAACAAGCTAACAGTATAAACACACCTCTGAGCTAAGCAGGGGACGAGTGAAAGGGTATCAGGAGAAATATTGTTATTTTTGGTCACTGGGTTTCCAAAAGTCGCCCTTGTCTCTTAGGGATGAATAATAGCAAAGTATTTCTGGGTGAAATGACAATCTGAATTTGCTTGAAAATACTCCAGGAAAAGGAGGGGGAAAGTGTGAGCAGCTGCCAGGGAGGAAGAAGAAACAAAATTGGCAAAAATAGTAATAATCGTTAAGTCTAGGACACCTGAGAGTTCGTTATCCTATTTTACCTACTTATTTTGTAAGTTTTAAATTTTCTTATACTAAAATGTATTTCAAGCATGAGTAAATGTATCTAAATTTCAATTAGTTGTTTATTCGTGTATCACAATGAGAGTTATCAGCATAATAGTTTGGGGGAATCGACCACAGCTTAAATCTGGTAGGTTCTATAGGACGAGTCACCAACAATAACCCACTAACATCCATACGGACTACTCCGGTTTCCAAAAGAAAAAAAACAAACACCCCACCTGATTCTTAACTGTCTCTCCTACCCTCCTTCCCCACTTCCAACAGACTAACAAGAATGGGTCACTTCACAGTGGGCTGCTGCTTCTCGACAATCAATCAAGCACAGCCTTCTGCAGCGGGCCTGGGGTGGGGAAGCTCTGTCTTCCCCCGATCAAGGCTGGTGCCCCACTAGGGGTGGGAGTGGACACTCATGCCCCCAGGGAGGAGCTGGGGCTGGCATGTACTTAGGGACCCTTAGGACAATGCAGGGAAGGTAGAAGGAGATCCCGTCTGAATATAACACTGCCTCAGTGCCTGAAATTAACATGTAAATTTCCCTTGGATTTTTGTTCAGGTTTCTAAGTGGCTTTGTCTTAAATGGATATGCTTGGGTTTTGTTTATCACCTCTCTAACAGAAATCTAGGCAAAAACGGCCTCCCGGGTTGCCATGGGCAGAGAGAAGAAGCTGCCCCGGGGATGGTGGAGCAGCACACCAGGGAGCAGCTCTTTGAAGGGTAGAATGAAAGCACATCCCCATGTCTTGGAGCTAAGAGAAGGAAAAAGATATTTACATAAGATGAGACGCCAATACATCGGAAAGTTCAACGTGCTTAGAAATAGACAGTGGCTAGGACAATGATGAAGGAACCACATTGCTGCAACAGATTGCGTCTTTCATGTCTGATTTTCATTTAATTCCTGAAGAAGGCAGAGGCTCAGTGGAATGACTCACCCACACCCTCTTCCTTCAGGAACACGCCTGCCGACCCGACGGACGCCAGAACCTGGAACTGCCCCTATGTGTTCCCCTCCTGAACTGATCGTTTTTCATACGGCGTTTTTTGACTAGAAGCCAAGTTCATCCGAGGCTCAGCCACGAAGCAGGGTTTCAAACCAGGTGAGGAGGTAAAAGATGGACTTTTCCAGCCTGTTCGGCCCGTGATTCATCCGTCATCGTCTCTGTGCCCGGAGAGAACAGTAAGCACTCTTACCCCTTCCTCCCTTCGTTGCTCTCCGTCACCAAAGTGCAGTTAACAAATTAAGGTATTCTATCTGTTTGAAGCAGAAACATCTTTTTGTCATCTCAGTCAAGAAATGAACTAATGTTAAGGGATTGAATTAAAGTTTGGAATAATAAGCATAGTGTAGTTGGGTTCAACATGAGGTTAGAACCAAGTAGAGAGAATGGAGAAATTGAAATCAAATATGCTTAAATGACTCTCAACAGCTGTGGGGTATTTTTTTTTTTTTAATTAGGTAACAATATGCAAGGGTCATCTGGAAACAAAGACAGTATGTTTTTCATGGTCAAGAACTTGATATCTAGTTTGAAATAATTCACTCTTACTGTAGCTGTTTCCCGAAAGTCTCGAAACCCAAAACATTCATGGTGTTGCATTGACGACGATGAGATGATGATTTATTATGTTGGTTTTAATTCAGTATAAACTGGAAAACCTGAAGAATGTTGGGTTTACTTGAGGACACGGAGTACATAACATCCAACTCCTCTTTTGCACCTGATTGCCCTGGCGGGGAGGAAGTTGGCTAACAGGTATGTGTTGAGTTTGAGGCTTTAAGGAGGACTGAGACCTGGCTCACTTTGTTTCTTTCTAATGGAAGATATGTCATTAATACAGAGGGTGATTAGTGATTTTTAAAAATTCCGAATATTGGTATTACTTAGACCTCTCTGTTTGTTTCCTCATCGGGAATGTATGGAGCACCAAGTATGTTCAAAAGAATATTCATATAAATTTAGGATCCACTATCTAATTCTTTGTTAGGTTGTTATTATTTCATAATTAAATAAGACTTTTTGGCTTTTCCATAATATGAAAAAGCTTTTGTTACAACAAAAATATAAGAAGACGACGTGATATTTCTAGCCACTGACAAACAAGTTGCTTTGTTCTCTCAACTTTTCATCTGGTATTAAATGTCATTGCCCAGAAGATTATATTATATTGTATTTTTAATTCAAGCCCAAATTATAGCATTTTAAATGAAATTAGAGCCAAGTCCCATTGGTATTTGAAAGTGGCAATTCATGATTTCTCCATATTATGTATTCCAGCTTTTTTTTTTTTTTTTTCTGTTTTCCCAACCTGTTCTGTAGACCGGTTTCCAATTCCGTACCATGTCTTCAAGCGTGATTCTACAGGAAATTTCCTATAACTGGGGAACGGTCCCTACATTTCAGAAACACACAGCAGCTAATTTGATGACAAACTTCGGCTTAAATCCAAAGTGTACTCGTAGCTCCCAAAGTCTGACCTTTGTTTCTCACAAAACTCCTGTGAAGAAATTCCATTCATGAATTTTCCCTCTGTCGGAACAAAAATATCTAATTGCCTCTTCTATGAAATCTGTATTTATCAATTATGGCTTTCTCGGGGAAATTCTAATTTGCAAAAATGCTCTATATTCCAAGCTTTAACAGTTGGAGGTAGATGTCCTTAAGGATGGAGGGGGAAAAAAAAGTTCTTTTTTAAATGGCACATTTACTAATTATAAAATGCTCTTATCTCTTTGCAGCCAAAGCCAAAATGAACATGTGCCTTGTACTAAGAAATCCCAGGATTGTCACAACTTGTGCCAGCTGCTGAGGTTACGACACCTGTGCCAGCATTGCCAGCTCTGCCCACTGTCATCTGTTCCAACTGTTCCATCTGCACTGTTTGTACCAATTCTCCCATTTCTGCATCTGTACCTTCTGCAGAAACGTTTCCAACAATGCCAGCTGTGTCATTGGTGCCAAATATGCCAGATGTTCTATTTGTCCACCCTGGGCCAAATCAATGCAGTTTTGTGCTCATTAGTTTTAGCTGGTAGATTCTATTTTACAATTTTTTGAGATGTATTTAGATTGAATCCAGGCAAAAATCCCCATTGCAACACTTTGACGTCTCCCTACCCATCTTTTTGGCCACCCCAACTTTCTTGAACAGCGTGAAGTTGGTCCATGTCATCTTGACCGGATGAAAGCCGTGCTCTCCCACCAACGCAGCGCTAATTGTGGTAGGCTGTTGCCTGCAACGTGAAACTCTATCGAAGAAAACATTGCAGAAGCCCCCAAACACAACAATAAATTGGCAAGGTAATTAAAAAAGAGTAACTTTGTTCTGATAAACAAATGGGAAATGCTCAACAATCAATATGTCGAGCCGATTAGAGTAATCTATGGCATAATGTTCTATTAAGCTGCCTGTTTATTGGTCTTTTAATCGGCAAAGTCACACATGCGGGTTGATGAGGGCCACTCTCCTGTTTTCTGGGTTCTGCTCTGCAGAGTTTTAACCAAGGGTGCACGCGGGCTGTAGGGCCGTGCCGATGGCCCTGACCGCCTCCCGGTAGAACGAAGCAAGGTCAGGAGCTTTGCCCTCCGGCCAGAAGCCAGCTTTCTCCTCTCTCAAATGTCAATTCTACCCGTGCCAACACAAACCATTCTTGGGGTAAGAATGCGCTCTCATCTTTAAGGTTGAAAAAAAAAAAAGGTATTTTCATCCTCACAACTTCATTATTCGACACCACTGCAATGCAAAAAATATAGTGTTTTTCTCTTTTCTTTTCTCATTTGGGAAAGCTCTTTTTTTTTTTCTTTCTTCTTTTCTTTTTCCTTTTTCTTTTTTAGGAGCCCTAACACTGAATCTCCAAACATTAAACCAGATTCTTTCCTCTCCGATTGTTCTTGGAGATGGAGGATGAGCTCAGAGTCTGTCCTTTGAAAACCGATGCTCTTCCAGGAATGTGAGGTCCAGAGGACAGCATCTACCTCCTGTTTATCCAGCTTGGATCGCTTAACCACTGCTTCCCAATGACGAAAGTCGCAAGTATTCACTGGTCCTTCAAAGCATTAATAATAGAGTTCTTGATAGCAAATAAAATGGCTTGTGATCACGCCCAAAGATCTGTACTCGGTCTACACACGTGATGAGGTCCAGTGAGGAAATGTCTCAACAGCATTATGAGGTTTCAAAATCTACACAGAAGCACTGAGCTTCCACAGAGAACTATCAGATTACCATATGCAAATGACTTTGTTTAGGTTTTAGGCTAAAAATGCTGGTGACATCATTTCTTCCCAGACAAGGATGTGTATGCTGAGGCTCTAGTCTCACCAGTCCTAAGTAGGCCAATATTCCCATACAGCTCGAATATCCTCCGCTCAATCACACTTTTGCCTTCTAGGGTAAGTGATTGTTTCTCACTGTCCCAATTCCTTAGCTCCAACACCCAAAATTTAGTTTTTTCTGATCTTTTCAGCCCTTGCCTTTCCATAACTTTCTCTGAACATGGAGAGGAGACTAGATAAATATCGATTGCCTAAAATGGTAACCCTCTCTCAAACTATCCCCAGTTCCTGACATAAGGGATCGGTCTGAGTCTGCTGACCCAACTTCTAGAAATGCCACAGACTTTTAAAATTCTAATTCTCTACGTTCCAAGATGCCAAGAGGGAACATCCTTAATTAGGATTAAAATAGTGTGATGACTCGTCGGGAGTGCACCCTGTACCTTCTCAGAACATTTTAATTAATAAAACTTCTGCTCCCTGCTGACAAAGATGTTTCTGATGGTGTTCTTGCCCAACATATTTACCGCCTTCATGGATGTGAGTCATTTGAATAACTTGGAAGAATCCAGAAACTCCATGGTCTCACAGAATTGAGTGATACAAGTGTCAGGTGTGCATCCAGTGTGGAGAGTACTTTTCATCACCTGACATGGTGACCACAAGAACATTCAGATCTGCAGGTAAGGGATAGAAAACCACCCATATCAAGGTTCCAGTGATGGGGTGGCTCAAAATATCCAAATGACTTCGAAATTTGCTCTCACGACACTCAGCCTCCCTGTTAGTTGTTTCTCTGGAATGAGTAAGTCAACGTGGAGAATATACTGTCCACTGATCTCCTAGCCACTTGCAGTAAACAGGATACCTCAGTGCTCTTTAGTTTCTTGAATATTTTTCTACTACTTCCTCAATCTCACAGCCCACATTTTCAATTTTGGAAGACCAACAAATCTTAACAAGTAGTTGCCTCACTATTAAGTGCATTAGGATACTCCGATTCTTTAAAATTACAAGCATGACAGTAGCTACGGGATCGATATTTAGGAAAATGCTATACAAGATGACAAAAATGTCCCGAGGGGCCGTGACTCCACCAGTACTATTGCCATCATTTTTACCATTCGGTGACTTATTTTCAGGTAAATGACACTGCTTGACTCGTTAATGTTCCACCCCTTATATTCAGCCCCTAAATAGTCCCCAGACCGCAGGGTCAAAGTATGTCGATGAGCTGTCTGCATCTAGAAGTGAAATCTGTCGGGACGCCTGGGTGGCTCAGTTGGTTAAGCAGCTGCCTTCGGCTCAGGTCATGATCCCAGCGTCCTGGGATCGAGTCCCATATCGGGCTCCTTGCTCCGCAGGGAGCCTGCTTCTCCGTCTGACTCTGCCTTCCACTCTGTCTGCCTGTGCTCGCTCTCGCTCGCTCTGACAAATAAAATCTTTAAAAAAAAAAAAAAAAAAAAAAAAGAAGTGAAATCTGTCAAAATGTAGAAGAATTTGAGGAAGTCGGAAAAGAGGTTAAGAGAAGACAAAGTAGGGCAAGGATAGAAAATAATAAATCATTGCAGCAAATCAGTAAGAGGAACAGACAGAAGTGGGTTGCCTTGGTTAGAAACAAGAACAGAAACCATTAGTAGAGACTCACTAGTCCAATCAGAAAGCAGGTCCTCGGGGGTTAATGACACATCCAAGCTCACACCGCTTATTAATGGCAAATTCAAGTGTAGAACCAACCTATCCTCAGGTTCTTCCTCTGTAACATAAAGACCATAATAACAGTATGAAACGGGGGGAGTTGTGCAGGTTGAGTGTGTCAATGGACAGCAAGCACTGAGAACAGCATCTGACAGGTGGTAAACACTGTGGTTGGCTCTCACCACCATCATCATTAGGACACTTGAACCTGTGGGGGTTTTACTTTCCTCGGACCATACGAACTATATCTGGCAAATCGCAGCATCAGTTTAAAGTCATACTCTTACCCGCAGCAATAAATCATCTTATCGCCATGTTTGTAGGCGGGCCATCAAATTTGTATTATGAAAAAGGAAGTTGGAATAGGAGCCTGAACGTAAGCAACAACCCAACTGTTTTCGGTACCCTACCTGGCACACCATGAAGACAGTCAAGGTAGAGACTGCTGAGATGCCTGAGTTAATGGAATGAAGCAAAAGCAGGATCAATCTAGACCAACCAAGGCCCCAGCAGCAGTGGTATTTGGCTCCAGAAAGAAAGCACTCTCAGCCAGTGTCACACCCCCACGTTCTCATGCAGGTAGCCTCCAGTCACCTCTCTGAGGCTAACCACAGCTACGCGGGTCCTCGCCAAGCAAGAGAAACAATAAGACCACAGGGATTCCAGAAGAAAAACTCCATTCTAAATGGAATCGGTCAACCACGCTGGGAAATTAAGAGGCCAAGGCAGGAAGGAAATTGTAGTAGCTACATAATGAAACGAATCTCTCCTACTTGTAAGTAAGGTAATTTAGACTTCCAGTTTGACTCAGCCTCTGATTCTAGGCGTCAGTACTGGGTGGCCCATGAGAATCACCAGGGTGAGAGATGCTAGACCGATGGAATCAGAATTTCTCAGGAATGAAGACCACGAGCATGTGTTTTTAAGAGGCTCACCAGGCTATTCGGATGCATTGGGAGAGTTAAGAAACCACTTTGGAAGCCCAGTCGGTGCTCTTTCCTCTTCAGGAGAGTGGCCTCCTAACAGGGCATTTAATTACATTTGAATTAATTATTTAGAACTGCAGAACTCTGGGCTTTAAACACGAAATGGTATTTTGTGCAAAAGGTTTGGCTCCACCCGGGTTAACTTGTGCTTTTTTGGCTTCCGTCTTCAGAGTCATTTCTTGCCTCATCTCCATACACTCAAGTTGGGTGTGATCCTGAATCACAAAAACCAGAGATGAAACCTTCACTCGCGAGTTTGCTGCATATGCTCCCATAGGAGTTGGCCTCCGAGTTAACCTTGTTACAACTGGAGAGCCATCATAACAAGTGCTGGGACGCAGGCACGGGACGATGCCTAACCCCCTTCACCGTACCCGAAGTCTGAATCCACGGTGGGCTGGACATAGACTAGATGGCTTTTTTTCAAGCAAACATTTCAAATCGTGTGTAAAGCAGTTCACAGCACTGTTATGCATGGAAGCAGAGTTTCCCAACCTCTGACAATGGCACACTTGTGTGGCCCAGATGGCTCATGGGTGTGCCAACGCAGCGACCCCTTCATCCCAGGGGCAGCCAGAGCTTCTGGGCTAGTTGCCTTCAGGCATTAGCAGCCTTGCCCCATTGGCCATACACACATTACCACTTTCTGTACGTGCCATGACGTGAAGAATGTTATAGAATGGAACAGGACAAGTTGAGCCCTGGCGAGGCCCTCTTTAGACATCTAAACTCCATGGACTAGTGACATCAAGAAGAAAAAAAAAAAAAAGGAAGAATTGAGGTTGGGGTTGCCAAGTCTTTATTTTGGATGTTACTACAAAGCAACAGTTACCTGTAGCTACCATTTTGTAGAAGAAAGGGGATTGTGGAGCTGTTTGCTTCCCAAACCCTTCATCATAAAGTAGTTCACATCATGTGAGAGCATACTGTCCGGACGCCAAGTGCCGATAAAATATTTTATCAAGAGTACTGAATCTCTTTTTCTGCTTTTTATTTTGTAATAAATAAAAAAGCTGAAATACCATCACAATGAATACCCATCCCCTAAATTCTAGACGTTTGTTGACATTCTCTTCATCTCTAACTCTCCTTGCTATGGAACCATTTGAAAGGTATGACATCACGTCTCTTCACCCCCATACACTGTGTTCTGTGTCCCTAAGGAAAAAAAAAATCCTCCGAAACCACAGTAGTGTTGTCCCATGAAAGCTAACACGACTCCAATGTCACCTAATGAACAGCTCATATTAATAACATCATCATTTTTTCAAAAATCTCCGGCACAGATTTGTTTTTTTCCCATGTGAGATTTAATCCGATACCACATACATATTTGGTTGCTCTCTCTCTTCAGTATCTTTTGATCTAAGATAGTAGTACCCCATGTGCTTTTTTAAAGATCATTTGTTTTTCACGACTAACTCTTTTGAACAATCTGGGCAAGCTGTCTTGCTGCGTGTTCTACATTCTGGATTTGTCTGTTGACTTGTGCTTTGATTCAGGTAGAAATGGCATTTTCAACTCCTGAGTATATAGCAAAGACATAATCGAGACTTAGTGAGTACTGAACTTAATGGAGAGATTCTCTCCCCAGTTCTGATTTTCTTCCCTATGGAGTGTCAATAACTTCATCACAAAATGGCCCTCTCCCACAGGCCAGCATTAAGTACCCACTGTTCTATAGAACAAAAATGATTTCGAGGCACCTGGTGGCTCCATCAATTAAGGGCTCAGCTCTTGATTTCGGCTCAGGTCACAACCTCCAGGTCCTGGGATCGAGACCCACATCGGGCTCTGCCACACTCAGCGTGGAGTCTGCGTCTCCCTCTCCCTCGGCTCCTCCCCTTGCTTGTTCACGCTCTTTCTCTCCAACAAATAAATAAAACTTTTTAAAAAATGATTCCACCATAGACCATCTATCGACAAGCCACAGCACTGGAAAAAGATGCCGGGTATTCAGAAGACAGACCTAATCTCTGCCAAGGTTCAACTTACAGACTTGAGGGCAGTCACTCATTTCAGTAAATCAGTTAGGCTGACACAGCCTTAGCATACCCTGGAGATTGTCTAAGATCGAAGTAAAACGTCAGGCCATATTTTAGAAAGAGAATTTGGCCCCTGCTGAGTTGCCAGGAGCCCCCTGCTTACCGTGGTTCAAAGTGTCCATGGTACCCGGGAGGACGGGAGAAGCCTTGCTCATAGACGTGGCGAGAGGCCCCTGCCGCTCCATCGACCACCTGCTGGTTCCCGGACCTGCTGGGGCCCATGAGGTCCTAATGACCCGTATGTGCCCTACCGATCGTGGAGCTTTTCTGCAGGAGACAATAGAACAGAAGCTCACTCGAGCAGGAGCACAAGGTCGGTCACGGCGCCCTTCCACCCACGGGCTTCCTCAGTTGCTGATTCGGATCCTAGCGCGTGACCATGGGGTCCAGGCCGGGCACAGACTCCAGGTGGGAGCACAGTTTCCTCTCCGGGGTAGCGGGTCTCCAGATCCACCCACCAGCCTCTGCGGGTGCCAACTGGTCTCCGCCCCTGGGGAGAAGGACTGCGGCTCTCAGCGGGCAGTGAGAGGGGAGACCTTCACCCCATCCGGTGCTTTCCCAACAAGGCGAATTAGCAGCAGGCGAAGAAGGAAGGGCTGCTTCCCCGCTGACCCCAGCCCTCACCACTGTGCCCACCACCCAGCTGACGGGTTTGCACTGAGAGCACGACACAGGGCCGAGCACGCCCAAGTGTCCCAATGCCGATGCCCATTTACTTCACATAGACACGCGTGTGCTTCTGAAAAGGGATTCATTCGCCCGAGCCTTACAAAACCAGACACTTCTCACCCTGGCTCCTCCACTTCCAGCCAACGGCTCTGGCACCTGCTCTGGGCCATTCCTGACCACGCTGCTTCTCCTGGCCATGGCGGGATGAGGGGGACAGGAGGGCTGCTCCAACCAAGTTCAGCCAGAGGCAACAGAGACCACACTTTGTACATCCATGGCACTCCCTGGGGCATGCCAAGGTGGCTTTCCATTCATCTGGGCACCGTGTTCTCCTCTCCAGGTATCTCCAGGGAGGGGATGCTGAGAGAAGCGAGGAGGGGCTTCGGGACCTGGAGGTAATCCTCCACCTGGGGACAGAGGGAATATGTACATATGGACACACAGGGACACACAGGGTTGTGGGAGTCTCGCTGGAGGGAGGGGTTCCAGCTGCCCGCAGTCGGGGGGTCAGACTATGTGGGGAAGAGACCACAGAGCCTGCATGTTGGAGGCAGAGCAGAGGGCGTGTTTGTGTGTGTGTGTGTGTGAAGGGATGCAGGCAGTTGAGCAGTAGGATGGAGACGAGGACCGTGAAAGAGGGCAGGGTCGCAGGAAAGAATCAACTGACAGATTTCTAGCTCTGCCACGTATTCCAAGTGGTTCCATTCTCTACGAAGAAAACTTCTGAGAGACTAGGTTTGGGGTGGGACTGATGAGCCATTTCCTCATTTATCTGTCAAAAATACTTTTCACACCTGCTGTGTGCTGGGACCTGTGCTTGTTTGGGGCGTACTCGTTTTTGAGGTGCCGTTAAACGGTCCAGAGGAGATGTTGCTTTAACTGAGTTGAAGCATGAATCGAGCTCAGAAGAGCATGGAGGACAGAGATCGCCACGTGGAAACCATCCGTGTTCCGCTCTGGGCAAGTCCTACTTCTTCAAAGCCTCTCCTTTTGGCTGGATTCTTCCTGTGGACACGTTCTTCTCCAGTGGAGCTCTGCTATATTTATTTGGCATATTTAGGGATGTCTGGCTGCCCCCTTCCCCATGCTGGAAGAAATCCTGCATCTTTCCATTATGGGTGATTGGATTACGTCCTGAGTTCTAGAGGTTTCCTACTACCATGGCCGAAAGTCTCCAAGCCAGTAGTTGATTGCCAGTGAAAAACAAACCAAAAATAGAGTCCGGGTACAAGATTGAGACCTAAATAAATAAATAAATTAGGAATGTTTCAAACAAAAAAATCAAACTGTACAAAGGAGTTTCTCTTCTTTTCTCTTGCAATAAGATTGTCTACACTGCCATGTTATGGCCAGAATGTTCCTCTGTTTTAATAAAGGCTAATTTTGAAAACAAAACAAAGCAAAACAAAAACAATACAATACAATAAAGTGTGTTGGTAATCTAGACCGTGGACAAAACCATGGTTCAGGAGCTCATCTGTGGGACCAGGCACCACCAGCCCTGTTGTAATAGCTTATCCTAACTTCCTGCCTGGGAAAACTAGCAAACCACAAAGCACCCAACAGTAAAATTATATCAGATGTCACTCTCTCCTTGATAGAACTCGCCAGACCAACAGCCAAACCAAGGAGACACATTTGTAAAAGATACACCAGGCTACTTTTGTTGATGTCACTCAGTTGAACTCCCCTCCTTGGGTACCCCAAGGCGATCAGATCCCTGGTAATGGGATCTCCGAGGTCTTACCACCACAGCGACACAACCTGGGGAGACCAAGTTCGCACCTCTGGTAGCAGACAACAGTGCAAGTCCTTCTGACCCATCCTCGAGGTTATCGCACTAAAGGCACAGTAGAGCAGGGCCTTGACTTTGGGGTCCGACATTCCTCGGTAATTCTGCGCATCCCGTGACATGAAAAGTCATTTGTATGATCTCAGACATAAGCACAGGTGTTTGTAAACCCTTCACAGGGCAAACACTATATGAGAGACCCAACATCTAACGATCCAAGTTTAGGGAAAGGAAGCTGTGTTAGTTTCCCAGGGCTGCCGTTATAAATGACCCCAAAATGTGGCTTAAGACAACAGAAATGGGGGAAAAAGAAAAAAAAAAAGACAACAGAAACATTCCCTCAGTTTTGGAAGCTTGAAGTCAAAGATGTCTTGAATTCAGGGTGTCTATAGCATCATGCCAGCTCATAGGGATCTTTCCTTGCCTTTCTAGCTTCTGGTGGTTGCGAGGAATCCTTGGTGTAGCAGCTCCGGGCAGCACATCACCCATCTTTGATGCCATGTGGCGTTCTCCTTGCGTGTCTGTGCCTATGTCCAAACGTCTCTCTTCTCATAAGGACACCATCACTGGCTCAGAGCCTGGCCTGAATGAGTATGAACTCGAAGACATTTACAAAGACCCACTTTCTCCATAAAGTCACAGTCACAGGTAGCAGGGATGAGGGCTTGAACTCATTTTTTGGGAGAACACAATTCCACCCATGATAGGAAACAAAAAACAAAAAACTGATTTTTGGCCTTTGTTCTTGTTAATAAAAGGAGAGACAGAAATAGTTTTTTAATAAATTCAAGATGCTACAAAGTTTAAAAGTCTTAAAGTTATATAAAATAGATTTTCATTATAATTTAAAAATATATCCTAGGACACTGGGAGGCTTAGTGCATTGAGCGTTCAACTCTTGAATCTGGCTTGGTTCAGGATCTCAGGGTCATAAGATCGAGCCCCGGGTCAGGCTCCACACTCAGCAGGGCGTCTGTTTGAGATGCCTGCCAGCTCTCCCTCTGCCCCTCCTCCCGCCTCTGCTCACGCACACACACGTGCTCTCTCTCAATTAAACAAATAAATAAAATCTTCTTTAAATATATCCTAAAAATTAAAAGATACAAAAATCGGAAAATGCTATTAGCATGATTAGATTTGATTTTGAACTATTGACCTGGGAGTCAAACACACTAATAAGAGGACTGACGGACGCTTTACAGAGACGGAAGCCGCGTCTGGGGGCTGCTGGGTGGGTCACTGTGCGGACAGAATAGTGGAAATGAAAAGAATTCTTTGGGACCCCAAAGACCAGATCTATGTTTTTTGCACCCCCAGAGACTACTGACCGTTTCCAACATCTAAGTCTCCCATTGCAGAAACACGAC
Organism: Mustela lutreola; assembly: GCF_030435805.1. Lineage (NCBI taxonomy): Eukaryota > Metazoa > Chordata > Mammalia > Carnivora > Mustelidae > Mustela > Mustela lutreola. The sequence continues at coordinate 9,286,722 of NC_081303.1, read as the reverse complement.
ACACACAGTCAGAGGACAGAGGTGGGCGGGGGCCAGGGGGAGTAAACCACTCCCATGTCAAGCGTGGGAAATGCAGTAGGTGCCTCTCATGACCTAACACCAGGCGTGGATGCACAGCCCAGGCCCGAGGTCTGAATCAGCGAGGGCAGCGCTCCCCGCCGCTTTAGAAAGAATTACCGCAGGTGTTATGCTTTTATACAATCATCTCTTCCAGAGAAACCAAATTGCTCTATTCAATCCAGGTCATCGCAGCCAAATGTTTTCAAAGCAATTTGAAGGCTTTGCTTCTCAGGACCACACCCTGCCTGGCCGGTCGTGGACACTGAGCATTCTTCCATGGAGCTAAAAGGATAAGGATTAGCCCAAGCTACTGGAATCCTGCACAAATGGATTTATAGCCACGCGAAAATTGCAGGTACACGCGAGCAGTCCAGCCAATAGCACAAATCATCGCAGATACAGAGGGCAATAGGATTGTCAGAAAGCGAAACTTGGACAATATTAAGTCACTCCATCTTCGGCTTTCTCAAAGTCAGCCTCTCTGGGCACTGCTCTCTGCCAAAGGAGGACTCAAGAATCGATCAGCGGTCAGCTTTTCTGCCATGCATCTGGGCTTGTGTGAAACAGTTCTACCCCAGGTTCTACCCAACCACAAGCCAGGAGACACTCCAAGGATCCCCTGGTCTGGAGCAGAAAACAGTCACAGACTCGTCAGCCACGCCTCCCACGTCCCGGTAATCCCCTGGATTGGTCAGGTGCACAGGAGACTTGTGGGGCTGTCCCCTGAGGGACATGCTAAGATTCCTCTGTCCTCTAGTGCTTCCTTTGCCAGCCGCAACCAGCTGTTCAGATTCTCAACTTTGACTGTCACCCCTTGCTTTCTCCCTGGTCTTCTTTCCAAAAGTCCTGACTGTGCTCTGCAGGGGCGCTGGCCACCCTGCAAGTCTGTTTTTCCCCCCTGGGGGATGGATCCTGTCCCCCCCCCCACCCCCCAGGCCCTAACTCAGTGTCTGATGCATGGTCATTGCCCAGAGTTTTTGTTCAATGAAAAAATATTTCTAGAAAGGACGGTCCATAAGGCCTGCCTTTACAAGCTGAGCATAAATTCATCCTACTGAGTTTATCTCACAAGCTATTCGCGGAGTGAGGTGTGATGTGGGTGCGTGTGTTTCCATAGGGACAGCAGGAAGAACGGAGCTTGGAGGTAGGGATCTATTTAGGAAAATTATAGGTTTGTCATCAGCTTCCAGTCAACAGAGGGGCAGAATCCACATTAGGAGGGGGGTGTCTGACCACTAAGGGCCAGTGAGGGTGCCTGGGGCCTGGAAACGTGGGCAGGAAGTTCAAGGTGAAGACCGCCGGGGGCCTGGAAACCAGCATGTCTCCACTCTCCAAAGGGACTTCAGGCTGTGTCTACTGCTCTCCTCGGCAGATCGGCTGGCTCAGGTGGGAACGGACAGCACACTGTGTCGTCGAAGGCAGCACACCTGCCTCAGGCAAGTTATCAACAGTGAGGACAATCCCATCACCTGGGAGAAGTTTCCTGTGGCCGTTCAGCAGAGACAGAAGACCCACGGCTTGTCTGGTTTTGTTCTGTCTTCATTCTTTCCCGTGGTGCCTGCGACCTTATTCCAGGTTTGCCCTGGTGGCCTCCCCCTCCCCCCACCACGACCAGCCCATACCTGCCTGGTTCTTCCTCCCCACTCCCCCTGCACTACAGCAAGGACTGAACCCGGGATCCAAGTTTGGCGCCTCTGTCCTATGTTGAGTAAAGTTAAGTCATAACTTCTACACGGGGACTTGGACCCAGAGGGGCCACAAAGTGAATGAAGTGGGAGACGCAGGTTCTCCTCTTGCCAAGGATGCTTCTGAGGCTCGGGGAGGGTCCTTGATATTCTCGGCGTTCGTCCTTGTGAAATGTTCTTCCCATGCGGGCTTGGGCTTTCCTTCTGTCAACTCCGACCGGCGCACCAGGATCCGTGCCCGGGTCTCACAAACAAGCCCTCCACACCACCGTCCTTCTCGGTCTAACTCCCCCGGGGGCAGCCTGACCCACCCTAGAAAACTCCATTCCTCAAATCCCATGGCTTGGGCGCTTCCCGGGCCCCTCTAGGGACAACGGCCCACCCTGTCTCCCCATCTGTTTATCGCACATTACCACTTGTCTCTGAGCTCTCTGAGCGTTTCTTGACCAGAATCTGGGGTTGTGCAGATAAGAGCTCTGTCTCTGCCTTGGCTTGCTTCTTTGTTTTCGCTAAGATTTCCTCTTTCGAGTCATTTTCCCCCCACTGAGAATACAGTTCTCTCCTGCTTTTAAAGGCACATGTCATGGTATAAAATAGAATTGTATTTGGGAAGAGAAATCACAGGGCTACTGGAGCCTTAATGTACAACTAAGCAGCAGAATTCAAGGTCCGTCTGATCGGGGAGATCCCGAGCATTTTCCTACCTCCCTTTGAAATTACTTGGATTAAATTCTGGGTTACTAGTTAACTTCCATTATTCAGTTATTTCACTCCAGCATGTCTCCCTGCCCTTCAGTGATGGCACGGAAGCAGCTTTTATGATCTCACCTCACAGAAACCCTCTTCAGTTTCATCAAAGGAGCGATCTCTTTCCTGTCCCAGGACATTCAAACTCACTTTCCCCTCAGCCCAGTGCTGACTTTTCCTCACCCTCCATAACCCAGTAACAAATATTGCTTTGTAAGAGATCTTCCCTTCCTATCTAAAGGAAGTCTGCTGTCATTCTCGGGGTGTCCGAGTGGCTCAGTCAGTTATGTGCCTGCTTGGGTCATGATCCTGGGTGGGGGGTCCCCATTCAGCAGGGGGTCTGCTTATCTCCCTCACCCTCTGCCTCTCCCCCGTTCTCTCTCTAAAATAAATTGATAAACCTTAAAAAAAAAAAAAAGGAAGTCCATTGTCATTCTTCCTTTGCTCACTTTGTTTCTTTATCATAATATGTAAATATATACTTTTTTAACTTTTTATTTCCCTGTGCCTTCCTTCAAAACCTAAGCTCCGTGAAGGTCAAGGCCACACCCGTCTTTTTCTCCATTGTACCCACAGCACTCCACACATTCTGACACATTCTGAGTTAAGGTTCTCATTGCCATGACAATAGGCCAAATCACCTTACCTGCTCTGGTTCTTCTCACAGCACTGACAAAGGAGGCAGAGAACCTTGTCCCAGGCCCCTGGGAGAGCTCTTCCTAAATGAGGCAACTTGGTTATTAAGCTCATCTCTTTCAGTGTTACTGGTAATAGCGTGGCTTCTCCAAGGGCCCCATCTTTGGTCTGCCCATGATTTTCCCAACAGGCTGGCTCTCCAGTGCTCACCTACGGGCTCAGAAAGGGGGGACCTAGGGCAATGGACACCACGCGGGAGGGACGGACTGGTCTTACCAAGTTCCAGCCAGGGCTCCCCTCCACTTGGGACATAGGAATTTCAGGAGACAAAGGCAACTCATCTAGCTCTCCCCGGGAGCCCAGAGGAGTTGGGATGGGGGGAATGGTCTACTTCAATACCAAGGACAGCACCTCTCTGTTACGTCTTTGAGCCCCTCAATAAGTTCGGACATCCAGAGAGCCAGTAGAAGCGTATACTGGGTTCCAGGTCAGGCTTCACTCAGCCCCAGAGCTCAGAGACTTGACTTCCGACTATCTTGGCATACTGGGAATGTGGCTGGGAGCCTGGAGCATAGCTTCCTTCATCAGGAATTTACCATCAGGTCAAGTCAGAGTTAGTCTCTGCAAAACATGACCTTGGAAGCTATCAATTCTGGCTGCCTTTTCCTTCTGTGACTTCCTACAGAATGGGATGTTGATATGGATGCTGGCTTAGAAGATCTTAGAAGCTAGAGCTCGCCACTGTGATCAATGGGAACAAAATGGGGTCTTCCAAAGTACTGGGAATTCCTGGGACTCCAGTCTTCCATTAGCCTTTAAGGATATGGACATCCTTAGAGAGATGGGAGTCCAAATGAGGCTGAGAAATAGGTTCCCCCAGAACATTCACCCCAGGGCAGGTGCGGGGGCAGTGGCGCAGGAGCCGGCCCAGCCCTGCAGCTGAAGGGCTGGGGGACAGGTGAGGGGCTATCTTGGAAGGTGGGCACCCTGATGTCCCCACCTGTAGTAGCTGGCAGGGAAAACGAGCAGCAAAGTTCTCATTTGATGCAGAACAAAGTGTTTCCCAGGAGCTCTGCTCGGCCGTCAGAACACGGCCACCCAAGGGAGGTGGCGCATCGGTGAGAGCAGGTGGGTTCCGAGAGTGACTGTAAAAGGGCCTTTTGGTACCTCGCGTTGTATTGGGTTGTACTTGTATTGTTGCAGTCAAATGCTCTACCCCTGAGCTATACCCCCTGTACTTGCATATTTGGTCTCCACGGATTGAGAAGCTATACAATGACAAAAAGGTGCTATGAGTTCACTATCACCTTCAAGTGAATTGATATCTACTTAGAGACTAAAGCATTGACATTTTCAAAGGAGGATGTCCTATTTACCTAAGATATTCCACATCTAGTCTACGTTCAGCCTCCGGTGGACACATGGGTACCTGGACCCCTGTAAACGTCTCGGCCCTGTCCACGCATCACAGCCCTCCTGTTCTAACCATCCCTCTAAGACACCGTGTCATAGGGACTATCCCCACAGGCCTGACACAAATGGGCATCACTGGGGTTCGCTTAATGGGGTGACAGACCCAGTTAGCAGTCACACCCTCGGGAATCAGGACCTACATTTGGAATCAGAAGCCAGAGAAATCAGAAGCCAGGTGGACACTGAGACCCCTGACCCAGGGTGGGGAGGGTGAGAGCAAGAGTCAGCTCCAGGGAGGAGGGCTAGCAAAAGCCACACACGGTATAAAGTCTGTCCAGCAGGCTGGGGCTCAGAGCAGGACTCTGTCAGGGGTAGGAGTGCTAGAACAGGGCAGGTGGAGGATGGCTGGAGCAGCCCAGGACGTGGAGGGGGTGGGGCGCGGAGTCATGCCTTAGGGGCAGCCAAGAGATAAGCGCTCACCCCAGGGGCCAAGTTGATAGCAAAGGACACTGGCAGGCCTGGAGACTTAACAGCAGGGGCCTCTGGAGTCGAGGGGCATTTGGTTTAATTCTCAGAGCTGCTGGGTGCGGGATAGGGAGGGGACTGCGGGCATCTTTCTGTCCTCAGGATTGCTCCAGGACCTGGGGCCAGACCGACCCCGCCAGTGGGGGCATCAGAACATTCTGTGGGAGGAACCGTAGACAGCAGCTTCAGAGGCAACAAGCCTCTGCCGACCAGCCCGACAGAAGGACAGAAGAGCCCAGCCTCATGAAACCTCCGTCCCCAGGTCCCGAACACACCAGCACACACTCCCCAAGGTCCTGAGAACTCGGGGACGTTATTTAGGACAGAAGGACAGAGAGACGGGAAATCGTTCCTGAGTTTCCCCTCCGTGTGTGCTCTCCGTGTGTAATCGCGTTCAGTGGGAAAACATGAATCCTGAGGGCCTCACTTCCAAAACAGAAAGTAAGAGTGGAGCAGTTTAATGGGCAGAATCTTTGTGGGCTCCCCGATTCAGATCCTTATTGTAATTCAGGAGCCAAAATCATTTCCACACCGCCCACGGCTCCGGCTGAAGCTGCTGTTCCGCCGTGGAAGGATCCGCTCCTAGAAACAGCCCCCTCGCCCCCCCCCCGCCCCGCCCTACAGAAACAGTTCCACATCCTTTGTCTCTGCATCAAAAACAGGATGATTAATGTCAACGGTGGTGATGTTAAAAAGGGATCTCTGAGACCCAGGGATGTTATCTAACGGCAAGTGTCTCCAAAAGTGCTTTTCACAAACCTCAAAGCACTCTCCATCAAACACACCCAAGGGAGCAGCCGCAAAAGGCCGCGACAATAACTCGAGATGAGTAGTGTTCAGAATAGTAAAAAGTTTCAGGAACGGCCAGAAGTCGAAACAATGCCGCGGAGTGCAGAGGGAGCTCTGCCCCGAGACTCGCATTCATGGAGAGCAATAAATAAAAACTTCAGGAAGAAGGAGAGAGCCCCGCGCCGGGAGTAGGGCAAGTGCATGGCGGCACGGGCCCTTCGTTGAGTCTGACGGGTGACACACTCTTCCAGTCCCACCTGAAAAGGACCGCTTTTTGGCAAAAGAGGGTTATGGCTAATTCTAGAGGGAATGTTCAGGTGTAGCCGCAATCTTCTTCCTGTTCTGGGCCGGCTCAAATCTTTTGGAGGCAGTCGGATCCTTACTCAGATTGATGTTTCCCCATGGCCCCCCATGCTAAGGAAGTCACCTTCCAGTAGAACCCCGATTCAGGCACACCCCCTATAAATCGGATGGGGTAGCCGCCTAAAACATGAAGGAAAGCCAATTTTCTTTCCTTTGGGCCATTCAAATCACAAGACAGAGCTTCCCATGGGCAGAAGGAATCATGTCCAGTCCCCTCCTGACTTTGTCACCTCCCTTACCGACACAGGTACTGTTCCAAATGTGTCATCCATCCCCCAAGTCACCAGGCATGACTACTGGCCATTAAGAGCTGGTCATGTACTGTCTACCGAATGTGGGCTCTATAGCACATGCTACTTACATACAAGTTACTACCTAATGGTTTCTGGTTATAGGAGATTCTTCTGGTGCCTACCCAAACCCCCACCCCTCTCCCCAATCAAACTCCCCCCATGAAGCCCAAGGGACACATGACAAATTGACCCCATCCTCATCAGAGGTAGATGCTGATGGGTCTGAGGGAATCATCAGGAGCTCATTCTCCTTGCCGGAGTTTGGCTCAGGAATGCAGGTACGTTCACGGAGTTCCTTCCTCTGGCATCTGTTTAGGGGTGGGTGTGTGACCTAAGTGGGCCAACCAGCCGGAAGGGAAAGACTTCTGAGCCATGCTTTCTCTCTCCCTGCCTCCCGTACTCCCTCTCCCTCTGTCGCTCCTCGTCTGGGCGTGAACAAGGAAACAGATGGCCCCAATGCCACTGGTAGCCACCTCCTAGTCCCCTCCGCACCAAAGAAGGGAGCCATTCTGAGAACAAAGCTGACAGAAATTGGAGCCCCTCAAGACTTCTTGATCCGAGAGCCGAGAGATGCCCTTATTTCTTAGGCCAAATGTCCTGTTACAACCGGAAGTACCTACACCATAGATCTGAGACAAAGTTCTTTCTCTCTCTCTCCCTCCAATCTTTCCTTTTCCTTCCTTCCTTCCAAGGAGGTGGCGCCGCTGGTTTTCTAGCGCTGTGAACTGAGGCAAATCCTTCCACCTCCCCGGTCTCCAATGTCACCGTAGGTAATGAAGGAGCTGGACTAGGATGATTTGTAAGAACGCTTCAAACGGTAACATTTGTGGTACAAAGATTAAATAGTATAATACTTCTACTCAAAAGACAAGTGTCATATTAAGTAGGTAAACCACTGAGATTAGTTCAAACTGGTTCAAGCTTAAGGCACAGAGTTGCCAAGGCAATAAAAAAAGAAGGTTTGAGAAGACGTGAAGCAAACTCGCATACACAGCAGGCTTCAAGTCAATGAACACAGAAAATCAATGAGGCGAAAACCATGTACCCCTGAGAATGAATGAGGTGAAAATAAATTGACCACAAAATCGTATGTTCCCTTTTACACTCAGCCAAACAGACACTCTTCCCAGTCCCTCTGTTGTGCCTCTTGGCTCTGACAACGCCAAGAAGATAAGAGAAAAAAGGACCCAGAGCTTTATTCAGGAGCAAAGAATAGAGGAAAGCACTCGAATGATGGGAGAAGGAAGGGATGTCGTTTGAGGCAAGAGGCTCTGAGAATCCACTCAGTGGCATTTCTTTTCCTCCTACATTCCTGTGGACATTCTGTTCCTAGTGAGTCTCCTGCGGACGGCAAGGACCAAAGACTGTCTCAGAGTAGTTTTGCCCCAATAAAGGGCTGATGAGGAGGAGGCTTGCCAAGCCTCCAACAAGACAAGGCTGCAGTGTCGGAATCTAGAGCATGAGTGTCCGGGCGGCAGACAATCTGGCGGTGAGAGCAGAAGAGTGCGATCCTGAGGTTAACAGGAGAAAAAGACCTTCTATGTTCTAGGCAATGACCGCAGTGAGAGGTTAGAGCAGTGCCCTTGGGACCCAAGTCAGGAAGGGAGGAGAATGCTTATTTACACTTTCCAGGATTCCCGCCATCCTGGCACAAAAGGAAGTTCTACAAATAGTCATTGCATCGATGACTGAGGTGAGTACGATGAGTAAAAATACATCTAAGCCAGTGAAGACACTTTGTGGAAACTGAACAAAAAGTAGGAGTTGTTGGCACCGTACCTGTGAAGAATGGACAGGGATAGGGGCAGCAACTTAGGAACCATCACCAAGAGAGATTAAAAATAACAGTCATGAGGCCTGAGCCCCTCCCACACCCAAGAAACTTTCATTTGGCTGATCTGGAGCAAGGTTAAAGTTTGGAACCAGGAAGTGTTGGGGGGGGCAGTGAAAGCACTGTTCTGATCAGCTCTAACTACTGGCTCTTCGAGCCCACAGAATTTTGACAAGCGGCCAGCAGGATCCTTTTCCAGGCAGGAGTGGGTCTATGTTTTTGTCTCCGCACCACCAGAATGGTCTTTCCAAAGCTCTTGCCTCCATAACCGAAATGACCATTCATCACCGGCAGGTTAGAAATCCTGGAACAAGTTCATGGCTTTCGTATGATTTCCTTTCTTATGATTTGTCAAGAAATATGTCACACTTCACACTTAGACATCACCTTGAGGGATTTCTGAACTCCAAATAAAGATTAAAAAAAAAAAAAAGAGGTCAGAAAATTGAGTTCTGAGCACTTGCTTCAAAAGAAGCGTTCAGAAACAGACCAACATAAAAATGTCTCTCTTGGTGGACACTTTTGTAGGAAACTCCGGTTAAAGATCATTAGATTCTTGACTGACAGTCCACTGAGTGGGAAGCTAATCTCCCAGAGGCAGACTCTCTTTAAGCTCATTAAAGTTTATTTTTAAATTACTTAAGCATTTTATCAGGAATATTAATTTCTTCCCAGAAGGAAGTTAAGAAATACATCATGCAAAGAGATCAGGGGATAATTTTTCCTTTCTAAGGAAAATCTTACAACTCTCTACAAAACCGAAGCAACTCTCTTTGCTTTACTTGCTCTTAAAGCAAATAAAATCATTCTGGCACCATCTCATAGTCAACCCTACAATCAGAAGACAAAGAGCAATGTTTTCAGACTTTCCAGGAAAAAGTTGTCTGACCCAAGATTTCCACACCTGAAAACAAATTATTCAGTGTAAGAGCAAACTAAAAATATTGTTTGTTATGCTAGAATTCTAAATGGATCCCATTTTGTTCTTTCTGAAAAGCTCACTCAAGGAGGTACTCAAGCAAAACAAAAATTGAATAGCAACAAAAATTTCTAGAAAGAGGGAAGCAACCTATGGAAGTTACAGTAGGGTGACAGTAAGGTGATGATAACATTGTTGTCAAATGTAAAACAAGTGTTAAGAGAAACTTCTGACAAAATAAAAGGAGCTCTTCAGAAAAAGCATCACCCCCCCCCCCCAACGTTCTTGTCTTCCTGTTTTTTGTTTTTTGTTTTTTCAGCAGTACTGCCCTAGGGCAGTGTGTGGTAAGACCCTGAGTCTTCCTCCTGGGGAGCTGAACTTTTGTACATACAGATCTTAGTGTAAAGCAAAATAATCCTTTCCTTCAGCAGCACCAAAGGCTGAGATGTTCTCAACTCATTCTTAAACCTGTGTAACTCTAAAAAGACATTCAATAAGTAAAGCTGGAAATTCTGGTCAGGATACCAACATGAAAATGACCTGCTGCTTGGAGTTTTGCCCTTCTAATCTCATAGCACAGGGTCAAGTTCAAGTCCTCCAAAAAGCCTTCCACAAAGGGGCTACAAGGAGAAATTGCCTGACATATTCTAGGCAATCCATATGTGTCTTCACTGAAAGGAATTAAATAGAAACAACCAACTTAGCTGATTTACCTTCTCACAGTAATTGTGTAAGTCACGTGCAGCCACGGGAAGCAACTGGACATATTCTCGTTCACCTGGTTTGTTAGATAGAAGTCAAATCACAGAATCCTGCCTCAGCCCCCCTCACCCCCCAACCACCACCTTTCAGTAACACTGCTTTTGACTCCTCCCCTGCACGCTGGGCACAGAGAGGTCTGGGGTGAGGAGGGTCAGGTAGGAGGGGTTGTGAACAACCCCCAACCCAGGGAGGAGGTCACGTGCCCAGCCCCAGGCTGCTCAGTGAACTTGGGCCCCTCCTGGCCACGCCCTTGGAGCCACCCACCGCCCACCTGGCTCCCTACTGCCCAGTCTGTGGTCCCCTGCGCTACCTTCTTTCTGGCTAAAGGGAATTTGAAATGCAGAGGACCCACTGGAATGCAGCGATGGTTGGAAATTCCCAAATTACCAATTCATTTCTCTCCTCTTACCACTCACAGACATTGAAAATGTTCAGCCAACACCGCATTCCTTGCACACACACACACACACACACACACACCTCCTCTCTCCCCCACCCAGCCCGGGACAATAGCTTCTACCAGCATTCTGGATAACCAAAGGCGACACTGACAGCGGCCACAGATGACTTGAGCTCCTGTGGCTCCCCGCGGCATACATCCATGCAGTGTTTTCCCGGGTGGAACAGAAGGCCAGAGACCCCACTCTGATCCCAGTCGTGCTTAGAACTATTTTCTCCCCCTCGATCCCCTTATCCGTGGAGTGACAAGGTACAGACAGGGCCCAGCCCCAAGAGAGCGCGTCGTCGGCAGGTCTGCAGGAGCGCGAAGCCGCCGGCCGTGGGATCCGAACCTGCATTTTCAGCCTCTGAGGCATCTGCCTGCGCCTCTCTCCGGCAGGTCCTCTGCCTCTTTCAGATCCGGCCCCTCTTTAACCGCGCGGCGGCCGGGGCGCCCCGAGAATTCAAACCGAAACGGGAACCGAGCCGCTCGCTGGCCTCGCGGTGACCCGCAGGCGCGCGGCGGGGGCTGCGGGGCCCGGGGCGGCCGCGGCAGGTGCCCCGGATCCGGCCGCGCCCCCGCGCCGCGCGCACCTCGGGAATCTTCGCCGGAACGAGAGGAATGAGCCGAGGCTGCAGCCGCGCATTCTGGGCGCCCCCCTCCCGCCCCGACGGCCCCACGCCGCTTCCCCGCTTCCACCGCCGGGGTGGGGGGCGGTAATCCCTCTTGGTTCCCGAGTCAGGTGTCATGCCCTTCCTTGTCCAGGCCCAGCGACGAAGCTCTGAGGCCCGTCCGGCTCCGGAGCCATCTCTGGTGCGCAAGGGGTGGCGGGGGTCCAGAGGCACGGATCCCAGCCAGCAACGCCCCCCGACCCCGACCCAGACCCCAACCCTGCCCCGGCAGCTCTCCCACACTCCCTGACCTGGGGGCGGTGGGACTTCTGGGGGTGGGGGGCTCCTAGCGCCCTTCCCGGGAAAACACTTTGGCCTCCTTGAAAGGGAGAATGGCTCTGCTGAAACAAAACAAAACAGAACAAAAAATAATAAATAAAATCTTTAAAACAAAACAACTGAATCTGTGCTAAGAGGTCCCTGGGGAAAGGGTTCGGATTACCTACTCTTTCAGACTGACTTAGGGCACAGCAGGCCAAAAGAACTGGACCAAAATTCCAGGAATAGGAGTGGGACGTGAAGCTGGGATTGAACCTTTCACGCTTAGACGACGCTGGTCTGTAATGTGCTATCGGGTGCTGCATGCCAAGGGAGAATAGGAAGGGCCTGTATTGTGGGGCTCCTGGACAGCCCGGTTGGTTGATGGGGGGACTCGTTTGGCTCAGGTCATGGTTCCTGGGTCGTGAGATCGAGGCCGGCATCAGGTGCTGCGCCCAGCCGGGAGTCCGCATGAGATTCTGTCTCTCTCTCCCTCTGCCCCTCCCCCTGCTCTCTCTTTGCTAATAAATAAAGTAAAATCTTTATTAAAGAAAAGGGGGGCGTGTACTGTAAGAGAGGAGAAAGAGGTTCAGAGGAGGGTAGAGAAAAGCAGTCAGTAGTGAAAATGACAAATCATCAGGAACCCCACCGATGAGCCAGGGAATGTTCTAAACTGCTCAAACGCAGTGAATCACTTACTCTCAAGGCAATCCTAGGAGCTCGAGGTAGAAGAAGTTACTATACCCATTTTGCAGATAAGGACACCAAAACACAGAGCTATGAAACGAACTTGCCATTGAGCGCAGGGCAGAGCTGCGAGGAGCTCCCCTTGGCACTGCTCCTTTTCCATCTTGTAAAACCAGGCTAGGTGGCAGGCCTTTGGGAACTTACCTGGTTTTAGGTAAATTCTAGCTCCACTGTGTAGACGAGCCACTGAGTCTCTGAGTCCCAGTTTCTCAGGAATGAGGGCATTCATTGTTGGCTTTTCAGGAATGCTGTGAAAATCAAATGTGATCGTGTATCAGCACGCGGTTTGCAAAGTAGAAGGCAGTTACCAAATATAAAATGATTTTATATTGTCCTGGTCCATCCCTGGAGGGGGAGCCTCAAAAGGGTCTCCTAAGAGGGGCATCCACGTGCACTTTTTAGCCCCCAGAGCAACTTCCGCTTCCGCCTGCGCTATTTGTGATAGAGACATTGAAAAAGCCCCTGATCCAAGTAGGCCTACTTCCCCTTTAACAGAATTCTTTGTTCTGTATGTCGAATATACTCAAGGATTTAGGTTGCTTCCCCCAGGTATTTCCTTGCAACTTAGAAACAAATGACTAGACATGTTGGTTCTATAGTTTATAGCCTGGCCTGGGTGGAATAAAGCCCAGTTTCTTTTTTAAGCGTGGGGCCTGAGCTTGGGAAACCACCAGCTACCTCTTTCCTCGCTGCCTAGGTCATGACTCCACTGGAAGGAGGGGATGGTTCTCAGGCCCAGCCCCGGCTTCCTAAGCGCTGCGAGGGAGTGTCTGGGAAAATCAGTCAGGGAAGCTCGGTGGCGGCGATCCTTCGGGAGAGGGAGAAGGAACATGTGAGATCCTGCACGTGGCTGGTGTAATGGTTTGCAAGAGTTGACATAACAACGGACCAGAGACGGAGCTGCTTAAAGAACAGAATTTTATCTTCTCCTAGTTCTAGAAGCTGGAATTCTAAGATCAAGCAGGGCTGGTTCCTTCTAAAAGCTGTGAGAGAAGGACCTGTTCCAGGCCTCTCTCCTCGGCGTGTTCCACGGCTCTCTTCTCCCTGTGTCTTCACGTGGGCTTCCCTCTCCTCCTACCTGTGTCTTCTTCACCTCTTCTTCTTACAAGGACTCCGGGGATACCGGTGGAGGGCCCACCCTACAACCTCATTTTAATTCAATTTCCTCTTTAAAGACCCTGTCCCCAGTTACAGTCACATTCCGAGGTACTTAACACATGGATTTTGGGGGGACACTTTTCAGCTCACAGCAGCTGGCCGGCAAAGGAATAGATGCTCTCCAACCCAGCTGAGAGCAAAGTCTTCCCCAGAAGCAGCACATCAAGATCATACCCATTATTAGATAAGGCCGTTGCCTGTCACCTATTAAAGTGGCATGCTTTTTTTTCCATGAAAACATGAATTCCGAAATCGAGACGATTTTGCGATGTGTCATATTTCCTGTTTTTGCTCTGGTAACCAGGAAACTCAGACCCAAATTTGTCAGTGAGTCTTGGTGGCAATATAAGACTTTATGACCTGTGGGTCCCCGTGCCATCCTGGATCACGGTCTTCTAGTCCTACCCATATTTTCCCTAGCCCTGAGTCTCTATTTCCACTTTCCCTATTATTAGACAAAGTATATTCTAGATGCTTCATCCAATCCTCTGTGGAACATGGTAAAAACAATAAATGAATAAATTCTACAGCTCTCTACCTGGGACCAATAATAATAACACTCAAGGAAGAGTTGCCTGTGGTATATCCGCCTTTTCCATTTACCTGTGGAGACAGTGACCTATAGGAATTCGATGAGAATTAATGACAGAGCTGCTCCGGAGAACTTTCAGCTACTCCAGAAGCAGAGAATCTGTCAATAAAGCCCCAAGCAGCAAGGAAGTTCACATTCTGACACCGAATGACGCTGGGGCTCTCGAGGCCTCCCCCAAAACCTGCCCCACTGTCTCCTCACTCCACCTGTTTCTGCGGGATTATTTTCACAAGGGTTTGGCGGAGGTTGGTCTGAGCCCCACCCCATCCCCATCTCTAACTTACAAAACCACCCCTGAGAGCCGAAATTCAGAACACCTAGTGGGCGAAGCAAAATCCAAATGATCAGAGGCAATGGTGTTTATTATGATCATTATTAGGCACATTAATGGACCTGCTTTTGTCTCATCATGGAATACAGAACAGTAAGGCACTGCTGCTGTCCAAATATTTTCTGATAAGGTGGCAGGAGATCAGACAGCACAAGGCCTAATGCCACCTGAAGCTAAATTATCACTTAATATACACAGCGAGCAGCTGATGTCCAGAAGTCAGCATCGAGCTTCTTGCTAACATGATGAGCAATGGCCATCTGTCCCCACAAAACCAGGCAGCCTGACCTTCAGTCCCAGGCGTTGCTAGCGTGGCTCTTGCCCATGGTGAAGGATGAGAGAGAGAGAGCTGCTGTGATAATTTTCTTATGAGCAACAACAAAAACCAAAGCGCTTGTCTCTGCTTTCGTTACATATTTTCTCCTAAAACACACACGTACACACACACACACATACACACCAAACAGAGGAAGAATCAACTGGAACCTGGATGACAAGTTAAAGCGTAGAGATACGCGATCCTATTTTCTGCGAAGGAAGATGTATGCACATAATTAATATGTAATCAAAGAGCAAAGCCGAGCTCATGCATTATACTGGAAATTCCTTCATGTTTTATTAATCTAAACTACATGGAAACATCTAGCTGGAACAAAGACACAGCTCAAAACCTCTGGCCACCAAACCACTCCCGACAGCCCGTCACTCTGAACTCTGGGACTACTGCTGTTGGCAGCGACAAAGTAAACAATGATAGAGAAGGTGAGAGCAAGTCACTGCTAAGATACAACCTTGCCAGTGAGGGGTTTGTAATCTAGATCGACTCATTAAATCCTTCTGTGAATTGAACGCATTCCCGCATTTGTCTCCTGCATTCTTTTCTGTGTCTGTCATACATAGGACTGTTAACAGCCTCAGAACAAAAAAGCGGGGGGTGTGGAAAGTAAGTGCCTGCTTCTCAGTGGGAATCCATCATTTGACAGAGAGTAAAATAACCATGTCCAAGATCAACAAAACCAGACATTATAAAATGTTTCTTTAAGCCTGAGTGGTTCTCACAATATCAAGCAAATATGTACGCAGTGTGTTATTTTTGTAAAAGAATTCCGTTTTTCCATAACCTTTTGCTTAGCTCTCGGGATTTAAGGGGGGGAAAAAAGTTTTAAGAAAATGTAAGTCATTTCCTAAGAACTTGCTTCCATAGTTCATTTAAAGAAATAGGAAACATAAAGAGTTGTTGCTGTGTCCCTTCGCGTGAAACACCGGCCGCGGCTTAAGCCCTGAAGATTGTTTGTTGGTGTCCTCGTGAGAGTCTAGGGGGATTGGGTGGCAATCCAGGAGTTCAGCAGCTCGACTCTCAGTTCTTGTGTTCCTCCATCCTTTGTGTGTAGGCTTTTCATTCTGGTGTCTGTCAGCTCGCAGTCCGAAGTTGGCCGACAAAGCTTTAGGTGTCGGATTCGCTCCGTGGCATCGCAGCAAGGAACAAAGGGCAGAAACACAAGTTTTAGGCTGTCTGGGCTCCCTCTTTATTCAGGAAGGGCAGCCCTGTGTAGATTTTCCCTTGGGTCTCATTGGCAGCCCTGGATCTCTTGCCTCTCGGTAGGCCAGTCACTAGCAGGAACGAAAACAGGCTTCGGCTAGGCACGGTTCACCCCTGGGATGAATCTCAGCCTGACACCGGTCAGAGGAGAAGCTGTGACAAACGGTGGCTGGGAAAGGCGAGGACCACAGTCTACCCCAGGGGGCCGCGGCCCGGTGCCCTCCCCATTCTCCAAAAACTCTACTCGTCAGTTTCCTTGGGCCTTATCAAGATCAGCCCATGCAAAACAGCTACCCACCAGATATGACATGATATTCAGAATCATTTTCCCATCTGGGTTTCCAGGCATTTTCCTACAGTTTTCCATTCTGCCATTGGCCATATAACTTTTCTTCTGGCAACAGGTGCCTCTTGTGTTTGCCAAGCCTCCTCTCCTGATGCCTCGCATGTTGGTGCAACCTTACTCTTCTGCATTTTCCATTTCCTTAAGAAAAAAAAAAGCGAAAACAAACAAAACAAACAAACAAACAAAAACCCCGCAGACCTGTCTGCTTGTTGAAGCTGTGACTTCCATCTTTGGGATCAGAGCTGGGCAGCTTCCCCCCATGGCAAGAGACAGGGCAGACATGGCGACTCCCCACTGTAGCCCACTTAGCCATGAGCATTCCTCGCTCATTGGCCTTCTGGGAGCATCTATTAGGTGTGCTTGGCTGGAAAAAGCAATCTTCTTGGAAAGAAGGTTCGTGTCAGAGTGTCCCTTCCCTGGCGGTCACTTCCTGTCCATCCCCCGGGGCAGGCCCCAGCTCCACAAGGGGTTTCTAGATCAATCTGAGGGTGTTAGGGTGGGGGACACACTCGATCGGTAGCCCTGCCAGTCTGGGGCTCTTACTGCTTGCCCAATCCTAGTAGAACACCATCAGGAAACTGTCGGTCTCCTAATAAAAGAAAAAAGAAAAAGAAAAAAAGAAATCGGATCGGATCTGCCTGGGTGGGTTGGCAGCAAAGAGAGAGTCTCCCTGCAGGAAAGCAGCAGGATCTTGGAGCCCAGAGTGTGGCTCTGCGTGTAGGCTCTCTGACGATCGGCGTCCCCGAGACCCACGCTGGCCTTTCTGGAACAGGGTGGGGGCAGGGTGCTCCACTCCCGCTCCTCCTGACCCCCCTGCGTCGCCCCCTCTGATTTCCTTCTGATAACTGGGCTGGGTGGGGGGGCAGGTTATAGCACAAAAATAGAGCTTTTCTAAAAAGGCAAGAGAAAGGAGAGAAACGAAAGGATTACAACTCGAGGATTTAGCGTTCTCCCAATGTGGTCTCTGGGTTGTCTTCTTGGGGTCCCCTGCCAGCGTGGCTTCAGTCTCCCTTTTTATGTCAGAAGCCACCGACAACAGAATGACAAAGGGCGAATTCCCCGACCGGCCAAGGGCTGACAGCAGCACAAGACTCTGAGGACGCTGGGCCAAGGGTGATTTTGCCCCCTCGGGGACATATGGCCATGTCTAGAGACACGCTCTTTGGGCCATGCTCCCGACGTGCAATGAGGAGAGGCGAGGGCTCTGCTGAAAAGTCGGTGATGCAGGATAAGTCTCAAAGCAGAGCATCCTCTGGCCCAAAACGGCTGTAGTGCTCTGACTGAGACACCCTGCCCTTGCCTCTGGGCATCAGCCAACCTTAAGGCATTCTGCCACATTAATGCGTCACCTACGGGGAGGCATGTGGGGGAGGGAGCAATAAAGACGGACAAAAGACAGTGTGTCTTCTAACTGGTCATCATGGGTGATCTCTGGTTCCTGGGAAGGGCAGAGTGTCCTCCCCCTCACTTTGAGCCTGAGCAAGAGGAGACCTCAAGAAACTCACCTCACCAGATTGACATAGGTCTTCTGGGATTTAGGGGAAGCAAGACCTGGTGTCTGGCTTTTCTCAAGTAAACAGTCTCCACAGAAGAGCCTCTCCAGAGCTGGGAGAGCTAAGGGAAGAGCTGCATTGGGAGCCAAGCTACATCTCTACCAACAGCAGAAAAGGACTGGCCTGGGCTGGGCTTTAAAGAAGTGGAGTGGGGGCACCTGGGTGGCTCAGTCGGTTGAGCCTCCCGCTCTTGGTTTTGGCTCAGGTCCTGATCACACGGTCATGAGATCAGGCCCCATGTCGGGTTCTCAGTCACTGCAGAGTCTACTTGGGATTCCTCCCCCTCCTTCCTTCTCCTCTGTTTCCCCCCCCACCCTCCCCCCGCTCATGCCCCTCCCCCACCCTCACTCTCTCTCACTCAAACAAATAAAATCTTTTTTTTTTTTTTAAAGATTTCATTTATCCATTTGACAGAGAGAGATGACAAGTAGGCAGAGAGGCAGGCAGAGAGAGACGGGGAAGCAGGCTCCCCGCTGAGCAGAGAGCCCAATGCGGGGCTCGATCCCAGGACCCTGAGATCATGACCTGAGCCGAAGGCAGAGGCCTTAACCCACTGAGCCACCCAGGCACCCCTCAGATAAATAAAATCTTAAAGAAAAAAAAAAAGACCCTGTCTACAAGGATCCTTTGGAAAAACAGACATACCCCAGCACAGGAAGGGATTGCTAGAATCCCAGGAGGTATGAGAAGGATGAGGCCGGCTGCACTATAGGCACAACTCCCTGGGGGCTGGAGAGAGAGAGAAAGAGAGAGAGAGAGAGAGCCACCAGCTTCCCTCCCACAACAGAGAGTGACCATACTAGGATTCAGAATCATGACCGTGCTTTACGTCAGGATAGCTTTGAATCTGCCTCTCTATATTTCTTTTTAATTTTGGTGCTTGGTTATCCCTAATAACTTGTGAACACACCTCCCCAAAAATATCAACAATCTGTGACGATTGAGAGTAAATGTTGGTTATCGAAAGGGAGCTTTGACCTGGGTTCAGATCCTGGCAGAAACTTGCTCCTGTGCTTCAAGATTTTTTTAATCTGTAAAGTGGGTTCATGGTTGTTTGGCAGATTATGAAGATAAAGCACTTAGCACAGAGCAAGAGTTCAAGAAATGGCCACCTTCCACGCAGGTGGGTGTGGCCTAACTGGTGCCCATGCATTTGCAACATAGAACCTTTCTCTCATTCTGCCTGGGCTCTTTTTGGAGAAAAAATTATGAGACTCTTTCTGTTCCTATTGTCAGACTAACGCGCGTGTCACAGTGCCTCCCAGGATTATCTGTATTTACTAGGATGCTTTCACTTACAAGAACAGAGAACCAAACTAAACGTATCTTAAAGTATAAAGAATTTATTACCTCACATAACAAGGCTGTAAGTGGAACAGTTCTAGGTTAACTGGCAACCAAATCTATATCATCAAATAGCTGTCTCGCCATTCTCTTCGCTCCAGTGCTGTAGCCTTTGTCCTCTTTTGGAGTCAAGTTGGCTGCTGTAGTGCCAAGCTACAATAGCACAAACAGGTAGGAAAATGAGGACATTCCCAACCCTTTCACAGAAAATTCCTACCCAAGATCTTCCTTTCACATCTGATTGGCCAGAATTGTATCAGATGCTCATGTTTCACCAACCACTGGCAATGGGAAATGAGACCACTAGGAATGGTTTGGACCAATCAATATTCACCCCCAGAGTGACTGGGACCGCCTCCCAGAGTACAACGTTAATGAAGAACAAGTAGACAAATAATTGTGGTTGTCAGAACACTCAAAATATCTCCAGGCTCAGACATTGCGAGAGCCCCTGTGCTTGGAAAATGAATATCCAACATATGATCTATAGCAACGGGGTGGAAAGACAGGAGCTTGGAGTTTCTACCGGCAAACTGGCCATTAGGAAAGTTAGTTTCCTTTGACTCTTTTTGGATAGCTCTTCTCCCAAAATTTCTCTCTCTTTTGGGCAGATACAAATAATGACTTCATTGTTTTTATCAAAATGATATACATTCATTTTTTTAATGAGCAATACAGAAAAGTACAAAGGGGGAAAAAAAAGCAACAAATCACCCAAATCCCACTGCTAAGAACTGACTAATATTAACACTGATGAGCATGATTGCGACTTTACTCTGCGTGTGAGATTGATACGGGAAAGGGGAACTATAGAAAGAAGTAATTTAATAAGGATAGTGTGCTATGTCTTCTCTTATTAATTAAAAGTATTCACTTGCATGTGGCTTGATTTTAATCAGCAGGCAAAATATCTTGAAGTGAACCTGAAAAGTATCATGGAATTTTTTATTGGCACATGTATTGGCACTAGATATATTATTTTCCTAAAATATCTAAGTATTTTTTTAAAAAAGCAAATCTGTTGCTTAAGAAGTGAGAGTATCTTTTCTTTTTACATGGAAGTTGAATTTTAGAAACTAGGGACCCATAGGTAAAGCAATTAGCCTCCACCCATCTCTACTCCCAAATTTCTATTGGTGATATATTTTTATTTTACCGAGTTTGGTGATATTTGCACTCTTTCCGGTAACCGTAAATCTGGGCCAGCTGTTTGAGCAAGCATCCCTTGCCTTTTTCCTTCAGGCCTTCTTGAAGTCAAGTGTTCAAAGGCAACGCCTCCCCCCCAGACTTCATGCCCTCTACCTGGGCTCTCCAGCTGTGTAAACGGCGCCTCACTGGTGTCCCGCCCGACCGTCACTCCTCGCTCTACACTTTTTTATACCATTCCCGTCCGTCCCGCTGACCGAGTCCCATGCACTTTATTATTCGATTCTTCCACTGCTTATTACCTACATCCACATCACTTTTTCAGGTAAGTCAGTAAGATCCTTGCTGGCAGGAAGCTAGTCTAATTCTGCACTCTCTTCTGGCCTAACAAAGCGCGGGAAGCACTTAATACACGCTCAACAGACAACCGCGCAGTCGAAATAGCCACGTGCAGAATAAAACAAAAGCAGCAGACGCTGGCATAAAAGATGGAAAAAGCGCAGAAATATCCCTGCTTGTTCATTGCACATAGCAAAAGACCACTAAGTTTCCCGGACACCCTTCCCGGACAAAAGTATGTCTCCTGGCTTCCTGAAAGGAGATGATCCATTCATAGGAAACAACAGGATGATTGGATCACGGCCTGGATCACTCACATGGAAAAATATCTAGAAATTTTAAGGCTGAAAGTTATTGGTCAATGAAAAGATGGTATTTTTAACTTGTGAAAATTCAGGACACCTGGATGGCGCAGTTGGTTGGGTGTCGGACTCTTGGTTTTGGCTTGAGTTGTGATCTCATGGGTCTTGAGATCAAGTCTTAGTTCAGAGTCTGCTTGAGATTCTCTCCCTCTGCCCCTCCCTCCCTCAGTGGCACACTCCCTCTCTCTCTCAGAAAATTAAATCAAATTTTTAAAAATAAGATAAGGGGCACCTGGGTGGCTCAGTGGGTTAAAGCCTCTGCCTTCAGCTCAGGTCATGATCCTAGGGTCCTGGGATCCAGCCCTGCCTCGGGCTCTCTGCTCAGCAGGGGGCCTGCTTCCTCCTCTCTCTCTGCCTGCCTCTCTGCTTACTTGTGATCTCTGTCTGTCAAATAATAATAAAATCTTAAAAAGAAAAAGATAAAACAAAACAATAAAATAAAAATAAGATAGAAAGGGCTAGTTGCTCACAATTTAGCCCTGTACAATAACTTCTCCCCGCAAGCATCTTGAAGGCTTTTTCTGTCACTGACGATTATATGGAAAGCCTTTATGGTTACATGTATTCATAATGTATCTACAAAATAAAGACCCTTATTTATAAAATAAACATTCATGAGTAGTCTAGTTTGTTTTTTTAAGATTGATTTATTTATTTGAGAGAGAACAGAAGCAGAGAGAAGGGGCAGAGGGAAAGGGAGAAGCAGACTCCCCACTGAGCAGAGCCCCCGATGCAATGTGAGGCTGTCCCCCAGGACCCTGGGATCATGACCTGAGCCAAAGGCAGAGCCCAACTGACTGAGCCATCCAGGTGTCCTAGTCTAGTTTTTTGGTTTGTTTGTTTTTAAGGATTTTGTCTAATTATTTGACAGACAGAGATCACAAGTAGTCAGAGAGGCAGGTGGGGGGTGGGGGAAGCAGGCTCCCCACTGAGCAGAGAACCCGATGTGGGGCTCAATCCCAGGACCCTGGGATGATGACCCAAGCCAAAGGCAGAGGCTTAACCCACTGAGCCACCCAGGAGCCCCTAGTTTTTTTGTTTTTGTTTTTGTTTTTTTGTTAAGAATTTACTTTTTACCTAAGACTTGCCCTTAGATAGTTCTCAATTTCCAGAAAAATAGGTTTCTCTCATTAAAATAACTAGATGCATTCCAGCAGTGAGGGTGTGTGTGTGTATGTGTGTGTGTGTGTGTATGTGTTGTTGGAGAGAGAGAAGCCCTAAATCAAGTCCTACATAATGTGTTTCCCCCCACTGATTTCTACTAGTGTAATGAAAATGTCAAGGTAAAGGAACAAATAAATTCTAGAGGTAATGTCTTCCTACATAGTCGTTATACAAATACCAACTATGTGCTTTTGGAACAAATGGGGTAGCTACTCACCATCCACCACATCCCAGGTCTTTGCCACCTCTGCTCCATTAGCCCCAATCAGTGTCCCTCCACCCCACTGTCCCCCTGTTTTCAATGGGACCAAGGGGTCAGCTGCTTGCCACAGGTCAGCTCATCTGTCTGCGGAATTCAGGGTCCCTGCCCCACCCCCTTAATCCCAACTCAGGAGCTGGAAGACGAAGCCAGGGAATAGGACTTTCGGTCACCTCCCTAAGTTATTCCAAAGAATGGCCAAATTGGGGAAGCACAGCTAACACCCTCCTCAAGCACCTCTTTCTCTTGGACGTCTTGCTACTCCTCCCAATTCTCCACTCTTCTCCCAAGGAATTATACATAGAAATATATCCTATTTTTACATAATGTTATATTATAAGTAGAGGAGGATCGCCACATATTACTCTTCCTAGTCTTAGTCCAAGGCTTGGAATATTGTAATTCCTGTTCCTCTTTGCGGAATGAATCAATAAAGGAAGGAATCAGGAAAAATGGCTCACTGTCTTTGAAGATGGAAAGGTTAAGATGGGGTCTGGTCCTTAGGCACTAGAGACTCTGTGTTCCCCTTTCAGGCGGGCTCTCCACTTCCGCAGCAGCAGATCCCCTCTTCTAGAAGCCCTGACTTCAGGCTCCATTACCAGGTCAACTCCTGACCAAGAGTGGGGTGGCAAGACTTAAACTTTAGGCAACAGGGATGCGTAATTGCCAGAAACGGCAGGCACTGCACCAGGTACTGACATAGACCACATCTGGATAAAATAAAAAACATGTGTAGGTTTAAGGAGCCACTTGCAGAGCGTCCTACCCTTAAGAGTTATCTCCTGGCTTGCACAAATCGTCACGCAGTTGTCATTTTCTGAGAATCAGCAGTTAAATGAGATGCGTTTGGGTAGTTATCTACTACCATCGTCTGAAACCCTCACAGTGATGGGAAGGCAGAGTGGTGGCTCGAAGAAAAGAAATAAAACAGAAATAAATGTGTAAACAAGAGCATTAAACTATCCAAGAGCTACACCGAGCTGGTCGCGCCTCAGCCGCGCTGCTGTGTGTGACCGGACTGCGTAAGCGGAGGGAACAACAGTGCCCCTTCCAAACGACACGCAGAAAGCAGCGGGAGGACGTAGCTGTTTAGGAATGCCTGCATCGCGGCTCTTATTTACCGTCGCGGGCTTTAAGCCTCGCTGCATACGCGTTCACAATATAAACAGGAAGGATTAGAGTGACCCCACGTCCCGAAAGACTGAAGCAGTCCGGGAAAAGCTCCGGTTACCTTGCATCCCGAGCAGCCTGCCCCTTGATGACAAATGTCCCAGATTCGGGCGTTCTTTTGTAGTTCATGGGAAAGCACGACTAATCCGTGCAAGCCCGCGCGCACACAGACCAGCTCCATTCAGCAGCGTCGCACAAAGCGCTGGCTGGCTCCCCGCGTGGGGCCCGGGCGCCCGCTCCCCGCCCGGCCCCCGGCCCCCGGCCCCCGGCCCCTCGGTCCTGGCTCCTCTCTCCGCTCCCCGCCCGGCCCCAGGCCCCCTGGCCCCCCGCCCCTCGCCCCGACTCAGGCCCCCGCCCTCGTCCCCAGCCCCAGGCCCGCTCACCGCCCGGCCACCCCGGGCCCCTACCCCGGCCCCCAGGCCCCAACTCCTGGTCCCGTCCCCGGCCCCCCTCCCAGCCCAGGCTGCGGTCCCCAGTCCCCACCCCCGGCCCCAGCCACCCGGACCGCAGACCGTCTACCCAGCCCGGCCGCGCTCAGCTGGGCTTGCACGTGCGGGCGCCGCCCTGCTGCGGGGACACCAGACGGGCGGCGACTCGGGTCTCCCAGCGCCCAGGCTTCGAGGAAGGGGAAAAGCAAGAGCCGCAGGCCGGCCTTCTGCCTCCAACCAGCTCTTCTGCCCTACCTGGGGTTCACCCAGCTTTTTAAACCCTCCACTTTTCCATTCTCCTGGTTCAGGTGGCACCGCGAACGCTCCAGGCTCTGTTCTAAGAGCCTCCAGGCAGGGAGGGACCTCATGGGCATCACAACCCTGTGAGGTAGGTGCATTTTACAGGGGAGGAAACCGAGGCACAAACGGGCCCTGGGGTAGCCCGCGTGGAACCAGGCTTCCAGAATGCGTCTTCCTCACCACTAAGCTGCCCCTTGTCGCTGACGCAGAACTTTGCCATAACCCGCGCAAGGAATCGCCCATCTACGTTTCCATCTCAACTGACACTTTGGAGGTGTCAGGCAAATGGAGAAGACCCAGGGAAGAGGCGGGCCGTGGTTCAGTCTGTCACTTGCAAAGCCTGGCCTCCAGAAAGTTCCCTTGCTTCTTCTGGAAGGGCTTGGGTTCAATGAACAGCCACCCTCCACCAGCTCATTTCCCCATTACAGGGGTTAAAGCTGAGTTTCTGCCTCGGAGAAGGGGGTTAAAAACGGAGCTGTAAAACCTGAACGGTGTGCCTTAGACATTCCCAGTAAGATGGCTGAAAGGAGAGAGGTCTGCGGGGGTTTCCTAACTCCTGACAAGTGATCTCCTTGGTATTCTGGAAAATGTTCAAAATCCTATGCTATGTACCTGGGAATACGTTGATGATTCAGAAAACGACAAGGTGGTGAACAAAAGTCCAGGCAGATTTATTGAGGTTTGGAACATGTGAATCAGAAAAGGGCTGAATTTGTGCAGGGGGAAGGGGGTGGGGAGTTTGGGAACAGAGAGAGTTTCACCTTCATTAGCAATTAAAACAATGAAAGCAAACAGCACAGAGTCACCAAATTTTCCTCTGGCCAAACAATAAAAACAAAATGGAACGAGGTAGACTTTGCCGTCTCCGGTACTGCTGGTGGGAGTGCCGGTTGGAGCAGACCTTTAAGAGAGGAGTGGGAAACACTTATCCAAAGCCTTCAAATGTGTACATTTTTGGCCCAGCAGTCTTTCAAGGAAAAAATAGATTTGTTTCTCCCCAAAACAGTACCACAAGAGCAGCTTCCGAGTCAAAGCTGGGACAGCCCTCCACCTGGGCAAGAACCCCTAATGTGATTCTTGTCACATCAGTGTCTGGTATCCGAGCATAATAATGTCCTTCAGTCAGCAACACAGAGGACAGACACAGGTCTTAGGCTCCCGGAAGGGAATTTAACTGGAGAGTGTTACTGTCCGAAGCTTGGCAAAGAAATTTATTACAGATTTAAGTAGCTATTTCTAAACACGTGACCTTACAATCCGGGGGGGGGGGGGTTTCCTACCCCTACCAAGAGATATGAGCAAATTTTTAAAATTTGAGATATGTCTGACATACAGCATTACGTGTACATTTAAGGTGTACAACATATTGATCTGATACACTGATATTGCAATGTAGTTGCCACTGTAGTGTTGGCTAATACCTCTACTGTGTCACATAACTATCATTTTTTCCAGTTTGGGGAACAATTAAGGTCCAGTCACTTAGGAAGCATAATGTTTATAATACAGTTTTATTATCTATAATTACTGTAGTATGTATTAGGTCTCCAGGACTTACTACATAAGATCATTTTCTAAAAAGCACTAACGTAAGTCATTATGTAGTGAAGATCGCAAATATATACTGTATTTGTTTGCTAGGACTATTCTAACAGTGTATGAGTACCTGAGTAGCTTAAAGCAACAGAAATTTCTTGTCTCACAATTCTGGGAGCTGGAACTCTAAAATTAAGGTGTTGGCAAGGCACAGTCTCCCCCTGAAACCGGTAGGGAAAATCCTCCCTGGTCTCTCCCGGTGCCTGGTGTTTGTTGGCAATCCTTGGCCTTCCTTGGCTCGTGGGGGCCTCTTTCTGATCTCTTCCCTGAGTCATCGCATGTCCCTCTTTCCTGTGTGGCTCTCTGATCTACTTGCTGGATGTCAGATGAGAGGCTCTTCCTCTTCCGGTTTGACCCCACCCTAACTAAATACATCTACCTATGAGGACCCTATTTTCAAATAAGGTCACATTCTGAGACCCCAGAAGTTAGGACCTCAATATGTCTTCTTGAAGGACACAATTCAGCCCATTACATACATCTACAGAAGAAAAGCTTTTGAACCAACTCTCTAGTCTTGTGTAAATGATATTTGTGTCCTGAGATAAAATTCAATGACTATATCATACATGGGTTCAAAAATGCTGTCTCCCAAATAAATTACAGGAAAAGATAATATTCTCCCCCCAAAAATGTTGTCAATGACTCCCAAGGCAGTTCTTTTTAATGATGACACTGTGTGAGAGTTAATTTTATGGGTCAACTTGAGTGGCCTGTGGATACCCAGATTAAACATGAATTCTGGGTGTGTCTGTGGGAGCAGTTCTGGGTGAGATTAGCATTTGAATCCGAAGACTAAAAAAGTAGGTTGCCCTCCCCAAGGCCTCTGAAGGCCTAAGGAGAATAAGAGGCATAGGAAGTAGAATTTGCCCCATTTTTCTGCCTCCTTGCTTGAGCCCAGACATCTCATCTTCTCCTACCCTCAGATGGGGATTTACACCATTGGAACCCCAGTTTTCAAGACTTCAGACTCAGACTGGATTTTACCACTGGCTTTCCAGTTCCCCAGCCTGCACACGGCAGATGGTGGGACTTCTCAGCCCCCTATAATCGTGAGCCAATTCCTCATAATAAATCTCCTTATATACATATATAAACATATATATAATATAAATCTATACATTATATAAATATCTATAAATATCTTCTTGGTTCTGTTCTCTGGAGAACCCTGACTAGTACACAACCATGTTAAAAATTCATTTAAAAGGTTTGAATAGGGACGCCTGGGTGGCTCAGTTGATTAAGCCTCTGCCTTCGGCTCAGGTCATGATCGCAGGGTCCTGGAATCGAGTCCCGCATCAGGCTCCTCGCTCGGCGGGGAGCCTGCTTCTCTCTCTGCCTCTGCCTGCCACTCTGCCTGCTTGTGCGCTCTCTCACGCGCCCGCGCTCTCTCTCTCTCTCTGACAAATAAATAAATAAACCCTTTAAAAAAAAAAAAGTTTGAATAAAATTACTTCTTAATATTTGAGAGTTGAAAAACACATGTTCTAAATTAATATTCTGTTTTTCATAGTTAAGATCCCTTAATACATAAAATTGAGTTGCCAGGTGGTATTACACTTAAAAAAGGATGCCAATTTTTTTCTTTAAGTGTAAGAATAATCCTGGACTCTTGCCTTAGAATCTTAGTATATAGTTCCTTCCCATTCTACCTGATTTTTACTTCTTAATCTTTTTTTTTGGAATCCTATTTATGGATGCCTATTATATATACAAAAGTACTTGCTAGACATAGGGAAAAGAGCAGTGAATTAAACAGACATGCTTTCTGCTCCTATATAGTCTCCGTTATTTACACGGAGAACTGCCTTTAATTATCTCTAGAAGTAGATACATTAACACATAAGGGGACGATAAGAGAGAAACATACGGGATTATGAACAGAAGGGACAATTCAGCGAGGGATCGGTGGTGAACAACACTTGGCGTCGTAGAACTGTTGGTCTTTAGAAATCAGTGGCCAGCTTCTCATATCTAAGGCGGACAAAGATGTAGAAATAGAAACGACAAAAAGAGTATGCTTCCAACCAATCTATTAAAACCAACATCCAAGCCATGACTATGAACTAGGGGTCGAGGAATCCCCAGGATCGATATCTGGGTCCAGAGTCCACAGTTTCTCATATGACCTCTCACTGGGCAAAGTGATTATTTTTTTTCTTCTTCTCCCCCATCCTTTACCACAGACCTGTGTCCCCACTCTTCTCCTTGACAGAAAATAGCACCGCTGTCTACCAGGTTCCCCAAACACACAAATCAGTCTTGGCTCCTCCCTCTCTCCATCACTCCTGTCAGATTAATCTCCAAGATTTGACAATTCTACCTTGCAAGTAAGTATCTTCTGAATCCGTGCATACGTTTCCATAACCGCAGCGATAAACCAGTCTTAAACATAAGATTAGCATTTATTGAGCTCCTAATGTATCTCAGGCAGAATTTAACCTCTTTGTTTGTATTGGCTGTCTTAATTCTGATTCTAATACTATGTGTGGTAGGTACAATTAATATCCTGATTTTAGAGAAGAGGAAATGAGGTGTGCAGAGATGAGGTAACATTCTCAAGGTCACACAGTAGGAAAGTGTCAGAGCTCGGATTCAAATTACAGAAGACTGCCTTCTGAGCCCACGTGCTTAATAATGGTAGTACAGCCCAGCCAGCCTCCTGCTCGTCCCTGAAAGTTTGCCTCCTCTATCAGAGCTGAGTATTTTATTCCTTGTAACTTTTTATTGCTTTCCTACCTCCCCAGTTTTAGCCAATCACCTTGCCTTAGAAAATAGGAGCCACCAAATCCATAAATGAGAATTCATCAGTACCATCTTTCCTATCTCCTTGGTTTTACTGAAAGAAGTATTCAGAGACCCACAAGGAGTCCATGGAGAAAATTCAGTTTTGTGAACTTAGATGGGAAAAAAAACATTACATCTCTATTTTCATTAATTGAACAAGCCACAGTTGGATTAGCAACACTTTTTTTTATCTTTATGAGCAGTATAAATTACAGATTTTTAAAAAGATTTTATTTATTTATTCGACAGAGAGAGAGAGAGCGTGCACACACGTGAGAGAGAGAGAGAGATGGAGAGAGAGAACAAAAGCAGGGCAAGGGGCAGAGGGAGAGAGAGAAGCAGGTTTTCCGCAGAGCAGGGAGCCTGATGCGGGGCTCGATCCCAGGACCCTGGGATCATGACCTGAGCCAAAGGCAGACATTTAATCACCTGAACCACCCAGGCACCCCCAAATCACAGATGTTTTGAAATTACACTCCAGTTTTGCAGACATCTCCAAACAGCATTTCTGCCTCATCACAACTTAAAATTATAATCGTTATTAGACCCACTGCTAGATCTTGTAAGGTATACGTTAACAGATAAACACACGTAATAGACTTGTCTTTTTTTTTTTAAACTATAGTTGCTACCAAACCCCTCTCCCAAGCTCCAGACTCAGAGCCAACTGCTTCCTGTCATCTCTAGTTAAACATATAATAAGTATCTCAAAGTTAATACGTCCAAAACAGAGTTCTTGATTTCCCCCCAAACTTGTTGCTCCCCTCAGTCACCCACAACTCCACTCAGCTGTTTACACGAAACCCCAGGAGTCCTTCCTCGTTCCCTTCTTACACTCAGTTCCCATTACCAAGTTCTATCAGTTACACCTGCCTCCCCCTTCACCCCTGCAAACTGCTCTTCTCCTCACTACACTCAGCCTCACAGAACCTGTCTCTGTCCCGGAACACTTCAGGTGTGCGTCCGGTTTGTACTCCCTGTGGCCACCATTTTCATCTCCAGATCCTCACGTGGTTTCCAAGTCCTTATCCTTCAGGCCTCAGTTGAAACATCATCAACAGCATAGGTCACAACTGTAAACATGCTTTTGTGTATCTTGCTTGTTTCCCGTCTCCCCTCTAGAACGTGAGCTCCACGAGGGCAGTGATCTTGTCTGTCCTGTTCACCGCTGTATCCCCAGAGCCTGGATAGGAACCACATAGCAAATCAATAAAAATATAATGCATGAATAAATGCTTAAGCGACTAATTAGTATGAGGCTATTTTGCAGATTAATTAAAATAGCACACGTTCCTCCCTCAGCACAGCCTCACTGCATGGGGAGCGCTCGATCACTGTTTCACACTGAATGTTCCCTTTCTCCCCCATGACACCATGGTAGGGATAACCTGAGGGTCGTCTGACACATTAGTTTCCTGATGGCACAAACATAAAGCTGGAATTTAATTTAAATCACAGAAGAGAAGACAGCGAACGGATAAGAATACCTTTAGGCAAACTAACAGGAGTGCAGGGTCAATTCAAATAAACGCAGACCAGAAAGAGTATTCATTTCGGAGGGAGGTGGTCTTGTATTCAAGTCCCTGTTCATTTCCTTCCCCAATTTGCATGTTGGCAATTGTTCAAGGTCTTCGAGCCTCAGTGTCCTTGGCTTGTGAGAGTCAAGTGGCAAAACAGGCCAAGAGTGCGCAACACAAGGCAGAGCCTTGCTACAGCATCACTGCCATTTGCCGCGACAGCAAGTCCTCCTCGAAAAGCTAGCACTTAGAGTTGCAAGGAACCTGACACAGCTCCTGTTTTGTCTCATTTTTTTATATTTAATGTCAAACATAATTCATTTTTTTAACTCCACACGCTACACGGTAATGGGCTGCTGCAAACAAAAATTTACCAAGTATTTCTTTATGCTCTAAAAAATTTTTCCTTTCTTGCCAGCCTTGCATTTAAATGAATCCCTTCCCTGGTAATCATGCTGACATGGACTCATATCTGCATTCAGCGTAGACTCCCACTGTTCTTAGGGGTAATTTTCAAATCTTTCTACACCAGTCGACACGCAGTTCCCATTGATAAATAACAGCCTCGATGCTTTTGCTTCCTGCCTACTATTTTGACAGATCACCACCCTGCAGAAGTTTTTATGTTTCAGGAAAGTAATCTGTCTAAAGGAAGAGGGTATTTTCAAACCACACTTCCACAAAATGTCAAATAATGGGAATGAAGGGGAAAGTGAGCTCTGGAGGAAAAGAGAGAGCTCTTAAATAAAAGAAATCCCCAAATAAAAAGAATAGAAAAGATCAAAGGACAGCACAAAAGGAAAATAGGAATCTAAACGTGTACTGGAGGTGGGAACTGGAAGTGTAACTGCATTTGTCCCCAGCTGTGAGAGTTTTAAAGGACATGACAATGTTAATGAAATAGGAGAAGAGGTATTTCAAACCAATGGTCTCATCCTTTGAAAACTTGTCTTATTTATTTATTTATATATTTTTTTAGAATTTCAGGATAATGAGACCCAACTGCAGGAGTTAATATACAGACATAAGTCCTTCATTGTAGGGGATTTTCCATCAGCAATTTTAATAAAAATTAAAACTTCACATAGAGATAAGAAATTAAATTACAATCTAACCCCTAACTATGCTAAAATGTGAAATGCTATATGACATCCTACTCAGTTAAGTAACAAATAATTTGCTGGTGCTCAAAGGTAAAATCTCTAAGTCCCATCATAATTATTCCTACACAGTTTTGACCTGCAGCCTCTGTTTTGTTTGCTTGTTTGTTTTCACGGTAATAGCATTTTTTTAAAAAAGATTTTATTTATTTATTTGACAGAGAGAGACACAGTGAGAGAGGGAACACAAGCAGGGGGAGTGGGAGAGGGAAACGCAGGCTTCCCGCGGAGCAGGGATCCCCACGTGGGGCTCGATCCCAGGATCCTGAGATCATGACCTGAGCCAAAGGCAGACACTTAATAACTGAGCCTCCCAGGAGCCCCACAATAGCATTTCAAAAAAAGAATCCAAACCAGATGTTGACTTTAGAATGCAGTTTCTTATTGCCCAAAGCCCGCAAAACTAGCTTCTTAATGAAGTTGAAAACTCTTTTCCCTGAGGATTTCTTAACAACGCTTCATAATTTATGTAAATCTATCCTTAAAATTCTTTTTTTTTAAATCACTTGCCATTCCATTCCTTAATGTTGGTTTGTTAATAACTGCTCCACATTCCATCTCCTTGTCCTAAAAGTTAAATTATCTTTCCCATTAAAAATACCTTCACATGGCAATAGGCTAGGACTTTCAGTCCTGTATACCTATTCCTGTAGCTGTATAAACCTTCATGTTCTGAGTTTGTTTGTATTTATTAGGGCTTTTTCTTGTTAAGTTCTTTTGGTTTGGTGGCTAGTTATGGGAAGGAATATAAAGGAACAGAGATCAGTAGGTACCCACGAGGAATGCAGTCTCTCTGGATGTTTCAGGGTAAAAAACACTTCAGTTATTTTGTCTAAAGCCAAGCTGTTTATAAAACTTCCAAAAGGGTTTAGCAGAACTGCTTGGATAATGAATACTTACGCACAACTTATGACTGTCATACACATTGCAGCACCCAATGATACAGAATAAACAACAGCCATATCAAACCATAAAGCAATAATTTGCACTCAACTTCTGAATTTAAAAAAAAAACAGTATTGAAGGATCAGGTTTGAAGTGGAAGATTATGGTACTAATTCTCTCTCTATGTCTACCTCTATGTCATGGTTCTCGTGAAGAAATATTCCAAAAAACTAATATTTGTTGGTCCAAACTTATTTTGACCATGAGCATTAAAAGTACATTGGTCTCTTTAGCTATTAGACAGGACATAAGTTCTTGATAATAAAGGCACAAGTATGATAAGAGAGACTACTGCAGCAGCCACTGAAACAGTAAGGATCCAAAGTTGGGCGTCGCATTCTTTGAGGAAAGATTTGAGGGTCATCAATGGAGGCATTCACAAGCAGGGGAGCTAAATACGAATTCTGGGTGTTTAGGACCA
This sequence comes from Mustela lutreola, assembly GCF_030435805.1. Taxonomy (NCBI): domain Eukaryota; kingdom Metazoa; phylum Chordata; class Mammalia; order Carnivora; family Mustelidae; genus Mustela; species Mustela lutreola. Next base: position 9,254,123 of record NC_081303.1, on the reverse strand, counting down.
TACCTGCTAGTTGCAAGAGCTTGTAATAACTTCTCAGGACCTGTAATGATTTATTTGAGGGCCCTTATACTTAAGGATTCTGTATCTGCATATGTGGGTTGCTTATCCATCCAGGTGAAATTTAAAATTCAGTCATGCTGATGTATTCTCTATTTGAGTGTTTTTAAAAATACGGGCATCTGGAAATCTTATTTAATGTTCTGATGCAGAACGAAATTGACTTCGACTGACTTAAAGCCTGCTTGCCTCCTTCAACTCAATCATATTCTCAATGACTAAAATAATTTAAAATAAATTTGGTGCTTTTCTTTCATGTTTTGAGGAGCATATGTTACAGCCGAGAGCTTCACTCACAAGTTTGCCCCCTTTCTCATGTCCTCATGTATTATTATTAAATATGTTCACAGGAGTTAACATATAGTATATATCCACTATGTCCTAGATATGATATAATAAGCACTTTATGTATATTCTTTCACCTGCTGTAGTTTCCATTTTATGAAGAAACAGCTTGGGGTTTAGAGAGAAGATGTCACTTGCACAAGGTCACCTGCTTTCACGTATGGATCTGGGATTTGAGTCTCTGTTGAGGCAATCAAGAGTCTTTGTGGCAAAGATGGAAACTGACCAGCTAGTTTTAGCAAAAAGAAAGAAATTATTAAAAGGATCATCAACTGTTTATAGAATTTCCAGGAGGGCTACATTAAAAGCCACAGAAAAATGGCCAGGAGCAAAGAGAGGCTATGGAGGCAGAACTGCTGTGACACAAGTCACAGTAATGAGTCAGAATCCCAAGAGTGCCAGCACTGGGCACTGGCCATCAATGCCAGCACCACCATTCCTGGAACCCTAGAAACTGGATGTTGCAGCAACCGCTGCTGCCACCAAAAAGAATCTTACAACCTACCGGCATTTTGGGACCACCAGTTCCCAAACAGAGGTCTGAGGCAAATGAGTCTAACCACCGGAGTGTAGACTCAGGGCCCCAACTGTAAGGAAGACTGAGAAAGGAGGAGTCTGGCCCCTCTAGCTTCAACAGTGAGTGGTAAACTCTAAGTTGTACCGAGATTCCTATTGTAAGAAATTTCCCCTGAAGACAGAAAGGATCATTTCCTTGGGCTCATCACCGTATCTCTTAGCATTTAGCACGATACCAACACTAAGCAGATGTTCAGTAAAAGTATATGAAATTAACAAATGCTTGTCTGATCCAGTTGTCCCCAGGAGGGACACAGAGAAAGGCAAGACAATAGTATCCATAGCTGGTAACATTATTGAAATGGGCAAACAAGTAAATCCTACTTGACTGAAAGTTCTGAGTAGTGAATGTGTGGAACTGGAACCCCATTCCAGAACGCGAAGCTGACACTGACAAGCCTGGGAGTTGGTTGCTTTCTTACTTTCTGAGCGTGTCCCTCCCCTGAAAGAGAGTGTCCTCAGAGAAACCCAAATCCTCAGTACTGGTCACCACCGCTGTTGTCAACCAGGTCAGAAACAACCCATTTGAAAGTACGCAGAAAGCAATGCGTGCTTGCTATATGCCAAAGGTTTTGCACGGATTAGCTCACATCACCTCAGAACAACCCTGAGAAGTAGCTACTATTTGCAGCTCTATTTTGTGGAAGAGAAGAGCTAAAGCCTGGGGAGATTGCTGAAGGTTACATAACTAGGAATTGGCAGAACCTGGCTTTGAATCCAAGCCTATTGACTCCAAATCCACCTCTTAAGAGCTAGGCAGCGCTAATCAACAGCAACTTAAACTATAAAAATAGGTTATTGTGGAAGGCATTTCTTTTACAAAATCTAGTTTCACTGTCAACTTATCCCATTATTTCTCATTTCACATTTTTACCGAAGAAATCAGCCTACACTTGAGCTGGCTCCAGTGAGGGAAATGGAGGGCTGAGTTTGATGCTCTCCAAGGTTCTGAAAACCAATGTCTGAAATTTAAAATTTAACTGCCAGAGTAAAGGTAGCATCATTTTATATTGGCTCTTCAATTTTTACACCCAGGGCAAAGCCATCTGTGAGCGGATGAAAATGAAATAATTATGAAATTTAGGCAGTTCTTAAGAAACTAAGTTTTCAAAACACCCACATCCATTCACTAAAATTAAGGAATATGAACTCTGAAAACAGACTTCCTTTATACATTTTTGGCTTTCCTCCACAGTTATGAAAGTCAATCCCTGCCAGTAATGTCTAAAATCACGATGGGAATTTTCTGAGGACTGCAGTAAATCCATTCTCCTGGTTATGCATCATCACTCCTGGAACGTTGCTGAGGCCAGAGTAAGCATCTGGAACCAGAGTACCTGGTGACAGAGGCAAGAGACAGCCAGTGGGGTGAGAATCAGAGTTAGAATTGGCAGCAAGAGTCTGGAAGAAGAAAGGAAATCAAAAGGAAAGGAGGGGAGTAAAGATCTGAAATAGAGAGAGAGAGAGAGAAAAAAAAAAACCCTAAAGCTTGAATGGGGCCAGTCCGAAAGGAGATGAGGCTGTGGCCAGTGGCAAGTCATGGCTTTCAATTCATGGGGAGAAAGGTATCATCTGCTCTCTCTTTACTCCTAATACCAACTGCAGTGATGCTGTTTCTTTCCAAGTCTTTCTACATAGCTCCACGGGGGTTGACATTGGGCTGGACTGACATCTGCTGCTACTTCTTGCTGCATTCTGTGCTATTTGGAGATATTCTATTGATATCATCCTTCTTTGACCTTGCTTTACTCTTCCCCCTCCCAACTCTCCTTCCGCTGTCCTATTTGTAGCACCCGCTTTAGTCCACTAACAAGGGCTCTTTTATCTATTGGTCCTGCTCTTGCTTTTGTTTCTCTTGTCTGTTTGGAGTTAGCTTCCTGATATAAAGCCAGCACGAATTCTCCCTTGTCCTTGAGAAACTGTTGAATGTAGCTGACTTGCTGGGACCGGCAGGTAAAAGTATAAGCTAATTCCATATTTCATAATAGTGTGTTCAGCAGCCTTCAACTTGAGCTAAGTAAATAACCATTTTCCTTTGCAAAAATTGTCATCCTGCCCTTATAATCACAATCCCCAGCCATGAGTTACAGAGACCACATGTGTTTAGAATAAATAAATAAAAAGAACTGATCTCCTGTCATATGGACTCTGGCTTAGGCTCTTTGGACCCTGCCATTGCAGCTGAAGATGGGTTTGCTGCTTGCGGAATACTAATTGCTATTACTATTCTGAACGGATCTGTCTTATGAAAGAAAAAAATATGAGAAAAAAGCTTATTTGAGGGCTGGTCACTCAAAATCATAAGCTGACTTCAGAGAAAAATCTTTGCACCAAATACATATATCCCCAGACTTTTTTTTTTTTTTTTTTTTTTTTTGCCAGAATGCCTTTGGGTTTGCACCCAGTGGGAATCGTCATGACTCTCCAGTGATCATTTACAGTTTGTGTACTCACTTTGTCACAGCGGTCTGTCAACAATATTTACCGAGCACTCGTGTGTACACAGAACAGGAGAAGACTGATCTTCTTGCTTGTTTGACTCTATTTAGATAGAACAAATTGATCTAAAAGTCTGTTTGCCAGAGACTCACCATTGATCATGTATTCTTTGATGTTCTCTTAGTGGATTTAACATCAGGTGTTAGCAAATTTGAAGGTAAGAGGAGAAGTATTAATCCTTAGGTCCAGATGGAAGTTTTCCAGATTTGGAGGCAGGAGACCCAAGATTAAAGCCCGGCCCTGTGACTTGGGCTTATGCAAGCAACTCAGTGTTTTTGAGCTCTGGTTTACCACCTCTAAAGTAAAGGTAGAAGCCCTCCTCTGACTAGATCATGGGATCACCGTAAGGATTAAGTGTGACTAGGATGTGAACCAGCTTTGCAAACTGGAACATACGGTCAGAAAGGAGTTAGAAATTGTCATAGTAATGTGGCACGGTGGCAATAAGATATACCGACTGTCAGGATGAAGGATCACGGTTCGGGCGACAGCCACTCTAAATTGTCACCCATTTTCCCCAAGTGGAAGTTAACACTATTCTAATCAATTCAAACTATGCTTCCATTTTCTCCTTCTGGGGTTTCATTCCACCGGATGAATTAAATAAAGCTAAGAAATCATTAGTAGGGGCTGGAAGTAATTTGGCTCAATGAAGCTCTTTTCATCTTCGCACTATTCCTTACAATGCACATACTGTAAAGCGTCTCATTAAAATAAACTAGAATATATCTTAAAGTATCTCGCCAGCAAATGAAACAGCTCTATACACATTTTCTGGTCAGTTATCTCCTCCCAGACATCAAGGGTAGCATGGAACCGTGAGAGGGATTTGCAGAGAGAGACACACTCGGTGAAGAGAATTCTGTGAGGTTTTCGAGAGCATTCTGGGAACATCCTCTTCAGAGGCTTGTTCCCTGGGAAACCGTACCTTCCCCTGCTTCTGGCAGTAATTTGAGAACGGCTAACTGAAGTTACCACAGAAGAACTGAGGAGGGAATTCAAATCCTGGGCAGAGTCTGGACTGGATTAGTCCTTCCCAGTGTGTAGGGTCATCAGCCTTTCCTCCTTAAAAAAAGCCTTAAGAAAAATTAACTATCAGCACACTTGCTGCTCAGTTATTAAGGATCTGCCTTTAGCTCCGATCATGATCCCAGGGTTCCGGGATGGAGCCCCGCACTGGGCTTCCTGCTCAGCGGGGAGCCTGCTTCTCCCACTGCCTCCTGCTCCCCCTGTTTGTGCTCTCTCGCTCTCTGACCAATAAATAAGTAAAATCTTAAAAAAAAAATTAACTATCTTGATCATGTCATTTTTTAAAGGGTTATCTTCACATGAGAAAAGTGGGTAGCTACAAAATCACAGAATAAAGAACAGGCCTGAAAATGTAATCATTCCATTTATTGGGGGAAAAGTCACTACATTGTCCTTAGATTCTCATATTAATGCAAACCAGGAAGGCTTCCTCTGATGCCGGCACCGGTTGCCAGCTAACATGAGGCCGATATTTGTCTACGACTCCTTCCAACTCTGAGATACTCTGGTCACAAAAATGCATTAAAACAAAATGAGGTATTATTGTCGCAGCACAAAAGAGTACCTTTCGGGCAGCGTGTGTGAGCAGCTCTCTGTAAGGCTATGACTAATTTCAGATTTCGAGAGCTTCTGCCATCATTCAAAGTTTTGATGAAAAATGTTTCATATTTTCATCAAGGAACTCTGGTCACTCCCTATCATACAATGAATTCACCTAAATCCCTACCAGAAAAATAGGAAGAGAAAAATAAACTAGGAAAAAAATCATGTGCAGATTTTTCTCTATTGACAGCATTGCACAAGCCGTTCAGATATTGCCAAAGAGGACATTCGACATTTCGCCCAGGTGGAAGGAGGTGTGAGGTTTGATTTCCCAGGATGTCGTGCCCCTGCTTCCAGCTGCTCTCTGCCAGCAGCGTGGGATTCGCCTGCTGTTTTCTGTTTCTATTAGCTGTGAGTTTCTCTGCATTCCAGTTCCATCTGAGAGCCCTGCTAAACTTAGCTCATCCTAGTGAGAACAGCTCCTATTGGAAAGGTGTCATTGGATCAAGTCTCATGACCTCGGTACCAGAGAAAGCCAGCCCTCCTTGATTTTGCTCATCACGAAGGAGATAAAAATATATGAAAAGATCTGCCTTTGTTTTTCCTAGCCATCCAATATTCACTCGGCTGGACCATTTTATATGGAAGCTCAAGAATCAGGATGAGTTGGTTCTTAACAGAACAAAGAATTTTTTTAAAACAAGTGATGTCTTTCCTATAAATGGAATGAACAAGATTGTGGCCGTGTGATAATATTTCAAAACTTTATAAATGTGCTATACATAGCACTTCCATTTAGTGTCTCAGGCATTCTCTGCCCAGCGGAGTGGCTGTGATGCATAATAATTGTTTCTGTCAAAATCAGGTTTCCTTTTTTAAAGCTCCTGAAGGAACTGAGTTGATTTCTTGTCCTTATTTTCTCCCGGTATCACAGCCTACCCTGAACATCAGCAAATGTAGGATAATGAGTTCAGGGGAAATTAACCCCTACTCCACGATTGCTCACACATTCATTCACTCGCTCGTTTATTCTACAACTATTTGCTTAACGTCCGGTCCACGCAAAGCATTTATCCTATTTCTGGGATTCGCGACATGAAGAGGAGTTCACAGTTTGATGGAATCTGGGTTAGCGTGTGTCAACCCCAAAGTGGTCAGGATGGTATTTCTCAAAACCAAAAAATGTCTTTTACTTTTTAAAAGATTTTATTTATTTGAGAGAGAGAGCACCAGCGCACACCAGCAGGGGGAGGGGCAGGGGAGGAGTAGACTCCCCACTGAGCAGGGAGCCTGATGGGGGGCTCGATCGCAGGACCCCAGGATCATGACCTGAGCCAAAGGCAGATGTTTAACCAACTGAGCCACCTAGGTGCCCCCCATTTTTTTGCTATAAACCACAGTAAGAAATAAACTTTATATCCCAAGTCATTCCTTGTGAAGCACACATACACACCTTTGTGCACAAACAGGCAAACACACAACCAACGCTCTACTGAAACAATTTTCACAAACTGGACATACTCTTTATGTGTGTGATTCAGTGCAGTATTTTCTGTCCTATTCATTTAATTCTTTAAAAGGCTTACATGACTGTCTGAAGGATTTCAGAGCCCACTGTCGTAACACGCGGTTTGAAAGAGAGCAGGCTGGGTAGGTCAGTATGCAGCTAAAAGTATCAAGAAAATTGTCAAGAAGCATAGTGGAAATAGAGACAAAAGACGTGGCTAAGTAATATTAGAGTATTTCAGCTGATGTGCCGTAAGAAAGATGTTAACCACAGATAAGAAGGATATTAACTTCCATTCTTCAGCACGGATGTGTTAAGCTTGGACCTAATATATTCAGTACCACTTCCCAAGTTCCCAAGGGGCGCTAACCAAAGGTAGAGAATTCGGGGACTCGGTTATATTGCAAGTCGGGGTAAATATGGGGGAAATGAAGCTAAAAACTACCCCAATTTCACCTCCTGTTCTACATCTGTTCAATGCAATGGCACCAACCAACACCTTTTATAGCCTAAAGAGAAGAAGAAAGTGATGCAAACATCGAATACATAGTTAGTTTTCAGACATTTATCCAAATCTTCCAAGAAAGTAGGGAGAAATCAGAGACAGAAATGTAATAATGATCAAAGACCTTTGAGAGGCTGCTGAGGCAACTTCTCCACAGTTGTTAAGCCTCTGCCTTTGGCTCGGGTCATGACCCCAGGGTCCTAGGATGGAGTCCCCCATTGGGCTCCCTACTGGGAGCAGGGGGACACCTGCTTCTCCCTCTCCCACTCCCCCCACTTATGTTTCCTCTCTTGCTGTGTCTCTCTCTGCCAAATAAATAAATAAAAATCTTAAAAAAATATATGTGTAGTGTAAAAATACCTTCTGGTGGCTCTTTCTCTGGTTGAGCTGTTCTTGACACAAGAGGGCTTGAAGGAGAGGTAGAAATCAAGAATAATGTATAGGCTTCAGACTTGGGATATCTGATGGATGGGATGTTATTTATAGAGATAAGATCCCCTGGCAAAGAACATGTTTGAGAGGAAAATAAAGAATTCCGTTTTGGACATAGTGAGTTTAAGGTACTTGCAAATATTCAGTTCAACAAATAATCAAACAGAGAGGCTCTGAACTTACAACTTGGGCAAACAGCATCAAGCAAAGTCAGTTGCAATAACAAAATTTCAGAATAAAAAGAGGTCCACCAAAGCCCCTTTAATAAATCTTAAGAATTCTATACAATAAAAGTCTCAGTCTTTTATTTCCATATTTTAAAGTTTGTTGTGATTTTTTTACATTTTAATTCCATTATAGTTTAGCATGCAGTGTTATATAAGTTTCAGGTGTACAGTATAGTGATTCAACATTTCCACACGTCACCCAGCGCTCATCACGACAAGTGCGCTCCTAATCCCCATCACCTGTTTCACTCATTCCCCACCCACCTCCCTTCTGGCAAGCAGAAGTGAGTTCTCCGTCGTTAGGAGTCTTGTTTCTTGGTTTGTCTCTTTTCTTTTTTCTTTGCTCATTTGTCGTTTCTCAAATTCCACATAAAAGGAGAAATCACATGGTATTTGTCCTTCTCTAACTGACTTATTTCACTTAACATTATACTCCTTATCTCCATCCATGTCACTGAAGCACCAGGATTTCTTCCATTTTGTGGCTGAATAATATTTGGTTACATATATACATAAGTGTGTGTGTGTGTGTGTGTGTGTGTGTGTGTGTGTGTGTGTGTATAAAACATCATCTTTATCCATTCATCAATCAGTGGACACTTGGGCTGCCTCCTTGTTTTGGCTATTGTAAATAATGCTGCAATAAATATAGAGATGTATGTATTTCTTTGAATTAGTGTATTTGTATTTGGGGGGTAAATACCCAGTAGTGCAATTATTGGCTCATAGATCAGTTCTATTTTTCATGTTTTGAAGAACCTCCATACTGTTCTCCACAATGGCTGCAGCGGTTTACAATCCCACCAACAGTGCACAAGAGTTCCTTTTTCTCCACATCCTCACCAACACCTGTTGTTTCTTGTGGTTTTGATTTTAGCCACTCTGAAGTCATGGGGTGATATTTCATTGTAATTTTGATTTGTATTTCCCTGATGATGAGTGATGTTGAGCATCTTTTCATACGTCTGTTGGCCATCTGTATGTCTTCTTTGGAGAAAAAATAGCTGAGAAGCTATTTTTCCACCCATTTCTTTAACTGAACTTTTTGGTTTTGGAATGTTGAGTTTATCAGTTTCTTTTTTAAAGTTGTATGAGTTCTTTATATATTTTGGATACTAACCCTTTATCAGATATGTCATTTGCAAATACTTTTTCCCATTCTATAGGTTGCCTTTTAGTCTTATTGTTTCCTTTTCCATGCAGAAGTTTTTATTTTGATGAAGTTCCAGTAGTTCCTTTTTGCTTTTGTTTCCCTTGCCTCTGTAGACATATGCAGAAAGAAGTTGCTATGGCCGACATCAAAGAGGCTACTGCCTGTGTTTTCTTCTAAGATTTTTATGCTTTCCTGTCTCACATTTAGGTCTCTCATCCATTTTGAATTTATTTCTGTATATTAATTCTTACATTATGATGTAAGACAGTGGTCCAGTTTCATTCTTTTGAATGTTGCTGTCCAGTTTGCCCAACACCATTTGTTGAAAAGACTGTCTTTTTCCTATTGAATGTTCTTTCTTGCTTTGTCAGAGACTAACTGACCATATAATTGTGGGTTTATTTCTATATTTTCTATTCTGTTCTATTGATCTGGGTCTGTTTTGTACCAGTACCATACTGTTTTGATCACTACAGTTTTGTAGTATAACTTAAGTCTGGAGTTGTGATGCCTCCAGCTTTGCTTTTCAGAATTGCTTTGGCTATTTGGGGTCTTTAGTGGTTCCATACGATTTTAGGATGTTTGTTCTAGTTCTGTGAAAAAATGTTATTTTGATAGGGGTTGCATTGGGTACATAGTGTAGATTGCTTGGGTGGTATAGGAATTTTAACAATATTCATTCTTCCAATCGATGTGCATAGAATGTCTTTCCATGTCTCTGTGTTGTCTTCAGTCTCTTTCATCAGTGTTTTATAGTTTTCAGAGTACAAGTCCTTCACCTCTTTGGTTAGGTTTATTCCTAGGTATCTTAATCTTACATAATCTTAATTAATTTCTCCTCTAACCTGGTATATAGTGATCATTTCAAAATGTTTAATAGCTGAGAAGCTATTTTTGTGTTTTAGATCATGGTAAGAGCACTTAGTTTGCTATTGCTTGTTGATAATCCCACTTTCTGATAGTTTTCATAACTTACACATTTTATTGAGCCTATAAAAATTATGCTAACTTTCATATTTAAGAAATATAATATCCTCCTCTCTAGTCCCAATTAGACCTTTGATATTCTCATCACATTCTCCTTCCCACTTCACCAGATTTAAAGAACATAAGAATTCGCTTTTACAAATGTCCTCCAAAGTTCCCTCCCAAAAAGAGATGCTCATGATAATAGACAAATGGACTAAGAAAAGAAGACTTTGTGTCTTGCTTCATTTATACCCACTAACCTATTTTTATCATAAGTGTCTGATTTAAAAAATGATTGTGCCTTGAATTATTTTAGATTTCAGGTCTTAGGATTATAGTGCTCCTTTTTCAAATGACAACAATAGCCTAGCAACCCATCCAAGTTATTACATCTTTCAAAAAGGGCTTGTTATTCTGAGGGAATAATGTAACTTGGAAAGCCTGTCTCATCACACAAACGCTCTTGAGGTTTCCTTTAGTGCTCAAAATAAATAGTTCAATGTTTGCATTTGCATATACCTGCTGTCAAAATCAGACTTCCAATACAAAAGGTATCAGCCCAAGGGGTGCCTGGGTGACTCAGTTGGTTAAGCATCTGAATTCAGCTCAGCTGGTGATCTCAGGGCCTTGGGATCAGGCTCTGCACTCAGGGGGAAGTCTGCTTTTCCCTCTCCCTCTGCTGCTCTCTCTCTCTCTCTCAAATAAATAAATAAATTCATTTAAAAAATAATCAGCTCAAAACTCTTTTAATAAATTTGAAGAGTTGCATACAATAAAAATCTTAAAGCTTCACTTTTTTTCCTCCATAATCTTTTGTAGAGTGAAAATACTACATACTCTCAACATCAGTTCACTCTCACTGCTCTGCATGAGATAGGTCAGTGTTCAGTTTTCATATTTCCCAGGAAGGAAGGAATACCCAGAAGTTATGGTGACATGTGATAACATAAGCAGCTGTGTCAAAACTAGAATTTACAACTTTTAATTCTCAATACTCGGGGTATGCAAGACACAGTCCTACACATTCTGCTTTCCCAGTAATAAATGCCAATGATTTTATATATCTGAATTATAAAATGAAGTCTGCTATAGAATCCCATTTACCATTTTAACAAGAAAATTGGAAAACACCATCCAGGAGAATACAAAAATTAAAACTGTAGATAATCTTCCTACAGATTGAAAACAACTTAATTAAACCAACAGGGCAGGTAAGGCAATTCTGTTATTGAATGACAACCTCTCAGCTGTTTGAAGTAACCACCTTAGTAATCAATACTGTGTTGAGATTTTCACCTAGCATTTATTTCAAGGGATGTCTTGTTTTGAACAATCATTTTAAATCCTAGTAAACTGAAGAATTAATTAGCAAGCACGAAGGCTCAGCAAACTAATGCTTTAGTCTGTCCAACCATCTGCTCAGAAGCACCCTTCTCTACTGTTGGCATTATTGAGAATGGGGGAACACAGCACTTTAGATGGTGGTGCTGGTAGACGAGTTGGTCCTGAGTATTTAACCATTCCATCTTCCAAATGCTCATCAAGAGACTCAGTCCCAGGAATCAGCTCAGGAACTTCCTACCTCCATTTGCACTTGTGGTCAGAATGACAATGAGGCCAAGCTTTATTTAAGGGCAAGGACCCAGTCAAAAATTACTTATCTACCCCAGCTAGTTTTCTCCCTTTCTAAGTAAGTACCACATGGTTCCAGTCTAAATCCAATCAATTTTCTACTCAGATCATATTTTAAATTTCATTTTTGGAACTTTTTTTTGCATATTCATTCTCAAACAGTGGGAAAGAATCTGAATCTGTTTAATATAGTTAGCTATTTCATGTAAAAATGTTTTGTAATTATAACCTAATGAGACAATTTTTATTTTACAGTTTGCTAACTGATTCAGAAGGCAGTTCAGAAATGGAGGTTCGAGACAAAAACAAAACCATGCTGAGGAAAAGGTGACATGATTTGAACAAGCATACAGTTAGCTCCCTGAAGGGGCTGCTTGTGCTTAGTGGAAAGGACTGATAGACTTGTTTAGGAAAAAAAAAAAAAAAAACAACTCATGTCCTTAAATAAATTCAGCATATTTGCCAACTGAAGCATAAACCTGCTGCTTTGTCTGCTCAGCACTTACCCTTCTCTTTTCCAATGACAAGACATGGTTTTCCTTTGGCAATGAGCCCCTCACCCACTTTCAGTCCAGTTAGCTCCTGCGGAGGATGGAGAACCAAGGCCAGACCAGTTGGATGCATGCTATCACTACTGGCCCCAGACCCAAGCCTGAGGGTCCATTCCATGACTTGGCCGAAACTGGGAAGAGAAACGTGCTTTCTTTGGAGGTTACAAAGCTTAAATAAAGTGGGGGGTGGAGATGGTTGTAATCACTAGGAACCATCATGTGGAGAGAACCTCCTGAGGATGAAGCCAATGTGGAGTAAGGCAGAGCTGAAAGATGGAGGAAAAGAAACCTTATGACATCATTTGAGCAGCTAGATCCAGCTCTGCCTGAAGCTAGATCCCTGATCTATACAGTTATGACAGCCAAAAAATTCTTTTTTACAAATTTACTCCCACTTAAGTGTGTTTCCCTACATAATGTTTCAGTCAAGGAAAAAAACGACAGGAAATGTCACAGCATACACACAGGCGAATATGATGTGACTTACATTGTGTCCATTTATATTTTCATTAAGTTTTAGTTTGACATCTTTGGTCATGTGTATTTCATTTTTCTCAACTTCATAGCTACACAAAGTGTTTTTAATTTCTGGTCTGTTTTAGGGGCCCCTGAGTGGCTTAGGCTGTTAAATGCCTCTCTTCAGCTCAAGTCATGATCCCAGGGTCTTGGAATCAAGTCCCGCATCTGGCTTCTCATTCAGCAGTGAGTCTGCTTCTCCGTATTGCCTACTGCTCCCTGTGCTTGTACTCCCTCTCTCTGTTAAATAAATAAATTCATTTCCTAAAAAAAAAAAAAAAAAAAAATTCTTGCCTGTTTTACAGAGCTGAGGATTTAGTGGCTGGGGTAGGAGAGAGAATGTGCTTAATCTTTAAGACTATTTTCATTCACGACAGCTTAAGTTTGCAATATAATGATTCTGGATATGATATATTTAAAGTCAGCAATGTTACCTTCAGAGGCTAAGAGACATCAGATCAGAAATCAACGCTGACATCTTGTCCCTTCCCTCTGTGTCACAACCTTCCCTTTGTAGTGCAGGGTAGCCAATCTTTGGGTCTTTCTGGCAGCCTATTTCCTGGGCTATCACATCTCAGCACAGTAAACCCACTGCAGGCTGTTTTTCTCTAAAAATCTGATCAATACATCTGTTTCCCAGAGCAAGAGGAAGAACAAACAGCAAGTCCTGATAACCCTTCGCTGGCATTGCTCATTTCCTCAAAGGCTGTCCATGGCACACACTTATCGTGTTAGCCCTGTGCTATTAATAAGCCTTCTTGAGTAAACCCTGAAAGCTCTAATTCCACCCAGATGCAAGCAGTAACATCAAGTGCCTTGTCCCTGATGTTCCACTGAAATTACTAAGAGCACATCATGACTCACATGTTCTCAAGCACTCCTCTCTATCCTAAAATCTAAAACTAGGGAATCTGGAGCAGGTTGTCTTTTGACAATTGACTTTTCAGCAACTGTAACTCACACCATGGCTCCACAACACATTTCCTCTCCTCACAGAAGAAGGCAGTTTGCATTAAAAAATTAGCCTAGTTTGGGGAGGAGCGGGGAGGAGAAGTGAGGAGCAAGATAGCAGAGGAGTGAGAGACCTAAACCCTATCGGGTCCCAGGAGTTCAGCGAGGTAGTTATCAAACCATTCTGAACACCTACAAACTCCCCAGGAGACTGAAGAGAAGAAGAGCAGCAATTCTAGGAACAGAAAAGCTAATACTTTCTGGAAGGTAGGACATGCAGAGAAGTGAATCTGAGGTGATATATGGTAAGACAGACCCCGGGGAGGGGCCTGTGGTGGAGTAGCAGAGCACAAAATCGGAACTTTTAGAAGTCTGCTCTACTGAGGGACATCGCTCTAGAACCTAAGCAGGGGGTGGAGCCCTGGCGGGGACAGTGTGGTCTCAGGTCCCGTGAGGTCACGAAAAGACCAGGGGTGTCTGAGTGCAGCAGAGTTCCCAGGTATTGTAGGGGGGAAGCCAGCTCCAGAGATGGAGCAAGGAGGGAGCTCTCAGCTCGGGGTTACCTTAAACCATGATCCCGGGCACATTCAGGCCACTGCTCTTCGAGCAGGGACCCCCCACCCAAGTGGCAGATCTAGGGAGACTCAACTTCCTACTCCAGGAGGTGCGGCACAGGAACGTGGTAGGAATATGCTGGGTTTGCAGACTCCAAACAGGGCTGCGGCCAAAGATAGAAACAGTCCGTCACAGGCCAGGTGAGCTTGGGTCGTGGCCAGAGACCAGGGAGACTGGAGGGACTGACTGCTTTTCTCCAAGTTGCACTGAGGAGTAGGGGCGGAGCCCTCCACTGCCCCAGCCAGACACTGGGCGGCCGCCATTTTCATTCCCGTCTTCCCAAGCAGTACGGAAAGCGCTCAGGGAACAAAAACTCCCAGCCTGAACCCAAGCAGATTGCTTAGCCCGGCCCCTGGCAGGGCGGTGCAGTTCCACCTCCCGCAAAGACATTTGAGAATCACAACAACAGGCCCCTCCTGCAGAAGATCAGCAAGAACGTCCAGCCAAGACCAAGTTCTCCCATCAATGAGAACTGAGGAATTCCAGAGCAAAGCGAATGCAGCACATAGAATTTATGGCTTTCTTTCCCCATGATTTTTAGTCTTTGAAAGTTAATTTATTTTATTTTATTTTTTTTCTTATTCTATTTTTTAATTTTTCCCTTTCCTATTTTAACCTTTTAAACTATTTTATCTTATCAATACCCTTTTAAAATATATTTTTTAATTTCCATTGTTATATTCTATCCCTTCATTGTATTTAACCTTGTTTTTTGTATACATACAAGTTTTTCTTTCTTTAAAATTTTGGATTATAGTTTCTACTAACAAATCAAAATGTAACCTAAATATAGCATATGGCTTTGTTCTAGTCTCCAGCCTGATCACATTATTTCCTCCTTTTTTCGTTCTTTTTTCAACCAACTTCTTATCAATTCCTTTTTTAAATTTTTTATAATATTCATCTTTACAGTCATATTCCATCCCTTCATCGTATTTACTTTTATTTCTCTATGTGTGCGTGTGTGTGTGTGCACATGTGTATGTGTGTGTGTATAAGCTTTTCTTTCTTTAAAATTTTGGGAGGCATTTTCTTCTAACAGACCAAAATATACCAAAAAACAAGTGTGTGGCTCTGTTCTATTCACCAGTCTGTGTGTATATATATATATATATATATATATATATACACACACACACACACACACACACACTTTTTTTCCCCTTTCTTCTCCAGTTTCAGGTCTCTTCTGATTTGGTTAGTGTATATTTTTTTCTGGGGTCCTTGATACCCTTTTAGTATTTTGTTCTCCCATTCATCTATCCTTCTCTGGATAAAATGACAAGGCAGAAAAACTCACCTCAAAGTAAAAAACAAGAAGCAGTACTGATGGCTAGGTATCTAATCAATATGGACATTAGTAAGATGTCAGAACTAGAGTTCAGAATGATTATTAAAAAGACGCTAGCTGGGCTTGAAAAAACCATAGAAGATGCTGGAGAATCCCCTTCTGGAGAATTAAAATCTAACCAAGTTGAAATTAAAAAACCATTAATGAGGTGCAATTAAAAAAAAAAATAATGGAGGCTCTTACTGCCAGGATAAATGAGGCAGAAGAGAGAATTAGTGATACAGAAGACCAAAATGATGGAGAATAAAGAAGCTGAGAAAAAGAGAAATAAACAACTACTGTACCATGAGGGGAGAATTTGAGAGATAAGTGAAACCATAAGACAAAACAATATTAGAATAATTGGGGTCCCAGAAGAAGAAGAAAGAAAGAGAGGGGCAGAAGGTATATTGGAGCAAATTATAGTAGAGAATTTCCCTAATCTGGGGAAGGGAAAAAGCGTCAAAACACAGGAGGCACAGAGAACCCCTCTCAAAATCAATAAAAATAGGCTCACACCCCATCTTCTAATAGTAAAACCTACAAGTCTCAGTGACAAAGAGAAAATCCTGAAAGCAGCTCAGGAAAAGAGGACTGTAGTACACAATGGTAGAAATGTTAGATTGGCACCAGATCTATCCACAGAGACCTGGCAGGCCAGAAAGGACTGGCACAATATGTTCAGAGCACTAAATGAGAAAAATATGCAGCCAAGAATACTATATCCAGTTAGGCTGTCATTAAAAATAGGAGAGATAAAAAGCTTCCAGGACAAACAAAAATAAAAAGAATTTGCAAACACCAAACCAGCCCTACAGGAAATATTGAAAGAGGTCCTCCAAGCAAGCAGAGAGCCTAAAAGTAACAAAACAGAAAGGAACAGAGACAATATACAGTAACCGCCACCTTAGAGACAATACAATGGCACTCAAGTCATATCTTTCAATAGTTACCTTGAATTTAAATGGGCTAAATGCCCCGGTCAAAAGACACAGAGTATCAGAATGGATAAACAAACAAACAAACATACCAGACCATCGATATGCTGTCTGGAAGAAACTCATTTTAGACCCAAAGATATGTCCATATTTTAAGTGAAGGGGTGGAAAACAAGTTACCATGCTAATGGACATTCAAAAGAAACCGGGGGTGGCAATCCTTATATCAGATAAATTAGATATTAAGCCAAAGACTATAATAAGAGGTGAAGAAGGACACTATATCATACTTAAAAGGTCTGTCCAAGAAGAAGATCTAACAATTTTAAATATCTATGCCCCTAACATGGGAGCAGTCAATTATATAAACCAATTAGTAACAAAATCAAAGAAAGACATCAACAATAATACGATAGTAGTAGGAGACTTTAACACCCCCCTCACAGAAATGGACAAATCGTCTAAGCCAAAGATCAACAAGGAAATAAAGGCTTTAAATGACACACTGGACCAGAGGGGCAGCACATATATTCAGAACATTCCATCCCAAAGCAACAAAATACACATTCTTCTCTAGGGCACATGGAACGTTCTCCAGAATAGATCACATCCTGGGTCACAAATCAGGTCTCAATGGTACCAAAAGATTGGGATCATTCCCTGCATATTTTCAGACCACAATGCTTTGAAACTAGAACTCAACCACAAGAGAAAAGTTGGAAAGAACTCAAATACACGCAGGCTAAAGATCATCCTACTAAAGAATGGGTCAAACAGAAAATTAAAGAAGAATTTTAAAAATTCATGGAAACAAAAGAAAATGAAAACACAACTGTTCAAAATCTTTGGGATACAGCAAAGGCGGTTGTGAGAGGAAAGCATATACCAATACAAGCCTTTCTCAAGATATAAGAAAGTCCTCAAAGAAATAACCTAACCCTACACCTAAAGGAACTGGAGAAAGAACAGCAAAGAAAGCCTAAACCCTGCAGGAGAATAGAAGTAATAAAGATCAGAGCAGAGATCAATGAAACAGAAACCAACAGAACAGTAAAACAGATCAACAAAAGTAGGAGTTGGTTCTTTGGAAGAATTAATAGGATTGACAAACCCCTCACCAGGCTTATCAAAAAGAAAAGAGAAAGGACCCAAACTAAGAAAATCATGAATGAAAGAGGAGAGATCACAACCAACGCCAAAGAAATACAAACAATTATAAGAATATATTATGAGCAACTATACGCCAGCAAATTTGACAATATGGAAGAAATGGATGTATTCCTAGAGATGTATAAAGTACCAAAACTCAACCAGAAAGAAATACAAAAACCTGAACAGACCCATAACCAGTAGGGAGATTGAAGCAGTCATCAAAAATCTCCCAACAAATATGAGCCCCGGGCCAGACAGCTTACCAAACATTTAAAGAAGAATAAATACCTATTCCCCTTAAACTATTCCAAAAAATAGAAATGGAAGGAAAACTTCCAAACTCATTTTATGAGGCCAGCATTACCTTGATCCCAAATCCAAAGATCCCATCAAAAAGGAGAATTACAGATCAATATCCCTGATGAACATGGATGCAAAAATTCTCACCAAAATACCAGCCAACAGGATCCAATAGTACCTTAAAAGGATTATTCACCACAACCAAGTGGGGTTTATACCTGGACTACTAGGTTGGTTCAACATCTGCAAATCAAATAATCAATATAATATTAATAATCAACAAATTTATACATTAATAAAAGAGCAAGAACCATATGATACTCAATAGATAAAGAAAAAGAATTTGACAAAGTAGAGCATTCTTTCTTGATCAAAACTCTTCACAATGTAGGGAAGGAGGTTACATACCTCAATATCATCAAAGCCATCTATGAAAAATGCATGGCAAATATCATTTTCAATGGGGAAAAACTGAGAGCTTTTCCCCTAAGGTCAGGAACACGGCAGGGATGTCTACTATCACCACTGCTATTCAACATAGTACTAGAAGTCCTAGCCTCAACAATCAGACAACAAAAAGAAATAAAAGGCATCTGAATTGGTAAAGAAGAAGTCAAACTTTCACTCTTTGCAGATGATATGATACATTATGTAGAAAACCCAAAGACTTCACTACCAAACTTCCAGGACTCATATAGGAATTCAGTAAAGTGTCAGGATCAATGCATAGAAATCAGTTACATTTCTATACACCAACAACAAGACAGAAGAAAGAGAAATTAAGGAGTCGATCCCATTTACAGTTACATCCAAAACCATAAGATAACTAGGAATAAACCTAACCAAAGAGGCAAAGAATCTCTACTCAGGAAACTATAGAGTACTCATGAAAGAAATTGAAGAAGACACAAAGAAATGGAAAAACGTTTCATGTTCATGGGTTGGAGGAACAAATATTGTGAAAATGTCTATGGTACCTACAGCAATCTACACATTTAATGCAATCCCCTGTTGATCTTCTGCTTAGATGAAAAACATTGCTTTAGGGGCACCTGGGTGGCTCAGTCTGTTAAGCATCTAACTTTGGCTCAGGTCATGATCCCAGAGTCCTGGGATCCAGTCCTGCGTCAGGCTCCCTGCTAAGCAGGAAGCCTGCTTCTCCCTCTCCCTCCACCACTCCCCCTGCTGTGCTCTCACTCGCTTTCTCTCTGTCAAATACATAAATAAAATCTTCAAAAAGGAAAAGAACATTGCTTAGTCAAAAAGTTGTTGCTGCTTCTTGCATTCCTTGCAACTAAAGTTCTGCATATGAGATCTTTGAAAGTCAATTTGTACACGTCATACTAATAATCAGTTTGAGTTTTCTTTTGTCATTATATAATTTCCAATTTTTAGGAAAATACTAGTATTTATAGATAGTCTTCACTAATTATGCAAATCGAAAATACAATAGACCTTTAGTTGCAATGTTCACATCACCACATAGATGACTAATTTTTCAAATTAGTCACGGAAGTCAGAACCATGAGTCACTGAGTGGCTCACCCCAATGAATGAAAATAAAATATATGCTTCTCCCAGATGGACTGTATTTTATTTTTTAAATATTTATAAAGGCTTATTAGCTTTGTGCTGAAATTTTGTGAGTTGTTTCTCCCCATGCACGTTTCAAGCCTTTGGCATGTTATTGTGTTTGTACCTGTGCAATCTAATACCAAGTCAGACTTGGGATGGAGCCTGGCATGTGATACAGATGTACAAATTGTACCAAATATTCCAGTTCCCTCGCAAGCACAGGCTGGCCACTGTATCCTGTCGCCATATTGGGAATGGTCTCAATATTGAACACAACCTTCACAGCAGGAAAACTGTCCTGCACAGCTAAGCTAAATACCACCTACTAAACTCTTAAAAAGAGAGATGAAGCCATTGATGTGACTATTTTTTTTTATACCTTGTCAAATTTTACATGTCATTAGACTTGTGTAGCAGGTCTTGCTGTGTGGAAAAGAAATAGTCTTATTGTAGATGGCAGTAAACGTATGAACATATGTAAGCATTGAGCAGTCATTGAACATTCTTGAGCACCGACTGGGTCTGGCATTATTCTGGGTGTGTGGTACCAAAGAAAAAGGCACAGTCTCTCTGTTCAAGGAGTTGTACCCAGTATAAGGGAGGTCGTGTAAACAGATGTGATATAGGAGAATCTTGGTATGTTTTTTAACGGTATAAAGAAAGGACCACTGAGTAAATTGTGCAGATTGGAAATTATAAGGCTGTCGCTTCATGGGGCAAAGAGTCAAATTTAAGAGAAGCAGTGGGGTAGGGGGCCTGGGTGGCACATTACTTAAGTGGCTGACTTGGTTTCAGCTCAGGTTATGATCTCAGATACATGAGATCAAGTCCCACGTCAGACTCTGAGCTCTGCAAGGAGTCTGCTTGAGATTCTCTCTCCCTCTGCCCCTCCCCACACTTGCTTGTGCTTTGTCTCTCTCTCAAATAAAAAATCTTTTTTTAAAAAAGAGAGCGAAGCAATTGATCCAATGATGAATGTCCTTTAAACTTAAAAAAAAAAAAAAAAAAAAAAAAGATTCTTGAGACCAGCATATGGAGATCAGTGTGCGACCGTGATTTTTTCTTGAGAAGTTGAGTTCCAAAGGGAAAGATCCTAACAACACTCAGGGACTCATTTCTATAACTAAGTGAAGCAGAGAATGAGAACAGAGAATGAGTGTCAGGGACCTTGACACCAATGTTCGGGAGCTGCGGAGAAGCCCTAGTATATTGCACACAAACCTAAGGAGGCCAGCAGAATGGAATCAGAGAGAATCACAGGGCCGCCTTTTAATTAGGGCACCTGAGTATTGTAGCCCAGAAACCTTTTAATGCCAATCAGGCTTCAAATCTTAGCATCTCCTACAAGCACTCTCACTCTGAAAGGTGCAGATTGAGTTTGACCTCCTTCCTTCTTTAGGTTACTGTTGGATTCTCCAGGAAAATTGGCTCAGGGGTAGAGAGTGATCACCAAGAGATTCACGATGGAGGCGCGACAGACCCTAGGTGTTCCTATTTCTTTAAATTTTACCCTAGTGTGATCCCACTGACTGACCTGCTCTTTAATACGTGTGCGAAGTGACGGCTATAGAGAACTAGATTCGTTTAAAAATACATGTGACTGAAAACAATAATCTTTTCAATTTGACATTTCCAAGTTAATTATGCGTAGGGACGTTTGGATCTTTGGGGGCCATTGATCCGTAAGTCAGCACCTACCCCACACACATGTCCCTTGTAAAGGCAGCTTATCTTAAACGCAAGCAGGACGAAAGAACAGAAACCGCTAACATCTGCTGACTTGCGCAATACGCCAGGCACCGTATTAATTAGTTTGCATGTTGCTTCTTCATTAATTTTCTCAACTACCTTAAAATCCAGGAACCATAATTATCACCACCTTATACACAAGGAAACTGAGAAGAAATTTGCACCAGGTCGCACAGTCAGCAAGTGGAGAAGCCAGAATTCCAGGCCAGACATACTCTGACTCCAGAACCCACACAGCGCAAACTGGGCTCCTTTGCTGTGGTAGAAGCAGCGGGGTGGGGGGTGGGGGGGGTATACTGGCTTTTGAGTGAAAAAGACGGAGTAGGGGCAGGAAAGCCAAACAGGAATGGAGCACGGGAAGATCACAGACCCAGAAAAGGAAAAGAGCAAAAATGGCGTCACTGACCTGACTCAGTCCTCCCTTCTCACCAAACTTCTGCATCTCCTGGAAAACACTTGCACAATCCGTGTTTCCCCCTTTATGTTTAATCCTGATTACCCCCCGTGGGCACACTGCACAGAGCACTGCCCAGCACCTCTAAAATGCAAGAAGCATTTCTTGAATTGATCATTAAATCAAGCAATGAAATTATATCCTTTTCAGAACTGGAGGCTAAGCTCCCACACACTTTTTTTTCCCCTGGTTTTTTGTTTGTTTTTTTTCCTTTTTTTTTTTTTAACCCATCAGCGAAGAATTATGTCTGCTCTTCTCTAACAAGAGAGACACTACCTATAACCTATTCTCATGGGTTCCATCCTGCCTCTTGAACTGGTAATTTGTATTTATTTGCTCAGCAGTCGAGACTCAGGGACATACAGAAAGGAGGGAGTTGTGTTTTGGGAGGGGAGGGGAAGCATGGACCTTCTTCAGATAGAAGATAGATAGATAGATAGATAGATGATCTCAACAAGTAGATTCTGGGCTTCCTAAATTTGTCATGAAGATCATCTCAGAGTTGCCTTCCGGGAAGAGGTGAGTATGGGGGGAGTATGTAGGAGAGAGGTGACATCAGATGGGTAAATGAGTTCGTTTTCCACGTCCAGGGCCATGTGGAAGCGCCCGAGGAGATGCAGGGGAGAGTGGGAGTGGTAAGCAGTTGTGATTTCAAAGGGTGGAGGTAGCAACTGTGGGAAGGAGGAAATGACAGCGCTTGCTTGAACAGTGGGTTTAACAATCTGGCAACAAACCGGGAGCTAACAAGGCCCACCTGGAGTGGTGAGCGACAAAGGAAACATTTGTCGCTCCCCAAGAAGATTTAATTGAGGAGAAAATAAGATGATGTTTGGCTCTCCTGAGACTCACGCTGTATCTTGGACCCAACTTCCTTGGCAGTTTTGAAATAGGCAAGAAATGACAGACATGTTTGTGCTTCTGGACTGAAAACTTGTTTCTTGGTGACACGTTAGCGCCCAAGCCAGCATCATCCTCCTCTGCTCCACAGGGATTTTGTCTTGACTTTCGTGTTCCTGAACATGCGACGTTTTGCTCCTGGTATCTTCTTTATTAAAGTTGTTTTGTTTGACTCTTTGATTAACTTCTCGGCACAGATGTCCTTTTTGATGCTAATCATAGATTTGTTCCTTTTAACTTTTTATTTTTGATCTTTTTCATGATAGTTCAATTTTGCTTATTCTGTTCACTGTCTACTTATAAAAACCTGTCTTCCGTTTTTAGTCATAAAGGATTCATTCACCTTAGAGATTCCAACATTCATTTTTGTAAAGCCTACAGTCCATCTGTTACCAGCTCCTCTGATATTAAATTTTATTACCCTTTGTTGTTTCCCCCAACTTTTGGCAACGCAGACTATTCCCCGCTAAGCCGACTTACTTCATCTGACAAGAAATGAATCTGGGTTTTTATCAGTGTCTGCCACAGACGAGTCATCAAGCAGGCCCCCAAATGTTTACACATTCCACTTGTTTAGGTCATCGCTGCGGTGTGTTGGTTCGGGGAGATGAGATCACACGTATAAAGGAAAAACTTAGAATCTGGAGTGCTGTACTAGGTATCTCTTAGGCAGTGACAAACCACCACGAAGTCAACAGCTTGAGATGACACGGACATACATTCCTTACCTGACAGTTTCTGCAACTTAAGGGTCTAGGCTCAGCTTAGCTGGGCCTTCCTGGGTCTCACAAGGCCACAGTCAGGGTGTCAGCCTGGCCACTTCCTTTCTGGAGCTCAGGGTGCTCCTCCAAATTTGTGAGGTGCTGGCAGTTATAGGACTGAGGTCCCCATTCTCGGTGGGCTATCAGCAGTGTTGCTCTTGAAGCTTAGAGGCCATGTGTCCCCTCATGGGTCCCCTTGCATGATGATGCATCTCTTCCAGCAAGAGAGCCTCACGCCATTCTGGTAAGACGAGACTTACATAACCTAAGGTAATCACGAGTAACTATCCCATTGCCTTTGTCACGCTGCGCCAGATGGTGGTAATGAGCTGCTCCTCTCTTTCCCCTCTGGGGTTGTGTCAGAGGCGGATTCAGGAGTTCCACGACCACCCATCGTACTATGGACTGGATTACATCCCCTCATATTGTGACATTGAAGCCCTAACCCCCAGATGTGATTGTATTTAGAGGTAGCGTTTATAAGGAGATAATTAAAGTTACATGAGGTCATAAGAGTGGGGGCCTATTTGATAAAATTAGTGTCCTTACAAGAAGGGACCCAGAGATTTCTCTCTTTCTCTCTCAACCCCTCTCACTTTCCCATGAGAGAGGATCCAGCAAGAAGGTAGACAGCCATCCACAATAAGAGAGCTCTCACTGGGAATCAAACCTTGCTGGAAACTTGAACTTGGACTTCTAGGCTCTAGAACTGATAGAAAATAGCTGATATTTAAGCCACACAGTCTATGGTATTTTATTACGGTCACCTGAACAGATATGACACGTGCATGTCAGTGCAGGTCAATGTGGGCAGCAATAATGGGACACGCCTCCCCCCACCTAGCCTTGCTGTATCAGGGGAGGCCTGGTGTGGTGCCAAACCTCCCTCCCCTACTCAACAGCAGTGAGGGTCCCTGCTCCCATAAATAAAATAAAATAATTTCAGTAAAGGAATTGAAAATCTCAATAAAGAAATCGAAAATATAAAGAAGAAACGAATGGGGATTTCCAAACTAAAAAATACCATAACTGAAATAAAACACACAAGGGAGGTGCTCAACAATAAAATAGGAAGGACAGAGGAAGGAATTAGCGAACTTGAATGTAGAACAATATAATGGACCAATTAGAACAATAAAAAGAAAAGATACTGGAAAAAAAAAAAAGAAAGAAAGAAAAGAAAGCAGAGCCTCAGAGATCTGTGAGACTGTAACAAAAGACATAGTAGTCATGTCACTGGCATTCTGAAGAAGAGAAAGAAAATGAGTCTGGTTGCCCAGGTGGCTCGGTGGGTTAAGCATCTGCCTTCAACTCAGTCCTGATCCTGTGGTTCTGGGAACGAGCCTCGTGTTGAGATTCCTGCCTAGCTTCTCCCTCTCCTTCCGTCCCTCCCTCTGCTTGTGTTCTCTCATTCTTTCTCTCTCAAATAAACAAATAAAATATGAAAGAAAGAAAGAGAAAGAAATAGAATGAAGCCGAAAAATATTCAAAGCAATAACACTGTATGGAAAACTTCCAAAATTTGGCATAAACATAAATCTACAGATTCAAAAAGCTGAGCAAGCCCCAAGCAAAAGAAATCTCCCCTCAAAAAAAAAAAAAAAATCATTGCCAAGACACATCATTGTCAAGCTTCTGAAAACTAAAAGGAGAGAAAAATCCTTGAAAGCAACAAGAGAGAAACATCACCTTATACATGGGAGAAAAACATTTCAAAGCACAGAGTTTTCTCTTCAGAAACCATGGAGGCTGTAAGAAAGTGGCATATTTTTCAAGCACGAAAAGAAAACATCTGTTGACCCCAAATCCTATATTCAGCAAAAATATCCTTCAGGAATGAAGATAAAATCAAGGCATTTTCAGAATATGGAAAATAAAAAAATTATCACCTAAAGACCTGCCCTAAGAGAATGGCTGAAGTAAGTTCTTTAAATAGAAAACAAATAATACAAGAATCTTCAAACATTGGAAAGGAAGACGATTGGGAAGAGTAAAAATATGGTAAGTTCAATAGGTTTTCCTTCTCCTTTTGGGTTTTCTAAGTGGTGTTTCATGGTTGAAAAATTATAACACTATCTGACTTAGTTCTCTGTATGTGGAAGAAATATTTAACACAGCATTGTGTAAGGGATGTAACAGGAGGTAAGATTTCTACACTTCACTCAAAGCAGTAAAATGCCAAGACCAGTAGACTGTGATTAATTATATGTATGAAGTATATGCATATGTATGTGATACATGTATATTATATCCAGTTATTTGTGTATGTAATTTTATACATGAGAAACCACTACAAAAGCTATACGAAGCTTATATAGTCAAAAATACCATAGATAGGGGCATCTGGGTGGCTCAGTGGGTTATAGACTCTGCCTTCGGCTCGGGTCATGATCCCAGGATCCTGGGATTGAGCCCCACATCAGGCTCTCTGCTCAGCAGGGAGCCTGTTTCCCTCTCTCTCTCTGCCTGCCTCTCTGCCTACTTGTGATCTCTGTCTGTCAAATAAATAAATAAAATCTTTAAAAAAAATACCATAGATAAATCAAAATGGAATTCTAGAAGTATTCAAGTCATGACATGAAGTCAGGAAGAAAAAAATGGAAAAACAAGATGAGAGAACATGGACCAAAAAATTAAATTGTAGACCTAAGCCCTAAAATATCAATAATTACCTTAAATGTAAATTGTCTAAATATACCAATTAAAGACAGAGATTGGCCTAGTGGATGAAAAGAGCATAACAAACTAAGGGCTGTCTGTAAGTAAAGCAACTCAAACATAATAATGTAGGTAAGTGGAAGGTAAAATGATGGGAGAAGGTACACCGTACAAATGTTAATTAAAAGAAGACAAGAATGGCTGCATTAATGTCAGGTAAAGTGGATTTCAGAAAAAATTACCTATGAAGTCTATTAAAGTAGACTTCAGAGCAAAGAAAATTACCAGGAATAGAGAGGGACATTACATGATGACAAAAGAGTCAATTCAAGAAGATGTAGCAACCCAAAATGGGGCTTAAATAATGAAACTTAAATAATGTATAGACAAATCCACAATTTGCAGTTGGCAATATTAACACACTTCTCTTAAAATTGATAAAATAACTAGACAGAGAATCAGCAGGAATATGAAAGAACTCAACAACAGACACGTATATTTTATTTAAGTTTTTATTTAAGTTCCAATTACTTAACATATGGTGTAATATTAGTTTCAGATGCACAATATAATGGCTCAACACTTCCATACAACACCCAGTGACCATCATGACCAGTGCCCTTCTTAATCTCCATCAGCTGTTTCACTCATGCCTCCCCCCATCCACCTCCCCTCTGGTAACCATCAGTTTATTCTCTATAGTGAAGAGTCTGTTTCTTGGTTTCTCTCTCTCTCTCTCTTTTTATCCTTTGTTCATTGTTGTTTCTTAAATTCCGCATATGAGTGAAATCACATATTTGTTCTTCTTTGACTGAATTATTTTGCTTATACTCCCTAGCTCATCCATGTCGTTGCAAATGGCAAGATTTCATTCTCTTTATGGCTGAGTAATATTCCATTATATATATATTATAAATGTATAATGTATATATATGTATACATATGTATGTGTGTATATGCATATGTATGTATGTATATACATGTATACATATGTATGTGTGTATACATACTATGTATACATATGTATATGTACATATGTATATATATGTATACATATGTGTATATATATATACCACAACGTCTTGATCCATTCATCAGTCAATGGACATCTGGACTTTTTTCATAATTTAGCTACTGTAGATCGTGCTGCTAGAAATATCAGCATGCACATATCCCTTTGAATTCATGTTTTTGTATTCCTTGGGAAAATACCCAGTAGTATGATTGCTGGATCATAGGATAGTTCTATTTTTAACTTTTTGAGAAACCTCTATACTGTTTTCCACAGTGGCTGCACCAGTTTGCATTCCCACCAGCAGTGCAAGAGGGTTCCCTTTTCTCTACACCCTTACCAACACCTGTTGTTTTTTGTGTTATTGATTTTAACCATTCTGACAAGTGTATGGTGATATCTCATTGCAGTTTTGATTTGCATCTCCTGATAGTGAATGATGTTGAGCATCTTTTCATGTGTCTGTTGGCCATCTATAGAACACTCTGCCCAACAATAGCAAAATGCATTCTTTCCAACTGCCCACAAAACAAATATCAAAACAGGCCACATCCTGGGTGACGAAACAAACCTGAAATTTTTAAAGGAATTGAAATCATACCCTGTAAGTTCTTTGACTATAATGGAATCAAAGTAGAAATCACTAACAGAAAGAAAACAGGAAAATTGCCAAATACCGGGCAGCTAAACAACACACATCTAAACAATGTGTGGGCCAAAGAGGGACTCGCGAGATAATTTTAAAATATTTTAAATATATTTTAAAATTTAAAATATTTAAATATATTTTAAAAATTATATGGCTGAATAAAAAATGGAAGTGCAATATATCAAAATTTGGGATGGATGCAGCTAGAGCACTGCTGAGAAGAAAATTTATAACACAAAATGCTTATCTTAGACAAGGGAGGAAATCTCAAGGCAATAATCTAAGTATCCCTCTTGAGAAACTAGAAAAAGAAGAGCAAAATAGGTGTGCCTGGGGGGCTTAGTGGGTCAAGCCTCTGCTTTCAGCTCAGGTCATGATCTCAGGGTCCGGGGATCGAGCCCTGCATCAGACTCTCTGCTTCCTCTTCTCTCTCTGCCTGCCTCTCTGCCTACTTGTGATCTCTCTGTCAGATAAATAAATAAAATCTTTAAAAAAAGAAGAAGAAGAAGAGCAAAATAAACCCAGAACAGGCAGAAGGAAGGAGATTATAAATATAGCAGCTGATATCAATGATACTTATAGCAGAAAAACCATAGAGAAAATCAAGGAAACAAAAAGCTATTTTTTAAAAATCAATAAAGACAAAAACTTCTAGCAAGATTGACAAAGAATAAAAAGAGAGAAGATACAATTTACCAATATCAGGAGTGAAACATTCAATATAACTAGAGACCCTGCAGATATCAAAAGGATAATAAGTCTACACACATTTAACTTTGACAACTCAAGATGAAATGGATTGATTCTTTGAAAAGTACATCTTATCATTACTCACCCAATGTAACATAGATGCTTTGAATAGTCCTATAACCATTAAAGAAATTGAACTTGTAATTTTAAACTCAGATAAAAGAAATCTCCAAATTATTTCACTGGTAAAGTCTACCAAATGTTTAACACCTATTTTATATAATCTCTTCCAGAAAACTAAAATGAAGTGAACACTTGTTAGATCTTCTATAAAGTCAATATGACTCTGATTCTAAAACCAGACAAGAACGGTATGAAAAAGAGAGAGAGAGGACTACAAACCATATCTCTCACGAAAACAGATATAAAAATCCTTAACAACAACAACAACAAAGCTATCAAATAGAATTCAACAAGTTATAGAAAGAATTATACATCACGACCCAGGAAGATTTACTCCAGATATTCAAAACTGGTTCAATGCTTTAAATCATTAAATGTAATCTATGTTAAGATTAGAGAAGAAAAAACATGACATTATATAAATTGATGAAGAAAAAGCTCTTGACAAAATTCACTAGACATTCATAATAAAAACTCTCAGAAAATTAGGAATAGAAGGAAACTTCTTAACTTGGTGAAGAATATCTACAAGAAACTCACAGCTAACATCATACTTAATGGTGAAAGCCTCAATTCGTTCTCCTTGAGATCAGAAATAAAGTAAAGCTGTCCACTTTGCTACTGCT
Source organism: Mustela lutreola (assembly GCF_030435805.1). NCBI lineage: Eukaryota > Metazoa > Chordata > Mammalia > Carnivora > Mustelidae > Mustela > Mustela lutreola. The sequence goes on along the minus strand of NC_081303.1, from coordinate 9,225,042 downwards.
ATTCAACATAATTAGTACTGGAAGTTCTAATAAGCATAATAAGGCAAGAAAACAAATAAAAGACATAAACATTGGGAAGAGAGAAAAACTGTCCCTATTTGAAAATGAGATGGTAGTCTATGCAGAAATTCCAAAAGAATCAACAAAAAAATAAATAAAATTTGCAGAACACTGGCTATTATCAAAAAGACAGGAAATTACAAGTGTTGGTGAGGATGTGGAGAAAAGGCAACTCTTGTTCACTGTTGCGGGAATGTAAATTAGCATAGGGCAGCCACTATGGAAAACAGTATTGAGGTTCCACAAAAAATTAAAAATAGAACTACCACAGGATCCAGCAATTCAACTTCTGGGCATTTATCCAAGGGAAATGAAATCACTATCTCAAAAAGATATCTACACCTATGTTCGTTGCAGCATTATTTATAGTAGCCAGGACACAAAAGCAACCTATGTGTCTGCTGATGGATGAATGGATAAAGAAAATGTGGTATGCATATATTTGGTGGAATATTATTGAGCCATATAAAGAAGGAAATCTTGCTATTGGCAGTAACATAGATCTTGAAGGCATTATGCTATGTGAAATAAGGCAGCCAGAGAAAGATAAATGCCATATGATCTAACTCACATGTGGAATCTAAACAAACAAACTCACAGATACAGAGAACAGATTGGAGAGTGGACAAAATAGGTGAAGGTTATCTAAAGATACAAACTTCCAGTTATAAAATAAAGAAGTCGTAAGGATGTAATTCATGGCATGGTGACTATAGCGAATACTATACTGTTTATTTGAAAGTTGATAAAAGAACAAATCTTAACATTTCACACCACAAGAAAAAAAAATATTGTAACTGTGTTTTGTGATAGATGTTTGCTAGATTTATTGTGTGTGGTCATTTTATAATATATACAAATATTGAATCATTATGTTGTACACCTAAAACTAATATAATGTTATGTGACATTTATATCTCGTTAAAAAAACTTACAGATCTCTTAAGTGGGATCATCAAAGTTTCAGATCAACATTAAAAGAATCAACTGTATTTCTAGGTATTAGCAATAAACATATAGCTCTGAAACTAAAAATATAATACCATTTACAAGCTCTCCAAAAATATGAATGCTGCAAACCTAACAGAACATGTACAAGACTTCTATGCCAAGAACTTAAAAAAAAAAAACAAAGAAACAAACAAAAAACATAACAAACTGACAAAATAAATAGATCTAAATAAATGGTGATACAGAATACTCATAAACTAGAAGACTTAACATCTCATAAAGAGATCACTTCTCTCCAGACAAATACATAAAAAATTTTTTTAGCTATGCTTGAACTCATAACCCTGAGATCAAGACCTGAGCTGAAATCAAGAGTCAGATGCTTAATGAGCTGAGCCATCAGGGTGCCCCTCCAAACTGATACATAAATTTAATACAATTCTTATCAAGATGTAAGAAGATTTTTTTAAAACAATAGACAAATATCTTACAGACCAATATCTTTTTTGAACAAGCACAAAATCTTTTTGAAAATTAGCAAATCAAATTCAGCAATGTATAAAAAGGATAATATATCACAACCTATTAGAATTTATCCAAGGAATGCAAGGTTGGTTTAACATTCAAAAATCAATTAATATAATTCATCATATTAACAGAACAAAGGAGAAAAAACAAGTAAGTATTCTAATAGATGTAGAAAAATCTCTTAACAAATTTAATATATGCTTATTACAAAGATTCTTAGCAAACAAAGAATAGAAGAAAATTCTGTCAATCTTAAAAAGGGCAGCAATTAAAATCTATAACCTATAATATTTTACTGAAAGCTTCCCCACACTTCCCCCGCTTCTATTCAGTGTTATATTGGAAGTCCTAACCAGTATAATAAAGCAAAGAAAAGGAATAAAAAGTAAACAGAATTGAAAGAAAAAATAAAACTGTCTTTATTTGCAAATGATCATATATATGTATTAAATTTACAAAGTTACTAGAAATCAGTAAACTAATTTGGCAAAGTCTTGTAATAAAAGATCAAATACAAATATCTGTTGTATTTCTATATGCTATCAACAAATGATCAGAAAAGTAAATTTATGAGAAAGTACCATTTACAATAGCTTTAAAGACCATAAACTACTTAAGGATAAAATTGACAAATGTATGTACAAAGAAACTAAAAAACATTGGGGAAAAAATTATTTATAAAGCTTTATTTATTTAAGAGAGAGACAGCACAGGGGGAAGAGGCAAAGAAAGAGGGAGAGAGACTTTTAAGGAGACTGTACACAAATCACAGAGCCTGACTCAGGGCTCCATCTCAGGACTTTGAGATCATGACCTGAACCAAAACCAAGAATTGTATACTTAACCAAGGGTGTGATCTAGACCCCCCAAGAAAAATTTTGAATACCTAAATAAGTTCTGAAATATACCTAAATATATCTAATATACCTAAATATATAAAATACCTAAAATGTTCATGAATTGGAAAATTCAATAATTTTAAGATGTTAATTCCACACACATTGATCTAAAGATTCTGTGCAATTCTTATCAAGACCCCCAAATGATTTTTTTTTTGGCAAGAATTGACAAGATGACACTTAAATTTTTATGGAAACTGCAATAACCTAGAATAGACAAAGCAATTGTTTAAAAAAGAAGCAATGTTGGAGAACTTTAAACTACTTGATTCTGAAACTTACTATTAAACTATTATAATCATGGTGTGTGGCCTTAGAAAAGCACACACATATAAATCACCGGGATAGAATAAGGAATTCAGAAATAGATCAACAGGAATACTTTTTTCATAAGGGAAAAAAATGAACCTGAACCTGAAGCCTTGCCTCACACTATATATAAAATGGCTCATAGCCCTAATTGCAATCGGCAAAATTTCAAAATGTTTAGAGGAAAACATGGGAGCAAATCTTCATGCAAAGATTTCTTAGATATGGTGAAAAAGGATAAAGGAAATATTGATAAATTGAATCTCGTTAAATTCAGACATTCTGCACTTCAAAAAACGTCATTATCAAAATAAAAGGTAGGCCACCAACCATGTTAGATGTATGAATTGCTAATATTAGCAATTCATATATCTAGCAAAGGATTTGCATCCAGAACGTGTAATGTGCCCGATAGCTTAATAACAAGACAAACATTCTTATAAGAAACTAACACGTGATTTAAGAAGATATGTCCATGAAAAAAAATGTTCAACGTCATACTCACATACTCACTCAACATCATTAAAATTAAATGAAAACCTCGAGGCGCCTGGGTGGTTCAGTTGGTTAAGTGTCCGCCTTGGGCTCGGGTCATGATGCCAAGGTTCTGGGAACAAGCTCTGCATCGGGCTCCTGCTCAACGGAGAATCTGCTTCTCCCTCTCCCTCACCTTCTATCCCTCCTCCCAACTCATTCTCTCTCTCTCTCAAATAAATAAATAAAAATCTTGGGAAAAAAAAAAAAAAAGAAAACCTCAATGAAATAACAGAGCACGTCCACTAGAATGGTGAGAAAACTAGTATGACTGATGACCTGAGTGTTGGTGAGGATGGGCAGCCCCTGGAATTCTCATGCATTGCTGGTGGAAATGTGAAATGGTACAGCCACTTTTGGGGGAAAAAATTGGAGTTTCTTTTTTTAATTATTATTTATTTTAGAGAGAGAGAGAGCACCGAGGGGAGGGGCAGAGGGAGAGGGAGAGAGAGAAGCCCAAGCAGACTCTGTACTGAGCATGGAGCCTGATGCAGGGCTCAATTTTATAACCCTGAGATCATGACCTGAGCCAAAACCAAGAGTTGCACACTCAGTGGACTGAGCCACCCAGGCATCCCTGGAGTTATAGACGTAAGCGTACGATACACATGACCCAACTACTACACTCCTTGGTATTTACCAGAGAGAAATGGAAACATATGTCTACCCAAGGTCCTATACAGAAATGTGGTGTCGTTTGATTCATAATAGCCAAAAGCTGGAACAATCACAATGTCCTTTAGTGGATGAATAAACAAGCCGTGCTAGATCCATAGAGCAGGTAATTACCCAGCAGTATCAGAGAATGAAGGACTGGTACACACCACACAGGTACCTGGATAACGGTATGGTGAGCACAAGTAGCCAGGTACAATAGAGGGCATATTGTAAGGTTCCTTTTATATGGAATTCTAGAAAGGGCAAAACAAAGCGGTAATTACTGAAAGCTGCTAAGTGGTTATCTGGGACTGTGGAGGTAGAGTGGGGAGGCTGATGCAAAGGAATGGAAATGTTCTTTATTTTGACTGTGGTGGTGGCTCTAGGGATCTATACCTTTACACAAATTTAGAATTCTATACTAAAAATAGGCGCTTATACCTTATATAAGTAATGCCTGATAAAGTTGATTTTAGGGGAAAAAAGTTTGAAATCCAAATTTTAAAAATGTGACTGATGAGTAAAACTTTTAGAAAAATCCCCACAGGAGACTAAGGCAATCCACCTGTGACCCAGGCTTCTGCTACATAGTTTACAAGTCTCTCATGTTAACTAGAAACGACCGTCGAGCTAAGTACGAATATTATCTCCATTTTACAGATGACAAAACTGAAGTCTCGTTATGTATTTGCCTAGTCTCCCATAGCTGGCACATAGCAAAGCTGGGATGCAAACCAAAGTTCCAAGCCTTTAATCCTTCCTCCACTCTGCTCTACTATATATTTATTCACAGTCTTCTCTTGAAAACAAATTAATAATCCTAAGCCTCCTTTTTCTTAATGCTCTGAAGAAATTAATGAGCAAATGACCTCAAGCCATACTTACGTCTTTTTTTCCTTTTGTTCGACAGAAATTGTCCTAAAATGGTACTTGGTATCAGCATGCTTCCCTGGACTTCTTTATATTTACAAAATTTGCAACAGTTCCTCATGTTAATCTCTTCCCAGTCTTTCTGGCTTTAGGAATATCTTAGTGATTTTTCTTATTTTTGTGCTCACAGGATTACAGTCTTTGACCTTTTTATCTCCCATACTATTAACAAGTATAACCGGGCAGCCAGGGTTCTCACGTTCATGGTCTAACAAAAGAATAAAGAAGCATAAGATGTTACATAATTATTTTATCTTCAGGACCGTCTCCATACTCTACCAATGAAGGTGGATCACTGGAATAGGAGTTACTTATCAAATGGAAAAATAATGCAAAATAACATTCATTAGTGAGACATAAGACAAATATAACAATTTATCTGTAAATCGTTAGGTTCATAAATATGTATACACATATATGTTGCAGAGCTACTGTACTCAAAACAAGTTTGGAACTTAAGAAAATTTATATTGAATTCTGAATAATCCTAAGCAAGAATTATTAACCAATCTTAAAAAAAAAAAAAAAAAGAAATTTTCCCTTATTGCAAAAATCTACATGCAGTAACAGAAGGGCTGGTTTCCGGTAAGGGGGAGTTTCCACATGAGGCATTCTTTTAACGGCAAAGCCTAGCATACATATAGCTAATGATTCAACATCTCCAGTCCTAGGGATCTACCTAAATGAAACACATTCGTGTACCAAGGGACGTGCAAGAATGTTCATGGAGGCATTCTCGATAACAGCAGCAAACTGAAAACATGTAAATGTCCATCGATGGTGGAATAGATTTTATTTCTCAAGGAGACAGAGTCCTATAGTGGAATACTATACAGGAATGACAAGGTGCAAAATATTGCACCTATAATCTCACAAAAAAAATTCTGACAGAAATGAGCCAAATCAATAAAAATACATATAATATTGGGGCACCTGGATGACTCCGTGGGTTAAGCCTCTGCCTCCGGCTCGGTCATGATCTCAGGGTCCTGGGATGGAGCCCCGCATGGGACTCTCTGCTCAGCAGGGAGCCTGCTTCCCCTTCTCTCTCTCCCTTCCTCTCTGCTTACTTGTGATCTCTCTGTCAAATAAATAAATAAAATCTTTTAAAAAAAACATATAATATGATTTCACTTAAATAAATCTAAAACCAAGCAAAACTAATGTATGATATTTGGCATGTATGTATAATATACTACAGTAAAAAGTTCATTTTTTAAAATGGGGAGTTTTTAAAAAGACATTTTTGTACACATAAAAGTTGAGAGTACTTTGCTAGCAGGGAGGTATTCAGGACAATGTTGAAGCGGTAGTTCCAAGAGGGAGGCCCGTGGGCTAATGCCAGCCCACGAGAAGAGTCCAGAAACCAGGAATGTATATTCAGAAAACACACAGCAATTTGACAGAGTACTTTGATGTCTATCGAAACTAATAATAAAAATGTGGGGCTTATATTTTGTACCGTTCTTTCTTTTAAGAGTTTATGTTTATTTTTAGAAAGAAAGAGAGAGCGCCTGTGCGCAGGGGAAGGAGCAGCATGGGAGGGAGAGGAGAGAGGAAAGAATCGCAAGCGGACTCCGCTCTGCGCACCGAACGAGAGGCAGGTCTTTATCTCACAACCCTGAGATCATGATCTGAGCCGAAATCAAGAGTCAGATGTTGAACCAACGGAGCCAGCCAGGTGGCCCTGTACCTTTCACTTTTTTCATTTAATTTTTCCATTAATTCATGTTATTTTACTTAAAAAAAAACTATTCTGTGATGACTAAAAGAAAAAAAAAACAGGTTCTCTCCCAAAGAGTTTAAGAAGCACTGGGCTAAAGGTTGTGCTTCTGGAAGGAAGAAGGACAATTCAAGATGTGAAAAAGAATGGAAAGAAAAAAAATGGTAAATATTTGGATAAAGAAAACAATCACCAGTTGCATAAAACATTACTAGTAATGTATCCTAGGGATTTTTTAAAAAGATATTTGATGGAGATGCACAAATGCAAAAATATATTAGTTTGATAACTAGGGAGGGAAAAGGTTCAAGTGTTGTTTTATTGTCTTTTTTGCCCCCCTCCCCCCCACATCACCTCGGGGGAGGATTAAGGTATTGATTAACTTTAGACATGAGTATATTGATTTTCCACATTGTAATTACTAAAATAATAGACAAAGAGTAATCACCAAATCAATACAGAACCAAGAATACATATATAGAGAAAGAAATCGGTGAAAAAGTAGACGAGAAAGGTATTGGGCAAAGGGCATACACGTATGTACCACAGGCATAACAGGCTGGAAAGCACAGAGCAGCGGAAAATACCACCCAAGGTCCACTGCTCATCATCCCAGACAGAAGCCAACTGGAGGAGACCCAGTGGAAGGACCCTGTCCTATGTGATTTTATGTGTTTATGAGGGACTTGGAGGAAGGCAGGGACACCAATTTGGCTCTGTAACAGTGGGATCTTCCTGGGCAGGAAACCGGCTTTATTACAAGGGAGCCTTAGTGCCTGATGCCCTTGCATTGAACTGGGATCTGCTGAGCTACAGAAAGGGGCAGACCAAATAGAAAGCACCAAATAGGATAACGGATTTTTTTAAAATCGAATTTTGTGACGGTTACACAAAATATAAATGAACTAAATGCTCTGTCTGGTCAAAGGAGGAAAATGACAGATTCCATTTTCTTAAAACTTTGCAAAGGGTTAAGTATACACAAAGGTTTAAAGAAAGATTTAAGGTAAAAGGATGAAAAAAAATCATGTAAATACTAACCAAAGGTAGGCTGCTATACCTTCATACACACACACACACGTATACATGCTACATGTAAAATACACACATACACACATATGTATATACACATTCGAATGTGTGTGTATTGAGCTTGATAGCCCTCTTTCTCTCTCTCATTATGTACATAATGATCAAAAGCATTATTAGAGATAAAGGGTCTCTTCACAACGATAAAAGGTACAATTTACCAGAAAGAGATAAGAATTCTAAATTTGTATATTTCCTTAAAACATATAAATGATAAACTGACAAAACTTCAAGAAAAGGAGATGAGTTCACACCATAATGAGAGATTTTAATACACCTCTCTCAGTAACTGAGACTATGGAGACAAAGGAATCAGTAAAGATATAAAAGATTTTAACAATATGATTTTTAAAGATTTGCCTTTGGGCATGTGTAGATATATAGCACACAACACCCACCAACTGCAGAGTGCTTATATTTTTTTCAAATGCATGTGTGGAATATTTACGAAAATTGAGTAAAAGCTGAGACACGAAGTAAGTCTCGATAAATCAGAAAGGATTGAAGCCGTACAAAGTAATCTTTGGGAAAATTAAGAAAATCTGCCTAATTCTAAGAAAAAAATCAGAACATAAACAAAAATTATTTTGAACTAAGATAATAAAAATACAACATCATAAGCATATAAGACACAGCTAAAGAAGTATTAGAGGAAAAAATATATAGCCTTACATACATATACTGAAAAAGGAGAAAGACTGAAAATGAATGAGTTCATCAACCACCTCAAGAAGTTAGAAAAAGAACAGCAAAATAAAGCCGAAGAAAGTAATAAAGATAGCAGCAATTGATGAATTTCAAAACAAGTATAAAATAAGGAACTGCAAAGTTGTATTTTTTAAAATGTTGTTGAAATTGACCAACCCCTCGTGAGAATCAACCAGGAGAGAGAGAGAGAGACAGGAAGGGAGAGAGCGAGGGGAAGGGGAGAGGGAAAAGGGGAATGAGCGCACACATAACTAGTATCAAGAATGAAGAAGAGGGGACGCCTGGGTGGCTCAGTTGGTTAAGCAGTTGCCTTCAGCTCAGGTCATGATCCCAGGGTCCTGGGATCAAGTCCTGCATCGGGTTCCTTGCTTGGTGGGGAGCCTGCTTCTCTCTCTCCCTCTGCCTGCTTGTGCTCTCTCTCTCTCTCTCTCTCTCTCTGTCAAATAAATAAATAAAATCTTTAAAAAAAAATGAAAAAGGGGGGCATTACAGATTCTTCAGGTATTAAGAACAAAATAAGGAGATGTTATTTTTTTAAAAAACTTTGTCATTAAATTTGAGAGTTTAGATGAAAGAGATATACTCTTTTAAAAATCATATATTTACATATTTACATATATTTACACAATGGAATATTATATAGTCCAAAAATGGGGGGAAAACAACAGCTACTCGAAACAATATGGATGCATCTTAAATCCATAATATTGAGAACAAAGGAGAAAGTGAAATGAAAAGAAACTTAGAACTTACGGGCTGATAAATTGGAAGAGACACTATAATGGAAACCAAGGAAATTATTATTTCAGAAGGGAGGGCAGTGGGAAGGGGGCTAAGTTTGAGGGAGAGCTCACTGGATTCATGTTCTGGTTTTTGGACCTGGATGGTGGTTATATAGGTGTTTACTTTAACATTATTGGCCAACCTATATACATGTTTTATGTGCTTCCTGCATAAATATTATCTTTCACAATTAAAAATGGAATATAAACCAATAGAGGAAAACCAATAGAGGACTTAAAAGTCTGTGTCGCTCCCCCTCCCTCATACAAATGTAATATACCGCATCCTCTAACTAAATAAAGCATTCTTTTCTCAGGAAAGCTGCTGAGCTGATTTTTGAGTCATCTTGGAATTAGAATTTTGATTACTATAATAAGGTAGTGTATATCCTACACATATTTTTTGAAAGCAGTCCTTTTAATAAAGAATTTATAAAGACAAGAGAATCAAGTGTTGGCTTAAGCAGATATAAATATTCCGACAAATTACAAACATTATAGTTTTAATGTTAAATTCCAATTTCTATTCACTAAGGAGTTGTGAAAACTCTGCCAGCAGGACTAAGATGAGACCTTTTTCCAGAAGCAGTCCACATAACTTCTTTCCTTGTCAAGTCTAGTGGTCCACACCACTCTGTCCCTTTCTCGTGTGGGGTTTGTTTGTTTGTTTGTTTTGTTTTGTTTTTTTAAGATTTCATGTATTTATTTGAGAGAGAGAGAAGAAGCAGTACGGGGAGTGGCAGGCAGAGGGAGAGGGAGAAGCTGAGTCCCTACTGAGCAGGGAGCCCAGTGTGGGGCTCCATCCCAGGACCCCAGGCTCATCGCCCGAGTGGAAGGCAGACACTTAACCGACTGAGCCTCCCAGGTGCCCTGAGTGTGGGTCTTTATCCCTACTTGTGGGAAATGCTCACTATTTCTGTAACTGCATAAAATTCACTTATTTAAACAATCCTTTGGACAGGAAGAAATAGCCTCCAAGAGTAAAGAAAATGCTTTTCTATGGCATATAAATGTGGTCACCGTGATACTCTCCTTTCTCATTATCTGTCCCCTGTGAGCTTCCCATTTACCTCCCCTTTAATGCCCCCATTTCTTGTGTTTCTCCCCTTTTATTTTTTAATTGAATATATTTGGCATACAGCATTGTGTAGATTTAAGGTGTGCAATGTGTACTTTGATACACTTACATGCTGTGATGATCGCTGTTGTAGCAATATTTATCATATTACATGATTATAGTATTTTATATATATAATAGTAATATATAGTATATATATAGTATAATATTATTGTCTGCAGTCATTACACTGTGCCTTAGTACTCTGTGGCTTGGGGCACCGGGGTGGCTCAGTTAAGTGTCAGACTCTTGATTTTGGTTCAAGTCATGAGATTAAGCCCCAACCCCCTCCCCCGAAATCCCCACTCCTTGGGGCTCCACTCAGTAGGGAGTCTGCTTGCGATTCTCTTCTCCCCCCCCGCCCCTCCCCCCACTTGTGCGCCTGTGCTCACGCACGCACTCTCTCTCTCTTTCTCTCTCTCTCTCTAGCTCTTTCTCTAAAATAAATAAATCTTTTTAAAAAAAGAGAGAGAGATCTCTAAGGCCTATTTACAACTCATTGCAAGTTCAAAGCCTTGAACCTCGGTCTTACCCCCTCACCCCTGGTTGCCTGTGTTTTTACAAGTTTGGCTTTTTCATTTCTACTACATTGTAGGCTCAACCATAGCACACTTAATTGACAACCTGGGGCTTGTTTTTATGTGCATTAGTTAAAAATCAGTTGAATTGTAGGAAGTCATCAGGTTAATCAAGAAGAAAATGAGAGAAAATCTCAGAAAGAAGCTTTGAATTTAAATGTGCTCTATGGTTGAAGTATGTCGTCAGTCGAATTGGAAGTCTGAGTTCAAGTCTGTATTGAAGGATGGACTTCTATTTTGTGGCAAAGAATGCGGGGTTTTGTTTTTTCAATGTCGGGACATTAATTGAGTAATTGGTAAATGTATTTTAAAAATATTCTGGGATCAAGAGTAAAGAAAACTCTCTGTTGAGCATCAAAACAAAGATAAATAAAGGTGAGGAGAGAAGGTCAGGTCCATTTGAGAGCCGATGGTTTGGGGGAGCCGAGACTATTAGGGTGATAACTGGGCAGGAAGGAGGGTGTTCTAAAGGCATGTCTTGACAATTTCGAAAGTAATTCTGGAATTTGCCATGGAGTAAGCTTCCTAATGGGAAGCAGACTGGCCTCCTGTTCTGTTTCCCGCAGCTCGGGGATATTCACTGAAGAATAATTGGCAATCGTGTAATTATTATTTCATTGTTAACGATTTTCTTACAGTGGTTGGGGCTGATGAATTGCTTGTATATTTAAAAAAATTACCTCTTCCTCCTTCCCAAGTTAGGATATTATGATGTGAAAACGCACTGGCTGAATTGGGGGCAGGGCTCAAGAGCAACCAGACTCAAACACTGAATAGAAGGGTTGACAAATGAGGACACTGTTACCAGTTTAATCCCCATATGGGCCAATTAGTTTCACATAGAGAAGAACTCTGTTCCAAAGCCACAGATTGCACCATTAACCCCAGTCAGCCGTCTCCAAATTGTGTGTCATTGATCACAAGAGGCCCAGGTACGAGTGTCGATAGCTCAGAGAAAACCCATCATCACCTCTGAGAGCAGAGTCATTCTGGGAGCTCATACACTCATACATTCCTCCTCTAGTAGAGGGCTAGGAATATTACAGTAAGATGAGAAGTTTCCTGCACCTTGGAACCTTATTATAAGCGGTGGAAAACGACACTTGCATTGCTTTCCTAATATAGGAAATCTGAATGCCTTCGAGGAAACAGATAATACCATTTTTTTCAGGATTGATTGATTTATTTAGGGCGGGGGAGAGTAGGGGGAGGGAATTCTCAAGCCCCACACAGGGCTCAATCTCACCATTTGGGAGATCATGACCTGAGCCGAAACTGAGAGCCAGCGCTTAACAGACTCAGTCACCCAGGGGCCCTGACAGTACCATTATCCATAAGTAATAAAATTGACAAGTAGCAAATGCTTTACGGATTCATTTAATCAATACTTAAGGGTACCCTAGAAGTCCTAACATCAACCCAAACAGATGAGAACGGCCAAATACGTGGTTTCTAGCCCTTGTAACCTGGTTCCTTCTGGTATGGAATAACAGAAATGAACATCAGAAGTGTGTGGAAACTGCAAAATATGACACCCGAAACACCCAAATGGTCTAAAATGTAAATGTCCCTTAGACTTTTTTATTCTCAAAACAAACGAGATCTTACCTAATGTCTGGTTTATGGACAACATTTCAGAGTCACCCTTAATTTGGGACTAAGCCTGAAAAAACAATTTGGAGGGTAGCTTGGGGGTAAAATGAGAATAAATTAAGGTAATTTGAAAATAGGCATTAATAAAAATAGTGTCACCCTTACCATCACTCCTGTAAATCTATAGTAGAGGTTTTGATATGTCAATTCATTTAGCATACTTACCTTTTGGTAATAAAACCTAATTAAATTAATGACAAAACTGATCTCTGCAAAAAGTTGACGCAGTTCTTCTCTGTGACGGAGCCAGTCTTTTGAATTAAGCTCCAAATTTGGAGAATCAAAGAACAATGATTTAAATCTAATGACCGGGAACCTGGGTACCTTCGGTTTGTGGCTCACTCCTCTTAGGCGGGAACAGCTTTGCCTGGATGACTAGAGATCAGGGACATTTTCCAAATGTTGCAATCATTATATTTTTTCTTTATCTTCTATTCCCCATCATGTTTATTTTTCAGGTCCCTTCTCATTCTGGCCAGCTCTTGCCCTCAAAAGCCACCCAAACACTGATTAGTGTTTTCTTTTCCCCCTTCCAAAAGTGCCACAGGGGCGAAGTTTTCAGGGAGTGAAACAGCTTCCCCCTCTCCTCTTTGTGAGTTTGGATCCCAAGGGAGAAACACAATACAAAAGACAGGCCCTAGACCAGAAAACAGCCCCTTTGAATCAGGTTGGGCTGGAGAAAGTGAATCTGGGCCTGTAGGCAGGTGAGATCACTAACACTTTGTCCCAGAAACAGAAAGCCACAGGCCATGCCTGCAGAGCGGGTCTCTTTTGGCATGGAGAGGAAGGCGACTGATCTTCCAGAGGCACCCCAAAATGGCCTAAGGGCCAAGTGACTTCCTCCCAGACTCCGTTATCAGATGAATCTCTGGGAACAAGGGAGGAAGGGGTGAGAGAAGTCAGGAGTGTCACTTCAATCTGCGTGGAAAAAAGAGGGCAGGAAAAAAGGAGGTTGTTGCCCTCCACAGAGCTGATCATTCACAAAACCTTGATTTCCCCAAGGCATGTTGGTTTTCCCCGCCCACCACCCCCTGCTCTGGTTCCTTTCCCAGTGACACAGACTGCAACAGAGATTGGCCCGCAGGAAGTTTTTGGGGAGCACTGTCGGGACAGAAGCCTGTGGCGGGAGCAAATAATGCAGGTGGAGGGCTGGGCAGAGGGAAGTCAGCAGGTCACGGGAACAAAGACCTCAGCTGATCCCAGGGCAGGGCAGAATGCTATGGTGCCGGGGAGCAGTGCGGGTTGGGAGTGGGTATGTGCTCCTGTAGATTTTCCCTGACCTGAGGCAAGGGGCTGGACCTCGGGACCTGGGACTGAAGAGTCATTGGGAAGGGGATGTCATCTGGGGTCAAGTAGCTCTCTCAGCTCTGGTCAATTCCTCAGGGGGACACCATTAAGAAGGGTCAGGGACCAACATTCCTAGCTGGAGGAATGTCTGCTTCAGTCCTGTGAGGAGGGGATTGCATATCTGGGCCTAACGCTACAGCAGTGTTGAAGGAACTTGATCAAATTCATGATATATAGCACTTGACATTCAAGGCACTGGATGCAAGCAGTTACGGTCCAGCTTCATCCCACATGCATCCTACAAGCATGGTCAAATTTCTCCCTCCTGCCTACAAAACTCTACCCAAGCAAAGCCTCTCTGTGTTCTCTCCTGTCTTTGGGAAACACCCACCATTCAAGGTGTAGCCCTTTATCTTTCTTCTCTTCTCACATCCTATAGAATCATCTCTTGGGACATGATCTTCCTTTTTCCTTCATTTTCAATCTCTTTCCCTCCACTGGTTCTTTTCCCTTTCCCCATTTATATTGTCTAATTTCTCTCATTCTTTCAAAAGAATCCCATCACCTCCAACACCCATTGGCTACCACTCCTCTTCTTTGCCAAACTTTCTGAAAGAGCAAAATGGTCTGGTAGAAAGAACATTGGCTGTGGGCTAAGAGGGACCTTGGGGTGAGTCCTGGCTTTGTCTCTTGCTAGCCTAGAAAATTCCTGAATCTCTCTGAACCTAGTTCATCTCCTATAATGTGGGAAGGGCATTACCTATTTAGGGACTTTTAATAAGGAGGAAGTATCAGGATATATATGGTAGGCATGAATTTAATTTTTCCAATTCAAGTGCTCAGGAAACGCACCTTTATTTCTAGAACTCAACTTTATTTCTTATTTGGAGTCTTTATTTTGCTGGGTGGTTAGAAGGTTCCAGAAAGCCTGGCATCATGATGAAGTTCTGGAGGGAAGGCAGTGGGGAGAATGGCTTCCATGGTACCAGTTCATGGAGAGAAAGGGCTATTGGTCTTGGTTGTCTGTGCACATTGGCATCCTCTGAGACATTGGTCACCTCAATTATCCCTTGGATAATAATGGGTCCTTCAAAGCTACCACTGAGCTGTCTCTCAGTCCCTTCACTGTCATTTGCTGGTGTGCTAGAACTTTATCGCTGATCCCGTATAACAGTTGAGCGTGGGGCTCTCAGATATCTGCCTAGAGCCCCATGCAACCTCAGAAATCTTTTTTTTTTTAATAGGCGGGGGTGGGGAGTAGGCTCCATGCTGAGTAGAGATCCCAATGTGGGGCTCCATCCCAGGACCCTGAGATCATGACCTGAGCCGAAGGCAGAGGCTTAACCCACTGAGCCACCCAGGCGACCCACAACCTCAGAAATCTTAGCCACACGGGAATCCAGTTGCTGCTCTTGTCATGCTGGGCCCCTGGAAGCTCTCTGAATGCCTACAGGAACCACAGGGACGGGTCAACCTCTGGTTCATCCACCGTCTACCCAGGCTCTTAAAGAAATACAACTTCCCTCATTTTGGAATCATGAAGGCTGTTAGGTTATTTACTCATTTTTCCCACTCAGGCTGGCCCCACAGGCCAGGGTACAGGTTCAGCCCTTCCCCAGAGCCCTGTCCCTTGACCCCTGGACTCTCTTCCTCCAGCCAGCCGGAAGACTGGTCAAGCCGGAGGACTGGTCTAGCCAGAGGACTGTTATAGCTGAAGGACTGTGGTGGTGTGAAGCCTTAGGGTACGAAGGACATAAGGGTATGTGAAGCCTTGTTCTTGGCCTCAAAATTCTCCCAAATCAAAGTTCTAGAATCATTTTCATTCTCCCTGGGTTAGGCTTTTGAAGCTAAAAAGCCAGGAAAGGACTCCTTTCCTTATCAGTCTATTCTGCCATCTCTCTCCGGAGGCAACAAGCTTCTGGCTCTCTCAAGGGGAGCTTGGGAAATCGGAAATCAGAAAACAACAGTCAATAGTTCAAATTCTCATCCTGCCACCCTTAAGTGAAATGCCAGCACCAAGCTGAGCCCATAGTAGGTCTCGATAAATATTCGTTCCTACCCCCACTGCTGTACTACACCCTCCTCCTCAAGTGGCTGGGTTCTCTTGAACTCTGATGGGTGAAGCTTTCAGCCCCATTCCACGATGAGATCCCTTCCACCAAGCCAACCAGTGACTTCCCAGTTGTAAAAGTCAGGAGGGACTTACCAGACTTTCTCCTTTACCTGACTCTCCCTACAGCATTTCCACTGGAGAACACAGCCTCCTTTGAGAAACTCTGTCCTACCTTGGCTTTCATAACTTCTTCTGTTTCTCTACTTGCTCATTTGGCTATTTGGTCTCTCTGTCTCCTTCTGCCCTAAAGTGTGAGTAGTCCTGAAGGCTCAGTTCTTAACATCACATGGCTGGCTGGTACCACTCACCCCACACTCTGGCGCAGACCTATAATTTGAGACGGCGTCTTTTAATCTCTGTATTTTCATATCCCCCAATGCCAAAGATACTAAGTCAGTTAGTTCCTATAGAGTGCTTAGCACAGTGCCATACCATCGCTTCTCCTGCTGCAGGGAGAACAGAATTCTGGGCATCATCCTTCCCACCTGACTTTGCATCCTAAGTTTCTCTTGGAGATTCTTCCTTCTCCTTCTCCACTGCTTTTGCGTCAATGTGTACTCTTATTTCCTCTCATGATTCTTCTTCCAGCTCAGATCTCTTCGTGTCCCTTAAACCTTCTCTACACCCATTTTCTTTTCCTGGAGCCCCTGATGTTACTCTTTCTTGCTTTTCTTTGCGTTCCTTTCGCTGTCTGGAATGTCTCCTGTCCCATCAACTTTTGACCTCATTTTAAAGCTCAGCTAAGATGTCATTAACTTCTCTTTAGGTTGCCAGACTTATTCCTTCTCATTAATTGTTAATGCTCCCATGTGTGCTCTTTTATCCCTTTACACATATTTCTATTGTCACACGTATTTGGTGTATCGTTGCTTCTTTATGTTCAGTCTCCCAATAGATGGAACGTCTTGAAAGTAGGCGCTGGGCTGTACTCATAGCTGCCTCTAGACCTTCAACTGTACAGAGCTAACAAGTTTTAGGGAAGTAAGTTGAAGGGAATGTTCAAAGACGAGTGGTCCTGGCCTGAGAGGTAAGACATTTTATCAGGGAAGATAATTGGACAAGCACATAAGCAAATAAGCTTTTTGGAATTCTGGAGATTTAAGAAAAAGAGGTTACAATAAACCATCTTTCACTTGAAGGTAGAAAGGCATGAAGAGTAACCAAAGTGGGTTGCCTTTATTCTCACTCTTTATACATTTTTTTCTTATGACTCATCTAAAGAATCTTTGGCCTATGGATAAGATTTCTAGATGTTGTGCAGCTCAAGGACTTTCTCAGGTATTTGGACAAAGATATCTACAAGGAAAGAGCTTTGCAGAAGATGAGGGGCGGAAGGAGACCTATGACACACTTATACATTGTTATTCTCTGACCTGTATACTCAAGGCTCCTCCTTTTTAAAGATTTTGTTTATTTATTTATATATTTGAGAGAGAGAGCTTTTGAGAGCAGGGGAGCGGAGCAGAGGGAGAGGCAGAGAATCCCAAGCAGACTCTACGTCCACTGTGGAATCCAAGGTGGGGCTTAATGTCAGGACCCCAAGACCATGACATGAGCCAAAACCAAGAGCCAGTCGCTCAATGGACTGAGCCACCCAGGCGCCTGCGTAGTAACACTTTCAACGGAGCCAGATTAAAATTAAGAAGTTTACGCTAGGCACCAAAATCCATTCTAAAGTCCATCATATTCTTTTTTTAAAAATTAAGTTTATAATCTTCATTCCAGGATAGTTAACATTCAGTGTTATATTAGCTTCAGGTGTGCGGTGTAGCGATTCCACACTCCCACACGTTACTCACTGCGGGTCGGGGTTCAGTGTACTCTTAAACCCCATTGCCTATCGCCCCCACACCCCCCGCACCTCCCATCAGCTTGCTCTCCATAGTTTAGGGTCTGTTTTTATTTTCTCTTTTGCTCGTTTGTTTTGTTTCTTAAATTTCATGTCTGAGTGAAATTATATGGTATTCGTCTTTCTCTGACTGACCGATTTCACTTAACATTATCCTCTCTAGCTCCATTCATGTCACTGCAAATAGCAAGTTGCATTCTTTTCTGGGGCTGAGTAATATTCCAGTATACATATACACCATATCTTCTCTATCTACTCATTAGTCATTGGACACTTGGGCTGTTTCCATATTTTGGTGATTTTAAATACTGCTGTTCTATACATACGTGTGCATGTATCCCTTTGAATTAGTGTTATTGTATTTTGGGGATAAATACCCAGTAGTGTGACTGCTGGGTCATAGGGTAGCTCTATTTTTAACTTTTCGAGGAACCTCCGCACTGTTTTCCAGAGTGGTTGCTCCAGTTTGCATTCCCAACAACAGTGCATGAGGGTTCTCCTTTCTCCACATCCTCACCAACATCTCTTGTTTCTTGTATTGTTGATTTGGCCATTCTGACAGGTGTGAGGTGGTACCTCGTTGTAGTTTTGATTTGCGTTTCCCTGATGATGAGTGATGTTGAGCATCTTTTCGTGTGTGTTTTGGCAACCTGTATGTCTTCTCTAGAGAAATATTTGTTCATGTCTTCTGCCCATTTCTTAATTGGATTATTTGTTTTCTGGGTATTGAGTTGCATCAGCTCTTTATACATTTTGGATACCAACCGTTGATCACAAAGTCCATCATTTTCTAGATTGTTTTACTTTGATATATAACAAAAGAAAGCAAGTCCTCTTTGGCTATCAGAGGCAGAGAAAACTCAAGGCAAGCTTATTCTATTAAAAAAAATCTATTTGAGCTTCATGTTCATACTCAGAAGTTTTCATGACTCGATGTCACTTTCATTCAAGAGACCAACTCTCAGTACACACGGTACTTGCATATTTTGATTTTGCGACATATTTATATATTGTAGGCTTTTTGGAGATAAACTTTCATAGCACTCAACTTAAAATTCTTTAAATTAAATTTTGAGAAATTAGCCAAGGCAAGAGTCTAATTATTTAATATTGCTACCTAACAATATATGAAAAAGCTAATGTGCTGTTTGTCACATATTTTGCCAAACAGAAGTATAAACAAGCAAAAGAAATATAAGCAAATGTAGAGAAGATACTATTTCAATTTAAACCTTAAGTTTTAACTAAGATCCCAAGATACAAAAAGCAGGGAATTTCACGTTAGTTAACTATTATGAAGGAATAGCTCAAAGTCTGTTCTATGACTGAAACACTCATTGACTTTTAGAATATAAAATAGAGGAGAAAATTCAACAGAGAGATTTGAAGAGATTACACTGGGGGAAGTCGAGGTCCTCATCTCACTGGGGAGGGGAGGGGAAGGGGAATGCTTCTTCAGCTCATGCCAGGGGCTCCCGCGGACGTCCACGGGCTTCCGTGGGTTTGCTGGAGTTTGCGAGGTGCTCCCTCCACTGTAGGGTTTCTGTGGAAACTGGGGGGCAGGCTGCCCCAAGCGCCTCTGTGGCAGAACCAAGACAGGAAGAGTGGTCTGCAGCGGGAATGATGTGCAAGCAGCTCCCGTGGCCCAGATCAAGTCTCTGGGGAGAGAAAGAGGTGGCCTGGGGCCATCCTGAGTCCCTCCTAGGAGACCTTCTGCGGAAAGGTGAGAGGACTCCGGTAGGGAGACTCCAGTAGTGCTGAGGAAACAAGCCGAGGGGTCACAAGGATCACGAGGTGTGTCATCATTGTCACAGGGGCTGCAGTCAGAGGAGCCCAGAAGTGACCCCAAAGAGCCCCTGGAGATCTGGCCTAAAACACGCGCCGGCGGCGTCATGGGAGTGTGGCCTGAGCACATCTGTGCACGGGGAGCTACGCTTGGCTCAACGTTTGCCTGCCGCCATCCTGAAATTCTTAATTCTTTTCCAACATGGGGCCCGGCGTGTTCGTGTTGCACGGTGCCCTGCAAAGGCTGTTGCTTGGTTCTGTGCATCCGAGGGAGAGAGCGCAAAGCTGGATTCCAAGCCGACCGGCTGGAGAAGGACGGTTCCATCCTTCACCCGGGGACTGTCTTGCGGGCTGGAAGAGGAAAACAAGACCCACAACCGAGAGGCTGAGCTCGCCTGCTTTCCCCACTACCGGCTTCCAGCCCAGAGGAGGCTAGAATTATAAATTAAATTCAGTGTTTTGATTAAAATCCAATTTCCGAATTGAGATGGTGTTTGTAACTTAAAGTGGCCATAGTTCCATCTAGTAACTAACAGCCAAGAGAAAAAGGTTCAGACTGAATTTCCTCCTGCTATAAAATAGCAAACCAGGATGATTGATTGACATATCACAAGGTCAACAATTGAAAGCTTTCATCGTGGGGGCAGGGGCGCCGGCCGAAGTCAGGTATAGGTTTGAAACCTTCCTGGTGATTCTGAACGCATTTGCATTAGCAGAAGACATTGTGTTTTAAATGGATGAGAACACTTCCTGGAACAGAACCCTATTAGCCCGAGACGACGGAAAGGCTGGGGTGATTATCTAGGTGAGGGTTGGAAATGCACTGTGGTGGCTTCCCTGAGAGCTGTCCTGTTGAAAAGTTCAGTCCTTGCAGAGCCGATTTGGAAACAGCTAGACGTGCACAGCACGTCAGGAAGCTGAAAATTCTAGCCTCAAATGGGGTTCTGGGAATATAACATGGATGTGTTCATTTTATTGCTTACCTGGATTCTCCCACACAGCCAGGGAGAATAATTATGCATGCTGGTGGCTTTGGAATTAGATCATGAATTCTAGCTCTGAGCAGTTGTTTAACTGAGGTCAGTAATTTCTGTGACTCAAGTGTCCTGACAGACTCCACGTAATGTCCAGAGATTGCTTCCTTTGCTGTCAGACTCAGAAGGACAATATGAATGAAAAAATGTTCATTCGTACTGAGTGGCATAGTACGGAGAGAAAAATCCGGCAGTGACAGAAGAGGGAGGTTTCCAGAAGGCTTTAAGCAAAACACCAGTTTTGTGTCTTCAGATTGGTGACATACCTAGTCTCAGGTATTCTCTTGTGTTTCTAACACAAGACATTTGACCTACACACGAAGAAGGACATCTATGCAAAAGACGATCTGTATCGATTAACTATCGCCACAGATCCTTCTGCTATATCCACGTAGGTTTAAACTAAGCTCTTTTGAAAATTCCTCTATTAATCATCCAGAATATTCATTAATTACAGCCCGTGGCTTTCACGTGGTCATTTCGGAAACCAACTGTGGCAGAAACTGGCTGGCTGTTTATCAAAACGATCTCATTTTTTTTCTTTCCTGGCCTAGACTGATTCCATTTCATGGCCCGCCTCATACTTAGGTGGCTATGGAGGAGAGTTCTAGTCAATGGAATGTGAGTGGAAGTGAGGTGTCGAAAACCTTCCTTGAATGACCTCCATGCTTTCCAATCTGCCTGATGATTACGCATTGAACACGTTGGAGCTCTCACATGGAAGAAACATGGATCCTAAGTATTTGCTGGCTTTTCTTTTTTTTAAAGATTTTACTTATGTGGGGCACCTGGGTGGCTCAGTGGGTTAAGCCTCTGCCTTCAGTTCAGGTCATGATCTCAGGGTCCTGGGATCGAGCCCCACATGGGGCTCTCTGCTCAGCAGGGAGCCTGCTTCCCCGCCTCTCTCTGCCTGCCTCTCTGCTGACTTGTGATTTCTCTCTCTCTGTCAAATACATAAATAAAATCTTTAAAAAAAAAGATTTTATTTATGTATTTGACGGGGTGGGGAAAGTACACACAAGCAGGGGGAACAGCAGGCAGAGGGAGAAGCAGACTCTCCATCAAGCAAGGAGCTTGATGCAGGACTTAATCCAAGGACCCCGGGATCATGACTTGAGCTGAAGGCAGACACCCAACTGAATGAGCCACCCAGGTTTCTCAGATCCTAAGCATTTGTCAGAATAAATGTTTAGAGGTAACTTGCCTGCATTCAGGACTTTACATGGGTGACAAATACACCTCTGTTGTTGTGTGCCAGGATAGATTTTTGTGTTTATTTATTATAGCAGCTAGTGTTATAATAATGAATATATTCACATTTAGGATAAAGGAATTTTAGCTTGCTATGCACTTATACATTTTAGATTCTAAGATTTCATCGCATTTATTTCTCATAATAAACTGTTGAAGTAGTTGTAACTGTCAGTTCACAAAGGAGGGAATTAAGGCTAAGAAATGTTAAGCAACTGGTCAGACATAAATCCTGCCGATAGAGGATTTGAACTCAGGTCTGTAAGCCTCCCAACTACATTCATGATTTTGCCAATAAGCCACCCCAAGAGGATAGTATTGTATAAACCATACATAGGGTACAGATTTATTTTTTCATTCATTCATTCAGTCAGTCAGTCAGTCAACACTCTGTGTGTACTTTGTACCACGTCCTATCCTAGACATTCGGGACAAGATACCCTTTTTATTAAGGCAGAGAAGTGGCATTGTTTAAACCTACCTTCCAGTTTAAGTAACTCCCCCTAAATGGGAAAAGTACTAAGAAATAGCTCTCAGTATCTAATTTAGTCATTGGTAGTCAAGAAGAGTGAAGGCTTTTCTTAAGATGCATAAATTACTACAACTGAGAGATGTTAGCCAAGAATATCCGGCTTAAGAAAGAATGAGGGCTTTCTCCCTGAAATTTGGGAGGGAGATTCTCATGGATAAATGCACTCTGCTCCCTTTATGATTGTGATGTATTGACAAGGAAGAAGAGGAGAAAGCTGGCATATGCTCTGAGTGGAGTACCAGCATGCCTCAAGGGCAGATTCTGCCAAATGTATGATGGCACAGTCTAAGGGAAAGAACAATGCTATTTAAATAAATAATAGTTCTATAATAAATAATAATTCTCTAACAAGAGCTGACATGATTTTATTTTAGAAATTTGTAAACGACTAGAGAAAAGTAGAGTAGAAATAAAAGTTTATAATTTTTCAAATACACGAAGCCCAGAATATGTAATCCACTGTAGTTTACACAATACTTAATTGTACGCTTTAATCCGGCAAAGATATAATACAATATGGTGAGACTCGGAGAAATATGGCGGGGCATCATGGCTTATGGGACAAATTTGGTTCTTGCAAATATGCTGATGTTAAAATCGGAAACACATGAAAATTAAAATTGATAAGAGGTATTAGTAATTCAGAATGCCACAACTCTTAGAGTTAAATATTTACAAGAGCTTTGGAGACCCTCTTTTTTGCCCTGGTGTCACAGGAACTATTTTCTTAAAAATAAGAAGTGGGTTAGGTTACTATAAAATTAATATGTGACCCATTATTGTGTTTCACAGCTAGAAATCTGTAAGCGAGTCATTTTGCCAATAGGGACTGTTAGAGGTCTGATAATTATGGGAATAAACTGTGTACATTTTATACTCCGATAAACTATGTAAGGATACAGTCTGTATGTTTATTAATCAGTTCTTGATGTGTTGGGAACTATGGGGAGGAGAAAAGCAGCAATTGAGGACTTTTCCCCCTGGGGTGGCTTGTGTATCTTAAAAAAGCAAATATTGTTCTAGAATCGTCCCTACAAGTGGGGGGAATTTAACTTAACTCTTTCCCCCCCTTTTTTCTTCTTTGGTGTCATACTGTTGTCCCACACAGTAGAAGACAATCCGTCCTGACCCAGTGTTGTCAGGACGTGGGAAAGCAGAAAGGGAGGTGCATGTTAGCAGGAATTCTCCAGAAGAAGCCGGGAGCATGACCGAGAATCTTGCACTGGGAGAAACACCACGTACCTCGACAAGGCTAGAGCCACGTGGTGAAACAATACGGGGTTTCAAAGTGTTCCAGAAACGACAAAACATGGAGTCGGAAGAAATAAACTTCTTTTATAACTTTACGGACTACGCTGCATCCGAGAGCACGGCCATTTCGCACCAGGAGTGTCTCCATCGCAAACAGTCTCAGGAGCCGTGAACTTCAAAAGAAAGAAGTGGGGATCTTCTGCAGTGTGGAGGCAATACATCATGGCTTCCCTGAAGTCAACGAAAACTAATATCCCTAAAAAGGGTGTCATTTTAAGAGTGAATTCCGATGCCCGGGCAACCCGTGTCCCCCCCCCCCCCCCAAGCGGCGGCGACCGCGGCCGGGGCGCGCTGGGGGGGCTCCTGCGAGAGGCGCGCTCGGGCCGGCCGCGCGGCCAGGTCTCCGGGGGACGCTCGGGGAGGGCTTCGCGCTCGGGACCCAGCCCCGGGGCGCGGAGGGTGCGGTCCGCTCGCCGCCCGCTCCCGGCCCTCGGGCTCAGCTTCCCCCGGGGGCGCCGCCCACCGCCCCGGGGCGGTGGCGACGGCGGCGGGCGGCGGGCCTCGGGGGCCACGAGGGCGCGGGGAGAGCCAGAACTTCCCGCCCAGGAGCGCCTGCCCCCGCCGCCGGCTCCGGCGGGCTGGGGGGATGTTCTCGCGAGAGGAGAGGGGGCGCGGGGCGCCGCGGGTTTGGGGGGCGCGGGGAAGCCTGCGGACGAGGGCGCGGCAGGGAGGGGAGCAGAGGCGGCGGGCAGGGCCGGGGACGCGGGGAAGCCGCTCCCGCCAGTCGCCGAGAGCCAGCCCCTGACGTCAGGAGTTTTCCTCAAAGTCAACAACAAGCCCCGCGGCGGCGGCGGCGGCGGCGGCGAGAAGCGATCGGCGGCGGCGGCGGCCCGGGAGGGAGGAGGGAGGGGGCGGGGAGGCGGCGGCAGGGTACCCCGACCCCCGCGGCGAGGCGCGGCCCCCCACCCCCAGAGGAGGCCGCAGACCCCCGACCCGCGCCGGGCGCGCCCCGGGGCCCGGAGCCTCCGCCCGCCGCCGCCTCGCCGGCGTGACCCGGCCCCCGCCCGAGCGGTGTTTTCTGGTGATGAATTGAATTTGTGGCCGATATCCGATTCCCATGTAGAGTCTCCGCCTCCTCCTCCCCCCGCCGCCGCCCTCCCTCCGCCCTCCCCTCCCGCCGCCGCCGCCGCCGCCGCCGCCGCCTCCCGCTCCAGCTCCGCGGCCCGGCCCGGCCGGCTCCCTCCTCCCTCCCCTGCAGCCTTCGCCTGCCCTCCCGCCGGCCTCACCGGGCTCCAGGGGGGCCAGAGGCTCTGCGGGGTGGGGGGAGGACAGGAGGGGAGGAGGAGGAAGGGGGGACCCCCGAGTCGCCCCCTCTCCTCCCCCCGCCCCCCCGGCTCCATCCTCCGCCGCCGCCCGAGCAGCTGCGGGGCCGCCGCCGCCGCCTTTGCAGGTAACAGCCACCGCCCCCCGCTCGCCCCCTCCCCGCTGGCCTCCGCTCCCTCCGGGCCCCCGGCCCCGGGCCTCCCTCGGGCGGGGGGGGGGAGGGCAGGCGGCGGCGGGGTTGGGGGGGGGGAGGCGGGGGCGTCTGGGTTGTCACCGCGCCGGGGGCGTGGGCGGGGGCCGGGTCACCGGAGGCTCGGGTGTGGGTGTGGGTGGGCAGGCCGGGGGATGCCCGGCGCCGCTGACACCCGCACCCCCTCACTTTCCGGGGGAAGCTGGGGGGCGGCGGCGCGCGGGGGGCCGGGGAGGGTGTTCCCGGCCTAGCGGTACCGGCCGCGTCTGCGCTGCCCCGGCCCTGGCGCCTCCGGTCCCTGCGCAGCTCCCGCTCCCGGCCGGCCCGGGCCGCGCGGCGTGGGGAGGGGGCGCCGGCCGGGCGGGGGCGGCGGCGGGCTTATATAACGCGGGGAGCGCGGGTGCCGGCGTGTTTGGGTTGGGGGGAGGGGGCCGTCTGCCGCGCGCCCCGGCGCGGGGGCTGTCTGCGCGCGCGGGGTGGGGTGCAGGCGAGGATGCACCGGCGTCCCCCGGGGTCTCCTTCCTCCCCACCCTCCCCGGCAGCCGGCGCGCAGGAAAAGACTGCCCTGGAGAGGGGGGGCCAGGGGGGTGGGGGTGTGTGTGGGAGGTGGGTAACGTGCTCGTCTGTGTTTTTAATAGTAGTGGGGTTTTAATCCGCTTGGGAGTTGTGTGCTAAGAATAGAAATGTGCGGAAGATGCTGGGTTTGTCGGATCCAGTGATGCTGTAGCTGCTGGCGGTGGCGGCGGCTCAGGCTGCAAGTAAACAAACCAGCCTCTTCCTCGTCCACCTCCTCCTCCTGCGCATCGGGTCTGCATCAGCCATGATGCTGGCTGGGCCCTCAGAGCCCAAAGTTGAAGCCTGGCCGGTCGCCGGGTTCACCCTGACTCCCAGGCGGGGTCACTCCTTGTTTGGGATTACCCCGGGGATCTTCACTTAGGCTGGATTGAGTCTCTTTGGGGCCAGGTCTTCAATACCGATATTGGCTGTTTATCTTAAAGCAGAGGAAAGGCTTTCCCATAAGGGAAAGGGTAGGATGCTCCCTTTTTTTTTTTTTTTTTTTGCATCAGGAGAACCTTATGAAAATAAAACCAACTCATTTCACCAGTGTGGTAATTGGTCGAGAGCCCAGTAGTTTGTAATGGCTTACATTTTCAAAGATAAGTTAACAGCAGAACCTATGTATCTGTATTAAGTAGTACTATTAAGAAAATGTTCACACTTTTTTAGTTCATCCTGTAGCTAAGACATGTGACATGATGACTTTTTTTGCAGTTGAGTACCTTGTCAAGTGCTTCAAATCGTCAAGTTAGATATATGTTCCATATTTGGGAAGGCATGGTCATTTTATATCTTTTATAAAGATGTAAATTACTGTAAATTACTGTAAATTGTAAATCACCACCCCCCCCCCCTTTGGGTTTTGGTGGAAACTCATTAAATTAGGTTATACATTGTTAGGAAATAGTTGAAAAAGCCAAAGCTAGAAGAGTCCAGTAAACCTGGCTTAGGGAAGTTTGCTTTCAGAAGTTAAATATCATTGCAAAATACGTATAAATGAATATAAATATCCCAGGTGGTGGTCGTCCAAAACCAGCACACATTCAGGAAGTGGTTGTCTAAGGCAGGAATGCATTTTTTATTAAGAAATTTAATTCTT
The DNA here is from genome assembly GCF_030435805.1 of Mustela lutreola. Lineage (NCBI taxonomy): Eukaryota > Metazoa > Chordata > Mammalia > Carnivora > Mustelidae > Mustela > Mustela lutreola. Next base: position 9,198,252 of record NC_081303.1, on the reverse strand, counting down.
GGTAAATTACTCGATTTCTGAGGTGAATGTGTAATACTTTGGAAGATGCATATCAGGAGTGTCGTTTTTTGTTTTTTGTTTCCTTTTGGCAACACATAATCTTGACTTGGAAAGTTTACCACATAGACTGTATTTGAAGATCTGCTTTTTTTGGTCTCACTAGGGTTGACCCGAATATCTTTGATTGGCTTGTGCTTCTAATTTTTAAGTGAGGGAGTGCACATATCATATGATTGAGACACCATTAGAACTTAGATGAATGTAGAACTATAGTTTTCAGTTGCTATGTTTTGTTTGTGGTAGGTGTTTGCAGTAGTAGGTTTTCCAATAGCATTTTAAAAATACCTAAAGTAATTCTACCAAAAAACTTAGGAAACTACTACTTATATCCATTTTGTGTCCCCTATGCTTAGTCTTTCTGTAAAAATTACCTTAGTGAGTTGTTTTCCAACTGAAAATTGGTTTTTAATTTGACATTGATCTTAGTTTAAGTTGTGTATGTAAAGGTGCTTAAGGGTTCAGCTTTAGAGTTTTTGGTTTATGTACTTTTATAGCTGTAAAATATCTTAAATAAGATTTCATTAATTCTTCCAACAAATATTTGAGTGTGAACTGTGTGCCAGAGCTAGTTTGATTAAAAACTTTCCTTATTTACATATCATTCAGAAGATTACTACCATTAGAAAGAGAATTTGTTTTCAGAATCATTGCAAATCTAAACATGTTCTGGTTAAACATATCCTAGGACAAATGTACTTGGGATAATAGAATGTCATGTAGAGTAGAGATTTACGATTTTTTTAAACTCTGGCTTTTGATTTAAACATACAAAAGATTTTATTTCTTAAAAATTCAATGGAAATTTCCAACTATTTGGTTTTCTTTAAAAAGAGGAACCTGTTTGATAAATTGATTTTTTGTGTAAGTTTAGAGTTTACCTGAACTTTGCATATCTTTGTAAAAAGTTAGCTACCCGTTGTTGTTAAACTTTTTTAGTTCAGGAATTCACCCTTGAGAAGATAAGGCATGAGTTATTGTTAACTCATGTTAATTGGATTTTTTGCATGATTTGATAGGATCTTGCGTTTATAATGTGATTAAGTTTTAAGCATTAAAAAATGCTTAATTTGCAATAATTTATATTTGAATATATAAGACTCAAGACAGAAAAGTAAACCATTTCATTTGTTTTGATGAAATCAGTCTTATAATTTGACGGTGGCATTTTTGTTTTTCTTAACATACATTTTAATGCACACAATGAATTTTTTTAAGTTTATGTTAGAATATATAAATCATTTGAAGTTGCTCTGTTTTTAGCTCCAGGTTTCAGGAGTGTGCCTTAGTATTCTGAATACTTGTTTTATACACCACACACTCTTCTGTAGTCACCTGGAAGGTTAGCCCTGAATCATCTGATGTTAACTAAAAATCTTATTGTGGTCTTTCGGCAGCGTGAGGTCAGGTTTAGGGTCAATGCCAGCCGGTGCCTGGTGAGCACTTGCCAAGTACCAGGCGCTGTTCTAGGTGCTTAATGTGTGTCAGTTGGTTTAATCTTCACAACAGCCCCTGCTACTTTATGAAAGTGGTTTTCACAAGAGAAAACACTTATTGATGCGGCATTATAAAAAGCCATTTCTGTTTGACCGTCCTCGTTCCGAAACACTTTTTTTCCTTAGCATTTTGCCTAAGTTGCTTATACCTCTCATTAGACTTCCCAGTGACATACTCAGTTTCAGTAATGTAGTACAATAATTTCCATAGAAATCTCGGTAATAGAGTAAAAAAAAAAGTGTTATCGACAGACCCTTAACAGTCTTTTTCATTTCATTTGTTTCAGAGACCAAGTTCAGTGCCTCAGTTTTTTACATATGTTATTGCAGTGCCCTCCTCTTTTGTATTTAGATGTAAATAGGTTTCCTTTGCCAGGTAACCTTCACGTAGTAGTTGATAGATAAATTAATACATGTTTCTTGACCCATAGATTTGCTTTTTAGTGGTCTTTTCAGTACTTTCTTTAGATTTAGCTTTTACCAACTGCCAAGATTTCACATTTTGTAAATGGATTTATTTTGGTAATATTCAGGGGGAGAAGTAAAATGATTGACCAGAAGAAACCTATAGAAGACTTCTAAGGCTCTGACTCTGTTTGGAAGTCTAGGGGATGGGAAGGGGAGGAAGATGGTATTTTGCCAGTACTGGAGTTCAGTTCGAATTTTGTCTAAGTAAGATTGATGTTTTGATATTTTATCTTCCCAACTATGTATTCAACTTTTGAGAACAGTAACTGTGTATAATCATGATGGTGTCACCAGAGATGTCATCTATGAGCGAAGTAGATGCTTGGTGGATTTGAACTTGAAGAATCATAAATACCAACTCTGGAAGAGCTGTGAAGCTACTTGTCTAATGCTACATCTTTATTTTTATGGCCAAGAAAAGTGAAGCACAGAGAAATGAAAGGACTTGATGTAGTGTCACTCAGGGTGGGGTGGAGTTGGGAATGGGGACCCCAGTTTCGGGGCCTGCCCAGTGCTCTTCTTGATGCACCATTGTGATGAACTTTGTTACAGCATTCCATACCTGTGGGTTAACTCTCAGTTTAATCTGGGTAAAATCCGTCATGCTGATTCTTGACATTGAATGGACCATTATACCAACTGCATTTTGTGTATATATGTGGATTTTTTTTTTTTTCATTTTATTGTCAGCGAGGTCTCCAAGGCAGATTTTAGAAGGATTTTATATGTGTTTTGGAAAAGTATGGCTTCCTGTGCAACCGAAATTCTTTCAGGGGCAACCCTCAACCTTTTTCTGTTGTATTACAGGTGCCTTCACATAGAGACAAGCCACACTTAATATGAGAAAGGTAGGATATCCTTTGTCTATGGCTTGTTTAGTGGTTTAGGTGAACCAGAGGAATCCCAATAGGCATTTTCCTAGTTGCTTCAAGTTAGAATATTAAATACAGCACCCAGCACAAGTTTTTTTGTTTGTTTGTTTGTTTGTCTGTTTTTAGTTTGGTTACTCATGGTTGTGTTGGTTCAGATGACATTCAAATGCCCTAAACTGAGGTAGAGAAGAGGAGAAATACTCCCCACTTTTGTATGAATATTTTAAAATTTGCGAATTGAAAGAACCTGAAATTTTGCGTGAAAGTTGGAAATCTTGCTTATGCCAATTCAAGTATTTTCCTGTAGGATGAAACAGTGAAGATATCTATTAGTTTTAAGAAAATCCACAAAGTCTGTTACTGCATTCTGAAGAAAGTTTTGTGGCTCACTTTCCCCATATGACAGGTTTATGAACAGGATAGCAACTTGTGAGAGGGACAGATAGGCTGAGTTATTTGAAGTGCAGAGCAAGTTGTCTTGAATTTCCCTTTATTTCAGTATTTTTCCTTTCCCTTGAATCCTTTAAAGAGTTTTATATGACTTTAGGCATTTATTATGGCATAAGTTAGTTTCAGCTATTTCTTGAAATTAATAGGGTAGAATTATAGTATGGTTCCCTTAACAATCATTTGTATTTCAAAGTAGCAAAATTCTCTTGTCTTTGTACCTTAGTAGTCCTTCATTAATTCAGTTTGGCTAGGCATAGCTAAAGGATATAAAAAGTCCTGGTGCAGGGCACGTATAGTCTTCATAGTATTATTTACAGGCAAGGATATGGTTTAGAGGAAGTTGTATTATGGATAGTATTGTGGCTTTGAACTTAGAAATTAACATGTAGGAAATTGCTAACCTGTGAATCTTGCTCTAATTTGTAAAAAAGAAAATTGCTGGCATGCCTTTTAAATTTGTCAACCTTCTGGTCTTCTGTTGGTGTCATTTCCTTTGTGATGCTGCAGTTATATTTGATTTTTAATTTATTTGAAAACATTGTGTTTACTGGACTTTTGAAAAGTAACTCAATACAGAAAGAATATTCACAGCGACATTCACAAATGTTACACATACTTCTGAGAATTCCTATTGGGTTATTTGGAAGAAAGCATACCTAACCGATAGAAGACTTGAATTGCAGGCGGTCCCACTTGTTACTCGTCACTATCTCGGTATGGTGATGGCGAGGAAATGATGTCACATTTGGTTGGTCACAGTTTGCCTGGGTTCAGATTGTCGATGCTGTAGCTACTGTACAGATTTGTTTCTAGAGTCAAATTCAAAAATATGTGAAAGCACTTTGATAACACTATTATTTGGAAAAGATTTTTTTCAAACCTTTGTTTTGCTTGCCTCCATGTATACTCAGTGTGGTCCTTGTCACAGAGCAGGCAATCAGTACCGATTTACTGATTACATGTATATGTTACTTGAGTGAATGAGATTTTGGAAAGACATTTGAAGAATTTTGATTATTGCTTAAAACTGAATGGTTTTTGCCTTAAGGAAGCAAATATCTTTTAAAAATTGTTACGAATGTCATTAATAAGATAGGCCATTCTTTCTCCTTCTTTCTTCCATAAAGATAATTTTGGGCAGCATTGATGCTTAGTTGTTGGCTTCCTCTCAACAAAAAGTATCAAAAAACATGGAGAAAAGGAGCATAATTTTAATGTGTGCCAGTCCTCACAATTAGGGGAGGTCTACAGTAAACATACTTTAAGGAATAAGGAAGGATATTTATTGTAATTTAAATTACTTCTGTGTAGATGCTTTTATAACATTTGAGTTCAGGTTTGTCTTTAAGGTGACATGATTCCGCTCTCTGTGTTTCTTATAGTATTAACTTATCTAGTGTGTCTGTTCTTCATTAGTTATGTAAAGCTGTATCCGTGCTCTTTCATTCATCCGCTCATTCATTTCTTCTGTATTTGCTGGGCGTATGTTACGTGCCCCACACTGTCAAATTGCTTTACTAAATAGTAATGGTATTGAGTGAGGTACAAGATGTGAAAATGTTTTGTAAATTGTGAAGTGATATTCAAATGCTGTTATCATCAAATTCTCAAATAGTTTTGAATGAAAGAACCTTTAGTTTAACTGCTTTGTATAAATTCTAAATTGAATCAGCCAGGAATTTTGTATGACATTTTTTTTAAGAATAGACAAAATTAGATTATTCAACAATGAAATATTTAATGCATTAGGCTTAAAAGAAAAAGAAACCAAATTTTGTCTTTTAGAGCTCATGGGATGGAACGTATTTCTGGAGAAGCTGGGCTGTAGGAGGAGGGGAAGTTCATGTCCAGCTCATCATTTGGCAGATTAGTGTTTTTAGCCACGTGGAACATGGGAGTGGGAGAGCGTAGATGACTTGGTGCAAGTGGGTTACCACTGTAGGGAAATTAAATCGAAGAATATGGTGGATTGCTTAAGAGTCATTAGCATTATGTTTTGCACACAGGACAGCATTTATTTCTAGCCTATTGGCCATGATTCTGCAGTAGTATACTTTGAATATCTTTTAAGTTGTTTTCAAAGAAGGTATCATTTTAGCTGAGAGTCCCAGGAGCAACTTTAAAGCTGAATGTTACGATGATGTAGAATTTGCTAAGAGTTTAAGATGCAGTTGGATAAAGCCACTTCCATAATGAGTGGGTTTACTGGTTCTGATGATGATTATAAATTTTGTCCTGTTGATTTAACATACATTTCAACACTTTAAATATAAAAGCACCAATAAATATTTTTATCTAAAAGTTAGTTTTTTGAAAGTTTCATTTCACTTATTTTTTTTAAAATTTATTCGAGAGTGGGGAGGCGCAGTGGGAGAGGGAGAAAGACTGTCAAGCAGACTGTGTGCTGAGCACAGAGCTGATCTCAAGACCCTGAGATCAGGACCTCAGTGGAAACCAAAAGTGAGACCCTCAAGGACTGGGCCACCTAGGCACCCCGAAACAGTTTCATTTTAAAACAAAACTCTTTGATTTGGGTTGATCTGGATATTTCAGTATGTTGTTTTGTACCGAAGCAGTGGTGCTAGTGGAAAGAACGTGTGCATGGTTCTCTGCTCTTGGTTCCCTCAGAAAGCAGCTGTGCGACCTTGGGCAAGTCTCTTCATCCGTCTGAACTCTCTTTCCTCAACTGTAAAATGATGGTCCTTTCCTGCTTTGAGATTCCAACAGTGAAATGTCAGCTTAAAAAATGGAATGAGTTTTGAAAGCACTTTTCTTTAGTGTCTCCATAGATGTGTTGTAATGCAGATTATTTTACTAGAAAGGAAGATATTTAGAAAGGAAGATATATGTTTATTGGAGTGGTATCATTTTTTGGTTATTACCAAATGCCCACCCCTGATCTGTTCCATTTCCAATCCCAAGAATATTAAGATAGGAATTTTTTTCTATCCCGATAATACCACTTTATAGTCAGGAACTAAGAAAGGCTTGAATGGGAGGAGGTCCCTTGCTACAGGTGCTGCCAAAGAGAAGGACTGCGTGCAGCTCGCCGGAAGCCCTCAGTTTGTGCTAGGGACCCTGATACTTAATGTCCTCGTAATTGTTTATGTAGTAGAAGGAGGTAACCCTTTTAGTTACCTGGTTCTGTATTATGGAGCCAGTTTTTAGGAAGTTCTAGAAATCAAATTAAAATAATGTTTGGATTCTTTATTGAAGGTTTTTTGTTTTTTTTTTTTTTTTGCCCATTTTTAGTGATGAAATGAGTCTTGCTTTGAGTTATGTGGCCAATTCACAAAATGTGTTCCTCTGGATATCTAAAGAAAAAAAAAAGAGCCCTGTAGGTTCAATAAGTTGAGGATTTGCTGGAATAAACAAGGTTGTACATTATTTTATATCTTTAATAGTTTAATAGTGATGTTTCAAGAGAAAGAATAGTTTGTAGAATTTTTCCAAACTTACTTGACCAAAATTTTTTTTTTCTTTTTCTCTCTCCCCAGCGCCCCGCCCCCCCACCCTGGTATTTCTCTTGGTGTTCTTTTAAACATATTTTGGGAAAATACATTTAGATTCTAGTATCCCTTTCTCTGCAGTGGCAGACCCCATTGCTTCTGAGGACAGTCTTGGCCTTACCTGTAGGTGCTGAGGGCACATGTGGGGGTGGTTTCCTATTCAGCCACACAAACTTAGTCAAGCTTTCTTAAGTAAATGTTAGTCTTGATTCCTCACTGCTACGTGATTAGGTTTTCTACTTAATATGCATTGGAAAATGACCCATGATTCAGTTCCAGTAATAGCTAGGGAGTCTAACCTTGAACTTGCTGCTATGGACTATTAACAAAACCCAGTCTGAGAAAACAGTATAGTTATATAGTCCATCTGTCCATTTTTCTGGTTATCTAAAATTTATGCCTGTGCTTTTGGACATATAATGCCAGTGTACCCTGGACTACATGTTTTGGTCCCTTTCTGTGGAAATATTTTTAACTCTGTTTTATCTTTGCATTTTCCTTTTTAGGTTGAGAGGGACAATGAGAAATAGCCCTGTAAAACTCATTAGTGTATATATGAGGATACTTTTGGGAACTTTGTTTATTATACAGCAAGATATCTTACAAAGGCCCATGGGATAAATTCAGATTTTTATCCCAAGAAAAACTATTCCTTCTGAAGCAACTTATTTTCTTTTAAAAAATATTTGTGGGATCTTGTGAATATTGAAACTGATTGTGTCTCATTTGCTTTGCTTCCTAAAAGCTTTCCTGCTAAATTTGTGGCCCTTTTACAAATATGTAGACTTTGACTCTGGCTTCTTTTTATCTGAAGGCAGTAGAGTCTTGGAGTTAGGAATGCGGGCTCTGGAGTGTGATGGCCTGCGTCAGATCCAGGCTCCATCATGCAGTAGTCGTGTCGAAGTCAGGCACGCTGCTTAATCTGTGCGAGCCTCAGTTTACTCATCTGTGAAATGAAGTTAATGGTGCCCTCCTGGGTTTATTGTGAGGATTTCCTGAGAATGATAGATAAGAGCAACTGTTCTTGACACAGCCTGGATACCCCCTGCTTTTTTCCACTTTCATATTCCTTTTGTTTCACTTCGTGTATTTTAAAAAATAATGGGCTCCGTAGTATTTATAATAATTTATTGATTGTTATCCAAAAACTCATTGTCATCTAACTCATTGATTGTCTAAAATCTGTCTTGGAGTATGCGCAAAGTAAGCATACGCAAGTGCTGGTTTTTAGCACATTGTGACTTCCATAAAATACAGCTATTAAAAACAGTCACAATTGCTTTGCAGTAAGTATTCCTAAATCCCCAGAGGTTTCGGAACTAGACATACATGAAAGTTTACTTTTAGTTCCCCCAACTTTCAGTCTCTCCCCTTTTCACCTCCAACACATAGCACTGAACAGAGGTTCTGTATTCTTTGTATAGGTGTGACAGTGGTTTTCTTAAGACATTTCTGTTACAGCCTCTTGGGTTAAAAGTTTCACTATCGTTTGAAATCGGTCATAAGCCCAGGGAAGCACGTTCACTCTAGAACTATTGAGTAAATGAGTTCCCCAGTTTGAGAAGTTAGAGTTTTATGTGAGGTCAGGCCAGTTGAAGACATTTACAAAGAATTAGTTGTTTGTTATTGCTATGTGAGTTGCAAGAATGGAAAAAAAAGAAATTCTTTCTTCAATACTTCCTTCCAGGCTGAGTCATCACTTGAGAGTGGGAAGGGCAGCAGCAGCAGCAGAGAATCCAAACCCCAAAGCTGATACCACAAAGTAGCGTTTCTCCGAGTTGGGGGCTCAGAGGGGAGCCATCATGAGCGATGTTACCGTTGTGAAAGAAGGCTGGGTTCAGAAGAGGGGTAAGTACTCACCAAAGCCGAAAGTCGTATGCTTGGTAAGTGTGCTGACGGTCACTGGTGTCCTGGAACTTGGTATTTGTTCCATAGCTGTTCACAAAGTCCAGTAAGAGAGAAGTATTTAACTTATGTGTGAGGAATTTGCTTGTTATTTAGGGATTCTTCGTAATTCTTGATTTTGATAATTTATCATCAACGTTACGAAGACTTGGCCTCCTGGTATGTTGTGTTACAGAAAGTTCATGTTGTGTTTTTCCATGTCCACAGATTCTACAATCCAGAGAGATGTCTTTTGGATGATTTGATGCCTAGAAAAGTGTCTAACTCATCAGCATTTAAAGACATGTAAATTTATATTAAGCTGGTCTGGGCGGTAGCAGGGGAGGGGCTTACAGGCTTAAAGGGAAAGAGTTCTCCCTCAAACTCATGGTTTCAACCGTCCTGTTAGTTAGGTAAGGAGAGTCTGAAAGTAAAAGACCAAATGAAGAAAAGGTTTTGTGTTGTGTGTGTGTGTGTGTGTGTTTATGTCTCATTTCATATTTTTATTTTTCATGATGTAGTTTTAGTATTTCTTGTTCACTCCTACTTTAGGTAAATAATTCAAATGCACTATTATTCTTCTCTAATACTAAAGGAAGAACACTTCAACATAAAGCTTAGTTTATCCTCTATGAGGTCACCTGCTAATGTGGTCAATATGTTTATCAAGAAATCTGGAGTGTAGACCAGTTGCCAGGCAACAAGTGTTTATCCACGTGGCCAAATTGAGTAGCATGAGGACTGTTTTACTGTCAGGACTCTTTTAAGTTCTGTGTACTGGATCTATGTTCTGATTAAAAGTTGCCTTTTAAATATGTGATTGCAGTGTTCCTTGTGGGTCGTAGTTAATTCCTATGCTTGAAAAGCTGTTGTCAGAAGTTAAATGGGATTATGTATGACTGAGTTTTTAAAGTCAACCTTATTGAGTTATCATTTCCAGAACAATGAAATTCACCAATTTTACGTGTACACTTTGATGAGTTTGCTGCCTTCGAGCAGTAGTGTAACAAGCACTGCACATGACAGCAGACATGTCTGTCTTCCCAGAAGTGCCCTCATCCTCCGATGCAGTCAGTCCTCTTTCCCCAACCCTGACAACCACTGATGTGATACCACTGGAATCTTCCTTTTCTAATTTCTCTTTATCAGTAGAGGCCTGCGACCTTTTGTGTTTGGTCACTCTCACGTAGCGCAGTACTTCAAGGATTCATCGTGTTGTTGTGTATATCATCAGTTTGTTTCTTTATTGTTGGGTCACATTCCATAGTTGGGCCATAACACAGTTTATCTCTTGACCAGCTGATGGGTAGTCGGGTTGTTTCTGGCTGTTACGCATAAAACTGCTGTGAGCAAGGGAGTGTGTATCTTGGTGTGATGTATTTTCATTTTTTCTTGGGCAGTAACCTAGGAATGAGATTGTGGTCATGTGGTAAGTGTGTGTTTCACGATAAAAACTGTTTCAGCCAGTATTTTACTGTTGTTTCATTTATTGTATGTTCTATTATATAGTTTAGGAGGCATTTTCAGACTTCACTGCTCTATCAAGGTATTTTTTCTTTATTTTTAACTTGCCTATTAACATTTATTCTCTATTTCTTACTATCCTTAGGATGGCAAATCACGTAAACCTTTTGGAGTAATACTTTATTAAGCTCTAAAATCTGCTCTAGTAAGACCAGAGCGAGGATTAAGTAAGACAGTGGATGTGGATGTATTTTGAGAGTTTTAACACCAGCGTAAACTATTGTGGTCATGGCATTTTGTCAGGGATTTAGGGTGGTTCTTGAGTTTGTTTAGCTAATTGTGTCTTGTCTGAACTACCGTAAGAGAAGGTTGGTATATAGTGTGTGAGATACAGAAACAAGAAAAAATGGACAAAGGTTATGTTGTGTTTTTCTTACATTGGTTAGCAGTACACAAAGATATATAATGATAAGTAAAAGTCTTTTCTACTCTCTACTTTTTCAGACTGGTTTCTCTTCTGGGATATAACCACTTTAGACCTTTTCTACTTTTAATTTTTTTGGAGATTATTATCTCAATTTTATGTATATTATACTAAGCTTTATATTTGAGTAATCTTACATAATCGAGTATATATATATCACCTTTGTGAAAATAAAGAATTTAACTTGTAATACCTGTTTTCTTCCGTCCCTCCTGAAGGAGGGGAGAGGGCTTCATGGTTATACTTCCAACACTTGGCACTCTTAATTCTAGAAGATACTTAGGCATCATCTCTAAACTTGTCACTTTATGAGTACAGAAAAATTAGTACCCCTCCCAGTCTTTCCCCCGAATTCCTCATGGTCCCCTCCCAGGTTGTGTCAACTGTAACATTTATTTAATGTTGCCAAGGTTTGTAATAGTTTCACTTGTTGATTTGGAGCAGCAGTAATCAATAGTGTGATAAGTAAATACTACCTGCTGCTAAAGGAAGTTGTGTGACGGGTATGGTGTGTTAAAAGCCGTAGGGAACAAATGTTGGTATTCCAGATCAGGTCGTACTTTAGTTTGGCTTCTAGTTGGGGCTATACCTGCTTTTCCTGGATTTTCCAGTTGTCATGTTGCCCCCCCCCCCCCCCCACCGTTGGTTAAAGAGAGTCTGTCTTCTTCATCATACCACTTGGGTATCCAGTTTTTTAATCATAGTATTTGTTGAAATTTTATTGGGAACTGACTTTCTTCTGGGTATGATGTTAGCTAAGAGCATGTTATTTAATTGCATTCTTGGACATGTTCTCTGCTTTCTTAGACCTCGTGTCTTTCCCATTTATTTTGGATTTGTTTTACCATGTTCCAGAAGAGGTTTTTTTTTTTTTTTTTTTTTTTTTTTAATTTCCTGGAGTATTTTTTAAAGAAAGAATATGTGGAGGATGCTTGTCAACAGAGTATTCTAAAATGTGCTTTTCACGTTGACACCCAGGACATACCTTAGCTGGGTATAGAATTTAGTTGTGCAACAGTTTTCCTTTGGAATTTTGAAGGTTGCGTTACATTACCTTTTGGTAACCAGTTTCACTGATAAGAGGCCTAATGCTAATAGGAGGAATTTCTTTCTAGGTAACCTGTTTTTGTTCTCTGGAAGCTTGTTGTGGCCATGCCTTTTTGTCTTTGACATGAAATGTAAGGAGGATAAAATGTAGTTCTTTTAACTCTTCCTGTAAAGCATTTGGTGCATCTTTTGGATATATTGGCATATGTCTTCAGTTCTAGGGAATCTTCTGTATTTCTTTCATTATTTCTTCCCTTCTGTGTTCTCTGTATTCCTTTACAGCCTGCCACCCCCCACTCCCCACCCCAGAGCATCTATTATCAATGTTCAGGTTTTACGATTTTTCTTTCACTTCCATGTCTTTGTTTTCCAGCCTTGTTCTGGAAGATTTCCTTGACTTTTTCTTAGAACCCTTTACTGAGTTCATCTATTTAAGCTATTACTTTATATTTCTGGGAATTCTTTATAGTTCATAGCGAGCTCTTATTTTACAGATATAATACAATCTTTAATCTTAGAACACTAACTAGACTTTACAAGACCAGTGCTCTAACCCCTGAGCTATGGAGCCCTAACTAGACTTTATTTTTAACTTTATTCTCCTGTCTGAGTAACTTTTTCAGTTTGTTTATTTTGGTTCTTTTGGTTTATTTTGGTGTTAGTATTCCTTAGGTATCTGGTGGTTCCTGTGGCTGTGTTTATACTTGGGAATGAAAGACTGAAATTGCTGGTCCTCTATTTGTATTACTTATGTATTTTCCCTATGCATAAGACAAGTTAGAGTCACTGAACAAAGATTTGTGATGGCAGTTTTAACTGGACTCCTGAAAGTACTAGTTGAAATATTAGGGGAAACCAAACTGGGCATTTTTTCTTTCCATCATTCTTAATTTATTCCTTTAGAGATTTTCAGTATGATTTTAATAATAACTTTGTGTTTTAGTCAAGCAAATTTCATTAGGTAGTCTGATGTTGTTTGGCTGTATTTTTGTTCAAAGAATTTCTTCTAAAAGAGTGTTATTATCTGTTGCCTGTTTACCCTGAGCAGATAGATTTTGATCTCCTGAACCTGGGTGTACTTGTTTGAAGATAAATACGGTAACATCTGCCTTCTTTTCCTCACGGTATGGTGGTAGGCATTATGAGCTAATATGTATGGAGTGTTTAAACTATTAATCAAAATACTAACAGAAAAGTTATATCATCCCTTACCTTGAATATCAGTCCTTTTCCTCAAACTTGTAGTTATCAATCAGTTCTTGTTAGCTCCTGTCCAGAGAGAATCTCATTTTATTTGTACTTTCAATGTAAATAAGTCATTCTTTAGTAAATATGATCCTGGAAAAGGAAAAAAATAGATTTAAAGATAACTAATGGTAATGTGTTGGACAAATGCTTTCCTAATTTTGGTGATTGGTGATATATCGATATTGAAACCTTTTTTTGTTTGTTTGTTCTGTACTCTTCTGGAGCAATTACAAAATGGTAAGTATTAGTTGGACATGGACATGGGATTGTTGGTGTTAGAGATGACAGTAAAGAAAACATCATGTATAGCACACATAACTCCAGTGCCACCTGCATATTCCTCTTTTGTGTGGGAGAGAACCTCATAGTTCAGTTGTATATCAGCGCAGGAGATACCTGCATGTGTATTAAACGCTTGTTAGATAGATGGTCTCCTTCACAGACCAGCCAGTTGGTACTGCAGATCTCTAAAGTTAATGTCAAAAGTTTTGCTCTCCTAGTTTTTATTCCATTACAGTCAGTGGTGATATTTGCTGTGAAGAAACTTACTGCATTAATAAAGTGGAAAATTTAACCAGCTTAAAAGGTCTAAATTATAGAATTAAGTAGACTGCAATCCTATTAACCAGGGCTGATTGTAATTTATAAAATTCTGTTTGCTTAATAGTACTGTTTCTTAAAAAGGTAAGTAGTCTCATAAGTGTGGCGAGCCAGTTTTTTGATAACAGGTTAAAATCTAATATATTGTTAGTCAACTCGTAACCTTACTGTTTTGAAATTGGTAACAAATCTAAGAGGTGGTTTTATCATTAAAAATCTTTGAATTGATAAAAATGCTGCATATTTCTTACACTTTTTGTTGCCTCAATATCTAACAAATCGAACATTCATGTTGTGTTCATGTATGTAACCAGTTTGTGCTTTTGAAGAACTTGTTTCCTTAGTTTGCTTTATAGTTAATAGTTTCCAGCTCAAGGACATCAATAAATTGTGACCTGGGAATGATATTTGTTTTATATTCTTTGAAATGATTTGTTTAGAGGAATTGGAATGTTAGTGTTTGGTAATTCCAAGCGAAAACTTCATGAGTCTATGAGTTTTCTCTCAAAATAGCTTAATGCCACTATGCAGAATATTTTAGTAATGTGAAGATTGTAAGCTGGGCTATATTTTAATGTGTGATTGTTGTGATCTAGTCAATTTTAAGCTGTTATGGAAAGCAAAATTTGTTGGGTGCTCATCCAAGTCCAGGACCTTCTCCTTTACTTTTTACATACTTGTGTACCTTTTGTTCAAGTTTTATTCAGAAAGTGAGTTTCGAAATAAATTATCAAGTGATTATGGAAATAGAAAATGATAGTATGATTTTCTGTGTACTACTCAGCAGCAAGCACTTTCCATAGAAAGTAAAGAGCTGTGATAGTGACTGACTAAATCACATGGTAGATTAGAGAAGCTCTATTTTGACTGTTGATGTTACAAATGGAGCATAAACCTGAAAAAATTAAATTTATTTTCTAAGGGCATTGGAGCACTGAGATTTAATGTATTTACAATAATGTGAAATTTGGGGTGCTTGGGTGACTGAGTTGATTAAGTGTCTGATTCTTGATTTTGGCTCAGATCATGATCCTCGGGGTTGTGAGATCGAGTTCTAGGTGGGCTCCATGCTGGGCATGGAGCCTGGTTAAGATTCTCTCTCTCCCTCTCCCCCAGCCCTTAAAAAATGTGAAATTTATTTTTCTCATAATTTGAATACATTTATTTTGGAAATTTTAACCAAGTTAAACCAAATGGAGAGAACCATCAAATGATAAGCTTTCATATGCATTCTAAAGTTACAGAATTGAGAGCTGCTGGGGCGCCGGGTAGAGTGGCACAGTTGATCAAGTCTTGGACCTCTGGTTTCTCTTCAGGTCATGATCTCAGGATCATGAGATTGAGCTCGCAGCTGGGCTCTGTGTGCAACAGGGAGTCTGCTTGAGATTCTCTCTTACCTTCTCCCTCCGCCTCTTCCTGCTTGCATGCTTGTGCACACATTCTCTCTCAAAATAAATGTGTTAAAAAAAAGAACTGTCGGGTCATGATCTCAGGGTCCTGGGATCGAGCCCCACGTCGGGCTCTCTGCTCAGTGGGGGGCCTGCTTCCTCCTCTCTCTCTGCCTGCTTCTCTGCCTACTTGTGATCTCTGTCTGTTGGGTGAATAGATAAAATCTTTAGAAAAAAAAAAAAGAACTGTAGAGTTCCTGTTGTGTACACACACATATACTCACACACATTCTGCTTCCCAATAAGCACGAGTTTTGTGTATTGACCTTGTATCCTGCAACTCATTAAATTCACTTATTTGTGTTAGTTACTTTTACTAAGGTGAATTTTTTGCTAATTTTCTGTGTAGATGGTCAAGTCATCTCAAAGAGCCACAGTTCTGCTTCTTCCTTTGCAATCCTAATGCCTTTAATTAACTTGTTTATTTATCTACTTATTTATGTTTATTTAATTAACTTGTTTATGACTGGTCTTGTTTCACTGGTTAGGAATTTTGAGTAAAAGTGGTAAGAGTAGACTTTCAGCTGCCTTTCTCATGTTACTGGGAAAGCATTTATACTGCCACTGTCTTCATAATATTATGTAATAATCACTGTTGTATTAGTTGTGGGTTTTCTGTTGCTGCCTTTAATCAGGTTGATAAAGTTCCCTTCTGTTCTAGTTTGTTGAGTGTTTTTATCATGAGAGGGTGTTCACTTTTTTCAAAAAGTTTTCCCATGTCTACTGAAATGGCTATTTGATTTTTCCCATTTTTCTGTTAATATGGTGTATTACTCTCATGGCTAGAATAAATCCCATTTGGTCATGATGTGTTACATTTAATTTACCAGTTTTGATATGCTAATATTTTGTAAAGGATCTTTTTTTGCATTTATGTTGGTCTGTCATTTTCATTTCAGGTTTTGGTATAATGGTGGTTTGGTATAATGGAGCAGGAAATACTCCCTGCTCCTTAATTTTTGAAGGAATTTGCATAAGATGGGGTTTATTTCTAGTTTAGCATGTTTGGTAAAATGCATCAGTGAAGCCATTTGAGTTGGAGCATTTTTGGTGAGATTTCTGATAATAAGTCCAGTTTTATTAATAGCTATATACAGGACTATTCAGATTTTTTGTTTCATCTTGTGTCAGTTTGGGCAAATTATGATTTTTTTTTTTAAGGAATTTGTCCACTTCATCTAAGCTGTTGATACATTTGGCATAAGGATGCTCTTATTATTTCGTTATTTAAGTCTTTGCAGGATCTCTAATGATAATCCCTTTATTAAATTCTGATATCAGTAAACTATGTTCTCCTTTTTCTTACCTTTGGTCAGCTTTACTAGGAGTTGATATATTTCACTAAGCTTTTCAAGGAGCCAACTTTTTGCTTTGTTTTCTTTGTCCTTTTTTTCTGTTTTACTGCATTTGCTCATTACCATTTTAATTTGTGTTTCTTTTTTCTGGCTTAAGGTAAAATAGTACATCACTGATTTTAAACCTTTTTTTAAAATATAAGCACTTAAATCTTACTTCACTGCCTAAGTATGTCCTGCAAGTTTTGATGAAATATGTTTTCGTTATTATTTAGTGTAAAATGTTTCCTAACTTCCTTTGTGATTTCTTCTTTGAACCAGGGGTTATTTAGAATAATGTTGCTTAATTTGAAAAGATACAGGGGTTTTTAGATAGCTTAGTGTTTTGATTTCAGCTTTCTATTTAATTGTAATTACAAAAGATACTATGTAAAATTTCAGTCATCTGGAATTTTTTTGTTATTTAAAATTTTTTTTTTTTATAATCCATCATATGGGTCTCTCTCGATTTTTCTGCTAGTCTGGATGTCATTTTTTTTTTTTTTTTAAATGTCTGGTCAGCATGGGTGATAGTCATATCTTTTCTGACTTTACTGATTTCTTTTTCTTTAGTTCTGTCAGCTACTGAGAGAGGTAAAATCTCCAACTATGATTGTGAATTTATCTGTTTCTTTTTTCTGTCTATTTTGTTTTATATGTTTTGAAGCTCTGTTATCAGATGCATTTACATTTATAATGATTATATCTTCTTGATGTATTACATCTTTTATGCTTATGAAATGTCCATCTTTTTTTTTGGTATAAACTCTTTGATTTGAAATTCAATATGTCTGTTATTAATACAAGCACTCCAGGCTTTTTCTGCTTAATGTTTACATCTTGTTTCTTCTTAAAATGTTATTTTACATTTATTTATTTATTATTATTATTATTTTACATTTAGCTTATCTGTGTTTTATATTTAAACTGCCTCTTGTATACAGCATATTTTTGGGTGTGGCTCTGTTTTTTTTTTCTTGATCTCATTTGATAGTCTTTATGCTTTAATGTAGACCATTTATATTTAGACCATTCATATTTATTAAGGTAATTATTAATATGGTTGAGTTTCCTTCTTCCCATATTCCTGCAATTTTGGGGTTTAGAATTTTTTTACTTTCCCCTTTTATTTCTGCTGTGGCTTGTTAGTTATACCTCTTATTAAAATATAAAACAAATCTATGGTTGATGTTGATTTGATTGAATTTAGGTCTTCTGTTTTGTTATTTATTTTCGATTTGTCCTATTTTAAAATATTTCTCTGTGTTTATGTATATTGTATATATTATATATACAATTGGGTAATTATATATATTGCCTGTACATATATGTGTATATATATATATGTAGATATATATATGCGTGTGTGTATATATATATACACACACACTGTCCTTCTATTCAGACTCAATACTTTATTTCCCCTATTGTGAAGAGCAAGCTGGAATCTCAGCTTTTTTCTCCAGTTTTTGATTTCCGCTTTCAGGCTTGCTGGAGTCTTTTCTGTGCATGTACAATTCAATGTTTAGCCATAATTTGGGTGGAATTTACCTCTCGGTTTTGGGGCTGCCGCACGTGTCTCACTTGTTTGTGGGCTGTCTCTCTTACTTTCCAGCCGCTTTGGCATCTCTGACTCTAGCATCTGACTCTAAAGTGAGCAAGACTATAGTTTTCTGCCTAAATTGTATCCACCTTAATTGCATGGAATGGGGGAGCCGGTCAAGCAGAAAGCCCCATCAGTGCAGATCTCACCCAGTGCAGTTCCTTGTTTCTGGTGCCACTATACCTCCAGTTTCTGCTTGCTTTTGGTGCTTTCCACTGCCTTCAGCTAGTTATTTTGTATATTTTATAGAGTTTTTAATTTTATGTGTGGGAAGATTAGTCTAATGTAAGTCACCCGACTTATACTCTGATAAGTATATGCTTCAATGTATGGTTATAAAAACCTGTTTAAGTTTTATAGTTCACTTAATTTTGTCATGGAATTGCTCATAACAAGTTAGGTGAAGTAGAAATTTCATCTGCATTTATATTTGAGGAACCTGAACCAAACCTGATGGTTTCAAGCAGCTAAGTTCCTATCACCTGGAAACCTCGCTGAACCTTTTTTGTCAAGTGAATGTATAGAATCATGAGCTGGAAGAGACATTAGATATCATCTCGACTTGGGGCGCCTGGGTGGCTCAGTGGGTTAAGCCTCTGCCTTCGGCTTAGGGTCCTGGGATTAAGCCCCGCATCAGGCTCTCTGCTCGGTGGGGAGCCTGCCTCCCCGCTCTTTTTGCCTGACTCTCTGCCTGCTGGTCATCTCTCTGTCAAATAAATAAATGAAATCTTTAAAAAAAAAAAAAAAAAGAAGAAGAAGAAGGCATCTCAACTTATACCCATTTATCTTCCACATTAGAAAACAGGTCATTTTTCAAGTTAGGGACTTCGCCTGGACCAGCAGCTGAGATTTCTTTACGGCCAATTTTATGATGCTTCATATGTTGTTTCTTTCTCACACTGTGGCCAGTATTGGAGTTGTTTTGTTTGTTTGGAATTCTTTTTTTAAAAGTTTCTTTCTTTTTTATTAACATATCATGTATTATTTACTTCAGGGGTACAGATCTATGAATCATCAGTCTTACACCGTTCACAGCACTCCCCGTAACACGTACGGTCTCCAGTGTCCATCCCCAGCTACCCATCCCCCAACCCCCAAGGTTTCTTTTTAGTACCTGATGGGGGGAAGGCACAGAACTGTTGGACAGGAGGGGCCTTTAAAACCCCGTGAGAATGGAAAAAGAGAGCATTTTCCATTTGGTGGAAGGAATCCTTATGCTATTTGAGTGTATCACTTACTGCTCTGTGTCCATGGGGAACACAGGGAAACCATTCCTCTGGAGCTTATTGTGTTACCTCCCTTGGAGAAACTCTTTCTGTTTTCTTTGACACAGAGAAACTTTTCTTCAATTATCTGTTCAAATTCTGTAATCAACCACATTATCCTACTGATGTCATTAACTGTGTTCCTATCACCATGTTTTTTTTACGTATGTCATCGTTAACGTTAGTTTTTTACTTGGCATATTTTCTTTTTCCTGTGTCTTTGTCAGTGGAAATCTTCTGTGTCCTTCAATTATAAGTTCTAATATAATCTGTTTTTTTCCCAGATCAGTCTTAGAAAGGCAGAGTGATTTCTCTTGTCTGCAGTGTTCTGTCGCTTCACTTCCTTGTGGCTCTATATGGACTCCTGTTAGCTCCATCATTTCTCTTTGTCCGTTGTCAAAACCCCGAGTGCAGGAACTGTGTCTAATACAAGGGTATTTTGCATCTAGGGTCTCCCAGCACTTTGACCATGGTAGGTGCTTAGGCTTGGGGTGAAGGAAGAAGAAGACAGTTTTAGAAGGTCAGACAGCAGTATGTCACAGATTTCAGGGCAAGGAAAACGAGAATTGGGACAGCTGAGGCGAGGCAGGGAACACAAAATAGATCACAATTATGAAAGCAGCCTGTATCTAGGATAGGCTTTTGGTCAGGGCAATGCTGGGATTCTAGATCAGGTTGTGTATCTGTCAAGCTTTTGTGTGAGGGAAAGTAGAACTAACGTTAGGACATGGTGGAAGTGACTGCATGGTTCTTCCTGGCCCAGGTGGCTGCACAGGACTTCGCCCGGCCCAGAGTGGATTAGTAGAGAAGGTGTCTATGTCTGGTAGGTGCACTCTGGATTAGAATGAGTCTCACTAGAGGGAGAATAGAGTAGTGGTCGTAGTTCCTGAATATCTGTAAACATCTTAAACTCTTGGAAGTGCAAAGTACTTCTGAGGTCAAGACACCTAACTTTTCCCACCTAGTAGAATCTTTCCTACCGAGTTTCTGATGGATCCTTTGTCGCAGGGATTGTGGGTAACTAAAATCTCACTGTGTAAGGCATAAGTGTTTCATTATTTAACAGCTCTGGGGTCGAGTGCACTTTCCCTTGGCCTCCTGAGCAATATAAAACAGTTTCTGTTTTCCATGCGATAGGCCTTCAGGTATTTCAGCATTGCTGTGGTATCTTCCCTAAAACCTTTTTAAGCAAAGTGTTCTCTTTTCTTTCATTTGTTTATTGTATGACAGGGTTTCTCACCCTCACACGTAATTTGGGTGTCCTACTGTGGAAATAGCTCAGTTTGTCCATGTTCCTGGTGCCCAGAAGTGGGCGTAATCCTGCAGGTGTGCTCAGTGCGGAGAAGGGCGCAGCAGGCCTGTCGGCTCCCACGGTGTATATCTCGGGGGGCCGTCGCTGCCATCCGAGGCTGCAGTCCTTTTCTCTGTTTTAACTTTGAAAGCAACTTTTATGATGTGTTCTTCATGCAGATCATTTACATATGCCAATTTGTTGTCCACATGTTAGCAATTTGCATTCCTATCACTGGTGTGTAAAAGTTTCTGCTTTATCTTGCCATAGTTAATCACGGGGTGTTATTCTTTTTAGTTCTTGCCATCATATTGCTGTTTTAGTTTGCAGTTTATTTGTTATTGAGGCTTAACTTTGTTGTTGGTGCTTTTTTTTTGTTTGTTTGTTTAAAAGATTTTATTTATTTGACAGAGATATCACAAGTAGGCAGAGAGGCAGGCAGAGAGAGAGAAGAGGAAGCAGGTTCCCTGCTGAGCAGAGAGCCCAATGTGGGGCTTAATCTCAGGACCCTGAGATCATGACCTGAGCCGAAGGCAGAGGCTTTAACCCACTGAGCCACCCAGGCGCCCCTGTTGTTGGTGTTTTAGCCATTTTTTCTTCAAAGGAATTGCTTGTTTCTGACCGTAGTCAATTTTTATATATGCAGCCTATGTCTTTTATGTATTTTATGTCTTCTTATTTATTTGTAAGCGCGCTTTTTGTATATTCAGGATAGCATCATTTTATTAATCATTTTGTTGTTAAAAGTATTTTCCTGGCATGGATATGTATCTTTCAACTTTATGTTTTTGTCATGTAAAAGTTTTATAATTGTTCTGTAGTTTAGTATATCAGACTTTTCCCTTCCAAGGAGGCCATTGAGGTCACACTTAGGAACTTTTGCCCTATTTTCTTTGAGCATCATTATGATTGAAACCATTTGTATTATCTACATAATATATTAGTTCCTTTTGTAAAAGATCCAAGCAGTATATAAATAAGCAGAGTGTGATAGGATTCCTCTACTCCTGATTTCCTTCTTAGAAATAGCCACTGTTGAGTGGGATGTGCTACTCTAAAGCCAGAAGGATACATACCAAACAATAGGTAATACTTGTCTCTTGTCAAGAGATTGGAATCTAAGACATTAGGTCGGAGACAGGAAGAGGGATTATTAATGAAATGAGATTTTTGCACTTCATTTTGTATGTTTGGATCTTTTGTTTTATGTCGTTTTACATGCATGTTTAATGTCATAATTGCTTAACAGCGGTTATGTTGTCTGTGGCATTGCAGCATGGTCACTCAGACACTTTGAAAGGAGTGTCTAACTTGCTAGAACTTGCCTTCGGAGAATCTCCTCTTCTCATCCATCTACTTTTTGTACTTTTAAGTACTCGAGTACTGTCATGTTAGTCCCCTGGTTAAAAGGATGGAATTTAACTTCAGATCTTGGCTTTGCCATTTATTAGTGACCGTGGGCAAAATACTTAATATGCCTTAAATTTCTCATCTGTAAAATGGTGATGAGGGCAAGTGGTTGTAAAACTCTTGGTCAGCTCTTCTCACAGTGTGTGGGACATACGACGTCGTTAACGAACAATAGCTACTATTTAATAATCTGTTATAAGATATTGCTAAATTACCAATCAGCCTTATTAATATTTAATAATTAGGCTCATCCATTGTTTTCCTCTGTAAAAACAATAAGGACTTGCCCTTTTCAGGGTTTTTTTTCTTCTTTTTTTAAAATCCCTTCTGATTCTCTGTGTTTCTCAGAGACTATTTATGCTAACTGCAACCCAGCAATAAGTCACTCACTGTCTTCTCAGCACCTCTAGGCATCAATGTTTGCATTATGATGGTTCTCCTTTTAGGAGATAAGTGTAAAAGAGGAGTCAATCAGTATTCCTTTTCTGTTGTCTGGGCCTGAATGCTGTGCTGTCTTCCTCTGGCTTCTTCTTTTGTAATTTTGAAATTCATGTTGGTCTGTAACTATTTTTTTCCCGTTGATTGAGGACTTAAATTTCTTTTAGTTGTTTTCTGTATCTGTTCTTCGTTACACTTCTATCTTTCCCAACATTTTCCCCCTACATTAAATGAACTAGTGCTTCAAGCAACAAGGATATGTACTTTTTTCTTCCTCACTCAGGGTTGGGTAAGGTCAAATGATAGTCACATTTTAGTCCTGTGGTTAAATTTTACTAAAACTGTTTGCCATAAATTAGAACGCTAATTTCCTTATCTTGCACAGTTGGCAGCAAATACATTCTATACCAAATTCATTGGCCAAGAAGTAGAGCTTCAGTGTACTTTGTTTTTTGACTTTATAATATTAAGCAGTAGGGAAACTAAAAATGAAAATAAAAGTAGTAAGAATTGGGAAGAAGGGTGAAGGGGAACCCAGGTTTTCGCCTTCAGAGTAGGAAGTCAGTTGATGTGTTTACAGGTGATAAATCAAGAGACAGGCTTAATACCAAAAACATTAAAAGTGGCTGTTTCTGAGAAGTAGAAAAAAGAGGGAGGCTGTGTGTGTTTTTTGTGTGTGTGTGTGTGTATGTGTGTGCACGTGCTCAGGCGTGGTGGAAGAGACACTTTTTGTTTTGAAGTTTTCTATTCTTTCATTTGCTATTGACTTATTGTCATTGGTGCATGTATCAGTTAATACTGAATCCAATCCTGCATGATGCCAGGTTATTTATGAAGATGAGAAAGTACAGTTTTATATATAGATGTATGTTTAAAAATTGTTTGGAAAGAAACATACCAAATATGAAAAGTGTTTATCTTCAGGTAGTGAGGTTTTTTCCATCATTATATTTTTCTGTATTTTACATAATTTCTAAAGTGATTATATTACTTTCATAGTTAGAAGAAATGTTATTAAAGGAAAAATATCTAGGACCTTGGGATTTAATTTGTCGTGCTTTCTGGGCATCAGTCGGACTGTTTTTTATTTACACAAGTGCTATAACCTTTTTTTTAATTAAAAGAATTGTACACCATATTCTCTAAATGTTTGTAAATGTATTAGTAAGGCAGGCATTCTGCTAAAAGTAACAGAAAACCCAGCCAACAGTAACAAAACAAAGACTGGTTTATTTTTTTTTTTACTTAAGAAGGGGAAAGGTGAGCAAGCTAGCTGTTTAGCAAACAAAGATAAAATCATAAGAGATTCCAGCTCTCCCCGCTGTTTCACCTTTAGCTGGTCGGCTTTTTGGTCTCCACTTGTTGCTTTTCAGTTTCAAGAAGGCTCTGCTAACGAGCAGCACCTTTCTGTCCAAGGCAGACGGGTGGGGCAGGGGCTAGTGTCCGCCACCCTGTCCTTTTTATTAGGAAACGAGCAGCTTTCTCAGAGCTCACTATCATACTTCCTTTTGTGTCACTCAGAACTGGGTTACATGTCCCCACAGCCGTGAGAAAGCGAGTAGCTCTCTTTCGGCGTCTGTAGCGGGAGGTGGCAGGGGTAGAGGGGACTGAGACTCTATACTGGGGTGGCCGACCAACAGTGTCGGCCACATGACATGTACACATGTCATGTGTACATCAGATTCCAGGAGAGACAACAGCCTTTCCAGAGGTTAGACTGAGAATTTGGCACACAGGCAGTCTCCAAAATTCACCCCCGTGGGGATTATTCCAAAATGTCACCGTTTTGTCTTGTTGTGGCAGCACTAGACTTGTGCTCCCTTTTGTTTTTTGAGGTGATAGTGAGTTAGAGGGTATGTCAGTAAAATGCTCCCTAATTTGACTTTATTTTTCTTATAGAATCCAAATTTCAGTTTCTAGCAGTATATGAAAGCGTGAGTTTTTAAGTTATCAGATGAATGATGTAAATATTTTCATTTTTAAGTCAAGAGTATGCGATGAAAATGTTGGTCACAGGTTTTATCACAGGATGATTCCAACTTTACCAACCCAAATAGTACTGGGTCAGCCCGAAATACCCAGATTACATTGTTCAAAGTATTCGGTCATATATTTACTTGGATTTTTTTCATGCACGTATTTTAATGGGTATTACCACTTATTTTCTTATTCCTTTGTCTTGGACTCCTTTAAAAAACACTTCTATTAAAAATACAGATATGTACGGTTGCCTTTGTGATATTTATGGGTTTCTGGATTAAAATGGCGCTGAGTAAAATATGCCACTCTCAAATTAGACTTGTTTATAAAAGTCTAGTACTTAATAGTTGTGTTTATCAATGAATTGACAGACTTTAATTTTGTATTTGTCTTACTGTAAACCAGAGATATTTATTTAGTTCTAGACCATTTTTGCTTAGTTCAAAAAGGACTAACTAAGGACTTTGCTTTTGAGGAGTGAAAAATCGTCCTTGGAAAGGAAATGATTAAGAAACAAAAAAAGAAAAGGAAAGGAAATGGTCATATTCATTTCTAGTACTTGGAAAACTAATTTCTTTATTTAATTATAGAGAAATACGTGCATGAGACTGGGGAGGATATGAAGATGAAGAAACAGGTCACTGCTATCATGGAGTTTAGAGTCTTTTTTTTTTTTTTTTTTTTTTTTTAAAGATTTTTATTTATTTATTTGACAGAGAGAAATCACAAGCAGACGGAGAGGCAGGTAGAGAGAGAGGAAGGGAAGCAGGCTCCCTGCTGAGCAGAGAGCCCGATGCGGGACTCGATCCCAGGATCCTGAGATCATGACCTGAGCTGAAGGCAGCGGCTTAACCCACTGAGCCACCCAGGCGCCCTGGAGTTTAGAGTCTTAACTGGGGGAAGAGACTCCGTCTGAGTCAATTTCCCCAACTGTAAAGTGGGTATAATGATAGCTCTTACCTACCTCAAGCTGGTTGTGAAATCCTGTGAAAGGCTTAAAATTAGGCCAGGCACATATTAAGTGTTCCATAAGCATTAGCTGCTATATTACTACTATGATCACAAAACAGGAATTTGCACAGAAACCTTTGTGAACACAGATGAGGCAGGGATTGACTTCCCAGAAAAGCTAGGGGAGTGTTAAATTTTTACCTGCCCCTAATTCCATGTTCATCTTTGCCACTCTAATGCCTACTGCCTAGTAAGCCCTCAAAAACTGTTGATGAATGAATTAATCAGAGAATGGGAATACACTACACAAGTGAAATTTTTTTTTTTAGAAGATTTTATTTATTTGTCAGAGAGAGAGCGAGCGCACACGTCTGCGCATAAGCAGGCAGTGTGGCAGGCAGAGGCGGAGAGAGAAGCAGGCTCCCTGCCGAGCAAGGAGCCCAGGATCCTGGGATTGTGATCTGAGCCGAAGGCAGCGGCTTAACCGACGGAGCCACCCACGCACCCCACAAGTGAAATTTTCTTGATGTATCTTAAAGTAGATATAAAATTTGTAAAATTTGAAGACGTAATATCAAAATTTATTGATATTACATTCCTGACTTAATCCTAGGGTAGAATTTAGAATATTTTTTCAAGTAAGTAAATAATAGAAAGTAATTTAATAAATAGAAGAGCTGTTAGTTTCAACGTGATATTTGAAACAAGCTGGGTTTTCAAACTGTTTAAGATACAGTATTTTCCAGCAAGGACCTGGGATATAAGTATGCAGCAGCCCGCAGCTCTCTCTGTAGATTTTGGCAGTATTGTGTGCGCGTTAGATCTGTTCAGTGACATCACTTATCTACTGTTGCAGAACAGACCACTCCACGCTTAGTGACTTAAACCAACAATAGTTTATTAGTTTTCATGATCTTATGGTTTGACTTGGAAGTTCAGGTGGTCTCACTTGGGGTCACTCCTGCGGCTGCATTGGAAGACTGAAGCGGGAGAGGCAGGTTTGGGGCCCGGGGTCAGTGCTGGCTGGGAGTGCCGTCAGTCTCCACCACGCCACCCTTCCTCCGCAGAACCGCCTGCGCTGTTTGAGAGTATGTGACTGCCTCCCTCTGCGGGGGGAAGCCACCAGCCCTTCCCAAGGCCAGTTCCAGAGTTGGCACAGCATTTGTGTTAATCCTATTTTGTTGGTTGGACAAGTCGCAAGGCCAGCCTAGAGTCAAGGTGAGGGGAAATTCTTGGTGGGAAGAATGGCAAAGAATTTGTGGCCCTTTTAATCTGCGAGAGAAGCATGGTGCCTTACTATTTTTGATTGGCTCTTTATCCTTCATATTTATAATTTCTTCCCATATGTTTTATCTCTTTTCCTCTTTCTTTTCATTCCTAGTGAAATTTCATAGTTTGCCTTCACACTGTTCCGAGGATTCAAGTTTCTTTTCTTTTGATGCAAACTTACTTTTCCATAGTGTGGATCCTAGTTCTGCCCTGCTGGTTTTGGTGGGGCTATATGTTTTTCTAGTTTTATGTTAATGTATTCTGTATCTTAGCTACCTCCCTTTCTTTGCCTCTTTAAACTCTAATTTTATGCAGTCTATTACAGATTTTCAGACATAACAGACATCATGGCTAGGTCTGGTAGCAGGACTGGAAGTAGGATCAGAAACCCTGGGTGGTGTCTACCGTGATGTGTTACTGACGGGAGGAGCCTGAGTCTTTGGTTTAGGGATCTAGTGGAACATGACCAGACCGCCCCTTTGCACTGAGACAGTCTTGAGATTTTGCTAGTCACTGCTGAGCTTTTACTTAAGTGTGGTTGTAAGAATGATTTCAGCAGGTTACCCATAAAACTGCCATGAAATTTCTCAAATTTTGTGATTTAAAACATGTAAGCTGTTGTTAGACTAGTTTAGAAAGCAGTTCAACCTGGTGTTTATCTTGGAAAAGCATTTCCAGAGCCACGTAAACATGGAGTGGCAGCTGAGTTCCAAGAATCTGGAAAGGGCCCCTGGGTGGCGCGTTTGGTTAAGCATCCAGCTCTTGGTTTCACCTCAGGTCATGATCTCAGGGTCGTGAGATTGAGCCCCATGTGTGGCTGTGCACGCAGTGGGGAGTCTTTCCCTCTGTTCCTTCGCCTCCCACTCCCACTCTCTCTCTTTCAATAAAAAAATATATAAATAAAAATGAGATCTTTTTAAAGAAAGAATGTGGCATTATAAGCCACAAGGTATTATGAACTTGTCAGCTGCTTGAGTAAGCTATCTTAGAAGAAAACCCCATTCAAGTAGAGCTTTTTGATGACCATGGCCATGGTCACCATATTGCCTGTGGTCTCATGAGGGAACCTGTTTCAGGCTAAGCCACTCTTGCCTCCATTGAGACTGTGCAGTAGAAGTTCATTGTATTTAAAGATGCTGACTTTGGGGTTAGTTTGTTATGTAGTGATTGATAATACAGATTTTGTACCAGTGGTTTTGTTTTGCCAAAACAGAAATTTAAGATAGAGGACTGTTTTTGGAAGTCAGCGGTGGGTACAAGCGGGAACGATTAGGAGGCATTTAGCAAAAGCCTGACGAGCTTTGAATCGCCTCTTGGTTTAAGTTGGACAGCCTCTGGGAAGGCTGTGGGTGAGAGCTTAAAGAGCAGTGAGAAAACTGTCAGTGGAAATATGAGGAAGGAAATCCTTGTTCTGTAGTGGCAGAAAGCTTAGCTGTTCAGTTGCTAAAATGTCGAAGGAAAGAAATAACCTAAGGGCAGTGCTGTTAACAAAAAGGAGCAAGAGCTGTTGAGTTTGAAAATTCCTGGCCTCTTTGTATGACCAGTATTGCTGAAATTAAGAAGGGGATTCTGGGGCGGGGGGCACCTGGGTGGCTTGTTCGGTTAAGCGGCTGCCTTCAGCTCTGGGCATGATCCCAGGGTCCTGGGATCAAGCCCTACATTGGGCTCCCTGCTCCATGGGAAGCCTGCTCCTCCCCTGCCTGCCATTCCTCCTGTTTGTGTTTGCTCTCTGTCTCTCTCCCTTGCTCTCTCTCTCTGTCGAATAAATAAGTAAAATCTAAAAAAAAAGTAGATTCTGGGGAAGATCAGATATGGGACACTTTTAGGAAGACATTTACCAGTGAAGCTGAGAATGTGACTTGAAAATCCTTTGGGACCTTGGAAAGATCCCAGGTGTTCCCTTAGAGAACCGTGTAGTACAACAGAAGGGGTTCTGGAAACATGGAGAGAGCTGGCCGCCTCAGTCCTGGTAGAGGGGCTTCTCTTGTGCAGAGTTGTGAGTGTGGCCTTTTGTCTCCTAATGGAGTAAACCATGACCCGCAGAGCATTTCCTATTCTGTCTCCCTCTCTTTTAAAGACAGTTGAGTTGGCAGAAGCCCTGTCGGCTTGGACTGCAAGGGCCAGAGACTGCGCGTGGGAGGCAGCGTTTGGATACCTGAGCCTCTCTGCAGGTGGGAAGCACACTGGCAAGACCATAGGACTTCACTCCTGGGCTCCCCTCTTGGGCAGGAAAGGATGACTCCAAAAGCAGAACTGAACTCCTGAAGGGCGAACCATCATCAGGAACTGCCTGGGCCCCACTGGATTTCAGAATTGCTACAAGCCCACTCATGGCCATCCGTCTTCCTTATCCCCACCCGCTTTTAAAAGACTTTATTTATTTGAGAGAGAGAGAGAGATAGAGCATGCAAGCAGGGAGAGCAGCAGGCAGAGGGAGAAGCAGACTCGCGGCTAAGCGGGGCTGGATCCCAGGACCCTGGGATTATGACCTGAGCCGAAGGCAGCCGCATAACCATCTGGGCCACCCAGACACCCCAATATTACTTTATCTTCCTTACCCCTTCCTGAGCAGCAGTGCTACGTTGGTTTCTCTCTGCCTCCTGCACAATTAGTCCTGAGTTCCTGATTCCCAGAAAGTACGAGATTATAAAAATTGTCCAGGTACTAGGTCTTGTGGCAGTCTGCTGTGCGGCAGTAGAAGACAAATGCGGTGATGCTTAGGCTGAAATTGCAAGTCTGGGAAGGCAGCTGTGCAAGGGTGGCAGGTGGTGGGGCGCCCCCAGTAGCGCAGGGGTGAGGAGGGCCTCCCACGCAGGGGCCAGTTGCTGGTGGATTCCGTGGAAAAGCGTGCAAACGCAGGAATGTTCTTAAATGTAATTTTTGATTAAATATTGGAGAAAGGAATTATCTAATCACGATTATTACCAAGAACTACAGAGTTTTATGTGTGAAGTGAGGAAAACATTTTTCTGCTTATTTTACATGTAATCATTTAGTCTTTTTGTTAATAAAGTTATATCTACATAGCATATCTTCTCCGAGGTTAACTTACAGATTTCATACACAGTTATTTATTTATTTTAAAGATTTTATTTATTGGGGAGAGAGCACACATGCAAGCA
The DNA here is from genome assembly GCF_030435805.1 of Mustela lutreola. Classification (NCBI taxonomy): domain Eukaryota; kingdom Metazoa; phylum Chordata; class Mammalia; order Carnivora; family Mustelidae; genus Mustela; species Mustela lutreola. The sequence continues at coordinate 9,168,562 of NC_081303.1, read as the reverse complement.
GGGGGAGGGGCAGAGGGGAGAGAATCTCAAGCAGACTCCCCACTGAACTCAGAGCCCCACACAGGGCTCGATCTCATGACCCTGAGAGCATGACCTGAGCCGAGTTCAGGAGTTGGTTCACCAACTGACTGAGTCACCCAGGCGCCCCGTTTCATCAAGGTATATAAAATGAGTAAATGTTAGATACTGTAGGGCTCTATGCTCATCTCTTACCTCCGTTTATAAAGTGGTTGGGAAAAAGGGGGATTACCTACACTCCTTTTTCTTTGGGAAATTTTAAAATATACGGAAAAGCTAAAAGTATATAGTGTTAATGAGCATGTAAACAACCTCAGTGTTCTGCTGCATTTACTTTTTTCCCAGTCATACTGAGGTACACTGGGCAAAAACTGTACGCTTAAGGTGCGCAGTGTGACATTTTGATAGGTTTATATATGCTGCGGAACCATGACCATGTCAAGCTGGTTAACATACCTGACTCCTCACATGGTTACAGTTTTCCTTCTACCGTTTTCTTTCTTTCTTAGGTGGGGTGAACCATTGGAAGGGAGTTGCAGGTTTTGCTGTCTGTAAGTCCTTTAACCCGAATCCCCAGGAATGAGGTAGTTACAACCACAATACCATCAACACAGCTAAGATTAATACATTCAGTAATCCCGTCTAATATGGTAGTCCAAAAAAACTTAAACATTTTTTAAAAATCCAGGGTCCATACTGTTTATTTGGTTGTTTCTCTGGCCCATTATATTCTCGAATAATAAATCATGACATAATTCTTTCTGAGAAATGGATTCTAATATTTGGGCAGTTTTTTTTGCCTCAAGTTGCCTCATAGAATGTCCCACATTCTGGATTCGTCTAATTTGTCCTCATCGTTAGAGTCACCTTGAACATTTTTTGGTGAGAAAACTGCAGGGATTACATGTTTTTGATCAAGAAGGTGGTTTATGGGTCTCTTTACTATAAAGACGTATTTTCCCCATTTATAAATCTGTGGGGTCATAGTCCCCCACAACCGTTCACTTTGGTTTAAACGTCCGTGGATGATACTTGCCTGGAACGGTTTTTACATTGTGAACCGCAGAGGAATTGCTTTTAGTGCTCATGTGTAAGAGTCATATTTGCAAGGAAAGAACCCTCTATTATTTTTCTTTTAAGAATAAATATTTCAGTTGGTCTGGGATTTAAAAATATTTATTGTCTGAGTTCCATGTGTGTTTATTTTCCTTAATGATGGATTTGGAGAAGTCTTGGTTTAATTTAAAACACTAAGTTAATAACACCATTCAGATGGTTCCTAGAATTGCTGACCGTGAGGCTCATCGAACAGTCGGGTAATACTTCTTGAATGCCTGGTAAGGTGAGGGAATCACAGCAGATAGTTTAATATGCTTAATGCTAAAAATCATAGCTCTCAAGTACTTACCCAGCTGAGAAGATAAGACACACGAGCATATAAAAATAGAATAATAGTCACCACAGAAGATCATAAATGCCAAGTTACTGGTGTAGTCAATAAATGCTTTTCGGTGTTCAGAGAGTGATCACTTTGAACTTTGACCTGTGCAAAGCCGTGTCAGTCTGTGAAGTGTTTTAAGATGTCACTGGCATTCTGAACCTGGGCCTTTTAAGCATGCTTTCCAATAAATATCGCGTGCCTACCATGTTCCAGAAAAAAGAATAAAAACCTGTCCCTTGGCCCTGACACAATTACTGAGCGAGAGGAAAAGCACCGGAATGTACACTACCTGTGGTCATAAGGACACTCCAATGCAGTCCTCTCCTGAGGGCCATGGCTGTGAGGACGAGAGAACTAGGACTTGATGTTGCTTTGGAGATGGGTGTGGGTGTGTGCCTGGAAAGGCTTCCTGGGTCTGGGAGGGAGATACTTCCTGGTATCTGGGTCTGGGAGGTATGTTTAGATTGAGAACGGAAGACTCTCCTTGGCAATGGAAGGTGGGCCCACGTACCCAGAGGTGTGGCCCTGAGGGCTGTGGTTTCCGAGAGGCTAGTGATGCCATGTGTAGTCCATTCTGGAGCGGTCCTGATTGGAATGGGTGTGACAGGAGTGTGTTCGTGTGTGTGCATCTATAATTTTTTTTTTCCCGGATGGGAGAACACCACAATTGAGATTTCAATGGTTGGTACAATTTTTCAGAAAAGGTGTATGGGAAGATGAGCAGTGGAGTGAAGAAGGAACTCAAAGACACATGTACTCTGATGACACGTGGGGAGTGGGAGGAAAAAGAGCCTCTTCAGGCAAGCACAGAAGGAGCTGTTTATTAGGAAGGGCACTGAAATAGTAAGGCCAGAGCCACCGGACAAGAGATTTTACAAGAGGCCAATTAATGTCACACACAACAGAGTATACAGACGGAATGAAAACTGAAAAAGGCCATTGGATTTGACAGTGAAAGGATGCTCTGAATTCAGGTTCAGTGATTTTGGGGGGAGGGTGGTGTGGAAGCCAGATTTCTGGGGAGTAAGGAGAGTCCATTGATGTTGAAATATCAGATTGAAGCCATTTGTTTGTAAAATTTGGCAGTGAGAGTAGAGGAGGAATAAAATGAGACCGCTTGGTCTAGGGAAGTTTATTTTCAAAGAGAAAACCTTTGTAGGCAGCCAGCGGCAGGAGGGGCGTGGGACAGGAGGTCCTGCTGAGGGTGGAAGGAGATGGGAACTCGGGAGAAGGGGTTCCTTTTGGAAAGGGGGAAAAGCGAGCCTCAGTCCAGAGGGGGGAAGGGAGGATGCGGGAAGAGCCGAGAGAAGGAAGGATTATTCAGGAAGAGAAGAGGAGAAGAAGGAACTTCTAGATGGCCAGTGTGGGCTCTGTGGACTTGGAGAGTGCAAGATTGCCTCGGGTTAGCACTGACTGCTCTGTTCACGTACCCCAGGAGCCCGCAGGAGCTTGCACAGAGGAAGCCCCTACCCGCCCAGCATTCTCCGAAGGTGGAGAGTAGCACGGCGGAAGGCTAATGGGCAAGACCGGAGTCACGTGATATTCTCTGCCCTTAGGAAAATGTTCATACCCCCCCCAAATCAATTAATTGAACACTAAATCCTCTAGTATTATCTTAAAATGTGATTATTAATACATAAAGATTTAAAATGACCTTATTTAGGAATTAGAAAACATTACTGGGTTTAATTTTAAGTGTTTTGTTAGTACATACATTTTTTTTTAAAGATTTGATTAATTTGAGAGAGAGAGAGAGAGAGAAGAGCGAGAACAGAGGGAGAGTGAGAAGGAGAAACAGACTCCCGGCTGAGCAGAGAGCCCGATACGGGGCTCAATCCCAGGACTCTGGGATCATGACCGGAGCAGAAGGCAGAGACTTAACCATCTGAGCCACACAGGTGCCCCAGTATATACATTTAAAAGCATGTGTTAGGTAGACCAAATTATTAAGGGATCAAATTTTCAAACATTTAAAATTTTGCAGCATGTTATTTTTTTTTGAACTGAGGACATTTCTCTCTGAGGATAATTCGTCAAGATTTTAAACATTTTAAGGAATAAGAGCTCAACCCAAGTTTGAGCAATGAAAGAAACATGAAAAGAGGGGACAGATTTAATAGATTCTATCAATGGTGAATCCAAGACGGGCTGATTGCAGGGATGCCTGAATCCAGGAATCCTGGTGATGGTGTCAGACATTCTGTCTTCCGTTCCATTCCATTCTGCATCCGTCTGTGATGGTCTCGTTCTCAAGCAGCCTTCTGCTCTGTGGCAGCCCCAGGGGCTCAGGAGCACGGCTCACTATCCAAAAGGAAGATAGACTTTCCCCCGCCAGCCGTGTGGTAGACACCGGAACAGATTCCGTTTGGCCATGTTGCCCATCCCAATTACCACTGGAGCCAGGAGCACAGCCCACACTGATACCGGAGAGCCTGGGTTGAAGAAGGTCACCATGATTATGGGACGTGCGGGGGCTTTACGATTTTGGCACGTTTCCTTCCAGTCTTACGTGCACACGTATGTAGAGTGTGTACGTATTTGTTCTATAACAAACCAGGTTGTCTAATGAAGGCCTTGTGTTGAAATCAGATTCCTTAGAGAGAATCAGCCTTTGCTTGCTTATACAGATGAACCTTAACAGTTTCTTTATGATTTCAGATACTGTAGAAGCCTTTTCCTTTTTTATAAGTAAAATTGTTTTCCGTGCCACATATCACAATATTTTTATGTCTTCACAAAAATGGAGCAGCTGTTTGTAGGTCGGTTTAGTAGCAGCAAACACAGACACACAGAAACCATACAACCGTCACAACACGCACACAACCTGGGTCTCTCCTTGGGATTAGGAGGCAGTTGTGATGAAAACACAGAACGTAGCTGGCTTTGGAGTCAGCAATTCGGGGCTTTCAGAGAGATGGTTGGGGGGGTGGGATTCAAGATAATGGTATACAATAGCCTGTATAGTTCGAGGCTTCTAGTAAGCGCTTGACAAGTGATAGCTATCAGCATAATTCTTACTGATAAGCTTTGATCTTTTGTGAGGTCGAAAGGAGCTCCATGTGACTCTAGCTGAGGGTCCTGGGTTTTTATGTCAAGTCTTTCAGTGACCAATTGTGTACCCCCACCATATCAGACCACTTGACATCACTGGTCTGTAAATCAGAGAGGTGGGTTAGGGATCTTGTTTAGCTCTAAAATTCTCCTTTGTGAAAGACTGATTTGGGTTATGGAAAAATATAGAGTGGGAAGAATCTTTGTATACTGTAAAGAAAATTAATGATCTTAGTTTTGGTGTTAAACACATTTGGGTTTGAATTTCAAGTCCTGGCTCACCAGCTGTGCATACTTGGAGAAATTGCTAAACCTTGTCTCCTCGTGTAAAGAATGGCAATAATTTGTAATAATACCTGTTCTCTAGTTTAAGGATAGTGCAGAAATGCATTTGATTTTTCTTCAATAACATTTTACTTTGATTGGTATCTTGTAAAGTTCCTTCCAGCTCCAAAATTTGATATGTAGAATATTTATTTATTCCATCTTTTATGATAAATTCCAGCTAGGAAAGTTATTGTAAGTCACAAGGGTGTAGTTACAAATATATAGTTACATAAGGCGAACTTTGTCCCAGCTGCATTGTGTCTACAACATGCTGCCCTTTGAGATCACGTGGTACAGAGAGTTCACGTGGACCATTGCGTAACCGGATATGAGCACTTGTTAGCTACCTTATTAGTGGCTTAGTGGTGGATTGGGTTGGAATTTACCGTATAAAACTGGGCCAGCAAAAAAGAGGTGTACAAATTACAAAAAAATCTTGGTCAGGCATTTGGAAATAAGTTGTGGACTTGGGATCTGCTAAAATTCCCATGACCGAGCCACATATCACTTAAAGATCATTGCGAAGATCAAAGGAAATAATGTATGTGTGAGCCCTTGAGCATAGTATTTTCCGTATACATTGGCTACTGCTGTTTTATTTTCATCTTTTAGAAATGTTTTTCCTCTTGATTCACCAGGCCACATTTAGTCAAGGGCAAAACCAGTGCAACACCCAAAGTCATTCTTGCCCGAGGGCTGTGCTGGAACCGTGTATCAGAAAAAACTGAAACCTGCAACTGGAATTCATTCTTTCTGATCTAGCTTTAGTTCCTGAAATCATTTTTCCTGAGAAATTTTTTTAATATTCATTCATTCATTCAGCAAGTATGCAGTACTCATTAAGGGCTAAGTACTAAGGGAAAGAGCAGTGACCACAGAGAGGTAGCATACTTTAATTAGTAAAGAGCCAGTTCATTTAGATTTCATTTCATGAGAACTTAGTAAGTTGCAAAATAAAGTTAATTGAAAGTGTAAAATCAAATAAGGGACACTAGTATACCAATGACTTTTGGGTCGAAACTAGATGGTAAAGAAACTTGTTTCACTTTTTTAAATTTGGCATTTCTGAAACTTTTTTTGACCGGTTCTACCCTTTCCTCCTCACTCTTTGGGTGATTATTATACTCTTTCAGAAATAATAGTCTAAAGTAGGTTTATTTAACTCTTTCAGAAATAATAGTCTAAAGTAGGTTTATTTAACTGGAAGTGAACGATATTAGGTTACCTCTGTGATATTTGTAGGACAGAAACAGTTGCCTGTCGACCATAGCCTATGGTTCGTCCCATAGTAATTGCATGACTCCATCCTGGTTTGCCAAGGACAGTTCTGGTCGACGCCTGTTGCTCCAGTGTGGTGATTAATAGTCAGTTCTTCAAGGCTCACAGGTGCCCTGGTTTGGATGATAAATGAGGCGGTCCCTCGGAGCCAGCGCTTCGGGATCTCGGGTGTACCAGGCAGTGTCCTCCCCAGTTACGTGTCTAGTAATTCACTCGCCTCTCATAACACCCCTGTGAGGTTGGTACTGTTTTGTCCTTTTCTTGTTTTAGCATGAGAGTAAACTGAGACCCAGGGACGTTCAGTCTTAAGACACACACCTGAAGGGGGTGCTCCTAACGCCAAGCCTGCAGGTGCAGCCGCGCATGCTCAGTGAGCGCGCCGCAGGGACGACCGGCCGCAGCCCCGGGGAATGGTGACCTTGAGCAGCTCGGAAGGGGAGTCCAAACTTGGAATGATGGAGAGCATGAGCCAAGAGGGATGCGTTTTAGGTTACCTAAAGTAGAATTTGGTGGATTTGATTTTGTTTTTTCCTCCAGGAATTGCCCTCCATCCTCTTTCAACTGCGAAATGTTTTCCTTTTCACTTTGAGTGTCCAGCAGTCCTAGTTTCCCCTTGTAACTTAACAGAAGAGTGTTAATTTAAAGCAATTCATTTATGTGTATTTTGTTTTTAAGTTTAGGGACATCTTTTTCCTTTAGGAACAGAAATCAGACTTTCGGAAAAGCCCTTTTAAACCTATCCCAACTTAAAAATGACAGGTTCTTCAGAGATGGGAAAGTTAATTTTAGGAAACGTATGGGGCTTTTTTACTACCCTATCTCCAGACCTCAGTGTTGCTGTTTGAATTCCCCCTCATTTCATGTGGACTCCGACTTAACTGGGCCCTCCCCCACACCACCTGGAAGTTGAAGAATGCTGAAGTGTATTATTACTTCCTTGACTGGTAATTTCTAAAACTCAATAAACTTAATAAGTCTACAACCGTCGTCAACAGTGTGATTTTTATAACCAGACCTTTAAGGTGAATGTGTAATTCTCAGAATTCTGAATGTGAGTGTTCAGGTTAACTGAACCAAACCAAACCACGAGCCAGGTGGTATATATGCGCTCAGTGAGATTCGGCGAACATTAATTGAGGTTCTTCTATGGTTGACTTTTCCGCTTTGTACTTAGGGATAAAAAGATGAGGAAACCCATTTCCTCTCTCTTCTGCTCCCTTCCTTCCTCCCTCCTCCACCCCTCGGTCCTTTCTTTTCAGCCTCCTTCAAACCTTTACTGTGTGTCTGCTCTGTGCTGGCGAACATGGACTCAGGCATATCAAGAAGAGTGAGCAGTGCCTGCCTTTGAGTAACTTGTGCCTCAGGGAGACAGACCAGCCCCTGAGTCAGCTCAGCAGCATGGTTAAATGTTGCAGCCAGGTTCACAGCCGGACCTGTCTGCGTCCTTTAAGGACAGTAGTCATGTGGAAGGAGAAGGTCTGGGGGGTGGCGAGACCCATGGTGAGTAGCCAAGGAGCTCCTGGTGACTGCCGGGGAGAGCCGCTGCTATGGTAAGAGGTTGGCGGCCATGCTAGTTAGCTTGCGTCGAGGGTTGAGGAGTCAACGGGAAATGAGAAAGCACTTTTCCAAGAAGCTCGATGGGGTAAAGGGGGAATAGGTAAGATTGTAGGTTGAGTGTGTAGTAAGATCAAGTGAGTATTTTTTATAACGAGCGGTACCTACATTTGGTGTCTAGGAGGGAGCTATAGAAATGGCAAGGTGAGATTTAAAGACAGGAGAAGGAAGATAATGGAACCGAATCCTGTAGGAAATTACATACTCTCAAGAACATAAATGGAAAACAGGTTTTCGGTGTTTTGTTTTTTTCCCCCTAACTCAACATTTGAATTACATGATAAAATACATCATTAAATATGTTTATGATGTGGAAGCTCTTCTACTAAGGCATATGTGCTAACCTTTAAAAGGATCATAATAAAGGAACGACATTGCCATGCTGTCAGGAATTCGCACTGGGAGATAATGAGAAGCTCCTCCTTTCATCCCTCCTTCCATTGCTCATTCCTCTGATCAAAAGCAGATGGGTCTTTGCTGAGAAGAGAAGATCTGTTTTAAGGGTCAAATGTGTCAAATTGTTTGGACTAGCTGGAAGGAGGGGTGCTAATTGGGTCATATATAGCAAATTTTCTGTTTTTATAAATCAGTGTTTGAGGATTCTGGGATCTCATTTGATAGGTTCTAGGTGGGACCCAGAAACCATTTAATTCATTTATTTACCAAATGTTTATTGAATGCTTTCCTACCATATTCCTTTAAAAAAAAAAAAAAAGATTTTATTTATTTATTTGACAGACAGAGATCACAAGTAGGCAGAGAGGCAGGCAGAGAGAGAGGAAGGGAAGCAGGCTCCCCACTGAGCAGAGAGCCCAATGCAGAGCTCAATTCCAGGACCCTGGGATTATGACCCGAGCCAAAGGCAGAGGCTTAACCCACTGAGCCACCCGGGCACCTCTTTCCTACCATATTCTTATTACCATTATACATTAGTGAGGTTAGAAGGTGGCCCAGGTGCCTACTCTCTAACTGGAGGACAGAGATAAACAATTAAGTGGGATGGTTTCATATAATAATAAGTGCTACAGAGAAAGTAAACTCTAGTATGTACTAGAGAGTAACCTTCTCCAGGGAGAAAGATAACTTTGCGTTGGGTGATCTTGGAAGGAGTTTTTGAAGAGATAGCTTTTATCAACCTTGCTTTAAAAACAGTTCTTTTTAATCACGGTAACATATCTGTAATAAAATATACATCAGAAAATGCACCATTTTAACCACTTCTAAGCATAGAGTTTGGGGATATTAATCTCTTCCCAGTGTTGTGCAGCCATCCAGCCCCATAACTTTTTTCATCTTGTGAAACAGAAAATCTGTAGCCCTTTAAAAAGATCTTTCTCGGGACGCCTGGGTGGCTCAGTTGGTTAAGCGGCTGCCTTCGGCTCAGGTCATGATCCCGGCGTCCTGGGATCGAGTCCCACATCGGGCTCCTTGCTTGGCAGGGAGCCTGCTTCTCCCTCTGCCTCTGCCTGCCACTCTGTTTGCCTGTGCTTGCTCTCGTTTCTCTCTCTATGACAAATAAATAAAATTAAATCTTAAAAAAAAAAAAAAGATCTTTCTCTATCCCCCTCTGAGATTACAACAGGAGATGGAAATTGCTAAACTTTTTTTTTTTTTTTTTAAATAAGGCAGCAGATGGATAGGTGGCCTCAGATTCCACAGGGAGGAAAGGTCTGTAAAGTGCCTAATACTTGCATCAAGTCCAAAATTGTGTCCTGAAGCTCCCAAGAGGCCCCCAAGAGGCCCGGCTTTGGGAGGCACCAGACATTAAGGAAGGCAGGGGTCAGAAGTGGAGCCAGAAACAGGGCTTGGTCAGAAAATGTGTAAACTTACAGGTGGAATCCTTGATTTGTCTCTTATACTCCGTGTAGATAGGTGACTGTCCACCAGCAACTTCTGGCCTCGGGAGACCAAGATTTATCCCCCCCCCCCTTTTTTTTTTCTTAAGATTTATTTATTTATTTGGGAGAGAGAGAGCCTGCCCATGTGTGTGAGGCTGGGGCAGAGGTAGAGAATCTTCAAGCAGACTCCTAGCTGAGCGCAGAGCCCAGGAGGGGCTCAGTCTCACCACCCGTGAGCTCATGCGTGACCTGAGCCCAAACCAAGAGTCAGAGGCTTGACCAACTGAGCCACCCAGGTGCCCCCAAGATTTCTTCTTTACGAAGTTAAAATTAGAAAACAGAAAACTGAAGAAGTGCCTGTGCTCTGAACCAGGGGACTGGGTGGCTGATTGCTTCAAAACCGGAGGATCTAGGGAAGTCTGCACCTGAACTGTGGAACTCTTAGCCTGTTTGCTCTGCTCTCCTTCCAGAACTCCGCGGTGAAGCCTGCCCAACCTGCTTATCCCCCTGCAGGAGGCTGAATTGTCTTCGGTCACGCACAGGCTCACTCCTGGAGCGCCCTGCAGTGAATTCTACCAGTGACAAGCCCCATTGCCCCACACAGACTTTTCTGTTTCTTTCAGAGCCTTGTTTGTAAATATGACTTAACAGTCCAAGACCAGTGGACATTTGGGGAAAGCCTCCATGAACAAAAAGAGGTCAGAAGAAGCAAATGGAAACAGAGGTGTATTGGGAGAAAACAGACACTGTAGGGACCAAGAGAGACCCTAAAAAATTCCATCCCTCTAATAGTAGTATCGGAGAAAATACATTCTTCTCTTCCAATATGATGGCGAAAACAGAAGCATATTTCTGTGAGGGGAAAGAACTGGAGGGGAGACAAGGGGCAGACAGAAGGTACCAGCTACGTATGGGAAACGGAGAACCTGCCCGTGAGAGGGGACTGACTTAGCAGAGCCCAGAAGGTGGAAACAGGAGTCCGAGGATGTGGGTGGCAGTTGTGCAACCCCGAATCGGTCTTCCTTTCATTCTGATGGGCTTTGCTCTGTTTGGACCACTGGTTCTTATTTTTTGAGAGTGTGTGCCCTTTCCCACTTGAAGCTGTGAATGAACTATTCACCCGTGGAAAAACCGGAATTTTTAAACGTAGCTCATTTTCTTCCAATTTTAGTATATGTGCTGCCGAAGCGAGCACAAACGTAGCTCATTTTCTTAATGGCATTCTGAAGTGATCATGCCTTATTTCATCCGTGTCCTTGTTGCTTGTGAGCCGGCATTTCACAGAAGTAAGTGGGTGGCCGTGATGATGGGCTTAAACCATGCCGACAAGAAAATAGAACAAGTATCTGACCTACGAGTGTGTCCTACCTTTTGTTTGTTAAGTAGTTGTTTAAGACTTGGTACTTCCTTTTAGAAAACTGTAAAAAAAAAAAAAAAAAAAATCATTGGATTCCCATACTAAACTTGAATAAGACTTTCCATCAGCACTTAAATGGGCACTGGTGGGTTCTCCGGGGGACCTCACTGTTTCAGGTAATATCGTCCTTTGAAGAAACACTTTTTTGTGGTAAAGTGACTTTGGATTTGGAGTCAGACAGACTTGAATTCAAACCATGCCTCTGCCAGTTTTCTGCTATGTATGTGTAACTTTGGGTAAATTATTTAATGTTTCTGAGTCTCGGTAGAACATGATGAATAATGTCTAACTCCGTGGGTAGCTGTGATGATTAAGTGAAATGAAAGTAGATAAAGCCCTCAGCCCGGCTCCTGGACGCTGTGGGGTCAATAAATGGTAAGTTTCCTTCATTTCACTTTTCTGTACAATGTGATAAGAGGGAACATTATTTTTTTAGGACTTAAGGGAAATGCATATCAGTTGAAGGTGTGTAACATTTTCGAAATGGGATTCTTGTGTTTTAAAATTTTGCCTTATTTATTTGCAACACATGTGTTCCTTGTTGTTTGAAAGATTTGTGCTTGTAATGCTGTGCAAAGAGCCTGGGAACAGGGCTTGGGAGACTCAGGGTCTGGTTAGCCTCCATTTCTACCACTAACTAGATGAGTGATGTCATTCTATGTGGCACTTCTCCACTTTGGGTCGCCTTCCTGATCTGCAAAGTGGAAGTGTTCTGTTGCAAGTTGATTTCTGAAAGTTGGTGTCTGCTCTAAAGTGATCCTGAGCTGAGACCCAGGAAACTGGGTCTCCCTTTTGCAACCTGGGTTTTCTGGGGTGTTGAGGCTTGGGATACATTTATTATTATAAAACTCAGTTGATGTGTTTGGAGGACTTGAGGCGATTGAACTAATGGCTTATGTTTGGCTTTTTCATTGGAAAATAGTTTAGCTGTGAACCCTAGTTTTGAGTGGAAATACACCAAGAGATGGCCACCGCTTTCCTTCCTACAGAGTGTTCTTTGGTGCTGCTCACATGAAGTTATCACCAGTATTTTCAGAGTCCTGTGGGTTTTACCATTGCTCTTATAAAGTTTTTATTCTCAACAGTTAAGGATATGCTTATTCCTAGAGTGATTGGGGAGTGTGTGTGTTTGAAATTATTTTTAATGTTTGTTAAATCTCAGCTCAGTTTCACTACCAAAGGAATCCTTCTCTGACCTCTGGGCTAGATCATGTTGTGCGTTTATACTTTTTTTCCCTTTTCTTTGTTTGGATTGTATACATGTCTGCTTTCATAATAACTTTCTTCCCAGCTGGATTGGAAGCTCTCGGAGGGCACATCCGAGGGTGACCACATCTGTTTTGCTGACCTCCATCTATAATGTTCTGGCACGTAACCTACACAGGATGTACTTTTTTGAATCAAAGAATAAAGTAAAATTGTTGCAAATATTAAGCAAGTAGAAAATATAATGGTAATTAAGAGCTCAAAGTACTGATTAGAATTAGTGACTGTAGCCTTTGCTGTTAACCAAACAGTGAATTTTAAAGGAAAAGAAAGAATAATGAAGGTGGTTGTATAAATGACCCTTATTGTTGTTTGTTCGAACGGTGAACATTCCCGAGTACAGGAAGCAACTTTTAAAAAACTGCTGGCAGACCAGCGAAGTCCGACCGTCCTTGACCCTTAGATCAAATGTCTTGGAGCCTTAACTCTTCTTCAAGTTTGGAATAAACATTTTGACACAATGAAAGATTTATTTCATATAATTTTTGGTCCTCACAAACAAAGAGTTTAACTGAAGTTGCTGAAACGGAAAACAAACACATTTTGAATTTTATTGGTTCCATTTGAAAAAAGTTTGTTTCCTTTCAAGTGCATAACACGTTCAAATGAGCTCAGCTGCATTAGCAGATAAACATGTTGATTCATTTGGCCCAGAGCTACTGAATGAAGCCTGGAGGGGCAGATTGTTCTGGTCCCCACCCACCCGCACAATGTTTTTCTTCCTCTCCGCCCTGGGGAGGGCCGGGGACTGGACTGAGTGGCGCTCCCTTACCTGGTTTGTCGGGGATGGGGGGGTGTGGGGGGTAGTTGTTTCTCCATTTCCGGCTCCTTTCTCTTGCTTGCCTTCTTACGGCCTGTGCCACTGGTCCGGTGCTGGTAGGCCATGGCCAGACTGAACCCAGTTCCCAAACGCTCTCGTTTGAGCAATGAATCTGTTGTGAGTCGGGTGTGATTCATTTTGAGGATGGACTTCCATTTGGGAAGCAGAGGGAAGCGGGCTGTTTGCCGTGGTGTTGGGATCACAGAGACACCCACATGGCTTTTATGGAGCATCTAAAGAACCTGTGTAAGACGCTGAGATGAGCTGTGGTGCTTGGGATAGTTATTTAGGAAATGACCAAAATATGTGGCTTTTACTGTTTTAGAAACCCTGTAAGTGTCCGTTGTGTCCTGTGTGTCTCTTAACTGTGTTTGGTGCCATTGGTAGGCGAAGATGAGTACATTCTCTCTGCCCTCCGGTAGCTTACGGTCGGTGTCCCATTCCCCAAAGCGTATGTCAGGAGGAGGTGGGTGTTCCTCAGAAATAGATTTCTGCCACTGAGGAAGTTTTGGAAATACCTGGACTAAAGAAAATAAAAGGTAGTATAGGATAGGATAAGTATAGGATAGGACAGTATATCCTCTAGTATAGGATAAGTATATATCACACAACCCCAAAAAGTCCTTATGCAGGATAAGATTGCCCAAAATTGCTAGACGCAGTTTCATTTTCTCATGAACCTTCTGCGGTGGGATCTGAGGGGCAGGGGGAGGGCCGGTGGCAGTGATTCGTGCAGGAGGAGGATGATGGTGAGTCACGGCATGCTCCGTGGGACACCCTGGCCTGAAGTGGTGTTCTCTGCGGAGCCTTTGCTTCTGAGCGCTTTCAGCGGTAGTTCGCTGCAGGGGTCTGGCTGTGCTTCCCCGACCCTTTTAGCTGGGCTGAGGAGCTGGGGTCTTTGGACTGAATAGGTAAGTTAGAAGTGGGGATTAGTGATTAACATGAAAAATGGTGCCTATTTTCTCAAATTCAGCCTGTCTTGAAGCAGACTAACCATTTCTCCCAAAACAGTCACATCTCCCACCTTTTCTGTTGGTGCTGTTTTGCCCCCTTTCCTAGGCAGGCAGACAGGAGACCAAGTCATTATTGACTTTTCCCTTTGTCTTACCCAACATAGCCCCAGTGCCTCCAACCAAATACGGCCTGATTTTTCCTTAACATTCATCAGTGTTGTTTTCCCTTCCTCACTGCCGCGGTTCACACGAAGTAAGTAATCAGTAAGTATTTGTCAGATGATGGAATCTGGATGACTGTCATGTCCTCCGGTGACCGGCGACCGATGGGACTCAGGCCCTCCCTGCTCTTTCAGTCCTGAGCCACTGTCCATGGTGCACTCTGGGACTCCTGCTGGGGGTTTCTGCTCTCCGCCCCCAGTGGCTCACTGTTGGTCGGACAGCGACCCAGACGACATCACCGGGCGGGGTGGGGGGGGCTCTTGTCTGGGCCCGGCCACCTTTTGCTCCCCCCCCCCGCCCCGGCCCTCATTACTTTTTGATAAATGCTCTTTCCCCTAATACTACTGCTCACCATTTGCCATGGAGTTCTTACTTTTCCAGTTTCACCTGGTGGCCTCTGTCACTTTCTTCTTCAAATGCTTTTTGGTGGGCGGGGGGTAGGGGGATATATTAATTACGTAATAGATCTTACCTATCAACAAAGCAGGTCGATACTTTAAAAGCGGATGCTTCCATGGTTTCTCCAGCTGCGAGTGCTGTTGTTTATCTGCACATACCATTTTTCTCTGGAAATCTTAAGTTTGTCCTACTCTTGGTGCTGTGTGTATGGATTGTGATAGATATTAATATACCGGTGCATTAACTCTAAAGGTTTAAGTTTCTTGAGGCAATATGGCATTGAGTTTGCTGAAACAGAAACCCTCAAATCTCCAGGGATTAATATCATTTGAATTTTGTGTCTTGCTCGGCCAAATCCAAAACAAGTTAACACTGTTCCTGATTCTCGCTCCTGCTGTCTTGTGACTCCGCTGTCATCTGCAGAAGGTTCCACATGTGCTCTCCTGCACGAAGCCGGAGAGGGAATGAGCACCGTATGATGCCCGGGGGAAGGTTGTTGGTAGGCTGAGCCTGGAAGGAGCCTCTTCCTCTCTCCGTTCATTAGCTAGAACTCAGACAAGTGCACCATGTGACTGCAAGGGAGACTTCTGGAAAGTATGTGGCTGGCAGGAAGAGATTTTCGTTAATACGAGGCAGTTTGTCAGCTTAGAAACCTGTGCTCTGAAGTCAGACAATCCAGGATTTTAATTAATTTTCTTTATTTGAGAAAGAGAAAGACAACAAGAGAAAAAGCATGAGCGGGGAGAGGGAGAAGCAGACTGCCCTTGGTAAATATATGTTAAACATATTTACGTGGGGATCGTACTTAAAAATACCTTATTGCTAAAAAAAAGAAAAAAGAAAAAGAAATATAATGCTAACCATCCCTTGAGCTCTCAAGCAAGTTGTAATCACCCCTCACAGATCACAACAAATATAATAATGAAAAAGTTTGAAATGTTGCATAAACTGCCCAAATGTGATACAGATTCACAAAGTGAGCTCATGCTATTGGAAAAATAGCACCAGCACACGTGCTCTGTGCAAAACTGCCACAGGCCTTCTGTTTGTAAGGAATGCAGTATCTGCAGAGTGCAGTAAAAACAAGGTGTGCCTTTGTAGCGTGGTTCTAGGTTCTGGTGTAGACAGAGCTCTTGCTAATAACATCTCCCCAGCATGCTGTTAATGAGAACAGGAGGGATGACACATGTAGCTCCTGAAACTAGCCCTGCTTAAAGTCATTTAACATGTATTTTAGAAGCACCTGTGCAACAAAGGTCCAGAAATGTTCCTAAGGATGGCAGTAATGGGTAAAATGTATTGAGTGGTTAATATATGCCAAGTACTTTGTCTGCATTATTACTTAAACCTCACAGATGGAGAGAAGTAACTTGTCCAAAATCACAGAGCTGATTAAGTGATGCAGCCAGAATTAAAATCCTGGATTGGGGGTGCCTGGGTGGCTCAGTCGGTTAAGCGTCTGTCCTGGGCTCAGGTCATGATCTCAGGGTCCTGGGATCAAGCCCCAGGTCAGGGTCCCTGCTCAGCAGGGACTCAGCTTCTCCTTTCCTCCTCCCCCTGCTCGTGCTCTCTCTTTCAAATAAATAAAATCTTAAAAAAAAAAAAAAAAAAAGCAGAAGCGGGAAGAAAATGGAGCAGCAATGCCTTTAAATTCTGAAGACAAATGATATCCAAACCAATCTCAGTAGTCTAAGTAAACTGTTAAGATTGAGAGTAAAATAAAGATACTTTCAGAGAGACAAATCCCTTCCACAAACCCTCAGGAAGCTGAGGAATGTACTCCACCTGAAGGAGGTAGTGTGTCAAGAAAGAGAAGGACCCAGGTGAGTGGGGAGAGGGGTTCAGGAGAGGGTCAAAGAGACGCCCAGGGTGGTGGCTACGCAGCGGGCCCAAGGTGACCCGTGTAGATTGGAGGAAGTCAGAAGGCAGGAGGATACTTCTTCAAGGAGGTGAAATTGATAGAAACCTGATGGGAATGAATCTATTCAAAGGGGATTTGTCAGACTAGAGAGTCTGACGTTAATGAGCGATAATTACATAGTAGTTATAGGAAAAACTATACAGAAAACTAAGTCAGAAGCCAGACAATTATTAATTCCAAGTAAGACAAAATGTTACACAGGAAAAGAAAGGTAATTAGTGTTTACTATGTGGCTCAGTTCTGAATACCCTGCGATAATGGTAAAAGCCTCCAATATTGATCTAACAACCCAAGTATTGAGACCGTGGGAGTGGGCAGTGTGGAAACGGCAAGACTAGGACGCAGAGCTAAATCTTAAACGTCATCGTCAGGTGGTCCCTGGAGAATCCCCCACCCATTGACGAAGCCGTGATACAGACATGCCGCATTGCTTAGAGATGTGGAGGGAAGTTCCAAAACAGCGAACTAGAGAAAGCTTGAGGGAAAAGAAGGTATTCCGGAGCGGGGCGCGGAGACTAGATTTTCTTAACAAACCTTGTAGATGGAGTTGATTTTTAAAAAACTCTCTGGGTGTGCAACACTTATCATCTGAAACTCTAGATTTTGGAGAATCCATTAACTTCACTGGATTTTTTCCTAGATCAGAAGTTTTTCAAGTACTTCAGCTTCTTACTTAAATGTTTTCTGAAGTTGAAGTTTCTCTGGTGTCTGTTGGGTCTGAAACATACAAATCCATCTTGTCTTTGTCTTCATTATTTAGATTTTACTTGTGGGTGAGGTGCTGGCTGGGAGTTGGACCACATGGGCTGCTCTAGGACCGCTGTTTCCCAGATCCGTCTTCCTGCGGCGGTTCTGCTCAGTCTCCCACGCATAAATTGGCTATTCCATCCGCGTTAGACTCTTTTGTGTGTTGCATTAAGTGGTTTCCTCACTCAGTTGTTACCTAGACTCATTCCCCCTTTATGGGGCCTTCCCTGATTTCCTATTTCTTCGTAGCATTTCAGTAGCAGGAATGCTTGTGTAGGGAGAAGCTCTGTGCTCCTCTCTGACCTCTTTCCCCAAACTCGGATGGATGGATGGAAGGTAGAGCAGGAGGCCTGGGGTGGGTAGCACCGGAAGAGGAATGTATCACTCTGCAGCATTTCCGGTCCAGCAGCTTCTCATCATTTTGCCATCTCCCTCCCAGGTGCTTTCTGCAACTTCCGGGCTCATGATTGACTGGTTGACTATTATTTGCTTCTTGCATACTTAGCTCTTCTATCCAGAGTTCTTAATTGTTGTAAAAAACTAAGTTACTGGTTACGTTTTGCTAATATAAGTAGGCAAGGTGTTTATTAGCACTATTGTAGGTCTCCCTGAACCAGTGGGGAGGTCAAGATGGGAACTTGGGATGGGGCCACACAGCTGGGAGCAGTGCCTCATGCTAAAACAGCTGTGGAAGGACATTCGGTAAATGACTTGCCTGCTTTTGCAGGTTGCGGTTCTTTATCACGTTAATATAGCTCTTACACTCTTGAATGATAAACTTGTAAGTTGAGAAATGGCTCCAAGTACAGGTCATAGTGAGGGAAGAGGTGAGGTGACTGGATTTGTAGCTCCTCGGATTTTATTTATTTTTACTTTTTAAAGATTTTATTTATTTATTTGAGAGAGCGCGCACACACACAGGGAGGGGGAATGGCAGAAGACTCCGCACTGAGCAAAGAGCCCAGTGTGGGGCTTGATCCCGAGACCCTGGGATCATGACCTGTGGCAAAGGCAGATGCTTAACTGACTGAGCCCCCCAGGTGCTCCAGTACTTGGAATTTTAAATCCAGAGATGGGAGAAAGAGGTAACACAAGTTTTCAGCATGTGAAAGCATACTTTTGGACTATTTTTTACCGAAAACTCCTTTTTGAGGAGGGTTACAAGGGTAGCCTTAGGTCAGTGCATTTCTTGGTGTGTTCTGGTTAAAATGGAACTTAGATCCCTTGATCAGAACCCTCCCCTGGTATCTTGTCTCATGTAGAAGAAAAAATCGAAACTGCTTTTGATAGTCTTTAGGACTCAGGATGACGTGGACAGAGGTGGGTTTACCACAGAGCTAACTAATGTTTACAGCCTTGTGCTTGTGCAGGCTCTTTCCTGCGCTGGACCGAAATCGGTAGAGGCCACTATGGTTTCCCACTGTGACTTTCTTCCTGTCACACTCCCCATCCTTTCAGGCTATGCTGGAGTGGACACCGGCTGTTTAGGACCCCCCAAGGAACGGGGCGTGGGATACACTGATGTGATTTGCAGTCACTTTTGTGGATAGTTTATGGGTTGCAAACTGACCCAGTGTAGGAACACCTCCTGGCCGGCCAACCATACATACGACCTCGTCCTGTGCCGCCCAGCCCACGCTGGAAGGATTGTGGGTGGTGGAGGAGAAGCCAAGATGGACTGTTTGCAAGTTTATTGAATATTCTTCTAATCATCTAACTCCAGTGAAAGAAACATAACAGAGGTTTTCACCAATTCAATAATTTGACATATTTACATGGCATCACCAACAGTTGGGAAGTGGAAAGAAACCTCTCCCAACAATCAGTAATAAAAAACAAAGTTTTACCCTTTATTTCAGATGAAAGCCTACACTGTTGTCTCTAAAATTAATATAAAAGTGTGCCAGGGAGTTAATTATTAAAAATAATCATGTTGTTATTTAAGATGTTTTGATGTGGTTGACAACTCTTGAAGATTATAATTTGCTGTGGTTTCCTTTCTCATTCCAAAGAAATACTCAATTAGAACCCAATTTCATTTCATCATCGTGTGTTCCTTTTCTTAAGAAAGCCCTCCCCACCCCAACCCCCCAGCTGCATAAGCTTCGAGCTCCATTGAAACCTGGGTTCACTCCCGGGTTTCCTCTTGTCAGCCACTTTCCACGTCACGTCCTGTGCGCGCGTCCTCACCCGCTGGAGTCCAGGCTGCTGGTCGTTTTGTCCCTCAGGTGGATTAGCTTTGTTCCCGCCGCGGACCTTCTGCTCCTGCCCAGCACACTCTTGCCTTGGCATCTCAAAGAGCTTTCTGTTCACTTCTCAGGACAGCTGTCTTCTCGGTCTCTGACCGCCCAGTCTGCAATACAGTATCCCTTTTTCCTCCCTCGTCTCTGGCACATCACCTGCTTGATCTTCGTAACGTTGGCCAACATGGGACCGTCCCTCCCTTCCTGGACAGAAGCGCCGCGTCTGAGACCTCTTTGTTCACTGCTGTGTTGCCAGAGCCTCAGAGAGGGCCTGGACCTTACCGTTAGGCACTCGGTGGGTATTGGCTGAAGGAAGAGTCACAACTAAGCTTGCCCTCGTTCATTTTGCCGTGTGTTTGCGAGTTCCTTTCCTAGTTTTGGTCACTGTTTTTTGCATGTTATTAGACAGATTCGGGACCTGTGCATCCCTCCCTCACACCGCGGCCTCTCCTCTTGCCCTCCGTAACCCAGAGGTGCGCCGGGTCCAGTGTTCAGCATTCTCATCCGTTTGTATCCCGAGTTTCCTCTTCCTGTACGTGCCCATTAAACATATACGTGTTTAACAGTAGAACTCGTATGTCTTCAAGCTTTACACAGATGGCACCATATTGCACGTTGTCTTCACCTTTTTTAAAGCATTATGTTTTAAGAAGTATTGATACTGATACACTGAGTCCTGATTTCTCCATTCGCATTGCTGTGCGGCGCTGCATGAATAAGACACACTTTACCGAACTTTTCTATTGGAGAGCTTTTAAGTGCTTGCTAGTTTTTTTTTTTTTTTCCCTCTCCCAAACCATGGTGTGCTGAGTGTTTTGGAATGTGTGTGTGAGATTACTTTCTAGGATATATTACCGCAAGTAGAAAGGGCCGGGTCCTTGGGGAGGATCATCCTTCCTGTCAACTGGATCGTGGGATACCGTTTCCTGAGGTACTTGTCACCGGTTGGCTCCACCAGCAGTTCGAGAGAGCTGCCCTCCCCTTGCCGTCGCTTTGTTCAGTCAGACGTGACATTTGCCATTCTGACGTGGGACAGTGGTGTTGCGTGTTTAAAATTTGCATTTTTCCAGTTACTGGTAGGGTTTCGGGTTTTTTGTGTGTGTTTGTTGCTATTTAGTTTCTTTTGTAAATTGCTTTTTCTGTCCTTTGTCCCCACTCAGAATTTTTTTGTTCTGGATGATTTGTCCTTTTCCTGTTGATTGGTAGGAATTCTTCAGGTATCTGTCGGAATGATTTATCTGACTCACGAGTATCTTCTTTCAGTTTGTGCCTCATCCTCTTTGCTGCATATGTACTAACTTTTGGTGTCATGCCAGACTTTTTATTTTTATTTTTTTTCATGCCAGACTTTTTAATTTTGATACAGGTACATGTATCAGTCTTTTCCTGTACAGTTCGGGCTTCTGGTATCATCAAGAGCCTCTTTGCCTACGTGAGGTTATAACGGAAGTCTGTGTATTAGTGATCTATTACCGCTAACAGATTACCATCCAAACCTACTTTAAAACAAGCAATAAACATTTATCACCTACCCCCTGTCCCTGGGAGCAGGGCGGCTGGGTGGTTCTCGCCCCTCATCGTCGGTTTGCAGGTGAGATGTCACTTAGCTGCCATTGTCGAAAGGTTTGACTGGAGCTGGAGGACCTGCTTTTAAGGATCGTCCACTCACACGGCAGGTCGTGGGTGCGGGCCGTCGTGGACGACCCAGAGTGAATGTCATCAGAGGGGAGAGGCTGGCTTCCCCTGAGTGAGTGAGGCAGGCGGCAGAGTGAGGCGGAAGCTTGGTGACTTCTAGGAGCTAGTGTTACAAGTCACAGCCCTGCTCGCTGGGGAGGAGGTGGCACAGGGTCGCCAGTACCGGGACACGCAGGTTGCTGCAGGCCGACCCGGAGGCCGGCTTCCACAGTGCCTTCCATTCGCCCTCTTACCAGATACCTAAAAGTTCTTTCACATTTAGGTCTTCTCTGCCCTGCTTTCAGGATTTTATATTGTGTGTGCGCGTGATGCTGGGAAGGGGTCTAGCCTCAGTGTTCTTCTGAAGGTGTCATTTGTCCCAGTCCCATTTATGGAATCATCTGTCGTCATTGGTCTGTTTATACGTAGGTTTGTGTCTGGACTCTCTGTTCTTCTCCTTTGGCTTCTTGTTCTCGGCCAGTACCACTTTACAACAAGTACTGATCCCTCTAAACCAAGTCTCAAACTGCCTTTATTCTTCGTGGTTGGCTTAGTTCTTCTTGTCTCCCAAGGGCCATTAAGAGAGAACTTGTTAGATAACTCTGAGTTTTAGGATCAGTTTTCTAGGCTCCATGCAAAGTCCTGATCAGATTTTTCTCATTTTAAGGAATATAAAGATACATTTTTTTTTTCCCCATTAAAAAGGAAAATAGTGCTTCATAAAGATTTGTGAAATTTAGGTAAAAGAAACGTAAAAAAAGAAAAGCACATAACCCCATCACTGAAATATCACCATTATTGTGATTAGGAATATTCACTGGAAAGTCTCAAAGATTTTATTATGTAAAAATTAAAGCTGCTCCATAACAAAGGGCACGATGTATTGGGAAAAAATAACATTAACATTTTTCTTTCCTTTCCTTTCCTTTTTTTAAAAAGTAGACTCCACGCCTAGCATGGAGCCTACCGTGGGGCTCAAACTCACGACACTGAGATCAAGAGCTGGACACTTAACCGACTGAGCCGCCCAGGCGCCCCTAGTATTCTCACTGTACAGTGTGCCTCCATAAATTATGAAGAGAAAGATAAGTGACCTGATAGAAAAACGGGCAAAGAACATGAGCAGACATTGACAGAGGGGCGTACAAAGAAGGGCACATCCCCATTCCTCACATGGTGGCATTTTTCTACATTTTGTTTTCTCTTTTCTTTCTCTCCCCTCCTCCTTTTCTTTCTGTCCCCTGCTTTGTCCTTCTTTGTATGTGATACTTTAAATATATTTATAGAGATTAAAATATATTTAGATATTTAAATATATTTATGTTCAAATATATAGATTTTTTCCTGAAACATTTAAAAGTAAATTTGAGATGTAGTGCCTCTTGTGCCCCTATACACTTCGGTCTGTGTTTCCTAAAACGAGGACATTGTGTCCCATTACGTGTGGGGAGATGCTCTGTGATGGTATAATGTCTGATTACTCCTCAGACTTGGACCCACCAGTTTTAACAGCTATTTATGGTTCTTGTTTGAATCAGTTATTAAGGATTCATGGTGATTTTCTAATTTTCTTGTTCCTTTTTCTTTTTTTTTTTTTAAAGATTTTATTTATTTATTTGACAGAGAGAGATCACAGGTAGGCAGAGAGGCAGGCAGAGAGAGAGAGAGGAGGAAGCAGGCTCCCTGCTGAGCAGAGAGCCCGATGCGGGGCTCGATCCCAGGACCCTGAGATCATGACCTGAGCCGAAGGCAGCGGCTTAACCCACTGAGCCACCCAGGCGCCCTTCTTGTTCCTTTTTCATTTTAACTAACTTTTTACTAGAAAAGAGGAAATTTGATTTTCCTTCATGAATTCTATTTTATTTATGGACAGTAATCTTTTAATATCATTATTAATTTACTTTTTTAAAAAACAATTTTATTTATTTATTTGACAGAGAGAGAGGAGGAAGCAGGCTCGCCGCTGAGCAGGGAGCCCAATGCGGGACTCGATCCCAGGACCCTGAGATCATGACCAGAGCTGAAGGCAGAGGGCTAAACCCACTGAGTCACCCAGGCGCCCTAATTTACTTTTTAAAAATTTATTTTCTTTAAAATATTTATATTTTTGTTTGTTTATTTATTTGTAAAGGTTTATTTGTCAGAGTGAGAGAGAATGCAAGCCGGGGGAGTGGCAAGTAGAGGGAGAAGTGGGCTCCCCGCTGATGCGGGGCTCAGTCCCGGCACCCTGACATCATGATCTGAGCTGAAGGCTGATGCTTAACTAAACATCCATCCCTAAAATGCTTATTTTTAAAATCCCATTATAGGGGCGTCTGGGATTGAGCCCCGCATCGGGCTCTCTGCTCCGTGAGGAGCCTGCTTTCCCCTTCCCTCTCTGCCTGCCTCTCTGCCTACTTGTGATCTGTCTGTCAAATAAATAAATAAAATCTTTAAAAAAAATAAAATAAAATCCCATTATAAATTATAATATCAGGTGTACAACATAGTGATTCAACAATTGTCTGCCTTACTCAGTGCTCCTCTTGGGAAGTGGACCGATTTCACCCATCTTCCCACCTCCTCTCTGGCAACCACTAGCTTGTTGTTCATATTTAACAATCTGTTTTTTTTGTTTGTCTCCCTTTTTTTCTTTGTTTTACTTCTTAAATTCCAGGTGTGAGTGAAATTATGTGGTATTTGTTTTTTCTCTGACTTCACTTAACATTATACTCTCTAGATCCCTCTGTGTTGTTGCAAATGGCAAGCTCTCATTCTTTTTTGTGGCTGAGTAATATTCTGTCGTATATGCACACCACATCCTGATCTCTTTGTGTATCTGTGGACACTTGGGTTGCTTTCATATTTTGGCAATGGTAGATAATATTACAGTAAACATAACAGTGCATATATCTTCTTGAATTAGTATTTTTGTTTACTTTGGATAAGTACCCAGTAGTGGAATTACGGGATCAATATACTAGTTCTATTTTTTATTTCCCAAGGCATTTGCATACTGTTTTCCACAGTGGCTGCCAATGTATGTTCCCACCAACTGTGCACTAGGGTTCCTTTTTCTCCACATCCTCGTTAATCCTCTTGTATTTTTTGTTTATGACTTTAGCCATTCTGACAGGTGTGAGATGGTATTCTCATTACTAATTAATTGATTAATTTCTTTGTTAGAGAGAGGTAGAGAAGGGGCAGAGGAAGAGGGAGAGAATACCAAGCAGTCTTCATGCCCAGTGCGGAGCCCAATGTGGGGCTCAAACTCACAACCCTAAGATCATGACCTCAACTGAAATCAAGAGTCAGATGCTTAACCGACTGACCCACCCAGGCGCCCCTCATTATTAATTTTTAAATGCTCAGATTACCCTAGAAATCCCATGTCCCATGTCCCATAGAAATCCCATGTCCCATGGAAGCCCCTTTAAGTTAGCTCCTATATTGTTTTGACATGTTCCCATCAGTTTGTGAAGACTTTCTGACATTCTGACGTAGTAAGATACTCCAGGCTTATCTTGTCCTTTCCCTTTCCCAGCTTTAGAATCAGCCATTTCTCCACAGAGTTCTGGTTCCTTCTACTGGGTAACAGTATTATCTTTTATTTTAAATTCTTTTATTTTTGATTACCTTTATTCTTTATTACTGTATTTTTTTATGGTATCTTGAGCCATTGTATTTTTGCATGAGTACCAGGCTGTTTTAATTATTTAAATTTTATATTTTAGTTAATTATTATTTTAGTAGATCTCTTTGCTATATATTTGACACTGATGAGCAGTCAGTGCTTGCTTGACTTCTCGAAACGCATAGTTCCTCTTTTGTTAACTTCTTTGATGGCTTATTTCATTCTTCTTCTGGATTATTCTTCCTTGATTAGGTTTTTAAAGGGTTGAGTTTTCTAAGCTTCTGTCCTTTCTCTGGGATCTAGGTACTGTCATTGCTCAGTCTGCATGGGTTCCATCCCTCAGGGACAATTTGATAATATATATCGGAATTAGAAATGTGTATTCCTACTTCTGGGAATGTGTCTTGCAGATATGTTTGCATGTTTCATAATGCAGGTATGGGATTATGCATACAGATATTGTATGTAATAGTAAAAGATTTGGAGATTATCCACACTAACCTGAAAAGCTTATTAGCTTTTTCTCCCCATATCTGCATGAAGCTAGATTTTCTTTACATGTGTGAACCAAAATAACCTAGTGCAGCAGAGTGGCAAAAAGCCCAAATGTCTATTAATAGCGGATTGCTTGAGTAAATTTTGATACAGCAATGCAACAGGGATTATACGTGTGACAGTAGTAGGAAGAATAGTATTTCTATGGAAAATTATGGAAAAGTTACTGCAATTAAAGAGGAAAAGAGCCAAGTGCAGAACATATTATGTATTACTTTCTGTGTAAAGGAGAGGAAACCAGATTATGCAGTTGTGTTTGCTTAAATTGGCGTAAAGGAAGTCTGGAAGGAAAAATAAACTAACGCTTTACCTCCGAAAGCAGGGTATGAACTAAGCAGATGACAGACAGGGGTGTAATAGACCTTTTTAATCTGTTTGGTTTGTGATGGGGGCATCTGGGGGGCCCAGTGGGTTGAGGGTCTGACTCTTGGTTTCAGCTCAGGTAACCATCCTCAGGGTGGTGGGATCAAGCTCCGCATCGGGCTCTGCCTTCAGCTGGCGAGTCTGCTTGTGGGTCCTTTCTCTCCCTCTGCTCCTCACCTCTGCTTATGCTCTTTCTTTCTCTCTGTTTCAAATAAATAAATATTAAAATAAGTCTGTTTGATTTGTGACATGTGAAGATACTGCCTCTCTAATTCCTCCTTAAAATGTTCCTGCTGTAGCTTAAAGCTCGTGTTAACGCAGCGCGGACTGAGGCTTTGTGCTCTGAGCTGCTGGCCCACCGCGCAGTGTTCGTTAACGCACCGTCTCAAGCCCTTCGTCTCTTTAGGTATTTACTTTGCCATTTCTGGCTCCGTGTTTCACATTCTAGCAACACTGAATTTCTTCTGGCCCTTCTCACACACGGCGCTCTTTCCTTTCTGTGCCTGTTTTACTTCTGTCTTCTTCATAGTCACCTTTGAGGATTCCTTTTGTCATCTTCTCTGCAGGCTGAGTTAGGGGATTGTCTCACGTGCCCCATGTATCTGTCTGTTACTGCTCTTACCATAGTGCATTGTAACGACTGGCCCCATTATAGTACCTATAAGCAGATGCTCAAAGATTTGCTGTAAGTTTTTGTTTGTTTGTTTGTTTGTTTGTTTTTAAGATCTTTGCATGTAGGGTCCAGGCCATCCCTCGGCTCCTGCCATCGTCTGGAGATGGACACGCAGGGATGCAGCTAACGTAGCAGGTCTCTTACGTGAGACGGTAGGCAGAGTCATCCTTCCACAGGAGGGCTTTGGCGTGGCCCTTGAAGCTGGGCCCGAGTCCAGATGGAGACATTTCCACAGGCCCGGTTGAGGAGCAGCACTCACTCGGGTTGGGCTTCGGCAGAGAGGAATCATGACTCAAGGTGAATGGGGAAGGGAAGGAAAAACAGGCACAGATTGTGAGAGGTCAAACATTCTAGCCTCAGGAATTTAAATAGCATCTTGTGGGCAGGGCAGGACTATGGAATGTTTCTGAACAGGGAGTCAGTCTGATCTGTGTTTCAGGATGGTGACTTTGATGCTTTGTGGAAGGTGGTTTGAAAAAGGAGGAGAAGTGACCAGTGTTTTCTCCGCAAGCTACAGTGATGAACATGGGATCCGAAAAGGAGTAACCAGTCCCATTTCCAGACTCGTGCTTTTTCCAGATAGTCCGTTCAACCTGGAATCATGTTCCAGCGACGAGAATCTCTTCAGCCTTGAGGAGACGGCTTATGTGTTACTTCCACTCGTAATCCCTAGTAAATTCCCTCCAACAGTAATTAATCATGCCCCCTTCTTTGTTTCATTTCTTTCTTTTATAACCTTTTTCGTCCTCTCTGTGTCTTACTGTTGTCATCGTCCTCACCCCCAGAGTTCATTGCTTGCTCCTGGAAAGCGGTGTTGCTTTGTGTGACCCACTCACGTAACTCTTACCACCTTGTGTTACTGTTCGATGGTGTTTCTGTTTATTTCAGTGAACATTTCCTGGGTGTCAAACCTCAAGGAAGCCTTGGCAATCCATATGTTTATAATGTGTGATTCGATGCGCGAGCTCCTTGAGGAGACTTAGGATGGTCTCTTCCACTAAGCACAGTTGGTGATACACGTTAGACCCTCAGTAGTTAGAAGTACCAGCGGAATAGCATTGGTTAAAAACCAGGTTTAGATCCTGGCTCTGCCGCTGTAACCTGGGTCCACCGCAGAGAAGTTACTTAAGCCTGTCTAAGCCATGATTGTCTCATCTGTAAAATGGGGAATTCCGAGCTTGGGCGGCCATTACAAAGTACTGGAGACCGAGCAGCTGAAATGGCAGAAAGTTCTCTCTCCCAGTTCTGAAGAGTGGGGAGAGTGAGCTCGGGTGCTAGCATGATTGGGTTCTTGGCCCGTGGGCAGCACCTCCTCGTTGTATCCTCATGTGGTGGAGAAGGACAGAACACACTCTCTGGTATAATCCTTTTTAAGGACGCTGATCCCACCATGCACCCCCGCCCCCCATATCATCTAAATGTAATTACCTACGGAAGGGCCCATCTCCGATCACCTGACAGGTGGGGAGTTAGGGCTTCCACATGTGACCCTGGTGGTGGCGAGCGGGGGGGGGGGGGTCACAAACCCTCCATAATGCTGTCTTATACAGTGGTTGTGCCAATTAAGTAATTCAGGGAAAGCATTTAGCCCTGGGCCTCTAATGTAACAAGTCTTGTGTTTATTTAACCTCTTGTTATCGTTATTTTGACTTGGTTTACATTTTACATATGGGTAATGGAAAATTCGAGATGATCTGGTGGTTTTGCTCTTCACTGCTGGGGACCGTGTGGTCATGTTAATGAAGAATGGGGTGTAGGAGAAGGCGGGGGAGGTGCTTTGCTTGACCCGCAGCAGAGGGAAAGGTAGATGCTGCTGTCCGGCTTAGAGACAGAGCCTAGCTGTGCTCACTGGGGAGGAAAAGAGAACTTTAATATTCTGTACATGTGTGTGACCTTTACAATGTACTTCTTAATTTGTTTTTATTCAAAGCTTTCTTTTCTTTGCTCTGATTTCATTGATAGGTTGAGTTTTTCTGTGAGCCCAGGAAAACAGAAGTGCCTTTTAGATCTTTCTCCACAAATGCTCCTGGAGTTGTTTTGTTGGATTTTGAAAAGTCGTATTTGAAACATTAGACTTGTTCTGATATTTTAAAATTGGAGTATCATCTATTCGTACTTGGATTTTGACTTTCTTCTCTCAAACTTAATGAATCAAGGACTTAATTTATGAGCATTTCTAGAGCTATTAGGACTCTCTAATTCTTTCACTTTTGGCAATAATTGTCTCCACATTTACTTTATTATAGAGTCCCCTTTGGTGGAGCCTATGGGCGGAGAGGAAGCACGGGATTCATAAGATGGAGGGCGGGTGAGTGACTGAGAATTTGGGCCGGAACTTGGCAAAAAGTAGTAGCGATTGCTTCTTAACAACAGGAATAAAACATGAAGTATACATTTGGATATTACGTTGTCTTGATGAGGTCTAGAGAGACGACGTAACAGTATTTGTCTTACGTAAAACGTATTAATAATTTGGGTGGCATGGTTATCATGCCATCTGTACTAAGATTTTTGTCAAAATTCACGCAGTTGACTGGGGAAACGGCGAACGGTTGATCTCAGGGCACAGTGTTTCTTGGCTGTGCTTTGACAGTGGTCAAAGCACATCATTAAAATGCACTTTGGGACTTTTCTCGTTTGTCTTAATGATAAAAATTGCAACTCTTAATAATAGATACCATTGTAGTTGTAATTGGCAGACAAATACGGTTCTGGAGCCGCAGAAGTCAGACTTACAGCGAGGTGATCTGTGATGAATATTAACATAAAATAATTATCAAGTGACAAACATTTTCATTCAGAAGAAAAATGATGTGTGCCCAAGATGAACTTTATTATTAGATGTTGTATAAACTCCGAGTGCGATTTTATATAACGTAGTCAGTGCTGCAGCAGAGACACAAAGGGAAAAGGGCTGCAAATTGACAGCAAAAAAGGAACGGAGCCTGGGAAAGTGGAACTGCTCCGAGGACGGGGACGAACATGGGTCTGGATCCGTGGCAGGCGTCTCTGTTTCACAGTGTAACAAAAACCTTCCGTTTGTGTTGGTTTAGAGGTGAAATTTATGAGTTTTATAAGAATGTATATAGGTATCTTTTGATGAGACTGAATGTAATAGGATAAATATTAGAAAAACTTGGTCTCTGGGGCTCTTACTGCGTCTTTTTTTATTCCTTCAACCTTCTCATTTGGGGTTGCCCCCCGTAGCCTTGCCCTGTTTTATCCTGGTCGGGGGCATCCCAGTACTTTTGAGCCTTGACAGGTTATCTCTGAAAGAGGAATAGACACACTTAACCACAGATTAGTTTACATTTAACTGGGGCTCGTGAAAATCCAAACAGAATTGCCTTATGATTAAAACCTCAAACATTGACATCTGTTGTGGGAAATATTTTTAGGGAAGAGGGTTTTTTGACTTGGCTCCCAAAATGCACACAGTGCGAGGCCTGGTACCCACTGGTGTGTGGAGACGTGCCAGGCCCTCAGCCTACAGGACGTCTACCGTTTGGTCCTGATGGTGACATTGGCCTTCTCGTTTGCATCTCACAGAAGAGGACCTGAAAGAGGCTCAGAGACAAAGTGACCTTTCTAAAGAGGTCACAGTACAGGCACATCTGAAAATCAGGACTTCCGGACTCCAGGGCTTTTACCTTCACCTGCATACCAGTCTCTGTCCCTGTTTTCTTCTATTTTACCCAGACCCCTTTGTGCTGAATATACAGTTTCTCACCCTCAAGACTTCCTTTACCTGGTTCTCTAGAGACGGTTCCCCAGCTCCCTTGTGTGTCACCACATAGACCTGCTGCTTATGGTCCCTTAGTCTCTTCCTGGGACATCCTATCGGACTTTGGCTAGGAACCTAGAAAGGCCTTATTAACTGAGATGGCCAGCAACTTCGACCTTCGGTTCTAACCGTGCTCAGTTGGTTGGTGTTTTAGCAGATTGGCCAGCCCTGACGCTTGTACTTGAGTCAGGAAGTATGGGTGAGTTCCGTGTGGACCGCCGTGTGTAGGAACGAGCACAGTAAGAACTGATACGGTTTTTGATCTTGACCCTTTTGAAAAGATGTGTTCAGTATTACAAAAAGTTTGAGAATGTTCGTTCGACAGAGAGCTGTCAGGTGTGTACCGTGCGCCTGGGAGGGCTAGATTCTCCACTGAGCCCGGCGCTAAGAACGTGGTTCTGGCCCCCAGGGAGGGGGTAGCTTAGAAGGGAGATGGACAGGGGAGGCACCTACTGGGGTACACTCTCCTCCTAGAGTCATGCAGGTGTGCAGGAGGAGGGCGGCCCTGTGGAAGGAGCAGCTAGCTGCTTGGAGGGCTCACGGACAGGTTTCGGGGAAGAGGGTGTCATTTCACTGAAGTTGGACGATGTCCTCGGCCCTAAGAAGCTGGCTTCTCCATACTGCGTGCGGAGTGTCTGTACCCACAGCGGTTCTCTCTGACGGACACGTGACTGCAGCGGTTCAGCTCTTCCCTTGTCCTGGAGTTATGAGTGATCGTGTATCTTCTCTTCCTCCCCATGAATCGGTTAGAAAGCTGGTCTTCTAGCTACCTGTTTGTTTGTTTGCCTTTCTGTTTCTGCTCTCTGCTCTTAAATTTTTCTGGTTTTTGAAAGCAAGCAGATGAATTTCTGGGTGGTCAAGTAAAGTCAGGTTAATGTTGATCGTCGATAAGATTAATAAAAAATAAATCTTTACAACAAATGTTGTCAATTTCTGCCTTCTTCACAACACTTAGTGTGTGAAGGGGCGCGGTGGGTGGGGCACCCAGGAGGGTGGTGGAACCAGACCCCAGATCACTCCGTCGTCTCTACTGTGGCACAGATTGTTTTCTTCCATTTAGAGTAGTTCAGGAGTGAAAGTGTGACTCCCGGTGTTCTCGAGCTGAGAATGCAGTAAGAGGACAGTTGGCTGGAGGGAAACATTGTATTCAGTGGTGTATTATTTTCTGGTTATAAGGCTATTTGGTGAGTTACACTTAGGAAGGGCTCCCCTTTGATTAAGTCTTCTCATACATGCTGGTCTCTTGTGTACATGCGGTTTTCCCAGGCACATTGCCAGATGTGAGAGCAGTATGACATAATGGAAAGAGCCCTGCACCAGAAGTTAGGAGAGAGGAATTCTGGACCTACCTCAGTCTCTTGTTGTTTGCTTTTGAATTAGTTAACTTCTTTTAGGTCTCAGTTTTTTGCTTTTTAAATGATGGGATAGGATAATGCTCTCTGAGATATTGCTTGGCTCAAAACTTTCATCCTTTCATTATTTCTTTAACTATAAAACTTTTGTCGAGTGCATCCCACGTTTCATGCAGTGAAAAAAGAATGGAGGACACAGACCTATAGGCGATGGAAGGAAATTGGGAGTCCAGACATAAACCCATTTATCTGTGGTCTGTTGATGTTTGACAAGGGTGGTAAGACTGTTCAGTGGGGGAGAACAGTCTTCAACAAATGATATTGGGACGACTGGATTTCCACATGCAGCAGAATGAACTTAAACCCCTACCTCGCAATATACGTAACAAGTAACTCAAAGTGGACTTAAACATGGGTGCTAAAACTGTAAATCTCTTTAGGAGAAAATGGGTAGACCTTTGTGACCCTCGACTGGGTAATAGTTTTTTAGATTTGATGTCAAAAGCACAAAGCTGATAAATTGGACTTCATCAAAATTAAAAACCTTCCTGGATCAAAGGACACTATTAAGAGAGTGAAAAGATGACCCCACAGAATGGGAGAAAATATCTGTAACATATATCTAATAAAGGTCTGGTACCCAGAATATATTACAGGATTTTTATAACTCAACTATAAAAGATGACAATAAAAGACAAATAAAAAATGGGCAAAGGAACCAAATTGACATTTCTTCAGAGAAGATACACAAATGGCCAATAATACATGAAAAGATGCTCAACCTTATTAGCCATCAGAGGAGTGGAATCACAGCCACATGAGATACCACTTCTTACCTCCAAGATGGCTGTCATCAAAAAGACAGATCGTAGAAAGTGTTGGTGAGGTCACAGAGACACGGGGACCCTCAGACAGGCTGCTGAAATTGTAAGACGGGAAGCTGCTTTGGAAAGTAGTTTGGCAGTTCCTAAAAAACTTAAACGTAGAATTTACCGTGTGACCCAGCAGTTCCACACCTAGAGAATTGAGAGCATATGCCCAAGAGAACGGAAATCCTGTTTCCATAAAACTCACGTATGAATATTCATAGTAGCAAGATTCATAATGGCCCCAAAGTGAAAATCACCCGAAAGTCCAATAACTGTTGTGTGGATGAACAAAATATGGTATAATCCAGAAAATGGAATATCAGTCCTCCAGAAAAGGAATGAAGTACTGATTCATGCTCCAAAATGGATGTACATTGAAAAAATTATGCTGAGTGGAAAAAGACACCAAGGTCATATGTTGTCCGATTCCATTTTTTTTTTTTTAAGATCTTATTTATTTGACAGAGAGATCACAATTAGGCAGAGAAGCAGGCAGAGAGAGGGTGGGAAGCAGGCTTCCCGCTGAGCCATGAGTCCGATGTGGGGCTCAATCCCAGGACCCTGAGATCATGACCTGAGCCGAAGGCAGAGGCTTAACCCACTGAGCCACCCAGGTGCCCCTGTCTGATTCCATTTAAATGAATTGCCCGGTGTAGGCCAGTCCATAGGAAGCAGGGTAGTGTGGTTGCCCGGGGCAGAGAGGAGGAAGCATTGGGGAGGGACCACTGATGGGTTCAGCGTTTCTTTCTGGGGTGATGAGAAGTTCTGAAATTAGACAGTGGTGATGGGTGCACAGCCTTGTGAAAACCTGAAGGTTTTAGGTGATAGGTGAATTTTTTTCCCACAAAATTTTTAAGAAGACATGGCCCTTTCCTTCACGGAGCTACAGTGAACAGTTTATGTGATAGAGATAGGGTTCTGTGGGAGGACATGGTGTGACATTTTCTCCTAGTGTGTGGAGTTGGGGGTCAGACTCATATTTAGGTGAAAAGACATCTGGTACTGGAAATGAGGAAGAATATGTGAGATTTTTTTTTTTTTTTAATATTTATTTATATGTCAGAGAGCACAAGCAGGGGGAGCGGCAGGCAGAGGGAGAAGCAGACTTTCGGCTGAGCAAAGAGCCCCATGTGGGACTCCCAGGAGCCTGGGATTACAACCTGAGCTCGAGGCAGACACCCAACTGACTGAGTCACCCAGGCGTCCCAAAATGTGAGAACTAACAGCTTGCAGTCCTTGTCAGCTGTTAACGGGTCTGAGCTCCTCCCTGTGTCACTGTGGCACTGTCAGAGACCTTTGCCTTAAATAATTATCTTATAATGTTTATTATGAGATATGTATGTATCATACCTTCCTGGGAAAAACAGCATTTATATTTCATGATTTGATTGTAGGATTTTAGTCCATGGCATTTTATAATTTAAAATTTTCATGAAACCAGGACGTCTAGGTGGCTCAGTCGGATGAGTGTCTGTCTGCCTTTGGCTTGGGTCATGATCCCAGGGTCTTGGGATCGAGTCCTTCCTTCTGCTTGTGCTGTCTCTCTCTCTCTGACAAATAAATAAATAAAATTTTTTTAAAAAATTCTTTTTCGTGAAACCAAAGCTAGCTTTTAGAATTCGTTTGTGATTTTTTTTTTTTAATATTTATGTCTTGTAAGTTCAGTTTGTAGAAATTTTACTGTTTTCACTCCTTTTGACAGTTTGAGGTTAATTTCAGATCCTTGTGAGCATGATTTACCATTGAGTTAGGATAAATACAAATATTTATTTTTATTTTCTTCTAGGTAATAACGTGGTTTATTAGGAAATTTCAAACATGTACAAAAGTAGAGAGAAAAGCATAATCAGCAATCATGTAATCAGTGTCACCTTCAGAAATTTTCAACGCATGGCCAGCTGTATATCCACTTCGTTTGGGATAATTTGGAGGCAAATCTCAGATGTCACATTGTGTCACACATGTTTCATTCATCTCTAAATGACAAATGAGAATTTTTTTAAAAAAAATTGATTATTTTTTAACTAGAAATTTAACAAAATTTTTTTCTTATGAAAACAAATTATTTAAAAAGTTACCTATTACTGAAGATTGTCACTGTTACTCTTAATACTAATTTGCTTACATATTCAATTCTAATTACTAGGTATGTTTATAAAATAACAGATTGAGGTTACAAGAATACGGCTCATGTATTCAATCTTGATGCTCCTCATTGTGTTTAACCAGGACTTCCACATGATGAAACTCTTCTCTGCAGCTAGTCATTACCTCTGTTTGCCATATTCAGTGGCCCTTACTGTTTGGCCTTCTAAGGGGGTCTGTATCGTGTAATAGCGTTTCCTGCCCACTCCTTATTAGACAGCCATCTCTCTTGGCTTCCTTGACAGCTGACTTTCTTGGTTCATCCCTGTGTCAGAGTGCTCTTTCATGGACACATTTTCTTTTGCTACCCACCAGATGTTACCATATTCCATCCTTACTCTGTTCTCTGGCTTCTTCTGACCGCTCTGCAAACTCGTAGTTCTGCTCTCACGGCTGTGTGATAGGTTAGCTGCCTATTAGCGAAGCCCAAAGGTTTGTTACTAGTGAACTAGTGTTACTTTTTCATGTTATAGTTGAATATTTTTTTAAAAAGATTTTATTTATTTATTTATTTATTTATTTGAGAGAGAGAGAGAGAGAGAGGAGAGTGTGAGTGTGGAGAGAGGAGCCGAGGAGATGGAGAAGTTGGATTCCCTGCTGAGCAGGGAGCCCAATGTGGGGCTTGGTCCTCGGACCCCAGGATCATGACCTGAGTTGAAACCAAGAGTCAGTTGCTTAACCAGCCTAGCCACGCACCTGCCCCAAGCTGAAAGTTCTCATGGATATCCTGTGTCTTTGTGAATTTGGATCTTCAAAACTGAGCTTGTCTTCTCTTTTGTTAACACTGATTCCCCTTCAGGTTTCCTTTACTGACAGATCGCCATGTTTCTTCAAATTGCTAGGCTGGAAAGGTTTCTGTCTTCCTCTTCCTTTAGTCTCCTCTGCACATGCTGTTTGTCTTGTCCTGGTAGTTCTTCCTTCAAAATATGTACATTAATTTGCATTTTATTATTATTGTTGTAGGTTTTTTTTTTTCTTCCTTTTAGGACACTTCCTAACGCCTTAGGTCAGCTCACTGCTCTTCTCTGTGATTCTGTAAACCTCATGCATTGTCTCGTCAAGATGATCATGTATACATCTCTCCCTCATTAAATTTTATTCTAATAATGCTCGCCTCGCGGCACATAATGCCTCAAGGCATTATGGTATTTATTAAAAGCTAACCGATTTGAATTGAATATCCAGTCCCCTACCTGTATTCCTACAATATCTACCGAAGGTCCTGTCTTTCCCTTGCAGTACATCCTAAGTAGTCAGAGGCCTTGGAGTGTCTCGTGAAAGCAACAGAATGTCAACATACATCACCCCTGTAAATTTCCATCTTAGAACTTATTGCTGTCTAAAATTATTATTTATTTTCTTTATTATGGGTTTTCCCCTTGGAAAAACCCTCTGTGGTGGTCCGGACCCATGTCCGTCTTCCTGTGTTCATGTCCTCTCACATAACCTTCCACAGAGTACGACCCTAGTCAGTATTTCTTGAGTACGAATGGGTCCTGTCCCCTCTGCCCCGACAGAGAGCAGTGTGCTTATCCCTAATGCACATGATTTCACAGCAGTTAACACATCTCAGACTTGGAATCTTTGTTTTATTGTATCAGAACATTCTTTTTTAATCTTACTTAAATTCAATTTAGTGAACACACAGTGTATAACAGAATAATCTGTCTAAAACAGTACTTTTATCAATGAAAAGTCCAGTTAAACTCCTGGGCCAGACTTCAGAGAGGTTCCGAGGATACAGACTGAGTCAGAACATCTCATTCCTGGCATCTAGGCTTGAGGAGGCAGAAGTGCTTAAGCCTCCTTGAGGAGGTCAAGGAAAGCTTTGCGAGGACTGCTGATATCTCAGGTTTCTCTCCAGCTCTGCAAAGACATAGTCCGCAGCTGCCATTTTCCTTTCTAGGAGACAGGAGCCTGGGTCTGTGCAGCGAGAGGACCGAGAGCCGCGAGAGCTGCCAGCAGGAGCTCCTGGCCCTTCCAGCAGGTTCCAGCGGCCGCCCTCATTCTAACGCAAACACTCCCGTCAGCCTAAGTCGATAACTTCCCAGTGGAAATCGAATTCCTTATTAGGTGGAGATGATTTTTAGATTATGCCTTGTTTTGTTAGTTTAGATTACTGAAGGAGAAGCCACTAGTGTGCTAATGGCTTTACTGAAGCCACCACCAGCTTTTGTTGTGTGTGGTTTGGTGGATTTTGTTAATGAGGGAAGCAGGAGACTCCAACATTTGGCACTTCGAAAGTCCCCCTTACTCATTCAGACTTATTCCCGCCACTCCTTTACTCATATGCCCGGTTTCCCTCTCCATTCCCATTAGAATGGAAGCTCCATGAGAGCAGGATTTTGTCTGTTTTGTTCATCGCTTAACAGGTGTTTGCTGAATGAATGAATCCTTAGGTAGTGATTGGTAGCCTTCACAGAGTAGGTTAAGTGAAATAGTGGGAATGGCACCTGGTTTGTGTGGTTGAGGATGGCCTCAGCTGGTGATCTGAAATCAAACAGGACTCTTGAAAATGTTGGTAAAGAGGTGCCTGGGTGGCTCAGTAGGTTAAGTGTCTGTCATGAGCCCAGGTCATGATCCCAGGACCCTGGAGTCCAGCCCCTCAGCCAGGTCCCTGCTGGGTGGGAAGCCTGCTTCTCCCACTGCCCCCCCCCCCCTTTCCTCATTCCTCTTCTCTCTCCCATACTCTGCGGTCTCATGCAAATACATTAAAAATCTTAAAAAATTTTTAAGAAGTTTGGTACAGAGAATGTTTATGAAAATTCTCTGCTTAGTCACTTTTGTTTCCTTTTTACGGATGGTAGCTTGTTAAATCTCTTTCAAATGAACATGTCTTCTTTAGGTATCCTTGTAATTTATATTAATTTTGTAATTATAGAATGTATTTATTACTATAAGTTCTCCAGTCTCAACTTCTTATGACTTTTTAGATATTTAGAGAAAATAAAAATTATCGGTGTTCTTTAACCTAAATGCAGCTGTGAAATGAAGTATCAGTAAATGGTTTTGGACCTGAGATTAATTAATAAATTCTCCAATCTCCACTTCTTATTACTTTTTAGATATTTAGAGAAAATGAACATTTTTGGTGTTCTTTAACCTAAATGCAGCTGTGAAATGAAGTATCAGTAAATTGTTTTGGACCTGCGATTAATTTTATTTTGAAAAATAAACTTAGTAAATGTGCACCAGAAGTAAATGTATGTGTAAATGACTTTACATTATTCAGAATTCTAGAATTAGACATCTGTCTAATGAATGCTGTTCTAAATGTTGCTAAATCATTAATAGTAATTAAAAGGTTAAATGCAAGCTGAAGAAAGCTTTGAATTTTGAAATGTTTGCAATAGCTAGTAATCTGACTGATGCAGACGTTTTTGTCAAAGTTGAAAAAGTTAGAACTAATTAATTTCTTGGGAGACATATGATGAATTGTAGGTGTGATAACATATTTGAGTAACATATGGTAGTAATGGGGCACCTTTCTAATGACAGAGCAGCTGATTAAATATAGACTTTTTTGGTGTTTTTCTTTCACTACCGTTCTTTGTTACAGTGTATTTTTAAACCAGTCTTGTTTTCTAGAGGTCAGTGTTCAGGACTTAATGATTTATATTTAAATGTTAACATGAACATGTAATTCTATTCTAAGTTGGCATAAATTTTAGTGAAAGGTTTTCTTAAAACTGCAGCCAATCATTTTTTCCCTCAACATGCACATGGCGTGCTTCTCCTAAACTCTGTGTTTGGGGAAGTAGAGTCTCCTTATATACGTTGTTTAAATGCCGGTTGCCCTTGAATGAGGGCCAAGAAGAAATGTTAGGTGGTTACCTTTGCCCTGCACCACAGACAGGCGTTTACTTTCAGCATTTGGCTATATTCTTCTCTCAGAAGGATTCACTATTTGCATTTTGACTAATTTCCTTCCTTCTACTTTTACTTTCTGACTATTGCTTATTTATGACAACAGATTAAAAAAGGAATTAACCATTCTGTTATTAAAATAGTATCTAACATATTGTTAGAGGAAATCTCGAGTTAAGAATTTTGCAAATAGAGGCAATTTTAGGTTATGACGTACAGCTTTTTCGTTTTTTAGAGGTTGGGTTTTTTACCAAGTTTACGGGCTTGTAATCGGGTGTGCAAGTCCCCAGTTTTGTAACTGTCGTTCAGAGCAGTCCACAGTGAAAAGGAGAGCTCAGGTTGCCAGTGACTCGGGGAGGGGAGGGTATTCAAGGAAAAGCCTCCCCCCACCCGCCCCCCAACTGTGTGCTGAGGACCTAGATGGAGTGGAAAAGATAGTGGAGGCTGAGCATTTCCAGATCTTCTGACATAAAAGCAAAAGCCGTATTTACATCTAAAAGGAGATAAGCTGAAAGGGAATTGATTGTAAACCTTCAAGGAGAGAGGATATGTAAATTCTAGAATTATTAAGGAGATAACTTGAATACTCCTTTGGCCTCTACTCCAGACGCTGTTCAGAATATTACTGTAGTTTGGGATACACTTACTTTAAAAACCTGCATGCAGTCAGTGGGTCTAGCTTGTCTAGAAACCTTCCAAATTGATTTACTGAACTTTTTTGATATCACCATAATTGTCTTCATTTAAATTTGAGTGTCCTATGAAGAATTTTGGTATGGACATCTGTTCTATGAATTCTTTCTTGTTCTAAATCTGTTGTAAAATTTTCCTTGGTAATTGGCATACTTTTAGCCTCTGGGAATAAAGACAAAGACCCCTGAGGGGGCTGCTGGAGTGTTTTGTCCCAGGTGGGCTCTGGCCTCAAGCCTTAAGCTGGATAACGAAGGTGAACTTTCAGGTCACTCACGTAATTCACTAGCTTTTCATTCATTTAATAAAATTTATGAAATTTGTGAATACTCAGTCTCTAAAGATAGCAGAATTCCCTGAAATACAGTTTACCAATATGAAAAATGACTAGGCATTATCCTAGACATAGGAACTTTTTAAAGAATTGAATTGGTATGATTGTTACACTGATTAAAATGTTCAGAAACAAAATGCTAGTGGATAGGCTGTTTATTTACTATTTAAAACTTATAGGAGTTTTAGTAGAATAAAATGATTTATAAATTGATTGGTTTATTAATTATCAACAGTAATAAACTTCAAATTGGATCATTTTTCTTTATGCAAGTAATAACCTATATAATTCTATGCAGTTAGTAGGCAGTATTTAATGGAGAATAGAAAAAGATAATGATTTTTCATTCAGTAGGAAAATCTGATATTTGATTTGATTTCATAGTTGAATTATTATACTTAGAAATGGCATTTTTTTTTTTTTTTGCTTTCATAAGTTGTTAAAATATTTCCTGTTCAGATAAGTCTTTCTTTATGTCCAAAGTAAGTAAATGACAGATATCAGATGTAAAAGCCAACATTAAAATTCACTATAAAATACTTGGCCCCAGTCTGGAAATCTGGGGTTAGTGGTTCTAGCACTGTTTCTGGAACAGTGAGTGAATGATTTTGGAAGATTAGGGGATTTCCATTTTAAATCCAGTGTCAACAGTCCTTACCTCGCCATGCATAATTTGCCTCCCAGGTGTGCTCAGGTCAGTGCTAACCATTCCCATATCTTAACCTTTTTTCTGAAATTACTTGAGTTTCATAGTTCTAAGTCCCTTCAAGACTTGCTAGTCTTGAAAAGAAGGGTTTGAGAGAAAATCTGTTAATAGTCTTATTAATAGTATGGAAAACAGTCCATTCTGTGGAGCAGGCTGCATTCTGTCACATAAAAACGTTTTTTGGATGCTTTCATAGCCATCTGTAGAGCGTGGATCATTGATTATACATAAGTCAGATCAAAAA
Organism: Mustela lutreola; assembly: GCF_030435805.1. Classification (NCBI taxonomy): domain Eukaryota; kingdom Metazoa; phylum Chordata; class Mammalia; order Carnivora; family Mustelidae; genus Mustela; species Mustela lutreola. The sequence continues at coordinate 9,128,138 of NC_081303.1, read as the reverse complement.
GATAATTCTGACAGTCTTTCCTTTCCTAAAAACCTTGTTTCTGGGGAATGATGTGTTAGGTTGAGCAAATCATTACATAGGAGTCTCAAATTTGGCAATTAAAAAATATATGGTAAGTTCATTGTTGATGATTTTATTTTAGTATTTTCTGTTGACATGAAAAATTTTGAGAACAGATGATCAGCAAGCTAGCCTGAGAATAAATGATTTTTTTTTTGCCTCTAGGAATGAAACATTAATTTTAATAAACATATTTTAAATCTATCCATTGCACATTGTTGAGTCACTAAATACATGCCAGAACTTCTCAGAGACTCAGTTACCAGGAAGATATTATCCCTCTTTTTCAGAAATTTGGGGGGAACTGTAGATGGTTTCTTCGTTTACAATTACCGGGTCTGCTGACAAAACCCTGTTCTTTTGACTTTACGAAATTCCCCTAGCATCCTAATTTCTTTTTTTTAAAGATTTCTGTATTTATTTGAGAGAGAGAGAGAGAATGCCTATGGGCAAGTGCGGGGTGGGGGCCAGGGAGGGGCAGAGGGAGAGAGAATCTTAAGCAGGTTTCATGGCCATTGTGGAGTCTGACACATGGCTTGATTGCACAGTGCTGTGATCCTGACCTGAGCTGACTGAGCTACCCAGGTGCCCCACATTGTAATTTCTTTGCAAAGTTTGTGCACGTGGTTAGACAGCAACTATACAACACAGAACTGGCCTTAGAGGACAAATACTGGATGGTCCCATTCCCCTTCTATGAAGTACTAGAGTGGTCACATTGATAACGATAGGGAGTATAGAACAGAGGCTGCCGGGAGCTGGGGGAGGGAGCGATGGGGAGGTACCATTTCATGGCACCGAGTTTCCGTTTTGCAAGATGAAAGGAGCTCTGGAGAGGCTTGAGGGCTGTGGTTTGCAGAATGTGAATGCACTTGATGTCACAGCCCCAGACAAAAGAGCTAAGATATAGGACGAGATGAAAGAATGACAGATGTAAAAAAATGTGCGGCCTCATCAGCAGTTAGAGAATTACAAATAAAAATCACCGTTAGACCGTCTCTACGTGCACACCATTTTGGCAGAAAGGAGAAGCCTCGATAATACCGAGGTTTGGAGAGGTTGGCAGAAACCAACACCAGAACGCCTAGAACAGTCCGTCGTGATCTAGCGAAGTTGAGGGTCCGCATACCTCTGACTCAGTAACAACCTAGAGAGATGTGCGTGTGTTTTCACTGGGAGACCCATGTAGGAGGGTTCAAAGTAGCACCGCTTGCAAGGACACGAGACTGGGAAGAAATGGCCCTGCACAGAATAGACAGGTAAGCCGCGGTCCACAGTGGCCTTCGGTGCAGAACCACACCACACACCGGGGAATCGCGCGAGCCCAGGATCAAGTGACAGGAGGACGGTGCAGGCGATGCTGAGGGGCTGTCCCGGTGCGTGTGAACTTCAGACGCAAGAAGCGCCCTGGATTGTCTGGGGAGACAGCTAGGTGCTAACGCGGTAACAAAAACCGGGGAAGTTAACCCCGTAAAAGTCGGGAGAATGTCCGTCCTTGTGGGGGAAGCATAAGAGTCTGAGACGGCTCCTGGGGGCGGGCCGTGCTCCAGGCACCCGCTCGCTGACCAAATGCAAGTTCACTTGATAGCCTTTCATCCTGTTCTACTGTATTTTGAAAGAGGGGCTGGCTGTTGTGGAGCAGTTAGGTTGTTCACCCTCATCTAGACTGTCCCTGTCCCCCTTTTTATTCTTTTTTCCGGCAGTGGCCTCTGCGATCTTACTGAAATTCGAGTCGGATGACCCGGCCTCTCTGCTCAGAAACCTCCCGTCGCTTCCCACCGCCCTCGGAGTAGAAAGCCGCGTCCTCCGTGCGGTCTGCAAGGCTGTAGCTGACGTGGGGCTCCTCGTCACCCCTCTGACGTTCTCCTGCTTCCCTGCTTGTTCTTCGTGCTCTGACCGGGCAGGAGCGTGCCAGGCGCGTTCCCTTCTCAAAGCCCTGCTGTTCTCTAGGTCAGGGAATCTCTCCCTGACCGTCCCTCTCCCCCGCGCCCCATACCCCCGCCTAGCTTCCTCACATCTCTTCAGTTTTCCTTAAAATTACTTTTCAGTGATGTCGTCCTTGCTACCTCATCGAAAACTTCAGTCCTCTCCTCGTTTGGAGTTTTTCTGCTTGGCACTTCGCCAGTATTAACACACTCTACCCTCTAGTTGTTTCTCTCCCATTAAGTATAAACCCCATGAGAGCAGTGGTTTTTTCATGCATGTTTCCGCGTCATGCTTCCCATGCCTGTCGCAGAGTCAGGGACTCTGTTTTCACTGAGTGAAGAATGAAGAAATGAATAAAATGTATTTCTAGAACCCATTAGTTGAGAGCTTTCATTGTCAGGTAAAGCTACATCAAAATGCAAACAGGGAATGCAAGTGTAGAAACCTTTACATTTTATTTATTTTTAATTTATATTTTGAAATAATTTCAAACTCACAGAGAAGTTGCAAGAATAACTCCGAAGCTTTTCTGTCCTGATCCATTTGAGTGTAAGATGCTCCTTACGCCCGGATACTTCAGTGCATTTTTCCAACTAAAGGAGGACATCCTCCTGTATGAGGGACTATAACTATTAGGTCAAGAAATTGATATTGATGTACATCAGTCCCTACTATCTAATCATCAGGTCCTCTTCAGATTTTTAATGTTTAATAATTTTTTTTCTTTTAATAATACTTTTTGCTTGAGAAATTCTAATCCAAGATCTTGCGTTGCTTTCTTCGGTTGTCTTTAGCCTCATTTAGCCTGGCATGGCCTCACGGTCTTTACTTCTGTGGTCTTGATGCTTTTGAAGATTACATACGGGTTATTTTGTAGAACGTCCCTCGATTTGGGGCTGTCTGATGTTTTTCTTCACTGTTAGATTCAGGTGGTACGTTTTTGGCGCAATCGCAGAAGAGGTGTCCTTGTGTCCTCTGGGGGTGGTGTTCAATTTCGATTTATCCCATTACTAGTGATGTTAGCTTTGATCACTTGATTCAAGTAGTGACTGCTAGTTTCCTACACTGTAATAGTACTCTTTCCCCTTTTATTATTTTGTAAAATTTTTTTTATTATTTTGTAAAATTGTCTTTTAAAACGTTTAGGCCTACCTTTTTACCCATTCCTTTGAGTCAGGTTGCATGGTTGCCTGGTGAGATCAGAGGTTGGTAGAGGGAAGGAAGGACATTTTGAAATCTGGGGCGTTTGAGGAAGTGCAGGCAGATCAGGATGGTATGGCATGATGGAAGGGGCTGAAGACCTTGAAACTGGCAGAAATAACAGCAGGGTGTGGAAGAAAAGTTTGTATTGGGGAAGGATGTAGGAACGATGCCAAAGGTACACTTGCCCATTTCAAATACTTGATTATGGCGGAGTCTGTGCCTGGAAGGAGTGATAAAGACTGAACTTCCTTTCCCTCACCCTTCCGTTCCAAGGACCTAGATTTAAGGTTGGGTTAGCTGGTACTGATTAGTACTATTTAACTGAGTTCAACAGACTTTGAATGATACCCTCAAATTTATAGCGTCCATTCTTTATAGCATTATTCTCTGGAACAAAGCACTCCGAGTATGCCGAAGCTACTGATGAGCTAAAAGGGTGCAGACCACTTATAAGCCAGCGGACTACCTACAGAGGGCTCAAGTAACAGACTTGACAATTGAAAGTGTAGTTAAGTCTGAAAAAAATAAAAAGTTGGAAACACTAGATCTAAGACTAGTATGTAATTGAAATGAGGTTGTTTTAGACAATTAATTTTGGCAAGTGATTAATCCTTAATAAAGAATAATTGTTTTATCTATTTTAGGGAAAAATTAATTTAACAAACCTATTATTATGTGAAATTTAGGTAATGAACATGGGCAGTACACAATTTCCGTAACATTTATAGCATCGACCACAAAAAAGGCTGAATTAGCATCATCAGATACAAAGAATGTTCATTTCAGAATCAGAGCTGTTCAGAAAGCATTGCTCATGGTTCCTATAATTAAGTCAACATTTCAGGGCTACTTGAGTTGCTTGGCTGTGTCATTTTTACTAGATGTACCTTCCAGGTGCTTATATGCATGGTTTTGGAGAAGTATCACTCTGTGTGTGTGTGTGTACTTCCCAATATTGGGTAGATTTTTTTCTTAGTTGAAAATGTTCTGTCATCCACTGATGTTTGATTTTGTACCAAAAGTAAAGGAACTTCGAGTTATATTAAGTAATAAAACTGACTCTTGCCACCCAGCGGTAAGTCACACAGCATTAGCCCTGACCCAGCAGCTAGTTGTAGAATGAGCTGGCCAGATTTCTGTAGGTACGTTGTCCGTCCACCCCATTCCCTGGAGCCAGTGGACTTTTGGTTGAGTGGTGAACAGATACCAAAAAAATGAAGAAAGTCATCATAGATTATTCTTCGGACTTATTTTTTGATGAAAAGAAAGAAAATAGATTGCAACAGGTCAGAGAAAGATGATGTTTGGATGGGGTGGGCGTGTTCATAGGTTAGAGGGAAGGAGTCAAAATACAGAGGGGAATTTTGAAGATTCAAGAGAGATTTAATCATTGACATGACCAAATCTTAAAGACAGATAACAATAAAAATGGGACACAAGACTAAGCACTTGACAGGGAGGCTGTATATGTCCTCCTTTGAGGGAGAGAGAGAGGGTGTTCCAGATAAAGTGTCTGCTGCAAGTGCAGAGTTGGGAAGTTGACGTTACTTAACATTCAGTTGTTTCCATGTTTTCTAGGAATTGAGCTTATTAGAGGATGAGAGAGATGGAGTTTGGGGAGAGGGGTTTGGATAAGGGCAAAGAAGATGTGATACAGTTGTTGTGGGTAAATAATCATCTATCAGTTTGACTCGATAGATGGTCAAGTCAACTGGAGATGAATTAAGTCATTTCCCAGAGTTCCCAGATGAGTTACAGTTGATTCATTTGGCTTAGTTTCATGATTTAATATTGTCAGACCCAGAGCAGTTCCACAGAAAATGGGTATTAACATGCATACAGTGAGGGCCTCTGGGTGGCTCAGTCAGTTAAACATCTGAGGATCCCGGGGTCCTGGGGTGGAGCCCCGTGTCAGGCCCCCTGCTTAGGAGGGAGCCTGCTTCCTCCTCTCCCTCTGCTCCTCCCTGCCCTGCTCATGTTCTCTCTCTTTCTCTCGCAAATAAATAAATAAAATCTTTTAAAAAATGTGTACAGTGAAATAAAAAGTAGATGAGAAAAATACAGACCGAAGAGTCCATAGAAAATGAGACGTGAGCGAGTGTGGAGGGAACTTGCAGACTGGGAAAACCGGGAGGATGAAGGCCTGGAAGTAAATGGTGGGAAAGGAAGGAGGAGGTTCAGTAGGAATGGGGAAGTGGGGATATGAGCCTCAAGTATTAACGGTCGAGTGGCCGATTGGTACACTCGTGCTTGAGCGCCCGCCGTGTGCTGGGCACGGTGCGTTTGCAGTTATGGGAGGCGGGACTACCAAACGTGCACTGTTCAGCAGAGTCGCCACTAGATGTCACTCCAACTCACATGGCGAGGCTGGCCTCCACGCACTCTTCTCAGTGCAAGGCTTTGAAAGTCAGACGTGTACAAACAGGCAGTCTTCAGTTTTTACAGATTGATTCTTTATTATCTGGTTATCTTATTTGTAAAACTACATCTTGAGAGATACCGCCTTTGAACAAAAGCAAAGCCTGAAAAGTTTATGTGATTAATACTACTTTGTATGTTTGACTTATTTTTACTAAACTTAAGAAAGATTTTATTTATTTATTATAGAAGGGAGAGTGAGAGAGAGCCGGAGCAGGAAGGACAGGGACTTGAGCCGAAGGCAGATGCTTAACCAGCTGAGCCAGCCAGGCACCCTTATTTTTACTCAGTTAATCACATTAAATAATAGTATTGCTCCAGTGAACTTTAACTGATGTTCTGAAATTCTACATCAGAGTTTGTGAAATTGTTTTCTTTCCTTTTTATACTGTTTTAGTTATTCGTCTGCTAGATTGGCTTGGCTTTTTATAGGGACTAATGAATTTTTATAAGCATCAAAGCAGCCACTTATTTCTATATTGTTGAGATTGTGCCACGATTGTTCCTATCTACACCAGAGCTGTAAGTGTCAAGTTTTACTTTATGTGAACTTTCTGTTCTCAACTGTAAGGAAGAACATGGAATCTCCCCAACTCTTTTTAAAAAATAATATTTTTAATCCCTTTCTTGTTTTTGATCTCAACCAGATAGGATCACCAAGTATAGTTTTTCTTCTTTATCTTCATGCTCAGATAAAGGAGCTATGTTTAGGGAGCTTGTCCAACTTCCTGCCTGCCCACAAGCTTTTCCAGCTTGGTTCCTTTAAAACCTCTGAACTATTTTGGACAGCTGTGCAATATAATCATTAAGCCTGTGAAAACAGACTAACAACCATGTTGACTTCCTCAAAAACACAGATTAACAGTACCCTGGCACATTATATATTTTATAGGATCTGTGTATGTTCTCTCTTTAAAAACATGCATGTTGGGAGTAGGGTTAGGGTTTATGTTCATTATTTCTTCATCTGACTGAGGAGAGATTCTGCTAGGACTATTGGGTCTCTATAAAACAGTTTGAAGATTGTTATGGTAGAAAAAGGATAGTGTCACTTTTTTTTTCTTGTGATATGTCCGACCATATATTCCTGTGCTTTCTGCGTACCCCACTTCCCTGGTGACCCCGAGTTAGCTTGTGATTCCTTATGACCTTAAGTCATTTTGTGAGAAGCTTATACACTGTCTTAAGTAAACTGTCTTAAATTTATCCCTTTTTGAACTTTATTGTGTCAGTGGGACACAGTTTATATTTTTAGGCGGTTTTCTGTAGCACCTCCTATGTAATATTCAGCCTGTCATTTGGAAAGGCACCTGTTTTACTACCATCATGTAATCAGCAAATTCTAATCGGGAAAGCCCTTTGCATCAAATGGCACATATGTGCTAAACTACAAAGAAGAAAGCAAATACATTATCTGGAATCATTAGAAATAGGCAGAAGATGCCATTGCAACTTGCTTTGAGAACTGTACCTATGGCTGGGGGAAAAAAGACAGACTTTCTTACTGTTTTTTAGGACCGCATGTAGTTAGGTGGTATCTTGGTCTATGAATTGACGATGCCTCCCTTTAATCTTTTATGTCTCTTGCAAAATTAAAAAATATATATTTTTATTTTTTATTTTTTTACTTTTTGGTCAAATGATCATGAAAATGTTGCATTTACTGAGGTGTAATGCATGGGATGCTCGCGCGAGAGGAGGCCAGTGAGAACTTCCCAGCAGCACTGTCAGAACTCTGCTTCCTCAAAGTTATGTTGAGCCGGTCATTATGAATTACAGCCTCTGGGATTAAAGAAGGCGTGGAAGCGGGATGCAGAATGATCCATAAATGAAATTCCCCTGGAAGTTATTCTGTAATTACTTTTTTATTCTTAAATTCACTTTGCTGTATAACTTTCAAAATGAAACTTCTATTATTTTTGTTGGCACATGGAAAGAGTGAATGTTCGTTGCATTGTTTTGTTTTGTTCGGAGCTTCACAGTGAAAATATTACATACTCTTCTTCAGGAATATATTCTTTTGTTGCGCTAGGAGCAGTGCGTTTATTTAGATAATAGCCATCTATACTCTCTATCTCTAATCCCCCAAGGTCTTAACCTCCATTAGGGACAACTGTAGATTTTTGTTTGCTTGGAATAGCTTCCTGGGCATGTGAAAACTCTTTTGACATCATTATTTAGGGGCGCCTATCCTCCCAGTGGAGCCACAGCCTAAAACAAAACCTTTGCAGCTGGTGAGCTCCCAAAGCCCCTTTTGGTGATTGTTTATAAGCTCAGCATGGCAGCCTTCAGAGCCCCCAGCTCTCCTCTCAATGTGCGCCCCCCCCCCCCCCCCCGCCTTAACCCCATGTTCATGTTCTTTAAGACAATAAGCTTTCTCCGGAGGTAAAATACAGGGTAAAAATATCTGATGCCTTCTTTTATTCCCTATTTTTCCTGATTCTTTTCCATAAGTATATTACTACAGTTCTTACTGGAGATTTTCAAGGGAAGGTCTCGCTACTTCGCTCTCTCCTCCCCTCTGTCCCTGTCTCTGTATCTCTGTCTCTGTGTCTTCTCTGATACCTCGCTGTCTTTAATAAACTCATTTCTGTGATACAGTGAAAAAAAAAAAGCACCAGCAGCAGTAAATATTCGGAGATAATGGGACAACTCTTCTTCTCTGTAGAGTGTTAATTTGAGACAGACCCGGGATCAGTTGTTCAACCTGCATTTCTGATTATGGCCTAGTTACCAAACTTTCAAGTTTCTTTATCTCTCCTTATGTTCTCTAAAATGATGGGGTACAAATAACCCAAGTGAGTGGCAATTAATGACTTATTAACTCAATGACAACAAAAAATTAAATTAAAAATTAAATTTAAAAATTAAAAAATTAAATAAAAATTATTTAGAAAATTTAATTTATTTAAATTTAATTTATTTATTTAATTTATTTAAAAAATTAAATTAAAAAAATTAATGACTTATTAATCTCAATGACAACAACAAAAAAACTTTTTTTTGTTTTAACTTCAACTAGCTTTACGAAATACAGGCTTGTATTGGTATTATTTAGAGGAGAAATATTACTCAGGACAAACCAGGTTTACTTCATTGGAATGTAAAGATGCAATGGCTTTTAGCTGAATAATTAAATAGGAGATGATTTCCATATTATGAAAATTTAAAACACAGCCCCACTGAGATGATCGGAGAAGACACGGGACTCACAGGCCAAGTTAGGGATAGGTGATAAGTGACTACAAAATACACAGAGAAACATGTTTGACTAGAAGTACTACGTGTAGTTTTGAATTTAGTGAATAGAGTGTCCAACTAGGACTAACTGGAAATAGAAACAAAGCAGAGCAAAAAATCATCCGGTGAACCTGCGATATCTTTTCTTTGAGTCCATGTTGAGAATTCGTGTTTCTGCAGTGTGTTGATACTTGTATTAAAGTTATGTTCTACATGAGAGACTGTGGACTCTGAGAAACAAATGGAGGGTTTTGGAGGGGAGTGGGGTGGAGGGTTGGGTGAGCCTGATGGTGGGTATTAAGGAGGGCACATATTGCGTGGAGCACTGGGTGTGGTGCGTAAACAATGAATCTTGGAACACTGAAAAAAATAAAATAAAACTTAGAAAAAAAGTCACGTCCTAGAATCAATGCAGATTTTGCTAAAGTTTTTTTTGAGGGTCTACCTAACATGTTTTTTATTGAGCTGTTTAATTGACCTATAACATTAATTTCAAGTGTACATCATACTAATTCGATATTTGTATATATTGTGAAATGATCACCATGTGAAGTGTGAAGCACTGTGTCTTAAAAACTGTCTTCATGAAGAATACTACTGCAGATGCCCAGTTTATATAGTTCTTACATATCTTGGATTCCCTAAGTCTAACTTCAAAGGCATGCTATAGGAAAACCTTTTGTGTAATAAAATTTTTGTTCCTAGTACCAGTGATTAAATGGGCGGGAGAATAGTCCAGAGGTAAGAATAATAAACTCTTAATTCAGGTGAGCTGAGTCCTAATATAATCTATTACCACTTACTTTTGTGACCTTTGGTAAGTCACTTTACCTGTTCATGTAAAATAAGATAATGATCTCTAAACCCCTGAAATCCTAAAATCTAAATGATCTCCAAAATCCCTACATGTTTTAGCCATGTTTTTTTAAAATTATGTCATATTTTATTTTCTTATGTACATATACCCCATACTTTTATTTTATTTATTTTAAAAAGTTTCTTTTAAAAGATTTTGTTTATTTGACAGAGAGCAAGAGAGCACAGGGGGAGTGGCAGAGGCAGAGGGAGAGGGAGAGGAAGCAGGCTCCTGCTGAGCAGGGAGCCTGATGTGGGCCTCGATCCCAGGACCCTGGGATCATGACCTGAGCTGAAGGCAGACACTTAACCAACCCAGCCACCCAGACATCCCACATACTTTTGTTTTAAAACTGAGATCTTCAACAAATTCATTACAAAAAATTGACAAATCTCCTGCATTACTTACACAAGAGACATCTTTTTGAGAAGCTAAGAAATATTTTGGGGGCTCCTAAGTGGCTCAGTTGATTAAGTGACCAACTCTTGATTTTGGCTTAGGTCATGATTTCAGGGTCTTGAGGTCAAGCACCATATCAGGCTCCCTGCTGGGTATGGAGCTGCTTAAGATTCTCTCCCACTACCTCTGCCCCACCCCCCATTTATGTGCACACGTGCACTCACTCTCTCAAAAAAAAAAAAAAAAAACTTTTAATGAGTAAGGACTTTAATGAGTAATAATTATCACAAATGTGATTCCTACGTGGTGACTAAGAAGAGCCATTTTAAAAATTACCATTGACCATAGTAAAGAATATTGGAACTAATAAATGATATTGCAAAATAAAACAAAATGAAGATTCTGTTTCTGTTACCAGTAATAATTTTTAAGGTAAACTTTTAAAGTATGAGATACATACAGAAAAGTAAAAAGTCATAAGAATACCTTCTGTGAATTTCCATCAAGTGAACATGCCAGGGGCGCCTGGGTGGCTCAGTGGGTTAACCCTCTGCCTTCGGCTCAGGTCATGGTCCCAGGGTCCTGGGATCAAGGCCCATATCGGATTCTCTGCTCAGCAGGGAACCTGTTTCCCTCTCTCTCTCTCTCTCTCTCTCTCTGCCTACCTCTCGGCCTACTTGTGATCTCTGTCTGTCAAATAAATAAGTAAAATCTTAAAAAAAAAAAAAAAAGTGAACATGCCATGTAACTAACACTCATGTAAAGAAACAGAACATTACTACTAACTTCTAAAACTTTCCCTCCTACCTCTAAGTCACTGACCTCCACCACACTAATAGAGTGGCTTTTACACCATAGATGAGTTTTGCCTGCTTTTGAATGTGGAATCCATAGGCTTTTCCCCAATGCCACATTCATGAGAGTCATCCCGGTTGTTGCATGTAACTGTTGTTCATTCCTGGCTGCTACACAATGTTTTGATTGTTTGACGATGCCACAATTTACTTATCTGTTGTTTAATATTTGAGTTGTTTGTACTTTTTTTTTTTTTTTTTTTTAAAGGATCTTACTTATTTATTTGACAGAGAGCTAGGGAGAGAGAGCAAGCAAGCACAAGCGGGGGAGTGGGAGGCAGGGAGAGGGAGAAGCAGGCCCCCCCGTGGAGCAGGGAGTCCGATGTGGGGCTCGATACCAGGACCCCAGGATCATGACCTGAGCCAAAGGCAGGCTCCCAACTGACTGAGCCACCCACTCACTGCCCCTGGGTTGTTTATACTTTTTGGCCAAATGTTTTCTGGTGTGTTATATGTATATTTTTGTTGGGTGTATACCTATAGGTAGGACTTGAGCATCACAGAATATGCATACGTTCCACCTGTTTTGTAGATACTGCTAAACACTTTACTGAAAAAAAAAATTTTTCTTTTCGGTTGACCTTGAAATGTTGGTTCTTTGTATTCCCATTAGCAGTTTCTGACAGTGATGTTGGTTCTGTTTTTTCGTCAACACTTGAGACTTTCTTACTTTAGTCATTGTGGTGATTCAGTATCGTGGTTTCAGTTTTTATTTCCCTGATGACTGCTGAAATTGAGAACTTTTTAAACATGTGCTTGCTATTCATTTGCAGCCCTAAAATAATTTTATGACAGTGCATTTAAAAGTAATTAAGCTTCCTTATCTTAGGTAAGGGACATGGTAAGTAAGATGTTCTCTAAAACGTTTGGTGTGATCGTTTGCTCAAACACTGTTTATTTCATAAATTGTGAACGTCTTTGAAAATCTTTCCTAACTCAATGAAACTGCTTTCTGTATTTCAAACCATAAAATTAATTTAAAATGCTTATCTTTTAAACGTTCTTAAGACTATTAATATCATTTAAAAAAGAAAACTATCAAAATGAAGTAGTTGAAAGAATTAGCATACGTGTTTTTCTGGCACCAGGATAAAAATGCTGGACATTGTAGAGGTGGTAACTTAAAATTGATCTAACTTTAGTTTTATTGAAGGTCATACACTCTTACTTTTAACCTGGGATCTGAGGTTTCCTTGAGCAGTATTTTAACGCTGTTTCACAGGTAGAGACTCACTTTTTCCCGAGTTCCTACATTTTCCACCTTCCCGTGCAGTTATGTTGGGTCCAAGTGACTAATTTCTGGCCAGTGGTCTGTGAGCGGAAACATTATGTGTCACTTTGGACTGAGGCAATGTACTTCCCCCTTGATCTTTTCTCTTGCCATGGTGACCTTGGAGGCCGAGCACTCCCACGTTCCTGCATTAGGCGGCCAGCAGTTGTCTGTGTTCGCTAATACAATTTTGTCTCCGTGAACAGTGAATTTCCTTTTTAATTTTTTAATTTTCAAGTCAGGAAGGTGACAACTGTCCTAGGAGACATATGTCACAGAATATATTGAAGGATAATGAAAAAAGTATCGTAGTCTCTAAGTATTTACTGAATATTGTGAATATATAGAACTCAAGGCCTAATTTAGATGAAAAAGATTTAAAAAAAGAAGGTCCTTTCATCTTCAGCTGTCATTTTAACTTTTTTGCACCAAAGCACTTTCTTTGAAAAGCTCTCATTTGTTTATTTCTTACTCTTGGTTTTGTTTTAGAAAGAATTCCCAGCAACCAAATATAAACCTGAGTTAGTACCGAGGTCTGAAGTATGTTCTGCATCATCATGTGTCCGTGAACCTTCTTGCATTAAACTACTTGAGCAACATCAATAGAAAACTTGGAAACGTGAGATGCATAGCACCAGGGAAATGGTGGGACAAAATTGAAATGGTTAAAACACATGTGCTAAAACTTGCAACACTCTGATTGGCTGATTTAAATATTTTGTGAAGGATTATTGTTGGACTGTGTTGTAGAAACTCGGAAAAGGAAATCCTTCATTCCCTCTGTTTAACAGCCTTGTAGTTATTATCAAGATTAATATTCTTAGATACGCATTTTCACAAGTATGTGTGATAGAATTGTCTCTAACTGAAGGGTTTTAGTTAAACAACATCAGTATAGGATAAAAAGGTAAATGCTCAGGGCGCCTGGGTGGCTCAGTTGGTTAAACGGCTGCCTTCGGCTCAGGTCATGATCCCAGGGTCCTGGGAACAAGCCCCACATCAGGCTCCTTGCTCAGTGGGAAGCCTGCTTCTCCCTCTCCCTGTACTGATTTCCCCCACTTGTGTTCTGTGGCCCTCTCTCTGTCAAATAAATAACTAAAATCTTTAAAAAAAAAAAAAAAAAGGTAAATGCTCTTTAATAAATTATTATAATAGTTTTAACTGGCGTTCCTGGAAATAGGTGATCTGAGGTCACTTTTTATGTAATACCGATTTGTTTCAGGAGAAACATTTAAGGAAACAAAAAGAAGTGCTGTCCAAAGACTATTTTGTTGCAGGAAAAATCCAGGTACTGCACATATTTTCCTAAAACAAAGGGCATGACGTGAAGACTTAACACTGTACATCTTTCTATTTTTAGTACCAAAAAACCATTTACTTAGAAGCCTTCATAATGTCAGCACAGCAGTGGCAACTCGTGTGTGTGTGTGTGTGTGTGCGTGCGCGTGTGTGCGCATGCGTGTGCAATTTACAGAGGGGTTTTCAGTTACCGGGATGACAGTGACTTCATACAAGCTGCGTCAGAGGCAGCTGAAGACGAAAAAACTCTGGTCCCTGGAAACGAGGTGGCGCCAGAGCCTGCTGTCAGCGAGGGCTGGGGAGGCAGCGGCTGCCGGCAATGCCTCGAGGCCAGGCCCGCCTGAAGACGCAGCAGGTAGTGGGTGCTCTGGGCAGAGTCAGGGGCCGTGCAGTTTAAAAACTCCTCTTACACGGCCTTGCATTATTGCAAGTTTTTTCTTGAGAAGAAGCCAGCTGGCTGCAGGGTTCAGACCGCTGCGCGAGAACCAGCTTACTCATCGCCACCTTCGGCTCCGTCCGCACCTCCCTTTCTTTCCGCACTTCTTCAGTGCTGGTGGTGACCCCGTGTTTGCCTCATGAAGGCAGCAGCAGCATCTCCTCGTCGTTTTCCTTCAGCTTGCGACCGTCTGTTCGCGAGGCCGCTCGCTAGTTGTCTGTCCTTTGCGGTGTCACTGTCGAGTAGGCTGGGATGTTCCCCTTGGACTTGGGGCCACACTCAGGGTGAAGGAGGCTCCTGGGTGCGTTGGGATCCTTCAGCTTCTTTGGTTTCCTCTTCAGGATGGAGGTCCCTCTCCCTTTCTCTTTGGTGATGGGCCTTGTCAGCCTTCAGCTTGTCGTGATGGTGTTCTCTCCCTTTGGCAGACATGGGGTCGCACCTCTCTGGGCGCTTCTGGGTACTTCTTCCTCTGCCCCTCTGGCAGGTTTGCACAGAGAATGCATATGGTGACCTTTTGCCTCTTGTTTCCAAGGCTCTTGGCCTGGGTTTCATTTTTTTACCCAGCAAGGCTCAGCGTCGCCTGCACCCAGCACCGTCTCTGCAGAGCTCCAGGTGGGGCAGCAGCCGTGAGGGGCGGAGCCAGGTGCGGCCTGCAGCTTGGTCAGTCTTCGGAGACCTAGGCTGGATTTTAAAGTGCCAACATTCTTCACTGGAAGTAGAAGACGACGCAGTCTGTGTGTGGGATGAAGTTCACACTAATGGGATTCTCAGATGTAGGACCAGCGTTTCCTCCAGAAGACACATTTCCAAGGACTTTGTAGCTTAAACAGCTACTGGACCAAGACCCCTCTCCTAGCGCTTAAGTACCCTGGAACTTAAAAACTATGCCTAGAAAATGTATCAAGATGCATTGCTGGGGTTTATAGAGGCCACAGTATAAAGAATTACTAATTATCTGGCCTTGTGTCCGATATTTGAAATAAAGATGGAGGCCGAAGCAGATCACCGGTAGAGATTAAGTTGGAGGCCTTAGAGAGAGCCGAAGGACTTACTGGTTGGATTGCAGAACGCAGCCAGCTTTTCCAGGTGCATTTCAGACAATACAAGCAAGATGGTGTCTTAGAGCTCGGGTCTGTCTCTGCAGACGGTCGGATACTAAACTCTTTAGGGCCTGTGGTCTTCTTCACAACTGTAGCTACTCAACTCTGTGACTGGGGTGCAAGAAAGCTGCCCTAGACGGTCTGTAAAGTAAGGGGTGGGTCTGTGTTCCAGTAAAATTTTATTGAGAGAAACAGGCTCCAGGCCTTGTGTAGTTTGTTGGTCCCTCCCGTGTAGAAGCAAAGGCAGATTTGCGTTTCCTAGAGACTAGCTTCAAAAGGAAGACAAGGGACTGAGTTCTGCGTACCAAGGGATTTTCCCCACATCTCTCCACCTGAAAAATGACTCCAGGTCACCCGACTAGCATGATTAAAGGGAGAGAAAGAAACCTGAGATTATGCTCACGAATCCGCTTTTTAGGAAGTGGGGGGTAAAGTTTTCCTCTGACCCTCACTGCCCTTCCAGTAGACACACGAGAATCTGTTGGGCATGAAGTGTTATTTCGTACAGAAGATTCCAACTTGGAGAGCGTTGGTTTCCATTCATTTTGGCATCGGTTCTCGGGGTCGGCCTATTTCTGGTTAGTGAGAGTGAAACCGTGTTAGGGAGCCCCCAGGTGGACACCTGTCCTCCCGCCTCGTGTGGTGGATGAGGGCGTGCTGAGGGCAGCTCCCGTCTCTGTTGGCTCGTCCGTGATTACCGAGGGCCCGCAAAGTGCCAGACGTTTGGTAGCTGCCGGGCACACAGCAGTGAACAAGACTGACATGCTTCCTGCCTCCCAGGAGGTGGTGTCCTATAGTAGGAAGGGGTCCGAGAAGAGACTGATCTCTCCGCCGTGCCCTGCAGGATAAGCTGGGGGTGGCCCGTCCACAGGGGTGTGAGAGACGAAGGCTGTCCAGGAGAATTAAGGGCACAGGCCAAAGGGGGACACTCAGCGCAGTCCGTGCCAGAGCCTGTTGCCTGCCACGGGGGGTGCGAGAATGTGGGGACAGAGGAGGCTGGAAAGAGAAGGGGAAGCCTGTGGCGTAGGCAGGCCATCGAGGCTGGGTTTTGCCAGAAGATCACTGACAAGCGGACGAAGGGCTTTATGCTATAGATGATGGGAATGGTTTGCATATTTGGAGATGTTGAGCCTGGACTGGAAGAGCCAAAGATGAAGCCCTGTAGCTTGGGAGCGGGGACTGGGAGCCGCAGGTCGGGGTTCGGCATGTGACATGTGGCTGGTATGGCCGAGGAACGGGATTTGAGATTTTATTTAACTTTAATTAAAAACAGAAGCAGTAAAAAATCTTTTCCCTTTCACTTTATTGTTTTAGTAGGATTATATTTCACTGAAGCTGTTGAGAACGTAACATCTAAATTGAGACGTACCGTAGGTGTGAAGTACATGCTGGATTTTGAATTTGTGCTTTGGGGGGGCGGGGAGAAAACCAGAATGCAAAATATCTCAATTTTTTTTTATTGATGATTTCTTGGAATGATAATATCTTGGATGTATCTGGTTAAGTAAAGATACATTATTTAAAACAATGTCCCCTGTTTCTACATTTTTGAAGGTGGCTCTGAAAAAATGGAAAGTTTCGCATGGGGGTTGCGCCTTTTACCTGTCAGGCGGCTCTGGCCCAGGGATCTGTTAGGAGGCTCCTGGAGGAATGCAGGTGAGCCCTCACGGTGATCCGAGTTAGGGGTGTGGCAGCAGGGAAGGGGTGGAAATACAAGAGCTGTCCAGGAAGTAAAACAGAATTTGGCATCGCTTAACTAAGATTAGTTGTAAGGAAGAAAAAGGGAGCCTTCGAGTACTAAAATATAAGGCAGTCTAGACTAGCCGCCGAATGGCAAGTTGAGCAGACAACAGTGTTGTTCTTCATTGGCACTTGAACTAAAACGATGTAGTTGAAACTATTTTTCTGCTTCTCTGTTGGATTTTTTTTTTTAAGCACTGCTACTATTTGCCATTAAGTAGGTACTAGCTACGAATTGGTTCTTTAGAGTTACGTAATTTTGCATTTCTTACACAGTAGCCTAAAACTGGTTTACTCTCTTTATATCTGTCATTCGACCCCAGGTGGGGGACTGGGACACAGGTTTTTTTTGTTTGTTTGATGGTTTTTTGTTTTTTTTTTTTTTGTAGCCTGGAGTATACACATTTTCTAAAGGCCTTCCAATTTGATAGGATAAGTGAAATCTATTTACACTTTAAGTTTATTCCCACTGAAGAAGCAGCACTTTATCTCCATGTGAAGGTTTGCTGGGCTCCCTCTCATTGTAGCTCGAACTCCAAAAACTATCTGATGGATGTTAGACGCTTAATACTTTTTCAACTATTGTCCTCCTAAGAATGAGGATGCATTTCTAGCTTCATTTTCCAGTCTCTTAAGCTTATGAAAGTAGTCGAGACAGTTTGTTGACCCCAAAGAGACCTTTTAGTGTCTGGCCTGTTCGACAGCGGGGTCTGCCTCTTCGTTGACATTCAGATCACAGGCGGCCACTGGGCTCAGCGCGAAGCCAAGCACAGCTTTCGCATGTAGACAAAGCCGCCCTGGCAAGGGAGCCCAGTTGTCAGGGTAGCTGGCTGTGTTGTAAAGGGCTGTTGCATAATGGGGAGACCAAGTAGAACTAGTAGGATGCAAATGTGCAAAAAATGGTGGCGCTAACCTACAAAAACAAACATTTCTTTCTCGGTGAAGAGTCCATTCTTTGTTGCTTCCTGCTGTTTCACTTCTGCGGGCTGCAGACACAGTCGACGCGGTCTGGGCTGTTTACCTTCATCCCCGGTCCCAGCGCTGCTCTGTGTTATTTTAAAATGAACAGCTAATCTGTGTGAAAGGGCCAGAGTACTTCAGTGTTGTGGAATCTTCTCGTAATTCACAAGTGTGCCCTACTTTAGCCCAGATCAGTGTTTGTGTGTGACTTTGATTCCCAGATTCAGATGAGGAATCCTTTTGACCCTGGAGGTCATTTTTCTGGATTCATAGTAAGATCTTATTCTCATTACTGACACCCAGTAACTTGCCCCCGTGGACACAGTCGTCCTCCTAGTTCGTGTGGAATCTCTGTGGGCTTGAGAAAAGTGTGGAAGCCCTGAGAACAGGAGTTCAGCTTTATTGTATACAGTCTTATTAAGGAAATGGACCCTTTCCCGGTGTCTCCCTCGCTCCCGTCATCCCTGACTTGAGCGCCCACGTTCTCCTCTTGTCTTCTTCTTTCTCCTGCTTTGTTTTTCTCCATCTACGTCTCCTCTTCCTTAGCAGATACAGCGGAGTCCGCACTTGGGGAGATGCTGTGGGAGGGGCACGATGATAACAGGACAGGGAGGGCTTTCCACCTAGAGCTGGGGTCAGGGAATCATGAAGACGACGACGTCTTGGTAAGTAGCGACGACTTGCCAAGCACTGTGTCCTACACCTCGCGTGACCGGTGTCCTTGAATGTTCTCAGCTCTCGAGGTGAGCGCTGTTGGCTAGTGGCCTCGCCGTGCAGGTGGGTGGGCATGTGGAGGCCCAGAGGAAGAAAGTGACTTGTCCAAGCTCCTCGGGCTTGTGCACAGCAGAGTCAAGACAGGCCTCCTGGAGTCCTTGGAGAAGGAAGAGCCCAGACTGAAGAAGTGGAAGTGTGACTTGTGGTCTGAAGGGAAACAGGTTAGAGGAAGGGACCCCGCCAGCAAGTGACAGGATGGAATCCAGACCTTTCTGGATGGATGGATGGATGCGTGGATGGGACAGGGTAGATGGAATCCAGACCTTTCTGGAAGGGAAAGGCGATCTGTAGGGCTGGGGAGAGTCTGTGAGGAGGGGGGACATCTTCCCATCATGTCTTACAAATGTCCTTGAAGGGTGCCGTTGATCACGTAGGCCGCAGATGCCTGTAGGTGGTCGCGAGGACCCGGTCCCACGGGCACTGTCCTTCGGGAAGGTGGGAAGCCAGGAGCCGAATGTGGTGAGCGCCGGCCTGGATGGAATCAGGTGCTTTGAGGTTTTCTAAAGGAGGTGAGTCTCGAGCAGAGTCCTCGTGCCTCTCTCTGTTTTGTTTTGTTCTGAGCTGGCAGAGGCCTCGATGCTCTCAGTCTGGAGTCAGGCTCCCACTTCTTTCTCAGCCCTGAGCACTTTCCAAGGGGCCTAATTTCTTTAAGATTGTCCTAATTCTGTATTCGTCGTGCTTGTTTTGCTTTGCCTTTGAAGTATCTTGAGACCACAACTGTCCTCAGCCAGCGGTTTCCTGACTCTCACTTTGACCCAGAGAGCTGTGCCCCCCTTCCTCGTTCCTGCGTTGCGTTTTCTTCCGGGACTGTGCTTCCTTCAGCTCCTCTGCTACGTTTGTTTGCTGGTGGATTTTGGTTGCATTGGGCACCAAGTGCAAACATTCCAGGCCTTTTGCTTTTTCCTTGACTTCAGTTCTTAGGAACTTGGATGCTGACCATCACAGCTGTTGAGGATTGTGTGCTGGGCACTGTGCTGCTTGCCTTATATAGAGGGGAGAACGCGAGCCTTATGGCTCCTCTGCGTGGTGGCCATTACTGTATTATTAGCCAGTTTTATGGTGCAAGAAGTCTCTTCAGTGGGATGAACTTTGCTGACTTCCACCGATAATTGGTGGGAGAGTCAGCTGAGTACACAGCTCTCATTTTTCGCCCTCAGGAAGCCTTCTGTCTGGTACCTGCATTTTCATATGTTTACAGATTTGTGTATTTTAAAATAAATATGTGTCAGTTTAGACTAAATATAACACAAACTAAATGTATCTGCCGCTAATGTACCTAACCCTGCACTTAATATTTACAAAGGATCTATTTTTGTTCAGCATTAGCAAAGGGAAGTAATTCACTTTTTACTAATATTTGAATCACTGGGGTGCCTGGGTAGCTCACTTGGTTGGGTGTCCGACTCTTGATTTTTGGCTCAGGTCATGGTCTTGGGGTCGTGGGATTGAGCCCTGCATCGAGCTGCTCACTCAGCACAGAGCCTGCTTGACCTTCTCTCTCTCTGCCCCGCCCCACATTCTTTCTGTCTCTAAAGCAAATAAATAAATCTTTTAAAAAATAATATTTGAATTGCTTATTTTCAACCTGAGATTCATTCTGTCATTCTACTTCTCCTCCAGTGGCACCTTCTCAGACACCATTATTTTCTTCTTCATCTTCCCTGTACTTCAAGAACCGGAGCCTTGTTATTGGACTTTAGATTTGTTTTCTACACGTGGTCGTGTCAAATGTGCATCTGCTTCTGCAGCTCAGTCTAGTTAAAAAGGAAAGAAATAACTGGGAGAACTAGAAATAAGCACAACAATCATGGCGATGACGATGGGGAGAAGACTGAGCCACGCAGACGCTGAAGTCTGCTTCTGGGTCTCACGCAGTAATCCCCGGTAAGGGAGAAAAATGGTGGAAAATATTATGAGGAAAAATATAACAAACAATTTTTTCTGGCTGTAGAATAATATTACTAATTATTTTCAGTATGAGTTGCTTGCTGTTCAAGTTTCAAATTTACTAAAATGATACCTTAACAAGTATTTTAAGATACTGTAATATATGACCTACCTTTCCTTTCTATATTGTTTTCCTTATTGTGGCTCACATTTTTTTAAACCGTCAGTATTCTGGCACTTGAGTTGATTTGTAAGCTTCAGTCATGCACTCCCTCTCTCATTCATGAGTTGTGTGTTGGTCATGCTTACGTCTGCTGAAAACGCTGGGTAGGCACAGGAGACATGTGTGACAGGAGACATGTATCCAGCCACATGGACTTCACGGTGTATCTGTTCCTGGTTTGAAGTTTAGGAGCATCAGCTCTCCCCAATTTTTCCTATTGAGAAGCCCTGCCACGTGTGACTTTTTATGTTTTTATATTCATGTTTGGAAGCCCTGATTTAAAAAAAAATTTTTTTTAATATATTTAGTAGAGAGAGAGAGATTAGGAAAGAGGGAGAGGGGGAGGGAGAAACCCCCTGCTGAGCAGGAACCTCCCCCCTTCCCCCGACGTGGGACCCAATCCCAGGACCCTGAGATCATGACCTGAGCCAAAGGCAGATAGATGCTTAAGCTGACTGAGCCACCCAGGTGCCCGGAAATCCTGATTTTTAGAGGGATGTTTATAGTTCTGTGTAGATAATGATTTGGTGACTCCATACTTTTTGTGATGGTTGGCCTTTACTTCTTGGGATTCTGAAATTTCCTTCTTTTCACTCAGTGTTGCATGTGTGCGCTCTATCCGAGTATGTCGTCATCACTGCAGCCGTCCTGTGCCATGCCTTTTGACGGCCGTGTAGTACTCCATCTGAATCAACGGCTCTGTGATATCAACGGCTCTCTTTCATTGATAGACTTCAGAATACTTCCCCTAACTCCCTTCCATTTTTCAATACTACAGTAATTTGGGTCTCTTCTGAGTCAAAAATACGAGCAGCTTTTGAAAAAGAACTCTCCCTTGTCTCATTAATGTAGCTTTAAAATAAAGTTGGAGTTTTGCTTTAGTCATTGTGGTTGGGGTGTTCTACAGACGGTTCTGGTTAGGTTTGTGGAAGTTGTCTGTCCCTTGTCTGTCCTCTTTCTCTACCTTCAGAGTGAAAGCCCTAAAAAGTTGGTCGCTTTCCTTAGGGCGTGTGAGCTGGCGGGGCTCAGTATGGAACAGGTAAAAAGAGACAAAGTGTAGGGAAGCAGCTAATTATAGTAATTGCAGCTGGTTTCAAAGTACTTGTAACAGTTTGTGCATAATGCTTACTTGAAAGCATCAAATGGGCGCGAGTTGTGAAATAGAACACCTGTTTGTTGTTGAGCATGTGTTTATGCAGATGATTGTTGTTGTCAAAGCACCTTGATGTAGAGTCGTCCTGTTTACATTTAAGTTCTCCCCAAAGGATTAACAGTGCTCTCTCAATACATTTGCAGCCTATTCTCCTCTCAAAGGCTGCTGTTGGGAGGGTGGTGTGAAAGAGGCAACAAGTGCTTGCTAATCAGTCAAATACACATAATTAGCTACAGTCTGGTGCACTGGATTCCTTGTCAAACCGTAACAATGCTGATTGGCAGGAGTGCGTAACAATAGTTGTGTTACAGGCTAGCTTGTGTTCCTTGGTATTTACGATTTTTCTGAACCTGAGTTTTTATTTCTCACTATACGGGCTCGTCTTGTTCTTCTGAAGCGAACCAGTGTCAGTTACACAACCGTTCTTGAGAGTTGCCCCCGAGGAGCAGTGTCGCCGACCTCTAGACCAGCTAGAGTTTGGGGTCATTTCTGAAAAACGTGTTTGACATATTGAGTCATCCCAGAGACTGGTAAATATTTAAGGTCACTGGATAGCAAAACTCGGTCCGCACTGGAGCATTTTTAGACCAGTCAGAAAAAAGGTAAGTTTAGGATGAACAGATCTTTCCTGTAAGCAGAGAAAGCATAACACCCTACTATTGTAGAATATTTAGATCTCAGACTTTGCATTTTGAACTACGGGTGCAGCCAGCAGTTCTGCGGCCTAGAGATATAGCCTTCTGTGGAAGCTGTTAGTCGTGGTGATAGTTTTCCCCGCTCCCCGCCACGCTGCACTCCGCGCAGGCCTGCCTGCCGGTTCCTGCAGCGAGTGGACAGGTGCTCACTCACTGCCGGAGGCTTTCCTCCCTGCACAGAATATTCTGGTAGCGCCATCAGACTTCAGAAATTCTGATTTAGAAGTATTAATGGAGAAGATGGTTTTTTGTATAGATTAGAAATGGAGCCTGCTAACTTTTTGTCCCAGGGAGTTGTGGCTAGCTGACCTCTGAGAAGCCTGCCGGTGGGGGCAGTCCTATCTGTCACCCAAGCACAGCATTCCCCGAAGTCTGACAGTTGAAGATTATTTTAGGTAGTGCCTGGGGGACGTCCACATTTCATTAAATATTTATATTTTATATGTTAGAATGCGACTAGTCTTATCAGACCTGTCCTTTGCTGGTATAGAAATCAACAGTCTGCCCCCAGATGGGAACCAACAGAGACGTTTACCCAGAGTTTGCACGGCACAGGGAGTCTGCCTTAGCTTACCTGGGACTCAGAGGCAGGGGGAAAAGGGGAGACTAGGAAAGCTTCATGGTAAGAACAGGGACGGCTTCAGGCGCGCCCTGATGGGCCATCGGTGGTGCCGGGACAGGGGCATCTTTCGTGATTGGTTGCAAGAGCGTAGTCAGCTTTTCCTGGTTGGTCGCAGCTGGACGCGGGGGCAGAGATTTGGGGATCGGCCAGAGTCCTGACTGTTGTGGGCCGATCGCAGTGGAGTTTGTGATTTTCTCTCCCCAGGTGGGCTGGAGTTTGCGGGGCAGATCTCTGTTGTCTGTGTAATCTGGCCGTTGTCTGTTTTCATAGTCCGTCTCCTGGTAGGTAGTATTGTTAAGGTGAGGCTAAAATCTATTTAGGAAAAAACCAGATATATGTGTACATAATGAAGCATATTAGATAGCTGGCCTATCGAGATGGCAAAAATTGTGAAGGTGGTAAATGAAATTGGAGAAGAAAACTAAAAATCTGAAAACTTTTAATTGTGTATCAGACTTTTCACTAAATGTTTTCTGTATTTTATTTCATTTCGTCCTCTTAATTGCTCCACAGGTAGAACATTACACTCTTGAAATGAAATGGAAGGATCCTGAAATATGAAGTAAAATGTGAAGTAAATGGTCCAGGGTTGCACAGATAGTAGATAGAGGGGCTAAAGTCACAAACCAGAACTTTCAGACTTCAAAGACATTACTTTAAAGAGAGGAATGAGCCCTGGGTTTACAAATATGATCATTCCACGAGCCATGATACTAGCTCTGTAAGGATGATCTTTCAGTGTTCCACCTCTGGTGCTTTTTTTTCCCTCTTTTTCCTCTTTTTGCTTGAAGTGGGTAATTTCTCTGTCCTGACTTAAATGTCTGTGGCTACCTGCTCCCTTGTTTGAGGCCGGCTTGGCTGAGTGTCTGGAGGAAGCTTTGGTTCGCAGTTGTTGCCATTGCCCTCCTGAGATGGATCCTTCAAGAAGAGTCACCTGGGTCTGGCCCTTTCCCTCTTCTCTTGCCCCCTCAGTTGCTGCTGCTCTATCAGAGCCAGTGTTCTCTGCCTCCTTGGAGACTGTTCTCCGTGGCCTTTATCGTTGCTGCGTTGCTGCTGCTGTTACGCCATAAAGGTGTGGGCGGCGGGAGACCCGAATGAGTCCCTCCAGCACCGTGTCCAGGGGCAGCGGCCGGTGGGCTCCTCTGCTTTCATTCCGGCTTGTGCTGGATTGCTTTTAACGCCCAGTGACCTACAAGTTGTGATGTTCTATAAATATAATCCAAGGATGGTTTTGAAACATAAGTGTGTAATGATGTTTGGAAGGAGTAAGTAGAAAGGGTGGCACTGAAAATATAGGTAAGGTGAAAACAAATTGTTTCATTCTGGTTTTTAAAATGACCCATTCAGGGGGGTGCTTGGGTGATTCAGTTGGTTAGGCAGCTGCCTTCGGCTCAGGTCATGATCCTGGGGTCCTGGAATTGAGTCCTGCATCAGGCTCCTTGCTCAGCGGGGAGCCTGCTTCTCCTGCTCCCTCTGCTTCCTACTCCCTGCTCATGCTCTCTTGCACTCTTGCTCCCTCTCAAATAAATAATCTTTAAAAAAATAAAATAAAAATAAATGAAATTGACCCATTCATTGAGGGAAAATTTTTAAAAATACCTATAAAAGAAGAAAACTAAAATCTTTATAATCTTCAGTATCCTCAGAGTTAAGCTATTCATAATTTATGTTTCTTTCATCTTTTGTCTATACACGTATTCGTATGTATTTGAAATCCAACATTTGGAATTTTATATCCTGCTTTTTTTTCTTCCAACACTATAAACATTTCCCCATGTTGTTGATGGCATTTCATAAGCATTTTATCCAATAATGTAATAGTTCTCCTTAATCATCACATAGTTAAGATCATTCCTGTATTTCTTTTTTGGATAGAATTTTGCAAGTGAGGATACTGGCTCAAAGATACAGCAGTTTTCATGGCTCTGTGTAGTGTATAAAGTGCTTGATCTGGAAAGGTCATCCAGTCTGTATTCCCACCATGCTCTGACATCTAAGGTCAGTGCGTTTGCTGTTCTTTACCCTCGTTCTGTGGGTTCCGTCCCTCGCCATCTTCCCCGAGACCCCTCAGTTCCACCGTCCCTCTCTGGCATCACGGGCTCTCCCTTTTCATTGTCACCCACAGGATCAGGTACCTCCCATCTGAAAAAGAAAGACCCTCCCTCGACACCTGCTACCCATTCCAGCTCCTGCCTCGATTCCTGCTTCCCCTTTGAATCTGACTTCTTGAATGCTGGCTTTGTCTACACCCGCAGCCTGGACTCTTGCCTCGTGGTTACCCTTCTACTTCTAGACCACTCCAGGCTACTTCCCTTTCTCGCTACTTCCCTTTCTCACTACTTCCCTGAAAGGCTTTTGTCAGAATCACCTATGATGTCCGGTTCCCAATCCTTGGGACATCTTTTTGGCCCCTCTTCTTAATATCATTAATATCAGCACAGTTAGCAACTGGTCCTTCGAAACACTCTCTCATCTTCGCGTCTTCTGGTTCAGTGGCCATTCTCTTTGTCGTTGGCTTTTGAAATTCTGCCTGAGGCCTTGTGCCTCCGCCTACCGCTCTTTCTCTGAAGAACGTTAGACTCCCTACGTGCTTTGCTTTTCGCCCTAAGAATTCCCTTCCTCTCCTGGGAAGCCTGGCATTTGACTCCTGCCTTCAAGGAGGGGTGGACTGCAGTGGGTTTATAATTTTAAGCAGATGTGCTTTAAACTCATTAATCTCAGAAAGCTTTAAGATTTTAGTTTTCTGAAGCTTTCTTTGAACTGGTTACCCTTTGGCACCTTGAAGAACTGACTGCATATGACCAGAACAGTTTTCCTGAACGAAGGTTGTGATTGCGTATCCAGTCCTAACTATTCTTGTCAAGTTTTGGGTAAAATAAGTTTTGTAATCCAAATTCACAGTGGCTCCTGGCCTGCGTTGGCAAGCTAAGAATTCTCAAAAACTCTTTACATTTTTATCTGAAATAATTAAAATATGTAATTGGCATAGTATCAAATGCTGGCTTTCCAAATGCCTTCCTCACAATGCTCCGATAAGACAAAACGGAGTTTACTGCTTACTGCGGTGAGGGCGAGTACCACCCGGGGCACTTGGGGGTGTCTTGGAAGGAAGAAGGCAAGGTCCGTGGGTAGTGAGGACCAAAGTTTGGTTTCAGGTAGGTTCATACAGGGGTGTGTGTGTGTGTGTGTATCATAGAAAGATCATTATACAACAGTAGAGGACTGAAAAAACCTCAGAGACCAGACCCTTGATACTTTCCATGGAATAGTTGGTGGGTGTTTCAGGAAGTGATGTAACGAGCAGTCCAGCCCTGTGCCTGGCCCACGTGTCCTGCAACAAGAAGGCGCGTCCTGGTAATGTAGACAGTGAGTTGTCTAGGGAGTCCATAGTTCCAGTCTTCAGTGTCTCGGCTGGATGTGGTCTCTGATGTCCTAGGATTACAACATTTTGCTTTAAGCCTTTGTACTGGTGGTTTTTCACTTAGTTTAGAGAGATGTAGCTGAGTGCCGCACAGGTCGGTTCTTATAAAATGACAGCATTGCCTCATAAGTAACCATCGAATCAATATTATAATGCTCTTATTATTACGGTTTTAACTCCGGTCAAGTTCAGATCCAAATACTTAATTTTAGAGTTGATGCTGATAGACTATTTCTCTTGCTTCGTTTTCTTGGGGCTACTTTTTTTTTTTTTTTTTTTTTTTTTTAAACTAGAAATACTTTGAAATGCGACAGTAGAGGTTTCTTTTCTGTAGAACAAGGGGATGTGAAACTTGGTGTCATGAGTCCTAACCCTTAAGATACTGTTTCAAAAAGAATGGAGTTTTCAGCTTTGCATGTTTCAACCTATAAGTTACAAATAAGGACAAATCCTTACAATAATAAACCTTTGATATTGTAGGCTGATTTATGAAGCCTGACCCCAGGGTGAAGTGTTGTCCGTTGTCTGCCTTGTATGTTTCCTGCCGTAGCAGATGTCAGGTTGAGCTGCCTCGTCCTGAGTGGGACTGAAGGCGTGTATCAGCGGCACTGTGCGTTACCTGGGTTGGGCTCCTTTTAAATGTTAATGTGTCCACATTCACCAGAAACACTTACACTTGAGTGGATTGCTCATTTTCTGTCCAAACCTGGGGGGGGACTGGAAGGAGTCTGTTGAAGGACTGAGTGGGGCCCACGGCAGGAGGCAGGTTTTACCGTGGTGCTGACATTCCTCCCCTCAGCTCAGGCGGGGAGCGGGGGCTGGGTCACCTGTGCACCTGCTTAGGGAGAAGTCTGTCCACCTTACTTCAATTTTGTATGGATGGATCTGTTGAAGGTTGCTGGGTGCTTGGGTAAAATGAATTCTGTTTCACGCTCTGTCCTCCGCTCTACCAGATCACCTGCTTTTTCATGATGATGCTTTGGTTTTTAAGGGCTGTGAGAACAATAAAAGAGTATACATTTGACTCTTGATTTGTGCATTCTGATCCATTTAGAATTTGATATTTTATACACTTGGTCCTTTTTTTTTTTTTTTTTTTTTTTAATGTTTTGACAACTCTCACATGGCCTTGGGACTAAGCACTTGTCCCCCAATAAAGAATTTTCTCTTGTGTTGAGAGAATGTTGGTAGATAAGTTGAGTTTACTATGAAGTTTTTCATGAAAATTGTCTGTTATGTTGAAAAATTACTGTTATAAGTTATCATAAAAGTCAAGCTTAGATACTGGTCAAAGACCATATTAAATATTTACTAGGTTTTTTAAGTTATTCTCTCCATTAGTTGAGTTTACCTTACATGTTAAAATAGTTTTATATCTTAGTAGGTCAGTCAAATGGTACTGACCCTGCTTTTTTCAGTAGATTTAAAAAAAAAAACAAAAAAAAAAACCTGACTTCATGCAGGGAATTTTTCTAGATGTTATCCCTGGGATTCACTTAAGTGTCCTCGAACACATATGTAATCAGTCTTGTTCTTTTATTATCAACCTTTCATAAATGATTAAAGTGGATTTGGTCTTCATGCTGGGGAGCAGGTTATTTCACAGTTGGAACTCTACATGGATCAAACTGAAGGCCCCGTTGTAGCGCTCCGTAACAGAGTCATCTGAACAGACGTGAAAGGACCATTCGTCCCCACTAGCATAGTGACACATTCATGTTGGAGGTGTTAAATTCCAAGTTCGCCCTAAGTTAGGGCCTTTATGAGCAGTAGTAACCTTTGAGAAAAGACCGTAGCCTTCCAGTCTTCCACAAATGCCCCTAATCCCATTTCTGTGTGTACTTTTAGCTCCTCCTGTGGACAGTGTGCCCTTGTGTTGCTCATTCATTTTGAATCACTGTGACATCTCATAGCCACGTATCTGGGGCATATGTACGCTTTTCATTAATATACTCAGATCTCCTAAGACATTACCATTTTCACTAATTTTTCTTGGCAGTGATGTTTTGGGAGAATTACATCTTTCTGACCTGTCTATTGAAAGAGGCCAAGGAGCCTTTAGAAGACAAGTCACGTGTTACTACTCTCTTTGACTCCGTTGCCACTGAGGAGCTAATTTCTGAGCTTCACGTCCCTGTCCCCAGTGCTCGCGTGTCGTGGTGTGCAGCCACCCCGATCCTGCTGGAGTGCGCTGCTCTGGCCTTCGGAGAAGAGACAGAACAACAGCCCGTGGCCGTGCTGTGAGCCAGCCGGGAGAGCGCGTGTAAATGCTGTTCCCTGCACTTTCGCAGACAGGCCCATTCCCTCCCGGATACAGCAGTGCCCCCTTCTCCAGGTTTGGTTTTCCAGGGGTTCAATTTTCTGCTGCAGAGAGGCCGGCGATTGTGCTCCTGAACGTCTGTGGGCAGGTCAGCAGCAGCCTCCCGCGGCACGGCCGTCACTCTGCTGTCCGCGTCTGATCCCGCGGGGTTCCCTCCTCTCCCATCTCATCCCCCATCATCACGGGGAGAGGGGACAGTGGGAGAGTGAGACGGAGACCCCGTCTGTAGAACTTCTACTGCAGCTTCTTGTACAGTTGTTCTATTCCATTATTCTTGTTTTAATCTCTTACCGAGCCTCGTTTGTCAGTGAAACCTGATTACAGCTGTGGGCCTGGGGACAGACCTCACATGCAGAGGGTTCAGCTTGAACCTCACATGCAGAGGTTCAAGTGTTAGCGGGGCTCCCGAACTGCCGTCACTGGTCTGGTGGTGAGAATCCCGTCCAGCAGTCCTTCGAGGTGGCTCTGCTGTCAGCGCTGTGCCTGGTTTCCCCTGTGCCCCAGGGAAAGTAAACTCTCCTTCCTGGAACCCCGCCAGCCCCTTGTTGCGACTTTCCTTACGTAATTGTAGGGATCAAGGTTTTCTTCCTTGTGGACCCATTTTCTCCATCCATATCCGAGGGTAGTTTAGGACTGTAGTTGCCTCGTATTTATTTCCCTCCTCCGTCACCTTGTAGCTTTTTGTCCACCAGTGATCTGATGAGTGAGGGATGGATTTTAATTTGAAATTTAAACGTCTATCATCTCCCAGTAGAAATTATTTCTTAAAGGGTGGGCTGTAATCCACGTGCTGTAATTTTATTTATTTTTTAAAGATTTATTTATTGGAGGGGGGAAGGGACAAAGGGAAAAGGAAAGAGGGAATCTCGGGCAGGCTCCCTGTGGAGTGCAGAGCCCGAGGCAGGGCACCCTCTGACAACTTTGAGATCATGACCTGAGCAGAAACCAAGAGTCACGTGCCCAACCACCTGAACCGTCCAGGCTGCCCCTCTACCTGCTTTCGAATCCTGTGGGATGCTTATAAAAAATTCAATTTTTCAGGAACTGGAATTAAGATTTCTACATATGATGTCCTACAAGATGGTTACATGTGCATTAAGTACTCTGGTAATTCATATTTACAGTAAAATCTAGGCCTTATTTGCTTAAATTATGATGGGAGACGGTAAGAAAATATAGCTCAGTTTAGGATGTTTCTTAATACATAATTATGTCAAAATGTAACTAACTTTGGGATACAGTAAGTTTTATAATGTAAAAAATTTTCCTCAATTTTGTGTTTAAAAAATTATATCTTTGGAAGGAAGCTAACTTCTTTATTGATTCTCAGTGTTTTTTATCTTACCGATTTGTTCACATAATAGTTCACTCACGTATGTGGGTTTATATATAACTAAATATAGAGATCTAACCAACGGATTCTGTTACCATGTCAAGTGGAAAATAGGACAACCGAGCGCTCAGTGAGGAGTAGTCTTAACTCTTCTCTGATTTCTAGTGTTTTTTTTTTTTTCTCCCTCTCCAGTTTTCCTCGATTTTGCACTGCCTCATAAATTGTCTCCGGTATTTTCTTGAGCGTACGTACACTTTTTCATGTCAAGACCTCACATCTCACGCTGCAGTGGGATAGTGGCCTGGAAAGCATTCTTTTTAATTTGAGGACTGTTTGGGTGTCTGATTCCTTGTATCTGACTTGGGGAAAAAAAGGGTGTACATTTTGTAGGAATCAATTTTAAATGAAAGTTCTTGAGAGAAACAACTGCATTTAGTTTTTCTAGTGTCGGCGACTAAACCAGCAAGACCGCTGTATTATTGCGCCCGCGTTGTCGCGCCATTTTCCTTCGGGGCCGGTAGCTGGACTGTGCCTGGATTTGGTATCTGGTGGTGAAAGTAGTGGTGGGGGGGGCTTTGAGTGTAGGGCTCAGATTCTTGGATTCCAAAATTACATAAAGTGGAAAATATTAAAGTGCCCCAGTGACTTGTCTAGAATTCTGGAGAACGTTTAACTTGCATTCTGAGATAAAGAGGTGAAGGGGCAGTTGAGTCAAAGTCAGCTGGGTTCAAAGTGATAAATTCTGTATTTACCCTGACTTCGACATATAGAAAAAGAAAATAGCTTTGAAAAGATGGCTTTCTTTTTTTTTTTTAATCCCTTCTTTTTTTTGAATAGTGACAGGCATCTGTGAATAGTGATGAATTCAGGAAAACTCCTAGGCTAGACATTATCTTGACAGTTGGCAGACAGATGTTCTGATTTGAGTGTGAGACTGAGGTATTCAGAAAGCACTTCAGAATACTCTGTTTTCCTTATATCAGGATGGAGTTTTTAGCTGCTTTGCAATAATGCTGCTTGATAAAGGACCTGGTAAGAGCTGGGTCAGATTTTTGTGATTTGTTTATTTGAACTATAACAACGTCTAGTCATTTTTATAAATTGTCTTTCAGACCTTATCACCACGTGTAAACTGATGTGTTAAAAAAAAGGGGGGGACAGCAGATAAACATCAATGGTTTCACTTTGAATATTTTAAGTAAAAATGGTAAATGTTAATTGAAAAGTAGCTTTGATAATTTGGAAAGAGAGTACCCAGATTTCTTTCATCCATTTCTGGAGAAGGATTAATTAATTACTTCTTAAGAGTATCTACAATAATTTGTTTTCATGTTACATATTTGAGGTAGGATTTGTCATTGAAATCTCTTTTTCTGAGTTAGTGGGTGTTTTCTTGAAAACAGGAATGCTCACTTCAGTTTTCTGCGGGAAAGGAAGGAAGAATTTCAATTCTCCTTTTCTGGTGGGGATTGGACAGGGTGTTCTCATCCCAGCTGCTCCTTTCGGACACTGCTCATCTCGTCCAGTTAAGAGAATATGTTGGATCTCTGTGTGTAACGGGAGGGTTCCCTGACTTCAGATCAAAGCTTTGGCCTGGGAGGTATGATGGCCACTGGAAAAGATGTTTTTTGATTGGGGAATGCCTTTTGTAAAACAAGTTTTGGTAATTATATTGTTTTTTTCCTAGGCATTTTATTCCTAGGCATCAACTCAAAAGCATGCATAGAATATTTTTCGGAAAGATAAAAAAATTAGATGGAACTGCTTTGATGGAGTTACAAAATAAATTTAAGTTCTTTCTACCTCAATTTATTTATCTTATTCTAAAGTTTTGTACTGCAGTGTTTCTCTTACGTTAAGTTCAGATGTGAGCCCACTTGGAGTAGGAATTCAGCAGATGTGTCAAAATGTGTGCATTGTTCTTAACGTTGAACATTCTGATCCTGAGAAGACCATAACACCTGCTGTGACCCTTTAAGCTGTGTACATTTTAGTGACTATAAAATTAAACTCTTCATTTCCAAAATGTGTTTGGGAATTATTTGGAATATTTTATGCTTAACTCTTTTAGAGATTTTTATTTGTAATATGAAGAGATTCAAATCTGGTCTAAAAACGGAAGCATATCCTAATGCCTGCATTTGTTTTATCTTTTTTAAAAAAGCTATTTGCAGGGTAATCTCACCTCTGATGTTTCTTGTCCAGGAGCAACAGAAAGCCAGGGTTAGCCAATAGCCCTTGATGCCTTTGATTCTGTGTGTATTTTACATGGATACCTTCTTTAAGAATAGGATTACAGTGGAATAATAAATTTTATAGGGTTATTAATTTCTTTTTGTCTCCGTCATGTAAGAAATAGAAGATATAAGAATCGTTACAGTACTACTAATTTACCCTATTTGCCAATGGAATGCGTTATATAGCACATACTTTGAAAGAATGGTTTGTATGCTTATTTTTTCTGAGTACTACACTGTGTGTGACCTAGGAAGATGTTAAAAAAGAAACGAAGATAAGTAGTGACTGTATTTTGATTTTTCCCAAATTCATTAACAGTCAATGTCAGTAACTAATGTTTAATTTTTAAAAGATACTCGTGTTTGAGGAGAGTATCTCTTTAACTGGTTGAACTCCTCTTTTAAGACAATATTGTGATATTACCAAGTCTGTTTTTTTTTCTCTTCACATCTTTTAGACCAACACAAGGAGGCCGTGTCAGGTTGAGAGCCTAGTTAGGATGAAAACCTTAGAACGCTTTATGATACGGTCAAGCACGTGAAGATTGCCCCTGCTGGCCTTTAGTGATATCTGATGCTTACTCGTCTTTGATGTAGTACTTGTTATTAGTGAGATACGTTCTTTTGACTGTTGTGCTTGTGTGTGTCTTACCAAAAAGATTTTAAGTTCCATAGTGGTAGAGACGATCTGCCTTCCCGCCTTTCTTCCCCCCTCCCCGCCCAACTTCTCCCCTTACCCCCTTCCTTTTCCTTCCTTGTGGTGAATATATATAAAATTTAGCACATTAGCCATTTTTAGTTGAACAAGTGCTTTCATTTCTTTTGTGTCCCTCATAATCCAAGGTAGTTAAGAATTTACTTAGAATATATAGTAGATGTTCAATATAGCAGAGATTGACTACTTATTCACTACATCCATTTGGACACCCTCACACCCTCACCCCCACCCCAGGAAACAGACTGTATTTCCCAGCCGACTTGAATGTGACCATAAGCCCACTTTTGCCCCTGAAGTATGAGCAGCGTTAAGATAAACTGCTTCCAGCTGTGCCTGGTCAACATCCCCTGTGTTAGGTTCTCTTTCTCTTATCCTTTCTAATGGCGATCATGAATCCAAGGACGTGGTTGAGCCTCTAGAAGGAAGGAGTCTGGGTTCCTGAATCACTGCCTGGAGAAGAGCCACCCGTGGATAAGGAGCATTTGTTTGACTTGACGTGAACCCCAAATATATTTTGGTTGTGTTTACTGCTAAGAGCTCGTGATTTCTCTCTTTCAAGCTCACTAATACACTCAACACTGGTTGGAGTGAATAACTTCATTTATTTAAAATTTAATTCTCATTTGTTAGTCATTGGAGGTGGGAGTCAAGAAATGAAAGCGGAACGGAGTGAGAAGTCGAGTGTGACTCCTGTTGGAGGGAGGAGTCAGTGTGGAACTCAGCAAGGGCAGGGGAGTGAAGACTGAGAGGAAAATTTGGGATTCTGTGTTAGGGAGTTAGCAGGAAGAAGTCAGAGCCTGGCGTTGTAGTATGAGGAGGACACCCTTGAGAGTTGGAGGAGTAGGGGACATTGGGAAATGAGAAAATCAACTCTGAGAGTTGGAGAGGGTTCTTTTTTTTTTTTTTTTTAAGATTTGTTTGTTTATTTCTTTTGAGAGAGTGAGAACCTGCATGTGTGAGTGGGGGAGGGGCAGAGGGGGAGAGAGAATCTCAAGCTGGTTCTATGCTCAGTGCCGAGCCGGCTGCGGGGCTCGATCTCACAGCTGTGAGATCATGACCTGAGCCAAAATCAGAGTCTGACACTAAACTGACTGAGTCACCCAGGCACCCCTTGAGGAGGATTTTATAACACAATTGGCTGTTTAAAAATAAAAAAAATTTGCTTTATGCTCTGTGCTTTTTGTTTTTGTTGCTTATTATAGGTTTAGTTAATGAATATCTTGACAAAGGATGATATTCAGAAAATGACGTGTTTAAATGAACAGAAGAGTTGCAGACCTACATGTCTGTGTGCTGTGACTTAGATTCATTACTTGTATTATTTCCTGAGCAAGTCATTCTCTTAGGTACATGAAAAGAATTGAATCATGGCCATGTTTTATGCATATGTTAAATACAGTGTATCATATTTTTACAGTGCTTAAATATAGGTGAAATATACCGTGTCTTTCAGACAAGAAAATATTGGATAGATATTTTTAAAAAAAGACATTCAGCAATTCATTTTACTAACATTTACTCTTTATATTTTCAGTTGATAGCTTTTAACCTTTTGTGCTTCACAACTGGATTTTACCCACCAATTAAAAAAAGCAAGTGGGTACAGTATTCATGGCTTAGACAGCTTTTTAAAAAAAGCTTTAAAAATGAAGAGTTAATAATATGTGTTAGTTAGAAATTTACTACATGACTGACTGATATTTCCAGTTTTCAGATCTTGTGGAAAGGACAGCAAAGAGAATGTATATAGTTCTTGATCAGGAATACCTCTGTCCAGTCTCGCTGATGGCACGTGGTGGCTGTGAGATGTGGGGATTTTCAACCACTGTTCACAGCTGCTTCACCTGCGAATGTACTCAGTGCTAAGAGACCGTCTGACCTGGGCCCTGGGTGTCATTGTGCTGGAAACAGTAGCTACCTGTCTTCTTGTGCATAGCATGTATCATGAAAAAGAATATGGGTCTCGGGACGCCTGGGTGGCACAGTTGGTTAGGTGTCCGACTCTTGGCTTTGGCTCAGGTCCTGATCTCAGAGTCCTGGGATTGAGCCTGGCATCAGGCTTCGTACTCAGAGTGAAGTCTGCTTGGGATTCTCTCTCCCTCTCCCTGTGCCCCTCCCCCTGCACACTCTCTCTGTCTAAAGTGAATCTTTTATATATATATATATAAAAGCTCTCTTCTTTTACCTTACACTTCTGTGCATGTAGAAGACCATAGATATGTTGTATATTCAGTATCCTAGACTCATTATAATGCATCTTAAAAATAGAAGTGCTATTTAAAAGGGATTGGGTTTCCAGGATCTCTTACAAGTATAAGGTAGACTGTATGCTCTGTGATGTATAGATTAGCCAGAACTGCTCTGGACTTGAAGTCAAAAGAGCTAGTCCATGCACATGTCCCTTGTCAGCTCTAAATCTTGGTTTCCTAACCTCTGAAATCTATAATATCCTGGATTCTGAGTATGAACAGTGACCTACAAGCTCACACTCAGACTTTTTCTGTGGCTCTGAGACCAGCCGCCCGTGACGGGAAGCTCGTTGTCTCGTCCTCTTCTCTCCGTCAGTTTTGAAAGAAAGATTTTGTTTTTGAAACCAAAAACATCTCCCCATGCTTTGTGTGCCATCTCCTGGAGTAGAGAGTACTGATGGGAACATTAATACCTGACCCTTCTGTCTCCCAAGTTGAGGAGAGGATCACGTGAGATGAGAGAGAAAACAGTGGCGTGTTGTAAAAATATTCAGTCTCATGTTTACTACTGGGTAGTGCTTTTCAACTAATGTCAGAGAGGACTGCCATTTATTTATTTATTTATGTATTTATTTATGTATTTATTTGTTTTTAAAAGATTTTATTTATGTATTTGACAGAGTGAGAGAGATCACAAGTAGAGCAGCAGACAGAGAGAGGGGGAAGCAGGCTCCCTGCCGAGCAGGGTAGCCTGATGTGGGGCTCGATCCCAGGACCCTGAGATCATGACCTGAGACGAAGGCAGAGGCTTAACCCACTGAGCCACCTAGGTGCCCTGACTACCATTTATATTCGTAAAATTTTACCTCTGATAAACTGAGCTTTAAATGTGACCAGTAACCTTTGGAACCTTGCCTGTTTGTCGGATGGTCGACTGGAGCTTTTAGTATTTTTGATACTGCCTAATCTTTGAAAATTAAAGATCTTGACCCACAGTTTAAAAACTACTGGACAAGACTCTTCTTGGTGAGACATTTAGATCCTTAGTGTATGATTCCTATCCTGATTGACTAAGCTGACCTTGTCTTAGAGTTATATAGAAGTCATTTACATAGCCTCCCCCTTATCCGCCATGGTGGATTAGTACTTCGTGTTATCAGTCTCTTACTGTGCCTGATTTATAAAGGAAGCTTTAGCGTAGATATGTAGGTATACTAGTTGTATTAGGGATATTAGGAAAAAAACATAGTACGTTCAGGGTTCAGTACTTTCTGCAGTTTCAGGCCCCCACTGGGGGGTCTTGGAATGTATCCCCTGCAGATAAGGGGGGACTGTTGTATGCTTCTGCCCCACGGCTCGTGCTGTTCTTGAACATAGTATGTGAGACCATTCACATGACTGTTTCATGTGCTGACAGTGAATGACACATTCAAGTGACTTCTGCTCGGATTCCTTGGTATTTTTCTTAGTATATTCTTAGTATATATTTTTTAGTATATTCCTTATATTTTTCATATTCCTTCTGTCTGGTGGTCACACAAAACACAAAGCCGTTTTGGTTAGGTAAGTTTTATTTATTTAAACATATTCAGTGACTTATTCCATGAGGCCTTTAATTATTCTTATTTTTTCCAGTTGTTAAAACTAATCTACTAAACTTGAATTCTGTTTCTTGAAACGCACACACACAGATGTACACACACACACACACACACTTAGTGTGGCTTGATGTGTTGGAGATGCCAGTGATTTGTTGCTCTGTCCGTAGTCCTTTCTGAGGGAAACACCCCCTCACCCCATCTCGTTTTGGAGGCGGGTAGCACTCCTGTCCCAGTCAGGTTGGTGAGTGGGCGTCTGACCCAAGACCTTCTTCAAGGCATCGGAGAGGCGAAAGGCTGAAGCAGCTCAGAGACGGAGAGGTGAAGGCCGAGCCTGTGTTGGGGTTCGCGTGGCTGCGAGGGGCTGCCTGCAGCTGAGTCCTGGGGGGAAGCGGAGGAGCTCACGGCTGGAGAGCCTGTGGCAAGCGCAGCAGATTTCGAGGGGAAGGGGAGGGAATAGGAGAGGGAGCAGGAGAAGAGAGACCGGAGACAGACCCAGACCAGACCGCGCAGCTCCTGAGCAGGACCAAGCAGCGCAGAGCTGGCAGCCTTCCAGGCTTCTGGACGCCCCGCGCTGAGGTCCTGCCTGCGCGGCTCTTCCCTTTGGGTGAGGCGCCCGTGCTCTTCCAGTGGCGAAGCCTCCACCTGCCTTGGCTTCGGTGGGCTGCTCCCCCGGCAGCGGGAGGAAAACCTGTCCTGGAAGAGCCCCGAGCTTAAAGAGAACCATCCAAAGTACATCTCCAGTGGAGGACTGCTACTGAGGACTATTCTGGAAGTACTTTTTTTCTTCCATTCCTACATGGTCATAACAATACATGAAGTACGCATTCGTTTAGACTTCTGGGCCCTCTTAATTCTAAATTCCGTGATCAGGATTATTTTACTTGCTTTGCTTTGGTCACAGAAATGGGAAGCGCGCTGCAAACGTCGGCGCTGCTCTTACCTCTGCGGGGAAGTCCGCGCCCGTAGGTCAGTCTCGATCTCCAAGTCTGGCTCAGGTTCACCATTGTCGTGAGGGAGTCACTAGACCGCTGTGCTGTGTCCCTGTATCACAGCCTCTGACCAACTGTTTGCAAGTATTTAAGAGTTTGCCAGCTGTTGCAGATTGCGTCTGGTACCTGTTGAACCTGGTAGGAGGACTTTAGTTAATTTCACATTTAACCAGAGGACCCGAGCCTTTGTACTTCTGGTCGGGTGTGAGCTCTCAAGGAGATACATGGTGGGTAAATCAAAATGGTGTTGCTTACCTGACATGCTGATCCCTTCGCTTGGGCAAGTCTAATTTCTGTACGTTTTCTTGATCACTTATTCTGCCCGCGTTTCCTTGTCTCCCTCGCCGACCCCCGCTTAGGGAAAGGATCGTCTTCAGAACTATGATCACACAACGAAAGCATTCTCTCCGAACTACTATCCATACTCTTGACAAATGCTTCTTATTAGAAAGGACTTTTAATTTGTTCTTATGGACAACTAGATTTTTGCACTGTTATTGAGATAATGAGAAATGGTTTCAAGTAGTTGAGAAACTGTTGATAGGTTTTGCTAGGAAGCACTGATGATCAGATGCGGAAGTCAAGCTCATTGTGCCCTTGGGTTTTCAGATCTTATATTCACACCCAACCTCCTAAATATTGTATATTCAGTAATATAAGTATATCCAGCTTATAGACACTTCCTCGACTCGATTTTCCCAAATGGAACCAAATTCCTGTTTCTCCACAAAGACTCGCTTTTTACTGGTATGTGATGAAGAGGCCCGTCATTGGATGACCACACCTTTGACCCTATTTTCCAAATGATTTTATTCTCTTACTTCTTTTGCTCATTCAGTTAACCAGGATAGTTACTAAACTATATATAAACTGCACAGTTTTAGAAAAAGAGTTATTTTTGGGGCGCCTGGGTGGCTCAGTTGGTTAAGCCCCTGCCTTCGGCTCAGGTCATGATCCCAGCGTCCTGGGATCGAGTCCCACATCGGGCTCCTTGCTCGGCAGGGAGCCTGCTTCTCCCTCTGCCTCTGCCTGCCACTCTGTCTGCCTGTGCTCGCTCGCTCTCCCTCTCTCTCTCTCTGATGAATAAATAAAATCTTTAAAAAAAAAAAAAAAGAAAATAAAAAGAGTTATTTTTCCTGTTCTGTAGATTGACCCCCCCCCCCTTTTTTTATCAGCAGTGTGATGACCTTGTTCACATAATAGGATTCACCTGGTGGAAAAGTATACAGACTCAGACATGCATTACTGGCCAGATAATTCCCAAACAAAGCATCACTTTGTATGTCAAACCAAATTCTGATCTATCAGAATGAGCTTTTAAGATCCATTTTCATATTTGAAAATGTTTAGTAAATTGTAAAGCAGAATACAAAAATAAGATATTTTTATCTTTAAGTACACTGGTCCTCTCGTCCCATATTGGTAGCATAAAGAGAAGGCACTGTACCCGTTACAGATGATAAAGTTTATATCTTCAAACCAAGATAGAGATCGATCCTAGGAAATCAGGGGAACTTGTTGAATGGGGCCGTTCCTTCTGCATGTAACTCTACTTACCTTCTTCAGTGGGATCGCGTTCTTGGATGGTACTGGAATATTATTACTGTTGACGTATGTATTTCTAAAGTCACAGATTGCTTCAGGCTTGAGTGGGGACTCTTAAGTTCTATGTTGAACTAATAATTCATTAAAATATTTTAACTTTTCATATCTCCAAAATAACAATTAGGGCAGTACTCGTGGATACATGTCAGTTGTAGAAAATGCAGACCTGTGATTTCATTCCCCTTGAAGTTTCATGGTCAAATGCTTTCTAGTTGAGTATTTCGGTGTTTTAGAATATAGTTTATTGAAGGTAGATGAACACTTCATATTTTGATCTTAAGAGGCACACAGCTGGCATGGAAGCGAATTTACTTTTGTTTAGAGAAGAACATCTTACGGTTATTTTTTACACAGTATTTTGTCAGAAAAAATGTCACTTTGCTATATATTGGGCTTTGATAAGCAATGCCCTGATGTTATTGAGGATTTTTTTCAAATAGTAGGTGGATTTTTATAGAATTTTGAAGTAGACAGAAATGCTAGCTCAGTCTGTGTTCCGATCTTATTTTAGATAAGTAAAGACTTTTTGACATTATATCCTGTGCCTGGCACGGTGCTCGGCACATAGTACTGAGTAACTATTTAATGACTGGTAGATTCTCTTGAAAAAATTTTTAGAACACATACAAGGGAATTCTTTTAAGTCTAGATTTACCGATGTGTGCAGAGAAGAGTTACATATGCTTCAGCGAAATATAGAATTGAACCAGATGGTCTTAATGAAAGGTCTTTCTCCTAGTGATCTGGTATCTTTGAAATGGGTCCGTAGAAATCTTTCCAGTGGCCTTAGCTTATTGTTTTGGAATTTTCGAAATATACTGTACTTTAACTTAGCAACACTCCAATGAACCTGTCCTAGTCCTCGTTCTTTTTTATTGAGTTACAGAAAAAACGTTTTACCAAGTGGACACATTGTTTAATTTTGTTTTGCATTTACTAGATTGCAGTGCGAGGCCAATAAATTAAACTCAGGCAGTTCTGTTGCTAATTACACACAACTTCTCTTGAGTATCAGATATTCAAATCCATTTTATGAATATGGTAGGGAGAATAACAACTGTAAAACAAAGCAGTGTGCATGTAAGTGACTGTTAGCGTGCATTTCAGAAAGGATAAATGCTCACCATATGGTACAATTACTGTGTCCAAGTTTTCAAATTAGCTTCTCTCATCCTCCTTATTACTGTCTTTAAAAAGAGAGGAAAAAACCCAACATGATTTATCTACTCTGCAGCAGAACTCTTGACGCAAAACAGCAGCCCAGTTCTGTCCAGTTTTTTTTTCCCGTAGCATAATAGAGGCTGTCGGACTTTTTTATACTAATTACTGTGTGAGCCTCAGATGAACCCCCTTCAGTTCACGGGCTTTGTTAAGGGAGGAGCTGTCAGTGTGTCTGCCCGTTTGCAGCTGTGCTGTGGCTTTAGCTTGCTTAACATTATGCTGCTTTGTAGACTTGACAGAAGGGCTTTTTTTTTTTTTTTTTTTTTTTTTTTTTTTTTTATTAAGGCAAAGCAGCCTTGTAGCGAAATGGTTTAAGCAGCTGCATTGTAGGGAAGCACAAAGAAGTTATTATTGTGTCTGTTTAGGGGGGTAGGACGGAGGGGGAGATATTCGGCTGCTGTTGATGCCGATTGTTGACTTGCCATCTGCCAGATAGGGAGAAGAAAAAAAATGACAGCTCCAGCAGGGTGCTCAAGAGGTTGTTTGGAGAGACGCATAAACATGTGCAGATGTCGAGCTGAATAATGGCTCGAACTTGAGACGGTTTATGATGCTGCTGATGTTTGTGCACATACAGAATGAATGTATGTGTGGATTTGGTTAACCAAGGGTACATACTAATTATCATTGTTTTCCTGCCTCCCCCCTCCCCCTTATTTCGTTAATTAGTTTAGGGACTTAATACTTCCTCTTCCTTCTCTTACTCCTGTAGAGTTGCGGGAAAGCAGCTTCTCCTCTAAATGGCAGCGCAAACTTTCCCCATAGAGACGGTGGCTAATGTGGCCGATTCATATGGGGTGTGAATTGTTAACGGGAGATGTGGGCTAGCAGTCAGGCAGGTAAATGGCCACACTCGTCATGGGCGTGCGGACAGTTTAACACCAGTCAGTATTGTCAACTCTTGAGACTGAATGGATTTGTTTTACAGCCGACCGCTAGGGGTGAGATAGAGAGTCCCGAATTTATCTTACCAAGTCATTCCGTCCTACTTTGAGATCAGATGCGACTAGTTGTGAAGCAAAGTTGTATGGGAACCCGGCCTTCTTGGTTAATACTCGTTTTTTCCCTCTCAGTTGTCTTTGATCGTGTGAATGACAGACATGCGCGGTCATCGCGGAGTACTGGTTTGGCCGTGGGTTTCCTTCTGATCCCTTCTTGTCATTAGATATCAGAGAACTGGTACCTCTAATTTTTTTAAAGGCTATGATAACACTCAGAGGGAATGTCTACTAAATACCTGTTTGATCACTTGACTTTAAATAGTCGAGAAGAAACACTGATGTGAAGTTCAGTTTCTCAAAGGTGTTTCTGTTCTAAAACACCACAAATTTTTGTAAAGTTTTATTTTACATATTTATTTTTATAAATGTTTTGTCAAATCTTAAAATCAAGCATGATGTGAATAAAATTGCTGAAAAACAAAAAGAGAAGCCTTGACATCTCTTCTCTTTTTCCCCCTTGTTTTGATTTATATTACAAAAAAAAAAAGAGTTTTTATCTTGACTTTCGGTAAACTCCTGCTTTCCTAAAATATTCAGGGTTTTGTTGTGTAATTATGAAGCAGAAATGCCTAATGTGTGCCTGAAAGGCAAGCATAGTTGACAGAGCTTTGTGACCAGAGGAATGTCTTTCTGAAAGGACTGAAGGAAGATAATCTGTTATTTTCCACTCTTCGTAAAGAAATAGAGGCCAGGTCTATTTAGAAAAACTTTCGAGCTCACTGTCAATTTGTTTAAGTGACTCTCATCTGTGTTTGCTGCAAAGATTTAGAGACTCATCAGCCACACTGGACCTCGCCTTTGTCTTATTTTTTTCCTTCAATTTAGAGGCCACGATAAGCCCCTATTTTTGTATGTGGAATTATGTACAAATATTTGTAGTCTCACGGCCCGTGCTGATACCCATGTTAAGTTTGGGAGCAAGCAGCAGGCGGTTTTCCAGGTGGGGGCGTCATTAAACGGCACGATTGTGGAGTGCCGGTCAGGATGCCCGGGAGTGAGTGGCTGAACAAAAGCAAGCTGGTAGGAAAGCAGACTTGCAGTTCTGGCTTGTGTGTTTCATGAACTGTTACTTCTCAATTTTTCGGGCCATTTGCAAAATCTGAGTAGTGCAGGCAAGTGTACTGCTGAGGCGATTAAAATATTAGAGACAGAGCGTCTTTGAACTTAACACAGGTACCAGATTGAAGTATCACGTCGCTCAGAGGAGTGACTTTACGGAAGTCCTTTCCCTGTTTAAGGGTCGATTCTTCCTGGGCTAGAAGTTGGCCATGAGGACCGCTAGTGCAGATTTCATGAGGACTAAGTGAAATGCTGATATGTTTAGAACATCTGGACCCTATGCCATGGTAGCTGTTAGGAGCATTTGGGTTTGGGGAGGTGTGCGACATACGTCAGTGTGCGGGTATGTCCATGCTATGCGTGGGCACCTCCCAGCACTGGCGGCGCTGCACCGTGAGCGTGCGCCATCCCGAGGTCATGGAAGAGATGTCAGGTGCTTCCTTAAGACCTTACATCTATTTAGTGATTTATGATTGTTTCAGGAACCTGAAGGCAAGTTGATTGTTGAAAGAGAATGTAAGAGAACTGTTGAATGTAATACTTTTGGGGGTGTGGCAGGACTGGTTACACAGGCATGATTTCATACTGTACTTTAAAAAATAATTTTTCTACTTAAAAAAATCCAGCCTGAGATTGCCGAAAACTGTATTCCTTTCATTCAGTATTAATCTCATGATCTTAGACCTACAGTTTTCTCCACTATGGTCAGTGCTTAAGTTGTATTTGGGTTAGAATTATTTTTAAAACTAGATTTTCAGACATATCACAATGATCATCATGAACAAACAATACTAAAAATAATGTTTTGTCTCCTCATGGAGTTTTAAAACGTGATGTGATGGTCCTGGCACTTGACTTTACAGACAAAGGCTCTGATGAGGCTCGCACAGGGTTGAGGGCGCGGGTGGCGCGCGTTTCCTGGCGGGGAGTGGGGGTGGCCGTGGCCAACGATGGAGGCCCTCACGGCAGCGTAGCCTGGTCAGTGCCCACGCATGGGCTGGTGG
Source organism: Mustela lutreola (assembly GCF_030435805.1). NCBI lineage: Eukaryota > Metazoa > Chordata > Mammalia > Carnivora > Mustelidae > Mustela > Mustela lutreola. The sequence goes on along the minus strand of NC_081303.1, from coordinate 9,084,325 downwards.
TTCCTCAAGGCTTTTCCTCTCTAACCTGGTTTTGGGTGAAGAGTCCAGGAAGGCCGCCCCTGGGAGAGCGGCCCCATCTGGCTGCGCAAGTGGTTAATGGGACTGGGTTTAGTGACTCAGGACTTCTGTTTGGGTTTTGAAGAATAAATTGGTTACACTTTAAAAAAAAAAAAAAAAAAGAAAGAAAAAACCCTCCATGTGAATGCTGTGGAACACGATGCTGGCTTCTCTGAAGGAGATCTTAGTGTCGAACAGCACGTGGTGATAGATGCTAGTGTTCATATACAGGTCGTTAAGTGTCATCATTTGTTTTTTTTGTTTTTTTTGTTTTTTTAAATAATGGCATTCCCAAAGACAACTTCCGGGGCCAAAGAAGTGGAAATATCCCAGAGCCCATGAAATGCAGCGACACAGATGAGGAAGACTCTCCCACCATGCAGACATATGAACAAAACTGGTGCTTGGTGTGTTTTCAGGATAATCCCAAAAGCCTTGAGGAACTTCTAGCGTTAATGGTATATGGATGCATTTGAATTGTGCCTCAGAAAAATCCTGCATGAATAGTAATTTTTAAAAATATTGGCCAGTGTGTTGAAAACAGAAGAGTATTTCTCTGTCTGACATATTCTTTAAGGCATCTTGCTAAATGTTTTGGCTTAAAATTTTTAATGTGTTTTAGTTTCAAGAAAATCTGATTAAAGATGTTGGTAAACTTGGTAGCACTTTTTAGAACAGAAGATGATTAAGATACAAAGGCAGAAAGGCAGAAACCGTGAAGTTCGTGTCGTTTTTGGCTGGGCAAGTCACTTATTTGCTTGAGACTGGAACACAGCATCAAAGTTCATAATTTTATACTTTTAAGTGAAAGCACATAGAACAGCAGCTGTTGTTTCCTGGCATCTCTCTGAGGAGATATTCAAACTTAAGTATATATATTTATTACAGAGAAGAGTTTTATGAAATGACCTTCTTTCCCTTCCCTGCATTTACATCATGTTCCACTGACTCTCTGACGCTAACTGTGGGTACTTTTTGTTTTAGTAAAATAGGATTGGAATGCAATCTTCCTGAAATTTTCCATAGTAGAGTATAATTTAAAAAGAACACAACTCTTTAATTCCCATAGCACATATTTTAAGAACCCCGTTTGCTCGTAAAGTTATGCCAGGTACTGGTCTATTTCCCGAGGGGCGAATCATCATCCCTAAACTTGGGGAGGCAAGGGCTTCTCTTAAACGTAAATACAAATTCTATGTAAGAGTGTATTTCCACTCCGTGGAAACCACATGCGAAAGTAAAGTTTGTTACTTACCTGCTTATGATAATCATCTCCCCCCAGGAGATAGTCACCATAAGACCGCTCTGTGGTTCAGGCTGGGTTAATGGGCGGGCCCTGGCGGCGCGCAGTTGGATAGTCGCTACGTAACTTACATGCGAGACTCGGACACGAATATCAGCACGTTTTATATTCTTCAGCTGAAAGTCTGCCATGTCACTGTAGTATACAGGGCTGGTTATTCAGCGTTTCGCTTCTCGTGCTTAGTACCTCCTAAAAAAATCTTTGACGAGTAAATGCCAGAAAACTTTTTTCCTCCGTTGCGTGAAGTAGCTGCTTTCTGAGGAACAGGAATAAAGCACCCAGTGTGAGCTGCATTAGATCCGGGAAAGGAGATTGATAATCCTCATGCTCTGGGAAGATTTTTGCAGTTTCAGAAGCAGTCTGAAAATTAGGTCAGTGCTTTGACCCTAACCTACCAATTTGCCGTCTTATATTTTATTTATTTATTTTTTATTAACATATAATGTATTATTAGCCCCAGGGGTACAGGTCTGTGAATCGCCAGGTTTACACACTTCACAGCACTCACTGTTGTCTCATTATTTTATTAATAAATGAGGGATTTGTAATAAATGAGCCTATTGGCTGTTGGCTGCTTGTAAGAAGACCCCCAGTCTTCGTATTTGGTTTGGTGCCGAATGCTAATCTCTTTGAATTACTTTATCTTTACTCAAAGATTCCTATGTTCTGGTATCCTGCAGTTTTTACATAACAAATTACAGAGACCATTATGACAGAAACTTACTAGAATTTAAGAGAGTAATTATATAATGCAGAGTCATTTTTATAATTTTCCATTTCATTGGATTTTGAATGACTTTCATGGCTGATGCCTCAAGTCATTTTCTTTCATGATGTCTTGATTTCAAGACAGTCTTTCCTTTCGAACTTAATGGAAACTCTGGAAGACAAACGCTCCTAAGATTGTCAAGGTACAGATACTGATGAGGAAAGAAGTATTATGTATAATGAGATATATGCCCATTTCGGGTTTTTTTCAAAGATGATTTTTATGGGAAGGGAAGGTAGATTGTTTTCTGAAATTTCCTGTGTGTTAGGTAATGCTGCCCTCAGAGGGCCAAGGTAAGTAAATTCAATTTTAACATTGAGAAGCAGCTTTTCTGCTCTTGATCTGACGGATAAACTTGCTTTAGGGAGGAGTGGGCTGCTTTGAATAATTGAATAGTGTTTGATGTTTCTCTTTTTTTGAAAATGTTCGCTGTCCCTGCACTTGCGTGTGCTGACCACATCAAGCCCATTTAGTCCTTTTCTCGGAACGTGAAGGCGGATGACAGGCCACAGAGTGCTGCTGTATTAGCTCTGTTTACAAAGAGGTTAAGAAAATTACCTAGGAAAGTTAAGAAGGTATCACTTGGGTGTCTTTTGCTCTTTGCCTGTTGGATCACAGATACTCTGATACTCAGAATTATTTGAACCACACTTTTGAATATCTAGGCGCATTCATTGAGATGGAAACATTATATTCCCTTCAGTTTTATAAACATAAGCATAATCATATCTTTACAGTAAAAATCAAGAATTATTTACTTCACTGGATATATAGTCATTTATGTAAATGTAAAATGTCCTACCAGTTGAAATACAGTATTGTTCCTATCTATTTACGAAAGTCTGACATTAATGTATGATTTAACACATATCCAGATTCAGACTGGTCAAGGTTAAATGATTAACTTGCACAATAAAAAAGGAAAAGTGAGAAAGGTCTGGTATCAAAGTTGTATATTCTTGTGTTTTGCTTTCTGTATATGCTAACATTTTATGAGATAATTGGAAAGAAACATGGAGACGTCTAGTAGTAGACCCAGTGGAATGCTTGATTTTTTTTTTTTTCTCCACAGAGCTACTTGATAGTGCACCAAGAAAGACTGTTCTGGGACAGCATTCTTTCTCTTTAACGAAAGATTTCCATTGGTTGAGCATAAATGATACGTAACTCATTGTTATTGGTAATAATGGGGGATGAAAATAGGATATAAGCAGAGTGAATAACAAAAATCGAAATTTTATCCGCAAGAAAACCAGCATCTACTCTGCTCAGCTAATGTGGAGCAGTGATAGTTGGACCAGATGAGATTAACAAATTACACTTTATTTTCAATACTCCACTTCTGTTTAGTTTAATATGCTTATGTGTATTAAGCACTCGCTACATCGCTTTTGTGTAGCCGTACTTTATTCATTCAACAAATGTGGTGTGATGCTTAGTATTAGCCAGATGTTGTTCTGTGTACTTCATAAATACATTTCTTTTAAAGATTTTTATTTGTTGGAGAGAGAGAGACAGAGACAGAACATGAGTGAAGGGGAGGGAGAGGGAGAAGCAGGCTCCCCACTGAGCAGGGAGCCCGATGTGGGGCTCGATCCCAGGACCCTAAGACCATGACTGGACTGAAGGCAGACACTTAACCCACTGAGCCATCCAGGCGCCCCCCTCATAAATATTAATTCAGTTCTTCTAAACTCTTGTCCCCATTTTCCAGAAGAAGAAGCTGAGGCACAGAGATAGTAACACGCCCAGAGGCGCACGGCTAGTTAGTGGTGGAGTTGGCATCTGACCTTCTGTGTATGTGCTTCCCGCCACTGGTGTCATACGCTCCCAGCTTTGAGGGCCTGAGCAGTGTGGCACAGCAGAATTTTGTTTGCTTTAGCAGATCTTTACTCTGATCCCAGCTCTGTCCTTGGTGTGTTAGCAGTGTCTCGGAGCCTCTCTGTGGCTGTGCCGAGTGAGGACACCTTGGCACCTGTCTCTCCATGGCGCTGTGGGGAGGTCGCGGGGGTGAGCCTGAGGTCCGTGCGTGGCTCCGTGCACTTACGTGTCCCCTTCGTCTTGCCTCTCGTACTCCTACTGTTCCCCACTTACCTGCTGTGAGACAAGTCCTGGTCCGAGGACTGCCTGGGAAAACACAGAGGGGAGGAGGCAGGGGTTGTAAAGCCATGGATTCAGCCCTAGAGGGGTAGAGTTTGTGGTTTGATGTGGTGTCATGGGGTCTTGTGCTACTGGAAATTTATTCCAGGAGACATCAGTGCCCATCTGAGATAAAACCCTCTTCTGTTTTGTTGGGTTTTGCTCTACAAGGCAGTGATTTGAATATAGGTCTGGGAGGGTCAGGTCACCTGAGGGTTTTTTCAAGTAGCAACAGGCCTCCTCGCAGTGAGGAGGCGCTACGGCCAGCTCTCCCTGCCCCACTACCCCGGGGGGACACCCCGATGGCCGCGTATGCTCTCTATCAGACGTGTTCTAACGGACACATGGACTGAGCCGTGCAGCCTGTGTTGGGGGAGACTTCTGTTCCAGAGAGCTTTGCTGACACAAGCGTGGCTTATGTAGGGTTAGGTTTGTTTACTCAGCTAAGGGGTCAGTACCAGCCTGCTCCGTGGTAGGTGCTGGCGATGCATGGTCGGTGGGTTTGCATTACGGACCCCGCCTCCATATTTGATATTCATGAAGGCTGTTGACCGCAGCACACAGATAATGTAGGACAGTACATTAATACAAACGTCGAGGGGATATGGTGGGGTGAAGTGGAAAATATTTCTAGTAAAGAAGTTGTAAAATGTCATCTTTTAAAATTTGTCCCTGGCTACTTTGTTAAAATAGTACGGGAACCACTGGGTGTTCAGTGCAGTGTGTGGCATTGGAGACTTTTTGTTATCATGCAGAAAGCAGATTAAAAAGAAGGCTCTGCTTTCACAGTCTACAAGGGCGTAAATGTAAGCAAAATAATAATTTAGCGCACATTTAACCCAGCAGGAAGCTGAGTGCAGATTGAGTAATTCTCCACAACATATCTACTGCTATGTAAACTAATCTCACGGTTTATTCTTCATTAAATTGCCAAGATGCTGTTCTTCTGTTGGCTAGTTCGCATGGATGCTTTTTGTTCCTCTCTCTCTTTCTTCTCTCTGCATTCACCTTGCTTTTCTCTCAAAACTGAATATTCTAGTTCTTTTAAGATGTTCCTATGCTTAAAAGGATAATTAGTAAGTGTCATGGTTTTGGTGTGAAGTGTAATGTTTTTGAAAAACAAAGGGAACAGGGATTTGCTTAACTAATTTACAGCATACCTGGAAACAAATACCAGAATGCGTAAATAGATAGGTGATCATTGTGCAGTTTTCTGGAAAAGAGAGGAAAACGATGAAGTAGGTAAAGCCCCAGTAGGCCAGCCATGCTGACCTTGGAGAAGGTCACACTGGAACATCTGTGGTATTCCGCGCGTGGGACCTTCTCGTCACTGCCTCAGTTCCAAAGCTGAACATGGACCCCAGCCTTCTTCAGGAAGGAGATATGAAAACTATACCTAATATAAGAATGACAAGTTCATGCATTATGCAGTGGAAGCACAATTTCTTGACTATAATATACTTTTCAAAATAATCATGAAGGAGCATATGTGGGAAAGCAGAGGAATGTGGGTACATCTGGAAAGCTTTTAAGGCATCTTGGAAGCACAACGCACAATCACCAAAATTGTAAACACCTTCCATCTGGTCCATCGCAGTGGTAACATTGACCAGTACCAGAGCAGACGCATCTCTCAGTGACCTTATGTGACAGCCAGACAAGACAAGCAGGGGGAAATCATCAGAAATAGTTGAGTGTTTTGCAGTATGACCTCATTAATCAATATTGTGCAGAAAACCAGGAGAGCCAACAGAGTGCACTGGCAGGATCTTGAAACTTGAAAGGCTTAGGTGTGTTTCAGAATACGCTCAGTGAAAGAAGCATCATAAGCGATTCCCAGGCCTCCCTGTTGTTAGGAGGCTTCAGAAAGGAAAGGGTGCAGGGCCTGATCCTGGAGCCAACACAGCAGCAAACCAGCCCTTCACGGAATGTCTAGGGATTCCGTGCCGCGGTGCCGGCCGGCCCTTTCCCGCGGGAGCGCAGGAGACCGCGGGTGTCCGGAGACCATTCCGCAGGCACGTGGGCTGCCACTGGGAACTGCCACCCCTCGGTGTGACTTCCTAGATCACGAAGAGGGTTTCGCTTCGCATCCTAATTGCCCAAAGCATCGGCTTTTCTGCGGTTCCCCCTTCTCACGGCTGCGGGCTGCTCTTCCAGCTGCGCGGTTGGGTCCTGCCCGGGCCTTCGCGCCGCATCCTCTGCGCATCGTGTCGCTCGCGATGAGTCTGTCGGAAGCCCGTTCTCCCCGGTTCTGACAAAAGTGTTGCGAGAACCTTTGTTCTCTGAGCTGTGGTGCTTTGAGCTATGAACTGTACTTGAGAATAAGGGAGCGGGCCGAGACCCCACCCGATTTCTGGAGACGCCGCCGGAGCGGGGTGATGGCGTCAGGGGATGGCGCTTTCAGTGGACCCAAGGGCAAGGGAGAATATGCTTGAAAGGACTTAATGAAAGGGGAGCGACAGCCCAAACCTAACATATATCTAGGAAGCTCGTGGAATATGAAAAAGTACTTTGATTTTTCAAAAAGTTTCATTTCCCATTGTCCCTGTGAGTTGAAACATTGTTACTAGGCGAGCTCATTGCCATGTAGAGAGTAGAGAAAAACTCTTCAGGATTTATTTTCAAGACACTTGTAAGAGAGGACGATGATAACTTCAGTGAGAAATTCTACTTCTTTTATTCCCTGGGAGACATTCATAGGGTTTTTCCGTAGATCTAACTGGACTAGAACACTTGCTGTCCACTATATAAAAATGGAACAATTTCAAGGATTGCAAATGTTTTGTTATGTTTATCACCACACATTTCTGTACTTACTGCATTTGGCTTCATGATTTTTAAGATAGTTAAGACATAGCACACTGTCGTGAATTATATATTCAGTATTTATTTGTTTGTGGCGCCAATATTTAATTATGAACATCCACTAGTGGAAAAAAAGATTCTGTTATATTTTCTTTTAGGTGGTTCATGTGTAAATTTGGTTGGCATCTGTCAACAAGCAATTAAATATGTAGCTATATTGCAAACCATGAAATTAATTTATTTTTTATACCGCTACCAGTTTTAAACCTCTTTTTGAGAAGATTTTTATTTAAGACTAATGCTTTCTTAAAGTCATATAAATCTATTTTGACAGAAATTGCCATCTTTGGATTTAAAAGCTCTTCTTGGGGGGCACCTGGGTGGCTCAGTGGGTTATAAAGGCCTCTACCTTTGGCTTAGGTCATGATTCTGGAATCCTAGGATCAAGTCCTGCATTGGGCTCTCTGCTCTGTGGGGAGCCTGCTTCCCCCTCTCTCTGCCTGCCTGTCTGCCTACTTGTGATCTCTGTCAAATAAATAAAATCTTTAAAAAAAAAAAAAAAGCTCTTCTTGGGAAATTTTAAATTGTTTGATTTTCATGGTACTGAAATTATTAAAAATAATTCAGAGAGACCTAAGACTTTTTAGAGCTCTCTCTCTCTCTCTCTTTCTCTATCTCTTTTTTTTTTTTTTGAAGACTAGTTACTCTGATATCCTTAACCCCGTCTCGAAAAAGAAGTATTAATTAATTAATTAATTAATTTTGATGTGATATGCCTTTTCATTCCTTTAGAGAGGATTCAAGTTTTATATACCTGACACTAGCTAAAGAGACTTGGGGGGGGGGGGTGTTGGTGATAGAGTAAATTTATGACTGATTGTTGCCTGTTGCCTCATTTAGGACCATATTCCTGAGTGAGCGAACTGCTCAGTAGTGGAATATTTAATGCAGGGCTGGGGATGAGCTATAAATGTTAGGGCCATGAATACAGTGGTTCCATTTCACAACAACAAAATCCAACTCATGCTACACTCAGGTGAGTGCTTTTAAGTCCTGTCCTTCTGGTTGGTGCTTTTATGCTTCTCAGGTTTCAGATCAGGAGGCTGGGAGTAGAGAGCTTCATGTTCCTACAGCCGTGAAGTGGAGGAGCCAGGATTCAGACCCCACCGCAGGCAGGGAGGCTGCAGGCTCCCCTCCCCAAGCATTATGTTGTCCTGCCTAGAGCACCTGAATGGTGAGGCGGAGCCAGGTAAGAACTGAGGCCCCACTGGAATAGTTTCTTGATCCCGTAGTGACCATGACTGTCTGTTGTGACTTTTATTATAGAACATAGCATTTGTCTTATGTCGGGTTTCTTTTTTTCTGAAAATATAACCCACATGCCATACTGCCTTGTTAAAATGGCCTTTTGCTTGCTTGTGTAAATCCTGTTGGCTCTCCCCCCTGCAAAGGACGAAGGTGTAAAGAGGTCATTTGCTATTAACAGACAAAGCAGATGTCGGTATTACTCATTTTCCCCTCTGAGATGACAAAGGCGAATAATAATATATCTCATTGGGGATTGTGATTAAACACTGATGTAAAATACAAGGAATACGTATTCTCAGGAAAGCTGAGCTTCGGGTTGTTTTGGCTTTATGATGAGATGGTGGTGCGTCCTTCCCGATGTGCTCTCGCCCCTTCCTCCTGGAGTGATGAGCTTGGGAAGCCTGTGTGACAGCACGTGTGAGGGGTTGTTAGTAATTTCAAAAGCTGCGTCTCCTGTATCTCTTAGAGAAATCAGAATTTCAGTTTGTTCGCAGTACAGCTGTTGGTAACCAGCATCATTCATTTTCCTCGAATTTTATCCTAGGGAAGTAGCTTATTTTAAAAATGACGCTTAAGCGTTTTGTCTAATTAAATTCTATATGATCAATGTGTAGGATTTGTGAAAAACAGTGCTATGCTTGTACAGACTTCTTTTCAATTGGTTTCTATCTATATCTATTTTGATAACATCTTGGTTTTTCCCCCTAAATGTGCCCATGCCAGTGGAGGCGAGGCCTCCAGTAGATGAGGGAGTCTTTCTGTGCGTTCTCAGCCTGTACGTTCTTGACTGCGCAGCTCATCGTCTACTTCTCGCGAAGTCAGAGTTGGTACCAGGTTCTAGAACACAACCGTGCCGTACAAATGCATGAATGCGTGAATCAAATCCTCAGCACTATTCACTTATAGGGGTACAGGCTGGGTCATTTCTGAGGATCTTTTCTCCACGTGTCTGTCTGAGCAAATCCAGGCCCGTCCCGGTTATTCGAGATATAAGACCATTGGAATGTTTTCACCAATCTGTGCTCAGTCCTTAGACGTACATTTGCACCTTTTCAAAGTGGAAGTCATCAAAAAGTGCCGAGGCAGGAGCTGGAAGCGTGATTCTCAGCGAAGTATCCGTGAAATACTCTGCAGCAGGGGAGGATTACCGAATACAAATGGAATTCGAAATTAGGTGAATGGTAGGAAATGAGCACTGTCAGCTTCCAAGGGGTAACCCTGAGTCGAATGCTTATCGCTAATAATGATGATCCACTGGAATACGCAGTCAAAATATTTAGGTGCAAAGTGAGGGTGAATTTAAACTTGTACCATCTCCCATCTGAGGTTGTCATTAAAGATTAAGCCTGAGATCCTAAATATTATTTGTACTCAGCTGGGGAAATCAAGAATGTTCTCTGTGGCCAACATCCACTCAAAAACACTGAGGTTTTTTATTTAGTTGTTTGAAGAGCTTACAGAAAATAAATTATCAAGTAAAGTAAGAAAGTTGGCAAAAGTCCAGAATCTGAAGTCATTAAAACCAAGTGAAACTGTGACCTCTAGTAAACAGCCTCTTGTAACCCCACATTTGACAAATAGGATTCTGTCCTGTTGATTAAGAGTGAGATGGAATTTTTCCTTTGTGTTTGTAAGGTATTAGCTAAGTGTCTCTATACCAGTGATGCCAAGAACTTAATCAGTAAGGTTTTGTTTTGTTTTCTTTTCTTTTTGGTTCTGTAAACAAGCCTTCGGTTAGAGTGCTAAGGAACCGCATGAAGTTTTCTAGGGCCGCCGTAACAAATTCCAGCAAATTGGGTGGTTCGCAACAAAAGACAGTGACAGAGTCTCTCGGGATTCTGGACACCGGAAGTTAGAGCCAGGGTCAGATGCCCTCCGGAGGCTTCAGAGGAGAATCTGTTCCTTGCCTTCCCAGCTCCTGGTGTCCGCAGGTGTGGGCCGGCCGGTGGTGCTGCCCTGGTCCCGTGGCCGCCTCCTCTCCGTGTGTCCCAGCCCCCCAGCCTCATGCGTTCGGGGGTTTGTGATTGGATTTGGCTCACCCAGATCGTCCAGGATAAGCCCCTCTTGTCAAAATCCTTCACTTCATCACTCCTTTGGCCATCTTAGGTACTCCCAGGTCCCAGGGATTGGGGTGGGTACATAATCTTTTGACGGGGTCACCATTCAGCTCACTTCAGAAGCCAAAATATCGGGCTTCCTGTTGGGAAACAACGCTGTTTCCAGTATCAAAGCTCAGGTACTTCGGAAACGCATCAAGCCTGCAGCCAAGGAGCGTGAGCCAGAATTGACAGCGTCCTTCATGAAGGCAGGTGGAAAGTGGGGAAGAGACTGTGCTGGAAACCCCGTCCACGCGTGGCTGAGGCCCTCGCTGCAGGCTTATTCTGATACACGTAGAAATGTTGAATCGGTGCCCCACAAATGCAGCTGCTTTTTTAAACAAGACTTTTGCCCCGTTACGACAAACCGCTTCTTAAATTAGTTGAAACCTATGGGCTATAAATACCAAAGTATGGTACAGCTTGGTTTTAATACAGCTTGTGTATATTTAGGTGTAAATGCTATGTTTAAAGTACAGGATGCGATTGACTTTTAGCAGTCTCTCTCAAAAGGATGGGTGGCAGAGAGGGCACCTTTGTTCCGAGCACTTAGCCCCATAAAAGCATGGACTTTTTGGCCATATTTTTGGAATGGCCTGAGAACATGTTTCTCATCTAGACGCTCTCTGCCTCAGCTACTGAGTCAGTGAGGAGACTGTTGGGGTCCTTTGTCATGACCCGCTGGACAAGGTCCCCGAGGCAACGGGAACAATTGTGCTTTGCCGTCAGTGTGCCCGGAGGCCTGCCGTGGTATCCTGGAAAGCTCTGACTTTTTCTACTCTTTGGAGCTAGGAATCATCTTCTTTTGCTCTGGGCCTAGTAGGTGGCAGTAAAGCTTGCTTTTTTGCTTTATTCCCTACCTTGTGAATTTGTGTCCTTGGGAAGGCCCGGTTCTTTGGCAGAAAAAGAATTCCTCGACTTTTGGAACTAGAAAATAAATATTTAATTAGGCCAGCACATTATGCTATTATATGAGCTTGACTTGAGAATGTTCCTGGGAACCTATAAAAAAAGAATCTGCTTTCAGGAAGTATTCTGAAGCCTTCTCTGAATTTTAGGAGGCGCCTGAAACCTGGTGTCGTACTGGAATAGGAAGTCCAAGAGTTCGAATTCTTGTGTTTTTCATTTTTACGTCCAATACTGTGTCTCTGGGACCCAGAGCAAATAAATAAGTAGATGTGCTCTGAACTTCTTCTTGGGAAGTCCATTTGTATTATAAACAATAAAAAATCGAGAGTCTTGAGAAAGTCGGGGATCCACTGTTAGCTTTCTGTGACAGTCCGATTGTTGACTGATTTAACTGAGTCAACTCAAAATTATTAATCAAAATTTGTAAGAAATAATAATTTTTATTTTTACCAACAATGTAGATTTTGACTTTCCAATTTTCTTCCTGATTGTGAATGACTCCTGCATTGTCTTGGTATAACGTATTATATGTCAGGGATACATAAAAATTTATTTTTAGAAGACCTTTTTGGCAACCAGAAGCCTTACTATAGACCACATAAAATATTCTAAATTTCCTAAGATCTGTTTTACAAAAAAGATAGAAGATTCACGTGATGATATTTCACGTCTTTCAACTGAGCATGACAACATTAGAGGCTGACAGGAAGTTATTCTTAGAAATGAAAATTTGATGTTTATTTCTTTTAATTTCATATTTCTTGAATATATGTTTTCAGTACTTTCATAAAATAAGAAACAGTGCTATCCTATTTTTCTTCTTTTAAATTTTTAGATGAATTTCTTTTATTTTATCTTTCTTAAACTTAATAAACTAGTACTTATTTTTTTGCTCGATAGACTTGGAGCATCTTACGCTGGTATGAATCTTCTGTTGTTTGCAGGAGCGTTTGGAATCTAAATACGATATTACTAATTGGAGATTTGATACCTAGTGATTTTAAATTTTATATAGGAGTCCATAAGTAAAAATGGGAAAATAAAATAAGTACAATCAAGGAACTTGCTTCATCTTTGAGATGGGAACTATGAATTTAACATTGTGGTTTTACAAATTTGGTGTGTGTTTATTAATACCAAGACCATATATTTTCAGTAAAGTGAAGTGAGGAGGGGAGTCAGGTTTCCTTTTTCTTTCCCTGTAAGTGCCTCTTCTGTGCTGAGATGAAACACATCTCTTTCATGTGTTCCGTCACTTGGTAGATGACTACTCAGCATCTATCCAGTGGTAGGCACTGGGGTGGGCCCTTGGAGTGCATCATCGCAAGGAAAAAGAAGTGACAGAACTTAGGACCACTGGGGAAAATCAAGTTTTGAAACAAAAATTAGAACCTGTCTGCCATTTTGAGCTTCGTGGCTTCCCAGGGCTTACTTTTCTGATGATACTTGACCAGCGAAATGTATCAAGACTTGGAAGATCAGTATGACTCAGTGGAGCGGTGTTTCCTAAAGCACCCATGTGTGATGTTGCACAATCATGCACAGCGTCTAAACGATTCATGCAGTGTGTAATGGAGACCAGCGGCTCTTCACGTAACAGCAGGTTCCTTGACATGCTTTCAAATTGCACACTGCAGTTGACCTTTCAGAAAACGTCAAAGAAAGAGTCATAACTGTCTGAATACCCCTGCCCTTTCCGGCTGTGCACCTGTTGAGCCAGCTCTCTTTCCTGTATTTTAAACCAAAACAACTCACCACGGTAGACTGAATACAGAAGCAGGTATGAGAACCTGGCTATCTTCTGTGAAGCCAAACATCAAAGAGATTTTTTTAAATGGAAAGAAGTTGTGCTCTCTTGCTGAGTTTTTGTTTGTTTATTTTAGAAAATATAATTATTTTCATAAAAATATGTTAGTTATGTTACATGTAATGAGTTTATTGTTATTTTTAAAAGAAGTAATAAAGGCATTTAAGTGTTCTTTTCCGTTCCTAAAGCAGTAAACATAGATGTAATCTACCTAAATAGATCGTTGGAGTTGGCGGCGGTGGCTAAGAGTGTAAGGAGGTGTGGGAGGTAAGGAGCTTAAGAATGGCAGATCCAGAGGTGCACCCCACATCTGAAATGTATGTTGGGGTGAGATTATGATACGGAGGAGCTTATGTTTTATGTTAAAAGACTTGAATGGGAGGGAGTCAGTATTTTTGAGCAGAAAAGCGCTGGAAATCAAAAGTGGTACACACAGAGGGTTAATCTGGAGGGGATGGATGCGTGAGGAAGGAGTGGGGGCAGAGCAGGACAGGGGGCATGAGCAGCACAACAGCAGGCCAGGTGTGAGGGCCCCATTTGGGTTGGGCTAAATGAGAGATTGTGAAGGCAGTGCTGGCCTAGCTGAAGGAGAGGGAACCGGCCCTGTGTTAGCTCAAGTTGGGTAACTGAGGTCCAGGGAAGAAGCTGGCTTGTTGGAAAGTGGAACTGGATTCAGTTTCTTGAGGGACTGTGATTCGGCATTTGAGTTCGAAGAACCAGGTAGAAATACCCAGTAGAGAACTGACGATTACGAGACCAGAGAGCCTTCCGTACCTTACGGTGTCACGGGGCACCTCTCTTTCTTAAAATTCGGATGAGTCCCTTCCTAGGTACGCAACTTGTGATTTGGTTGCTAAAAACATCTGGTAGCTAGATGATGGCTTTTATCAAAATGTGATACATACACATTTATTGGCTGTTACGTGCTTGGCCTTGTACCGTGTGTTCTTACAGTTATTCCTGTTGGTGTGAGTGTGTGTGTGGTTTTTAAGCTCTGTTAACTCATGTTCTTTCATTTCCTTGACTTATTTACAGCATTGTACAGAAGATAATTTCCCTATTCAGAACAATAAAATGTTGTTTAAACAAGTTATGATCAAGATTTAACAATGAAAACAGACTTTACCCCCTTTCTTCTTAAAAAATGACACAATTAGTCAGTAGTACTTGGAAGATAAACATCTATTTCATGTTCCTCCTTATGATAAGTGTTTTTCATCGAAATTCCTTGATACTGTGTGTGGATGATTTACCAAGGCTTTTTAAAATGGTTGAAATATGCTCTAACAACCATCTGATAAAATGAAAAACTGAACAAAATGTGTACTCAGATGAATGATTCTCTGAAGAAATAATGGTGCAAATGAATTATCAAAGTGTGAAATCATTAAAAACAAAACATGTTTGAGTTTTTATTGAATCTTAATTGCAGGCTTATGTATTTTCTTTTGTAAGCTAAGTTAAAAGAAAATTGCCTAACTAAATTTTTGGAGGCCAGTGTTGTGGGACATATATTGTACCATAATTTATTTTTCACATAAAAGCTGCTGTTCATTTTTTTCCCCCAGCATTAACATGCATGCTTTCCTCATGTAGGAGAATATATAAAAAACTGGAGGCCAAGATATTTCCTTTTGAAGACAGATGGCTCATTCATAGGATATAAAGAGAAACCTCAAGATGTGGATTTACCTTATCCCCTCAACAACTTTTCAGTGGCAAGTAAGTTCCTTACAATTGTTGATTCACCTTGTATTTATCTATATGTATGACGTCATGTGCCAGCTATCTTACGATATAGGAGAAGCCTATGAAAAAGTTTAGGTTTGTATTTAAGTTCAGGGAAATTTTCAGCTTTGATACAATTTCAGTTCCTTAGCATAGCGATTATTGATGATATATGGTCTTATATAAGACAATATGGTTGAATATAGAACTTAAATGTGATAAATACAATTCCCCAAATATGTACCTCAAGTTTTTCATTATAAAATGTAAACAGGAACCTTTGAACTCTGTTGCTAAGTGAACTTGGTTGTTAAGATTGTTGCAGGACCTGGTACATTTCTAACTGGTTTCCTGTCAGGATCTTAGCTCTTTTCAGTTGTTCATAGGATGAGAAACAAGTGATTTACTCGAGAAATTGTCTTCTGGGGAGATTTTATGTTCGAAGTTCAAGTTTTCTTCCTTACAAGTATCTAAGAAAAATGTTTGTAGTGAAAATTTTTTTAGGAATTGTATATTTTTTTGACCATAAGCCCAGAATAAACTGAAAGATGCTGCTGCTGGTGATTTTGGCAACAGTTCCCCTTGCCGTGTGATGACCAGGCTCTCCGGGCTAGCTGTATTACTGATTACTCAACGGAAGTGTTGTTGGCTTTTAATTCGGAAATAAAGCATTTGAAAAAGTTACATTAGGTTAAAATAAACTTGCATAAGAGCTGAAGTCTGTACCATTGAGATGAAATCTTTAGCCAGACATCATTCTCAATTTTGATTTTGGTTGTATGTTGTTTTCTGTCCAGTGACATCTGAAACAGAGAGGAAGGTAAAGAATGAAGCAAAAAAAAAAAAAAAAATCAAAAAGTAGCAACAAAGAAATGCAAGATAGCAAAAGTCCTTGAATGTTATAAAAGTCATTTTAAAATTGGATAGAGCCCCAGCCTTTTTTATGGATACCATCTTTTAATTTTTTTTTAAAGAATAAGATAAAGCAATAAATCAAAGGGTTTGTAAAATGAGTTGAGTGGCAAGAACACTAACTTAAAAAACAAACAAACAAACCCAGACACCTCTCTGTTTCTATAAATGGAATCTTATGTAGGGATTTCATTTTTTAAGAAGTGAGAACACTTGATATGCACGTATCAGTTGAAGGAAACCATTCCCCTCTCCCTCCCCCCAGAATACTCATAAGTTATTATGACTTTCTTTTAGTAGAAAATGATTTTTAAAACTCTGTTGTCAATTGAAATAATGTCTTGTATTTTGTATTGACTTTAGAGCACATTTTCATTCTAGAGATCTCGTGGGTGAGCATTTGCTTTAAAGTACTAGAAATTGGCTTTTAAAACACTAACAGCACACATTATTTCCGACATAAAGCCACTGCAGTTTCTTAGTTTCTCTATTTTCCTAGCAAATGGTATTGGTTGTCTGAAATAATTTATAAAAGTACAGAACTCCTGTATCTGCTGATCAAAATGCAGCATTTTTTGACCTTATGAAATTTCACACCCCAACAAGTTTTAAAGACATACTGTATGTCACAGTCTGCCAACATCTGCTCCCACACTTCCACTGGCAGAGGCTGGAATAAATGCTGCACTCTTGGGGAGAGATCCTGCTTAGTGACTGACAGTCAGCCTAGCCACGAAATAAATATTAGTCGACATCTGTAATCTTTGCTTCTATCGTCAAGTAATTGTAGGTAATTGACTCAAATGAACAAGTGGAAGTTGTAGACCAGCTTCTTCGTTTTCAGAAGTGTGTTAACACGGGTCTTACACCAGATAAACTGTTTAAGATTAATGGTTCTTAAGACTTGACCTACTGCGGTCTTAAACTGACGTGCAGAAATGACAAGTAGTGAATGGACGCTGGTTGAAGAAGTCGTGCCAAGTTCAGCTTTGCCACAAGGCATGAGTATGACCGTGGACGGGTCATTCTCTGAAGCACTCAGCATCATGGGAACACTCGGATGTAATGAACTTCAAGGCTCTTTTATCTCCTATGTGCTGTGGTTCTGGGAGGGGCAGTTTGAGCGGGCCCCTGAGAGCGAATGGGGGTTAAGCGGGAAGAAGGATATTCCAGGCTGAGGGGGACAAAGAATGTTTTCATGAGACATTAAGAGAAGGAAGAGTGGGAGCAAGGAAGGGTTACTTGGCCAGCAGGTTCCCCTCTGGCCCTAGTCCCCTTGAGTAAGTGAAAAAAGAGATGATTTTACTGCGTATTTCTAATGGATGTTGGGAAATGTTATATACATATATTCCACTGAGAGTTACAGGAGTTCCCTATTTTTCCTTATAATTAAAAATATTACTTCGGGGCGCCTGGGTGGCTCAGTGGGTTAAGCCGCTGCCTTCGGCTCAGGTCATGATCTCAGGGTCCTGGGATCGAGTCCCGCATCGGGCTCTCTGCTCAGCGGGGAGCCTGCTTCCTCCTCTCTCTCTCTGCCTGCCTCTCTGCCTACTTGTGATCTCCCTCTGTCAAATAAATAAATAAAATCTTTAAAAAAAAAAAAAAAAAAAAATATTACTTCAAATTTAATGTATGTAGGTTTTACTGTAATTTGACCAAAATAGGCTTTTTTATCCATCTGAAGAAATGAAGTAGGAGAACCAGCAGGGACTTGGGATCCCTCTTTCCAGTCTTCACTGAATTTCAGATTCCTTCCTTCCTTTCTGATCTAAAGTTCTCCAAAAGATGGTATACACTCCTTGTTTCTGGAATCCACTGTCGTCTCGCTTTCTCTCTCAGTCACTTGATTGAAACCAGTCTCTATAGTTCTCCAGTGACCACCTAGCTGCTCAGACGAGCAGGCACTTTTCAGTTGTTCTTTTCCTGGGTCAGCACCGTGGGCTGCGTTTCATACCGTTAGTCCCCACTTCTCTCTTGGCATGACCTCTCCTGTTGTGTTCTGGGAGGTCTCTCTCTCCTGCTGTTCTTCCTTTGTCTGTTGGGTGGATTTTGGTATCTCCGTGGGTTCTGGCCAAGGATGCTTCTCATTTTGTTCCCTCTCCCTGGGGTGTGGGGGGGTGTCACATGGCCTTGAAAGGTTTCATATGAGACGTGACTTCAGGGCACCAGGGTATATATTCAGCCGGCTGCTGGACATCTCGCCCCGGGTATTACTGGGCCTCAACCTATCCTAAGTGGAATTCAAGATAATCTCACCAGTTCTCTCTATATGGGCACACCAGTTCTGTCTTGAGCAGAAGCCTGGACCCTTCCATGCCTGCCGCCCCCATTGTCACCCTATTCTCAGTTCATTGGTCTCTACTGATTTAGCTTCTCAGTTTTTGAACTTCTGTGCACCCTTTCTCATAATCACCCTGGAGCAAGCACTCACCGTCTCCATCAGAGATACGTAGCCCGATACACTACCTCTAGGTTCTACCGCGTGCACCACTACCTCTCATGACTGTCACAGTGACCCTTGTACACATCCGTTTGACTCTGCATTCTCCCGGATCTCCACTGCCTGCTGGAGGAAGTCCAGCTTCCTCCGTGTGTCCTGCGGGCATCCCCTCAGTCTGACCTGTGCTTTCAACTCTTGCCTCTTGTGTCCTCTGCTGCAGGTCGCACTTCTACTCTGAGACTGTTTATGCTGTTCCCTCTCACTGGACTATTCTTCTGTCCTCTATTTGTCTGGATGATTTGTTTGCATCCTTTAGGGATTAATTCAGGTTTAAATTCCCAGCCTCATTCCTTGCTACATCAGTCCTCCCTGCCCTTCACAACCCTGTTCTCTTTTGTTGTTACCACATTGTTTTCAGGTTATTTATTCATGTGTTGTATCTCATCTACCAATTTTGGGGTAAAGAGCCTACTGTTATTTACTTTATATCTCCTAGTACCTGCGTATTAGGGCTTAATAGCCATTTTTGAATGAATGTCTGAAAACATGAAGCCCAGATTTTTCCTGTTTTAGATGAGAAAGAGGAGGCTGTTAGAAATTTAGTGATTTGGTTAAGGTTGCTTTACGAGGTAGTGGTAGCCAGGTATATCAAGGTTGGAATTCCAATTTCTCTCCTGTCATTTACATTTTATTTCCCTCCCCTACCCCCATTCTGGACTGTTTTCTCTGGATTAAAGATCTGATTTGGGTCAGAGTTCCAATACTTTAAATTGCTAGATATCCGTTGGCCTGCAGAACGTAAACTCTCCAGGCCCTGTGAAATGTGGATAAAAATCTTTGATCTTCATCCTTCTTTGGGTGGATCAAATACGAATGTATGGGCAGGTAACTTCTAAAGGGCATGCCGAGGAATGTCAGGAGTAGTAATCGTTTTCCAGCAGAGTGCATCTCTAATCAGAATTATGATCTGGCCAGGTACTCACTATAGACTGAGATGACCAGGACTCCTGGTCTACTCAGGAGTCGGTGGTCTCAAACATTTTGACAGTGACCCCCCCCAACTCCAAAGTAAAACAGTTTCTCAGCCAAGAACTTGAAGATCTGTCCATATGTCTTGGGGCTCATCCTACTTTTGATCTACTTCCTTTTACTATCTGTGGGGGCAGGGGAGGCGCCAGCCAGCGTGGGTCCTGAGCAGCACGAATCTCTCGAATCCCACCTTTTCAATGCTGCAAATTTTGTCCCACTCTGAGGATATCTCTTTCCTCTCTGATACCTTTCTGCAGTCCTTTTCCAAAAAATAGGTCGGTCTACATTTCTTCAGCCAGTTTTTAAAAGTGAAATGAAATGTTTACGCACTAGCCCATTTTTCTTCTTCTCTTTGTAAGAAAGTAAGGAAATTTGGGGATTTAAACCTACCAAAAAAAACGTTTTTACCTCTGAATAAATATTGGATGCGGATTTTTAAATATGTAGAAAAATCGCTTGGTTTCAAATAATGCTTTCACTCATGCTCGTGGCATAGAGTTCTTGTGGCTTGATTCTTAGTCTTATATAAAGTATAATACAACCTAGAATAACAACCTTATAAATCTAGGATAACTCTACAGTATATAAATGTAGAAGGATTACAAGAAAAAAAAGGATTACAAGAGATCAGAATTGGTCACTTTTAAGGGGTTTACAGACCATTAGAACCACACTAGACACTAAAAGGAGCATTTGTCATTGACTCTGGAAGACGTACACAGAGAACACACGGCAGCGGGAGGAGAGATGAGCTCTGTTGCCAGAATGAATTTTGTAGAAAATAAATGGCTGTAGAATTTGAGGGAATAGATCAAGGGAAGCTAGGGTGACTAGGGGAGTTTAACAGGAGCACTGAAGGATGGGTGGTATTTAAGATTTTAGAAGAAGGTGGACATTCACAGTAAGGTTAACATAAGCAAGCATATGAAGTCTGGAATTAGTGACTAACTTATTTTGTGAATAGAATAGACAATATCCTGGGAAGATAGAGAATTTATGTTGGAGAAAAAACAAGATTAGATATCTTGTGATCAGATTATAAAAGGTCTTGAATACCACTCTGATGTTTTTAGTGGAAACCACTTGGAAACTATTGGAGGTTCTTAAGCATGAGGTGTCCAAATTAGTATTTGATAAAAACAAAAAAGGAACCTACCTGCTTATAATACAAGGGATACATCCGCAGGCACACCGTGCCTTTCCCTCCATGAGTCTGCCGGCCAGCAAAGTGTTTGTCTTGTTTTCCTTCCTGTGCGGTCTCACTCCCTAGCACCATCTTGGTTCAGTTCTTCATCAGTTCCTACCTGGGCTATTTTGACGGTCATGAGACTAACTGACTCATGTAGACTTGCCTCTACATATTCTCCTCTCTGGAGTATTTGAAAGCAATGCATAGGATAGATTCATCTTCCAAAGAAAAGTTCTTCTGCAGGTATCATCTCCTTACTCAGAAAAATCCCAAATTTCTCCCTTTTTCATAATAGGGAGATGAATTGCTTTTTTTTTTTTTTTTTTTAAAGATTTTACACACAGTTGTGTGCACATGTGAGCAGAGGGAGAGAAAGAGAATCTTAAGCAGACTCCTCGCTGAATATGGAGTCCTACTAGAGGCTCACTCCTATGACCCTGAGATCATGTTCTGAGTCAGAGTCAGAGTCTTAACTGACTGAGTCACCCAGATGCCACTGTATTTTTTTACTATTATTGTGTACAAGCAATTAAACACTTGCCCAAATCGTAACTGTGTTTCTATTCTGTATGTTTTCAGTATTCCTTGTTTTTTCTCTTACTCTGTAATGTTCCATACCTTTCCTTTTTGACATACATTGCTACATTCTGTTAGGTTGAATTATATATGAAATTCTTAACCTCGTTTTTGTTTTTGGTGATTTTTAAACAATTTCATGTACTTGACTGCTGGAAGATGTGGTGCTCTCCCCACCCTACCCCACCCCAAAATGAGATCAGATTTTTAGGCAAACAGAAAGTTATGTCTGGTAATAGCAGCATCTCACTGTATGGAATTGATGCCTTACTTAAAAATTGATCATACAGTGAATTAGTGTAACTGCAGTCAGATTTTCCTCCTATCTTTCATTTTTATGGGTGGTACTGTATTCATTTATTTGCAAATTTTAACCCATAAACCAAATTTAGAGTCGGGAATGGGGAAAAAACCTTTTTAAAAATCATTTTAAAGGGAGATCGTTTTTAGACAATTACGAAGAATAAGAATGCCATGATTAGTCACATATTGTCTTCCTCTCATTCAAACCACACCTAATACGACAAGGAAAAAATTTCCATAGAATTTCTCTTCTTTCCTCCCTTTTTTTGGTATTATACAGCAAGTGTGCAAAAAAAAAAAAAAAAAAAACGAAAAAACACCCCCATAGAATCCTGTTTTCATGGATCGGGCTGTGGAGTCCAGGGTTTCAAATCCAGCTGCTAGGTGTGAGAGCGACCCTCTGCATCTCTGAACGATTTCATCAGTTCTGTGTCCTTTAGAAACATAAATTTACATGTGTTTCATGTGAGTTTCCTATTAGATAATCTCACTGCCGTAGTACTTCCTTCATTAGAACAGTGTCAGTGACCTGGTCAGACATCTGTTAGAGCCCCTGGCTTCCCTGGCAGCTTCCCTGAGCTCTCTCTCACTCCCTTCCCTGACTGACGGGAAGCTAATCTATGGTTGGGGCTTTACCTTCGAAGCCTCATTTGTCAGAATATAAATTAGTTGCAGGGATGGGGAGCTTATGTAGAAAACGGGAGTGATAAATTTCTAGAGCACAATGTGTATACTCATTTAAAAATTTCCTAAAAGTTTAGCTTTGAGAGCTATATGCCAGAAGTTCATCTGACTTGGAGCCAAAAGACCTGAGTTTGAGTCTTGGTTCTGCTGCTTTACAAGTATGTGACCCTGGGCAAATCACGTAACTTCTCTGAAATTCATTTTTGTCATTTTTGAACATGAAGGTTAATAATGCCTACTTCTTGGGATTATGGTGAGGATTAACTGAGATGCTGTTAAAAAAAATTAACGAGATGCTGTATGTGAGCACACTCTGAATTATGAAACATTGTGCAAATAAAACTATTTATGGAGGTTGGGAGATGCTTAGTACTTTTGCTCTGTTGAATTAAATGGCAGCCATTCTTCTCTCTCCAGCTAAATTCCACTGGAATGGGAAGGAAGCTTCCTTGGTTGGGTTTTCTTTAAAGATCATTAGAAGTCTAAGGTAGAAGCCGTTTGCAGCCCTCTCTAGCAGTTGAGGATAGCCGCTATTGTTGGCTGGGGGGAAAAACCCCAGTTTCATTTAATGTCAATGACTTTGATCTGTAAAGCCTAGCTCTTGTGACTAAGCCCCATGAGCTGGACCCCAAACCATGCCTGTGGCTGCCCCTGGCCAAGAAAGGAAGGATCACTGCGGCTGTGGGGGCAGCTCCGTTGCTCTGGCCTCTGAGGAGATGGATGCAGACCGAATTCTTCAAAGCTTCCACGGGGGATGGTCCCTGTGACTGTTATTACCCCTTATTCTAGTCAGGAGTCGTTTTTGCTTTTTGGTAGAAGTAATAAAATCCTCTAGTATCTTCTTGACTGTCCTGAGAGGACCTCTTGGTTACCACCCATTGGGGGAAAATTTTAAATTAATTTGGCTCTTCCGTTAGAGGAAGACTTTTTTGTAAGATGGGGGATGCCGTGGGGCTTCTTCCTAGAGGAAGGCAGGCGGGCGGTGATCGGCTTCAGGAGCTTACGATAAAAGATGTGAGGAGAAAACGGGGACCCTGGCGGAGCCAGCCTTCCTCCCTCCTCCCTCCTGCTCCTCCTCCTCCCGCCTTCCCTCCCTGCCACCGTTTTCTGTTCCCCTCCCTCTCTCTCTCTCTCAACTTGTCCTAAAGTCAACATTTAACTCCCATTTATCCACAGATACCTACATAAAAGAACACCCTACATGTAATTATTTTCACTGACTTGTTCTTGATGAACACGTTGCCTCTGACTCCTCCCTTGACTCTCTTTCCTGGGCAGGCGGCCTCCCACCGACAGCCTCACGCGCTGAACTGTTGTTGAAATTTCCTACCTTGGGTGCATAGGATTTCAAGGAACACAACTTGGAAACATGGGAGTTACCCAGTGACTATTTAAACCCATTTTTAGGAAACCTAAGTTCTAATAGATATTTAGAAAGTTTGCATTGGGGGTCTGTTGTGTTCTCAACATTGTACCAGGTACTGAGGGAAAAAAGAACAAAATAAGGAAGGAAACCAACCTTCCTCGGAGTGCTGCCGTGTGCCAGGCCCTTTCACACACGTTCTCTCATTTAATCCTCACAGCGCTCTGAGGTGAGTATCACGTTCTCTGCTTCAGAGACTGAGGGAGGTTGCGTGGCTTGGTTGAGGTGGCTTCTCCGGCAAACGGCAGGGCCAGGACTGTAGCCCGTGTCTCCCAGAGTGCTAACCCCAAAGCCTGTATTCACTTCCTAATCCACAGGTCTGGGTTAGCTCCCAGCTTCGGAGAGTTGATCACACAGGAGCAAAAATCTGCTCCAAACTCTCGGAACTGGTATTTTGAGCTCTCTCGTGGTTCAGTCCTGAAGTAAGTTTTACAATGAACAACCGAGAAGAGCTTGGGAAAGGGAGGGTCATCACGAAGACCTTCTTGGAAACTGAGATTTGTTTAGAGAAATAGTAAGATTTCGAAAGAGGAAGTACATTCCAGGTAACAGGAATAGCGTTAATTTGAAATGTTATTTCTCAGAAACTTCGGCTGAATCTCTTATTGTTGATTTAAATGAGTATGAAATCCTCAGATATGAATGAAAGCTCCAGATGGTATGTTATTTTTTTATCCCTGTATAGAGTGAAAAATATCAAAGGAGGAAGAAGGATAAATGATAGGAAGAAATATGGCACTTGAATCTGTAGCAGAATGCCGGGATCGTGCCAGACACTGTGTCTTCTCAGGGTCAGAGGCAGGCACTAGCCCCCCTGCTAGCTTACCTGGCCTTGCGCGAGCCCCTCTTGTAGTAACATTGCTGCTCATCGTCTTTCTACCAGAGTAGAGAAGAATTTTACTGTTGCAGAGAAATACTCCATTTTAAAATCCCATGCTGATGGCAGTGTTTCTTCTTCAGCTAGAAAGGTTTTAAACAAGAGCTTTAAAAAAGGGGTACCTTTTTATCTGTTTATTGAAAAAAACACAAACCCTTGACTTCTATAAAGGAGAGGTGAGAGGTAAGGTGACGTGGAGGGGAGGAGACTGACGCTCGCAGGGGCAGGGGGGAGGCTCAGCGCCTGCAGACTGTGTGCCCGAAGCAGCTGTGGGCTGTATCCACACCCTGGTGCGCTCCTTTCCCATGGAGTTAATCATTGATGGGTCCCTCTAGGCCAGCCTTCCAGGTGAAGATTTCCTGAGCCTGCAGCAGCTCACACCCGCCAGTCAGCCTGCGGTGCTCGGGATCCTGCACTGCAGTTTTTCCTTATTACTGATGCCAGCGCTTTCCTCCGTGACACCCTGCCATCTCTGAAGGGTAAAAATCATTCTTCGCGCTCACCGCTCTGACCGCACTCACTGACGACCCGATTACGTTTATCGATCATTTTTGGTTAAGTTCAATGTGGCTGTCTACCTGATTTCTGTGTTTAATATTTAGGTTTCAGCCTAATTTTTTATTTTGTAGAAAAGAGCTTTTTAAATTGTTTTTAAATTGTTGAGTAGAAACTGAGGATATGCCCGTTGTATTTGGTGCTTTATGCCATTCTGTAATTAACACATAGGAAATTAAGAGAGACTTAAGGAAGCAAGGAAAGAGAATTGACAGTTAAGAGCCTGCTGTGTATGCGGTGCTTTATTTGTGATCAAGTTTTGCCGTCACAAGAGGACATGAAATAAAAACACCTTAAAAACCCCAAACAAACGGGCGCCTGGGTGGCTCAGTGGGTTGAGCCTCTGCCTTCGGCTCAGGTCATGATCCCAGGACCCTGGGATCGAGTCCCGCATCGGGCTCTCTGCTCGGCGGGGAGTCTGCTTCTCTCTCTCTCTGCCTGCCTCTCTGCCTACTTGTGATCTCTGTCTGTCAAATAAATAAATAAAATCTTTTAAAAAATGTGTTATTAAAAAAACAAACAAACAAACGAGATCATGAAACCAAGACCTAGGGCAAGGAAGAGACTTGCCCAGAACCCTGGAGCGGACAGGGCGGAGCTGCGATCTGGGCGCTGGGCCGGGCCAGCCCCGGCCGGACTGCGCAGCCGTCTGTGGGCTCGGAGACCACCGCTGTGTTCGGGGGTGTCTAGTCCGCGCCCCTGAAACTCGGTGCTGTCCAGGGGTGTGTTTAGGTCACAGCGGTTCGTTCTTCTGCTGTGGCGAGGGCAGAGGCTCGCAGGGGAGGCGAGGTGGCCGGTCACCTGATAGGAGCTGATCGTGGAACTCGGCCGGTCCCGCAGCCCCCCACCCCCGGGGCCCCCGACTTCCGGCCGGTGGTGCCGGGGTCGTGTGAGCCCCTCAGCGGCTCTCGGCGGCGCCCAGTGGTTCCCCGGGACAGTCCCCTGCGAAGTGACCGGCCTGGTCACTACCTCTTGCGGTGCACCTGTGCGCCCTGCCCTCCTGTGTGCGAACGGCTGTTCGGGGTGCGGAGCGGCAGCGCGGGGCCTGCGCTCGGGGGGTTTGCCAGGGTCACGCGTCCGCGAGGCCGTAGATCCGGAGACCGACCGGCCACGGCTTCCGGGCGTCCAGCCGGGATTCTCCGCCCGCGGCCCCGCTGACACGTCCCGGCCGCCGCGGGGGCGTCATTCCCGGCGCGGGCCCTGGGGAAGGCGGGGTCTCCGCGCGTCTGTCTAGAGGTTCCGGCTCCGATCGGGGATCGCGTCCGGCGATGGTGGGATCGCGTCCGGCGATGGTGGGATCGCGTCCGGCGATGGTGGGATCGCGTCCGGCGATGGTCGGCTCGCGTGGGACGCCGAGCTCCAGAGCGTGCGGCTCCGCTCCGTAAGGCAGCGAAGCGCGAGGAGGACGAGGCTGCGGGAGGCAGCCTTGCCCTTGTCGCTGCGTCAGAGGTCGGAGGAGAAGCCCTGATTCTCAGAGGCAGAATCATCTGGTCGTTTAGTATGACTCATGCGATCGTCGCGTTTTCAACAAATTGGACTTGAAGGACACGTGTTTTGTTGACCTCTGGGCAGTTCTGTGCTAAATCCCTGCCTTTCTGGGTCCCCCACCCCCGCCCTATCTTTATGTTAATTTAAACTCATTTATTTATTTATTTGAGCAACGTTAAATGAGGCTCAGGGCCAGGGGCCGGGGTGCGGGGAAGGACCTGGAATTTAGGACCGCTGTGGAGGCGTTCTTTTGGGTTGGAAATAATACACAATCGAGCAGATGCTAATGGAAAAATGAAATGCAGGGAGAGAGAAAAGAGGCTAGGGTGGCTGTGTGAGAGTTTCATGGAGGAGAGGACATTGCCCCTTTATTACAATAATGTTTCTGCCCTATAATAAGGTCTTTCATTGCTGGTTCAGCTTTTTTCATTCACTTGTTTTGTGCTCTGCTTCCTGTTACTAATTGTCAGCACAATAGTCTTCCAACTATGAAGTCTCAGTGTCCTTTTGGACCAATTTGTCATTGTCTTTCTCCCTCACCCCCCAACCCATGCTCTCAGAATCTATTACTATGGTTGCATTTTTAGACATTTTTTATGTTTTAAAATGGCAATGCTTTTGAAACATGCCAGAATAGTTTATGATAATTGAATCATCCAACCAGCAACAGTTATTGCTTCCAAAGCTCACTGATGAAGTTTAAAGTTTCTGCCTCTATAGGATATTCTTATAGAGTAATTGAAATTTAACTCGCAGTGCTCTCTTGGTAGCATTATTTCGTGCTATGAAATGGTGTCCTCACCCTGCTATGCCTGGTGTCCTTTGGGCTTCACCATTGTCCTGTGGATGTAGAGCATTTTGTTAAACCGTATAATTGACGGAATTCACGGATTCTTTGCAGTTTCTCTGCTCGTAGGAACTTAGGTTTTTCTCATTTTCCCACCAATGGCTCTTGGTTCTTACAGATAGATTATTTTAAGAAATCCACAGGGTTGGCTTAGATTGACAAGCCTGGACAAATCCTGATATCAAACTCCAGGCACGCGTTACATGTTAATTCCTGTTTGGTTTTTAACATTTTGGCCAATAAATATTCCAAATGTGCTCTCAGTGGGGTACCAATAATTTAATACTGACAGGGACATTTTTCAAGTGTAATTTCTATAAAAAAATTCTGAAATGGTGTTAGTTTCTGACCAGTTGATCTACCACCTAGAGCGGCCCCTGTCGTAGATCATATGATCAAAGTGGATTGGTGCTTGTCACTGTAATTTTCTCACAATTGATCGCAGTTACTCCGACGGCATATACTAACCAGGAAGTTTTGGTCAGCTTTCTTTGAGGAAAAATGGTATCGGTACTCTCTGTATGTCACCTGTTTCTGTCAATTTAATTGCAGAAAACCAGTGAGTGTAGTATACAAAGCTTGTTATTAAGAAATAAAACTTTACTTCCTCTCTTGTAAGTAGCTAACGGTCCTAAAACAGTGTGTGACATACTACAACGAGCCAGGGATTTAGAGCTAGAAAATATGGATTAGATACTCCTATTTTACAGTTGTCGTGACTTGATGGTTTTGAACAAGCAACTTTAAAATGAGACAGATTTCATTTTCTTATTTGTGGAATGGAAATGATGAAAATATTCTGAAACGTTATTGGGAGAATTAAGTGAGAAAATAATGCATGTAAAATCTTAATGTAGTGAAGCAGCGGATAATAGACCACAATAATGACTTAGTACTTAGTCCTTTAAAAAGAACAAATTTTGGAGAAATTTGTAATGGAAAGGAATGTGTCCTGGCTGACCTGAAGTGGGAAGAGAGTGAAGATGAGATTTTTTTTTTTCCTTAAATTTTGCAGGAGACGAATGAACTGATTATTCCAAAGTATGCTCTTCATTTGCCCTGCGAGGCCCCCACCACTTACACCCGAGTTTGAAATGGTTTTGTGTTACAGTAAGACCCAGAGGCGGAGATCTTTATGGTAGCTATTGAAACCTTTTAAAGTAAGGATAACTTAATTTGGAGTCAGAATTCCTGAATGGAAACAGAGAGATACTCTGTCTCTTCCTTAAAGTTACAAGAAGTTAGAGGGTTTTCCAGATAGGTCAGATGTAATAATGACTCTTTGGTTATCTCTTTATGTGTTTTTAATGAAGTCAGTAGGATTGTTGGTTTATAATCTTCCAAAATTCATTGTTGTTGTTGTTTTGGACAATTCTGTGCTTTACTCTGAATAGATAGGCCTACCTTTTCATTTTTCTTCAAGGGAAAAGTCCTTTTTAACTATTCTATAATCTAAATCGAATCCTTCCTACTTAGGAAGAAAGCTGTCTCTTACATGTTAGAGCTATAGCTGTACAATCAAGGATTTGATTAGGCTTAAAATACTTTTTTTCAAATGAAGTTATCAGGACTTGTTTATACATACATGTAAAGTAAACTGTACATTAGATTTTGAAGAAATAAGTAAGATTGGGTCAGGGGAGGGATCAGAAAGTAAATTCGTGTTTCTAAAGGCTTGTGAACTTGAAAATATTAAGATTCTTTTACAAGAAAAAGAGAATTAGTTGTGATAAACTATGTTGCATCAGAAATGTTTTCAAAAGTTTTGTTTGTTTGTTTGAATTCTGGCCGTGATGAATAAAACAGAACAGTCAGAAGTCCCCTACCCGCTGAAGCTTACCGTCTAGTTGAGGAGATGTGGACAACTGTGTGATCAGGTACCAGCATGTGGAATAAAGATGTTCAGTGCACTAGATCTTCAGGTTAGAGAGTAAGGACTGGATCCTTAGAGATTTACAGGGACCAGAATCGAGTTAGAAGGGAAGGAGAATGTTTCATTCGAGGAAAGCAGTGTGAATTAAATCCTGAAGTCAAGAATACTCAGGGAGATTTTTTTTAAAATCAAACAAGCAAAAGCAGAAGCAGACCCATAAATACAGAGCAAAAACTGATGGTTGCCAGAGGGGAGGGTGGGGGAAGTGGGCAAAATGGGAGAAGGGGAGTGGGAGGTAGGTACTGGCTTCTAGCTCTAGAATGAGTAAGTCACAGACTGAACGGTGCACCATCAGGAATCTAGTCAATGGTATTGTAACAGCATCATATGTGACGGTAGCCACGCTTGCGGGGAGCCCAGCATAACGTACAGACCTGTTGAATCACTGTGTTGTACCCTGAAAAAAAGAAGAATCAAGGAATGTTTAAGGGGCAATGAAGTAGGTAGATTGGTAGGATAGAAAGAGAGAGAGAGAGAGAGAAAGAATGAATCAGGAGAAAGTACGCAAACTGTTGTTTTAAACGCTACACGTGATTCCATACAGGATTTGTCTCTCTTTCTCTCTGGTTTATTTCACTTAGTGTAATGCCCTCAAATGTCATCCATGTTCTTCCATGAAATCATGGGTGGCTTTTTTTTTTTTTTTTTTTAAACACACCACATTTTCATTATCCATTCATCCATCAGGGGGAGGTTGGGTTGTTTCCATAAGTTGGCTGCTGTAAATCATGCTGTAATGAACAGACGTAAAATTTTTTGGATACATAAACAGGAATGGGATTGCTGATTCATATGGTAGTTCAATTTTTAATTTTTTTAGGAACCATCATACAGTTGTCTGTAATAGCTATACCAGTTTCTCTTCCCTACAGTAATGTATAAAAGTTCACTTTTCTCCACAACCTCAGCAACATTTATTCCTTGTCTTTTTGATTCTGGCAGGTGTGAGGTGGTCTCTCATTGTAGTTTTGGTTTGCGTTTCCCTGATGATGAGTGACGTTGAGCATCTTCTCATGTCTCTGTTGGCCGTCTGGATGTCTACAGAAAAATATTTATTCACCTCTTTCTCCCATTTAAAAAAATCAGATTATTTGTTTTTATGGTGTTGAGTTGTGTAAGGTCTTTATATATTCTGGATACATCATTTGCAAATATCTCCTCCTGTTCAGTAGGTTGCCTTTTTGTTTTGTGGATGATTTGCTGTGCTGTGCAGAAGCTTTTCATTTTGGTCTAGTCCCAGTAGGTTAATTGTGCTTTTGTTTCCCTTGCCTCAGGAGACCTATCTAGAAAAATGTTTCTACAGCTGATGTCAGGGAAATTACTGCCTGTGTTCTCTTGTAGGATTTTTTGCTTTTGGGTCTCACATTTAGGTCTTTCATCCATTTTATTTTTGTGTGTGGTATAAGAAAGTGGTCCAATTTAATCCTTTTGCATGTAGCTTTCTAGTTTTCCCAGCACCATTGTTGAAGAGACTGTCTTTCCCCCCACTGGATAGTCTAGCATCCTTTGTCACAGATAAAATGATGAAATAAGTGTGGCTTTATTTCGGGGGTCTCTGTTCCATTGATACATGTGTCTGTTTTTGTGCTGGTACTATACTGTTTGGATGACTACAGCTTTGTTCTTTCTCAAGATTGCTTTGTCTACTTGGAGTCTTTTGTGGGTCCATGCAAATTTTAGGATTATTTGTTCTAGTTCTGTGAAAACTGCTATTGATATTTTGATAGGGGTTGTGTTAAATCTCTAGATTGCTTTGGGTAGTATGCACATTTCAACAATATTTGTTTTTCCAATCCATGAGCATGGAATCTTTTTTATTTATTTGTGTTGCCTCCAACTTCTTTCTTCAGTGTTTTGTAGTTCTTAGAGTATAGGTTTTTCATTTCCTTGGTTAGTTAAGTTGACTCCTCAATATTTCATAATTTTTGGTGCAGTTACAAAGGGGATTTTTTGTTGATTTCTCTCTGCTACTTCATTAAAAAAAAAACAGATTTATTTATTTATTTTAGAGAGGGATAGGGCATAAGTGGGAAGGGCAGAGGGAGAGAGAATCTGAAGCAGACTTCACACAGCATGGAGTCCGATGTGGGGCTTGATCTCATGACCCTGAGATGAGACCTGAGACAAAAGCAAGAGTCAGACACTTAACCTACTGAGCCACCCAGGTGCAGGTGCACCTGCTACTTCATTATTAGTGTTCAGAAATGCACCAGATTTCTGCGTATTAATTTTATACCCTGTGACTTTATTGAATTCATTTTTCAATTCTACTAGGTTTTTTTTTGTTTGTTTTTTTGTTTTTGTTTGTTTGTTTTGTTTTTGGTAGTGTACTCGTTTTTTAATGGCAAGGAATAACGTTTTAAAAAGATGCTGGCTTGCTTATGAATAGCTTTAAAAGTCAGATTAATGGGGTTGAGCTTTTTTTCTCTTGCAGAGACTAGTAGATTTTTGAGAAGGAGAATGACCTATGGAATAAGAGTTGAGTAAGGCTAATCAGGCCAGTAATACATGGGACACCCTGGTCACAGTGGAGGGTGGGCAAAGGGAGACCCCCAGGAGGCTATTTCAGGGATCCAGATTTTGGTAATAAGTGTCCACTGGTTGGCTGTCACCAGTGGAAGGAGACATTTATGGAAGAATTGTTAAGATCAATGTTGCTGGCTTACCTATGAGTTGGAAGAGAGTCAAGGATGACTGATGATGTGTTTTTGGGTGATTAGGAAAATGATACAGAAGTAAATTGAATAGAAACACTATCGGTGTGGTGGTTTTCAGTTTGAAGGACAAAAAATAAAAACAAAAAAACCAAACCCATTTAGGTGTGTTGAGAATGAGGTAATAATGGGAAGTCAGGAGAGAGACACCAGCTTTGCCATATGGAACGTTCAGGTTTGAGAATCCTCAGACATCGGGCAACATTTGAGGCAAAGCCCCAAGAGAACCTCCCCAGGATTATATCCGCAGCCCTTACCAAGTCATTAAAGATCTTCCTAACCTCATTTCCTACCGTGTCCTGAACTTACCTTCTCTTCCAGCCACCCTGGGACTCCTTGTTTCTCGAACAGATCTGTGGGCTCCTTCCAGCTGTGTGTCTCTGCACTTCTCTTCTTCCGGCCGGATCACTCTTCCCACAGTTCGCTGCCTTGGTGCCTCCTTTTACCAAGAGAAGCCCTTTCTCAGCCTTCTAAAGTAGAACCTTCTAAAGTAGTAAAGTAGAACCTCGCTGTCATTTTAACTTTGCCTCATTTCTCTTTGTAATCCTTATAAGCACTGCTCTGGTATAAATTAATTGGTTTGCTTGGTTCTTGCTTGACCACGCCTCCACTCCGTGAAATCCAAGTGTTAGGAAAAATAGGGACTTCCTTTTGTTCACTGCTCTACCCCCCCCGTGCCTAGCTTGTTGCCTGATGTGCTGTGGGCACACAATAAATATCTACTTAATGAATGTCTGAATTTCCCAAGACAAAATTATCAGAAAA
Organism: Mustela lutreola; assembly: GCF_030435805.1. Taxonomy (NCBI): domain Eukaryota; kingdom Metazoa; phylum Chordata; class Mammalia; order Carnivora; family Mustelidae; genus Mustela; species Mustela lutreola. Next base: position 9,051,669 of record NC_081303.1, on the reverse strand, counting down.
CAAAAGTTTAACACAAAGCACCGAGCCTAAGGGAGCAGCTCGGTTGGAAGAAGAGATCCTAAGAAAGTATACTCCGGAGTGGTCAGAGAGATGGGTGCACTAGGGGTGTCCGTGTCCTGGGGCACGCAGGGGCGGGGGGAGACCCGAAGGAAGGGCACCAAGGACATCAGGTGCAGCAGAGAAATGAAAACAAGAAAAAGGAAAAGATGATCTGATGAGGGGATTTTAGGAGAGAACCCGGCCACAGCCTTGCTGTTGGTTAGGGAGAGGTGACAGAGGCCAGGACTGTAGCTCGTGGTTTAGAGTAGCAAGGGCAGTTAGGGGAGGGAGAGAAGCACATGGTGCACAAGGCATTTAAATTGTAAACGAGAGTCCATACTAAAGAAGTTGATTATTCCGGCAGTGAGTCCTATAAACTTAAACCCCCAGCAAAATATTCTGAAGTTTCAAGTGCATTAAATGAGTTTTAATTAACCAGAAGTGGCTTGATTTTAGATATTCTCCTGTATATTTTATATTTTAAAAATAGTTTCCTTTTCCACTGTCAACCATTTAAGCTTTTGGTAGTTTATTTTGGTACGTATTTGCAGAAAGAATCTAATATTATCCTGCAGGGGTTTTCTATTTTTGACTTTTTATGATGGGAAATGTCAACATACAGATAAATAGAAGAGCTGCTGGGACTCTCCTATATCCATTACCTACACTTCATTGTCATTTTGTTAAAATACTTAATGTCAATTAGGATATTAAGACATTCATCCCTGAATCCTTGAGTACAGATCTCTGTAAACAATAAGGAGTTTCCCCCACACAATTACAGTGTCACTGTCCACCTAATAAAACTTAGAAATCCTTGGGGCGCCCGGGTGGCTCAGTGGTTAAAGCCTCTGCCTTCGGCTCTGGTCATGATCTCAGGGTTCTGGGATCGAGCCCCGCATCGGGCTCTCTGCTCAGTGGGGAAGTCTGCCCCCCCCCCAGTCCCCCACCTACTTGTGATTTTTGTCTGTCAAATAAATAAATAAAATCTTTTAAAAATAAAATTTTTAAAAAAACTTAGAAATCTTTAATATTATCTAATAAAAAATTTGTATTCAGGTTTTCCCATTTGTCACCTGAAATATCTTTAACAGCTGTCTTGTTTAAAGCAGAGTACATGAAGGACCACACAGAGTATTCGATGGGCGCGTCTCTTAAGCCTCAGCTGGTCTGGAAGAGTTCTGTGTCCTCTGCCAACACCCTACTTCGGGTTTATTCATTTAGTGAAGAGACAGGGCTGTTTGACTTGTGGAAAGTCCCCTTTTCTGGAAACCTCTACTGATTGCTTCAGTGAAGTGTCATTTCACTAGTTACATGACTAAATTTGTCCTACATTCTATAGTTATGTTTATTCATTTGAGATCAGTGGTGTTAGGCACAGGACTAGGTAATCAAAGAGCATGGACTTTGTCCTTAGATAAGTTGGAATCTGATATACGTTCTTGTCAGATTCTTGTAAAATTTTGCTATCCAATCCCACTTTCATCATATTTCAAATATAAATTAGTTTTTCTTGTTTAGTTAAAACAAAACTGGGGCTTACGATTGTTTTTCAGATTTTAACTCAGTACCCAATGGCAAACTATGTTATAATGGTTAGGTGTCATCCTGTTTACATCTGATAAGTCACTTCTTTGTGTTTTGTGGAACTGTCTACTGGTTCAAATGAGCAGAGAACACTTACCTAATATGTCCCATATGTTATGGTTTCGTGTTTTGTTTTTTTTTTTTTAAGATTTATTTATTTATTTATTTATTTATCTTGGAAAGAGAGAGAGACAGTAGGAGTGGAAGCGGCAGAAGGGAAGAGAGAGAGAATTTGAAGCAGACTCCCCACTGAGCACAGAGCTTGACAGAGGGCTTGCAACCCAAGATCATGACCTGAACAGAAACCAGGAGTCAGACAGTAAACTACCAGGCACCCCTGGTTTCACAGTTATTTATTTATTTTTTTTAAATGCTTAGAAAAGATCTGAAAGAGTATACATTAAAACATTAACAGTGGTTATACCTGTCTGGTAGGGTGATGGTTAATTTTCTTTTCATTTTAGCTACACCTGCTTAGGACGCATTCTACAGTGAGCATAGATGACTTAAACAGTGAGGATAAATAAAGCAGTGAGTTCAGAACCAGCTTGACTGCAGAACATTGTGAAAGTGTATAATGCCGTAGAACTGTACATTTGAAAAGGGTTAAAGTGGTAAATTTCATATTTTGTGGTTTGTTGTTGTTGTTTACCACAATTAAAAAAAAAAAAGAGTCTGTGGCTTTCATACTGCAGAAAACAAAACCAAAAAGCGACTTGCCTAGTCCTATGTTTTGAGTTCCCTAGATGTTTGCATGCCTCTTGTAACTCTTGTTAGTAATACCTTGTCATTGCGAATCTTAATTATTGCCCCACAATGACCATAGTATATATATATTTTTAAGATTTTATTCATTTATTTGACAGACTGAGATCACAAGTAGGCAGAGAGGCAGGCAGAGAGAGAGAGGAGGAAGCAGGCTCCCCGTGGAGCAGAGAGCCTGATGTGGGGCTCGATCCTAGGACCCTGGGATCATGACCTGAGCCGAAGGCAGAGGCTTTAACCCACTGAGCCACCCAGGCGCCGTGACCATAGTATATTTTTACTTGAAATTTCAAGTATGCAGAATAGGGGCAGAAAGCATTTGTTCCAGAGGACCCTGGAGGTGTTTCCTTTGTTTGTTTAATTAGAGGCAGGATTCCGGGGACAAGACAAGATGGAGAAATGCTGATGGGAAGCATGTTGGCTCTGAAAGTCTACTTCCGGTTCATGGTGGTAACTGCGGTGATTATGTTCATTAAAGAAAAATGTGTCAGGAGAGGTTCACTTTAACATGTCATGGTTTCAGTCCACAAATAGTATCCCATGTTAGAATCAGAGTAATGAAGTTTATGGTAATTAAATGTCAGAATTTGAAATGTGTATCATAAAGGGAAAAACATCTAGAGACCAATCTGGTGTTAATGGGCCAATCTTACTCCCCTCGCTTACAGAGTTTGTTGTGTTATGAGACACAGTGCGAGAACGTCCTAGATTTCTCCTATCTCCTCAGATGGAGAAGACTATGTTGAACTCTAGGTAACAGGGAGATATTTCAGGCAGAAACTGCTGGAAACATGGAGCTAGATCAGTGCAAGTTTGGCGATTACTTTTCCATCATCAATAATCAAAAAATCTTAGTAGCTTTATTGGTGCTGCAGGGTGTGAGCCCCAGCAGCGAGAGCACCCAGAGGTTCTGCTGCCTTTTTAACTACCCACTTCTTTCCCTTCTGCGCCTCATTCTCGGTCACCTTCCCTCTGCATGCCTACTTGGAGAAACAGGAAGTGCCCGGGTCCGGATCCTGCTAGGGGATAACCCTCAGACGTGTCCATCCCCAGGCTGTGTTCAGAGAGCCAGGAGCAAACACATTGGGGCCCTCTCAGGTGAAAAAATGTCCTGGGTTTCTTTGTAGGAGAAGAGGTGTCCTAGAAGGGAGGAGCACCACACACTGGGAAGGCATGGGGAGGCGGAGAAGCTGGAGGGGACTGCCCCATCCCTTGGACAGATGACTGCTGAGCCTTTAAGACACTTTCCTAGCAGTTTATTCTCTCCAGAAGAGCATGGAATTTGGATTCAGATAGACCTGAGGGTAGATCCCTATACAGTTGCTCTCAAACTGTGTGTTTTGGAGCGAGTTATTTAGTTACTCTCAGTTCATTCATTTATGGAACGGAAGACAAGACGGCCTCATAGACTTGTCCTCTGGATGAAATGGGGGACGCTGTCTGCAGTGCTGTGCACATAGTGATCACAGAACAGACACCCTCCCCGGGACCTGCTCTGCACCAGCGCACCTGTCACACTCCTCTCTCTCTCTCTGGACTGAATGAGTCTCTTTAGGACTGATGTGTTAAGTCTTAATTACACACTATGCGTTTTTGTTCCCAAATAGTAAAAACTTTAAACCAAAGGAAGAAATGCTTTCTGTCCTCTTTAAAGAATATCCACAATAGTATTATATCTGGGGTTTCAAAAATACACTCTCGTTATGATGATAACTGACAGCATTATTTCATTATGTGATTTAATTATAAATAGAGTCTATTATTGTGCCTTTGTTTTTCACATTGAATATTAGTAGAACTTATTTTTATAACAAAAATATGAGCAGTTAAGGAGTTATAGAGGTTGGAATAAAATCTAATATTTTTAATAAATTCTAAACAGGTGATATAAAATAAATTCTTTTCTGCATATATTTTTTGATCTGGCGCATTACCATTCCTCTAACTGGCCTCCAGGTTTATAGAGTAGTTACAGCTTCAAATAAACTTGGTCGTCTATGGTTCAGAATGTGTAAAAATAAGCAGAACACTTGAAATTTAGCTTGTAGTTTAAATTGTTCAGGTGAGCTTAGTATGACTACCTCAAGTATCAGTAACAAATACTTTGCTAGGAAGTATTATGGGCTATGATATAATAAAAGTTAGCTACCTGGCATTTTATAAAAGAATATGTGTTTTTTTCTTGTATGTTAAATAGTTCCAGAAATCATAGCTAATTATTTGGGTAATAGTGTTTTAGAATCATTATTGGAAGGTTCTGCTTTGGGATTTAAAATTTTAATGCGGCCCAGCTTGAATTGGGAACCTTTACATAATTAAAAGGAAAATACTCTTTTAAAGAGGTATTGGCTCATCTGTTTATTAACCACCATTCTCTTTAAGAATTAGAGTGGGTGGAACTGGAGGGTTATTAATACTGAGCGAAACAGGTCAGTCAGAGAAAGACAAGTATCGTATGGTTTCATTCGTATTTGGAGTATAAGAAACAGTGCAGAGGATCATAGGGGAAGGGAGGGAAATTGAAATGGCAAGAAATCAGAGAGGGAGAAAAACCAGGAGAGACTCTTAACTCTAGAAAACAGAGGGTTGCTGGAGGGGGAGTAGGAGGGAGATGGGGTGCCTGGGGATGGGCATTCAGGAAGGCACCTGATGTGATGAGCACTGGGTGTTTTAGGTAACTGGTGAATTACTGAACTCCACATCTAAAACTAATGATGCCCTGTATGTTGGCTAACTGAGTTTAAATTTAAAAATTGCAATATTTAAAAAAAAGACTAAGAGTCCCCTTTAAGAATGAGAGTTCAGGCATGAACCATGTTCTGAAAACTTCCTATTTTTCTTCATTTTCTTCATTGTAGATATGTCCGTGATTTTGTATTATGGCTGGCAAAAAAGAACCCAGAGCTTTTCTGTTTCCTGGCCCACTTGTTCAAACATGGTGACGTAAAGGGTCAAGTGTTCTGAGTTCAGATTTCAGCTCTAACCTGCATGTGCTGTACGGCAGGAAACCCTGGGCTTTGGTGGTGGAGTGTCCTCCTCTTCCCTTGGTACTGACCCAAGTGCCACTTGGATATCTTGAGCCGTTTTTGGTAGTTGCTTCTCTCTTTTATTGTCTCAGTTTAGGATTATTTAGAAATAGGGTTCATTTATAGAGCATTTCGAAACATAAAATGTAGGCTTATTTCTAAATTTTACGGCTTGCTCATAGTAACACTTTGATCAACTAGGCTTCAGAAGGACCTGATTGAATCACGTGTGAAATGTTGCCTTATAATTACAGGTGTTAGAATGAGTAATAACACAGTTTGGTGTGTGCTGTAAGTACGTAGAGTTTCTTACTCATTTTTCTTACTAAGCCCAGAATCTTCCATAGTACTTGACCCGTAATTGGCACATGTCGTTGAGGCCATGGATATTTAGCATATTTCATCAAAATAGCCAAGTTGTGTGTAGCTACTTAGATCACTGTATTACTATTCTGATATTTTCCCAAAGCCATCCTTTTTCATAAATACAAACATTTAATTCATTTTCTAAACAGTTCCCTTTCAGTAGTCTGCTTGAGAATGGCAATTAATCACTTCTATTGTCATTTTTGTAAATTACAGTCATTGATAATCACTTAGAGTCCCATATGTAATTTTTTAAATAGCTTGTTGGATTATAGCAAGGAGAAATTCTTAAAATTTTATCACTGAAACTTCTTTTAGGTATAATTTTGAAAATATGCTTCCTTCAAAATCTTACTTTGATTCCCGATAGCTTTTTTAAAGCTGAAAAACCTGGGGGCTTGGAGGTGCCCTCTGCCTAGGATCACCGCCCGCTGCCGGTGTGGGAGATGCTGAACTCAGGTCTGGAGCTCCGATTTTAGTTTCTTGTCTTAGTCACCTTGACATCATCAGCACAGCAGGCATACAGCTGAGGTGTAGGTGGACTGCATAGGGCCTTCTTTCCTTTTTTGTTCTTCCTGTTTCTGCTTCATTGAGTTCATTCGTGAGTATTTCTGTTCGGCCCACTCATCTTTGGAGTGTCTGTCCTCTGTTCTTTACGTTAAAAACCGCTCAGTCACTTCAGTCCTGAGGTATTTACGGTGTCCCCTTACGTGCTCTCACGTCACAGGCACTGGGGGGGAGAGTGGGGCATGGAATTTCTAATTTCTCGGTGGCTTCTCTGCTAGGACATCGCGTTCACCTGCATTAAATAAACCCTGGCCAGACACTTAATAGGAGTTTTGTGGAGAATACATTGGAAGAACAGTGGTCTGCGAAGAGAATCGGACTGGGTCTGCGCTCTGGGGATACGTGTAAACTACACCTATTTATGGTATTGGTGTTTGAAAACTTTCGTATTTCAAACAAGAATATAAATTGGCATTCTGTAGTTGGTGTTTTTTAACATTCGTATATCAAAAGGTACGTAACATTGCTGTACAATATCTAACTGTGAAACAATAGATTTTATGATGTGTTGAATCTGCCAACTTTTTGTTGTCTTACAGACCGCCGGGTCCTCGCTTTCCTCCTTACCCAGCTTAAACTCGTCCCTTGATTCTCTCAACGCATGTGTCTTGCATCCTCTCTTCTCTTTCTTGCTTTGCCAAACCGACTCGGTTCAAGTACAGCTTTGCTGCAGTCCAGTCGTCCGTGCTCCGCCTGCGCCCGCGTCACTGAATGTATCTGGTGGAAGTGCACAACCATGACCCTGGCACCGGCTTGAATTCTTGATCGTTAAATTCCAGTGGGCAGAGGGTGCCTGGTTGGCTCAGTGGGTTAAGCGTCTCCCCTTCAGCTCAAGTCATGATCTCAGGGTCCTGGGATCGAGCCCTGCGTTGGGCTCCCTGCTCAATGGGGAGCCTGCTTCCCCTTATCTCTCTGTCTACGCCTCTGCCTACTTGTGCTCTCTCTGTCTCTCTTTGTCAAATAAATAAATAAAATCTTTTTAAAAAACAGACACTGTTTAGGCACAGGTGGGCACAGTTCTTGGTGCCAAGATCGGTGGAGCTTATGTTCTTGTTGAGATAGTAAGCAAAAAAGACACTAAGTTAGTCATTTCATATGTTTGAAGATAACATGGAATGAAATAAAAAGTAGAACAGGTCAGAGGGCTGGGGGAGTCCTGGCTGAGGGGTGCAGGTCACAGTGTTTAGGATGGTCAAGGTAGGCGTCCGTGAGAAGGTGAGATCTGATCTGAGACTCGAAGGTGGGGAGGGGTTCGCTGCGGGCTGTGCGAGAGGACGGAACGCTGGCACAGAGGGTGCAGTCCACATTCGAGGAAACACACAGAAGCCGGGGGGCCTGGCACAGGGCCCTGAGAGAGAATACTGACTAGGTGAGGAGGTCAGAAACTTAAGTAGGGTGGGTGAGAGGCCCAGATTGTGTAGGACCCCTGCTGTTCACTGAGAGGCCTTTGTTTTCTATTCTTAGTGAACTGGAAACACTGCAGGACTTTTTATTTTTTTTTCTGGCAGCTGATCATGTGAAGGTTCCTGCCACATGTGTTGGGAACAGACTCCAGTCAGGGGCAGGGAGAGCTGTTCCAGAGTTTTCAGAGTGTTCACGTGAGAGATGATGGTGATTTGTTCTGACAGTAGTGGAAGAGGTGAGGAGTGATCCTGGGTCTTGATTTTGAAAGGAGCCAACGAGATTTCTAGAATGAGATAGGGGAAGAGAGGAGAGGACCTAAGGGTGAGTCCAGGGCTTTTGACCTGAGCTCTTGAGAGGTGAGGTTGGTGCCATGTGCGATGGAGGGAGCAGTAGCAGACGGCGGGAGACCAAGGGTGGGAGAGATCGGTTCGCTTTGGGATGAGTTCAGGTTTGTAGTTAGAGTCCAGTGAGCTCATATCCAGTGTAGTATCCGTTTCAGGAGCACAGTGTACTGATTCAACACTCTGTCCATCCCCCTTGTTCATCACGAGTCCTGAGTTCCGACATCTTCTAGAATACACTTCCTAGCTTTAGGTAACGGCGGATCTAGCCCTTTCAAGTTTCTGAGTAGGAAGAACTTTATGGCACCTGGGCAGGTTGAGGCACTCGGCTGTGAGAGTCGGAAGCAGAATTGCGTCGTCGGTGAAAGCCAGGGGAAGGCAGATACCTACCAGTATCAAACAGGAGCAGCCCAGGTTTCCGGTCTGGCTGGTAGGGAAGTGAGGAAAGCCGGAGGAGGGACAGAATCCAGAGAAAAGACAGTGGCTGTAGGACCCAGCAAGTCAGCCAGGTAGATACCGCCCCTGTAGAGTTCATCATGGGTGTCACAAGATGCAGATCCAAAATGGGAAGAGGTTTGAATTTTTCTGTTGGCCCACCAAGAGATGATGGCTGAAGCCATGAAACCTTGTTAGAAAAGAGAAGAAAACGAAGCAGAGATCCTTGGGTGAATGATCTTTTCTGGTGAAAGGAGTCCATGAACTAGTCCAATGTGGCCAACAATAGGATCTTATAGAGACTTCGAGATGGTAGTTGATGGTTGCTAATAGAGGTAGGACAGAACACGCAGACTCTGAGTAAAAACACGGTTGACTTTGTCAGCTGGAGGGAAATTGTTTCTTCCGAAAAGCAGTCTCAGTAAACAACTCTACCCTACTCTGTGTTGTCATCTAATACTATATATCCTTAAAAATCCACGCAGGTGTACACCTGATGATAATAGCTAACATCTACTGAAAGCTTATTATGTGTCATACGTTACGCTGAGTATTTTACTGATTTATTCCTAATTCCCACACCAGTTTTATGATGTAGGTACTTGTTTCCCCTTTAATTCTTGAAGACCGGAGAGATTAATTTAACTTGTCCAAGGTTACATGGTAGGAAAAGTAATTGAATCCAGGAATGCTGGTGTTAGAGTCCACACTCTTAGCCACTATGGGATGCTACTTTTCTTTGAAGTCTTCTGAGATATTCCCTGACATAATTTATCTCTTTTGACTCACTGGCTCCACAGGCTATGATGACTGAGAATTTAGGTGGTATATATTGTCAAAGGGTGTACAGTTTGGCAAGGGATCAGGATTCCTTCTTAAGTGAAAAATAATAATACAAGATAATGAAAAATGAGGGATACAATAATGAGAATATGGAGAGGGGAATGTAGGTTTGGATCTGGGCCTTAAAGGGTAGGTATTCTTTTGAGTGTAGGTGATTACTTGGGGGTAGGGGTGAACTCAGCGGATGCCAGTCCAGGTACTAAGAGCAGCTGGAGTGAAGGTGTAGATACAGGACAGAGCAAGATGTGTCTGGGGAAACTTCAGTCATCCAGTTTGGTTGGTTGATAGAGCATGTGGCCGGAATGGGTGTTGGATTGGAAAGGAAGACTGAGGCCAAGTTGTGAACACCCCGAGGGGAGGCCCGTGACAAGCTGTGAGAGGGCAGTGGTTTTGCCTTGAACAGAACTCTGTCGTTCTCAACTATTTACTTCGTGGTTTGAATGTAAGTATATTCAAAGAGACATTTTATGTTATTTCTAGAATGCCAGTTAATGAAAACAGAACGACCAAAGCCAAACACATTTATTATCAGATGTCTTCAGTGGACCACTGTTATAGAGAGAACATTTCATGTAGATACTCCAGAGGAAAGGTAAGAACCCTGTTTTTTCTATTTCATGAAAAAGCAACAGTCGGTGTAAAGATGTATGTGTATCTGACGTCCCCATTTGTGAATCTGTGCGAACACATTTGTCAAATCCTGTAGTCCCTTGATTGTTTCTGGTATGACAACAGGGGCTTGCACCAGCCTCAGGAACTGCTGTAAGATATTCTTCTCAACAAAAACCAAGACGTTTAAAAACTGAAATATAAACTGGGACGTTTTTATAACTAAACTACCTTAAAAAATGGTCAAATTGATTGTGTTCATATTTGGAATCTCGAGGCTGGTCCTGGCACAGGTTTCAAGCAGCGCTGCTGTTATGCAGGGGCTGCCCGAGTGTTAGGCAGGGAAGGAGCCTGAGACCTGAACTAAGCTCCCTGAAAAACCAGGACCAGGATTCACTGGCCTCCCCCCCCCCCCCCCCCCCCCCCCCCCCCCGGCCTCACTGCTAAAGAGGGGAGTGGCCACTTCCCTGAGCCTATATTGTCATGCTCCAGATTGGTGCATTCCTGCAACCTCTGCCCCCCAACCCCCTAGTTCTGTTTTCATACCCTTTTATCTGGTGCTAACTGAGTTAAGTCCAACAAGCCCAACCACAAAACCATTTTCTTGCATGGATGTTATCATGGTTGATCCAAATCAGCAACTTCATGAAGTCAAATATTACTAGTTTATGTTCCAAATGAGTAAATCAGGTCTTAGGAGGCTTATCTAAGATTTTTGAAAAAAAGCCAGAAATAACCTCCCATAAGGCCTAGTAAATAGTAAAGTATTATTTTAATAATGCTTTTGATCAGTAAACATAATTTTATAACCGGAGTTAAGGATAGATCCAATTTTCTTTTGTACACTCCCGGTCTTACTCTGTGCAGACATATTTCGGTCTTGAGCGTACATACAATTCCGTACGTCTTTCTCCCTGTCCACTCCTTTCTTCCCGGGGCATTTCTATCTGCTAAGTCTTCAGTGTGTTTAGACTTCCACCTGTAACCATGATTGGGCCAGTTCCCATTCATCTGTCAGATCTGAGCTTCAAACACCACATTTCCTACAAAACCTTCTCTGACTCGCTAGAGACTGAGCCTGTCCCTGTACCTTTTATATCCAGGCTGTCAGCCCTGTAATCTTTGTTTGCCTTTCTCGCTAGACCGTGAGGTTCTTCACTAGCAGGGATCGTATTTTCCTTGCTCAATATTCTATCTTTACAGCCTAGTCCAGGATCCAGCGTAGTATTTGTTGACTGGCTGAATGAATGGAAATATTATTCTTAGTGGATTTACAACATCTCATTGAAGCATGATTAATTTTGCCATTTACGTTTGCAAAGCTGGATTTACGCCATGTCTTAAGACTTCAGAATAGTTCCTGCATTTATATATCACGCTACTTTTCTGAACAATCAGTTTTTATTTGCATTTATGACTAGAAGAAAGCAGTTTTAGTAAAAAATGAAAAAACAGCATCTTTATATTTACCATGGGGTGTGTTTTTCTACATTCATCTAGAATCTGGTGCTTGGAGGTTTTATATGACTTTAATGTTAATGAAGACTTAGAAAAAATGTAGTGAGAACTAGAAAAGCTGTGTATTTTCTATGTTCTGTCTGCCAGTCTAAAATCCGTTCTTGTTGTAAATGAAATATGTATCTCTAATCTTAATCTAAAAAAAACCTTCTATTTGTTTTATTGCATGATAGACATTTAGAATCTGCATTTTCCAAGGCATGAGACTATTGTACCAGCTCAGTTCTTCTTTTTTTTTTTTTAAAGATTTTATTTATTTATTTGACAGAGATCACAAGTAGGCAGAGAGGCAGGCAGAGAGAGAGGGAGGAAGCAGGCTCCCTGCTGAGCAGAGAGCCTGATGCGGGGCTCGATCCCAAGACCCTGGGATCATGACCTGAGCAGAAGGTAGAGGCTTTAAGCCACTGAGCCACCCCGGCGCCCCTGGTTCTTCATTTCTTTTCATTGAATAATCCATTCTGTCTTCATTGATTACGGATGGCACATATACATAAATATTTGTATTTTTAGGTTTTTTTCTTTTTTTTTTTTTCTCTTTGATTTCTCTGTCATTCTAGCACTAAGACCACATGATGACCAGAATGCTGATATGAGGAGAAATAGAATCATAAAAAATTTATTAATCTGGAGTACATTATGTAGGTTGACTGTATGAAGTTAATGTTATATATAAAAGTATGCCAAAAACAAGGCAGGGAAGCCAACAGGAAAAATGAAATGGAATTCTGAAAATTTTTAAAATAATGAAACAAAAACAGGGAGGAAAAAAAGAAGAAGAAGAAAGTAGGAAAAAGTGAAATGGTAGACTTATGTGTAACCATATATATAGTTCAATTAAGTATTAATGGGTTAAACACTGCTGTTAAAAGGCAGAGAGTTTCAGAATTAAAAATACGAGGCCAACTTATGTGCTGTTTATAAGAAATGCACTTTAAGCATTATAAAGACATAGCTAAGTTGAAAATAAATGCCAACAATAACCATGGGGAGAGATTTGCTATATTAGATTTCAAAATAAAATAATATTCTAGAGAATTCCAGGACACTTTATAATGACAAAAGGGTCAATTAATATGGATGCTGTAACAATCATAAATATTATACATGCAATAACAGAATTGGACAGAGAAAAGTTGACAGAGAAAATATCCCACAACCATATTTGTAGATTTTTAAATTCTTTCCAGCAAGTGTTAGAGCAGCTAGAGGAAAACATTAAGCAAAGTCATAGAATAACACTGTCATCCACCTTGATGTAGTTGATATTTACAGAATACTAAACCCAAAAGTGAGAGTATACACATTGTTTTCAAACGCATATGGTATATTCACCAGGACCGCTCATATTCTGGATCATAAACAATTCTTAATATATTTAGCATATCTGAAATTATATAAAATATGGGTTTTGCTTCAATAAAATTGCTTCGAAATCAGTAAGAATAAGAACCTGAAAAGCTCCTAAGTATTTGGAAATTAAACAGCATACCTCTTAAAAATCATTGGGTCGGGGTGCCTGGGTGGCTCAGTGGGTTAAAGCCTCTGCCTTCGGCTCAGGTCATGGTCCCGGGGTTCTGGGATCAGGCCCTGCATCAGGCTCTCTGCTCGGCGGGGGGCCTGCTTCCTCCTCTCTATCTGCCTGCCTCTCTGCTTACTTGTGATCTCTGTCTGTCAAATAAATAAATAAAATCTTTAAAAAAAATCATTGGGTCAAAAACAAAATTCACAGGAGCCATTAGAAAGTGATTTTTAAATGAGTGATAATGAAAATAAAGCATATAAAAATTAGTGAGTGCTTAGAGGGAAATTTTATAACAATAAATGCCTATACACAAAAAGAAGAAAGTTAAGTCAGTGACCTAAGCTTTCTTTTTAAGAAACTAGGAAAGTAGAGTAAACCCAAGTAAACATCCAGAGGAGACATTAGAGCTCAAAAATCAGTGAAATAGAAAACAAAATGATCAATAAACCAAAACTAATTCTTCGAAAAAAAAACCCAAAAAGAATGGAAAGCATCTTGGAAGATTGTTAAAGAAAAGGAAGAGGGAAGACACAGTTTACAAATATGCCAACCCAAGAAAACATTAGAAAACTTGAACAGCCAATGTCAATGAATAGAATTGAGTTAATAATTTAAAAACCTTTTCTCAAAGAAAACTCCCAAGTCCAGATGGCTTCACTGATGAGTTCTGTCAAATATTTAAAGAAATATTACCAGTCCTACACAATCTAGTTCAGAAAATAATGGAGAAGGGAACACTTTCCAACTTATTTAAAAGGGCACTCCTGTTTCAAAAACCAGGCAAAGCTATCATAAGAAGATAGAACTATAATCTAATATACTTGCAAACATCAGTGCAAAGTTTCTTAACAAAATTTTAACAAATTCCAAAAATATGGAAAAAATAATAAATCATGACCAAATGGAGTATATCCAAAGAGTTCAGTTGCATTATCTGAAATCATTAAACTAAATTCACTATATTCAGAGGATAAAGTAGAAAAACCACATGGTCATTGCAACAGATGCAGGAAAAGCATTTGCCAGAATTCAGTACCCTTTCATCACTAAAACACTCAGCTGACAAGGGATAGAGGGGAACTTACTCAACTTCTGTCTATAAAAAAAACCTATGGCTTATGTGATCATCAAAGGTAAAACCTTCAGTGCTTTCTCCCTAAGATCTGGAACAGAGTAGCAATGTCTTCTCTCACCAGTGTTATTTAACATTCTACTAATCGTCTGATATAGGTCATTTAAGGCAAGAAAAACAAGTAGAAGGCAAATAGATTGGAAAGAAAGATGTAAAACTGCTCTTATTTTTAGACATTTGCCAACTTAATAAGGGTACAAGGTAAACATACAAAACCAACTTTATTTGTAAGTACTACCAAAACATTAGAAAATTTAAAAAAATTTTTAAAGCCTCCACAGCAGCATAAATGGTTAGGAATAGATAACTCAGGAAGGGGTCTCTAAGAAAGTGAAGAATGCTGCCAAAGAAAGAAACATTCTAAGAAAACAGTCAATTGATGTTGTTCAAGGGAGATTGGCAGAGTAGGAAGATTTTGAGATCACCTCCTCTCACAGTCACACCATTGCCATAACTATATATGGAGTAACTCACTTTGAGAAGACTACTGAACAGCTCTTCCATGACTAAAGATATATTTTAAAAACCACATCAAGAAGAGTAGGAGGTACAGAGACAAACTTGGGAACCAAACCTCAGATATGCTAACCCACAAACAGGAGGGCTATCAGTTGCAGAAGTCCTGTGTGAGGACCTCTGTTGGGCACCTCAGCCCTGGATTTGCACTGGGAAGGCATGCCTCCATAGCCTCTGGCTTTGAAAATTAGTGGGTCTTAACTCCAGGAAAGCTATATGTGACAGCACTCTCAAAGAGTGCGTGCACAGTATCACTCACTCTGAGACCCAGTATAGAGGCAGTAGTTTGAAAGCTTCTGCGCTATATGTAAAGATTGCAAGGTTGTGCTGGAGGGTCAGGAATCTGTAGGAACTTTCTCCGGTAATGGAAGAACTGGCAGGTGCTATTTTTCTTGATCTCCTTCAGCGTAGTTGGCCCTGTGCTGGAAGCACCAGTTCTGACACTCTCCTTCTGCCTTGCTAGCACTGCAGACACCTGTCGTATGGACCTGCCCTGGTGGGTGTCCCTCCAAAGCTGCTCCTGCCCCTCCACACCCAGCAGGCATCACTTAGAGGGAATAACAGAAGACTAAAGTATGCAGAAGAACAGATCAGCAATCCGAATGACAAAACCTAAAAGTACTGGAAGACACTCAAGCTGAACAGCAGAGAGTCAAAGAATCTAAAAATATGAAGATATGTAAGGGACAACATCAAACTTAGTAATATTTGCATTATAGGGTTCTCAAAGGAGAATAGAGAGAAAAGGGGGAAGAAAACTTCTTTGAAGAACTAAGAATTGAAAACTTCCTAACCTGGAGAAGGAAACAGACAGCCAGGTCCAGGAAGCATAAAGAGTCCTAAATAAGATAAACCCAAAGAGATCCGCATCAAGACACACAATAATTAAAATATCAAAAATTAAAGATGAAAAATAATCTTAGAGGTAGCAAGTTATATAAAAGGGAAATGTGGTAAGGCTGATCTTTCAGCAGAAACTTTGCAAGCCATAAGCGAGTGGCATGATACAATCTAAGTGATGAAAGGAAGAAAACTAGAACCAAGAATACTCTATTCAGCAAGGTTGTCATTCACCGTAGAAGGAAAGAGAAAAGAGTTTCCCAGACAAATGAAAGTTAAGCTCATCACAACTCAACTGGCCTTATAAGAAATGTTAAAGGGACTTTTTTAAGACAAAAAGACAGGCCATAATGAGAAGAAGATAATTACTAGTGAAAAATTTCAGATGGTAAAAGCAAACATGGTAAAGGTAGTCAGTCAGTCATTTATAAAACTAGTATGAAGATCAAGAGATGAAAGTAGTAAAATCAGTTATATCTAGAATAATTAATTAATGTGTATACAAATTAAAATGTAAACTGTGAAGTCAAATACATAAAATGTGGAGAGTAGTAGTAAAAATATGGTGCTTTTAGAATGTGTTAAAGTTAATTGAACATTAGCTTTAATAGACTTATATACGTAGAGTGTTTTATGTGAACCTTATATGAACCATATACTGAAAACCTTTAATAGATAGAAAACCTCTAAAGAGAAAAGAACCCAAACTTAGCACTCAAGAAAATCATAAAATCACAAGGGAGGAGAGTAGGAGAAGAAGAAAGGAACCAAGAAGAACTATAAACAACCAGAAAATGGTTACATGCCAGTTGTTACATGCCAACAAATGGCAATAATTGCATCCCTATCAGTAATTACTTTTAATGTAAATGGACTTTCAGTTCCACTCAAAAGATAAAGGGTGACTGGGGCGCCTGGGTGGCTCAGTGGGTTGGGCCGCTGCCTTCAGCTCAGGTCATGATCCCAGGGTTCTGGGATCGAGCCCCGCATCGGGCTCTCTGCTCAGCGGGGAGCCTGTCTCCCCCCCCTCTCTCTGCCTGCCTCTCTGCCTACTTGTGATCTCTCTCTCTCTCTCTCTCTGTCAAATAAATAAATAAATAAAATCTTTAAAAAAAAAAAAAAAGATAAAGGGTGACTGAATGAGGGGAAAAAAAACAAGACCCAGCTAGATGCTGTCTACCAGAGACTCACTTCAGACCTTAAGACACAGACAGAGTGAAAGCGAAGGGCTAACAAAATCTATACTGTATGAATGGAAGTGAAGGAAAAAAAAAAAAGACGATGACGAAGCTGGGGAAACAGTACTCCTATCAGGCAAAATAAACTTTCAAAGAAAGACTGTAACAGGAGACATAGATGGGCATTGTATAATGATGAAGGGATCAAGTCAAGAATATAATGGTTATAAATTTCCATGCACCAACATAGGAGCACCTAAATATATAAAGCAAATTAACAAACATAAAAGTAGAAATTAGGTCAAGATGGCGGAGAAGTAGCAAGCTGAGACTGCTTCAGCTAGCCGGAGATCAGCTAGATAGCTTATCTAAAGATTGCAAACACCTGAAAATCCATCGGCAGATCGAAGAGAAGAAGAACAGCAATTCTGGAAACAGAAAAACAACCACTTTCTGAAAGGTAGGACCGGCGGAGAAGTGAATCCAAAGCGACGGGAAGATAGACCCCGGGGGGAGGGGCCGGCTCCCGGCAAGCGGCGGAGCAACCGCGCACAAAATCAGGACTTTTAAAAGTCTGTTCCGCGGAGGGACATCGCTCCAGAGGCTAAACCGGAGCGAAGCCCACGCGGGGTCAGCGTGGCCTCAGGTCCCGCAGGGTCACAGAAGGATCGGGGGTGTCTGAGTGTCGCAGAGCTTGCGGGTATTGGAACGGGAAAGCCGGCTACAGAGACAGAGCCGACAGTAAGCTCGCAGCTCCGTGTTACCTTGAACCGGTCGCAGGCTCGGTGAGCTCGGAGCGCGGCCGGAGGTCAGGCAGACGGGAGTAACTGGGCGCTGTTCTCTGAGGGCGCACTGAGGAGTGGGGCCCTGGGCTCTCGGCTCCTCCGGGCCGGAGACCAGGAGGCCGCCATTTGTATTCCCGTCCTCTGGAACTCTACGGAAAGCGCTCAGGGAACAAAAGCTCCTGAAAGCAAACCCGAGCGGATTACTCACCCCGGCCCCGGGTAAGGGCGGTGTAATTCCGCCTGGGGCAAAGACACTTGAAAATCACTACAACAGGCCCCTCCCCCAGAAGATCAACAAGAAATCCAGCCGAGACCAAGCTCACCTACCAAGGAGTGCGGTTTCAATACCAAGGAGAGCAGCAGAATTCCAGAGGAGGAGAAAGCCAAGCACGGAACTCATGGCTTTTTTCCTGTGATTTTTTTTAGTCTTGCAGTTAATTTAATTTTTTCTTTTTCATTTTTTTTTTTTTCTCGCCTTCGGGTAAAATTTTTTTTTTTTTAACTGTTACCTTTTTCTTTTTTAACGATTTTTTACTAGTTTATCTAATATATATATATATTTTTTTACATTTTTCTTAGGTGTTTTCTTTTTTAAAAAAAATTCTTTTCTTTTCTTTTTTTTTTTTTCTTTTTTCTTTCTTCCTTTTTGAACCTCTTTTTATCCCCTTTCTCCCCACTCACGATTTTGGATCTCTTCTAATTTGGCTAAAGCATATTTTCCTGGGGTTGTTGCCACCCTTTTAGTATTTTACTTGCCCCTTCATTTACTCTTATCTGGACAAAATGACAAGACGTAAAAATTCACCACAAAAAAAAGAACAAGAGGCAGTACCGAAGGCTAGGGACCTAATCAATACAGACATCGGTAATATGTCAGATCTAGAGTTCAGAATGACAATTCTCAAGGTTCTAGCCGGGCTCGAAAAAGGCATGGAAGATATTAGAGAAACCCTCTCGAGAGATATAAAAGCCCTTTCTGGAGAAATAAAAGAACTAAAATCTAACCAAGTTGAAATCAAAAAAGCTATTAATGAGGTGCAATCAAAAATGGAGGCTCTCACTGCTAGGATAAATGAGGCAGAAGAAAGAATTAGTGATATAGAAGACCAAATGACAGAGAATAAAGAAGCTGATCAAAAGAGGGACAAACAGCTACTGGACCACGAGGGGAGAATTCGAGAAATAAGTGACACCATAAGACGAAACAACATTAGAATAATTGGGATTCCAGAAGAAGAAGAAAGTGAGAGGGGAGCAGAAGGTATACTGGAGAGAATTATTGGGGAGAATTTCCCCAATATGGCAAAGGGAACAAGCATCAAAATTCAGGAGGTTCAGAGAATGCCCCTCAAAATAAATAAGAATAGGCCCACACCCCGTCACATAATAGTAAAATTTACAAGTCTCAATGACAAAGAGAAAATCCTGAAAGCAGCCCGGGAAAAGAAGTCTGTAACATACAATGGTAAAAATATTAGATTGGCAGCTGACTTATCCACAGAGACCTGGCAGGCCAGAAAGAGCTGGCATGATATTTTCAGAGCACTAAACGAGAAAAACATGCAGCCAAGAATACTATATCCAGCTAGGCTATCATTGAAAATAGAAGGAGAGATTAAAAGCTTCCAGGACAAACAACAACTGAAAGAATTTGCAAATACCAAACCAGCTCTACAGGAAATATTGAAAGGGGTCCTCTAAGCAAAGAGAGAGCCTACAAGTGGTAGATCAGAAAGGAACAGAGACCATATACAGTAACAGTCACCTTACAGGCAATACAATGGCACTAAATTCATATCTCTCAATAGTTACCCTGAATGTGAATGGGCTAAATGCCCCTGTCAAAAGACACAGGGTATCAGAATGGATAAAAAAACAAAACCCATCTATATGTTGCCTCCAAGAAACACATTTTAAGCCCGAAGACACCTCCAGATTTAAAGTGAGGGGGTGGAAAAGAATTTACCATGCTAATGGACATCAGAAGAAAGCAGGAGTGGCAATCCTTATATCAGATCAATTAGATTTTAAGCCAAAGACTGTAATAAGAGATGAGGAAGGACACTATATCATACTCAAAGGGTCTGTCCAACAAGAAGATTTAACAATTTTAAATATCTATGCCCCCAACGTGGGAGCAGCCAACTATATAAACCAATTAATAACAAAATCAAAGAAACACATAAACAACAATACAATAATAGTAGGGGACTTTAATATTCCCCTCACTGAAATGGACAGGTCATCCAAGCAAAAGATCAGCAAGGAAATAAAGGCCTTAAATGACACACTGGACCAGATGGACATCACAGATATATTCAGAATATTTCATCCCAAAGCAACAGAATACACATTCTTCTCTAGTGCACATGGTACATTCTCCAGAATAGATCACATCCTCGGTCCTAAATCAGGACTCAACCGGTATCAAAAGATTGGGATCATTCCCTGCATATTTTCAGACCACAATGCTCTAAAGCTAGAACTCAACCACAAAAGGAAGTTTGGAAAGAACCCAAATACATGGAGACTAAACAGTATCCTTCTAAAGAATGAATGGGTCAACCGGGAAATTAAAGAAGAATTGAAAAAAATCATGGAAACAAATGATAATGAAAATACAACGGTTCAAAATCTGTGGGACACAACAAAGGCAGTCCTGAGAGGAAAATATATAGCGGTACAAGCCTTTCTCAAGAAACAAGAAAGGTCTCAGGTACACAACCTAACCCTACACCTAAAGGAGCTGGAGAAGGAACAAGAAAGAAACCCTAAGCCCAGCAGGAGAAGAGAAATCATAAAGATCAGAGCAGAAATCAATGAAATAGAAACCAAAAAAACAATAGAACAAATCAACGAAACTAGGAGCTGGTTCTTTGAAAGAATTAATAAAATTGATAAACCCCTGGCCCGACTTATCAAAAAGAAAAGAGAAAGGACCCAAATAAATAAAATCATGAATGAAAGAGGAGAGATCACAACTAACACCAAGGAAATACAAACTATTATAAGAACATACTATGAGCAACTCTACGGCAATAAATTTGACAATCTGGAAGAAATGGATGCATTCCTAGAAACATATAAACTACCACAACTGAACCATGAAGAAATAGAAAGCCTGAACAGACCCATAACCAGTAAGGAGATTGAAACAGTCATTAAAAATCTCCAAACAAACAAAAGCCCAGGGCCAGACGGCTTCCCGGGGGAATTCTACCAAACATTTAAAGAAGAACTAATTCCTATTCTCCTGAAACTGTTCCAAAAAATAGAAATGGAAGGAAAACTTCCAAACTCATTTTATGAGGCCAGCATCACCTTGATCCCAAAACCAGACAAGGATCCCACCAAAAAAGAGAGCTATAGACCGATATCCTTGATGAACACAGATGCGAAAATACTCAACAAAATACTAGCCAATCGGATTCAACAGTACATTAAAAAGATTATTCACCACGACCAAGTGGGATTTATTCCAGGGCTGCAAGGTTGGTTCAACATCCGCAAATCAGTCAATGTGATACAACACATCAATAAAAGTAAGAACAAGAACCATATGATACTCTCAATAGATGCTGAAAAAGCATTTGACAAAGTACAACATCCCTTCCTGATCAAAACTCTTCAAAGTGTAGGGATAGAGGGCACATACCTCAATATCATCAAAGCCATCTATGAAAAACCCACCGCAAATATCATTCTCAATGGAGAAAAACTGAAAGCTTTTCCGCTAAGGTCAGGAACACGGCAGGGATGTCCATTATCACCACTGCTATTCAACATCGTACTAGAGGTCCTAGCCTCAGCAATCAGACAACAAAAGGAAATTAAAGGCATCCAAATCGGCAAAGAAGAAGTCAAATTATCACTCTTCGCAGATGATATGATACTATATGTGGAAAACCCAAAAGACTCCACTCCAAAACTGCTAGAACTTATACAGGAATTCAGTAAAGTGTCAGGATATAAAATCAATGCACAGAAATCAGTTGCATTTCTCTACACCAACAGCAAGACAGAAGAAAGAGATATTAAGGAGTCAATCCCATTTACAATTGCATCCAAAACCATAAGATACCTAGGAATAAACCTAACCAAAGAGACACAGAATCTATACTCAGAAAACTATAAAGTACTCATGAAAGAAATTGAGGAAGACACAAAGAAATGGAAAAATGTTCCATGCTCCTGGATTGGAAGAATAAATATTGTGAAAATGTCTATGCTACCTAAAGCAATCTACACATTTAATGCAATTCCTATCAAAGTACCATCCATCTTTTTCAAAGAAATGGAACAAATAATTCTAAAATTTATATGGAACCAGAAAAGACCTCGAATAGCCAAAGGGATATTGAAAAAGAAAGCCAACGTTGGTGGCATCACAATTCCGGACTTCAAGCTCTATTACAAAGCTGTCATCATCAAGACAGCATGGTACTGGCACAAAAACAGACACATAGATCAATGGAACAGAATAGAGAGCCCAGAAATAGACCCTCAACTCTATGGTCAACTAATCTTCGACAAAGCAGGAAAGAATGTCCAATGGAAAAAAGACAGCCTTTTCAATAAATGGTGCTGGGAAAATTGGACAGCCACATGCAGAAAAATGAAATTGGACCATTTCCTTACACCACACACAAAAATAGACTCAAAATGGATGAAGGACCTCAATGTACGAAAGGAATCCATCAAAATCCTTGAGGAGAACACGGGCAGCAACCTCTTCGACCTCTGCCGCAGCAACATCTTCCTAGGAACAACGCAAAAGGCAAGGGAAGCAAGGGAAAAAATGAACTACTGGGATTTCATCAAGATCAAAAGCTTTTGCACAGCAAAGGAAACAGTTAACAAAATCAAAAGACAACTGACAGAATGGGAGAAGATATTTGCAAACGACATATCAGATAAAGGACTAGTGTCCAGAATCTATAAAGAACTTAGCAAACTCAACACCCAAAGAACAAATAATCCAATCAAGAAATGGGCAGAAGACATGAACAGACATTTCTGCAAAGAAGACATCCAGATGGCCAACAGACACATGAAAAAGTGCTCCATATCACTCGGCATCAGGGAAATACAAATCAAAACCACAATGAGATATCACCTCACACCAGTCAGAATGGCTAAAATCAACAAGTCAGGAAATGACAGATGCTGGCGAGGATGCGGAGAAAGGGGAACCCTCCTACACTGTTGGTGGGAATGCAAGCTGGTGCAGCCACTCTGGAAAACAGCATGGAGGTTCCTCAAAATGTTGAAAATAGAACTGCCCTATGACCCAGCAATTGCACTATTGGGTATTTACCCTAAAGATACAAATGTAGTGATCCAAAGGGACACATGCACCCGAATGTTTATAGCAGCAATGTCCACAATAGCCAAACTATGGAAAGAACCTAGATGTCCATCAACAGATGAATGGATCAAGAAGATGTGGTATATATACACAATGGAATACTATGCAGCCATCAAAAGAAATGAAATCTTGACATTTGCAACAACATGGATGGAACTAGAGCGTATCATGCTTAGCGAAATAAGTCAAGCAGAGAAAGACAACTATCATATGATCTCCCTGATATGAGGAAGTGGTGATGCAACATGGAGGCTTAAGTGGGTAGAAGAATAAATGAAACAAGATGGGATTGGGAGGGAGACGAACCATAAGTGACTCTTAATCTCACAAAACAAACTGAGGGTTGCCGGGGGGAGGGGGTTGGGGAGAAGGGGGTGGGATTATGGACATTGGGGAGGGTATGTGATTTGGTGAGTGCTGTGAAGTGTGTAAACCTGGTGATTCACAGACCTGGGGATAAAAATATATGTATATAAAAAATATATGTTTATAAAAAATAAAAAAATAAAAAAATAAAAAAAAAAAAAAGTAGAAATTAACATAATCGGGGATTTTAGCACCCCATTTACATCAGTGGAGAAATTATGCAGAAAAAAATTAATAAAGAAGAAAACAGTGGCTTGAATGACACATTAGACCAAACAGACCTAACAGATATATACACAGAGAAAATTAAAAGATTGATGGAGAGAAATGAAAATGGAAATACAACAGTTCAAAATCTTTGTTACCCAGCAAAGGCAGTTGTAAGAAGCAAATTTCCAATGATACAGGCCTGCCAAAAAAGAAAAAAACAAAAATCTCCAACAATCTAACCTTAGTCCTAAGGAACAAGAAAAAGGAGGAGCAAGCCCAGTGTTAGTAGAGGGAAAGAAATAATCACACCAGAGCGGAAATAAATAAAATGGAGACTTAAAAAAATAGTAGAAAAGATCAGTGAAACTAAGAACTAGTTTGTTGAAAAGTACAACAAAATTGATAGATCTTTATTTAGCCAGACTCTTAACAAAAAAAGACAGGACTCTAAATTAGAAATGAAACAAAAGTTATAGCTGACACCACAGAAATGCAAAGGGTTTAAAGTGATTCTTATGAAAAATTATATGCCAATAAATTGGGCAACCTAGAAGAGATGGATAAATTAGTAGAAACCTAGAGTCTTCCAAGATGAAAGAGGGAGAAATAGAAAATGTAAACAGACCAGTTAGTAGTCATAGATTTGAGTCAGTAATCAAATAACTCCCAATAAGTAAAAAAGTCCAGGACCAGATGGCTTCATAGGTTAATTTATGAAATATTTAATACCTATTACTTAATAGGTATTCAATTTAAGATTTAATTGATTAACTCAAATTAAATGAAATATTTAATGAGATTAATTTAAACCTAAAATAGATTTAATAATAGAAGATTTAATACCTATTCTTCTCGAACTGTTCCTAGAAAATTAAAGAGTAAGGATTGTTTCTAAATTCATTCTGTGAGACCAGCATGAGTGTAATTCCAAAACCAGACAAATACACTATAGAAAGAAAATTATAGGCCAATATCTCTGATGAACACAGATGCAAAATTGGAACAAAATGTTAACAAACCAGATTCAAAGTACATTAAAAGGATCATTCCCACTATCAAATAGGATTTATTCCATGGGTGCAAGGATGGTTTTATACCCACAGATCAGTCCGTGAGTGTGATATAGCACATTAACAAAATGAGGAAAGAAATCATATGGTCATCTCCATAGATTCAGAAAAAGCATTTAATGAAGTACAATGTCCATTCATTCTCAACAGAATGGGTATAGAGGAATTGTACCGCCACACAGTAAAGTCCATAAACGCATAGCTAGCTTCATACTTAATGACAAAAATTTGCAAGCTTTTCCTCTACAATCAGGAGCAAGACTAGGATGTTCACTCTTACCCTTTTTAATCAAGTCAGTACTGGAAGTGTTAACCCCAGCAGTCAGAAAAGAAAAATAAAAGGCATCCAAATTGGCAAGGAAGAAGTAAAGCTGTCACATTTTGTAGGTGAGTGATACTATATATAGAAAACCCTAGAACTTAACCAAGAAAATTAGTAGCACTAATAAATGAATTCAGTAAATTTGCAGGATACAAAAGTAACATACAGAAATGTCTTGCTTTTCTAGGCACTTATCAGAAAGAGAAATTAAGATTTGCAATTGATTCAAAAAGAATAAATTTAACTAGGAGTTGAAAACCTGCACTCTGAAAACTCTAAGAGACTGTGGAAAGAAATAGTAGGTAATACAAATAATTGGAAAGATATAACATGCTCTTGGGTTAGAAGAATTAATGTTAAAATGTCCAGACTACCCGAAGCAATCTCCAGATTCATTGCAAACCCTATCAAAATATCAGTAATTTTTTCATAAAACTGAAATTTGTGTGGAACCACAGAAGACCCTGAATAGCAAAAGCAACCTTGAGAAAGAAAAACAAAGCAGGTATCACAATTCCAGATTTCAAGATTCAGTGGAAAGCTGTAGTCATCAAAACAGTCTGGTGCTGGCACAAAAACAGACAAACAGATCAGTGGAACAGGACAGGTAGCCCAGAAGTAAACCAATGCTTATTTTGTCATTTCTTCTACAATAGAGTATGCTAGAATATACAATAGGGAAAGAGAGTTTCTTCAGTCAACTGTGTTGGGAAAACTGCGCAACTAATGCAAAAGAATGAAACTGGCCCTTTTTTTTTTTTTTTTAAACATCATACACAAAAATAAACTTGAACTGAAATAAATATCTAAATATAAGACCTGAAATGATAAAACCCCTCAAAGAATTAGGACAGTGGTTTCAGCAGTACTTTTTGGATCTCTCTTTGAGTCAAGGGCAAGCAAAAGCAAAAACAAACAACTGAAACTGCATCAAACTAAAATGCTTTTACAGAGGAAACAATCAAGAAAACAAAAAGGCATACTGAATGAGAGAAGATATTTGCAAATGACATATCTGATAAAGGCTTAATACCCAAAATATACAAAGAACTCCTATAACTTAATGCCACCCCCCCCAATAATATGATTTTTTAAATGGCAGAGGTCTTGAATAGACATTTTATTTAAGTCACAGGGGTGTAAAATACAGCATAGCAGATATAATCAATAATATTGTAATAAATTTGTATCATAACAGGGTAATTACATTTATGTGGTGAACATTTCATAGCGCATGTAAGTGTTGAGTAACTATGTTGTGCACCTGAAATTAGTGTAATACTGTATGTCAACTATGCTTCAATAAAAAAACAAATATTCTTAAAAATAAAATACTTCTGAATAAATTTAAAATGTCCAAGATGTTTTCACAGAAAGTCATAAAAGATTGCATTGGGAAATTAAATGCTTAAATAAATGGAGACTATACCATGTTCATGGAGTAGAAAATTTAATTTCAGATAGTAATCTATCCCAAATTGACAATTCCACTCAAAATTCTAACAGACTTTAAGAAGCACACACTAATTTAAAAATTTATATGGAAATGAAGGATTCTTGATCTGATAATACAAATTTCACCCAGTGCTCCTGAGATTTACTGTTTTACCTATAAACTGACTTTTTTTTTTTTTTTTTTTTAACTTATCTGTGATTTGGTTCTGGAACACTGAAAAGAAATTAAAAAAAAAAAAATAGTAAAAGGCTTTGACTTTGAAAACCTTTTCTTGGAACTGCCGTTGGACCACAGTAGATCTTGACTATACCAATGATAAACGTAACAATGGCTAAACAAAAAAAGTCTTTTAAGGGCAGCAAGCTCTAGGAAGTCAATTTACTTTATAGGTAAGATGTGGATAGGCAATAAAATTTAACTGTACTTTTAAAGGGTTTTAACCTTTATAGGGTTTCTTATAATCCTTTCCTTCTTTTTTCTTCTATACTTAAATAAATGCTCCTACAATTGTAAGGTCTATAATGTTAAGTGCTTTTGGGAATAATTTCACCTTTGAGTAAGTGTGGGAGGGGAGGATATGTTTACCATGTATGGGTGTGTGTGATCCTGGATCCTGGAATAGATTTTATTTGTGTTGATGTCATATTTTACGAAAGGGAAATATTTGAATCATTTACCATTCTTTATTAATGGCAAACTGTACTTGTTTTTATAGGGAAGAGTGGACAGAAGCCATTCAGGCTGTAGCAGACAGACTTCAGAGACAAGAAGAGGAGAGAATGAATTGTAGTCCAACTTCACAAATTGATAATATAGGGGAGGAAGAGATGGATGCTTCCACAACCCATCATAAAAGAAAGGTAGAGAATAGTAATGTATTCCCTCCTCAGCACAGTATATGTATCTGGAAGAAATACACTAAAATTGCCATTTGCAAGAAGCGTTGGCGGATGATCTTATGTTATGCAAATATGTAGGTGTGGGTGGTGTTTATCCTGGTAAATCTGAAATACCTGTCATTGTTTAAGACCAAGTAATTTAGATGTCACCTCATTTTCATGGGTTGGCACTTAACATTGACTGCTGATAGGGCTTTGGGTGAACTTGTTGAGTGAAGCGCCATTGTGCTGATTTATAATTTGCATTTTTCTCTTACTGTTTTTCATACCATTTTAGAACTTGGAAATAACGTTTTCCCTAATGATCTGGTCATTTTCCATTTGGTATGATCTGGTCATTTTCCATTTGGTATTTTGTATGCTCAAAGCAGAAGGAGACATGGTTCTGGTGTGCTTCCTGCCTGACGCCCAGCCTCACTAATAGCTTTTTATTTCAACGGCTGCTCCTGAGCCAGTGTGGGAAAGGAGTTTTCCTTCCCTGAGTCTTCCAGATTAATAAATGCCAGTTTATAGATTGATGGAGTTATTAATTGTGCTTTTCGTTGTTATAGAAAATTAAAAAGCTGGGTGCCTGTGTGGCTCAGTCGCTTAAGCATCTGATTTTGGCTCAGGTCATGATCTCAGGGTCCTGGGGTCAAGCCCCACATTGAGCTCTGTGCTCAGTGGGGAGTCTGTTTTAGAGTCTCTCTCCCTTTGCCACTCCCCCCACTCACTCTCTCTCTAAAATAAATAAATAAATCTTAAAAAAAAAAAGAAAAGAAAATTAGGGGTGCCTGGTGGCTCAGTCATTAAGGGTCTGCCTTTGGCTTAAATCATGATCCTGGGGTCCTGGGATGGATCCCTGCATCAGGCTCCCTGCTTGGCAGGGAGCCTGTTTCTCCCTCTCCAATCCCCCTGCTTGTGTTCCTCCTCTCACCGTCTTCCTATCAAATAATAAGTAAAGTCTTTGAAAAAAAATAAAAAACAACTTCCTTGTATGAAAATGATATTTTAAGATTAGGGGCACCTGCCGTGGCTCAGTGGGTTAAAGCCTGTACATTCGGCTCAAGTCATGATCTCAGGGTCCTGGGATCAAGCCCCATATCGGGCTCTCTGCTCAGCGGGGAGCCTGCTTCTCCCCCACCTCTCTGCCTGCCTTTCTGCTTATTTGTGATCTCTGTCTATAAATAAATAAATAAAATCTTTAAAAAAAAAATTAAAAAAAACTTCCTTGTATGAAAATGATATTTTAAGATTAAAGATCTAAGTGTTCAAATTAAATGAACATGCCATTTATCATGTTAGAATATATTTGTTATAGTGAATTGTAAATTTAATCTCCATGTAGGAAAACGCTAATTTCTAATGTAATTACTCATGTGATTTGGTCTTAGCACAATGAATAAGAACTCTTCGGAGTTAGACTGCTTGAGTTCAAATCCTTTTTCCACATCTAAACGTATGAACTTGATGAAGTTAATTTCTCTCTCATCTGAAATTTCTGTTCTACTTATAATAGTCTGTCTTGATCTTAGTCAAATGTCTGAGAACTCTTTGTGTCTTCATTGAAGACTTACCTCTGTTAGTTGAAATGAATCCCTCTTTTAAGTCAGCTTAATGCCCCCTTGTTCTTTAGTCATTGCAAAGAAGTAAAAATAAAGAAACAGTCTAGATTTACTCACCTACTCAGAGATAAGAAAGCTTCTTTTGGATGTCTATGTGCACTTGTAGATTGTAGCTCTGCTCATAAATTTAAAATCAGGTACCAATTAATCTTGTCCTTTGAATTTCATACTACCCCATCCAGTAACAATCTGTAGCACTATACCTCCATTAGCTGAAATTCCTAAAACTGCTTAATAACTGTTACATTCTGTTGAGGCGGTTACAGGTTGGAAGTGGGGAGTTTATAATACCCTAACTAGAAATACTCTTGCTGATCGATGAGAGAATTTAGAAATGAATATGGGAATTTTTTACCAAAAATTTTGAATGAAAAGAGACATTTTCAAAGATGTAAAAATGCAAAAGCATGGTGGATTTTATTTTATCTTTTTCTCTGTTAAGGCTGGGTATAAATCATGTTAAAAAGCACAGTGCAATTTCCTCCTTTCACAGTTACCAGTGTGGAGTATCTTCGAATTCATCACCTTCACTAATTATCACTTGTAAATGTTTATTTTAAGTTTATTTGCTGCTGTGCTTTTGACAGCACTGTTAGATATATTATCTCATTTAATCCTCTCAAAAATCAGGTGAGCCTGATTATCCCATTTTGTAGGTGATTCATCTGACATTTAGAAAAGTTAAAATCTTGTTCAAACATGTAAGGACTTTTAATTTTATACTGTCTAACTTCAATGTGCACCTTATTTCTTATTATTGATTGATATCTCATGAGCCTTTATAATCAGTATAATTATTAGACTCATTGCATGACCAAGTTATATTAGAGAACAAAATTATACAGACATTCTCTCTTAACAATTGTACTTGGTTTCTCAAAATATTTATGTCAAGCTGTTGTGCTTACTCTGTTTCAGTTAATTTCATTATATATTGATGTACTCTTGGGAAAATCAGTAGAATTTTAATATTACAGAGTAATGATAGAAAGTAGGGTTTTTAAAGCAGATTCTCTAAGAAATCTCACTGAAACTGGGTCTCAGAAATTAAAAATTGATATGAATGGTATTTTGAAAATAGGGCAATTCGTTGTCTTATTTGACCTATATCTGATTTCTATTGTTTGTTATTATTTCATTTCATTTTTAAAAAAATTTTTTAAAGATTTCATTAATTAATTTATTTATTGAGAGAGAGGGCAGGGGGAGCACGTAAGCAGGAGAAAGAGGGAGAGGGAGAATCCCAGGCAGACTCCCTGCTGAGCCTGGAGCCTGACTCAGGGCTCGATCTCAGGACCCTGAGAGCGTGACCTGACCTGGAATCCAGAGTCGGACACTCAACCAACTGGGCCTCCCAGGCAGCCCTGTTTCATTTCATTTTAAGTGAGATTGTATAAAAACTGTTTTAAATGACAAAGAATGTAGAAAAAGTTCGAACCTCTGTACCACTCTTTTGTGATGGCCCTAACAGCTTCCTTAAAAAGGGTAAAAGAGTGCTATCACCTCCCTAGTTCCCTAGTACTACATCCTCTATGTGTATCACGTTTCATAAAAAGAATGACTGAAGTCCAGATTATTTTTCATCTCAGACACTGTAAACAGATATTCTGAAATAAGAATGCCTTTCTCATAGTTTACAGCGTACATTTACTTTTTTGTTCACTTTTTGAAAAATGAGCGATGGGAAGAGGGAAGGGCTACTGCTTGTGTTAACTCCGCTGAGAACTGTCGGAGCCGTTTTCTCTCGCCTCCAACACAGCGCAGGCGACCACTGTTAGTGGGAGCGGGTCACCCAGTATCCGCAGCACCGGTGAAACATCTCTTAAGGAAACACACCAAGTGGTGGAAAAGGGGCAGAGGCCTCATAACGAGATTTATGGTCCGTTCTGTGTTTCAACCAAAAGACGATCTTTAAAGGAATTTGATGAGAGGACTCAGAGGGGCCTAATCTTGGTCTGCCGAGCGGCCATTCTCTGTAGGGTCAGGTATGTGAAGGGCACAGCGTTCAAGGATCAACAGCCAAGTGCGAGTCAGCATTTGGCCTGATTTTTAAGTGCCCAGCACAGGCCTCTCTGAGAGCAGCTGTTTGTGGTCTCCTGGCTTGGCGTCAAGTCTGAGCAGTACATGCCACCTTCCCATTGTGTCTGCCTCTGGTCCTTGGAGTTTTGTTACTTAGTGGCTGGCACGTGGAGAAAAGGTGAAGAAGGTTCACAGGGACCTGCAGAACCCTCCGTCTCCTCGCCTAGGCAGGGAAGGAGCCGCAGATCCGTGGCGGGGAGGTTGGCTGGACAAAGGTGAATTTCTTGAGAGCCTTCCTTTTTAGCTCTTGGTTTAGCTCTTAGCGTTGTAAATTGTACGTGGGTTTATCTTCTTTGACCAAACGTGCTGAGAGGTTTCTTGTGTTCACCTTCAATTATATATTCATATTCTTTAACGTACATTTTGGACTACATAATTAGCCTTCTTCTTATACTCTAGTGTGTATTCAAATACATTTACTAAGCATTTGTTGTGTACGTCCGTGCATCTCTTAACTAAAAAGAGCTACATCAACATGCTGGAGATAATGTGAAGGAAAGACTAGAACTACGTTAAATATTTACATAATAAATTTGGGGGGTTGGGTTTTAGGGGATTGATTTTTCTGCAGAGGATCCATGCTGCCATCTTTTATTAAAGTCTTACCGTTATTTTTTCTCCTTAACACCATCTAAAAGAGGGAAACATTTTGTAATGGGTTATATTTCATTTGTAAAGACTAGGTAATTACTGTGTGTACCGTGCCGAACGTGAGCATTTGGTATCAAAGATACTTTTAAATTTTTCTTAAGTTTTGTCAAAATAGGTATGAAATCTGTTTCTGATTTTTTTCACATAGGTTGCTTTTACTAATATTAATTTCCATACAAATTCTCTTTTTTTAAGGTTGGCAGTCAAACTAATAGAAGCTGTGAAATTTAGGGACAAGGCTATAATACTTTTATAAAACCATCTTTTCTCTAAGAATTGCAATCCTTAAGGAATCTAGTAATATTTTATAATTACATATTGCTTTTCATCTGAAAATGTCATAAAGCAATTTATAAATTCCTTTCTGATTTTTATCTCTAAGAATTTGGTTTCCAATTATATGATATTTAATAATAGGACACAGCAAGTATCATTTTTCAGTGCATTTAGATACAAATTGAGGAGGGTACTGTTCAAATGAAGCTTTGAGCCAAAAATAATTTCAGAGCCTCGTTACAAGAATAAGGTCTCTTCGTTCACTATTGCCATGGAACAAACTACCAAGTTTAAAGTCTTAGAACACTAATGGTACCTTACTTCTCATGATTTTTTGGTTTGTGTGGCCACTTGTACTGGTCTCACATGGGTCTCTTAAGCAGTTGCATTCAGTTAGCAAACAGGCTGGCCTGGAAGAGCCAAGAAATCCTTTTGCTTCTGGATTCTTGGTTCTCCTCCATGTGATCTCTTGGCTTATGGTGTCTCATCACCCAGGCCCTTTGTACATGGTATCTATCTTTACAGCATGAAGGCTGGCTTTCAATTATGACTTCTCCAAGGGGTGAAAGCATAAGCTTCCACATTTAAAGGCTGGACCTGGAACTGGCATAGTATTACTTTGGTCATATTCTGTGTTCAAAGCAGGACATAAGACTAGCCAAGGGAGAGGAAGAGCCTGCCTCTTCAGGGGAAGAATGGCATGTGCGTAGGAGTCAAAGGACTAGTGGCCGCCATTGTTGGAGACTACCTCGCACAGATACCTTTGTGGTTATTTAGTGTCCCTTGGTTTTTTGAAATCTATTAATGCAAACAAAATTTCTTAATACTATCAACTATTCAAATGACACTAACCTTGTTAACTCTATTCTGAATATTTAGTGCCATGTTTGATTTTGAGTTGAATATAAATGTACTTTTTTATTTTCCCTGATACCTTTTGCTACATTTGAACTGAAGATATTATTGAATGGTTAAGATATTGTAACTTGACATTTGGAAAAATTTTCAAAATTATAGGCAGCACATAATGTTGAAAATAAATATAAGCATTTGTAAATTTTTTAAAATTTTTACAAATATGTATATGAAGAATATTGGTCTGTAGTTTTCTTGTAATGTTTTTGTCTGATTTTGATTACCAGGGTAAAATGGCCTCATAGGGTATATTGGAATGTGTTCTCTTTTTCTCAACTTTCTGTAGGAATTTATATGGAATTGGTATCGTTTCTTCTTTAAATGTTTATAAAATTCAGCAGTGAAAGCACCTGGCTTTAGTTTTCCTTGTTGAGTTTTTTGACCACAGATTCAATTTTCTTAGTAGACATAGGGCATTCAAGTTACCTATTTCTGTTTGAGTGAGCTTTGATAGGGTGAGGTTTTCAGGAAATTTATTCATTTCATGTATCTTGTTGATTTCATGGGCATAAAGCTGTTTATAATATTCCCATGTGATCCTCTTAATGTCTGTAGAGTTTGGAATGATGTCAGCTCTTTTATTCGTAACATTGGTCATTTGTGTCTTCCGTCTTTATTTTCCTGAGCAATCTGGCTAGAGGTTTATCAATTCTATTGATCTTCTAATATGATATCCTCTACTTTTTTTCCTTTAAAATTTTTAAAAATTGATTTCTGCTCTGATCTTTATTATTTCCTTTCTTCTCTTCAGCTTATTGTGCTCTCATTCAGTTTCTTAATGTGGAAGTGAGATCATTGATTTGAGACATTCTTGATTCAGATGGGTGGTAAACAGGAAAAAAATACAGTTATAAAATGGCACAAGAGTCTTTAATAACTACTGATCATCTATAGGATAAAACCCAGGTTCTTAACTTGTTATTCATGAAGATCTCTGAACTGAATTTAAATTTAAGATGATAAACTGAGCATACCCAGTTATCTTCCCTTCCACTTAAAAGCCCATTAAAATGGTAGTAAAAGCACAAAAAAAGAGACAAGTCCACACAAATAAAAAGCTGGGTGGGGGAAAGGCATTAGTGGACAACCAATATCAAAATTAGGGAAATTTTTGGAAGAACCTTCATAAAAAAGGAAAAGCATGCATAAAGGGGGCTGTAGAGAGCAAGTAGCAGGTCTGCTTGGCAAAATCCTGGGAATCAGCTCACTTAAGAGTGAGAAATGAAACTGAACAGGCTGATTAATTAAAGGCATTCTTAGATGTCTCTGACTTTCTATTTTGAATTGCACCAACTTGTTTCTCAGATGTTGTACTGCTTCTTCTTAGACTTCTTCTTACTGGGCTCCAGGGTTATTTCCAGCATTTTTTACACACCTGTCTTTCACTTCCTAGGAGTTTATCCTAATTTTGTTAAAGAACATTCTCAAAAGGCTTCCCTGAAGGGTACTGCTCCCTTAGATGTATTTAGAAATGTTTGTGCGGGACATTTTTGATGGCCATGTTGTTTGGGGATAGTGGCCATGCTAAACCCTGAGAAACTTGGGTTCTTGGAAAACAGTGTGGCAGTTCCTCAAAACATGCAAAATAGAATTACCATATGATCCAGTAATTCCACTATTGGGTACTTACCTAAAGACACAAAAACACCAATTTGAAAATGTATGTGCATACTCCTATGTTTATTGCAGCGTGATTTATAAGAGGCAGGATTTGAAGGCAGCCCAAGTGTTCACTGACAGGTGAATGGGTGAGGAGAGGTGATACATACACACATGCACAGCGGAATATTACTCAACCCCAAAAAAGAACAAACCATTGCCATTTGCAATGACATGGATGGAGCTAGAGAGTATAATAATAATAATATAATAAGAGTATAATAATAATAGAGAGTATAAAAAAAAGTTTGAAGTATCAGTCAGAGAAAGACAAATACCATATGATTTCACTCATATGTGAAATTTAAGTAACAAAACAAATGAACAAAGGAAAAAGGAGACCCAAGAAACCAGACTTAAATACAGAGAACAAATTGATAGATGTCAGATGGGGCGCCTGGGTGGCTCAGTGGGTTAAGCCTCTGCCTTCGGCTCAGGTCATGAACCCAGGGTCCTGGGATCGAGCCCTGCATTGGGCTCTCTGCTCAGCAGGGAGCCTGCTTCCTCCCTCTTTCTCTGCCTGCCTCTCTGCCTACTTCTGATCTCTGTCTGTCAAATAAATAAATAAAATCTTTAAAAAAAGAAAAATTGATAGACGTCAGAGAGAAGCCAGGTGGGATGGGTGGGTCAAAGAGATCAAGGTGATTAAGAGTACACTTATCTTGGTGAACACAGAAATATATAGAACTGTTGTATCATTATATTGTACACCTGAAACTAACATTGTGTATTAATTATACGTCTATAAAAGAAAGGGAGTCCTTGAAAGTGAATTAAAATGATTCTTTTTTTCCTTTTGCCCCTACACTTGACTGATAGCTTGGTAGCTGAGGAATTTGAGGTTCAAAATTATTGTCTCCCATATCTGAAAACTGCTTAAAAGTATCCACGATTGCTGGTGAGGCAGCCATTGCCAGTCGGATTCTTATTCATTTAAGTGTGTTTAGAAATCGGTAAAATTTGCTTTTGAGTAGATACTGCAAACATATACCTATAATGTTTATAAATAAATTGTATCTGATATTTCATACCGTATTTTTTAATTTGTATTTTTCAGACAATGAATGATTTTGACTATTTGAAACTACTAGGTAAAGGCACTTTTGGGAAAGTTATTTTGGTTCGAGAGAAGGCAAGTGGCAAATACTATGCTATGAAGATTCTGAAGAAGGAAGTTATTATTGCAAAGGTAATTGATTACTAGAGTTGATTACTGAATTTTTCCTTATGGTATGCACTCGTGTGTGTTCTTGCATACACAACTAAACTGTAGAAATTCCATTAAATAACCAAAATGTGGGTGGATGATAGGCTACTATTGCAGTACTATCTATGTATCAATATTTATTTATAATGTTAAAAATTTCACAAGTTTATTAATATTATCTGAATGTTGTATACCGAAGCTATTTTTTTTTCCTTGAGGAGATAAAAATATTTATTCCATGCTTGTGTATTTGGGGGAATGTTTTGACTGTTTTTGTGACCTATGTCACAATTATACTAGTATTGCTTTTTGCTATTTTCCCCCAACATTCTGAATTCTTTATTATTAAGTAAAATCATTCAAATAGCATAGATGATTTGCACCCATAAATCATACAGCTTATGTAATGATGAGTGGGAAAGCACCATTAATGGATTTGAAAACACAAGAATCATGAAACTAAAAGAAATAGCCTCTGAAATTCTTTCAGGAGCTCCATAACTTTGTTCAGCTTAGACATACACAGATAACTAACATGTTAATGATGCCAGTTCTCACTCTGAATTCTGAACTGAATCCTGATTCCCTCAATAGACAAATTCAATATACTTTACAAATTGGTCCTTGCTTGATGTTTCATTTAATTCAACAAATGATACATAATATTATTGGTATACTTTATAGATGACTTTAACTTTCAAACCACAGTTGACCCTTGAACACCATGGGGGTTAAGGGTGACTCCCTGCTCAGTTGAAAGTCCACATGTAATTTTTGACTTCCTGCAGTCTGCTATTGACTGAAAGCCTTCGCAATGTCATGAACGGTCAGTTAACACATACTTTGTATGTCCCGTGTCTTACATACTGTATTCTTACAATGAAGTAAGTTAGAGAAAAGAAAATATAATTAAAAAATCGTAAGGAACAGAAAATACATTTCTAGGACTGTACCGTATTTATCAAAAAAAAATCCACGTGTAAGTGGACCTGCACAGTTCAGACACGTTCAAGGGTCTACTGTGTCTTCTCATCTGGAGTGTATTCCTCCCCACTCTCTGTGAGGCTTTGCTCTCCCCGTCTTTGTACATTTGTTTTCCTTTCAACTCTTACACAAGTCTGGGTCTGGTGTGGGAAAGAATATTGACCTGGGAGTCACACGGGCCTGGATTCGCATCCCAGGGTTGCATCTTACCATCTAATTACCTTTAACAACCAGTTTCGGGGGAGTGCTACTCCCTTGCAGTGTTTGGGGGAGCATATGTGCTTATCAAAGTAAATCGGGGAGGAGGAGCGGGTGACTGGCACCAGGTGGAGGCCACGCATGCTTGGTGTCCTATAGCGTGTCGAGCCGCCCGACGGAGCCTTGCGTTTTTCATCTGCAAAGTTTCACTTGTTAAAAGAAAAACAGTCACTTGAAGTAATGAACCCTGGGTGTTCAATGCAACTGATGAATCACTGAATTCTACCTCTGAAACTGTTAATACAGCAGATGTTACTTAAATTGAATTTAAATAAAAAATTTTTAAAAAACATATTTCTGGACAGGAATACTGAGGATTGGAATATGTAAAGTATTTAGCATAGTACCTGACACTATTCATTAAACTGATATTTTCTGGGAGGTAGTATAGTGCCTCTTACTAAATGATCCCAAACTGATTACTCAACTTTTTATGCATTAATTTATTTGTAAAACGGAGATCATACAGTACCTATCTCATAGAGTTGTCATTAGAATTAAATAAATGAATAAGTATAATAGCATTTGCTATAAATAAAACTGAATTAAGAATAAATGAAAATAAATATGTTATCACTGTAAGTATTTGCTATGATTATTATTATTTTTACCAGCTACCATGTGTCAAGCGTCAGAATAGCATTTCTATTCTGTTTTTTCTTTTATGCATTAGCCTCCCTTGGAACCTGTCTTCCCTTACTAATTAATTATACTTTTCTGAGTAACTGCAGAACTGGGTATGTTTTACCAGTGATCGCATATCCAGCTTGTTGTACTATGCTTGATATTTTCAT
This sequence comes from Mustela lutreola, assembly GCF_030435805.1. NCBI lineage: Eukaryota > Metazoa > Chordata > Mammalia > Carnivora > Mustelidae > Mustela > Mustela lutreola. The sequence continues at coordinate 9,014,078 of NC_081303.1, read as the reverse complement.
CAAGTCCAGAAAAAATATGTCTGTTTATAGTAAAACGATGAACAATATAATGTTTTAGAGTCTAACAAGACCTGGGGTTTGAATCCTGATGCGCCCATCACAGAGCCTCATCCCGGGGACTAAATGGTGTCCACATGCCTTGCTGCTGTTGCCGTTCACACTGATTGCTGGACTAAAGCACTGTCCACCAGGCTTCTCTGCGGTAGAGTTACCGTCTTCCCCATTGTAATAAATAACTATCTTAGAGTGATGCTCTGACACTGTGCAGGTCGGTTTTTGTTTTTTTTTTAACGTTTGCCCGCTCATTTTAACTTCCATCAGTGGATCTTGTCTACAGCAGTTACAACTGTGCTGTACGAATGGTATTTTCTAGTTCCCTCACTCTTTTTTGCCTTTATTCTATTCAGTCTAACAAAAGGTTTGTCAATTTTATCTTTTCAAAGAATCAACTTCTACTTTCCTTGATTTTTCTCTACTTTATCTGTGCCCTAATCATTATTGTTTCCTTTCTTCTGCAGGCTTTAGCTTTAGTTTATTCTTTTCTTACTTCCTGAAGTTGTAAACTTGGGCTGTAGATTTGATATCTGTCTTCGTCATCTTCTTTTTCGTCCCTTTTTTTTTGTGAGAGAAGAGAGAGTGCGTGTGTGAGTTGGGGCTGAAGAGCAGAGGGGAGAGAAATAATCTTAAGCAGACTCCGCTCTCAGTGTGAGCCCAACACAAGGCCCAGTCCCAGCACCCTGAGATGACCTGAATTGAAGTCAAGAGTCAGTCACTTAACCAACTGACTGAATCACCTAAGCACTCAGAGATCTTTTTAAATATAAGTGTCTAAGGCTATAATTTCCCACTTAGCACTGCTTTTGATGTGTCCCACAAATTCTGATGTATTAGAGTTTTCTTTTCATTCATCTCTCAGTATTTTCAAATTTAATTCCCCTTGTGATTTCTACTTTGATCCATTAAGACTGTATTTTCATTTCTTTAAGTCTCTGAGTTTTCCAGTTTTCTTTCTGTTTCGGATTTCCAACTTCATCTCATTTCTGGTAGAGAAGATACTTAGTATCTATCTTTTTAAATCTATTAAGGTTTAATTTGTGGCCTAACGTATGGTATATCCTAGAGAATTTGCCACATGCACTTGAAAAAATGTGTAATCTGTTGTTGGGTACGATGTTCTCTGTGTGTCTGTTAGATCTAGTTGGTTTATTGTGTTAAGTCCTCTATTTCCTTCTTCCTGTCAGGCTCTTCTATATCATTATTTTGAGTAGGTTATTGAAGTCTCCCAACTATTAGTGTAGAACTATTTCTTATTTTAATTCTTATTTTTTCTTTTTGATGGTTTTTAAAATTAGGTACATAAACATTAATAATTGTTATTTGTTGCTGGATTGAGCCTTTTATTATAAATACATAATGTCATTTTTTTGTATTTTGTAACTTTATTTTTTTAATTTTTATTTATTTATTTATTTTGTCTGATAATGAAATAGCCACCCCTGCTCTCTTTTGGTTATGTTTGGCTGAAATAGTCCATCCTTTCAGTTTCAACATATTTGTGTCTTTGGCTCTCAAGTAAGCCTTGTGTAGACTATGCATGTTTTGATCATTTTATAGTTAAATCCATTTGACCCTCTTCTCTCTTCCGATTAGAGTGATTAATCCATTTACGTTAAAGTAAACACTTACAAGGAGATTGTTCTGTCACTTTGCTATTTTTTTCAATATACTTTATACTTTCTTTGTCTCTTGTCTGTGTTACCGTCTTATGTTTAGTTTGTTTTTTTCTCTTTTTTTTAGTGAATCATTTTAATTCCCTTCTCATTTCCTTCTCTATATATTCTATAGCTATTTTCTGTGTGGTTACCATGGGGATTACATTTAACATCCTAAAATTATAACACTCTAATTTGAATTTATACCACCTTAACTTCAGTAAGATACAGAAACTGCTTCTCTGCTGCTTTGCTACTCTACTCAACCCTTTTAAGTTATTGATGTTATAAATTACATCTTTTTTTTTTTTTGGTATAATTGTAAATGGGATTGTTTTCTTAATTTTACTTTTTTATTAGTGTATAGAAATCCAAGAGATTTCTGTATATTAATTTTGTATCTTGCAGCTTCACTGAATTAATTTATCAGTTCTGGTGGTTTTTTGGTGGAGTTTTTAGGGTTTTCTATATATAGTACCATGTCACTGCCAGTAGTGACAGTTTTACTTCTTTCTTACCAATCTGGATGCCTTTTATTTCCTTTTCTTGTTTTTTGACTGTGCCCAGACTTCCAGTACTATGTTGATTAAAAGTGGTGAGGGTCAGACACCCTTGACTTTTTCCTGATCTTAGAAGAAAGGCTGTCAGTCTTTCACCATTTTTCAAATATGGCCTTTATTATGTTGGGGTATGTTTCCTCTAAACCTATTTTGTTAAGAGTTTCTGTCATGAATGGATGTTGTATTTTGTGAAATGATTTTTCTGCATTTGTTGATATGATCAACATCCCTGGAATAAATCTTACTTGATCGTGGTGAATGATTTTTTTAATGTGTTGTTGAGTTTGGTTTGCTAGTATTTTTTTTAATTTTATTTTATTTTGTTTAGTTCTTTTTTACTTTTTTTTTTTTTTTTTTAATTTCAGTGTTTCAGAATTCATTGTTTATGCATCACACCCAGTGCTCCATGCAATACCTGCCCTCCTTAATACCCACCACCAGGCTTACCCAACCTTCCACTCCCGCTCCCCTCCAAAACCCTCAGTTTGTTTCTCAGAGTCCACAGTCTCTCATGGTTCTTCTCCCCCTCCAAGTTCCCCCAACTCACTTCTCTTCATCTCCCCATGTACTCCGTGTTATTACTTATGCTCCACAAATAAGCGAAACCATATGATAATTGACTCTCTCTGCTTGACTTCCTTCACTCAGCATGATCTCCTCTAGTCTCGTCCACGTTGAAACAAAAGTTGGGTATTCACCCTTTCTGATGGAGGCATCATACTCCATAGTATATATGGACCATATTTTATTTTTTTGGTGTTCCAAGATTCATTGTTTATACACCGCACCCAGTGCTCCATACAATACTTGCCCTCCTTAATACCTACCACCACGCTCATGCATTCCCCTGCCCCCCTCCCCTCCAAAACACTCAATTTGTTTCCTGGAGTCCACAATCTCTCATGCTTCGTCTCCCCCTTCTATTTCCCCCAATTCACTTTTCCTTTCCTTCTCCTAATGTCCTCCATGTTATTCCTTATATTCCACAAGTAAGTGAAACCATATGATAATTGACTTTCTCTGCTTGATTTATTTCACTCAGCATAATCTCCAGTCCTGTCCATGTTGATACAAAAGTTGGGTATTCATCTTTTCTGATGGAGGCGTAATACTCCATTGTATATATGGACCATATCTTCTTTATCCATTCGTCTGTTGAAGGGCATCTTGGCTCTTTCCACAGTTCAGCAATTGTGGCCATTGCTGCTATGAACACTGGGGGTACAGATGGCCCTTCTTTTCACTACATCTATATGTTTCAGGTAAATACCCTGTAGGGTTTGCTGATATTTTGTTAAGGATTTTTGTATCCAGAGATACTGGTCTGTAATTTTTTTTTTTTAATCTGCTTTTGTTATCAGGGTGATACTGGCCTTATGGAATGAATTTGGAAGTTTTCCTTCCTCTTCTATTTTTTGGAATTGCTTAGAATAATAGGTATTAATTCTTCTTAAACGTTTGGTAGGAATCATCTGTGAAGTCACCTGTGAAATCCAGCCAAAAGTCCTGGACTTTTGTTTGTTGGGAGTTTTTGATTACTGATTCAATTTCATTTCTAGTAATGACTCTCTGTTTCTTCCAGATTCAGCTGGAAGATTGTGTTTCTAGGAATTTGTCCATTTGTTTTAGGTCATCCAGTTTGTTGGCATATAATTTTTTATACAATTCTTTTATAATACTTTGTATTTCTGTGGTATTGATTGTATTTTTCCTCTTATTTCTGATTTTATTTCTTCAAAGCCTGACAAATCTAGGCTCCTGGCCTAATTAATATTTTCTATTTTTTTAATCTCTATTTCATTTATTTCTGCTATGATAATTATTACTTAATTCCTTCTACTAGCTTTGGGGTTAGTTTGTTTTTCTTTTTCTAGCTCATTTAGGTATAAGGTTAAATTGTTAATTTGAGACTTCCCTTGTTTCTTTTTTTTTTCTTTTAAGATTTTTTTTTTTTTTTTTTTTTTTTTTTTGAGTGAGTGAGAATGCCATGGATGTGGGTGAGCTGGCGGGGGTGCATGGGGGGAGGGACAAAAGGAGAGGGAGAAGCAGACTCCTGTTGAACAGAGAGCCCAAAGCGGGGCTCAATTCTAAAACCCTGGGATCATGACCTGAGCAGGCGTCTGACTGAGTCACCCAGGTGGCCCGAGATTTTTCTTGTTTCTTGCGGTAGGCCTGTATTATTATAAAGTTCCCTCTTAGAAGTGCTTTTGCTATGTCCCCAAATTCTGGACCATGTGTTTGCATTTGTCTCCATGTATTTTTTAAGTTGCTGTTGGATTTCTTGGCTTACCCAGTCATGGTTTAGTAGTATGTTGTTTTTAGCCTCTGCCTGTTTGTGTTGTTTACAGATTTTTTCCTGTGGTTGATTTCTATTTTTATATCACTATGGTCAGAAAAGATGCGTGATATGATTTGTCTTCATATGTTTATTGAGACTTGTTTTGTGGCCCAACACGTGATCTCCCCTGGAGAATGTTCCATGTGCACATGAATAGAATGTGTAGTCTGTTGCTTTTGGCTGAAATGTTCTATATATGTCTGTTCGGTCCGTCTGGTCTATTGTGTCATTGAAAGGCACTGTTTCCTAGTTGATTTTCTATCTACATGATCTATCCATTGATGTAACTGGGGTGTTAAAGTCCCCTCCTGTTGTATTACTCTCAATTTCTGCCTTTATATCTGTAATTGCTTTATGTAATTTACACTTAAAATTTCTGTGTTTTTTAATTATGATATCCTCTTGTTGGATTAATCCCTTTATCATTGTGTAATGCCCTTTTTGGTCTCTTGCTACAGACTGTTTTAAAGTCTTTTTGTCTGATACACGTATTCCTAACCTGACTTTTTACTTCCATTTGCATGGTTTATGTTTTTTCAGCCCCTTACTTTCAGTCTGTATGTCTTTAGGTCTGAAGTGTGTTTCTTACTGGCAGCGTATAGATGGGTCTTTCTCTGTATCCATTCACTTATGCTATGTCTTTTGCTTGGAGCATTTAATTCATTTACATTTAAAGTAATTATTGATTGGTATATATGTATTACCATTTTTTAAATTTGGTTATTGGTTGTTTTTGTAGTTCTTCTCTATTCCTTTCTTTTTCTCTTGATCTTGTCCCTTGTGGTTTGATGTTTTTCTTTAGTGTTATACTTGGATTCCTTGGTCTTTATGTTTTGTGTATATCTTCTAGGTTTTTGATTTGTGGTTACCATTAGGTTTGTGTATAACATGTTTATAGCAGTGTATATTAAATTGTTAGTTGAGTTCAAACACATTTTAAAAGCATTTAATTTTTATCTCTCTTCCATGTTTCATGTATGTGATACCATATTTAACCTCTGTTTATTTTGTGTATCCCTTGACTGTTTCAATTTTTCTTAGATGTAATCGATTTTACTACTTTCGTGTTTTAACCTCCATTCTGGCTTTCTAAGTGATTGATCTTACTTTTATTATATGTTTGCTTGTAACTGTGAAATTTTTTTCCTTTTATAATTTTCTTACTCCTGATTATGGCCTTTTCTTTTCACTCAATTCCTTTTAACATTCCTTGTAATACTTGCTTAGTGGTGATGAACTCCTTTAACTTTTGTATGGGAAACTCTTTGATTTCTTATTCTAGTCTGAATGATAACCTTGCTGGGTAGAGTATTTTTGGTTGCAGATTTTTACCTCTGAACACTGAAGATACCATGCCACTTTCTTCTGGCCTACATAGTTTCTGGTGAATAATCAGTTGATAACCAATGGGGTTTCCCTTGTATATAACTTTTTCTTTTTCTTGCTGCTTTTAAAATTCTCTCTTTGTCATTACTTTTGATATTTTAATTACTAATGTGTCCTGGTGTGGATCTCTTTGGGTTGATTTTGTTAGAGGTTATCTGTGCTTTAGAAGTCTATATGTCTCTTTCCTTCCCCAGAATAGGGAGCTTTTCAGCACTTATTTCTTCAAATAAGTTTTCTGCCCCCTTTTCTCCCTCTTCTCTTTCTGGGACCCCTATAATGTGAATGTTACTATGCCTGATGGAGTTGCTGAGTTCCCTTAGCCTGTTCTCATTTTTCATTATTATTTTTTCTCCTTACTCTCTGGCTTGTTGCTTTCCATTACCATCTTCCAGATTGCTGATCTATTCTGCATTTTCAAATCTGTTATTGATGCCCTCTACTGTATTTTTTTATTTCAGTTATTGAATTTTTCATCTCTGACTGGTTCTTCTGTTTCCTCTCTGTTGAAGTTCTCACTGAGGTCCTCTGCTCTTCCCTCAAGTCAAGTGAATATCTTTATGACTACTTTGAGTTCTGTATCGGATGTATTGCTTATATCCATTTTAGTTATCCCCTTTGTTGTGATTTTTGTCTTGTTCTTTCATGTGGAACATACTCCTCTGTCTCCTTATTTTGTCTAACTGTCTGTGTTTGTTTCTGTGTATTAGGGAGGTCAGCTACATCTCCTGGTTTTGAAAATAGTGGCCTCATGTAACAGTGATCCTGGGGAGCTCTGTAGCACAGTGCCCCTGGTCACTAGAACAAGGTGCTCCAGGGGTGTCTCCTGTGTGGGCTATGCGTGCCCTACTATTTTGGCTGAGCCGTGTTTGCCTTCCATCCAGTCGGCTGCAGTGACTTGCTTTGCCTACTGTAGGAACACCGGGCAGGATTTGGTCCCTGCATGGTTGTGGTGCCTGCCAGAGGCCAGTGGGATCTCACCGGTGGGAGGGGTCAGCAGTGAGGGCAGGTGTCCCCACTTAGTCTCTCTGCACAGCCAGCTGAAAGCTCTGCTGCTCAAACTGTGGGCATACTAGGGTGTGGGATGTCTCCTCCCTCTCTCTACAACAGGACTCACTTTGGAGTGGCGCTGGTCCCTGTTGGGGCTGCTTTGGAGGGTTGAATGGGGTTGGTCTTCACAGGAGTGCCAACGCTGGGCACCGTGGCTTGCAAGGTAGGTAGAGAGTGCTCGTGCTGGCTCCCCCAAGTGTCCAGCTATGTCGGCTGGGGGAAGGGGGAAGAGATATGGTGCCCATAGCACTTTCGTTCTTGGAGAGGCATCCCGAAGAGCCCTGCCCCTCCAGCATGTGTTCTGAGCTTAGTAACGAAATCGACACGTCCGCCCCAGCTGCTTTTCAAACTGCTGCGTCTGTGCTCTGTCTCCACTGAGTTATTTATTAGGCTGGGTCTCGAAGGATGGGTGCCCCTGCTGATTTTTAAAGTACCTAGAGTTCAGCACCACTGACTTTAAAAGCTGCTAAAGTGAAATCCCGTTGGTTTTCAAAGCCAGATGCTCTCGGGATTCATCTTCCTGGGGCAGGTACCCCGTGTCCCATCCCTCATTTCTCTGTGCTCATGCTGGTCCTCCCGTTTGCCATAAGTCTTGCCAGGAGTTTGGTTTCCAACTGCATCTCTACCCCTATCCTTTTCCATGGCTTTCTCTCTACAGTTAACTATGGAACATCTGTCCTAGCGGTCTGCAGGTTGTTTTCAGCTAGTTGCACAAATGTAGCTGTTGTCGAGTTATGTCCGTGGACCAGGTGAGCTCAGGATCCTCCTGCTCGGCCATCTTCCTGACCACCCCCTGAAACGTACTTTTGACTAAAATGTACTTTTGACTAATGTCAAAATTACCCCCTTGATCTATGGGCTACAGAATGGATGTTGTATTAGCGGTCATGAAAACAACACTAATCTCTTTGTCCATCTCCATCAGAGCTTTTATGGAGACGACTGCTTTACTGAAACCTTGCGAACCAACCTCTGCCAGCTTCAGAACTTTCTTCTGTGGCTCCCTCACCTCTCTGAGCCTTCCCAGAGTTGAAGACAGTCAGGGCCTTGCTCTGGGTTAGGCTTTGGGTTAAGGGAATGTCATGGCTGATGGCTCTTCTGTCCAGATCACTGAAACGTCCTCCGTATGAGCTGTAAGGCTGTTTTGCTCTCTTACCATTCATGCATTCCCTGGAGTCACATTTGTTTCCTTCATGAACTTTCCCTTTGTGTTCATAGCTCGGCTCATGCTTGGTCCAAGAGGCCTAGCTTCCGTCCCATCTCAGCTTCAACGCGCCTTCTCCACTCAGCTTAATTACATGTAGATTTTGATTTAAAGTGAGAGACTACACATCTTCTCCTGGACACTTAGAGACCATTACAGCGTTATTAATTGGTTTAAATATTAGTTTCAGTATTGTGTGTCTCAAGGAATAGGGAGGCCGAGAGGGAGGGAGACCGGAGACTGGACAGTGAGAAAAGGATTCCGAAAACACACAGCGTACATTGATTAAGTTCGCTTTCTTACATGGGCATGGTTCGTGGCACTGCAAAATAATTATAATAATAACATCAAAGATCACTCATCAGAGATCACCATAAAAAAGTCTAATTGTAATAAAAAAGTTTGAAATACTGTCAGAATTACCAAAAAAGTGACACAGATACACAGTGAGCAGCAAATGCTGTTGGGAAAATGGTGCTGATAGACTTGCTTGATTGCAAGGTTTGCCGCCTTCAGTTTGTAAAAAAAAAAAAAAATGTATTATCTGCAAAGTGCAGTGAAGCGAAGCAAAAAAAGAATGAGGTATACCTGTACAGCATTTTTAACTCCCTTTGATTAGATCGGCTGAGTCCAACTAATCCCGCTCGTGTCCTCAGCCATACGGAGGAATTGGTTATAGTGTTTATGTCATCTGGATAAAAATAGAACTGCCCTTCTTACAATGTTACTGAGTCGTCTGACCTAGGTAGGCTAGGTTCCCAGTTGTGGCAACTGACACCCTCTTTTCTTGGACGTTTCTGGGGTCAGAATGGAGTGGTCAAATTGCTTTTCCGTTCTACCTCAGACTCTTACAGCGTGCCAGCCTGTTTCCTAATTCACATAGTGGAATCTATTTTCAGCTTTCCCATTCAGCAAGAGAACCCGTGTTCTATTAATCTACCTCGTTAGTCATTTAGGAATATAAACAGAGTACTGAGGATCACCACGCATATGAGAAAAACCTAAAGACAGAATAAAAGCAAACGAAGACCAAAGAATAGTTGATCCTAGTGAAAGCAGGCAAAACAGAGAACTGAAGATACATTCACAATCTCTAAGTGGTATTTGTAGAGAAGTAGGAAAAAATGTTATATTACAAAACAAAAAATAGGCTGAAAGAAATAAAGCACAAAAAAAAGTAACTGTAAATTTAATGTATGATTGCTAAAATAAAACATTTCATATAAGGAATTTAAGCAAATTTGGGGGACTATCTGAGAATGAACAGCCAAAAATACAGCAGTAGAAAATACTGGAAGAATAGTTAGGACAGGAAGGCTTAATCCAGGGCACTAGGCATGTATAATAATTTAAGGGAGAAATGATCAGAACTGATCAAAGAAAATAAAATTTATCAGACCTGAAGAAGTCTTCAGATTCAAGGTGTCTACTGGGCACTGAGCCAAAGAAAAGAAAACTGGGGTCCCTGGCTGACTTAGTCTGTGGAGTGCTTGACTCTTGATCTCAGGGCTGTGAGTTCGAGCCCAACATTGGATGTAGAGATTACTTAGAAATAAAATCTGGGGGGGGGGGAGAAAAAGGGGGGAGAGAGAGAGACAAAAAGAAAATGGAGCCTAGATACCCCTTCACACCTTCAGGAAAGTTTTGAACTGTAAGGCTGAGAAAGCAAGAATGACTACCTCCAAATAAAGGAATGAAGATAAAATTGTGTTGTACTTATTTTAGGAAAACTTAGAAGGAAATCTAATAAGGATGGAGTCCATGAAGCAACAGAATTAACAGTCTGTGTGAGTGATAAGAACTCTCAAGATGACATATGTAGACATAGCCGGTCAGTCCCAGTAGATTGATTGATTGAGGTTGGGTCTAACGGTAGAATAAAGAAGGAGGAGGACAAAAGATACAGGACCTTCGAGGAAAAAAAATTTTTGCTCAAGAAAGTCCTAGTCCAAATGCGAAACAGCGTGAAGTATGGAACGAAATATGGACTCGTCATGAGCAGTGGGTGTAGTGTTAGAAAGTACCAGAAAGTTGGCCCAGACACGTGAAACATTGTCCCTGGAGGGGCTCAGGATTATTGATGAAGACTGACCTTTCCATTTTCACTGATTAACCATGCTGTTTGATTTTACCCTAAATGATATTTCCTTACTTTCATAATACTGCAAACATTACAGTGGTGGTCAGTTTTCAGAATTAATCAATAGACAAAGCACACGGCTTAATTACAGTGACGGGATGGACTGAAAATGTCCTAAGCCCGGGGAGAATAAAAGAAATGGTACAGTTGATGAACATTTCCAGATGAAAACACGCGATTCTTTAGCAAGATACGTGGTTCTGAGGCCCAGAGCCACAGAGGGGCACAGAGGCAGAGGCCGCAGGGGCCGCCATGGGTCTGGAGAGCAGAAACGCAAATACAGGAGATTTCTCCAACCTTGGGATCCGAAAGAGTCTCTGGTGCTGAACTTGTTTGAGATGCGTTTGTATTTTGGAAGCAGATCATCTCGTTTCCTGTTTTAAGAGAACCATAGATATAGATGAATTTTGCCCCAGGATGGACCAACCCTACCATCTCACCCATATATGACTTCACCATTGAGATGAGAGTCAAGACTTTAGAGCTAATGTTGTTGGAATGAGATTTTAGCCTGAAAGTTGGTCAAGACTTTTGGAGATGTTGGGATGTTTGAATGTGTTTTGCCTGTGAGACAAAAGTGAATTTGGAGCAATAGAGATTGAACTGTACTGGGTTGAATACAGAACCCTGAAATAGTATTTCCACATCTTAATTCCTGGAACCTCTTAATGTGACCATGTTTGGAAAAGGGGTGTTTGCAGATAAATGAAGAATCTGAAGATAAGGAGACGGTCCTCAGTTATCTGAATGGGTCCTGCATCCAGTGACAATTGTCATTAAAGTAAGCAGAGGGAGGTTTGAGCCACACGGTGAGCAGAGACTGGAATCCTGGAGCTCCAAGACCAGCAGCTCCCAGAAGCTGGAAAAGCATCATGGAATGGATTCTTCCCCCAGAGCGTCCGAAGCGAACTTAGCTCCCTGTCTTGATTTTGGACTTCCGGTCTCCAGCACTGTGAGAGGATACATTTTTGTTGGTTAAGCCACGACATTTGTGATCATTTGTCACAGCAGTCCCATGAAACGAGCATAGACAAGTACCCAGAGGTGCGAACTTTCCCAGTTGGGGTTAGTATGTGCCGAACCAGCTTTCCTGCAATCCCAGAAGTCACACACCTGTCCCTCGGCCCAGCCCCGCTCAGAGGGCGAGGCCCACAGTCACAGAACCCGTGATCTCTCTTGACCATTCGGCAGCACAGCAGCATCACTGTCATCCCGCTTTTCTTAGAGAGCGTGAAGACACAGTCCATCCCGTCAGGCACTTGGGAATTCTGGCATGATAGTTAAAGGTCTGGTTACGGTTTCTTGCTGAGGGATGAGCCCTGCTTCTCACACCATAGTGGTAGCCCTGGCCCCCGGATCACCATATCAGGTAGGAAGAAAGAAAGTTATGGTGACGTGGGCACGAATATCAGAGTCCTAACACCATCCCCGCCTACCCCCTGTTCCCCACGTCCTCCAGAGAAATGGAGGCCTCTGTCGAGCGGGGACCCCTCCCTCCAGCCTTCCTCATGTTCAAAGTGAGCCCACTCGTGAAGGCCTGGACTCCGGGAAGCGCTCTTCGTGTCTTTTTCTTCTCCCATTTTAGAGAACATGTTCGCATTTCCATTCCCATTCTTAATCAGATTCTTTCCTGCCCTGTCCATCTGATGTGATACCTTTTTGCCCATCTTTGGTTGCTGTGGACTGTAAAGTATGTTTCTGGGTGTGATGACATGTAACTCGGGGTCCAGATTGGCATGGTATCTTCTGTGCTAGTCTTTTTTATAATGGTTTGAATTTTTCTCTACCAGTGAGTATGCAAATCCCAGTCCTGAGTAATTTTTTGTCCCTGTCAGGTCCCATGTATCGCCTCGGGGAATGCTGGTATGCTCCACTGTAGTGTATTTGCCATCCGTGGGGTCTCTATTTCACTCACTTCTCTAACCTTAATTATTTCCTTCTTCCTACTAACTTACAGTGTTCCTTTTTTGGTTCCTTAAGGTATAAATTTAGGTTATTTGAGATCTTTATTCTTAATGTAAAAAACTTAAACTCTTTAACTATAAACTTTTCTCTTTGAACTCCTTTTGCTGTGTTCTGTTCTGTAAATTTCAATATGTTGTGTTTCCATTTTATTTGTCTTAAGTTTAAAAAATTTTTCTTTTGATTTCTTCTTTGACGCATTACTTATTCTGCAGTATTTTAATTTCTATATATTTGTGAAATTTCCAGCTTTCTTCCTGTAATTCATTTTTCATTTCATACTGTGTTGGTTGGAAAAGATACTTGATATGGATAAATCTTCTTAAGTTTGTTAAGAGTTGTGACCTAATATATTATCAGTCAGGGAGAATGTTCCATGTGTGCTTGAAAAAAATGTGTATTATCATGCTGTTCGATGGAGTGTTCTGTATCTGCTTGTTAGCTCCATTTGGCTAATGTGTATTCAAGTCCATTATTTCCTTATTGACTTTCTATCAGGATGATCTGTCCATTGTTGAAAGTGGGTTATTTGAGTTCCCTACTACTATCATATTGCTGTCTATTTCAGTCTTCAGATTTGTTAATAATTATATGTATTTACTATTGTTATAGCCTCTAAGTGAGCAGACTCTCATAGCATTATATAGTGACCTTAGTTTCTCATTACAGCTTTTGACTTAAAGTCTATTTCGTCTGAGATAAATATAGGTACCCCTGCTTTTTTTTACCTGGAACATTTTTTTCATCCCTTCACTTTCAGCCTGTGAGCTAAAATCTTAAGTTAGTCTCTTTTAGGTAGCATAGAGTTGGATCTTGCTTTTTTTTTTTTTTTTTTAATTTACTTAGCCACTCTGTGTCTTTTAATTGGAGAAAATAATCCATTTGCATTTAAAGTAATTAAAATTAATAAAGATTTGACATCACCATTTTATTACTTTTTAATTGTTTTGTTTTTGCAGCTCCTTTGTTTTTCTACTTTTCTTACTTTTTTGTAGATTGATGATTTTTTTGTAGTGCTATAACTTTGATTCTTATTTATTTTTATTTGTGAATCTATTATAATCTTTTGCTTTGTGATTACCGTGATGTTCATGATACATCTTACTGTAATAAGTCTGCTTCAAGCTGATAACACCTTCAATTGATTGAAAAAGTTCTACACATTTATTCCTCCCCCAATCTTGTATGTTATTGATGTCCAAATTTACTTGTTATGTTGTAGCAAAATATTCTAGCTATAGTTATTTTTAACACATTTGTCTTTAAACCTGTATGCTGGAGGTCAGAGTGATTTACACACTACTTTTGCAGCATTACAGTGTTTTGACTTTCACTATATATTTACCTTTTTCTAGTGAATTTGATACTTTTATATGTTTTCATGTTACTAATTAGCATCTTTCATTTCAGCTTGAAGAACTTCACTTACCATTTTATGTAAGGCAGGTCTAGATGTGATAAATTCCCTCAGTTTTTGTTTTTCTGGGAAAGTCTTTATCTCTCCTTCATTTTTGAAGGACCACTTTGCTGGGCAAAATATTCCTGGTTGGCAGTTTTTGGTTTTGTTTTTGTTTTTCTTTCATCACTTTGAATATATCATCCTACTCTCTCCTGGCCTGCAAAGATTCTGCTGAAAAATTCACTAACAACCTTACTGGGGTTCCCTTGGTGGATTTTTTTTTTTTTTTCCTTGCTGCTTTCAAAATTCTCTTTGATTTTTGAGAGTTTGGTTAAAATGTATCTTCATAAAGATCTCTTTAGGTAGAATCTCCTTGGGTATCTTTGAGTTTTGTGTACCTGAGTGGCCGTATCTCTCCCCAGATTTGGGGACATTTTCAACTGTTATTTCTTTAAATAAGTTTTCTGTCCTTTCCTTTCTCTCTTCTGCTGAGACTCCCACATGTGAGTATTGTTTCACCTGGCAATAACTCCCAAGCCACATAGGTTTCTTCCCTCTTTTTCATTCTTTTTTTACCCCTCTCTGCTAACTGGGCAATGTCAAGAGGGCTGTCTTCAAGTTCGTACATCCTTTCTTCTGCTTGATTGAGCCTGATTCGAAACTCTCTATTGCATTTTTTCATGTATTCCTTGTATTCTTCAGCTCTAGAATTTCTGTTTCGTTTATATGACTTCTATATCTTTGTTGAACTGCCACTTTTGTTCATGTATTGTCTTTCTGACTTCATTGAATTATTTCTCTGTGTTTCCTTGAAGCTCGCCGAACTTCTTTATTTTGAATTCTTGGTCAGGTAACTCTCAAGTCCATTTCTTTGATGTCAGTTACTGGAAAGTTATGGTGTACCTTTAGAAATGTCATGTATCCTCCCCTTTTGTGTGTTTCTAAGGTCTTCACATTGCTATCTGAGCCTTTGAAGGAGTGCTCATCTCTTCTAGCCTTTCTGGACTGGCTAGACTGGCTTCTTCAGGGAAAGACTTGAACCTGAAGGTGACTATAAGCATGCCAGCTGGGTGCGGCCCAGTGTCTGGTTCCTGGGAGGGTCCAATGAAGTGGTCCTCATGTAGCTTTTCAGCTGAAACCGACATCAGTGAAGTCTGGGGAGGTCTTCTGTGGCTAAGCCTGTAGAAATCCTAGGGGTAGCGGCAGTGGCTGGGGCTCCTGGGATCCCGAGAAGGGAGTCCCTTTGGGTACCAGTTGTGATGTGCTGGTGGTAAGTGCCAACAGAGCTGCTGTCCTGGGACCCAGTAGCAGCGAGCAGAGCAGTCACAACGCCATTCCGGTTATGTTCGGTCAAAGCCCCAGCTTGTGCCCCTGGGGGCAGGGTGCAGAGCGACAGCAGTGTGGCTCCGACAAGTGCGGGTCAGAACCCCAACTTAGGCTCAGGGCGGCTCAGCCCCACAGCACAGGACCATTCCTGGCAAATTCGAGCCGCAGCTGGGTGCTGGGCACAGAGCGGGATGGGCTTCACAGCAGCAGCGCAGCCCTGCTTAGAGCGGGTCAGAGTCCCAGCTTGGCACGTGGGAGGATGCAGAGCAGTGGCGGCCGCAGTGCAACCCCTGGTCTGGCAGGTCAGAGCCCTGACCCGGGACTCGGGCCGCGGGAGCGGGTGGGGATGCGCAGAGCCGCTGCCGCTCGGCCTCGTGGACGGCAGAGTTCCGTGGCGTCGGGAGAGCGGGCACAGCAGCACCCGCGGCCCCGGGGGCACGGCTCACCGCAGCGCCATTCCAGTCCCGGGGCGGAGACGTGCGCACTCGGGGCAGCT
The DNA here is from genome assembly GCF_030435805.1 of Mustela lutreola. NCBI lineage: Eukaryota > Metazoa > Chordata > Mammalia > Carnivora > Mustelidae > Mustela > Mustela lutreola. Next base: position 8,998,508 of record NC_081303.1, on the reverse strand, counting down.
CTGTCGGCTGAGTTCAGTGTTTGCGGAGACCGTGGGCCGTGTGGTAGCCAAGGCTGCAGACAGACGTGGCGGTGGTGGGGCTCTCTGGGGTGCTCTTGCTCTCATTTTCCTCATGCGGCAAAACCGTGCCGAGCAGATCCCTCCCGGGTCCTGGCCGCTCTGGACAGTGGGGTGGGGGGTGGCAGGAGGCTTCCTGCGCTTTCTCATCGGCTGAGCGAGTCTGTTTGTCTTTAACTCTCCAGGGTTTCTGCTGCTTTACCGCTTTCGCTGATTTCGTGGTAGTCCGGAGCTTTCCCAAAGCTGTCTGGCCCTCTGTCTTGCTGACGTCACCCTGGTAATCCTGGTGCAGACGCCAACTGTTCAGTGGTCCCTAAGAGCAGTGTCAGGCCCGGTATTCCGTTAGGACCACAGGATTCAGAAGAGCTGATGTACCTACATTATGGTTATGGTTCATTAGAGCCCAAAGACATAGATTAAGATCAGCAAAGGGAAAGGCACATGGGGCGGTGAGGAGAAACCAGATGTCAGCTTCCTCGTGGTCTCACCTGGCCATGCTTCATCCTCCCAGCACCAGGGAGGGACAGTGAGTACCAGCTGCTGTCAACCGAGGAAGCTCACGGAAGCTTTCAGGTCCGGGATTTGGGTGGGTCAGTCATGTAGCTCTGCATCACGGCTCGACTTCCCTGGCTGCTCAGACTCTAGCCGTCCTGAGTCAGCTCAGGTGCACAGCACTCACCATCCTTACAGCTGTTTGTATAAACTGTCCAGTCAAACCGGTACCATGTGGCCCCAGGTCGCTGGCATACAAAAACTCCTTATCAACCAGAGTATTCAGGGGATCCAAGTTTATTTCGCAGGAGCTGGCCAAGGGCCGGTCCCGAGGAACGGCTGTTCTGGTGAATGCACCGAGTTTAAGCAGTCCACACCTGCTCCGTCAACCCTCGCCTACACACGGACCCTCCGAAGCACCAAGCCAGGGCTTCAGCTTGACCGTGACATCGCTGTCTCCTTGGCTCTTCAGTTACTGCTGGTAGACCTTACCCAGAACTTCTGAGCATCATCTGCCAGCTGCTGAGGTCCCCTCTTCCAGATTCTCTGGAGCGTCTGCATTAAACACTGTGCCAGTGACTGTGGTTTGCTTGGGAAACAGACAGTGAGTGGATTCACTTTGATTCGTTGTACCTTCATCTGCTCATTGTGATCTTAGGGGTCTGAGTTCGTTTGTGTTCTGGTTTGCTTCTTGCAATTTATGAAGCTTGTCATTCTTTAGCAACATATGCTAAAGGTTCACTATTTCTTGTTTCATTCAGTCATTCTTTTAATAAATATAAATTGAACACCTAATTATGTGAGATGCCCACTCTGGGCACTGAAACTACTGAATGAATCAACCTGATCCAACCCCACCCCCCATCAGAAATTACACTCTAGTCGGGACACAGACAATACGCAACACACGGAATAAATGAGTCAGTCACAGTGAATGTAAGACGCTAATGCGTACTAATGGAGAACAATAAAGTAGGGTAGGGAATGAAGGAAGACTGGCAGGAGCGATGTTTGTGGTTTTTGCAGTTTTAAATAGATCACAGGAGGGCTCACCATGAAGGTGAACTTTCAGTGAACACTTGAAGGGGACGAGGAAGCAAGCCCTTGAGGTGTTGTGGAGACAAGGATGTTGCTGATGGACGGCGTCACAGTCGGAAAGGCCGCGCGCAGGCAGCCAGGGGAGCGCACCGTCAGAGCAGCCAGGAGTGTGGAATGGCTTGTGTGGAGCTGAGGCTTGTGTGGCTACTTGTAGGTGTCATAAGAATAGTAGTTTTTACTCTAGGTCACACGGGAAGCCATGGGAAATTTTTAAGCCGTGTAACGACATCATCTGGTTTTCATTTGAAGAGCATCTCTTTGGCTGCACTGTTGAGAGCAGGGCGTGGGGAGGAAGCAGGGAGCTCTTAGGAGTTCGTGGCAATAATCCAGATCTTGGGTGATCGTGGCTTACGTCAGGGTGACAGCAGTGGAGGTGGAAAGACACAGTCAGATCCTGGTTGTATGTTGATGCTGAGCCAACAGGATTCCTGACAGACCGAATGTAGGGCGTGAAAGAAAGAAAGGGGCTGAGGATCACTGCCCGGTCTTCAGCCTGAGCGATGGCAAGGATGGGGTTGCCGTTCTCTGCAGTGGGGACTTTTGTCCTTGTGTGTGTCTGTGTGTATGTGGGTGTGTGTGTGTGTGTGAAACAAACTTTTTGATGGCAGGTGAGAAACTAGGCTTTTTTGTTTTTGTTTTTGTTTTTAAGATTTTATTTATTTTGAGAGAGAGAGATTGAGAATGTGAGGAGGAGAGGGGAGAGGGAGAAGCAGTCTCCCTGCTCTCAAAATGGGGCTTGAACTCATGACCCCAGGATCATGACCTGAGCTGAGCCAGGTCATGATCAACCAACTGAGCCACTCAGGTGCCCCTAGAAACTAGGTTTTGGACACGCCAAATATGGTGTTTCTGTTACACATCCAAGTTTAAGTCACCTGCTAGACATCCATATCAAGTAGATGTTTCTAGAGCTGAGGGACCTATTTGGAAGTCTGTCACCAGAGAGGCTATTTGGAGCCATCATGAGGACAAGAGGTCTGAGGACTGAGTCCTGGGGGCACTCCTAGAATAAGGGTTCAGAGATAAGAAACCCGCAGAAAATTGAGAAAATGGAACTACTGATGAGGAGGGGATTAAGAGATTCTGATATTCTAGAAACCAAGAGAAGTCTTTAGGAGAAGAGTGTCATCAAATGTGTTAAGTATCACTCATGACTTCTTTTCCATGAAGGAAGTAGATCACATTTTGGAAAGATGAAGGAGCAACGTTGAGATAAAGAGAGAAGCTTCATGAGAGGCTCCTGGACTTGGAATTGACAGACCTGGGCCCCAGTCCCAGCTCAGTAGCTTGGCAGGTGTAAGGTAGCACATGTCCCAGGCATGGGAGGAAGCCTGGAAAGTTCGAGGACAGCCGTAACGAGGACTGGGAGAGTGACCTCAGTAGAGGGGGTGAAAGAAGCCTCGAACATTGAGCTGAGGTTGGAGAGGGAACTGTTACGGGTCCAGTCAGTGTTTATGTGACTTCTTTGCCCTTCAGATGTGGTGAGAAGGTCGAGACAGGTTTATTCCAATGTTGGGAGTTAGAGGGGCAGAAGGAAAGAAGGCAGAGCAGTGAAGGGCAGGATAAACCAACAACATCGTCTACAATTTAGGAAAGACTAGGTTCCAAAGTGACTGCATCGTAATCAAAGTCAAAGGAGCCCACGCAGCCCTCCTTCCAAGCACTGCTTAGAACCAGAGGATCCAGAACAGAGTATGAAATGACAGCGCTTGAGAAAGGCGATGCGGTGTTCATAGGCAGCAGTGAACGACTGTGCTTTCGTTTTCTGCTTCAAGGCGAAAAAATGGTGAAGAAGTAGCAGTCGGCACAGCGCGAAGCCAGTCTGGTGCCCGGAGAGTGGGAGAGCAGGACAGGGCTGATCCGGGCAGTGCCCATGTGCTCAAAAAGGGGAAGTGAGGAGCCCACATTTAGAGCATGAAAAGTGGGACGTCTTTCCTGTGGGGTAAAAAAGTGTATACATTGCTAACCTGTGGCGTCAAGACAGAGGAACCTAACCATCCCTGGGACGCTGTGGTTTAATTGAGAGTAAGTGAGCTGGGCCACAGACCGCTCTGCCCTGCTCGCACTATTCCGTGCCCTCGCCCTCTCCTCTCCTGGGGCTTTGTTACTGCTCTGACAGAGGAGGGAAGTGCTTCACACTTCGCAGAGTGGAAAGCGCCCAAGTAGGGGGATACTAAGCCTTTGAATTGGGGGCTGTGGAGTGGAGCCCAACCGACCTTAACATGAGCCTTAGACGGGGCACCAGTACCGCCCATTTCACCTGCGGCTTGAGCAGGTTAATTTCTGGGAGCCTCAGTTTCTTCATGCAAAATGGGAATAATAAAGCCTACCTTTGTTGAGTTGCTCTAGGGATTAAAAGACATGAAACCCTTGTTGACGCTGATAGTGGGTTAGAGATCACTTCCTCCCCTTCCCTGCCATGTCCTGCCCCTCACCACCCATGAAATACCTACTGACCGCTCGACAGTAGGGGGATGGGGGCGGCAAATGAAGGCAGAATTTTCGACCACGTGTAGCAGAAGGGAGTGATTGATTGGAAAAGATGGGGAAAATAAATGTGAGGAGGACACTTCTCCGCCTCATAGCCTCAAGAAATAAAATTCCATTCCTCGGAGAGAAACTAGATTTAAAAATTCATTAGTATGTTGCCATGGATGAATATACATGAAACTGAATTTCAGAAGCTTTGTCAGGAAAACGTTACCCTCCTATTGCACACCCAAGCATTTTTAGCCCTCTTCATTTGTAGTCCTCATCAACGAGTGGATTTTTTAAAAAAGCATCACATTGTTTTAGCCACTAAGTTTTATCGCTGTTATTTTTAAATTTTTGTTTTGACATGTTGCTTTTAACTGTAATTAAAAATTATTGGCATCTGTGTTTACTTTTTAGCTTGTGCATACCTTATCTTCATTGCAGAAACTAATTAGTATGTGAAGTAGAGTCCCATTAAATCTGCATTAAGGGGGAAGAATTCTAATCTGATCATATGTAAAATATGGTAGAAAATGCATTTTAATATTTGAAAGATACGTACACAGTATTAATTCCGTTCCCATTCTTACAATAAAGAAATACTGTCTTAGCATTTGTTTCCATACATCTTGCCTTGGCTCCTTCCCTGTGGTTAGGCAGATTGTACAACTCAGGGGGTGTGGGGTGGGGGAACTAATCTTCACTCCTGAAACTTACGAAGTGGTTTAGGAAAATAACTATTGTATGTGGTGGGACGATTTTAAAAAGTAGAATGGGGGTGCCGATGTGGCTTAGTCGATTGAGCGTCGGACTCTTGCTTTTAGCTCAGATCCTGATTGCAGGGTTGTGGGAGTGAGCCTCGCTTTGGGCTCCGTGCTCAGCCAGGAGTCTGCTTGTCTCCCTCTTTCTTCTCCCTACTCACAGTCTCTCTCTCTGACTCAAATAAATAAATAAATAAATCCTTATGAATAAAAAAAGGGGGCACCTGGGTGGCTCAGTTGGTTGAGCATCTGCCTTCAGCTCGGGTCGTGATCCCAGGGTTGTGGGACCGAGCCCCTTGTCTGGCTCTCTGCTCAGCCAGGAGCCTGCTTCTCCCTCTCCCGTTGCCTGACACCCCTCCTGCTTGTTCTCTCTCTCTCTCTCTGTCAAATAAATAAAATCCATAAAAAATTAAAAAAAATTAAAAAGGCAGCATGAATTACCCTCTGGAAATACTTTCTGAAGCACTAGAATATCTTTTCTGGTTTCAAATGGGTTTCACATCTGGCCTCCAGTGGCTTAGCATCTGCAAGCACAAGCTGCAGAAATGGTGGCTCTTCTGTGACGCTCCTTCTGACTGCTTGCGAAGAGATAATGCTTTTGAGACACCCTCACGTTGGAGGCAGGTAACCTTTGGATATGACTGTTAACTTTGTATCTCAAAAAGATCTCAAGACAGCCCCCTTTTCTTCTGCTCCTGCTGCTACCACGGTCCTAGGGGCCATCCTCATTTCTCTCTCGGACCCCTTGTTGTCTCCTGCTTGATCCTTGCTACTTTTGCTGTCCTGCTACTCAGAGGAGCCTGAGTAAACTTCTAAAAGTAGAAGTCAGACGGTGTCACCCCCGGCCTCTCCCATCACCTCAGCACCCACCATACACTTCTCCAGTAATGTTAGTTTTTCTTCATTACCCGCGGAGGCTGGAAGGGAGGAAGGCTGGAAGTGGCAGGAAGACACTGCCACTCATCAGCATTAGTAATTACTTATTAAGTTGGTTATTTACCCATCCATTCTGTCTTCTGCACTAGCTGGTGACTCCTTGAGCAGAGGGATCGTGATGTTGTTTTTTAAACCGCTTCATACCTGCACTGTCAGCAGCCTTCCATTGAGGGCACATCAAGGGTTTTGGTTTTTAATGGTTGAATTTGGTTGTGTTTGTCACAGAGTAGCCTGCATCATGCTTCCCGATGAGTTCGTGGGCATCACGTGATCCCATGAACTGTGGGAGGGCCTCTGCTTTTTCCCCTTGAACCCTGACCACCATCTGTGTGGGGAGACACAAAGTTCCCCAAGGGCAGGGATCCTTGTCTTTGTTGTTTGGGGCCGTGTTTGCAGCGTGTAGAGCAAGCCCAGAATAGGTTTGGTGTGTATTTGTGGAAGGGATGAGTGTTTGAATTAATGAAGTCCCACACCCCTGACATCTGGAATTGATTCCTATGATAAGCAAGAGTTCAGTTCAGCAAACCTTTACTAAGTCTCTACTGTGAGCTTCTCATCACGCTGGGCACTGTGAGTGCAGAATCCGTAAGTGAGGCTGTCATTTCTGTTTGTGATTTGGTTTGCACTAAGATGCGTGCTCTTTTTCTGATTCGTTTAGAAACTATAGTATGATGTGACAGAGGCTTTCGAATCATTTGAGCGCTTAAGCCTGATTCTTATTAAACAGATAATTCGGGCGTGGTTTCATACCCACGCTTTGTTTCACTACCAGTTTTAGACATCATGTTGTTAATTTCACTTGCCTTGTTCAGACGTGGCTGGTCCTGCCCTCTTGGAATGGCTTCCGGGGCTTAGCATCTTTGATCAGTCTATTTTTCATTTATCTTCGAGGTCTGACTGAGGTCAGATGATAAATATAATGCAGTGACCCAGTGTTCTGCTCTCCACATCTTACTTACAATCTAATTGTGATTTGCTGACAGTGAGGAGACATTAATCCAGCAAGAGCTTCGTTTCGAATCTTGCTAGAGGCAAACACCAGAGATGCCGTGTTAGTTTCAGTGGTGTCTTCCTTTCCTTTCTTCTTGAAGATGGTATCATTTTTGAAATACGAAACATTTTTCCCGTTCTCCATATGTTGAAGAAAATATCTCCTAGTTCATTTTTGATGTCAAGATGGGATTTATGTACAAGATTGGGGAAATACACTTATTTTTGGTTTGAGATACACCCAGATTTTTAAAAATTTCACCTGAAGTAGGTTGTAACTTTTCTTTTTCTTTTTTTTTTTAGAGGCACGTTAAAAAGCCACAAGCAAAAAGATACAATTTTTATATTCTGTTTCTATTTCTAAAATGTACAGTTGACAATTAAATCTTATCTATATATTCTGTGTTCCTATTTTCAGGAACTGATTTTTCTCTTAAGTAGGAGACTTACAAATTCTATGGTCTTTACTGAAATACATCCTTTATATCCTCCTGAATAAGATATATTACAAACATGGAAATATTAACTATTCCATGCCTAAATATTAGCCACTAAGTCATTGCCTTCAAGGGGGGGGTTAACTATTGAATCATCTGTGTCCCTGGTAACTTTTTGGTGATTTTTGTATCATTAGCAATATAATCTGATTAAGTAAGATTGAATGTGTACAAGTTTATTATATCTTACAACCATCTGATTTAAATGATTAATTTGATCTTTTTTTGAAGGAGTTTAGGAGGAATAGCATAGCAATAAAGGAAACACGTCATCGTCTCGTCACATCTTTTTCTGTCTCTGGGTTTAAACTCTTCTGGTCTTAGAGAAATAGTGAAAATTGGATATTACTAGTGCTTAGTACATATATTAAAGGTTTGCCTTTTTCTTTTGTAGGACGAAGTGGCACATACTCTAACTGAAAGCAGAGTATTAAAGAACACTAGACATCCCTTTTTAACAGTAAGTGACTAAAGGGCAGATATGATTATCATAACGTTTTAAACTTAAAGGTTGTTTTACTGCAACAACTAAGCCATGAAAAATAGCATTTATTTAGGCATACCATTTTCTTTGTGGAATGACTGTAAGTCTGATTTCTTTGACATTATTGCAGTGTATGGTCTAAGTTTACAATATGTATGCCTTTGTCTTCCCTGCTCTTAAACATCCACCCTTTTTTTGAGACTTATTTTTTCCCTCATGAATTTGACTGCCTTCAAAAACAAAAACAAAAAACCGTAGAGCAAATATGTGGAGACCACTGAGAAAAATGGTAGACTTACAAGAAATTCTTAGTATTAAATGTGAGGGTTTTGTGTTTCCTTTGTTTATTGGCTTCTGATAAATATTTAAATGATCAGGCAGCTTTGCTTGTCTCCAGATATGAAAGGCAGAAAATCTTGACTGAAAATTTTTTATAGAAATTGAGACTTCCCTTAAGTATAGAGTACTTTAAGAGACCCAGGAATACTGAATACATTAAATTAAAGGTAGGTAGTCATGATATGTTTTCTTGATTTACATGTATATTACTTGTTTAGAAAGAAACTGATTTTTGTAGTCTTATACTTAGGTCACTTGTAGTAGAGACAAAATTTCTTCCTGGTTCTATTGAAGTGTATTAAGATTAAAAATAACAAGATGGAATTGGGAGGGAGACAAACCATAAGTGACTCTTAATCTCACAAAACAAACTGAGGGTTGCTGGGGGGAGGGGGTTTGGGAGAAGGGGGTGGGATTATGGACATTGGGGAGGGTATGTGTTTTGGTGAGTGCTGTGAAGTGTGTAAACCTGGTGATTCACAGACCTGTACCCCTGGGGATAAAAATATATGTTTATAAAAAATAAAAAATTTAAAAAAAAAATAACAGGTAGAACAGAAAGAGAAAAAAAGTAGTAACAGGTAGACTTTCCAAAAGGGGAACCTTTTAAAGATTTAGGATTATGTAAAATAGGAGTGTTTCCAGAGGCATGATCCGACCCCTAGACTGACTTTGTTACGCTGCTGTGTTTATATTGTCCAGTATAGAAAGTTAACCCCAAAGTTCTGATATCGTTAACTTATACAATTATATGAGCCAACTCTGTTGAATTCAGGCATGTTATGCACCTACCGGGAATGTAAAACACAGTGTTGAAGTGAGAAGCCTGAGCATAACTGCTCGAGCTGTGTTCCTAAGACTTCCCCACGTGAAGGCCATGCAGCTGGGGATTTCAGGGACTAATACCCTTTCAGAGAGACAGCACAATAGACCGAGAGGTGCTCATCATAATTACTAAGTGCATTTTTACTTAAAATTTTAATTTTAACCTTTCCCCTAACAGTAGCCAATGCTGATCTAAACAAAATTTGTTTTATGTCCTTCAAAACTCTTCAGCTCTCTTAAGGAGTGAGTAGACTCTTCAGGACAAGAACAATTCGTTCCATCCCTCAAGCTTACTGTTTCTAAGTATTCTATTTTGGTATTGTTATAAGAGTACTGGATTATAATGTAACATTTTTTCTTTTTCATTTCAAGTCCTTGAAATATTCCTTCCAGACAAAAGACCGTTTGTGTTTTGTGATGGAATATGTAAATGGTGGAGAGGTGAGTCAAGAAGTAAACCCAGCACTTGCGCGCGCGTGGTAGTATTGTCATCAGTTTTCTTAATTACTGAAAGTATAAGTTATAATGTAACAGGTTTCTACTTCCTGGCAAGGATTTGTGTAGCTCCTGGGGAGATGGGAGCTGAATCATTTCTAATGGTCGCTTATATTTTTCATGACTGCCTTTACGTATTGGAAAGTGTAATCCTATTCTTTTTCTCTCTGTATTTCTTTAATGTAAAATGTTTTAGCACAAATATGCTTAATGGAAATCATATGATTTAATTTGGAAAGCTGGAAATATAGGATTTATGATGCTTTGCAAAGTTCTTTCCAAGTATTTGTGAAACTGGTAAAAAGATTATTTAGCCGATCTTCAACTCACTTGAGCCATAGTCTATAGGAACATCGTGGCAGAGTTCCCTCTTCTTTTACCTAGTAGTTAGATAACTTTGACTACATTGGAGAGACTTGAAAGGATCTTGTAGTTTTGAAGAGAAATGCAGTTAACGTCCTATTCCTTTGTTCCCTGTCCTTTGTCCTCCGTGTTTTGTATCGTGTGAGGGAAATTTTTATTTACTGGAATAGTTGATTGGAAATATTTTACACTGTGGGTTTTCTGAAATTAATTTAATTATTAAATAGGGGATTTTATTTCACAGACCTGAAAATATTTTCCAAAGTAAATGGATTAAATATCCTCTACAGAATATGTTCTTGTATAGAAGTATCTGACTTGTAGGAATTACTTCATTTGCAAGCATTCATCCACTCATTAGGTAATCACATTTGAAATGCCAAGGCAGTGTGGGCTTGCCAGAAGGTACTAAGACGTCATCCTTTCTATGAAGACGTTTGTAATTTACCTTATAAATAGGAACACACAGTGAAAGACCTAAGTGCTTATCAGTTCATATTAGAAAATGCTTTATGAAAAAAAAAAAAAGGAAAATGCTCTCTGGGTGATCCAGCATCAAGGGCAGATGTTCCGGGCTTCCTGGGATTTCAGCTGGAGACTCTTTAGGCAGAGGGAATCGCGTGAACAGAAGCACCAGGTGAGCACAAGGCAAGGAGAACCCGAGTGGCTGGATGAGAATAGCCCCGAGGTGGTCTGAAAAAGTACAAAGACAATGAACTTTGCGGAATTGCGCAGGACCGGTCCGCCCTAACAGCCAGGGAATATGGTGTGGGTGAAGGGTCGAAGGTGGCTTTGAGTTGGAATCAAGGAGAACTAACGGAGTAAACGTACAGAGAATGCGTTGAGAGTAAGGCTGTAAATGTGGTTTCTAAAAGGGTTTTCCTAAGGATCCAAGGAAATGTGTATGTCGAAAGATCATGGAAATATCACAGAGATACCACAGAAAATAAGTAAGGGGTCAGAACTCTGGGTACAGATTTGTGAGCCATTTCTATAAAGGTTAATAATTTATGTTATGAAAGTGGGTATTTCCTGTTTTGTGGGAAATTAAACCAGTGAATCCTCTATGTTAGCACCAATCAAAGCAAAAAGTGCTCGTATTCTCGAGCCCAGTTTCACTTCCAGGAATACATCCTACAGACATATTCAAAGATACACCACGGGGTGATACACGGATAAACACGTTCACGGCAGCATTTGCAGAGCCTCACATGAGCATTTGTTTAGGAGATGCTTAAATAAACTGTGTGGGATCCATGCCGCAGAATACTTGATATCCATTAGAAAGAATGAAGGCGGCCCACGTGGGCTGATGGAGAACGATTTCTGTGAAGTGAAAGAAACAAGGTGGAGAGGCGGAAGCTGCCCTTGTCATGGGTAACAGAGAGCACGACCACGTGCCCAGGATCCGCGTCTCTGCGGTCTCTGCGCGTGCGCTGACCGCCTCGGTGGTTGTGCACTGGGCTGGGAAGATAAACGAGTGACTAGGGACAAGGTGGGAGGAAGGCTTCTTTCTCGCTGATGCATTCTGGAGCAGTTTTTGTATTTTGTACTACAGGTATATATTATGTCTTTAAGAAATGAAGGAAGGATTAGGCTGAGGGACAGATGGTCGGATAGATAGATGACCAAGGAAGATCCTAAGATCAGGAAAATGAGAAACTACAAAGAGAAACTGGAAGCACTCTTAAATTGGAGAACTACTCTTACCGAGTATCATGTCTTTACATTTGTTATAACAATTATCACCTCGTTTTATAATTACTTATTGACCTGTATGTCTTTCCTACTAGACTCTGAGCTCCCTAAGGCTTTTTTGCCGATGTAACCCCAGCACCTTTCACAATACCTAGCAAAGTAGGAGCTCGACAAGTATTTGTTGGGTAGTTTGAATGAATAGGTTAAATGAATTGGACGAATAAATTCTCTCTGGGAGCATGGATTAAGAGAGAAACTGGAAACTGCTGAGAAATAGGGGGAAAAAAACCCAAAGTAATGTACTACATAGTTTATTTTGGGGGAAAAGACTTGAATTTTTTTTTCAGGAGGGAGTGTCTGTGAGTGTATTTATAAGCTCTGTATTTTTTGAGGCTTTGTGCAAGGCACCCGGGTAGGTATGGTGAGGCGTAAACTCTGAATCAACATAGATCTTACCCTCAAAGAGTTTACAGTCAAGTGGGGAAGGCAAGGTACAGTACGCACACTGGGTGTGAGGTGGTAATTACTGCTTTATCAGAACTACAGACGAAGAACCACGGGACTTCACAGGAGGGAGAGGGCTCTTGTGGTGCGAGGGAAGCTTTGGAGCCTCCTGGGGGCCGCTGCACCCACACTCTCATTCTAAACCTGGCATACTTCTGGGATTAATTAACTGATGATTGTTGAAACAATTTTACACACAAAAGCAAATTTTCAGACTAGCCAGATGGTTTTCTTTAGCACTGAAACTCCTACATTATTTCTCTCTTTTTTCGGACTTTCTGTTTCGAGAACGTGTTATAGATAAAGACCAAATTATTTCACGGATTGCGGCAGGTGAACCGATTCTGTATGTGGTGTGTAATTTTCAAGTGCATGGATAGTAATTACAGCATTGCTGTGTATATATATATATTAAAGGAAATTTTGATTATATTTAGAAGATTTTAGGAAAAATGAAAGTTCTGTGTGTATATATAATTTCCCAATTTTTCTCTCTTTAAAGTTATTAGGCATTTCTAAATACAATTCAGATGTACTTTTGAATTACTTTATAAATGCGAATAGTTATTTAGTTCTTGGAACGTGATGTGATTATTTCTATTCTTAAATTTATCACTTCTGCAAAGGAAATCTATGTTCAGTGTATCTTTAGGGTGACTTACTTAATTTTGGTTTTGCTTTAGGTTCACTGTGACATTTATTTTGCCCAAGGATGCTTCCTAGAAATGTAGAAAATTCCATTGCTGTGGAAAAAATACTAAACATGATACTTATGTTTGGAAATAAGGTTGAAGTAGAGGTAAAGTAAGGGAAGCTATAAACTCCCCCAGGCAGTCCACACCAGCATTCACCGAGGCGCGGGGCGGGGGTGGGGGGCCGGTTACCCCGTGGGGAACCTCTGGGTGGCATCTAAGAGACAGGTCTGTTGGATAGGAAGCTCTGTGGGCACCTGGGGGGCTCAGTCAGTTAAGCCTCCCACTCTTGGTTTGGGCTCAGGTGGCGAGCGCAGGGGTGTGGGATGGAGCCCCGTGACAGGCTCAGCACTCCGTGCGGCTCTCCTTGTCCCCCTCCCTCTGCTCCTCTCGCGCGCTCTCAAATACATAAGTAAAATGTTTTAAAAAGAAGGAAAGGAAGGGAGCTCTGGTAAACAGAGCTCACCCAAAGGGCAGCATCTTCAAGTGTCTTTATACCCAACCTGTGCCCTGAGCTAGGCTTCTTTCATGGACCTCTTGAAGTAATTATATCTAGCCCAGTTTTTCCTTAAATCATACTTGTTGTCTTGATTTCTAATTAGCAACAGCATCCTTTTCACCTATGTTTTGGGATATTTTATCATGAAATAGAAATACAGCAGTTGAGACATTTTTTTTTTTCTGACATTCACATTTTTGTGTGAATATATGGATTTCTTTCAGCCTGATTGCACGGGAATTTAGCATGCTCGCAGCCAGGCCTGTTACCGTCCCTGTGTTTGTTGGTATTGTTTAAAGCACTAAATACATCTTGATGGAAGTGGATTTGAGAGGCTATTGGTGTAGGAAATCAACAGTGCCTGCTTATAGGCCTGTCGGTACAGTGGGGATCCCATCATAATTGCTGTTAGCTTACTTGAATTCAAGAAATGGGGTCAGCAAGGGGCACCTGGGTGGCTCAGTCGTGAAGCGTCTGCCTTCATCTCGGGTCATGATCCCAGGGTCCTGGGATCAAGTCCCTTGTCAGGCTCCCGGCTCAGAGGGAGGCCTGTTCCTCCCTCTACCACTCCTCCTCCTTGTGTTCCTTCTCTTGCTGTCTCCCTCTGTGTCAAATAGATATATTAAATCTTTTAAAAAAACAAAAGGGGTCAGCAAGAGACCACATAGAGGTAGAGAGATAGGAAGGATATGGTGACTCTGCCATTTTTCTTGATAAGTGTATTCACAGAGTCATCGTAAGATAAGAAATCAATTTGCTCTTCTTTTACGCCATGTCAGTTTCTACTTGGCATCCAGAGTTTCATGAGATATAAGCTCTGATGCTTAAAAATACATAGTTTTCCTAAATCGGTGTCAGTAAGTGCATTGCAACCACAGGCGTTCGTCTGAAGAAACCGCAGGGTTTCAGTGCTGGAGGCAGAACTGCTGGGCTTGACCATATTGAGACAGTGTGTTAGGTCTGCAGTGTAGTACCTTCCTCGGGAGTTCTCAGCAACGATTTTGATTATACCTGAGAACTTAAGTATGCACTTTAGAACCTATTCCATTATAGTCCGTTTGCCTATGAAATATTGAGTGAGCCGCTGCTGGGGAGTGGACCTCAGCAGATAGAGAAATAAGGAAAACATGGTGCTTTCTTTTAAAAGATGACTATGTGGTTGGGTTCTAGACAAGAGAATATGCATCTACTTTCTAGTGTCATTATCGCTCTGATAACGCTGGTTGCCGTGGGATACAGAGAATGGGCCCTTGAATCAATCCAGAAGGAGGAGAGGAGAGAAGGGGGCAGAAGGCCAGGGTAGGAAATGAGTCTCTTCCTCACTTTGTTTCTAAGCTAGGACCTTCACTGTACCTTCGATCACTAAGAACGAGAAGGAGAACAGTCATACGGAGGGAATCTAACCTGTCGAGCGTACAGGAATATGTCTGTCCTTCCCCCCCACCTGCCCAGATGTGAGACGGTGTGTGGGGTGTCTGAACAAGTAGCGTCATATCAGGACAGATCTTCTCTCCCAACCAGTTTAGATTTTATCCTGAAGATAGTGGAGCATCATGGAAAACTTTCTGTAAGAAAATGTTTCAGAAGGAACACTTTGTAGCAGTATGAAGCTTGGATTGAAGAACACAGAACTGGAAACGGCAACTATTTGAGAGGGTACTGCATTTAGGTTTTTACTAATTTAGTCATAAATTGATAGGGTCATTAATTGAGGCAGTATTAGAAGGAATAAAATTCTAATCATGTTTAGGTACCAGGATTGATTGATTGATTGATTGATTTTTAAAGATTTATGTATTTATTTTCATGAGAAAAGACAGCAGGTGCAGGGGGAGGGTCACAGGAAGGGGGAAAGCAGACTCCATGCTGAGTGCAGAGCCTGCCATGGGGCTTGATTTCATAGCCCGTGAGGTCATGACGAGCTAAAACCAAGAGTCAGACGCTTAAATCAACTGAGCCATCCAGGTGCCCCTAGTATTTCCAGGATTTAGTGACTAATGGAAAGAGAAAAATATCACACGGTTTCCTGTTTGCTGCTTGAGGGGGAATTGCATGGACACCGGGCTGTTCAAAAGATCAGGAAACAGGATGAGGAATGAGTTGTGGCGCGATCATCTTACATTTGAGGTACCTAGTGGGACTTACAGGGAGGGAGAGTTAGGTCAGAGACACAAACAGGCCTCATCAGCAGTGCTAAAACCAAAGAAGGGAAGAAATGTCCACGGTGAGAAAAATATGTAGAGTTGGAACATTAGTGGCCAAGAATGGTGCCTGGAGAGACCAACATTAGACATGTTGGTGATGAGAGAAGCCTCAGGAGCATCCTGGGCAGGAGAGGCAGGCAGGAGAAGCCTGCGAAGCCAAGCACAGTGTATTAAGTGGAACAGAGTGTAGTGAATCCTGCAAGATAACAACTGGAAAATGTGCACTGGATTTGACAAAGACTAGTTCCCAAGCAGATGCATGAGTTCTTCCTTTTTCTTGGGTTGATGCAAGGAATGAACGTTGGTGATAGATTGGAATTTACAGGAGTGCGTTTGGAGCTCAAGGCTGTGAAAGTGAATTCAGGGCAACCTTGGGTAAATAGTCTTTAGGCATCTGGAGAACAAATTATGAAAGCACTCTAGTAATGTGCCCAGGGACACTGCAGCTAACGTATCCAAATCAAGTCTCTTTTTGTGGCTTCGGTATTACCAAGTTTTCATAAGAAGGAGAAAAATATTCTGAGGAAAATAGAAGAAAAGTAAAGTGAAAACTAAGATGGTGACTGTTGGTTTAGAATGCCTCTACTTGGGGGATGCCCGGCTGGCGCAGGTGGGGGAGCATGCAACTCTTATCTTGCGGTTGTGAGTTCAAGCCCCACATTGGAGGTAGAAATTACTTAAAAATAAAATTCTTAAAATATAATAAAAAAAAAATAAAACTAGAATGTCTCTACTTAGGATTCTTCCCCCAAATCTTACTCAGCCATATTTCTTTCTGGAACTCTCAAAACCTGTCTTCAGGCTGAAATTGAAAGTTAAGGTGTCCATCAGGGGATAAAGGAAAATCGCTGGGTAGAAATGTTTATTCATCTGATAAATTCACATTCTTCTCTTTGTGTGGATATAGGTGAAACTAACACTTTCATTTATTCACTATTCTTGTCCATACTTCGCTCATTGTATACTATATTAATTACTTTGATAAAATTCACTCTATTTTTTGGATATGACTTTCAGTTGCATGCCAGTCTTAAGATCCTCTCATACTTATTTCAGATTTTCATTATTTGGCTGGCATTTTTGTCTTCAGTGAACCAGAATCATCTCATTTTAAATTCACATGAGGCAGAAGTCCCAGCAGTCAGCACTCTACTTCTACTTACTAATTTATGGAGGTGTGATTTGGGTGATTTTTAAATTAAAAGTATCATTTTATATTCATAGTGATAATTTTGAGAATTTTACTAAATTTATATGCCTATAAATATCTTTATTGTCAGGAGTCTGACAAGTTAATTTCTTTGCTAACTATTTTAGTTATTAATATACTATGTAGGTTAGATCAGAATTCTATTGCTTTCATCCAAAGCTTTTTCAAAAATTCCCAAGCCAAGAAAGATGCATTATAATATTCACTTAAGCACATAAAGTTGAAGGCAAAATACGTTTGGGAATATTTTTAGTATATACTTTAATATATACTGCATTTTAGTGTACTTTCATAATAATTCAAGGCTAGTTTTTGAGATAAATTATTAAGCCAGTATATCATGCATCTAAGGCAATAATTCAAAGCCTTGACTAGCTTTAATATCTAAGAGGCTTATTTTCATATCTAGAATCTCAGATGAGGAAATGTAGGAGCTGGCCAGGCTTTGCCTCTTTCCATGATTCTTCTTCTCTGTGTGGTTATGGCACAGCACCACATTTTTTGGGTTATTTAGCTTCTCAGACAAAGGTTGCATTACTCAGAGTGAGCATATCAAAAGAGTGAAAACCAAAGACACAATATATGTGCAGTTGGAGACCTTGAAAAAGCACAAGGCATTGCAACACAATACCTAAATATTAAAAAGTATAATCCCCCAAGTATAATCTCCAAACACAGTATCTAGCCATTTGTGTCCTGCATCTTTTACTTAACATATTACTTTAAAAACTCATCAAAATTCTTACATCTATCAGTAGCTTGTTTCTTTTTATGGATTTGCTCCATTACGTGGTGGTATCATAATAGGCTTATACAGTCACTAGGAGATAGGCATTTGGGTTCTTTGCAGTTTGGGCTATTATGAAAAGAACTTGTGAATATTCCAGTACAAAACTTTGAATGGACATACGTTTTTAGTTATCTTGGGTAGATATCTAGGAATGTGATTTCTGGGTCATTTGGTATGTTCAGCTTCCTTAGAAACTGCTAAATTACATTTTGCATTTCTAGGATGTTATTTACCATCATCACCACGCTTGTCATGGTTAGTCTTTATGCTTTACCCATTTTGGTGAGCATGTAGTGTTATCTTGTAGTTTTAATTTGAACTTCCTGAACAACTAATGATATTAAGCATCTTTCTGTGTTGATTTGCTGTTTGGATATCTTCTTTTGTTAGGTTTTCTTAAAAGTGTCCTTTGAAGGACAACTCTTTTAAAGTAGATGAAATATTTCATCAAGTTGTGTGTGTGTGTGTGTGTGTGTGTGTGTGTGTGCATTTTCTGTTTAATTTAAAACCTCTTTTCCTCACCCAAGTTTCAGATTTTTCTCCCATGTTTTCTTCTAAAAGGGTGAATAGTTTCAGCACTTACATTTAGGTCTATGATCCATTTCAAGTTAATCTTTGTATATGGTGCTATATGAGTCAAAATTCTTCTTCTTCTTCTTCCTCTTTTTTTTTTTATTGCTTTTGGATGTCTAGTTGTTCCAGCATATTTGTTGAAAATACAGTCTGTTTCCCACTAAATTACCCTGACACTTCTGTCAAAAATCAGTTGACCATATACATGTGGGTGGATATCTGAACCTTCTCTTTTGTTGCATTAATCTGCTTCTGTCCATTCTTATGCCTGCCACACTGTCTTCAACATTTACATTAGAGTAAGGCATTTGGGTCTTCCACTTTTGCTCTTCTTTTAAAAAAATTGTTTCCACAACCTTATTTCCTTAATATTTCCATATAAATTATAGAATAAGATTATTGATTTTTACATAAAGATCACCTTCATTTCAGCTGGGCTTGTCTTAAATCTGTTGATCAATTTAGAGAGAATTGACATATTAACAGTAATGTGTCTGATCCATGAGCATGGTATATCTTTCTGATTATTTAGATTTTCTTTAATTTTTTCAACAATATTATGTAGATTTTAGGGTACAGGTCTTGAATATTTTTTGTTAAATTTATCCTGAACTATTTTGTTATTGATGTTATTTTAAGTGATTGGTCTTTCCAATTTGAATTGTTGGTTGATAATATATAGAAATGCAATTAATACTTATTACCCTTGAATCTTACATTCTTGCTAAAAATTGTTTTTGTAAATATGTTGAGATTCTCTGTATAGATGATCATATTGGTGAGGACAGACACAATTTTACTTCTTTCTAATCTCATGCATTTTTGTCTCTTCTTTATTCTGCTAATACCTTGAATTTTGTTGTTTGATTTTTTTTTAATGTTAAACCAATTTTGCCTTTCTTAAATAAACCAACTTAGTTATGAGATATCACCCTCTCAATGTGTTCTTGAATCCAGTTTGCTAAAATTTTATTAAGAATTTTAAATATTTGTTTCTTTGTAATAGTCTTTAGGTCTCTCCTCTTCCCTACCCTAAGTTATGTCTCTGGGTTTGAACTCCGGGTAATGTTTGCTCTTGAAACGAGTTGGGAAGCACTGCGTCCTCTTCTGTTTTCTGGTAGATTTCACCAGTGAAATTTTTGGACCAAGAGTTTTCTTTGTAGGAAGGTTTTTACAATGAACTGGAAAAAATTAAATAATTAATTAATTTAAAAATATATATATATATACACACACACACACAACCATGCCTTTTTTTTTTTTTTTCCTTGAGTAAGCTTTGGTAGTTTATGTGTTTCCAAGAATTTGTTCATTTCATCTAAAATTTTAAGTGTATTTGCTTAATATTGTTAATAATCACTTGTTATTGCATTAGTGTCTGTAGGGAGCAGTGGTTAACATCTCTCTTTTACTATTGCAATTTGTGTATTCTCTTTATTTATGATCATTCTTCCTAAAGGTTAATAATTTTTATGGATATTCTCAGTGTTAGGTTCTATTGTTTTTCTTCTAGTATTTTGGAGTTGCGTATTTCATTGGTTTTTACTCTTACCTTTATTATTTCCTTTCTTTGGATTTAATTTGCTTTTCTTACCGTTGCTTCATAATCTGGAAACTTGAAGCATTTATTTAAACCTTTTTTTCTTTTCTAATACAATTATTTAATGTATAAACTTCCCTATAGGAACAAATTTTTTGTTGTATTTACATATGAATACAGCATATTTTAATGTTATGTATGTTTTTGCATTTTTTTATATCTGTTGTATCTATTCTTTTCCCAAATTTACTGATTTCTCATGTCCTGTTTTTTTGACCAATGGACTATTTAAAGATGTGTGTTTTCCAAATAAGGTTTGTTTATCATTCAGAAATGTCTACTCAGTGCTTATTGGGTTCTGGTCTTGGGGTGCACTGGGGTGAATAAACAGTCATATTAGAAAATAAACCCAATAAATATCATAATCGTGAACAGAATACTATAGTATGAGAGAGAAAAAAATGGAGAACCTACTTACGCTAAATTGAGTTACCTGTTTGAGGACGTAGTGCTTAGTTTGAGACTTGGTAGCAAAAAGTATGGGGAAGCAGCTAGAGGCTCAGGGGCCCTAGAGAGAGACCATTTGTAGCTCCCAGCTCTCGGCACACTGATCCTTCTCCAGAGATGGGCTGCATTCCTATTTTCGTCTACGCTAGTAAGTTCTTTCTCTTACGCAGTTCATATTATGCTATTAAGGAGAATTAGAGCCATTTCTTCTATTTATTTACTTATTTGTTTGTTTTTATTATTTCTTATGTTCAGTTCTTCTTAATGGAATAATTTATACATTTATCATCTCAAATTAATAGAAATTGTAGTTTTAGTGTGATAAATAGATGATATGCCTTAGAGACAGACAAACTCTGTTTGAGTCTCAGCTTTACCACTGAATAGCTATGTGATGGTGGGCAAATTTTATAACACCTCCAAGCCTTAGTTTTCTCGTTTCTGTGATGCAGATAGTAACTCTATTTTACAAGGATGTTTTGCAGGTTATGCCCGTAAGTCACTTGGTACAGTGCCCAGCAAGTAGCAGTACACAGAAATGGTGCCTGTTGTGGGGCGCCTGGGGGGCTCAGTCAGTTAAGCATTGACTTTTGGTTTCCACTGAGGTCATGATCTCAGGGTCCTGAGGGACTGTGCGCTCAGCGGGGCATCTGTTTAGGATTCTCTCCCTCTACCCATCCTCCCCCAGACTCTCTCTCTCTCTCTTTCTTTCAAATAAATAAATAAGTAAATAAATCTAAAACAATAGTGCCTATTCTGATAGTAATGGGAATAATCACTTATGTTTAATCGCTTATTATATTTAGTCATCTGTAATATGGAGATAACATTATGTAGCTTTTATGATTGTTGTTAGAATGTACTGTTCTTAATGCTCCAGAATGATAGTGTGTATTATTTTTCTTGTATTCGTATTGAATATAGCCCAAATATATCACATATATCCTAATAAATATAAATATTTTAAAAGAATTACCTTGAGGGGGGAGGAGTCAAGATGGCGGAGAAGTAGCAAGCTGAGACTGCTTCAGCTAGCCGGAGATCAGCTAGATAGCTTATCTAAAGATTGCAAACACCTGAAAATCCATCGGCAGATCGAAGAGAAGAAGAACAGCAATTCTGGAAACAGAAAAACAACCACTTTCTGAAAGGTAGGACCGGCGGAGAAGTGAATCCAAAGCGACGGGAAGATAGACCCCGGGGGGAGGGGCCGGCTCCCGGCAAGCGGCGGAGCAACCGCGCACAAAATCAGGACTTTTAAAAGTCTGTTCCGCGGAGGGACATCGCTCCAGAGGCTAAACCGGGGCGAAGCCCACGCGGGGTCAGCGTGGCCTCAGGTCCCGCAGGGTCACAGAAGGATCGGGGGTGTCTGAGTGTCGCAGAGCTTGCGGGTATTGGAACGGGAAAGCCGGCTACAGAGGCAGAGCCGACAGTAAGCTCGCAGCTCCGTGTTACCTTGAACCGGTTGCAGGCTCGGTGAGCTCGGAGCGGGGCCGGAGGTCAGGCAGACGGGAGTAACTGGGCGCTGTTCTCTGAGGGTGCACTGAGGAGTGCGGCCCTGGGCTCTCGGCTCCTCCGGGCCAGAGACCAGGAGGCTGCCATTTGTATTCCCGTCCTCTGGAACTCTACGGAAAGCGCTCAGGGAACAAAAGCTCCTGAAAGCAAACCCGAGCGGATTACTCACCCCGGCCCCGGGTAAGGGCGGTGTAATTCCGCCTGGGGCAAAGACACTTGAGAATCACTACAACAGGCCCCTCCCCCAGAAGATCAACAAGAAATCCAGCCGAGACCAAGTTCACCTACCAAGAAGTGCGGTTTCAATACCAAGGAGAGCAGCAGAATTCCAGAGGAGGAGAAAGCCAAGCACGGAACTCATGGCTTTTTTCCTGTGATTTTTTTTAGTCTTGCAGTTAATTTAATTTTTTCTTTTTCATTTTTTTTTTTTTTCTCGCCTTCGGGTAAAATTTTTTTTTTTTTTAAACTGTTACCTTTTTCTTTTTTAACGATTTTTTACTAGTTTATCTAATATATATATATTTTTTTTTACATTTTTCTTAGGTGTTTTCTTTTTTAAAAAAAATTCTTTTTTTTTTTTTTTTTCTTTTTTCTTTCTTCCTTTTTGAACCTCTTTTTATCCCCTTTCTCCCCACTCACGATTTTGGATCTCTTCTAATTTGGCTAAAGCATATTTTCCTGGGGTTGTTGCCACCCTTTTAGTATTTTACTTGCCCCTTCATTTACTCTTATCTGGACAAAATGACAAGACGTAAAAATTCACCACAAAAAAAAGAACAAGAGGCAGTACCGAAGGCTAGGGACCTAATCAATACAGACATCGGTAATATGTCAGATCTAGAGTTCAGAATGACAATTCTCAAGGTTCTAGCCGGGCTCGAAAAAGGCATGGAAGATATTAGAGAAACCCTCTCGAGAGATATAAAAGCCCTTTCTGGAGAAATAAAAGAACTAAAATCTAACCAAGTTGAAATCAAAAAAGCTATTAATGAGGTGCAATCAAAAATGGAGGCTCTCACTGCTAGGATAAATGAGGCAGAAGAAAGAATTAGTGATATAGAAGACCAAATGACAGAGAATAAAGAAGCTGATCAAAAGAGGGACAAACAGCTACTGGACCACGAGGGGAGAATTCGAGAAATAAGTGACACCATAAGACGAAACAACATTAGAATAATTGGGATTCCAGAAGAAGAAGAAAGTGAGAGGGGAGCAGAAGGTATACTGGAGAGAATTATTGGGGAGAATTTCCCCAATATGGCAAAGGGAACAAGCATCAAAATTCAGGAGGTTCAGAGAATGCCCCTCAAAATAAATAAGAATAGGCCCACACCCCGTCACATAATAGTAAAATTTACAAGTCTCAATGACAAAGAGAAAATCCTGAAAGCAGCCCGGGAAAAGAAGTCTGTAACATACAATGGTAAAAATATTAGATTGGCAGCTGACTTATCCACAGAGACCTGGCAGGCCAGAAAGAGCTGGCATGATATTTTCAGAGCACTAAACGAGAAAAACATGCAGCCAAGAATACTATATCCAGCTAGGCTATCATTGAAAATAGAAGGACAGATTAAAAGCTTCCAGGACAAACAACAACTGAAAGAATTTGCAAATACCAAACCAGCTCTACAGGAAATATTGAAAGGGGTCCTCTAAGCAAAGAGAGAGCCTACAAGTGGTAGATCAGAAAGGAACAGAGACCATATACAGTAACAGTCACCTTACAGGCAATACAATGGCACTAAATTCATATCTCTCAATAGTTACCCTGAATGTGAATGGGCTAAATGCCCCTGTCAAAAGACACAGGGTATCAGAATGGATAAAAAAACAAAACCCATCTATATGTTGCCTCCAAGAAACACATTTTAAGCCCGAAGACACCTCCAGATTTAAAGTGAGGGGGTGGAAAAGAATTTACCATGCTAATGGACATCAGAAGAAAGCAGGAGTGGCAATCCTTATATCAGATCAATTAGATTTTAAGCCAAAGACTGTAATAAGAGATGAGGAAGGACACTATATCATACTCAAAGGGTCTGTCCAACAAGAAGATTTAACAATTTTAAATATATATGCCCCCAACGTGGGAGCAGCCAACTATATAAACCAATTAATAACAAAATCAAAGAAACACATAAACAACAATACAATAATAGTAGGGGACTTTAATATTCCCCTCACTGAAATGGACAGGTCATCCAAGCAAAAGATCAGCAAGGAAATAAAGGCCTTAAATGACACACTGGACCAGATGGACATCACAGATATATTCAGAATATTTCATCCCAAAGCAACAGAATACACATTCTTCTCTAGTGCACATGGAACATTCTCCAGAATAGATCACATCCTCGGTCCTAAATCAGGACTCAACCGGTATCAAAAGATTGGGATCATTCCCTGCATATTTTCAGACCACAATGCTCTAAAGCTAGAACTCAACCACAAAAGGAAGTTTGGAAAGAACCCAAATACATGGAGACTAAACAGTATCCTTCTAAAGAATGAATGGGTCAACCGGGAAATTAAAGAAGAATTGAAAAAAATCATGGAAACAAATGATAATGAAAATACAACGGTTCAAAATCTGTGGGACACAACAAAGGCAGTCCTGAGAGGAAAATATATAGCGGTACAAGCCTTTCTCAAGAAACAAGAAAGGTCTCAGGTACACAACCTAACCCTACACCTAAAGGAGCTGGAGAAAGAACAAGAAAGAAACCCTAAGCCCAGCAGGAGAAGAGAAATCATAAAGATCAGAGCAGAAATCAATGAAATAGAAACCAAAAAAACAATAGAACAAATCAACGAAACTAGGAGCTGGTTCTTTGAAAGAATTAATAAAATTGATAAACCCCTGGCCCGACTTATCAAAAAGAAAAGAGAAAGGACCCAAATAAATAAAATCATGAATGAAAGAGGAGAGATCACAACTAACACCAAGGAAATACAAACTATTATAAGAACATACTATGAGCAACTCTACGGCAATAAATTTGACAATCTGGAAGAAATGGATGCATTCCTAGAAACATATAAACTACCACAACTGAACCATGAAGAAATAGAAAGCCTGAACAGACCCATAACCAGTAAGGAGATTGAAACAGTCATTAAAAATCTCCAAACAAACAAAAGCCCAGGGCCAGACGGCTTCCCGGGGGAATTCTACCAAACATTTAAAGAAGAACTAATTCCTATTCTCCTGAAACTGTTCCAAAAAATAGAAATGGAAGGAAAACTTCCAAACTCATTTTATGAGGCCAGCATCACCTTGATCCCAAAACCAGACAAGGATCCCACCAAAAAAGAGAGCTATAGACCGATATCCTTGATGAACACAGATGCGAAAATACTCAACAAAATACTAGCCAATCGGATTCAACAGTACATTAAAAAGATTATTCACCACGACTAAGTGGGATTTATTCCAGGGCTGCAAGGTTGGTTCAACATCCGCAAATCAGTCAATGTGATACAACACATCAATAAAAGTAAGAACAAGAACCATATGATACTCTCAATAGATGCTGAAAAAGCATTTGACAAAGTACAACATCCCTTCCTGATCAAAACTCTTCAAAGTGTAGGGATAGAGGGCACATACCTCAATATCATCAAAGCCATCTATGAAAAACCCACCGCAAATATCATTCTCAATGGAGAAAAACTGAAAGCTTTTCCGCTAAGGTCAGGAACACGGCAGGGATGTCCATTATCACCACTGCTATTCAACATCGTACTAGAGGTCCTAGCCTCAGCAATCAGACAACAAAAGGAAATTAAAGGCATCCAAATCGGCAAAGAAGAAGTCAAATTATCACTCTTCGCAGATGATATGATACTATATGTGGAAAACCCAAAAGACTCCACTCCAAAACTGCTAGAACTTATACAGGAATTCAGTAAAGTGTCAGGATATAAAATCAATGCACAGAAATCAGTTGCATTTCTCTATACCAACAGCAAGACAGAAGAAAGAGATATTAAGGAGTCAATCCCATTTACAATTGCATCCAAAACCATAAGATACCTAGGAATAAACCTAACCAAAGAGACACAGAATCTATACTCAGAAAACTATAAAGTACTCATGAAAGAAATTGAGGAAGACACAAAGAAATGGAAAAATGTTCCATGCTCCTGGATTGGAAGAATAAATATTGTGAAAATGTCTATGCTACCTAAAGCAATCTACACATTTAATGCAATTCCTATCAAAGTACCATCCATCTTTTTCAAAGAAATGGAACAAATAATTCTAAAATTTATATGGAACCAGAAAAGACCTCGAATAGCCAAAGGGATATTGAAAAAGAAAGCCAACGTTGGTGGCATCACAATTCCGGACTTCAAGCTCTATTACAAAGCTGTCATCATCAAGACAGCATGGTACTGGCACAAAAACAGACACATAGATCAATGGAACAGAATAGAGAGCCCAGAAATAGACCCTCAACTCTATGGTCAACTAATCTTCGACAAAGCAGGAAAGAATGTCCAATGGAAAAAAGACAGCCTTTTCAATAAATGGTGCTGGGAAAATTGGACAGCCACATGCAGAAAAATGAAATTGGACCATTTCCTTACACCACACACAAAAATAGACTCAAAATGGATGAAGGACCTCAATGTACGAAAGGAATCCATCAAAATCCTTGAGGAGAACACGGGCAGCAACCTCTTCGACCTCTGCCGCAGCAACATCTTCCTAGGAACAACGCAAAAGGCAAGGGAAGCAAGGGAAAAAATGAACTACTGGGATTTCATCAAGATCAAAAGCTTTTGCACAGCAAAGGAAACAGTTAACAAAATCAAAAGACAACTGACAGAATGGGAGAAGATATTTGCAAACGACATATCAGATAAAGGACTAGTGTCCAGAATCTATAAAGAACTTAGCAAACTCAACACCCAAAGAACAAATAATCCAATCAAGAAATGGGCAGAAGACATGAACAGACATTTCTGCAAAGAAGACATCCAGATGGCCAACAGACACATGAAAAAGTGCTCCATATCACTCGGCATCAGGGAAATACAAATCAAAACCACAATGAGATATCACCTCACACCAGTCAGAATGGCTAAAATCAACAAGTCAGGAAATGACAGATGCTGGCGAGGATGCGGAGAAAGGGGAACCCTCCTACACTGTTGGTGGGAATGCAAGCTGGTGCAGCCACTCTGGAAAACAGCATGGAGGTTCCTCAAAATGTTGAAAATAGAACTGCCCTATGACCCAGCAATTGCACTATTGGGTATTTACCCTAAAGATACAAACGTAGTGATCCAAAGGGACACATGCACCCGAATGTTTATAGCAGCAATGTCCACAATAGCCAAACTATGGAAAGAACCTAGATGTCCATCAACAGATGAATGGATCAAGAAGATGTGGTATATATACACAATGGAATACTATGCAGCCATCAAAAGAAATGAAATCTTGCCATTTGCAACAACATGGATGGAACTAGAGCGTATCATGCTTAGCGAAATAAGTCAAGCAGAGAAAGACAACTATCATATGATCTCCCTGATATGAGGAAGTGGTGATGCAACATGGAGGCTTAAGTGGGTAGAAGAATAAATGAAACAAGATGGGATTGGGAGGGAGACAAACCATAAGTGACTCTTAATCTCACAAAACAAACTGAGGGTTGCCGGGGGGAGGGGGTTGGGGAGAAGGGGGTGGGATTATGGACATTGGGGAGGGTATGTGATTTGGTGAGTGCTGTGAAGTGTGTAAACCTGGTGATTCACAGACCTGGGGATAAAAATATATGTATATAAAAAATATATGTTTATAAAAAATAAAAAATTAAAAAAAAAAAAAAAAAAAAAAAAAAAAAAAAAGAATTACCTTGAGAAATTTTACCTTTTTAAAAGTATGTTTTATTTTCCAAATGAAGAATTATTTTAATTATAATAATGGATTGGAAATTTAAAATGATTAAAGGAAGGCATTTTTTGTCTTTTCACATCCTTAAGTATTTCCAGACTTTTAATCCCAGAAAATTTTAACTTGCATTACTCTTTTAAAAAATTGCCTGTGTACAGGCTATGCTTTCACAGAAATACCGGTCACCTAGTTGGTGATCTAGAATTCTTTTTACATTTTCAGACTTGTAGGAAGGGGCCAAGAAGCAGATGAATAGGGCTTGAGGCATTTAGCTGATAATTTATAGCTAACACAGTTTCAGCCTCCAGCAACTCTGACCTTATATCTCTGTCAGTTCTTCTGTGGTATTCTAAAGGATTAATTTGTAGTTCAATAAATATATATTGAACTATATTATTAAATAAGGCATTTTTGTACTTACATCTGTATCATAATCATTTTCGAAAGAACCTTACTTAAAAATTAAGTGCAAACATTGATTACTTTGCATTAATTTTCTGGTGTGAAATAAATGCAAACTGTGAGCTTAGCTTGTAAAAAGGATAAACATTATCTGGGAGATAATTCAGTGAAGACTTGCCTGTTAAATGTAAGAATACTTTCATTCGAGCCTATAAAATTAAGTATTCAAGTGTTTATTTCATGATGTATTTAATACTGTTCCAGTTGTGTAGTATTTGCTATGGACTGAGTATTTGTGCTCCCCTCACAAGACTCCAGTGTTGAAGCCTGACCCCCAGTGTGATGGTACCAGGAGGGCAGGGTCTTTGGGAAGTGATGAGTCATGAGGATTGAGCCCTTGTGGGAGGGATCAGTCCCCTTAAAAGAGTGACCCCAAAGAGTTTACTCGCCCTTCCACTACATGGAGATACAGCAAAAAGACAGCCATTGGTGAACTAGGAGGGAAGCTCTCACCTGACACCCAGTCTGCCAGTGCCTTGATCTTGGACTTCCCAGAACTGTGAGGAGTAAAGTTCTATTGTGTAAAAGCCGCCCCCAATCTTGGGTGTTTGTTATAGAGCAGCCTGAACAGACTAAGACACTATCATTGATTTGTTTCTCTGTGGATGAGCCAGAGCCATTCTTTTAATCTTAAGTCTTTTTACAAACCCAGGGGATGTCTTGATCCACCCATGGTGCAGACATGTCTTGCTTTAACTAATTAGTTGTCTTCAGAATATTCAGGTTTTAAGCTCAGTGGATGTTGTGATAATTGTCATCATTGAGTATATTTTGTTACTCTCTAGTTAACCCTTTTTGTTTTCTGCCATTACCAAGGAATGACTGAAAGTTGTACAAGTGGTATATACAAGAAGAAAAATGAGTTTAAAATCTTAGATTGCAGTGAAATTCTTAGGAAATTTTTTATTTCCAGATTTTTTTGTTTTTTGAAAAGTTACTTGCATTAAATACTAAACTTTTGCACAGTGAAGAAAACCATCAATTAAATGAAAAGGCACCTTACTGAATGGAAGAAGATATTTGTAAATAATACATACGATCAGGCATTAATATCCAAAATATATTAAAAACTTATACAATTTAATATAAAAATACCCAACTCCATTAAAAAATGGGCAGAGGACTTGAATAGATGTTTTTCCAAAGAAGACATGCAAGTGGCCATCAGACACATGAAAAAATGCTCAACATGACTCATCATCAGAAAATGCAACTCACAGTGACGATGGGATATCACTTCACACCCATTGGATTGGCTGTTAACAAAAACAAAAAAATCATAAGTGTTGGCGACAATGTAGAGAGAAGGGAACCCTTGTACAGTATTGTTGGGAATTCAAACTAGTGCAGCCACCATGGGGAACAGTATGGAAGTTTCTCAAAAAATAAAAATAGAACTATCATATGATCTAGCAAATTCCACTTCCGGATATTTACTCAGAGAAAATGAAAACACTAATTTGAAAAGAGAAACACATCTCTCCTTTCATTGCAGCATTGTTTATAATAACCAGGATATTTAAGTGTCTACTGATAGATGAATGGGTAAAGAAGATGTGATATATATTATATATGATATATATAATTTTAATATTATATATTATATTACATTTATATCATTTAGGATATATGTTACTTTTTTATAACTTTGCATATATATGCATATCTACACAAACACTTGCATATACAATGGAATAGTACTCAGCCATAAAAAAGAACAAACTCTTGCCATTCACAACAACATGGTTGGACCAGGAGGGCACTGTGCTAAATGAAATGATTCAGGCAGAGAAAGATAGATAAGCTATAGATTCTACTTCGATGTGGAATCTAAAAAACAAAGCAAGTGAACAAACAGAGCAGAAACAGATTTATAAATACAGGAAATAAACTGTTGGTTACCAGAGGGAGGAGGGTGGAAAAATAGATGAAGAGGACTTAAGATACAAACTTTGTTATAAAACAGATAAATCATGGGGATGTGATGTACAACAAAGGCATATATGGCATGTGGTGACCAGATCATAGCTAGAATTATTGTGAGGATCATTTTACTATATATAAAAATATCGAGTCACTATCACTATGACGTACTCCTGAAACTAGTAGGACTTTGTATATCAGTTACTCTTCGGTTAAAATAAAGAATATAACTTTTTCAAAATAGATCAGTCTGTATGCAAAATAAACATGAGTTTCGTGATGAAATACAGACTTGTTTATTTAGTAGGTTAAGATAATCTATTCACATTAGTGTCTTCCTACAGTAGGACTAAGTACAACCAACCAAAAAACATGGAGTCTTTCCCTTAAAGGAACTTAAATTTCTAAACATGCTTTTTACTTGAGTAGCAAATAACTCATTACGGTTTTTGAACAAAATAATATTCAGGTATTTTATATGATTTTATTTTGCTTCTAATGAAAATACTTTATCTTCAAAATTGTAAGCCTTATTTTCCCTATAAATAATTACTTGAAAAATATTTTTGAATTTCCCTTCATTCTTGACATACTTAGAAAGCACATAACACGGGATACGAGGTCTGGTGGTGAGGATGCCAAGCTCTAGGTACTTGTGTAGTCTTTCTCTTTTCCTTGTGCCTCTGCCAAGAAAACCAAATTAATAGAGCATTAAATTTGTCACAAGGGTTAACAGTACACGTATGTGACAGCTTTGTAAGGTTTTCTCCTATTATAAATGTAACAACTGCACATTCATTGCAGAACATCAAAAAGCCAAAAAGTTATTTCAATTCAGTTGAAAAATTTATTGACTGCTTGTTGCTACAGGCTTGTTACTGTGCTGTGTACTTGGTCTAAATGTGAATAAGACAGATGGTCTCTGTATTTAAGGAAATCTTAGTGTTTTGGGGAATTAATATTAAACAAATAATTACAAGTGATTTTCAAGGTATAAAACAGAAGATGAAAACCACTCTAAATCTCACCACCTAGGAATAATTGCTATTACCACATTAATATATTTTCCTGTTTGTATACTGTACACAGTTTCCATTTTATTCAGTGTTATAAAATACTCATTGTCTGGTAATTAATTATGTAGATATATGCTAATTTATTAAATCCTGACCAAATGTTTGAACATTTAGATTGTTTCCATTACTTAGTCAACTTTGCTTAGGTATAATCTACATACAATAAAATGTGCCCACTTTAAATAGAAGTGAATTTTTAAAAATTTAAAAATTCGTAATTTAAAAAAATTATGAAATATATGTGAATTTTGACAAACGTATATGTGCATGGAGTTCCCATTACAATAAAGATGTGGACCATTTCCATAGCCGCAAAAAGTTCTGCCACGTCATCTGTCACCCAGTCCCCCAACCCACATCTGGCCCAAGGCAACCACTGACCTGCCTTCTGACTTAAAGATTTGATTTACCAGTTCTGAAATTTCTTTGAAATGGAATCATACAATATATGTTGTTCTGTGTGTCTTTTTCTCAGCCCAGTATTTTTGTTGCATTTCTCCCAAGCTTGTTCCATTTCTGGCTGAGTAGGTGAGGCACGTATGGCCGTAGGAAGGCCTGTTAATCTACCCTGCTCTTCATGTACATTTGGATTAATTCCAGTTACTGCCTAATAATGAAGGGGATATGCACATTCATGAGCCAGTTTTCTTTTCTCTTGGTTATATACTGGGCAGTATCATTGCTGAGTTTCTAATAAGCATGTGTTTATGTTTTTAAAAAATTCCAACACTGTTTTCTAAAGTAGTGGTGTCATTTGACTTGTTGTTGTTGTCGTAGGAATTCTGTTGGTTCCACATTCTCACCAACACTTGATGGAGTCAGTCTTTTTAATTTAGTTATTCTAGTTCGTATACAGAAATGTAGTAGTATAGCTTTAAGTTCCATTTCTGATGATTAATGATACTAAATATCTTTTCACACACTTCTTGGCTGTTCAAATACAGTTTTTGTGACCTGTCCCAATATTTTGCCTATTTATTAATTGTTTTTTTTTTCTTATTGTATTCTAAGAGTTATAAGTAGTTTGCCAAATATATCACAAATAATTTCTCCTGTACTGTACCCTGTCTATTTTCTTGATATTTTTTGACAACAGTAGTTTTTAATTTTAAAGCCCTAGTTTATCAATTCTTCTGTTTTCTGGCTTTTATATTTTTGGTCTACTACCTAAGAAGTCTTTGTCTACCCTAAGTTACAAATATTTTCTTTTAGAAACTTCTATAGTTGTACAACATTTAGGTCTATGACCCATTTTAATTTGATTTTTATGTATACAGTAAGATAAGAATTGAGGTTCATTTTTTCCCCTTATGAATATCCTGTTTCTCCGGCATCTTTTGTTGGAGAGGCTGTACTCTGACTTTGATACCTTTGTCAAAAATCAATGCCATATATTTGTTTCTGGACTCCCTGTTACATTCCATCAATTGATGTGTCTTTCCTTACACCAGTACCATACTGACTTGATTATTACAGCGTTAAAGTATATCTTATCATCAGGAAGTGCACTATTGTCTCTCAGAATTGTTGTGGCCCTGGTCCAAGATCCTATGCATTTCCATATCAGTTTAGTATCAGCTTCTTAATCTCTTCTTAATCTTTTCTGAAAAGTCTGCTGGGACTGTGATGGGATTGTTTTGAGCTTATAGATTAGTTTGAGGAGAACGGACCTGTCAGTAATATTAGTGTTCTGATCCCTGCACTCAGTGTATCTGTTTACTTATGTCTTCTCTAAGTTCTAGTAAAACGTTTTGTGAGGGGCACCTGGGTGGCTCAGTGGGTTAAGCCTCTGCCTTCCGCTCAGGTCATGATCTCAGGATCCTGGGATCGAGCCCCACTTTGGGCTCTCTGCTCAGCGGGGAGCCTGCTTCCCCATCTCTCTCTGCCTGCCTCTCTGCCTACTTGTGATCTCTGTCTGTCAAATAAATAAATAAAATCTTAAAAAAAAAAAAGTTTTGTGATTTTTCATATATAGGTCTTGCATAACTTTTTTCAGTTTCTCCTTACATGTTTCTATTGTGTTTTCATTGCCAGTTGTTTGTTGCTAGCATATAAAACTACTGATTTTTGTGTACTCCCATTGTATCCAATGGCCTTTTGAATCTCATAAGTTTTATCATTTCTTTTTGTAAATTTCTTTGGAATTTCTATGTAGACAGGCTTGCTGTCTGTGAATAAAGGCAGTTAACTTCTATTCCAGTCAGTATGGCATTTATGTATTTGTCTGTCTGTCTATGCCATAGTTCACTTGACTAGGAACCCCTGCACACACCAAATGAAAGAAGTGAGCATTCTTGTTCCCAGTCTCGGGGAAAAGATTCAGTTCATCATTCTTAAATGTGATGTTAGCAGTACATTTTTAGATGCCTTTTATCAGCTTGAGGAAGTTCTCTCTTGTTCCTGGTTGGTTAGGAGATTTTAGTATCAATGGCCACTGAGTTGTTTTAAAAGTTCCTTTTGCATCATTTGAGGTGATCATATGGTCTTCCCTTTTTTAGTCTGTTAATATGGCAGATTACGTTGGTTTCAAATGTTAATCCGGTGTTTCATTCTTGGGAGTAACCATCACGAGTCATGACGTATTATCATCTTTTGTTGCATATGATTTGCTCAAGTTTTGTTAAGTCTTCTTACATCTATGATTATGAGGGAATATCAATACCATTTCATGTAATGCCCTTGTCTAGTTTTGTATTAAGGTAATACTAGCCTTATGTTTAAGAGGTATTTCCTCCTGTTTTCTGCAAGTATTTGCATGAAATTGTTATTCCCTCTTTTTTAAGAGTTTGGTAGAATTCACTATCAAACTAGGGGGAAGAATTTTTTGAGTTGGTTCTTTTATTTTTTTTTACATTTTTTAAAAGATTTTATTTATTTATTTGACAGACAGAGATCAGAAGTAGGCTGAGAGGCAGGCAGAGAGAGAGAGGAGGAAGCAGGCTCCCCGCTGAGCAGAGAGCCCCATGCAGGGCTCAATCCAGGACCCTGGGATCATGACCTGAGCGGAAGGCAGGGGCTTATCCCACCGAGCCACCAAGCGCCACGAATTGGTTTTTAAATACAAACTCATATTTAACTTACCACATTTTTGGAAGATTTTAAAGGTTTATTTATTTAGAGACAGGGAGATAGTGGCGTGAGTGTGGAAAGGGGAGGAGGGAGAGAGAGAATTTCAAGCAGACTCCCCGCTGAGTGTGGTGGTGGACACAGGGGTTCCATCTCATGGCCCTGAGATTGTGACCTGAGCCGACAACAGGAGTCAGACACTCACCCATCGGAGCCACCCCGGCACTCCTAACTGGTCTCATTTTATGTTCAGGGTAGGCTGTGCTGTCTTACATATCCTAGGACCCTTCCACCAGCACACCTTCATTTTCCCCCTTCATGGTTTTGTGCTGTTGTTAATACGTTTTTACGTTTACGTGTACTTTGAATGCCACAATGTGTTGTTTTTTTGGTTTTAGACCAGCACTGTCTTTTAAAGAGATTAAAAACATATGAAAAGTCAATATATATTAGCCCACAAAGTTATGATTTGCAGTCTCTTTTTTACCTTGTGTACACTCAGCTTTTCATCTGGTACCATTTTGCACCAGCCTGAAGCATTACCTTGAACATTTATAGTGCAGTATTTCTGATGATTTCCCTAACCTTTTGCATGTCCCTGAAAGGCTTTATTTTGCCGTCATTTTTGGAAAGTTATTTTAGCTGTGTATAAAATTGTAGTTTGCCAGTTCTATATTTAATTACTACAAAGATGCCTCTCCTCTTTCTCTGGTTTGCACAGTTTCTGACAAGTCGTCTGCTCCCATTCTTTGTTCCATGTGCTTACCGAGTTCCCCCGTCCTGTTACGCTTTCCTTTTAGCACTTGCTCTCAGCTCTTTAATTATGATGTGCCTTGTAGGATTTTCTTCACATTTCTTTCTGTTGGGTTTTTTTAAGCCTTTGTGAATTTGTAGGCTTTTAGTTTTCATCAAATTTGAAAACTTTTTGGTTAAGTATTTTTTTTTTCTGTTCTTTCATTTCTTGTGTCCTATCCCAAGAGTGCACTTACGCATCTTTTAGCCTGCAGGATACTGTCCTACTGTTTATTAATGTTCTGTTCATCGTTTCCATTATTGTTTTCCTGTCTTTAATTTTAGATTTGTTTCCTGCGTCTTCAAGTCTGTTATCATCCACCCCCCCTCCAGGGTCTAGCAAGGTGATAATTCAATCCAGTTTTTCATTTTTCATCTAGGACATCTCAGACTTTATCTCTTAGGGTTTTATTTGGGACTTTGTTTTCCTTATACCTCTCATTTATTTCCCTGTTATGCTTCTCTCTCTACCTTTTGAACCTTGAAACTA
The DNA here is from genome assembly GCF_030435805.1 of Mustela lutreola. Lineage (NCBI taxonomy): Eukaryota > Metazoa > Chordata > Mammalia > Carnivora > Mustelidae > Mustela > Mustela lutreola. The sequence continues at coordinate 8,963,244 of NC_081303.1, read as the reverse complement.
TATCTTAATAGCTGCTTTATCATGGTATTCTTCTATTCTGTTGTCTGTGTCACTTTCTGAGTCTGTTTCTATTCATTGATTTTTCTCCAGTAATGGGTTATAATTTCCTTGTTGTTCTCAGGTTGGTCTGACTCATAAGCAGTGATCTTTTCTAGGCTAGCTTTTAAGCCAAGCCTGGCCACCCTGGCCTTTGTGCTACAGAGGCAGTAACCTCCCAGACACTCCTGGCCACCACCACGTCTCTTGGGAAGCCTTTCTGTCCTGCCACCTGAGGAGGCAAAGTATTTTGAGCTCGTGCGAGTCTGCGATCACTTCATCTGACCTCTTCCATTATCTCTTTTCTGGCCTCAGCATTTTCCTCACATACATGTGCTTCCTCTTTGATGGATTTTCCCACTGGATGCAGAATCTTAAGATACGTTTTTGTTTTTCATTTAGCCATTGGGATGTATAGTTCCATTGCCTTTTTGCCCCTGTAGTCTCTTAGAAGGCGAGGATTATTCTCCTGTTTGTTCCTCTGTATGTAATGTTTCTCCACCCTCGGTATTTTTAAAGGGTTTTCTGTCACTGTTTTTTCTGTGGTTTGAATGTGATCTGCCTTCTGTTACGATTATTCATGCATGTTTATGAGTTTTCATCATATCGGGATTTATAGAGACACACAGATTTACACATTTATTATTATTTTTTGTCTCTAAAAGTCCCATTCATTTCTACTTATATTTTCCTTTCTCTTTCTTTTCATGAACCGTTTTAAAGTCAGTCCTATTAATTCCATCATCTGTTGTTCTTAAGGTCTAAAGACTGATTTTTCTCTTGATTATGGGTCATATTTCCTACATCTCCTTGTGTCTAGTAATTGTTGATGGATACCAGATCACTAGAATTTTACACGAATGCCTGGATTTTGTTGTCTTCTCCGTATTTGCTAGCTTTTGTGGGTTTACCTTTGACTGTTTTTGAAATGTCTCCTGAATGCCTGCCTATTCCGTTATGACGTGGTTCTGACTGGTCAGAAATTGGATGTGTCTCAGCTCTGAGTGAGCTCCGGGAATCACGGAGCACGAAGACCTCCATTTGTTCTCTGCTTGTTCTCGCAGACTTTAACCTTACCCGCGCATTGCTTGTACTCCGCAGCAGACTGGACTATGGATTTTGTGTAGCTTCCTTCTCACTGGGGCTCATCCGTCCTGCACATGCCACTTACCTCATCCTCCGCGAAGTCTGCTTTTCACTCTCCGACAGTGAGACCTGGGTTATGCTTGGGATCAGTCCTTTCCTGCCGGTATGTTCCATAAAGTGCCCTCGGACAGAAGGCAGCTGGTTTTAGGGCTCACTCATTAGTTTCTCTCTTGACAAAGATCTTGGTCCTGGACTGCCCATTGTCCAGTAGTTAAAGAGAATTCTGTTAGATACTTTTCCCAGTTGTCATTTTGTTGTTGTTTTACGTGTTTTTGCCCAGTTGTGTAGAGCAAGAGGGAAAGTCTGGTCCCATGAACTTTTTAAGCCTTGTTTTCTAGTTAAAATTTTAATTAGTTTAATATTTCATATTTAACTATGACTACATCAGGGATTTATTTTGATACAATATTAGATGAAAATCTAATTGTTCAATATAGTATAAAGACTGTTCTTGCATTTTTTTTCATATATACTGCTACAGAGGATATCCTTTTGTCAAAGACTTCTGCATTTCCCCTTTTAAAAGGAAATTTCTAAGGAAGGAACTATGGCACTTTAAAAATTATCTTAGTATCTATTGCCAGTTGCCCTGTGAAGAGTTGCTCTGTGCTTATACTCCAGCTACCAGTGTACGAAGATGCTCGTCTCCGAACCCTTTCGGTGACAGTGCTCTTTCTGGATATGCTAGATTGTCTCTTTATGTTTTTTATCTTGCTCTCATTGATCATTGTAAGATGGCATGTTTTCATGAACTGTATTCATTTGTATTCCTCTCATTGTGATTCTCTGTGTCCTTTGCCCCTTTCCCCTTGTGTTTTAGTCTTTTTTTACTTTATTTGATTTCTCTACATCTGTATGCCATCTTTTTCTCTAACTAGTGCCCAACACAGTGACTTTAAAATAATTAATACTCACTGAATGGAAAGTTGATTCAAAGCCAACGTAGAAACTGAGACGGAATACCAGAGATTTAGGTAGAAAATCAGGAGAGAGATGTATCACCAAAGCCAAGGAACATGTTCAAGGAGGAAGCCAACAGCCAATGTCCTCAGGTCCAGACCAGGAAGAAGGGCAGACTATAAATAGATCATTGGATCTGGCAATTAAGAGGTAGATCCTTGGCTAATCTTAGCAAGAATTAGTTCCACAAGGTAACAAGGGTAGACATGAGAGGACAGCAGATTGAGAGATAAGGTCCTTCTCCTTAAGCATCATTTTCTTAAGCTGATATTCATATAGAAATTTGGCTGGGAGACGAATTGAAGAATATGGTCCAAATAAAGATCTAGAAGCCTGCATGTATTATATTGATTTAGGGAGGATCTCTATCTTTTATACTGTAGATAAGTAAGTAGTAAGCTTGACATTATTTTTGAAAAATTTAGAAATCTAAACAGTATTTTCATCCCATTAGAGGATTGCCATAAATCTACATAGAGATCACAGAGGTTCCTTCATCCAAGTTAGCGGTATTTTGAATAAGGCATGGCAGAAGTTATTTTGACCCAGACATTTTTCAGAATGGCTTTACTGATGATACATGCTTCTTTCTACTTCTCATCCTCATTTGGATGCCAATACATTAAGAAAATATATCTGCCGGGGTGCCTGGGTGGCTCAGTGGGTTAAAGCCTCTGCCTTCGGATCAGGTCGTGATCTCAAGGTCCTGGGATCGAGCCCTGCATAGGGCTCTCTGCTCAGCAGGGAGCCTGCTTCCCCCTCTCTCTCTGCCTGCCTCTCTGCCTACTTGGGATCTCTGTCTGTCAAATAAATAAATAAAATCTTTAAAAAAAAAAAAAAGAAAAGAAAATATATCTGCCTATATAAAATGAATAAATTTTGAGATATCCCTGAGTAATTGTACGTATTGGTTTGATACTTGGCATACTATCTTGGATCATTTGTAAGACATATTTACCATTTCTGCAGTCAGAATTCCTTTGATAGTTGATGGTTTACTATAGCTTGAATTGACAACTTTTTTTGTTTCTTAGTATTAACTTAAAATGATGGAGTTCCAATCAGGAACATTTTAGATTTGATAAAATATGGCAAGATAGAAGAGGCATTAGAGTTTAGAGACTGTCTGCCAAGTATTTTAGTTTTACTATAATTAATGTTAAGCCAGTCTTTTTTTTTTTTTTATTCAATTGTTAAGTCATATTCCCTCCTGATCTTTATTGTGACAGTGGGTTATGGATAAAATAGATCTTAAAATAATGATAGACTCTTCAGTGGAGGTGGAAAAAAGGAAGAACTCTGTCAGAAGAAATCTGTTTTTATGTTGCTTAAATTATGATTTGGTGTGTGAGGAACAAGTCTTCATTAATCATCATTCTTAGACATTTGTTGGAGTACCAAGAGTCCATAATCCATGTGAAGGTGTAGTTAATTTCTGATTTTGTAGTCCAGGATACACTGATGGCTTCTTTTCTTTAATCACAGACGTGTACTGAGTACCTACAGTGATATCTAGCCATGTACCCAGCACCATCAAGATCTTTTCATTGTTCTTGGCAGATTTCTTAATACAGTGAAACAGTACATTGAAAGTCAATTCATAGTGCCGGGAACCTGCTCCTTCCCCATAAGCGGTGTTGAACTGAGATGAGATGGGCAGTATCGTAATAAGGAGCTCGTCCAAATGCAGAGCTGCGCGTGTGGCCGCACTGAGCTCCCAGGAAATGCCTGTTGAGCGAGGAGTGGTCTGTCCTGTAGGTGATGAAGAGAAGTGAATGAGCGTGTGGTTTAAATGATTATATGAGGGGAGGTTGGTGATGTGGTTATTACTGAAGTAAGGAGAGGTAACAGCAGCTTCTCAGTCCTTTTGGCCATCACGAAAGTGAAAACTTGAAGCCTTATGGTTTGTCATTGTAGAAAAACCTTGATTCAAACTTTGAAAACATTTCTAGAGATCCGAAGAAGTCAAGATGCTTGTAGAATGTAACAAGCTCCCATCTATCGGTTTTGGCAAATCAGCAGTCTTTTCTTTGAAATCAAATGTAAATCAAATAATTAAGTAGAAATATTACATCTCTGTTGTGTACATTTATTTTAATCATGTCTCAGTGCCTCATCCTTGAAAGAGTGAAGCAACAGTACAGCGAGGGGAAAATGCAGTCTGATGATGCATACTTTTTTCCTCGAGTAACTGAAGGTTAAATGGGTAGCAAGCAGAATGCCTTAAACAAGATTGGTATATTGATTAAAACGCTGATTTAACAGCTCGCAGTCTCCCCTTGGAAACCTGGAGAAGATAAGCCAGCTGCTGTGTAAGAGTGCTCCGTGTCCGCTGAGAGTACACTATCTATCATCACAATATGGTGATGAGAGGTGTTTTATGTTTGTGTTAATTTCCCGCACTAAATCAGTAATTATTACAATCCTGTCCCTGCTGTTTACCCTGCAGCTGTTTTTCCATTTGTCGAGAGAGCGGGTGTTCTCCGAGGACCGCACACGTTTCTATGGTGCAGAAATTGTCTCTGCTTTGGACTATCTACATTCCGGAAAGATTGTGTACCGTGATCTCAAGGTAAAAAAAAAAAAAAAAAAAAAGTAATCAAAATTTGTTTTTGCAGAGACTATAGGGACAAACACAAAGTAATTACAAAGTTACACAGTTTGGAGAAAAGCAGATTTAGTTGGGAAAAAAAAGCTGTCTGTTTAAGAACGTAGTTCATTGCATTTGACAGGAATTCCATTCACTGATACGGACGTAGGTCCTTCATGTCTGAGTTTTTGACATGCGCCGTGATGTCTGCTAGACGGCTCTGACCTGCCCATGACAGTTTCATTTTTCTGGAAATTTACGAGCAATGGTAAACATCGAATTAGGAGTCAAGTGACTTTGCCAGGGACATTCTAAAGTAACTTTCATTATTACGTTCTACCGTCCTGTGATGTGTTATGGAGAAACTTTTATCATAGGTAAGATATTTCTTGTGGGGGGAAGTATTTAATTTGATTTTGGTCTTCACTTTGTGGTGGGTTTAAATACCGGGAGCGTTTTAATACAGCCTTTTTGATTCGTTCATTTTCCATTTCAAAAAGCACCATGTTGTTTTTTGGACTGTAGTGACTTGACTTCTCTGAGTTTCTTCCTAATGAGACCCTCGTAATAGCTCAGGGGTTGGCATACTTTCTGTAAGTTCCAGAAAGGCTTGGGTGCTCGTAGTCGCTGCTGTAATTCCTCTGCTCCGCTCCTGTAGGGCAGTAGATGCCTGAGCTAGAACTTTATTTACCAAAAGAAGCAGTCGGCTAGCTTTGCTCACGGGCCATAGTTTGCTGAGCCCTGGAGTAGCTCATAGAAGGTCGTAGTGAAGTTCATGACACTGTTTTGACTTAGATCGGCCACGTTAAGGAAATGTGCACCATGACACGTTTTGAACACATTCTAAATGTGACTCTCGTACTTTTGTAAAAAGTAAAGCATACAGTAATCTTGACTTATTAAGATTTGATACAGAGTTGCTTAATTTAGTAATTATTAGTTCACTTAAAGTATGATTTGGAGAAATAGAAATCTTTTATGAAATCCCATCTGTACAAAATATATCTCCGTACCCTGAAAGAAATCACAGTTACCCCTTGCTCCTGCCTCACTCCTTTTAAACACCTGTGGTTCCTAAGTTAACTAAGCACTTGTCTGGTTCTCTCAGGGTTTTGTTGTCATGTACCTTTAGGCTGTGAATGACCCTAAGGTATAACCCTCTCACAAAATACTATCACAGTGAGATTTACAGTATGTATGTTTGTATGACATATTATGCGTTCAAGTTTAAAAGAAGCTATAAATACTCTATTTAGGAAAATGAACTATGCAGCTCTGAACCACCAGATCGGGGATGAGCTGATGTCCAAACGCCAAAGTGCACCTGAAGTCTTTATAACCAGGAATGTGACAGAATTAAGCTCCTGTAGTTTAGGTCTATGTGGCCAAGTAATCCGATGATGTTTACATGTCTTAAATCTAGATGTTTTTTCAAGAAAGTAGTACCATGGCATGATGAAACTTACAAGTCATGTTGCGTTTCCAGACTTACTTAGAAATAGTTAGCTCTTCTCTGAGGCTGCTTTCCCCTTGCCTGAAGTGTTATCTTTTATGGATTCTAGTTGTAGCGAAAAGGGGGGTGTTTTCTCGATTTAAGGAAGTAAGAATCATTTGGAGGGACTCAGTGACTTTCAAAATGCTTGAGCTGGAAGCAGGAACTGTTAACCTAAAGAAACAAGGGAAGGAATGCCTATTTGATCACCAGGATCGATTAAGGAATGAGATAATGGGGATGGTCTTGGTCAGTAGTCTTTGTTAATCATTCCTTCTGAGACGAATGGACATGTTGGTATATCAAAGTTCATTTAATAAGAGTTTCATTGCTTTGTCCTTTCTGATTCTTAAACAGAATTTTGGTATGTATGAATACCAGACCATGTAGTTACCATATGCATATCCACTGACTTCACTAGACAGTGAAGTGCTCTCTTAAGTTTACTTTTTTAAAATATCGTATTTAACTTCATTATTAAAATATAGTATTAAATATAGTATTAACTTCAGGTCTAAGTAATTATATAACAGAGGACAGAAGCCACAAAACACACACCAGGAAGAATACACGTAATGTTAAAAGCCAAGCATTCAGATTTATACACGTATTACTGGTATCCGTAGCACACAGGCTTATGCATAATAGAGTGAGATCCTGTAGGTGGGCGGAGATTTCAGGTCGTTCCTACTCAGCAGGTGAGGTCACGGAAACCCGGAAGTCTAGCAGGTGTCTTACTTGAAGTCCGGGACTAAGTTGGTGACATGGGCAAGTTTATGGAAACCATGAATCCTTGCTCCAGGCCCGCGCCCTGCTCCTTACACACCCTTCTGCCTTTGTAGAGTTGAAATCTTCATGGAGAAAGAATGCATTAGATGAACTCTGGGAGATCTTTGTAAATCTAAAAGTCGAATGAAGCTGCTAAAGATACGAGATTGGATGTTTTCAATACATTTACACCAGATACATCAAAAACCGCATCATCAGAACTGATTTAGGAACCAGTTTAATTTATCAGGCTCAGATTTGTCTTGATCCTCTCCTTACTAATGAGCTCATGTTTATTCAAATGCAAACCCATCCGATGCCCGTCATAGCTGTGCCTCCCAAGAAAATCCGTACCTGTTTGCTGACACCCCATGTATCATGGGAGGGCAAGACTTACTTCATTTGCCAGTTAATTTAAGATATTTTATCAGTTCAGAGTTCCTAATAAGTTGGTGTTCATGGCAGCAGATAAATTACTACGATCTTTGTGACACTTCTAAAAGTAAGTTTGCTTAGTTCATCAATATTTGCCATAACATGAAATTCTCTCTTAGGACTCAGATCCCTTGTGATTACTTAGGGAAAACTAGTATATGTTCATGAGAGCATCAAAATTTGAAGAAATCCCTATTAAGATTCTGTCAGCAATGCAAAATATTTCGAAATCTTCCTTTCTGCTTAGTTCTTACTTTGCAGGTGAAAGATTTCTCTTCAAAGGCCATGCCATCCAAGTACAGAATAGGCTGAATGGGGGGTGTATGCAAAGGATACCGGAGTTCTTGAAGATTCAGTTTCTCCGGGAGTTTGTCACAGGGCAAGAAAGGGCAGAAACTCGCATATAAATCACTACAGCATTCTATTGGTGATTCATCTAATCTTATTTTCCACCTAATTAGAGAATTTAGTGGTTAATGTAACCATTTACATTATTAACATGAGAAAACAACAAATAGATTTAGGTAATTTCTTGGTCTCCATGTGGGCCCAGAACGATGGGCCGCGAGTCTTGCCCGGCTTCATCCGCTGCCCGACACGCACCACAGATAAGCCCGCAGTCTAACCAAAAGCCGAGTTCTTTTTGCTTTACCTACGGAGTCTCGGGACTCCTCACCCAGCTCCCACTTCTCACCTGTCACTCTGGATTCTCTCTTCTATAAAAATCTTAAGCCACTGCTATTAAGAACCCCTTCACCCTCTAAAATTACACTGTACTACTGAGCTGCGTTCCTTATGTGTAGTCTAGTTCTTAAGCAGCCTGGCCCCCTAAGTGGGGTCCCCCCACTGTGCAGTAGCAGCCATTTCCAGCCTAGGCAGCATCATAAGTGGAGACATGTTTTCCTTCAGTATTTCCACACACTCTCTAAAGGTCAGGGTTGTTAAGGTCCTGCAGGTCAACTTGTATGACATGTTGGCACTTTGATGGCCCTAAACCCGAGAAGGCGGTGAGGAGAGGACAGATTCCTGACTGCGTTCTTGGGCCGGAGGCAGTCTGGGTACCACACAGCGGGTTTGGTGTAACTGTGCCAGAATGGGGCGCAAGACGGAGTGGAAGAGATTGTTCATACCCGCACCGACAGCCATCAGAGCCCTTAGGAACTGCAGTTTTTATGCCTCTGTTTAATCACAGTGCCAGCCAATTAAATAAAATGAAACCAAGAGATGCCTACGGTAGCTAGACAGTACAATACGCGTCTACATTAGAATATTAGGGAGGGTGCAGAACTTGGCCAGCCTGGCGTACCTCCGAGCAAAACTTCCCAGCCTGTATACCACAGATGGGTTACAGGGGACCCAAGCCTTGGAGCTTCTGGGCCGGCCAGGTCTGGCCTCAAGCAGGTCGTCCGCCGATGCTGCTCACGTCCGACAAATTTCATTTTTCATTGTACTGGGAAGTGTTGAGAAGCACTGTATTAAAGACAGCAAGGATTTTTAGAGTTTAGTTTTATGCTACACACCAGCAAGAACAAGAAGGAGCAGAGTACTTTCTTGCTATGATTTCTCGTCCACAAAGCACAGAGGGAAAAAAGATGTCCAAATCTACTACATTTTTTTTTTGGATATGCACTGAATTAAGACCTTCTATCAGATAATGGCTGTCTGCTTCTGCGGGGGAAAACATTGCCTTTTTTGAATGGGAACTCTGTGAGCTACAGGTAAACAGTTTCTCTCTCCTCAGAGAATGAACTGTTAGAATGCAGCCCTCTCTAACTGGACAAACAGCAAAAGCATCACTTGGGTTTTTCATGTATAATCTTTTCTCTCAAACCTCCTATTTGATGTTGTCATTGCTTTTGCCTGTGGATGCATCCGTGGAGCGTAAACATAGTGCCTGCCCTCAGTCTCGGAAACGAAGACTGATTGGAGGTAAAAGCAGATGGATTTGGAATTTATAAACAGAGGGGACCCGAGCAGTCAGCACCACAGGGCATCCTGGGCTTCGCAGCCCACGCAAGCTAGGAGAGCCGCGAGATTGCGGGAAGAGAACCGAGGAGAGATCGCTTGTAATTATTTCATTTCTCCTCGGCACAGAATGTTCGACTAAATCCCCTTTAGAGTTTAATGCATGGAGGAAGTGATTTCCAGGTGATTCTGATCCGCTCTAAGCCTTTGATCTTCTTTGAAAAGACTTCCAGGTGATTCCGTACAACCTCCACATTTATTAATCACGAACCTGGTGGTTCTTCACATTCCGCAGAAACTTGATTATGCATCTGTGTCAAATTATTATTTATTTTTTAACAAGACTGGATGTTTGGTTGCCCTGATGTGTCCTTATCCAAGACTAGGTTTGGGGAAATCCTTTCTGTAAAGTGATACGTCTCTGACGACTATTGATACTTTTTAATGGATAAGTTGTATTTGTCAGTCATGCTTGGTAAAATGACATTTCAGGATGTCCAGAGAGCATAGTAATTGATGGGAGAAGGTGGACACCATTTAAAAACTGGCTCAAAAAATACGAAGTATTTATGTTTTGTTGTTTTATTCAATAGAAATTATTGCATATTGACAGTGTCACTGAGCAGATCAAAGTGTTCTTTTTCTGAACTTATCCGTGTTATCTTGAGGAGCACACACCATTATGACAACTCGTAATTCAGACATTAAACTCTTCATGTTGACTAAATGATCGATACACTTATTGAATGTGTACAGTGTGTCAAGTTCCGCATTCAGTATCTCTAATTCTCAAAGCAACCACATCAGATACTACTGTTATTTACCGCTGTTTCATAGACGAGCTTGAGACACACAGAAATCAACAGCGTGCCCAAGGTCTCCCAGGGAGTAAGGATGAAGCTGGAATTGACCTATGCCTTCTCTGACTTACTCTCATTATGTGACCTTTTTGCTCTCACCTGCCTCCCAGGCAGTGTGCTTAGCTCAGCCCACCTCTCACAGTCATCCCTTACTCTGACCTCATTGCTTCCTTTATTATTGTAATGTTTTTTTTTAAAAGCTGATTTATAAAACAAACAGGATGACAACCTGTTGTGGTTTGCCCCGGACTTCCCAGTTATAGAACGTTGAAGTCCTGCGTCCTGGGAAACCACCTCGTTCTGGGCAGACTGGGACTCATGGTCCTGCGTCCTGGGAAACCGCCTCCTTCTGGGCAGACTGGGACTCATGGTCACGTTCATTGTACTCCCTCCTCCAGCCCTACCCTGAGTCTTGGCTCATTCCTTGTCCCTCCACCCCTGGCATCTTAGAATTGATACAGGAGGCTAGAGAACAAGGTGCAACTCGGGATTTTTAAAAAAACACACACACTTTTTGGTATTAAAAAACAATGTTTTTTAAAAACTTCTGTCTCCATTCGCTTCCAAATAACCTTGTCAAAATGTAGAGAAATGGTACATGCTCTCATGTTTCTATGAATACTCTCCGATGCATGTAACACATATAGAGAGGAGTAATAGAATATACTCCCAACACGGACGGGAGTCGGAGGAGAGGAACGGACTACAGACACACATTCGTATTCTCTTCAATACTACTATGTTTGATTTGAAGTTTTTTTAAGAATTTATGTATTGTGTTAATAAAAGAGGTTTACTAAATACTTTTAAAAAAGACCTTTCAGATTTTAAGAATTGAATTTGGTTCTGTTTTTATATATGATAATATTCATATATTAAAAGAGTGTGCATATTTTTAACAATGAAGAGAGCAGGACATTGATATTTTCATTCGGCCAAAGCAGCAGACTCTCTGGTATATACTTCTCAGTGTGGCAAGATGGGAGAGGGAAGAGGAGGGTGTTTCTGAGAGAGAAGCAAAAAGGCTGGAAAGCCAGAGGCCTGAAGAAAAAAAAGACCAAAGCAGGGAGGGAGTGGTGAACAGAAGAAAGGGAAGTAGACAGACTCTTTCTCGATGTTTCTGACTGGTTTCAGTACTCGGGACCTGTTGCCATCTGTGCAAATTAGGCTCGAGTTTTAAGTTCCAGTTAGCAGAGGAGCATAAGGAAGATGCACAATAATCTGAATTTAGGTAAAATAAAAGAACTCCTATTTTTGAAAGTTTCAAAATATATGTAGGGTTCTTTCACCTTCCTGAAGACCTGTGAAGGACAAACTTGCTTCACTGAAGTTTCTACAGTACATGAGGCGTGTTCTGAGCATTTAGGTCAGCCAGTGCTGTCCCCACGGACTTAGGTCTGTTCTCCTGTTTTCTTCCGTGACCGTGACTTCCTTAATTATATTTGGTTTCTCATGTATAAGACTTTGGATAATGTGACAAAATATACTATCACATTTTGTATGATTGATATGTTTATATCCTTATATGGAGTTCTGTTTTGAGTTCAGGTAAGCGCTGTCATATGTCATCACATGAAGGAGAACAAGTCCCCACTCCTTAAATAAGCGAATTGTCATTTCTCCTGCTGATACATTTTTCACGTGTTTCTTGTCTATGTGTTTCTTGTGTGAACCTTTAGGTTATACCTAGATGACCAAACAAGCTTAGGAGCCTTGTCTGTATAAGACTATAAGGTCACAATTTAGACCTCATGTGTGTCTCCGTGTGATGATAACCATAAGTTTGGGTTCAGATTGGGAGGAGAAGATCAGTTATTGTTGCTATTTTAAATTGCACTGATTTTGCACAAACTCCTTCCCCCCCTCATACATTTTTATAATTTTCACTTGAGGCAAATAATCTTGCCACTCAGTTAAATCTTTAAAACTCTCTTTGGTGTTTTTGAATTAGTGGGTTCAAAGAGATTCCAGTTTTATATTATTTGTGCTATATATTTTCATTAACTGTTGAATGTTTGACTTTGATATTCTTTTTCTTTTTATGTTTAAAAGGGTTGGTATTTCTTTATTACAAAGATCTTCAAAAGAGGATATCGCCTTACCTTACAAAATAAGATTTAGGTTTGATTTACAACAACCACCAAAAAACATTTCTGTAAGTGAATATTTTATAATAGCAATAGATTCCCAAGAGCAATTGTTGAAAACCATCTGTATATATCTAGAAGAAGATGCTCGTCTCTTTGGGATTGTTTTGATCACAATGTATTAAGCAAAAAAAAAAAAAAAAAAAAGGATTGCTGTTTGCTTTGAAGTTATTTAGGTTTTAGTTCTCAGAGCTTACACAATAATGGCTCTTACTCCCATTGGTTTAAAAATCAATAATTTTATTATCATGAAGTATTTGATACAACATATTTCTTTTTACACATGAGTTAGGAAGCTATAGGGTTTGTAAGTGCTGCAAGTTCTATTAACTACAGCTACGTCCTCTTTCCAAAATATCTCACTCAGCATTCCATAATTTTTCAAAACAGTATTTTCCTATTTTTGAAAACTATAAAACAAATTATGTCATTTTTCTTACTACACAGTTGGAGAATTTGATGCTGGATAAAGATGGCCACATAAAAATTACAGATTTTGGACTTTGCAAAGAAGGGATCACAGATGCAGCCACCATGAAGACATTCTGTGGCACACCAGAGTATCTGGCACCAGAGGTAGGCTATGCTTGCATGTGTAGGAGAAAACTAATATGGCCATATGGTTTGCAAAGCAAACCATTTAGCATTAAAAAACGTTGTGCTATCTACTACTTTCTCTTAATTTTAATTCCTGTACAGTTAACATACAGTGTTACAGCAATTTCAGGTGTATAATAGAATGATTCAACATCTCCATACATTACTCAGTGCTCATTCTGATAAGTGGATTTTTACAAATTCCCATCACCTGTTTCTCCCACGGTGCCCATCCCCCCCCCCCCCCGCCACCTACCCACCTTCCCCTCTGGTGACCATCAGTGTGTTTCTAGAGTTAAGAGTCTGTTTCTTGGTTTATCTCTTTTTTCCCCTTTGCTCCTTGTTTTGTTGCTTCAGTTCTACCAACATGAACCACATCTACCTTGCTCTCACTTCTTTAGCATGGGATTATAGAGCAAGAATATGTAGCAATTAAATTTTTATGAACACAAAGTGCTAACTTCAGTAGAGTAAGTCAGTTTTTATTTTTTGGCCACATGTATTTTATTTCTTGATGATGCCCATTTTGATTCGTTTATTAAAATCAAATAATTGAGCAGCATCTGCAGGAGTGTTTGCAGTTTTTAAGGCATCTTGAATTTTCCTTTGAAACAAAGAAACAATGACAATTGACATTCACAGTGTCCGTGAGCGTCCACACTTTATTATTGGGAAGTATTTTGTAGGGAAGGTTAATGAAAGAACAGGAGCTAGCTACATCTTGGAATTCACGCCAAGATGACATGGACCCCCCCATGCTGAGGGTTCCATAATCATTCGTTAATTTGTGTTCAACGAATATTATTATGTGTCTGCTGCATGTCAGGCCTTTGCGTGGGTGATGGGGCTACAGGACCACGACACAAAAGACCCCGCTCTCTAGAGCAAAACAAGGTGAAGAAATCAATGCCCTAATGTCATCTAATGGATATAAGGGCTGGGGAGAAAAATAAAGCTGGATAAAGGGAAGGATGTGGTGTGGTGGCTATTTTAGATAGAGATCAGATTACTCTGGCCTTGTAACAAAGGACTCCAAATCCTAGTGGTAACAACAGGGCTTTTGTGTGCTCTTTGGTTCAGAGTCGGGGAGACAGCAGGGATGGCTAATCGCTGCCTCGCAGCACGTGGGTCCTCAGCCAGACGGACTTCACAGCGGCGGGGTGCTGTGGCCGGAGGCTGCGGGGGAAGCATCCTCACTCATCGTCTGACAGTCAATGCCCTGCCTGCTGCTCCCCTGACAGGCACCTGGAGCCTTGACCTAGTGCCTCAGCCTCGCCCTGTGGTCCAGACTTCCCCGGCCTCTGGTTCCACTGTGAATGTCTTAGGGAGTGAATCAAAAGGTGCTTCCTCTTGTTTTGTTTTGTTTTGTTTTGTTAGGTTTTTGTTGTTGTTCACCTAGTAAACCATTAAGAAATGTTTCATTAGTTTTTTGCAAATCCCTTTTCATAGTATATTTTTAATAATTTATCAAGAGTACAGGCCACCCACCCTGACCTTCAGCAGTGGTTTGTATTATGTTCACAGTGGCTGTGACTGTCACCACTGTCTAATTCCGGAGTACTGTTATCACTCTGACAACAAAACCCACCATTATCTCCTCTTCCTCCCCAGGCAGCCACGATCCACTTTCCATCTCTATAGATGTACTCTTCTGGACATTTCATGTCAGTGGAGTCCTATAATAGGGAGCCAGTTGTGTCTGGCTTCTTTCACGTAGTAGGTTTTCAAGATTCATCGATGTTTTTAGCATTTTTTGGTACTGGATTCCTTTTAATGGCCAAATAATATTCCGTTGAATGGATATGCCACAATTTGTGTGTCCATTCAGCCATCAATGGACGTTTGCTTTGCTTCCAGCTTGGGGCTATGATGCTGCTGCGAACACTCGGGCATGCGTCTCCTCTTATGGCCTGGTTCCAGAAACCACCCATCGTCTCGGTCATAGGCTTCCTATGACTTCCTGTCATAGCTGACACCAGTTGAAGGCGTAGTCACACCGATCCCTGCTTCCCCATTGTAGAAGACCCTGGGAGACAGGAGATAACTGCTGCACCTGTCTTTAGGAGATACTGTCTTCTCCGAGCAGGATGTGTGGGGAAGTGATGGTGGAGCAGACAGCGGAATGCTAAGGAGGAGGCAGCTATTGCGGAAGTGGAGAGGACCAACTTTCCAGACGCAGCAGAGAGCAGATAGTTGAAAACCCTGAGGCAAGAATGCGCCCAGTTCCTCCCTCAAACTCTAAGAAAGTTGGTGTGGCTGGATCCAAGTTGGGAGGCATTGACCTTTGATGGGTGGATAGTAGCTTCTCGAACATCTGCTAGGCATGCATGCTGCATGTTTGCAGTGACCTTTTGCGATAGCATCCCTGATGGTTTTTTTAAAGGTGAGGGGGCGGAGGATCAGAACTTCTTTGTAGTGGAGTCTGTACACCGCAGGGAGTTGTCAGAGAGAGGATCCACCTTATAAAGGCCACTCTTCCTTTTTTAACTACAGATATTACAGCCTCCAAAAGCCACAATTTCAAGACCACTTATAGGTGTAAATAATTGTCAGGTGAATGCTTTACAAATGCTCAAAAGGAAAAGGTAATTAAAAGAAATTAAGGAGTAGGAATACACCGAGAACCCTAGCATTCCCTGTACCTGTAGTAACTCATATCAGTTTGTTAATATAATGGTTTTTCCAATTAGATAGTAAATATACATTTCAAGAATATTGTGTTATTATAAAGAAGAGCTAGTAATTTGAAATACAGTATGTTTCTAAATATTATTTTCTTGAGGGCTGCCAACAATATTATTTTCTGTTGTAAAATCTAGAAGTTTAAGATCCTCCCATTTTTGTGGTGATTTGAGTAAAATTTTCAGAACCCTGTTCCTTATTTATTCAAATATGATATCATATTTTCTAGAATAGGGTTGTTTTTGTGAATGTTATGAAAAACAAATCCTTTGTTTCTCTGGAGTTCAAGTAACCCCTACGATCCCTGGGCCACAGATGCTGCCGTCCTGTATTGAGAATAACAGAATTAGTTGTGTCACAATTAGGGGAAATTATTTCTGAAGAAGATAAACACATCTCATTTCATTGAGAAGCAGATGATCTAAGAGACAAAGATACTGTTTTACATGCTTAATGTCATCAGCTGAAGAACAAAACCAAGAGTTTCACAAAGAAAAATACAGTTGTTTCTAAAGTGAAATTTTACAATTCCCAAGAAATTATCAATTCTTTCTAAAAACAAGTAAGAAACATTTTTGTGTACCTTTTTTTTTTTTTTTTTTAAATATCACAGACGTCTGGTCTGTAACAGCAATTTCTGTACCCATGGCTGATGTGTGTTGATCCATAATTACAGTCTCAACCCGTCTTTTTTCCGTCACTGTTGTTACCATTTGGGGATGACAATTCCTGAAACAGCTAACTTCTCATGCAATTTAAATTCTTCCATTTTAAGTATTTGTGTCAATCATGGCATTTTTGTTAAATAGGGTAATTTTGAATGTGTTTACTCTTACTTTGAAGACAAAAAATTTTAAGCCCTTTCCTCCGGTCTCCAATACGGACCGTTTCACTGGAGAACACTCTTGTTCACTCAAGAGATACTTACAGAGTATTTATTTTAGGGGTCATGCATTGTGTTCAGGGCTGGGAATACAAAGATAGTAAGAAATGGTTTTTGTCCTCAAGCAGCTTGCTGTTTGCTAGGGTGATAAGAGACAGAAAACAATCATTACTGTGCAAGAAAATAATTGCTTTCCTGGAGTTGTGCCCAGGCTCGTGGAAGAGAAGGAAGGGTGTGTCAGCCTGCAGGAAGGGTCCAGTGGCCTTGAACGGGGAGCAGGAAGACAGGAGGCTGGACCCAGGGATGGGGACTAAAATGCAAAGAAGTTTAGCTTTGATCTCTTGCATAAAGGAAAGTCACTTTGGAATTGAGAACAAGGCAATAATGTGATCAAACATGATCAGAGTCAGAGGGGTGGGCAAAAGCCTTTCGGATGGTGTCTCTCACTTTTCTTGAACCTTGAAATTTCTAGCACATTCCATCATCAGTGCCAGACTTTTGTCCGTGGTATGTAAGTCATAATTGCTTATCAGACCTGGAGTCCATTCCTGATTACTGCTTCTCTTGTGAGTGGCTCCTTGTCAGTGTTGTTTTTTTCTATACAACAATTGTTTACACCTTGTGGAGAGAGCTCAGGGCCTCCTTGGAGATCAGGTCAAAAACTGATTGTTAACTATCGGACATGTCAGACTCATAGCTGGTGTTAAAGACAAATTTTAAGTAAACTTAAGTTTCTTTTTGTGGCAGAGAACCCCGGAAAAGATGACTCTCACAGTATAAAAATGCCATTTATTGGAAAAAGAGTATTTACAAGTATTTGTTCTCTTACCTCTTTTGGTGAAGAATTAGGGATATTTATTGGTAAAGGAAAAAAAAAATCTTGTCTTTTTTTTTTTAAGAGGTTGGAGAAATACAGTGCCAGCAGGCATATAAAGTATGCGTTTAGTGTCCCTCCATCTCTAAAAACACATTCGTATCCGTGGTTTTAAATGAACATGTTTCTGCTCTTTCTTACATTAGAAAGAAAGAAACCTTTACCTGCCATACATTATGGACATTAAGATATTTTGAGGGGATTTTTGTTTTTGAAAACTCTACTGTCTTTTCTACCTAGAAATTATAAAAGAAATTGGAAATTACATATAAAATCTTACTGTTAAATTTTATTATTTGATTTGGCTCTCATTGGATCCAAACCATTTTATGCAGTGCTAATTATTTAGTCTCAGCTTTGCTCTTGAGTTAGCAGTACCTGATCAACTTTCCAACTGTAAAACAGTTTGAAAATCAAATGTAGCTTACATGCAAGACCCAACAAAATTAAAAGTGTTAAGTACGTTTTGGCAGTTCACTTTTATTATGCCCAGTCCTCAAATGTACCAGCAGATAATCATCTGAATGTTAGTTATTTTTCACATGCTTATGTGATCACACAAAAAGTACATGCTAAAAAGAAGCAGATGGTGACAGATGGGGAAGGTTGAATAAGGTGGTTTTGGAAACCTAGAGAAATGCACTTCTGTAATAGTGTAAAAATAAAAATTATTTGATAATCAAGTTAGAACTAACAAAAAGATTGCAGAAAAATGGCTTGACTATTGGAAAATGCATGGTACTGAGTTGTGGTTGCTGTTCAGAAAAAAAAAAAAAAATATATATATATATATATATATATATATATACAGAATTTGATTTCACGTAAGTGTAAAATATTTTTTTCCATTGCCTAAAGATGCATTGTTTGATGTGTTCTTCATTTTCAGATCCTCATTCTTAGAAAACAGTCACTCGCTGTCATTTTATTCAGCTGGCTTTTGAAGCCTATTACCTTTACTATCTTCCTTAGAACATGTAATTTGAAAATATCTGAAATTTTTGCTGACAACTTTGAGAAAAAGATTTGCTCGAAGTTCTCTTGATGCTGTAGAGGGTGTAGCACAAATGGACATTAAATTTCATACAAATTTAAAGCCAGAGACGTACAATTCCTTCTTTAGAATGAGCTG
Source organism: Mustela lutreola (assembly GCF_030435805.1). Taxonomy (NCBI): domain Eukaryota; kingdom Metazoa; phylum Chordata; class Mammalia; order Carnivora; family Mustelidae; genus Mustela; species Mustela lutreola. Next base: position 8,944,677 of record NC_081303.1, on the reverse strand, counting down.
GGAGCATCCACAAATTCAGGGTAATGGTAGTTGCTGGCACCCAGTAGTATAAATGGGGTGGGGAGAGCATTTAGAACCCAACTTGATTAAAATGTATGACATGGAATTGTATGTATTTATCTTAAATACAACAAAGAAGAGATACTGTAAAAGACATCATTTCCTGGGCTCTGTCAGTATTTTCTTTAAAGATTTTTATTTATTTGCCAAGGAGAGAGAGAGATCACAAGTAGGCAATGAGACAGGCAGAGGCAGAGAGAGAAACGGGCTCCCCGCTAAGAAAGGAGCCCGATGTGGAACTCGATCCCAGGACCCTGGGTTCATGACCTGAGCCGTAGGCAGCCGCTTAACGGACTGAGCTGCCCAGGCGTCCCTGTCAATATTTTCTTTAGATCTTAAGAGAAATGAATGAGTCCAAGGGTAACATGTATTTGCACATTTAATCTGTAGGTAAAAATAGGAGCACGCCGTCACAGTTCACTTAGCCCTCGGACAAAATTCTCCCGCTGTCTAACAGATTGTGAAACTAAGTCTTCAAATGCCTAATCATTTTGTAAAAACAAAAAGTTTTAGTAACCCTTTTAAAACTATGTACATCCCTCATATTTTATTTGTTAATAATTCCTATAACACATGACCTCTTAAGGGCTTTTTGAAAACCTTTATCCTCCTGAATGGCTCTGAGAAGGATCCATCAATAGTAAGAGGGAAATTACGTGAAGGAACACGGTGATTAGTTCAGGTAGAGGTTGTCCGCTCACATATAAGGAGATTGAAGGGCCTTTAACTGCCATGAGTTGGCTTACTATTTACACTATTTGGGGGTAATAGTAAAAATCATCCCACTTTCTCCCCAAATTGGATATTACTTAAATATGAGTGAAAATAATATTTCTAGTTCAACCTTGACCATCTCTCAGTATCACTCAGTTGTGGCTCCTCCTTCCTTAGAGGTCCGTCCGTTCCTGCAGCCGCTAGTTTTCACCGAAAGTTCTTTTCAGTGTTGTTTGGTCTTCTGGCTTTAACAGTAGGAATATTCGCATTCAGTGCTTTGGAATGATTCTAGGTTAAGCACAAAATTTAATTTGAAATTCTCTGGAGCATGAGAACAGAGACAAAACTCACCATTGCTGGGCTCACACGAGTGACGATAACCTGTAGTATTTCACAGTAGCTGTTTTGACGCAGGTGACAAAGGCCCAGTTTCTTGAAACCCCTTGACTGCTGCTGCTCCAGGGCAAAAGGGAAGTCGAGAACTCTGGGAAAATGTGTCCCTTCAGTGCAAACGGCGTTTACACGCTCAGTCTCTTAAGAGTTAATGAGCACTTGAGAACCGGGTATCAAAGAAGTATCCAGGAAGAAAATACCAAGAAACCGTGGAATTCATGATTGTCATGAAATATAGACTTCTAAAGCTGCAGTACATTTTAGAATCTGGATTGGAAGACTTAACAGATCTTTTTTTTTTTTTTTTTAAGCAGATTCCTAGGATATGAAGAATAAGGATTTCCATAAATGATAAAGTATAGAAACGTATGTTTATATAGAAAACACACACATATCCGTTACCTGAAATACAAGGTTACCAGGAAAAAAATTCTTTTTTGAATTAGTGGTAAATTGGTTCATCCAAGTTCGCAGTTTACTTTCACAACATAGGTGTGCAGACAGTTTGTTTGGATGTTTAATTTTTTCCCCCATCTGTTCTGTCTGGATTATTGATTGAGCAGCAAGCCACTCCGGGGCAGACATCCCCTCTGAATAATTGCTTGCCTTGGGTGCATCGCGTGGCCGGGCAGCCAAGCCGAGGGAGGTGTTCCTTCAACCTTCCAGCAAATTCTAGCTGGTAAAAGAACACTGGAGTAAAGATGGTTTTTGAAAGTGCCCGTGCGTCAACTAAATATTTACACTGGGAATTTTAACTGATGGTATCATTTTAAAATTCATAGTTTATTATTTAACATCATCCTTGAAATTAGTAACCGTTCAAGAGCCACTCATGCCGATTTTTGTTCAACTGCGCTGGCTGTTTTGTACAGCGCCTACATCGGCTATTACCAAATATTAACCAGATGTTACCAGAATATTTAATGGTAATGGATACCTGCTGTGACCTCCTTGAAACCGCTTTTATTACATCAGAAAGTGAAGCAGTCTCAGGCTTCTGGTAGAAAAATGGAAACTAAGCCTTGTTTCCCAGCATTTGGGTGCCGTTTGGATATCGACTTCATGTGACCTCTTCTCATTGTTAAATAGTTACATTACCTCTGGGGTTCCAAATCACCTCTTGTCCTTGCTGTCTGTCTTTTGCATTAGATGTAGTCACAAAGTAGATCTACATCTGTGATGACCGAGACAGCATGCGCAAAGGAAATCCCGAATGTCCACATTAGCTTTGAAACCTTGAGTTCAGTTGAAAATATGAGTAACAGTGATTTTGTGGAAAAGAGACACTTTCTTTAGGCTAATCCTTCAGGAGAAGTCTTTCAGTGGATTATATTTCTCTAGGAGCAGGTTTTGATCTGCATTTATATCTAAATTATATGATAAGGCAGGTGGTAATGGATTTGAAACGCACTTTGCCATCATTGTGCCTCTGCCTGACCAATAATCCCACCTTTTGGATCTGCCCTCCTGTAACCAGGAAGTAAATTAGGCTTTTTTCGGGGGCGAAAGAAAAAATCATCAGAGGTAGGCAAAAGGGATTGCAGCTCTTAGTTTAAGGAATGTAAATTTTATATGTTACTGTAATTTGGGGGAAAATACGTGCTTTGAGTAAGGGAGGAAAATTATCTTTAGAAAATAATATAAAAGAAGCTGTGGATTTTAATTTCACTCTGGAGTTTCTAGAGTCTTTGGACGTATTGTGTTTCAAGATAATTTAGATTTAGGGGGAGAGGAGGGATGTCTGAACAATGGTAACACGTTTTATATTCTGTATCTTCATGTAGAATATTATAATCACGTTTCTTTTTATTTCTTATATATTTCATTTTCCAGCTGTTTAGAGGTGGGAGTTGAACAGAAATCTTTCTTTTTAATTGAGAACAAAGACTCTTAGATTAAGAGGGCTGGCTGTGTTTTTAGGTTTTTTTCCTCCTCAACATTGCTGGACTTCACATGTCGATAAGATATATCACATCAGATTTGTTCAGGTCAAAGTAATACAGCAAACAGTCCTAATTGTAGTGTGATGTATCTATATATTCATTAAAACGCGTATGTTCAGAAGCAAAACCACTTATTTTGAGAATCAGTGTTCATTTTATAAAGCGAAATGAAAAATTTATTTTATCAAACAGATTTTTTTACAATGCAGTTTTATTTTTCAGTTGCTTATTTCTCTTCAAAAATAAAACCCTTTTTTTATGTACTCACTTTCCTTTCTGGCAGCAAACCAGGTATTTAAACAAAAATAAAGGATTGCCAGTTTTGCCAGCTGGGGATGAGAACCCGGCTGGTGAAATGTGGGTTCGGGAAGCAGTTAATCCAGCTTTTATGCTTTTTATGGTTTTATGAAAAAAGAGGTTAAAAACCACATTTGGCTCTTTTTCGCGTGTGCCACTGTTTTGTTGGTGTTGTAGGAATTGAGTAAAAGGTTACTTAGATTTTAAAATTGTTTGTCATTAGGTGAAATCCTGGATCTATTAGATTCAGGCCCACAAACAGTACGTTCTACTAATTGGACTGGAGATAGACTCTCGAATAATCCGTAGTCCCTGGTATTTAAAAATCATACATACAGCGTTTCCTTTCACTGAAGTAATAAGTACACAAGCCGAATTCTTTCTGCTGTTTTAGGTTATTTCTTGTTTCTGTTTGTTTTTATGTTACTCATTTCGAACAAGTAGAAATTTGAAATATTTTTAGCCAAGGATGAAAACTAGAATTTGTTGTTCTTCCCCAAAATATTTTGCTTAGTTTGTTACTCTACAAAAGATTTTTTGGAAGAACATAGGAACTGGACTTGTGTTCATATCTTGCTAAGACAGATCCTGTGTCGCCTTGGAACTGGGATACAGCTGAATTAAAAATCTTCTCATAACATTTGAAAGACACTGAAATAACTGCTAAGTAACGTAGTTTTTCTCAAACTTACATTCTCCATACATAAAAATACCCTGTCTATCAAGTGCCTTTCATAGTATTGCTAGGTAATCGAAATTTAACTTTCAAACATACCATGTGCAATTCTATGACATTATTGGTAAATTTTAAATAAAAGTACATGTGCATCATCTCCAATAACTGATTTACTTAACTCTAAGAAAGTTTGGAACATGTGCACCACTTTGTTCTGCATGAAATTCTTACGTAATCAGTTATAAGATTTTTTATTTGGTAAATTTCATGGGTGTGGTTTTCTTGCTCTATCTATCCCAAAGCTAGGAGAAGCAGATCAAGTAGGCTTTAAGATTATTCAGATATAGTAATTTAAAATAAAATACTGAAAGATTCTGGGACACCTGGGTGGCTCATTCGGTTAAGCATCTGCCTTCGGCTCAGGTCCTGATCTCAGGAAAGTGGGGTCAAGTCCTGCGTAGGGCTCCATGCTCAGCAGGGAGCCTGCTTGAGAGTCTCTCTCTCCTTCTGCTTCTGCCCCAATCCCCACTTGTGCTCTCTTTCTCTGTCTCTCAAATAAATAAATAAAATATTAAAAATATAGGAAGATCTAAATAAATGAAAAAAATTGCATTGGCTGAGGAACATACCTAATATAAAGGGAAAAATCGACATTTTCCTGGGACAAATGATGAAATATTATGCCCCGATTTGAATAGGTCGCTCTAACATAGTCTGACTGATACCGCCCTATCCTTTCTTTCTAAATTTGTTTTGCATGAGATGTATTTTGTGAAATTTAAGGGCACATGCCAGAGATATTACACCATGATTTTTGTTGTTTATGTTTAACAGAAATTTTATCATGAGGTACTAATAAAGCTTTGGACACACCCCAAACAGTAAATCTTTATATTTGCTTCGTGGACTATTTCCTTAAAGAGTATAAACACGCAGGGCCCTCCAGAAGTTTTCGGCTCGACTGTCCTGCTCGCTGCGCCCTGAACCTGTCTATGTGACTCTGCGTACATGACTCCTGTCCTTACAGTTTGACTCAAGTTCCTTAGTGCTTCTCCACGGCTCCTCATACACTCGATCAGCAGGACTTAACCTCCCAAGTTACTTGAAGTCCATGTAGTGGACCCGAGTGAAAAACTAAGTAGGCCTATGAGAAAACGTGCGAATACGCAAACCATTTTCGCTTGAGCCTTCGTCGTCATTCGCTTAAAATATTCTGCATGGCCTGACCCTTTTCTCCTCCACTGGCCACTTCAAGACGTGGATTGAACAGATACTTCCCGTATCCGGTGTGATTCATATCTTTTGTGGGATGCTTTCTAGTTTGAATGTCCAGGTGTCAGGATAGCCCATCCAGGCTTTGCAAGTTAGGATTCACGTTGATGTAAGAAGAGAACGTTAGAGGCAGGCTGCTCTAAAAGCTCGTGTGTAATAATGCATTTGTTCACTGGTTTCCCTCTTAGGTGTTAGAAGACAACGACTATGGCCGAGCCGTGGATTGGTGGGGCCTGGGGGTTGTCATGTATGAGATGATGTGTGGGAGGCTACCTTTCTACAACCAGGATCATGAGAAACTTTTTGAACTAATACTAATGGAAGACATTAAATTTCCTCGAACCCTCTCTTCAGATGCAAAATCACTGCTTTCAGGGCTTTTGATAAAGGATCCAAATAAACGGTAAGCCACAAGTAACACTTGATGGGTTATGGACGGATGTGGGTAGAGGCTGTGATTCGGAGACTAATTCAAATATAACTAACTCCAAGAACAGTGTATTTGGTGTAGACATCGTCCCACTGAAATACTGACTTATTTTTAACTGCATAATACAGAACATTGTAAAAATTTCTTCAACTCTTTCTTAACTTGGAAATTTTATGCAGACTTTACCAAATAAGGATTGTGAGAGATTTTCTTAACCATATTGTGAGTGAACAATTTCTTAATTGCCCTGGTACTTGTTATTGTGGGGATAGAAGTATCCCTTTTTTTTTTTTTTTTTTCCCTTTCAGTCTCTGGGCCTTTTTATTTATGCTAATTTACAGAATAAAAAAGATAGAACCAGCTCTTTACTCTCCTCCCATGCCAACCTGTAGTAACAATTAGACTACTTTTTGTGTGTTGGCCATTCGAAGATACACTTCTCTGTGTACTGCCGGAGAGGGTTAAGGGCAAAATACCTTTACATAGTTTGTATTTCTTTTGTAGCTACAGCTGTGACCTGAAATATCCTACAGCCCTTTGCTTAATTAATCAGTGAGCTCAGTGTTCTCTGTTCACGTTTCTATATTCATTTACACATGGAATTTGTAAGTCATGTACGGAATGACTATTATTGTAAAAACGTCCCTTCGTCTCTCTTATACGTGTGTCTGGCTGTCCTTTCCCGTAGATGAGTAGACGTGCCAGCGTTGCTCTAAAAATCACTTCGATATTAAACATCTTGAGGATAGATTTCAAGATTTTATTGTCAAATCTTCCCTCCCATAATGTGTTTTTGCTGGGTATTTTTTTTTTCCTGCTCATTATGTATTTGTTGACAGACTGAATTAATGAAAGAAGGAATAAATGAATCCTAAAATGTGGGTTTTGTTTACATTAGCGCTGGTTTCCATCACACACTTGTAGCCTCTAAACTTTATGAGGGGCATGATTTTACCCTTCAGCAGAAATAAGCAAACGTAGTAAAAGAGACACCATCCTTTTGCCTCTTGAAGACCCTTTCAAAAATGTGTTTTATGATCCTAGTAATGGGAAGCTTACTTCGTGTTTGTAGAGTGGCTTTAAGTGTTCTTTTTTAGGGCATTTGCATATCTGTGGTCCCCTTTGCTGTTTCTCTTGCCTTGTAGAGTTGATAGGTAGGTTTCTCGTTGACATTTGACTGAGGGCAAAACTGAGGCCTGGAGAGGGTTAAGTAATTTATGCTCCAGAAAACTCCTGTAGAACAGGAGTAATCAACTTTCTTGATGCCCACTTGGTATTTCTGTTGTACCTTATTTGCAATGCAGCCGCTTCTCAGTGGGTTCAGGTTTTGAAATGTGTTCTACTGAGAGTGATTATTTCACAATTCATGTAACAGACAGCACTTGGTAATAGATGATCTTTAAGCAGAGCTAGGATTTCCATTTTATCTGCTTGATTTGGGGTTCTAATATTTGGCTTGGATTTCAAGGGCAATGAATTTTAGCCTATCCTTTTGGGACTCCTCCAGGTAACTCTGACAGCCCTTGCCTTTATGGCTCCCCCATAAGTAGCTGGTGGAACAACCTTGCATTTGTGGTTCTCATGCCTGTGTCTCATTCATTTTCCTGTTTGCCGCCCCCACCCCCCACCGTGGGATAGCACATAGTGGATACTTAGTAATTGTTGAATAAGTAGGTAAATTTCTAGATTGTTAGTGGGCTGATATGTAGGACAACTGAAGGTTTGTCCATCCAGAGGTTGGTATTATCTAAAGGGAAGACAGGGGGTTTGCAGTGATTTGCCGTTTTCATTTAAGGTAGAGAAGCAAGCGCCTCCACTATTGCATTAAAGTATCGGGGGCGCCTGGGTGGCTCAGTGGGTTGGGCCGCTGCCTTCGGCTCGGGTCATGATCTCAGGGTCCTGGGATCGAGTCCCGCATCGGGCTCTCTGCTCAGCAGGGAGCCTGCTTCCTCCTCCTCTCTCTCTGCCTGCCTCTTTGCCTATTTATGATCTCTCTCTGTCAAATAAATAAATAAAATCTTTAAAAAAAAAAAAAAAAAAAGTATCGGGAATGGGGCGCCTGGGTGGCTCAGTGGGTTAAGGACTCTGCCTTCAGCTCGGGTCATGATCTTCGGGTCCTGGGATGGAGCCCCGCATCGGGCTTTCTGCCTGGCAGGGAGCCTGCTTCCTCCTCTCTGCCTACCTCTCTGCCTACTTGTGATCTCTGTCTGTCAAATGGAATAAATAAAATCTTTTTTAAAAATAAATAAAGTATCGGGAATGCGAGGGTGAGTGAGATGAAGTTCTGCTGTCACTGTTCATAGAATAATGCAGGACATGGAACGCATACTTACAGCTCAGCTCCACCTACATTTGCATGTTGGAATTACTAGCTCTTTCTAGGGGGCTAGGTGGGTTGGGGTCCACGGGGGTTGTTCATGCAGAGAAATTGCCATGAAAAGGAATCTAGAATTGTGAATGAACATAGTATTTGATAAGTCCAGCGGCTAGTGTGTAGAGTATGAGTTGGGTAATGTTGGAAGATAAAGCTGAAATGGTAGACTGCAAAGACCTTCTGCTTCTTAGAGAATATTTACCCTTTATTTGGAAGGAGATGAAAAACCACCGAATTATGAAGTAAGAGATGGTGTAATCCGATTTGTGCTGTGAAAGATAACACCAGCAGCTTCGTCATGCATGGATTAGAACAAGGAAGGGTCAGGGGCAGGTAGGCAGAGCCGTTGAAAACGCATGTGGAATTGTCCAGGGAAGAGATGGGGTCCTTCCAGAGGCAGTGGTCGAGGAGCAATCAATCGGAATTTGTGGATAATTGAATAGAAATAATGAGGAAGTGGAAGGAGTTGGGGGTTCCTCTGCGTTTCCAGCTCAGGTGACTCTTCCGGAGAGTGGGGTGTTAATTAGCAGACAGGGAGCACAGGCAAAGGAGCTTGTGGGAAGGATGCTGATACCCACTTCGGCTGTACCGAGTCAGATCTGTGAGAAAACCTAGATGGAAATGTGAAGACAGCAGCTCAGAACTGTACCAGTCTTAACAGATACACAGTGGCTGGATATATGGTTTGGGACCCCATCGATGGCTCAGAGGCAGCTGGAGCCCTGAGAATAGTGGGGGAGTCTAGGCCAAAGGGAAGAAGGCCTAGGACAGTATCCTGGGAAACATCAGAATTCAAGAGGTAGAAAGAAGGGAAAGAGGCATTAAAGGACCCTGAAAAGTCTTTGGAAAGATAGTAAGATGACATTACGATGCACCTCATTATTTTTCCTCTTCAACAGTTTTAAATACTGATGAATTGGGGTACCTGGGTGGCTCAGAGGGTTAAAACATCTGCCTTCGGCTCAGGTCATGATCCCAGGGTCCTGGGATCGAGCCCCACATCGGGCTCTCTGCTCAGTGGGGAGCCTGCTTCCTCCTCTCTCTCTGCCTGCCTCTCTGTCTGCTTGTGATCTCTGTCTGTCAAATAAATAAATAAATAAATAAATAAATAATGAATTTTTTTTTTTTATATTCTTTACCGTCAGTTCTACCAAAGGGTCAACTACCATTTTGCCTTTACTTTGTATTCTCCATCACTTTGCTCATTCTCTTGGTATCTCCTTTATCCTCCTATGCACAGTTGAGAGAAAAAGCATGACCTTGTGCTGCATTCCGTAATACCAGGAAAATACGCATTCCACGATGTTGCTAATAACGAAGAATCCAGAGTAGCTGAGGATTTAGCTTGGCATTCTGGTATTGGAGTTTACTATTCTTAGACATAAATATCTTAGTGCAAATCGTATTTTGATATTATTTTGAAGTCTTAAATTGTATATTAGGGAGTCATTGACATTGAAATTTTTGACAGTTTCACACTTGGAGAAAGCGCGTGTTAAAGAATCTCTCCCAGCTTCTAAAATGGCAGTCTAAGATTATATTCTTAGACTTCGCGTAGTACTCATGGCTGATACTTTAGTTTTTTATGTATTTGATAAATATAGATTAAATGCTGGCAATGTCCAAAGCCAAGCTATTGCAAGAGAACAGAGGGGTGACATAAAATGAGTAACTGAAGCTGGATAAAAACCTTCTATTTACAAAATGATGAAGGTTCTCTACTCCCAACTCCCACCTCCCCCACCATCTCCTGTGTCGTTCAAAAGAAAAACAATAGCGGAAGGGTAAGAAAGTACAGCGAGCTTCTGGGTTTCCTCATGCAGACTACTTTGATACATACTTCTGAGATGTTAAATTCTCTTCAGAAACACTTATTTTGGTGTGTCTGCTTTTCCGGCTCCCTAAGTACAAGCTTGAAATGCTTTTTGGATCATCCAGTCCTGATCTCTACCCTCAAAAGAATTTGCAGCCCAGACGGGGAGGGACAGACACCACTTGGAGTAGACGGAGAAAGAGCGAGGCCGGGGGGCGGAGCGCTGGCGTTAGCGGAATACAGACCCGCCAGTACCTGCGAACACCACTCGTACCATCTGGTCCAGCCTAGAAGTTCGCTGTCAGCCTTGTAGTTCATCCCCTGCAAGCTGGGTCAGGAGACCTAGACTATGGGAACCATGGTTCATCATCACAGATACTCAGATATCGGCTCATGGTTGTATTTTCCATTCTGACCATTGTCAGGCAATCCTGGATTCTTCCTCTGTCCTGTGTTCCTTATGCCTAATAATAACCAGCACCATTAAATTGTATTATCGTTTGTTTATGATGACCTGTATGTGTTTCTTCCTACCCAGTGGTGTATGGGAGTTGGCCTGAATCAACTCATTAGAGCCTGTTGTTATGTTCCAAGGATTTTTTGGGCTGGCTGTTTAATAGGGTCATTATTAAAAATCAAATTATATGAGCTTACAAACCAAAACAAGGACATTAAAAACAAAGGTAATAAATACTCAAAATTCAGCACTCCTTAATAATTTTGTTACGTTTTACCCTTCTTGGTGCTTTCGAGGTTGCTTTTAACTGTTGTGTCTGTATAGAAATACCAAACAAGGGTTTGTTTCTGTGCACATCTTTCCACTTCTGTGTTGCGTGACATCAGGTTCCTGACTTGAAATTGGCGGTGGGGAGAGTATTTACATCAGCAAAACTGGCAAACTTTGTAAGTCAGGGCTTGCTTTATTATTTTATTGTTTGTTTAGATTTAAGAAAATAATAGAAAAGATATTAATAATGAAGATTACATTTTATTTTTATTTTATTTTTTTAGAGAGAGAGAGCAGGAGGGAGGAACAGAGAGAATTTTAAGCAGGCTGCATGCCCATCACAGAGCCAGACACAGGCTTAGTCTCACAGCTCTGAGCTCATGACCTGAGCTGAAATTAAGAGTCAGACACTTAACTGACTGACTGAGCCACCCAGGCACTCCACACAGATGATATCTTCAAGTTTGTTCTGTCTGTATCCATTCTGTTTTGAATAGCACACAAAAATGAGGGAATAGTCTTCCACCATTCATCAAAGAAGTCACTCATGTAACTGACAAGCAAGCGAAGGTCTGACGTGTATCTTTGTTTTATCACTTTCAAATTAGTCTTCACCATAAACAAAAAGATCAGCCAGTATTCACCTTGGAGCTACTCCTAAGCCAGTTAGTGGCCTTTGAGTTCAGCAAAATTAACAAATGTTATCTGTGAGCATCACTTGGCTGATTTAGAGTAAAGGGCATTCTGTATTTTACCATTCTTTATCAATTTTATGCCTCACATCCTTTATGTCTGTAAAATTCATAACAAACATGTATATATAATCTGCATATGTAATATTACACATGCATCGTTTTCTGCAGAGAACTGGCTGTTATGCCTTTACGGGCACACACAGTTCCTAGCTGCTAACGAGACCAGAGAAAGCTTGCTTTTGTCAATCCAGATCTAAACAGATTGCCTTTCCTTTCTTTTCCTTGTTCTTTCCCCATTCTTTTTTTCTTCCCTTTCTCTCTTTCACTCCCTCCTTGTTTTCCATCTGTTGGTTTTTTTTTTTTTTTTAATTTTGTTTTGTTTTGTTTTTTTCTTTTCTCATTCCTTCTTCATAGTGACTAGTATGCACTATGTGTTTGAAACCGAGGAAGCCAGAAAGTACCTGAATTTCATACCATGCCAGCTTTTCATTAAGTAAGAGAACCTGGAAAGATGGGGGAATCATCTTTAAATTCGTAGCATGTATTGCAGCTAGCAGAATAAATCACGTTGCAGTGGTATTTTCATAGATTAGCAATGTCATTTCTGTGGAAATCCACTTGAGGTATGAAAATAGCCCCTGAGTTTCTAGCTGTTAGCAGTACTATACAAGTTGCTTTTTCTAATTATTTAGTCATTTCAGAAGTTATGGTGACAAGGATTCAGTTTGATCTGAGTCTTAACCAAAATAAATTTGGCTTATAGAATTGACTGTGGTAATTGCTACCATTTGTTGAGCTAGCTGCTTACTTCTGTTATTCCTAACCCTCGTGGGGATCCACAGGGCTGGCATCATTGTCCCCCCTCTACAGAAGGGACACTGGGACTAAGGGGCTTGTTGCTTGTCACAAATCTTAGAAGTTCCAGAGCTGGTTGCCTATTTCAGTTTTGACTCCAAACCTGGCACACTTTTCAGGTATGACATCGTCCTGAGGCTACTTCTTCTTGTTTTTTTTTTTTTCCTTTTTCAAGATTGATTTATTTGAGAGACAGAGTGCAAGGGTGGTGGAGGGCAAGGCGGAGGGAGAGGGAGGATTTCAAGCACACTCCCAACACGAAGCTTTGTCCCTAGACCCTGAGATTGTGACGTAACGTACCTGAGCCAAAAATCAAGAGTTGGTGCTCAACTGACTTCTTACTAATAGCACATTAGAGAAATCAGATCTGACAGCAAAAGTTTTTTATTGGTACAGCTCTTGATATCAGAACTATGTATGCCACAGAGAATTACATTTTGCGAACACTTTTTTGTTTCCTGTTGGGCTTATGTAAATGTCTTAATGCTCTCTCACTCTGGTGTCTGTCTTTTAGCCTTGGTGGGGGCCCAGATGATGCAAAAGAAATTATGAGGCACAGTTTCTTCTCTGGAGTCAACTGGCAAGATGTATACGATAAAAAGGTACGTTATTTTCATGGAACAATCTTTATATATTTTGGCTAAAATGAATTTATGGCCAAAAAAAATTTTTAAGTGAATAAAATTCAGTTCAGTGATGTAATGATAGTTTTCATTTTTACTCTACATATAATTGAATATAATATTGAAATTCTTTGGCCAAAAATGTATTGATAATTCTGACTGCCAAAATGCATCTTGAAATGTTATTCAGTATGGTCAGTTGATTTTTCTTTTATCACATCACAGTAATGTTAGTTTGCTTCTCATTGTTTCCTTAACATTAGGAGAAAAATAAAAGATCCCAATGTTATGTTATTCTTTAAGAAAACTAGCAAACAAATCAGAATGTTTTTCCTTGTCTTTATGTCTTTAATTTTAAAGTGAGCTCTACAAATTTATTCATCCGAATCTTATTTGAAAAGGAATTAAAAAGCCCTTTAGTTTTCAATATTTAACAAAGAAATGGATATTTTTCTTATTTGGGGCTTTTCTGTTATTTGAAACTGAATCTTAATGCCCACAAAATGGATGCTACTAATTTTGTAACTTTATTGTAATCTGCTTATTGCTTGTTTTTAATACTGTAATTTTTGCTTAGGACAGGAAATTATTGTGTTTAGTCCTTCTGTTTAATCTTTGTCTATTTTATTTCTTCTATTTCAGTTATTGTCCATATAGGCACTGATTTTGATTTTTTGGTTTTCAAATGCTCATATACAATTTTTACCAAAATTTTACTATGAAATTTTTATGTAATGCCATATTTGCTTAGAATCTTTATCTAGTTCATTGTGTCGTTAGTCCTTCTATTTCAATTTATTCCAGTTTTCCCTATTTTTCTCTGAAACATATACAGTCAACATTTAGGAAATAGCTATTTTGTGCCAAATATTCTCTTCTATTAATCCCTAAGGTAAAGATAGAGTGATACCATATGACTTATGAGGAAGAAGACAAGTACTGAATTTCTGCATTATGTTATGGGAATGTGGAGTATGGTGATTTTCTAAGCATTTCTTGTAAAATAGTTGCGTGGTAATAAATACCTCTACTCAAACTCTAGACTCCCACCGGGTGCAAAGCACAGGGGTAGATATTAGATCCTTCTCGACCCTTCTGAGAAGCACATGACCATTCTTAAACGTTTATTTTCTTCATGTAGATGACTAGATATCCACTTTATAACACTGGTGATGTTCTTTGTGGGTTGTTTCCCTCTTTAGACCCTACTGGTGGGTATGTACTGTTTTTATCAAGTCAGTTCACTACAAAAGACCCTCATCAAAGAGAAGGATCAAAGTCTTCTTATGTCTCCCAGAAATAATACAGGGTCAGAGGTTTTCTTCGGTGTACAAAGCTATAGGCTGCAAACAAATACCCCTTTGCTGGATCCTCACCAGGCAAAATTCAAAAAAAAAAAAAAAAAAGGAGAGAGAAGGAAGGAGAGAACACCTTTCTTGAGGAAATAATTGTGAGGCACCAGTGTGTCACTGCTAACTTAAAGAAGAGGCAAAACATGGACTTTCTTCCGTCCTGTCTGGAGACTAAGATATGCCACAAAGATTTCCTCAGCAGGGTTCAGCTCTCTGTGTTAAGTGGGATCACCTGGGGAAAGTTCTGAGAGACACACATCTTGTCTCTGCTCCTTGGGGATGGACATGCCTAGAGCAGAGGTGAAAGCAAGACACCTGCCAGCTCCTTTGAGGTGAATGGGATTGGAGGGGGCCAGCCAGCAGGGAGAAGGAGCCGCCACATCATAGCTTTAGATGATGTATTGTGGAGACATGAGTTCAAATTGTTATAATTGATAAACATAGGTGCTACTTAATCTGAGAAGAGGTCTTAAGTGTCTTCCATAAAGAAACATAACCATGAAAGTTACAGTGTCCATAAATAGAATTCATCAGGGACCGAGCTCTACTGCAAGTTTACCTGGGTGGATATCAGACGAGGCATGGATGTTTCCAGCCATCTTCCCTGCTTGCGGGACAGTATAGCAGCATGACAGCAGCAGCCACACATTTTGAGTCTGTCTCTGGAAGGCTGTGAAAATGTGATTGGGTTTGTCTGGGTTTGTATCACTAAGAAACAGAGGATTAATTATGGGAATGCTGTAATACTCTTTGGGAGTTTTGCTGTTTTTTAGGTTTATCATTGCATAATCATTGGCCAATTTTCTATATATTGCGGCAAAGCTAAAGATGACACATAGAGAAGCTAGCATCTTGAAGGGAAATCTAAATCTCTTCCTAGATTAAGTAAGAAAAGAAAAAGAATTAATCTTAATTGCGAATATCATGAAGAGCACAGGATTGAAGTGTGGAGATCCATGCCCTAGATTTGCTTCTTCCTTCCTGTGGGGAAATGGACAAGCCATTTTGCTCACGTAAAATTATCTCTAAAATGCCTTCAGGCTTTAAGATTCTCTAGAGGATGTTTTAGAAGATGAATTTATCTGGATAAGTTTCTATATAAACTTCACACTCAGTGTGTTATCTTCTGCAAAAAGTCTGCTGGGATTTTGTGTGATACCATGTTGAATCTGGATAAATTTGTGGCAGAATTGACATTCGAACAGGATTAAGGCTTCAAATCCATGAACATCGTATACCTTTCCATTTAATTAGGTTTTCTTTAATGTCTGTCTGTAATGTTTCATAATTTTCCATGTTCGAGTCTTATCTGTATTTTGTTAGTTTTGTCCTTAAGTATTTCATGTCTTCTGATAAAAATGGTATTTTAAAATTTTATTTTCATAGTGTTCGTTATCAGTATATAGAAATACAATTGATTTTGTTAAATTACCTTATGTCCTGCAAACTTACAAAGCTCACTTAGTAGCCTGTGTGTGTGTGTGTGTGTGTGTGTGTGTGTGTGTATTAGTCAATATTTTCTGCATAGGTGATTATATCCTAATGTAAATAAGAAGTTTTACTTCATTTTCAATTGGTATGTTTTGTTTTCATTTTTTGGTTTTTGTTTTTTTCATTTTGCCTCAGTATATTGGCTAGGACCTCAATGTAATGTTGAATAGAAATGATGGAGTGAACATCCTGGTTTTGTTCTTGATCTCATGCAGAAAACATCTTTTATCATTAAATATTATGTTAATTATCACAGATAGTGCTGAAATCTTTGTTTTTAAATATCATTTTTCCAAGCAAAGAACCAAGGTTACTTGGAAAAGTAGTTGATTTCAGAGCTTGGATAGGGAAAATAAAAGATAAGCCCATGGAATTTTGTGGTGCCAAAAAGTAAAAAACAAAAATAGGTTGATAGGTAGGTAGGTAGATAGATAGATAGATAGAGGTGCATTAATAGGATGCAGGAGTGAACCTTAAATAAGTCCCAGTGATGAAAGCTGGAAAAATTTAAATAACAAATAGTTTATTGTTTATTACTATTATTTATTAGTCTATTATGACCCAAGGAAAACTTCCACACTACAAAAATAAATGATTGAACAAATAAAATATTAAGAAGAAGAGATATGTCTTCCTTATAGATGAATTCCAGTTAATAAATGTAGTTTCAGGGGCGCCTGGGTGGCTCAGTGGGTTAAGCCTCTGCCTTCGGCTCACGTCATGATCTCAGGGTCCTGGGATCAAGTCCCGCATCGGGCTCTCTGTTCAGCAGGGGGCCTGCTTCCCTTCCTCTCTCTCTGCTTGCCTCTCTGCCTGCTTGTGATCTCTCTCTGTCAAATAAATAAATAAAATCTTTAAAAAAAAATAAAAATAAAAAAATAAATGTAGTTTCATAATGGAAAAAATGTGTCTGTATATACTTCTTATGCATTATACAGCTGGAAACATGTTAAGATACTGGTAACATTGGTTGTCTCAGGAGAGGGAACTAAGGGAATGAGACCCATGGTGTGTGTTCAGCTTTTCATTACATGTGGTTTTGGAACTTTTGAATTTTTATTTTTTATTTTTTTGGAACTTTTGAATTTTTAATTAGATAGATATGTTATGTAGTCATAAGTAGCATTAAAACTTTAAGAAGACAATAAAATGAAAAATATATAAATATTTAAATAAGGAATCTTGTGAGTATCAGAATAAAATGAAACAAAACAAATAAAATAAATGTAGAAGGAATGAAGGAACTAGAAAATCACCATCAGACCCTCAGAGGGGAACTTACTGCATGTGGGATCTACCAATGAACGTTATAATCAGTGGGCAGAAGTTTAAGAAATAATTACATAGTCTCAATGTATCCGTCCTCAAACATTTATTATATACAAAGCTTGAAAGAGTAACTTTTTGGTAGAAAAGCCTGGTAGACTATGTCTTAAGGCCACTGATTGAGATTAGCATCACCAGTGATAAGACAGACTTGCTATCCTGTAGCCCGTGATACAGACTGTGGGAAGGCTTGATCACTTTTGTGGTATTCTATGCATAGCCTCAACATAATGATGAGAAAACCTGAAACACCCACATGGAAGGGACATTCCTCTGGCCAGGTAAACCCAAAAGTGTCAACTTCATGCAAGGAGAGGATTGACTACAGAACCAGGCCGGCTGAAGAAGACGGAGGGCACACTGACCCAATGCAGTGTGGGGTCCCAGACCGGATCCCAGACAGGGTCCTGGGACAGCAGAGGGCCATACTGGGAAGGTGTTGAAGTCCAGATAAGGTTGCTGATAACAGTTTTGTACCAGTGTTAATTTCTTAGTTTTGAGCATTGTGCTTGACTGTATGAGATAGTATCCTTAGGGGCAGGTCAGTAAATGGGATAGGGGAGCTTTTTGTACTATTTTTGTAAGCTTCTCTAAGCCTAAAATTATTTCAGTATAACAAGTTATAAAAATGCAATGTTAGTGTAAGCTTTCTATTCCTCCTTTATTAGTTGAGGAAGTTCCCGTCTCTTCCTAGTGTGCTAATAGTTTTTATCCTGAAGAGGTGTAGAATTTCATTAAAAGTTTTTCTGCATTTGTTGTAATGACCCTATGGTTTTTCTCTTTTACATTCTATTAAGATGGCGAATTACACTGATAGGCTTTCTAATGTTCAGTGTACCTCCATTCCTGGAAAACCCACCTATTCCTGATGTCCTTATTATATATTGCTAGATTTGATACAATGGATTTTTTAAGGATTTTTGCATCCTTAAATCCTGAGTGGTACTGGGGCGTCATCTTTTCCTGAAATGTTTTTGTATGATTTTCATTTTGGGATCATGTTTGATTTTTTAAAATGAAGAGAGAAGTATTTTTTCTTCTTTAATTATATGGGATTATTCATATAGAATTTGTATTATCTGTTCCTAAAATCTTTGCTAGCATATACCAGTGAAGTCACTTGGGCCTGGAGTTTTGTATTTGTTTGGGAGGTGTTTAGCTCTGAGCTCATTTTCTTTCATAGTTGTGGGTCTGTTCTGCTTAATGTTTCGGGATCTTTTGTCTTCTAAGCTTTCTAATTTAATGGCTTAAAGATATTTATAATATTCCCTTATTGTCTTTACAGTGTTTGTTGTAATGTATGTAATGCTGATCTCTCTTTTAATCCTGATATTGGTAATTTTTGTGTTTTCGCTTCTTTTTCTTGATCAGTCTAGTGAGAGGTCCATATCAGTGCTCTTGAATTTTGTCAGAGAACCAGCTTTTGGTTTCATTGATTTTTCTGTATTCTTTTTCTGCTCATTATTCATTGATTAATTCTGTTCCTTGCTATTTCTTGCTATTTCGTTTCTTTTGAGTTTACTTAGCTTCCCCCCAAATAAAATAGGGAAAGAAGAGCAAAGATTATTGTTGGGGGACTGTTCTCTTTTTGTAGCATAGCACTTAGTGAATGCTGTGAGTTTCCATAGAAGGACTGTTACCTTTGTTTTGCAAATAATTTTTTTTTCATTTCAGAATAGTTTTAATTCCTCTTGTGATTCCTTCTTAACTTGGAGATTATTTAGAAATATATCGCTTGATTTCCAAATATACAGATTTTTCAGATTTTTCTGTTACTGATTCCTAACTAAACTCTTGTGTTTGGAAAACATACTTTATATGATACTAATCTTTTTAAATTTATTCAGATTTGCTTTATGGCCCAGAAAACAGTCTCTCTGATGTATATTCTACGTATACTTGAAAAGACTGTATATTCTGCTTTTAAAGCACAAAGTGTTCTGTCCATGGCCATTTGTGAAGATGGTTGGTGGTCTTCTCTTTCCTGTATTCTTACTGATTTTCTATTTGTTCTTTCAGTCCCTGGAAAAGGGTTTTTGAAATCTGGAGCCATAATTGTGCATTTGTTTCTCTTTTGTTTCATGTATTTTGAAGCTTCATTGATAGTTGTGTACACATTTAGGTTTGTGATAGCTTCTTCGTGAATTTACCCCTTTATCTTCATGAAGTGTTCCTTTATATTCATAGCAATAATCATTGTTTTGAAATCTACTTTTCCTGGTATTAATATAAGTACTTCAGCTTTCTTTTGATTTTATCATTTCCATCATGTTACTTTTACAAGTGGGTTTTCTTTTAGGCATCATGTAGTTGATTCCTGTGTGTTTGTGTCTATTTTCATGTATGTTATGGTCTTTATTTACAACTTTATAGCAAAAAAGAAGAGGGAAAATTTAAAACAGGGCATTCAAGCTGATATTGTCAGATTAGAGAAGTTCCATTTTAAATGTCCATCTCATTGCCCAAAGGCAAACAATAGTGAATCTACATATGCAGTTTCCTTTATGAAGGATAGTGTTCATATTTTAGGCATCTTTTATTTATTTTTTTTTAAAGATTTTATTTATTTATTTGACAGAGAGAGATCACAAGTAGGCAGAGAGGCAGGGAGAGAGAGAGAGGAGGAAGCAGGCTCCCTGCTGAGCAGAGAGCCCCATGCGGGACTCGATCCCAGAACCCTGAGATCATGACCTGAGCCGAAGGCAGCGGCTTAACC
Source organism: Mustela lutreola (assembly GCF_030435805.1). NCBI lineage: Eukaryota > Metazoa > Chordata > Mammalia > Carnivora > Mustelidae > Mustela > Mustela lutreola. Next base: position 8,924,920 of record NC_081303.1, on the reverse strand, counting down.
CACTGAGCCACCCAGGTGCCCCTAGGCATCTTTTAAACATAGAAATTCAAAGAAAGCGAAATCACTCCTTAAAAACTGCATAAATTAAGGGTGTTTTAAATATATCTTGTCCTCGTAATAAAACATTAAAAGCTGGAAAAGCAGTTGCACTTCCTCTGTGAGTGGACAGTTGCAACAATTTAGTCATTCTTTGTAGTGACGATTATATTTTCAATTCACCATTAACTACTCTGAACTTACCATGAGATGTAGTCAAAGTCAGAAGACAAGACTTAGGGAGAGTTCCCCTTTTTTGAGGGAGGTTAAGCCTTTTGGAACCAGCACGGGAAAGAGACACCCTGTTGAAGAATTCTGGTGTGGAAAAAAAAATGACTGTAGTCCGTTTCAACTCCTGCTGAACTGGCATACTGTTTTCATTGACATGTTTTTGTATTGTTTTTCTGGCTCCGCTGTGTTTAATTCTTCTAGTTTATCTGAGTCTTCAGCAGTATAGAGATTTTCATCAATGGGACCAGCATCCCTGGCTCCGTTTTCCTGTCTCTTCCCTTTGTTGTGCTGTTTCCACATTGCCTCCTTCACCACTTCAGCCCTACCTCTGGAATCTCGGCATCATTGTTTTTTGAAGTACATGAGTTTTCAGAACTAGCTACGGTACTGCCTTTCTCATCCACACCTCTTGGGATATACGGGCTTACGTCCACTCTGTTTGTGTGCACTGAATCATCCCCTTCACCGGTTGTCTGTGTATCACAGATGCTGTCTGCTTCCTCATGCTCATCAGCCCAAGCAGGACAAAATTCCAGCACCCCATGGCCACGATCACCAGTGCTTTCTCTGCTTCGAAGTCTGCTTTCTTTCCTTCTCTTGCGCAAGTTCATCCTTATTTTCCTTTCCTCTCATGCACGAAAATGTTAGGGTGATGTTGGTGACAGTGGAACCTAGGGCACAGAACGTCTCTTTCAATTGTATCTTAAGAAATTTCATTTTCTTTCTCTTCCTTCTTATATCTTTCTTCACCACAAATCCAGGAAGAAATGCATGATGACATGAACAAGTATCATCCCCTCCAGGGCATACCCAAAGTCAGCCATATTTGTTGTCTTCCAAAGCTTCAAGAAAATGTTTGCACACTCTTTGAGGGTTTTTGGGTTTTTTTTCTCTTTTCCACTTTGCTGTACTTTTTGTTCACTCTCTGCAGTTTTCTCTCACCTCAATTATCCATACTGTCTTTTTAAAGTTTTTTACCTCTTGCATTACATTTTCTCACCAGTCACATCATGAGCCAACTTATGCTTACCTCCCTTAGTTCACTGCCCTTGCTTGAAGGGCACACATACCACAGATTAGGATCTGCACCTTTAATTATTTTTTGAGCAAAAGTACAGGTTTGAATAGTTCATTTAGCTCTTGCATTTCTTTCTTCTTTTCATCTTTCTTCAATTTCTTTTCAGCTTCACTTTATGCTATGTGATGTAGATTTTGTTGACTAAATTGAACTTGATGACTGACAGCTTTGATAAACTTAAGTTGTTTTGCCCATGTATTATTTAGATCAAAAATTTTAGGGGCACATGGGTGGCTCAGTTGGTTAAGTGTCAGATTCTTAATTTCAACTCAGGTCACGCTCTCAGGGTCATGAGATCGAGCCCCATCTTGGGGCTCAGCATGGAGCCTACCTGAGATTCTTGATCCCTCTCTTTCTGTCCTTCTCCCGCGGCACACACACACGCGTGCGCGCGCGCGCTCTCTCTCTCTTTGAAAAAAATAATTTTATGTTCAATAATTTTCTCTTTATTTTTCTCCTCCATCTTTTTGCTACCCACACCCTAACTCTTGTTTCTTGGAGGGCATTATAGAGACAGGTGGCACCAGCCAGACTTAAACCCAGCTGGATACTGTCAGAGGATCTGGCCTCACAGCAGGAGGGGCCAGATCCTATGTTACCTAGTGAATAGGTAACATAGGATTTTTTAATGGACTCTGAAGCCCATTTTCATTTATGGATTTAAATCTATCATCTTGGGATTTTTTTTCTTTCCATTTTTTTTTATCTGTTCCTTTCTTTATCTTCATCTGCCTGCTTTGAGATTTATTGAATATTTTATGATTCTGTTTTATCTTGGCTCTTGTCTTATTAGCTATACAGCTTCTCTTTATTGTTTTGAGGTTGTTTCCAGAGTTTGCCATACACAAGCTTATCTTTTCACAGATTGCCTTTAATTAATATTAGAACCACATCACATTCACAGCACATTTGTTTCCTCTTCCGTTCTTTATGCTATCATTTTACTTTCACATGTCATCAGCGTCATAGCACATGAGAACTGTATTTTGCTCTCGACAAGTTATATTTTGATGTGACTAAAACTGTGTATTTACACTTTTAGCATTCTCCATTCCTTTATGTAGATCCTTGCTTCCATCTGGTATCTGGTTTTGGGTTCATTGCTTCTCTTCAGCCTTTATTCTAAGGCTCGTTCACTTAGCTCCACTTCTCAGACATGACTCCCTGGGCTTGGAAAGATTCGTGGAAAAAGAACATGTTTGAAGGAAATATAAGGTAAGGAAACGATGGGAATGTGACATTTCAGAAGTGGAGGCCAATGTGAGAATGAATCAAGTAGTGATGAACGAAGGAAGATCTGCTGACTGGGAAGAACCTGCGCGCAGTTCAGGGTAGACTGAAACTGGATGCAAAAAGTGGAGCAGGGCGCCTGCTGATTTGCTGTAGTTTCCTGCAAGCTTAGTTCCTGTTTACTTGATGCACCTACCTACCTTACTCAACTAGGACACTGACAGAACACGACTGGACCCTTTCAGCTTTTGTTAGGATAAACTTTTAGGTGGTCGAGTTCGGAAAAGAGAACCTCATTGAGAAATTGCGCAGGGAGGGTAAGATTTCATTCCACATGCAGTTATCTAGTGGCTAGAGATATAGGACTAGCACTGGAAGTGAGGACAGCATTTGACATGGCTATCTGGAAACCTGCTTAAAAAAGGGCTGTGGGAGTGGATTTCCTCTGTGAGCAGGGAAGGGATGAGAAAAATTGATGGGAAAAAAAAAGGGAGCCTGGGATGGGGCGCCTGGGTGGCTCAGTGTCTGCCTTTGGCTCAGGTCATGATCCCAGGTGTGGGGATCAAGTCTCACCTCAGGTTCCCTGCTCAGTGGGGAGTCTGCTTCTCCTTCTGCCCCTCCCCCTACTTGTGCTCTCTCTTTCTCACTCTCTTTCTGTCCAAAAAAAAAAAAAAAAACCCGGTCCAGAGGGTGGTGTGAGGACAGTGAGAGCCAGGATTGAGTGTTGGAAAATATCCACAGTCAGGAATGGAAGTTGGTTTGAGGACGCATTTTTATAAAGTATATCAGAATCCCTTGTGAAGAATCATGCAAAAGTTGCAGGGACACTTTTCTGACTGAAAAATTCATCTTGATGAGATTGATGATTGTGGCAGTTAACGCAGGTGTTAGCGATCACTGTGGTGTTCGTCCATGAAGCAAAGTCAAGCACAACATGGGCACTAACAGAAGATGGATCGTCAGCTACATTATGCCTCTAGGAGCTCCACAATGATATGCTCCTTCCCTGCTCGAACAATGACCCATTTTTAAACTTTGGATCAAAGAAAGATGGGCTCCAAATATCTACCAAACACTCCTGCAGTTTAACATTAAAATTACTGTCTTCCATTGATCATGAGGCATTGTACTGAGGATATAAAAGAAGACAGACAGCTGTCCAGATGTTGGTTATGGCATGAAATGCAAATGGCCACAGTTTTAAGATCCCTCAGATTGGGTTAAAACAAAATACCAGTAGGTTTCCTTAAAAGAATCTCACCTGAAACAAAACTACCCAGAAAAGTGAAAAAAATAAGAGGATGAACAGAGATTAAGCAGTCAGATGTTCTCAAAAGTAAATAGATAACAACAATAATTTGGGGCAAAGTTGATTGCAATACATAAATAGGAAATGTGAAAGATCATTTTTGCCAAAATGAAAAAATATGCACCAAATAGCAGCATATCCGCAAGCACAGAACACTGTCAGAAATGCCAGGGGACTTCGCAGAAATACAGTTTCTTGCTCAGTGTGGCAGAGTTGGACTGGCAAGAGGCAGCTTGTGGTTTTGTTGGTTTTCTTCATCAATTTTGTTTTCAGTTTCATTGATTTCTGCTCTGAAATTTCTTTCTTTCCCTTACCACAGTTTTTATTTGCTCGTCTATTTCCAGTTTCCTAAGCTGTAAGCTTAGACTGTTACTTCAGATCTTTCCTTTCTAATGAATGGATTCAGTGCAATAAATTTTCCTTTAAGTTCTGTTTTCACTGCATCCCACAAATTTTTGATAAATTGTATTTTCATTTTCATTTAGTTCAATATATTTCAATTTTTTTTCCTGAGACTTCCTGTTTGACTCGTGTGTTGTTTCAGTATATTATGATTTAAACTCTTAACTGTTTGGGGTTTTGGAGCTGTCATTCTCTTTTTTTTTTAATTTTTTATTTTTTATAAACATATATTTTTATCTCCAGGGGTACAGGTCTGTGAATCGCCAGGTTTACACACTTCACAGCACTCACCAAAGCACATACCCTCCCCAATGCCCATAACCCCACCCCCCTTCTCCCAACCTCCCTCCCCCCAGCAACCCTCAGTTTGTTTTGTTGTCATTCTCTTTTTGATTTCCAGTTTAATTCCACTGTGGCCTGAGAACGTTCCCTTGAATGTCTGTTCTTTTAAGTCTGTTAAGGTGTGTTTTATGGCCTAGAATGTGGTCTTTCTTGGTGAATGGTCTGTGAGCTTAAGAAGAGTGTGTGTTCTGCTGTCTTGGGATGAAGTAGTCCATAAATGTCAATTGGGTCTAACTGACTGACAGTGCTTTTCAGTTCAGTGATGTCCTTAGTAAATTTCTGCCTACCAGATGTGTCAGGTAGTGATAGAGCGATCTTGATGTCTCCAAGTGTAATACGGAGTTAATCTGCTTTTCCTTGTTCCTCTATCAGTTTTCGTCTGTTGTACTTTGAATCTCTGTTGTTAGATGCATACACATGAAGGATTCTTAGGTCATATTGGAGAATTTGCCACCTTATCATGATGTAATGTCCCTCTTTGTCTCTGATAATTTTCCTTACTTGGAAGTCTGCTCTGCTTGAAATTAGTGTAGCTATTCCAGCTTTCCTTTGGTAAGTGTCAGCATGGTATGTCTGCCTCCATCCCTTTACTTTTAATCTCTCAGTGTCTTTACGTTGAAAGTGTATTTCTTGTAAATAATATGTAGTTGGTTCTTGTTTTTTATATACTCTGGCAGTCATTGTCTTTTCGTTGGTGTTTTTAGGCCATTGAAATTTAAAGTCATTATTGCCATAGTTGGATTATTACCTACCATATCTGTTACTGCTTCCTATTCATTGTCCCGTCCTTTGGTTCTTTTTGTGTGTTCCATTCTTTTTGTGATTTTTCTGGTTTTAACTGAACATTTCCTAAGAATGCATCTTTTTCTCCTCTCTTAGCATATCATTTATACTTCTTTTTAAACTGTCTTGGTGCTTTCCTTTAAGGTTGCAGTATATATTTATAACTAATTGAAGTCCTTTTTCATGATGGTACAAGTACATTAAAGCAGTATTCCTAATTCCTCCTTCCTGTCCCTAGTAACATCACTCATTAATATCACTCATCCATAAACTATAGTTATTGTACACATTCTTGCATTATTATTGTGAACAAACTGTTTTCTGTTAAATCAATTAGGGGTGAGAAAAAAAGTTATTTTACCTCCGTTGGTTCCTTTAGAACTAAGTTTCTACCATTTTTTTTCTTTCTGATGAACTTTTTTTTTTTAAAGACTCTATTTATTTGAGAGAGCGAGCAAGCATGAGCAGGGGGAGGGGCAAAGAGAGAGGGTGAGAGAGAGTCTCCCTGCTGAGCATGGAGTGGATGCGGGGCTCTATTCCCAGGACCCGGAGATGGTGACCTGAGCTGAAGTCAGACGCTTAACTGACTGAGCCACCCAGGCGCCTCTGAACTCTTTTATTTCTTTAACATTTCTTGCAAGGTCGGTTTACTGGTGACAGATTGCCTCAATTTCTGTTTGTCTAGGAAAGTATTATTTCTTATTTTTGAAAGATGATCTTTCTGGATACAGAATTCTAGGTCAATGTTTTTTTCTTTCAAAAGTAAGTATTTTACTCCATTTATTTTTTCTTACTTGCATGGTTACTGAAGAGAAATCTAATGTAATTCTTGTTTGAACCTCTATAGATGGGGTTTTTGGGGTGTGTTGGGGGGCTTCTTAAGATTTTATCCTTGTCTTTGATTTTCTGCAATTTGAATATAATATGGCTATATGTAGATTTTGGACTCTATGCTGAGTCATATTCTCTGAAATTAGGAGATACTGTTTTGTTGGCTAGTGCTAATTTTGGAAAATGCTCAGTCATTATTGCTTTAGATATTCTGCTTTCTCTCTTTAACCTCCTTCTTATATTTCCATTACATACACCTTTTATTACTGTTTCACAATTCTTATTTCTCTTTCCATTTCCGTTTTGAAAGTTCCCATTACCATTTCTTCAAGCTCACTGATTCTGTCCTTGGCCATGCCCTAATTGTTAATGAGCTCATCAAAGGCATTCTTAATTTCTGTGATGATGTATTTTTTATTTCTACAATTTCCTTTTGATTCTTTGTTAGAGAATACATTTCTTCACTTATATTACCCATATGTTCTTGTATGTAGTGCAATTTTCCCATTAAAACACTTACTATATTTTCTTAGATGAATTAAATTCCTAGTCTGGTAATTCCAGCATCTTTGCCTATCTTTGCCATATCTGAGGCTGGTCCTGGTGCTTGCTCTTTATTGTGAAACTGTTGTTTTTTTGTGTTTTGTTTGTTTTATTTTTTTACTATGCCTTGTAGTTTTGTCTTGAAAGTCAAACATTATGTACTGGGTAAAAGAAACTGAAGAAATGGAGGTAAATAGGTTTCTAGCAGAGATTTTATGTGTTTTATCAGGCTAGTTTATGAGGCTAAAACTTATTTGCTAGTGATAATACCTTTTTTAGGAGATAGTTCAATTTGTATGCCTTTTATTTCTTTTTTCTTACATAATTGCACTGATTAGGATCACCAGAACAACGTCATATAGAAATGGTGAGAACAGACATTTAATTATTATAGCATGAACATATCCCCCAGTTACTGTGATACTAGCTGTAGGGTTTTTTTTATGTGCACCATCTCTCAGATTGACAAAATTTTCCACTCTTCTATTTTCTGAACATTTTTATTATGAATGGGTGCTGGATTTTGTCAAAATGCTGCTTTCTGCATTCACTGACAAAGTTGTGATGTTTCTGTTTTAGTTTGTTAATATGGTGAATCACATTGATTTTTTTTAATATTATGTCTATGCTTACACACCTCAAATTAACCCCAATTATGGTATGTATTTTTTATGCATTGCTGAATTTTTTTTGTTAACATTTTGTCAAAGATTTTGCATATAATGGAAAATACTAGGCTATACTTTTTTTAAAGGTATTAACCATCTGGTTTTAGAATCAGGATAATGCTAGAGACCAAAAGTGAGTGGTATTTCCTTCTCTTCTCTTTTATGAAAGATTTTGCATAGAACTGGTATATTTCATCTTTAAATGTAGAATGTCCTGTGAATCTGTCTAAGCCCAGACTAAAGAAATTCAGTCTCTAACGGATATAGAACACTTCTAGTTACAAATTTTAAAATTTTGTCTGATTGTTGAATTAATTGACATTGAGTTGATCATTTATTGTCTAGATTTCTTTTTTCTATTTCTTTTAGCTTGTTTTTTAAATTAGTTCTTCTTTTTCTGATTTATTAAGTTTAAACTTAGATTTGAATCTTTTCTTCTTTTCTAATACAGCATTGTAGTGCTATATATTTACTTCTGAGCAACTCTAGCTCTGAGCATAGCCTATAAGTTTTGTTATGTCATACTGTGACTATTTGTTTCAAAATGTTTTCTGATTTCCCTTATGGTTTCTTCTTTTGACCATATGAGTTATTGAAGTGTATTGATGGATTTATAATATTTGGACATTTTTGAGCTGTCCTTCTGTTTTAATCTCAAGTTTAATTCTGTTCTTAAAGAACATACTTTGTATATTTTAAATATTCTAAATTTTTGAGATTTGTTTTATGAAATATGGTGTATATTGATAAATGTTTCACGTGCATTTGGAAAGAATATGTATTCTCTTGTCATTTACAGTGTTCTGTAAATGTCAGTTGTTAAGTCAGGTGAATTAATAGTGTTAAGTCTTCTACATCTTTACTGAATGATTAACTGTTTACTTATTATCAGTTACTAAGAAAGGAAGAAGAAAACCCTCAATGGTAATTATGGCTTTGACTATTTCTCTTTTAGTTCTGTCAGCTTTGCTTTATTTTAATCTTCAAGTTCTACTTGTAGATGCTCCCAAATTTAAGATTGTTACATCTTCTTGATAAATTTACCTCCTCATTTCATCTAGCTTAGCCAATTTTTGGCATAAAGATTAGAGACAAATGAAAAAGAGAATAGAAAAACAATAAAGAAAAATTTTTTAAGAAGTTGATTGTAAATATCTATAAAATTAACAAACTTTTAGTTAGATATACTAAGGAAAAAAATCAGATGCTAAAATCACAAATGAAATAGGGACATTACTACTGACTTTATAGAAATAAAAAAAGGACTATAAGAGAATGCTCTGAACAGATGTACATGTAAAAATGGATAACCTATATGAGATGGAAAAATTCCTAGAAATATACAAACTACCGAAATGACTCAAGAAGAAATCGGAAATCTGAGTAAAGCTGTAACTAATAAGGCAATTAAATCAGTAATCAAAAAATCCCAACAAGGAAAAGCCCAAGACCAGATGGCTTCACTGGAGAATTCTATCAAATATTTAGAGAAGAAATACCACCACTTCTCAAACTCTTGCAAGAAATTGTAGGAGTGAATACTTTTTAACTCTGTGAGGCCAGCTTTATCCTGATTCCAAAGCCACACAAAGGCATTACAAGAAGAGAAGACTACAGACCAATATTCCTAACTAATATAGATACAAAATTCCTCAGTAAGATTTTAGCAGACCAATTAGTAGCATATTAAAGGGATTGTACACCACGATCAAGGGAGTTTTATCCCGGAAATGGAAAGACAGTTCAACAGACTAAAATTAATCAATGAAATACCCCACATTAATACAGGAAAAAACCCACATGATCATCTCAGTTGGTGCAGAAAAAGCATTCATAAAATGCCGATTCATAAAAACATACAAGTAAGAAAAAAACTGAGAAAACTAGAAATAGAAGGAAACTTGTTCAACAGGATAAAGGCCAGAGATGAACCTACAGCTGACATCATACTTGGTGTTGAAAGACTGAAAGCTTTCACCTGAGATAAGGAAGAGACCAAGGATGCTCACTTGCGACACCTGTTCACCATTAATACTGGAAGTTGAAGTCAGAGCAATGAGAACAGAACATAAAAAGCAATCAGATTGGAAGGAAGTAGTAAAACTACCTCTCTTTACAGATGTAGAAAACCCCAAGGAGAACACACACACACACACACACACACACACACACACACCCTCTAAAGCTAATAAACAGATCAGCAACATTTCAGGATATGAAATCAACACCAAAAAAAATACTTTATATTTGTATATATTAAGCTATGAACAATCTGGGAAGCAAATTAAAACAATTCCATTTACAGTACCATCAAAAAGAATAAAATACTTAGGAATAAGTAGAATCACAATGGTGCAAGTTACACGCTGCCGACTATAAAATACTGCTGAAGTAGGTGAAAGAAGACTGGGGTAAAGGGAGAGACACCCTGTGTTTGTAGATTGTTACGATGACAGTAACAATCAGTGGTATTACAGAATCTGTGCAATCCTTATGAACATGGTTGTGCGCAACCTGTGTAATATGCTCCTGGATTCACCGTGCTTCTATTTTGTTAAGGATTTTTGCATCAGTGCTTGTGGGTATATTGGTCTGTAGCTTAAAACATTTAGGTCTTTTAAAGCATCAGATCAAGCCTCAATAGAAAACAAAGGAGCTATGTCGCTCACTGTTTTCTGTGATCAATAAAATTGCAATAAAACTAGGAGTAATCAACAAAGAAATACTTCTCTAAACCACAAATGTTTGAAATCTTTAAGATAATCTTGAATATAAGTCACGGATTATGAAGTAGCTGCATTGGAAATCGGGAAATACTAGAGTTGAATGGCAGTGAAATTTATGAAACGCAGTAAGACAGTTCCTAAATACTTGCACAGGGGTGGGGACGGGCAAACAAAGCAGAGAGATCCAAAATTAGCCAGCTTCCAAATCAAATTAGGGGAGGAAATTCAACAGTAGAATAATCACATTGAGCGTGAGTAGAAGCACCGAGTGAATGTAAATGTACAAATGAATGAAACAGAAAGCAAACATTTGAAACGATCAAGAAAATGCAGTTGTATAAGAGACTAGTAAAGTAGACAAATCTCGGAATTATTCAAGAAAAATATTAGGAATTAAAATGAGATACAGAGGGGCGCCTGGGTGGCTCAGTGGGTTGAGCTGCTGCCTTTGGCTCAGGTCATGATCTCAGGGTCCTGGGATCGAGTCCCGCATCGGCTCTCTGCTCAGCGGGGAGCCTGCTTCCTCCTCTCTCTCTGCCTGCCACTGTGCCTACTTGTGATCTCTATCTGTCAAATAAATAAATAAATAAAATCTTTTAAAATAAAATAAAATAAAATGAGATACAGAAATATAGAAATGAAAATGTAATTCAACTACCACAGATAATTTTTATACTGTTTATTAAAAAAGTTAATGGATAATTTTAAGCAAACTGTAAATTATCTGCTGACTCAAGAAAAATGTGAAAACATTTCATTGTTAAATTAGTATAAAATCTGTCTTCTCTCCAGCTCCGGTGTTTTTACCCAACACAAAAACACCAGTACAAGCCCAGATGAGTCTTTCAGGTAATCTCCATTAAACATCCAAAGAGAAGATAATCCCTATCATTAGAAAGATTTTATACAAGCTGCTCCTAAGAAAGAAAGAGGGTTATATGCTTCTTAAACTTATTTTATAAACCTTTGGTAACCCTGATAAGACTCCTACAAGAAAAAAAAATTGTAGGCCATTTGTGAACAGAACTTAAGTATTCTAAGTAAAATATTGAAGTTATTTCTAATATTGCATCACAATATTTATGTTCTTATATCCATGTTAGATTTGTTCTTGAAATACGATTAGATTAGAAAAATTTTATGTTATTCATCACATTTAGAGATTAAGGAAGAAACCCACAGCACCATCTCAATCTGTATAGAAAATCTTTTCATGAAAATGAAAGTAGAAACCATTCATGAGTTTTACAGATATATTTAAAACACTGTTAGTAACCTCAAAGTGAATCTTCTTTAAGTAAGTTTTTATCAACATTTTTTCTACAAACATTATACTTAATGGTTGGATATTACAAAATTTTCTTTAAAGGTAAGGAAGATGATATCTATCAATATCACATTCATGGTGGTTTTTTTATATTATTTTTTAAAAGATTTTATTTATTTTATTTGAGAAAGAGAAGGGCAGAAGGAGAGGGAGAATCTCAAGTGGACCCCCAGCTGAGCAGAGGTCCCAATGTGGGGCTTGATCCCATGACCCTGAGCCAAAACCAAGAGTCAGATGCTTAGCCAGCTGAGCCACACAGACACCCCTAGGCAGTGTTATTCATAGAGTCTAATAAAAATAAGATAATAAAAATAAGAAATAAGGGATATGTAATTTAAAAAAAACAAACCTAATAGATCTCTGATAGTGGAATATGTAATAATTAACATTTGTCTTATTTTTACAGTGCAGTACTATACTGAATAAAAAATGAGTAAGTTGGATTCATAAATATCATTTGGTTGATTGGTTTATAAGTATTTATTCGCAAATCCCAAAAATACATAAACAGGGGCACCTGGGTGGCTCAGTGGGTTAAAGCCTCTGCCTTTGGCTCAGGTCATCATCCCAGGGTCCTGGGATCGAACCCCACATGGGGCTCTCTGCTCAGCAGGGAGCCTGCTTCCTCCCCTCTCTCTCTCTCTGCCTGCCTCTCTGCCTACTTGTGATCTCTGTCAAAATCTTTAAAAAAAAATACATGAACATAAAAAATCAAGTTATTTAAGATACTTTAGGGAATGATACATTGTAAAACTGAAAATGAACTAAAGAAAATTATGTCTGTGATGGCCTATATATGGGTGAAAATGGTAAGAACTTGCATGCAAATGATACAAAGAAATAGCACCACAGTATTTGCTTGAGCCATATATAATTGTGATTTGGGGATTAAAAATGGGTGAATAAGGGTGCCTGGGTGGTTTAGCCATTAAGCTGCTGCCTTCGGCTGGGGTCATGGGCCCGGGGTCCTGGGATCGGGCTCCGTCTTGGTAGGAACCCTGCTTCTCCCTCTTCCCCTGCTTGTGTTTCTACTCTTGCTGTATCTCTGTCAAATAAATAAACAACAACAACAAATCTTAAAAAAAAAAAGGGGGGGGTGAATATTAGTGAGGGGAAAGCAATAGGTTTTTAGCTGCATCTCCATGTTTTATATCTTAAAAAAAGTTTCAAAGTACATATGACAAAATGTTAACATCTGTTACTTAGATCTGGTTGTCATTTTATATTATTTTCTATTCTTTCCTTTATGCTCAAAATAGTTCTTTTGAAGTTTTGTAAGTGAAGCGGGAGGTAAAAGAAGTGGAAGCACCAAGCATAGGCTTTTCAAGTAAATGGAAGGATAAAGGAGGGAGCAGGAGCAAAATGGGAAACAGCCCACGGAATGGATTAGATGTGTGTTTTCTTTCGTATTGCTCATGTACTGGAGGGAAAGCCAATCAGGGCTCTGGATGTGGAGATATATAGGAAAAAAGTAAGGTTATATACAGATAGTAAGATGTACAATCCAGATATTATAAGATGTGAGATGATGATAAATATGGGGGAAAAGTAAGACATAAGGAAAAAGCAAGACCTGTGAAGGCTAGCCAAAGGGATTAGTCTTTGTGGAAGAGGTGGGGCACTGTCATCGTGTCATTGATGGGAAAGAAATGGGAATGCCCACTGAACCAAATGTTTTTATAAATATTTGGTCTGGAAGCCGGAGTAGTTCCTGCCTAAAGGCCTACTTTTACCGCAGGAGTCCTGCCTCCGTAGAGTGAGAAGAATGTGTGAGGTCTACATGAGCCACGTGAGGAGGGGCTGCCTCACGAGCACTGGAGAAAACCCTCACTGGGGACAGGGCAGGGGTGCCAGCCAGTAGGTGTGGGTCCAGCTGATGCAGAAGATTCCGGAAGTTTATGCAGACTGCTGAAGCTTTATTCTTCATAAGCAAAAAATAATACTACAAAACAGTGAGGATCAGGAAAGAGGCTTTTAGGGAAGATTGATTTTGAATCTTTGGCTTATTCTGATCTTATTAAAATTTTACCTCATTTTGATCTGCCTTCCGCTTATCACATTTGTACTTATTTTCCAGAGGTTTCCTTCAGAAGAGAAGAGAAAACTTGATTTTAGAGAGTGATTTAGGTACTTCATAGTTTACTTTGGTCACTTATTTGATAACTCATTTCAGCAAAATGGCAACTGTTTAAATGAGTAATTTTATTATAGTCTGCAGTGGGAATTGCAGAGAGAGACCTAATGAAATAATGTCTTGTGGCAAAGGGGCCGATGGGGATCTTCCACACTTTGCTGTCTTAATTTTAAGTCTTTGGTTCCTTCCTTAAACTACTATGTTCTATTTGAACATCAGCCTTCACCTCTGTCCAGATGCCAAGTTAGAATTTCTATTATTTTTCCCTGTACCCTTTCAAATAGCTTCGGTTCACCCTGTCAAGTGTCCATGGGAGTGGGTGTTTTTGTAAGGTCACTGGTCACTGTTGCCGCTGTCCGAAGCAGAGTAAGCGAGCGCTCCCATCTTTTCATTCCTTGGAGACCAGGTTCCTTTCTGGGACATTCCCCCTCAGCCCCAGGAACTTCCCTCAAATGATATAGTGCACATTGCCAGGCAGGGAGCTTATATTCTTTTATCTGATGGCGTCTTTATTTTGCCTTCATTCTTGAAGATTTTCACCGAGTGTAAAATCGTGAGTGTAGAGAGTGCATTCTCAGTTATGTGTTCCCTTGTAAATTACAAGGCCTGTTTCACTGGCTGCTTCCAAGATCCTTAGGTTTCTGTGATGGCTTTAGAATAAATCCCTCTGACTAGGCCTAGCTACATTTTCCAGAATTCTCCTGTGGCATTGTCTCAGGATAGCTCAAGAGCCTGAGGCAGTGGTCGGGCCTGTCTGCTTCCAGCCCCCCGCCAGCCTGGGTAGCTCTCCCCTCTGCCAGCCCGCCTGTGTATTCAGCCACATGATGCATGTTCCCAGCTTGTGAGGCAGAGCCACACCATCAAGGTCTGAGGCAGTAAGAAATGACGTGGGCTTAGGTCTGTCCTGTGGGCTCCAGTTCATGCTTCTGGGTTTCACGTTGTTTTTCTCCCTGCTTTACAAACATCCTCCCCACCTCCCACCCAATGGACACCAAATTCCACATGTCCCTACCTGTGAAATTCTTTTCATTGTTAAAAATGAATTGAAAAGAAGAGGTACTCAATTCTACTCTAGAATTCAGAGTAGGGCCTCTGAATTCTATTAGATTACAACAAACAATATTGGTGTTTTTTGGTGTGGGGTTTTTTTTGTTTTTGTTTTTTGTTTTTTTGTATTGGTGGGCAGTTTATCATGGCCGAACTCAAACAGCAACTTCTGTGCCCTCCCCAGTGAGCGTAATTTAAAATTTTAGGTCGGTTTATTTAGACTTCCCTAGGGAGCTTCGAATCTTCCCTGTGCAAGCATGTCAGGAATCAGCCAGAGATTTGGGCAAACTGTATTCAGAATATGGGGTTCCGCCTCTTCTTACTTTAAGCTGCTGTGCTTATCCCAAAGCCTCTGGTTCTTCACGATGGAAGACTGTGGATTTCTCATCCAAAAAAAATTTTTTTTAATTTTTATTTATTTATTTAACAGAGAGAGAGATCACAAGCAGAGAGAAAGGCAGAGAGAGAGGGGGAAGCAGGCTCCCCACTGAGCAGAGAGCCCAATTCGGGGCTGGATCCCAGGACCCTGAAATCATGACCTGAGCTGAAGGCGGAGGCTTAACCCACTGAGCCACCCAGGCGCCTCTCATCCAAATTTTAACTCTGCATGGAGTTAGGAGCCCCAAATGTGGGGAATTCATCCAGTTCCGGTCTCTTCTTCCTAGTGTCCAACTCCCTTCTGGTACAAAGCTGTTCCTAGTTGCTTCACAGAACCTTTGGATTTTTTTTTTCCAGTGTTTATTTATAATTATCTACAGGATGGTTGATACAAAAGGAGCTTCTTGGCCATTAACAGAAGCAAAACTTAGTATCTATTTTTAATTATTCATTATTGCATGTCAAACACAGCCTTGCTTCTAGTGACACTGGAACATTTTTTATTCCTGCAAAGAAGTATCCCGCAAATTCCGTTTGTGCAGCATTCCAAAGAGTCTGTGTGGATAGAAGAGCTTATTTGAACTCTGCAAATTAGCAGTGAATGTATGGTTAGTTCTGTGCACCTCCAGGAGATAACTCCAGGCTCTTCCCTTCCCTGCTTGGCCCAGCTCTTACTAAAAAACTGAGACTCTCCTAGAAAATGTGTAATTTGCATTGCCATTTGAGTAGACCTCAGCAAGACCAAAGGACCTCATATGAATATTTTACAGTGTTTACCTACCATTTGCTGTTCATCTACTTTGTACCAAGTGTTAGGAGCCTGCTGAACATCTCAAGGGAAGATCCGTGTCCTCAAGTTGCTAACAGTTGGCAGAGGAGACACAAATAAGCAGACTACTTGCATTTCTATGCAACCTCATGGTTGAATTATCCCCTTGGGGACAGAGTGAGTCTTCAGACCACACAGCTACTTGCCTAGGTCTCCAGGACACATTTCTTTCTGGAACTCTTTTCCTAGCCTCAGGCTTCATGGGTGGACACAGATGCAAGTCTGTGAGTGTATAATAGATGCCTTTTATCAAAAATCATATGTTTTAATAGAAAATACATGCAGCGTATGTTATACCACTCAGTGATGGCACCACCACTCAGACTAGATGCTGGGAGCCCGATTCTGTTACCAACAGGAACAATCCGCTGTTATTGACAGTTCTGTGGTTACCATTGAGATGGGCTACGAGAATGAGGGCTCTGAATTTAAAAAAAAAAAAAAAAAAATTAGGTTGAAATCTGATCAGGATCCGAGGCAAATTCTTCTAAGCTTGTTTCATTTCCAGTATTCTACTACCTCCCAGGACTATTTGGAGAATTAGAGACGATGTATAAAGTGCCTGGCACTTAGTAGATTCTCAGTAAGTGAAAATATGGTTATTACTAATATTTTCAATAAAGTGTTTCAGAGTGTATGCAAGGTGCTTCCACATACATGTGCTTACCTAGCTCTGAAAACAGCCCTGGAATATAGGAAGTGTTTCTTCCACCAAATGAATGAAGATTCAATAATAAAATAGCACTGGGACACCTAGGTGGCTCAGTGGGTTAAGAGTCTGCTTTTGGGTCATGTCTTGATCACAGGGCCCTGGGATCAAGCCCCAGCAGGGCTCCCTGCTTACCAGGAAGCCTGCTTCTAGAACCTCTGCCTTTGCCCCTCCCCCATCTTGTGCTGTCTCTCTCTCTCACTCAAATAAAAATCTTGTAAAAAAGTAATTAGAATTTTATTTGTATTATGCTTTTGGTTAACTGACTAGTATGAAAACTTGGGGCCTCCATTTTTTTCATTTTAAAATAAGGGGATTGGATTAGATCTACAAGATTCTTTTCAATGCAAATACTTTATAATTCAGTTAAAAATGCAATGAAAAGAAGAGGTACTCAAACACCTACTTCTTTGTTCTTCATAAGGAGTTGAGTATGTTGGATCACTTAAGCCCTCTTGAACTGAGAGGTGCCCAGCTAACAGGCAGTGCTGCTTGTTCTAGCTTCCCATCTTCTGATTCTCTGGTGGGCTAGCCCATGTATGCACAGAGGGGTCCCTGGATGCATAGTCCATTTAGGAAAAATGCTTGTGCATTTAGAACCTCTTGTGCCTCTTCTCCCTGCTTTTACCCTTGTTGGGGGCCTGCACAACTGAGCTCCCGCCTTTGGGATTCTTCACCTGATTCTGGTTACTTTCTGTAGATCCATGAAGTAACACAGTGTATTCTGTAGATCCATGAACAACACAGATTCTGTCAGTAGCTCCCTCTCCTCTCACAGAAATTTCTCTCTGCCTCTCTGCCCTCAAATTGAACTTCCACATTCTCCTGCTCTGCTTTTAAAATTCTCTACTTGGGCGCCTGGGTGGCTCAGTGGGTTAAGCCGCTGCCTTCGGCTCAGGTCATGATCTCAGGGTCCTGGGATCGAGTCCCGCATCGGGCTCTCTGCTCGGCAGGGAGCCTGCTTCCCTCTCTCTCTCTCTGCCTGCCTCTCTGTCTACTTGTGATCTCTCTCTGTCAAATAAATAAATAAAATCTTTTAAAAAAAAATAAAAATAAAAAAAAAATAAAATTCTCTACTTTCCTTCTTCTCTTTCCATCAAAATCTTACCCCAAACCCAGAGGCTCTTGGATCACTGGATCCTCTGTAAGGGTTGGTCTGGTGTGATAATGAGAGAGTGGTGGGAAGGTGGGTATGGAGATAAGATCTTGGTCATCTTCATGGAAATACAATATGGATTTCCTTGTAAAAATATAAATCTTGGTTGGGAGCATTATTATTAATACCCATCTTTTTCTGTATTGGAGGCTTAATAGACTTTAATGTGACTCCCTGGGATCCTACCCACATTTTATAAGGTTGATTTGGTTTTTATCTGTTGAAATAGGTCCCAAGTTTTCTTCATCTTACACCATTTCTCCCCGATTTACATACTCCTTTAACTTTTGCCCATGTTCATGAACATTTGTAAACAGAGATAGTGATTAGTGGCTGCCACGTTGCTGATGGGGGCCTGGGCCAATGCGGTCAGCTGGAGGGGGATGAAGAGTGGACTGTTCCAGCAAGTTCTTGGTGAAATCCTGGGGTCTATAATGGATGCAGCTTGCCCATCCTCACCTCCATAGTGGCAAAGTCTTTTTACTACCATCTCCTGCCTTTCAGAGAGGGCTCTGTTTCACTAACAAGAGTTGTTTTACTTACCTCCGTAAGCAACTATTCTC
Source organism: Mustela lutreola (assembly GCF_030435805.1). Classification (NCBI taxonomy): domain Eukaryota; kingdom Metazoa; phylum Chordata; class Mammalia; order Carnivora; family Mustelidae; genus Mustela; species Mustela lutreola. The sequence continues at coordinate 8,906,598 of NC_081303.1, read as the reverse complement.
CAAGTATAACTGAGTACTCCAGTGATGTAACGTGCTTGTGAATGTTTGTGACCAGCATCACCTGTCCACAGGCCCACAGCCAGCGGAATGTTTGTGAAGCTGTTTTTTTAAATGAGGAAATTGCTCAAGGAAAAGAAAATATGAGTTCACATTTCTGGGGATCACTTTCTGAGCAGTGCAGACCATGCATACTGTATGTTAAAAAGCCCTTCTAAGTTCCAGCAGGGAAAACAGATGTATTAATTAAACAGTTAATGTTATAGCTGAAATACTCACTTTGCTGCACTCAAGTTATGATATAATATTTGTATATTAGTGTGATATATACCTTGAGAACCTTGGTGCATTTTTTTAATAGGATCAAGTTCAACATTATGAACATGAATTACTATTGTGTGGTTTTGTGAAAATGAAGGATAGGTATTTGAGTTTCTGGTCACTTGTCAAGAAATCTTAATTGGTATTATAAATCTTAACAGATAATATAAGTAAGCAATGTTTGCTATAGGTTTATTAGTTTTGCTAGAAATAATCTTCTTTCCATATTCCCACTTTTCATATGTGTGTGTGTGTGTGTGTGTGTGTATAGTATATATACCCACAAAGCATAAAATGAGTTTTTCGGGAGGGGCACCTGGTGGCTTAGTCAGTTGAGCATCTGACTCTTGATTTCAGCCCAGGTCATGGTTTTGGGATCATGAGATCGAGTCCCACTTGCCAGGCTCTGTGCTGGGTGTGGAGCCTGCTTGAGGTTCTCTCTCTCTCTCTCTTCTGCTGTAACCCCACCTCCCACTTGTGTGGTCTCTCTCTCTCTCTCTCTCAAAACCCACAAAAAACAAAAAGCTTTTCAGGAGAACAGAGATTAAATAAACTAGAGTCCCTACCTAAGCTTAGTTACTCTCTTGAATGGTTTTAAAGATGTAGAATTACAGCATTAGTTTATCGTCTGTGGTAAATCTAAGCCTTGATTAGTGGTGGCAGTTTTTATTGCCAGTGTCTGTGTTCCCAGGCTTTTTGATCCCTATCAGAGTGGTGGACATAGTATTCAAATAGGGTAATGGTTGAGGTTCTATAGTCACTGTCTGTATGAGCTTTCCCTGCAGTTTTCAAGCCCTGCTGTCTATTTCTAGAACACCAACACTGAAAACAGAAGAAAGAACAGAGAGACCGGGAGGTAGCAATTGATTTGTTGCTGAGGAAGGTCGGGGAGACTGACCCTCAGCGGCCTTGGCGGCCATACTCCCCTGCTGTCCCTCCAGCCGCATACCAGGAGTAGGGACTGCAACTTACTCTAATAAGTTCAGGGGCTTGTTTTCTGTTCTTTCACTTACAGGAAAGAAACATAGTGCTTTAGAAAGATAGCAAATGATATAGTGACTTGGTACCATGTAAAATCTGGGAGAGGGTCAGTGTGGAAGGATTTCGGGGGCTGCCGTATTGCCACCACCCTGTGGTCTTGAGGCCGCACAAGGAAACACAGCTCTGATAATGCCTTGTCGGTAAACTGGAAGCACAGCCCTCAAGCCAGCACTGTGATCTTCCTGTTTACATTGTCCGGAGCTACATTTCCTGAAAACCAGTGAGCTTTCAAAGACAGATACTTTGGAGGTTTAAAGCATCTGTTGGGAAAATATTTCAGATTTGTAGTTAATGACATTCTTTGAGTTAACATCTAAAGGTAGCTGAGATTTATACTTGGGTGCTTCTGCCTCAGCCAGTATGTCGGCATTTCTCAACAAGAGTCTGCAGTGTGTCAGTGGATACAGGAGTGTTTTGAGATATGTGTCCAGAGCAGGGGAGGGAAAATTAAGATGATACTGGTTTAAAGGCAAAATAGAAAATTAATGTGTTAGTCTGTGTTAACTGAGTACCACAGCCTGGGTGACTTAACAGAAATTTGTTTTTCCCATGGTTCTGGGAGCTGGATGTTCAAGGTCAAGATACTGGCACGGTTGGTTTTTTCTGAAGCCTCTTTCCTTGGCTTGTAGATGGCTGCCTTCTCTCTTCCTCCTCACACGATCTTTCCTCCATGTGTGTGCGTCTGGAGTCCCTCTGTGTCCACATTTCCTCTTCTTACAAGGACATCTGTTAGGTTGGACTAAGGCCCACACTAACACTTCATTCTAATGTAATCACCTCTTTGAAGACCCTGTCTCCCAGCACAGCCCCTGGGGGCTCGGACTCCCAACATATGGATGGGGAAGAGGGGGCACAATGCAGCCCATAAGAATGAAATATTTGAATGTGACCAGTTGTTTAAAGTGAATATATACTCTGGGAGTCAGAGGAAACCCGCAGCTGGGCATACCTAGGATGTGTGTGGTAGCACCTCTGTTGGGGTCTGTGGCCGTTCTTTGCACATTCTCTCTCACACCTTTCCCCATGTACAGAAATTGGTTTCTTGCTTCCCTGTGTGGATGTTCATACTTGACTGTGTCGTGTTTTGCTTCCGTGTGTGAACTGAAGGGAGGAAATGTGCCCCCAGCGTGCATGGCTTGACTATGACTAATATCAGGAGAAGCAGTCAAAAGCAAAAAGCATTTTCATGCTGTCTTTGCAGGCACCACAGTAGGGAGAGCTTGGGATCCAGAGACAGAGGGTTTGCTGCTTCTGTTGCTACTTGTATCATCTTCAGCAAGTCATTTTACTTACTTTAGCTTCAGTCTTCTCATTTCTAAATGCTCTATGACATCTCACTTGAGCACCAAGATTGAATAATGATTCATTTATTCATGCCGCTAAGTGGCAGGCACTGTTTTAGGAATCAGGGGTATAATGTTGTGCAAAATAAAGTCCCAGCTGAGATAAATGTTAAGCTTGTTTCATCTCAACCATATCAGTAATCACATTGAGAGCAAGTGATCTAAATAATCGCCCTTAAAAGAGATTGTCAGATCAGAGGTGCCTGGGTGGCTCAGTTGGGCCTCTGACTCTTGATTTCATCTTAGGTCATAATCCCTGGGTCACAGGATCAAGCCCTGCATTAAGCTCCATGCTTGCTTGAGATTCTCTCTTTCTGCCCTTCTCCTTGCTCACACTATCACTTTCTCAATAAATAAAATCTTTTAAAAAAATAAAACAAAAGATTGTCAGATTGAAAAAAAGCAAGAATCACCTATATGCTGCCTATAAGAAACCCACTTTAAATGCAAATTATAAGTAGATAAAAATAAAAGGATGGAAAAATGATATACCATGCTCATGTTATCTCAAAAGAACACTAGAGTGACTGGCTGTATTATTATTATTATATGAAGATTTCAAAGCAAGTAATAGCACCAGGGTTAGTAAGGCAGATCATTTCATAATAGTAAAGGGATCAATTAATCAAGAGGATGTAAAAATCTTAATTATTTTTGCATCTAATAACAAATCTTAAAGTACATAAAACAAAAACTAATAGGACCGCAAGAAAAAAGACAAATACACATTATAGTTTGACATAGTAATACCTCTCTCTAAATAATTGATAGAAGAACCAGAGAGAAAGTCAGCAAGTTTATAGAAGACACTAGCAATACCATCAACCAGTTTAATCTAATTGACATTTATAGAACATCACCCGACAACAGAAGAACATTTCTTCTTCTCAAGATCACACAGAACATTTGCCCCGATATACCATATTTTGAGCAAAACAACTCTATAGATTTTAAAGGATTCAAATAATTTGAGGCATGGTCTCTTTGAATGAAACAGGAATAAAATTGGAAATCAAAATAAAGATATATGGAAAATCCTCAAGTATTTGGAAACTAAGTGCAATTTTAAATAATCGATGGGTCAAAAAAAGGGAAAGTAGTATTCTGAACTGACTAAAAATGAAAACAAAATATGTTTTGCTGTGGGCTACAGCTAATACCTCAAGGAGTAGTACTAAAGGACGATATTCAGAAAGAAGAAAGGTCTGAGATCAATGACCTTATGTTCCATTTTGAGAAACTAGAAAAAGAAGAATGAATTAAATTCAAATGTAATCAGAAGAAAGGAATTAATAAAGATGGGGGCAGCAGTCGGTGAAATAAAAAACAAAAAAAACCCCAGAAAATTGATGAAAGGAAAGGTGGTTCTTTGAGAAGATTAACAAATTGATAAATTTCTAACCAAAGTGAATAGAAAAGAAGATAAGTTATTAATACCACGAATGAGAGGGGTGGATTTGCTACAGATTTTATGGGTATTAAATGGATAATAGGAAATAGCATGATAATCTTCATGTCCATAAAATAAAAAATGTTACTGAAATGGACAAATCCCTTGAAAGATGTAAATTACCATGAAGAAATAGATATCATGGATAGCCTGGTATGTGTTAAAGAAATTATATTTGTAGTTAAAAAAATACTTCTCAGAAAGAACACTTCCAACCCATATGCCTTCACCAATAAATTCCCAAACATTTAAGTGAGGAGTAGTATCAGTTCTACACAGATTCCTCCAGAGAACCAAAGAAAAAGGCAGTATTTCCCAGTTCATTCTATGAGGCTAGCTTAACCTGATACCAAAAGCAGGCAAAGATAATACAAGAAAAGAAAACTATAGACCAATTTCTTTAATTAATATATGTGTAAAAATACCTCACATAATTTTATCAAATCAAATCTAACAATAAATAAAAGAATAGCACATCATTACCAAGTGGGGTTTATTCTAGAAATACAAAGTTGATTTAATATTTAAAATCAATCATTATAATTTACCATATTGATAATAACTACGAAAGAAATACACATGGTTATTTCATTGGATGCAGAAAAAAAAGGCATTCAAGAAAATTCAACATCCATCTGATTTAAATAAAGAGCAGACTAAAATACTCCCAGTAATCTATGAATGAGAAACTTCTCCACTCTGATAAAGGACATCTAGGGAAAACTTATCGCTAATACCCTACTGGAGACAGTCGGAGTGATTTTACAAGGTGAAGATGTTCACTCTGTTCAACATTGTACTGGAGGTTCTGGCCAGTGCAGTAAGGCAAGGAAAAGAAATTAAATGCATTCAGATTGTAAAGAAAGAAGTAAATCTGTCTTATTCATGGACAATATGATTACCTACCTATAAATGTTTAACCCATTATTTATTTGATACAAAGTAAATATACAAAAGATTGCATGATATAAAAATAAATGGAGACTAAGAAGAAATTACTTATCATAGCAACAGAAGTATGAAGTACTTAGGGATACTTTTTTTTTTTAAGATTTTTTATTTATTTACTTGACAGATGGAGATCACAAGTAGGCAGAGAAGCAAGCAGAGAGAGAGGAGGAAGTGGGCTCCCCACTGAGCAGAGAGCCCTACTAGGGGCTTGATCCCAGGATACTGGGATCATGACCTGAGCTGAAGGCAGAGGCTTTAGCCCACTGAACCACCCAGTGGGTTAACCCCCCTAAGGGATACTTTTGACAAAAGATGTGAAAGCCCTTCATGCTGTAAACTAAAAAATACTATAGAGAAATTAAAGACTACCTCAAGCAATGGAGAGGTCTAATATGTTCATGGTTTAGAAGACTCAATATTTTTAGGATGATATCTCTCTCAAAATGGATACATAAATTCAACACAATCCTATCAAGATTAGCCTAGCTGGCTATTTTGTAGAAATTGTTAGGTTGATTCTAGAATTCATATGGAAAGCTAAGGACTTGGGGTAGCCAAAACACCTTTGTCAGGAAAACAAGTTGGAGAGCCTACATTACCTACAACTTCAAGACTTAGTAAGTTACAGTAATCAGGACAGTTTGTTATAGACAGATAATATCTTTTTTTTTTTTTTTTTTAAGATTTAGTTAATTTAGAGAGTATGTGTTGGTAGGGGAGGGGCAAAGGCAGAATGAGAATCTCAAGCAGACTCCCTGCTGAGTGCAGCCCTTATGTAGGGCTCAATCCCAGGACCCGGAGATCATGAGCTGAGCCAAAATCAAGAACTGGACATGTAACAGACTGAGTCGGTCTCCCAGGTGCCCCTGCACAAGTAACATTTTTTTATTTGCCCATAGAGAACCTAGAAATCTAGACCCACACGTATATGGTTAAATGACTTAAAATAGACGTGCAAAGATAGTTCAGTTCAAATTCTGATGAAACAATTGGACATCCCTATTTTTTTTTTAAATTTGCAGCACATACAAAATTAACTCAAAACAGTCCTAAGTGTAGAGCTTTCTAGAAAAGGACATAGGAGAAAATCTTTGCGGTGTTAGGTTATGCAGATTCCATAGATGAGGGCAGTGCATGATCCATAAAGAAAAATTGATAAATCAGATGATAGCGTAATTAGGTATGTGTGTTCTTTAGAAGGCCCTGTTAAGAAATGAAAGGAACCAGGTGGTGGGTATTGGAGAGGGCACTTACTGCATGGAGCACTGGGTGTGGTGCAAAAACAGTGAATACTGTTACGCTGAAAATAAATAAAAAGAAAAAAAAATGAAAGGAAAAGTCACTAACGGGAAGAACAGTTACAAATCACAGATCTGATTAAAGACCTGCACGCAGATTATGGAAAGAACTCTCCAAACTCGTGGACCAGAAGGGGGCGGAGCAACGATCTGAACAGACCCTTCCCCAAAGAGCACGTAAACTCACCAGAAATATAAATTAAACCCACAGCGAACCACCACCACACACTGGAATGTCTGCTGTTGAAAAGACCCACCAAACCCGTGCGGGCGAGAACCGGGAGCGCCTGGAACTGTCGTACCTGGGGGTAGTGTCTAGCGTGCGACCCAGCCATTCAGGACTTCGGTATTTGTCCGAAATAAATAAAATCTCCTCTCTCTACAGCCTCGGACCCCCAGGAGTCTGAGCAGATTTGCCATAGCCGCAAACCAGAAGCAGCCCCCGTGTCTGAGGACAGGTCGCGGACAGATGGGTGCGGGCACACCTGTGCCAAGTGTTACCCAGCGGCAGGGGGGCGAGGGGGGCTGGTGACGCGGGAAGGGACAGGGATGGTCGTCAAAATAATCATGCTAAATGCCAAAATGTCAGACAAAGGATACGTGCTGTGGGGCTCTGTTTACATCAAAGCCCGGAAAATACAAAGGCATCGTGGCAGAAAGCACGCCGGTGGTTGCCTGCCAGGGCCGAGGAGGGAGCGCGGCTCCCAACAGGCTCATGAGGAAACAGACCCTTCGCCATCTTGATTTGGGTGGCGGTTTCGTGGTCCTGTATGTAAGTCAAAGCCCGTCAAACTGTAACACGGACGGCTTACTGCCTGTCAGTCGTACCTCAATAAAATTGTTCTTAATGGTTCCGTCGCCGTCACGGAGCTGACGTGTCGTTAGGAGAAGGTGTCATGGCGGCGGCCGGAGAGGGACGCGCGTCTATCTTGCGCTCGTGCGCGCGCATGCGTAGCTGCGTAGCGTCCGCTGTTGAGAGGCGTGTCGAAGCACGTGTTGAAGCTCGTGTTGAAGCGCGAGAAAGCCGCGTGAGGAGAGGAGGCGGCCAGGAGCACGGCCAGAAGCCTTCTGAGCGGAGGCTGGCTCGGGCACCTTCGGAGGCTCTTTGAAGATCTGTCCATTTCGGTGGAGTTTCAGGGGGCCGCGCCGGCGCTCCCCTGAGAGGAGAGCAGCCTTCCCGGACCGCGCAGGCAGGTGGCCGTCCTCGCCTCAGGAGGCAGCAGCTGGGAGGGTAGGCAGAGGTGAGCGCGCCCCGAAGCCCAATTCTGCCAAAAAGCCTTTCTTTGTGGTGAAGTTCTGATGGGAAGGATGAGGAAGAACCGTTCTGGGGGGCATTTGTGGACTGGTGACCCCAACCCGAGTCGCAGCCTCCAGTCTCCTGCGGGCAGAGGCCGTCACCGCTCGGTTTCCAAAAAGTTTGGAAAGGGCCGGTTGTCTGGTCCCGGTGACCGTTGTTGTTGGGGTGTGCGGTGCCCCGGAAAGGCCGGCCCTCGCGTCTGCGTGGGGGAGGGGAGCGCTCCGGCCGCGGAGCGCGGGTGCACGGCGGGGGCAGCGGCCCAGAGCAGGGCCCGCCCCCTCCGCGACCGAGGAGCTTGGCCCCGCGGAGGTTGGGGGCGCGGGAGAGCCACCCACCACCCCGTCCGCAGGGGCGCCTGCGGGGTCCTCCCCCAAAAAGTGGCCGCTCATAACGGAGACTTTAGACTAGCTGCGTCCTGAGACTGAAGAAAGAATGGTAGGAAGCAAAGGGATTAAAAAATGCTGTTATGGGGCACCTGGGTGCCTCATCGGCTCCGGTCGTGATCTCGGGATCGTGGGATCGAGACCCGCGTGGATCTTCCTGCTCAGCGGGGAGCCTGCTGCTCTCTCCCCCTCCGCCTGCCTGTGCGCACGCCCGCACGCTCAGTCACTGTCAAATAACATTTTTTCAAATGCTGTTGGTTACATGTGGCATAAACAGAAGTGTGGGGTTCTTTATTCAAAAAACATGCTTTTCATTTTGCTCACTCCCTGGTTTTTGTTTTTTTTTGAAAGCTTTGCTTAGAGAGCAATGTAAAGATTTTTGCCTTATGATTTAACATGAATTTGGTGACAAGAGTGGAAAAACGCATTGAGCTAAAGCCAGTTGTGTGTTTCTGTTTGTTTCTGTGAAATTTTTATAAAACATACTTGATTTCTGTCACTCGTCTCTCTGTATTTCTGTCCACTTGGGAATTTTCTCCTAAAAGCAGCATCTCCTGTTGGGCGGGGTACCCATGAGAGTGGGTGCTGAGACTCCAGGCCCTGGGACGGGCTCCTCGTGTTCTCCTGTGAGGCTGGAGCCATGAGGAGCAGGAGTCCCACCCCGCTCCTGCTCATCCTTGCCAGCAGAGGTCCCAGAGGCTTGGGCTTCTGCGACCTTCAGCAGCCCCAGACTTGCCCTGCACCATGCCTGCTGCATCTGTGAGGCGTTCAGCCCCGTCAGTCCTAGAGCAGTCCCTCTCTCTTTTGGGTCCCGGTCCCCTCTTGGGATCGGAAGCAAACAAGGGGCGAAACATTCGCATTTAACTTCAGGGGCTCCCTAGACCCCTGACCCCGAGCAGGGGCAGGCGTTCATGCCCATCTCAACCAAGCGGATGTATTTCTTTGCCAAGGATAGGGGCAGCACTCTGTGACCTGGGGAATAACGGTATCATTAAGTTGTGTTCTTACTAATAAGGTCTTGTACCAGGTACAAGGAAGAGACTAGGACACAAGTCGTGTTTTCCTGGCTCCGGGGAGGGCCTGCATTTTGTCACCAGGGTTTGCATCCATATGGTTTGTGTATATGTTTGTGATTGGTGGGGAAATTAGGACTTTTCAGTATCCTCTTTGCACCCTACTGTGTGGTTCTCATTTGTTCTGTTTCACATAATCGTTAAATTTTACACAGAACAACCAAGTACCTCCTGTTCTGCGCTCAGACTGTTGACTGGGAAGCCAAACGCCACATCTCCCATATGCAGTGACTCAGTGGTCTGGGTTTTTGGCACTGTTCTGTTAATTATTTGCTCTTTAATTTTATTCTAGAAATGAATTTTCCTAAACTGGAATCTGTTAACAGTACGCTTTTTCTTTCTTCTTGTAGCTTGTACCTCCTTTTAAGCCTCAAGTAACATCTGAGACAGATACCAGATATTTTGATGAAGAATTTACAGCTCAGACTATTACAATAACGCCACCTGAAAAATGTAAGTACATCTGACATGCACATGATGACATTGTAATACAATGGAAAACAGCAGCCACTCTGTTGATTGGATATTTTCAAGATCGAATTCCACAGTGACTTATTTCATTTCATCCCACTTAAGAATATGAAGCTCCATGTGGAAGTATCAAAGACAGGTAGCTGAGAGAAAAGTTTTGGGGAGTTGGAAAAATTTTATAAAGAAAAAACTGTAGCCTGAGAATTATAGACTAACCTGTAGACAGCCTCGCCTTTCCTTACTATTCTAATACTTTCTTTCACCGTCGGCTGGAAGGACTCTGAAAGTGACCCTTCCCTGTTTGCCTGACCGCTGACTCACATGCCCCCTGCAGAATCATGCTCGTTCTGGTCTCCTTCAGACTTAACAGTTTTTAATTCACTTTAAATTGAATCACCTTTTTTTTTTGTAATTTAGCTTTGTCTTAATAGTATTTGTGAAGACATAATTTAGTGTGCTAGTAATTTTTTGATACATAAAATTAAATTACATGTCTATTAACACAGTACATTCAAGTACCCCTTAACTCTGTTCCACGTATGCTAGTATGTGTGCACAGTTCAATAAATATCCTAAATAACTGAGCTTTAAAGGAAGGAAAGGTATCAGATGTAACTTACAAACATTCTTGTGCCAACAGAGGGCTCTGTACCTGTCATTATGAGCTTGCCGATGAGGATAGAATTGAGTTTCAGGGACATGGAAAGCCAAAGATTTCTTCAGGTCACACATCTTTTGGCTCATGATCCTGTTGTGTTCTTTTTTTTTTTTTTTTTTTTCTCCTTTTCTTTCCTTTAGATCCCTTCTACTTCTCCCCTCACTTGTTTGTGAAAGGCAGAGTAGCTGGAGGTGCTATTACAAAACCAGTATTGATGAGAGGGAAGGCTCTAATCACGGATGCGGTCGGTCACCTGATCATCCGTTGAAAGGCAAACTAGGAGCCATCCCGGTCTAGAGTTTTTAACCCATAGCCTGACAACAAGGGACCATGAACACACCCTGAAATGAAAAATATGATCACATATTCATAGTGCACTTGGCTTTCTTTAGACTGGCCAGAAGTTAAGAACCTCTTAACTATCATCATCTAAGGGAAGAGATTGAAACCCAGGGAGACAATGAGCTTCCCAGGTCCCCCAGTTTAGTGTCAGCAATAGCCAGGGGCAGGACGCCATAGCTTGGCCAAGCTGTGAGCTGGGAATATGTGGGACTGCTATCCCCAGTGGGACAGTGGGCTTCCATTCTCTCTTGTGTGTCATGCTAACGTCTTAAAATCTGTAAGAGGAGAAGACTGTGTTGGAAATGCCACAGATGCTTGGGCAAGTAGCTTAGGACTTGTGTGAGCAAAACAGTGGGCTAGGGCCTTGCCACTGTGTCCACTAGCCCCAGAGTGGATAGTGGTGACCCACATGTCTGAAAGGCAGGCAGTACCAGTGAGGTGTTGGAAGGGCCCAGGAGCCCTTTCCACTCCAGAGCATTTGCCAGACCTCATCACTGTAATAACCTTTACTGCAGTCAGACCACATCATTTCCCTACCCACGGCCCTCTCATGGCTCCTGAACTCTGCTCTCAAAACCAGAATGGCTCATGCTGACTTCCATAGCCCTGTCTGTCCAGTCCCTGCTCCTGCTCCATCTTGCCCCACCATGCCTGGATTCAGCCTCACCTTGAACATGCCACGCCTCACTGTGCCTGGGATTTGGGTGTTAACAGCTGTCTCTGCCTGCCATGCTCTTTCTTCCGACATTTGCATCAACAGCTCTTAACTCCGTCAGATCTCAGCTTAAATGTCACTTCCCCAGAGAGCTTGCTTTCACCTCCCAATCCAAAGAACAGTGCAGCCCATTGGGCACCGCCTCCCCCACCCCTTGATTCTGTACATTGACAACTTGTTGATACTCTTCTGGTTAATTTGTTCGTTTCTCTGTTTACTGTTTGTCCGACGAGAATGCAGTAACCCTGAGAAAAAAGGCTTGGTTTCCTGTTCACAGCTAGCCCCAGCTCCTTGCTGGGTTTCTGGCCCGACATTGGTATTCAGTAAATATGTACGATGTGAAGGAATAAACACGTTATGGTGAGGGCCTGGTAGTTTCCTGGCCAGAAGGAGGCCCAGCTCTTTACAGATGGTGCTGTTGGCCATCCATACCCAGGACTTTGTGCTTCGGCCTCCCTCCCCACGTGACATCCACAGCAAGCACTAAGAGGGCAAGATCCCAATGTGTCTCTGTGTCAGCCTCAGCGTCTTCAATACTGTTTTCTTTGGTAAATAGAGGTTTGGCATTTGTGGACTCTTTTAAGATCACTCAGTACGTGGTGGTGACATCACAGAAATAGGCTCTGCAAATGCAAAGCCATGAGCACTCTTTCCCGGGGAAAGGGCAGGTCACTTTGCCCTCTAGGAAAGGGGACACAAGGCCGGATGGTGTCCCCAAGCTTTGGCTTTCCCCCATAGTGCCTGAGAAGCTGTCCAGGTGGGAAAGGCACCTGGAGTTGGATAGCTTTGAAGAGCCCTAATTTTGCTTCTGTTTGAGTCCTTAGTGTTCCTTGTCCTGTGACACTGCCTGAAGCTTGAGGCTGGGTCCAGTACAATGGACACCCCACAGAGGAGAGTGGGCGCGAATCTGGGGTGGGGGGCAACCTAAGGAGGCTGCCGGGGAGCAGGAACCTGGAAGGACACAGCAGAGCAGTTCCCACAACCATGACCTTGAATCCGTGAAATCTAAAGTTCTGAGGTAGGTGTTGCCCTGGCAGTAGGTCCTTCTTCACCACAGACTTGATTTCAAAGCCCAAGGGTACCTGGGTGGCTCAGTAGGTTAAGCATCTGCATTTGGCTCACGTCATGATCCCTGGGTCCTGGGTTGGAGCCCAGTATCAGGTTCCCTGCTCAGCTGGGAGCCTGCTTCTCCCTCTGCCTGCCACTCCCTCTGCTTGTGCTCTCTTTTAAAACAAAAACAAAGCCCTGGCTGATGAGGCCCAAATCTCTTCAAGACTCACCTTGCCTGCCTTACCACTAACTCCACACTCACTAGGCACTTATCATGCTGAGAATATGTCATTAACAGGCACACTGTGGCTTTATTTCTAGAACTTTATAAAATCACATGTAAATGTTAAAAGATGTTTTAAATCACTCAGCATGGTTTCTAGAATATCATGTGAACCTGGTGTCCCAGCTTCTCGATCAGTAATATAAAATGTTTGATCACTCAAAGCAATCCCGTTCTTGAAAGAATATGTCATTTTAGATGTGGGAATGCTGTCCACGCCCACTGACGCCGGGTCTTGAAGGGATAAGGAGTCTGTTTAGAGCAGGAGGCTCACACACTGTAGTCCCTTCCAAGGTGGGTCCCAGAATCCACCTACCATGGAGGCCTAGGAACATGTGGCTGTGCAGATGTCTGAACCCAGAAACCTGAGTCCAGCAGCAGCAGCCTGTCTCTGTCGGGGCTGTCTGACTTCCCAAGTTGGCCCTTGCATAGGGGGCAGACGACAGCACTCAGCAGGCTGGGCTGAGGCCAGTGGCCCCTCCCTGCTGGAGGGAGAGCTGGGGAGCATGGGGCCAGGTCTTTAAAGGGATGGTCCCTGGAAGCATCCTAGATCCCCTTAAGAGACGGATCAAGGGAGATTCAGTGAAACCTTGGACTATGATTACATGGAACGTAATCTCGCAGCTTCAAGGGGTGTTGCTGGTGAGCAGGCCTGCAGCCACTAAAGCATGGTTTTATTCACTGAAGCCCTTCACAGTACCCTCAGTTAGTGACGGTCTCCTTCCCACTCGCCACCTGGCTTTTAGGACACAGAATGGAGTTACTTTTTAGAACAAATCAGCAGTTCGACAGGCAAAGTGTTCCTTGCCGACAAACAGCTGCGGTCACATGCCAGATTGTGCTCACTGGTGTTAATTAATTGAACAGATTTTGGAATGTGTCGTCTTGCATTCTATCCGTTAATGGTCCTCTGCTTTCCTCTTACAGGAAAAGAGGATTTCTTGGAGATCGAGTAGCTTTTAACGCCATGTAATTACCTTTGTTGAACGCTATAAGGAAATGAGCCTCCTTGGGTCACAGATTCTAATGTGGGGTGGGGAGTGGATCCCTGCTTGCTTGTTTCAGATGAGTCTCGTGTTCGCAGCATGGTTCTTGGGTGCTGTCAGCACCTGTCCTTACGATCCTCCGTTGAGAGCAGGAATACGTTTCCAGACGTTAGTTGGTGTGATGGGCTCTGGCTGGGGCTGACTGCTGTCCGCTCGCAGTCAGGCCCTAGCCTCCCACACAGGCAGTCCGGGCCTCTCTGCACATTCACTGTGCAGAAATGTGCAGCCAAGCAACGCTGCTAGTAGGGGATACTGTTTCCTTGAGATGTGATTGGCACATGTCTGAATCTGAATGCTAAGCTTGCAGCTGCCTTTTCTCAGGCTGTTACACTTTGTGACTCCACAACAGCTAGGCCATCTCCAGCACCTTTTCTGCAGCCAAAAATACTGAGAAAGGTATTTCATCTGAACGATGTGGTTTGCTCGGTGCCTAACCAGCATTTGATAAGGAGGCAGAGCTTTCCCTAAGTCACAGTCCTCTCTTGAAAAGCTTATATAGTTAGGCTTGTCTGCAGAAGGACAGAAACCCTTGGAGTTCTGTGGTCTACACGGAACAGGGAGCCCCACATCCTCTTCATGGATTGATTGCCATCTAATCAGTGATTTTTTTTTTTTTCTGATATGTTCAAGGTCACAAATTTTGGTTAGCAGCTTGCTCCCATTTCTACAGTCTTCTCAATTTAGAATAGTATACCCAATAGAAGCATCGTGAGAAAAGAAATGTTTGCTCTCCAGAGGGTTGTGTGTCATTGAGGGGCACAGAGTGTTGTCTTTGTTGTGTGAAAGGGTCAGGGCCCGCCATACAGAGGCCTGTGTGCTTTCTCTTGTTACATGACCTCCATGCTCCTGGAGAGGCTGGAAAATTTAAAGAATTGGCACTGTGTTCCTTATTGGTATTGGAGGAAGTGGAATTATTTTGCTTGAAGAAAAAAAAGGTTAGATGTTTGAAATCTTTCTCTGGCTCTTCCCCTATGGGACAGCATCTGACCCCTTACACTTGGGGAGAGCAGGCGAGGCTTTGTGGGCACCTCCTGAATAGACAGGACTCCCCAAGGACAGATGGTCTTGTCTCAGAGCCTGGAGCAGGTGCACAGGGGATGGTGTGGCAGGGTGATCGAATGTGTGACCACATAGAAGGAAGAGCTTCCTTGCCGTGCAGACTTCAGGACGTTAGGAGAAGGGCTTGGGGGGATCATTTGAGATCTTTCAAATACAGGAAGGCAGGGAAGGTGAAATGGGGCAGCCCAAGTGAAAGCAGCTTGCTTCCATGCCTACATGTCTGCTTGTTGCTGGTTTCCTGTGGAGCTAGTATTGGCTGCTGATATCTGGCCCTCTTCCTTTGTCTTCCTCGCTTTACTCTGGTTCAAAGGTACATCTTAGGGAAACCAAAGGTGGATACAAGATGGAAAGTAAATAATGTAAACAATGTCAAATCAAGGACTCAATTGAAGCTTTATTTCGCAGTCATACCTAAAGTACCAAGAAGGAAAAATGCACGCATCTGAAGGCGCCGGTCCCGGATTCTAGCCAGACACTTCTTTTTTCTTTTTTTTTTAAATTCTTTTATTTATTTTTTAAAATTAATTTCAGTATTCATTATTTTTTCACCACACCCAGTGCTCCATGCAATCCGTGCCCTCTATAATACCCACCACCTGGTACCCCAACCTTCCACCCCCCCGCCACTTCAAACCCCTCAGATTGTTTTACAGAGTCCATAGTCTCTCATGATTCACCTCCCCTTCCAATTTACCCCAACTCCGTTCTCCTCTCTAACACCCCTTGTCCTCCATGATATTTGTTATGTTCCACAAATAAGTGAAACCATATGATAATTGACTCTCTCTGCTTGACTTATTTCACTCAGCATAATCTCTTCCAGTCCCGTCCATGTTGCTACAAAAGTTGGGTATTCATCCTTTCTGATGGAGGCATCATACTCCATAGTGTATATGGACCACATCTTCCTTATCTATTTGTCCATTGAAGGGCATCTTGGTTCTTTCCATAGTTTGGCGACCGTTAGCCAGACACTTCTGGTGCCTTAGGCCCGACTGCCCACTGCAATTTTGACAGGTGTAGTTTTGTAAAATTGAAAGCTACTGAAGATCATTCGCTTCTTCTTGTTTAAAAAAAAAAAAAAAACCTGGTTTTCTTTAATACTAATTTTTCACAGTGTGTTGGGTCTTAAGATGTTCGCGGCTTGAAGGAGACGACGTGAGGGTGTTACTTTCATAGATCATGTTTGTGAAAGGGAGTGTTAGGGGAGTTAGTGTCGTTACTTTGTGTTGTGTTGATGGCCACAAGTGTCTCAGAGCTCATTGTCCGTGGTTGACCTTCCCTGTGCTAGATGTTAGAACCGCGTAGACTAGAGATACTGTTGCAGAGAGTAACTATGACGTTAAGTGGCCGCTTTGTGCCCGCAGATGACGAGGACGGCATGGACTGCGTCGACAACGAGCGGCGGCCGCATTTCCCTCAGTTCTCCTATTCTGCCAGCGGCCGCGAGTAAGGTCCCTGTCCTGCTCCTTCACTGTCATCCCAGATTTCCTCCTCAAGATGATTCCCGGACATCACACCAGTCGTAGCTCTTACAAAGCAGGAGCGCCTCCAGACACCCCAGCCCACTCTCACCCCCACGAGAACACACATGGACGCAAACACACTTGTTTGTTTTTGCATGAAATTGTATCTCCGTCTACGGTCTCATGCTGCTGCTGCTACTGTCTTACTATTCTAGCAACTTTAAGAGGTAATTTTACAATCTTTGGAAGTCATGAGCCCACCATTGTTCATTTGTGCACCAGTTGTCATCTTTCGATCTTTTAGTTTTTGTTTATCCCTAACAGTGAAGGCTAAATGAGATACACTGATTCTAGGTACATTTTTTAACTTTCTAGAAGATACATCGAAAACTAATTAGACTAAGAAGATTTAGTTTCTAATTCAGAACAAGCAATTGTGGCAGGGTGGTGATGTGCATATGCAGAACTGTAGGAAGGGGTTAAGAAATCGGTGCATACGGCGGGGATCGCGCACTCAGACCTGGCCGGAATCCCTAGGGAAGCATCTGAGAGAAGGAGCGAACGACCGTTGAGATAGAGCGCTAGATGCACACGTAGTCCCTGTTGGACGCTGCAGAGGAAGCCTGCTGTTCACCCGGATGTCCAGATCTCACGGGTGGTCGTTGGCAAGATGGACACTGCTCTTCCAGGGAAGGAGGCATATGCACAGCAGAGGCAAGGTCGCTTACAGGCTCGATGACACGATTTGCACCAGAGAGCATTTTTTTCCCCCTGTGCTTGGAAACCTTTTTCCCTTCTTGATATTTATCACCTCTGATGGCTGAAGAATGTAGACAGGTATAATGATCCTGCTTTTCACCAAAATTTGTACACCAAGGTAAACAGGTGTTTGCCTTATTTGTTTTTAAGTTTTGACTTTCAGTTCTACGTGAATTAGCTTTTTCTCGGATGTTAAAACTTTGAATGTCCTTTTATGGTTTTGTTTATATTGCAGTAGTATTTATTTCTTAGTGAAGACAATTGTGTGTCATGTTAGCAAATGCAGCTCCAACTTAACATGAACTAGACTCACTGCAGTTTATTTTGACCCATGTGCGAGGAATGTACACGCCAATGAGAATCATGCACTTTTTCTCCTTTGTAACAAAATTTGATGAGGCTCTGAAATTGTACATATTGGTTAGAATTGGACTTTGGGAGAAGAGATGATGGCACTAAACCCCTTGGTGCTCAAAAGGAGAAAATCCCCAGCTCTCCGTGCCGAGGGGTTAAGGAGATGGAAGGCTGTTGCTGTTGACCGTTGGAGAACGGAAGTGCTCTGACAACCCGGCGACGTCTCGCCGTGAAGGAACCGCGACCGGCATGACCGTGACAGATGCACCATACTTGGCAAAATGCACACATCTCGAGTATTCACCAAGTAGGCAGTAAGGGGTAAGAACCTGGTGTGTTTATTCCAATCATGGTACATTTAGCACTGAATTAAGCCATCAGGGAGAAAACAAAACAACACACACAAAAAGAACACCTCCAACTTTTCTTTTTCTGTATATATTCATGTCCCCAAATTCCAACATTTCTCACTGAAAGGGGACATGTATGCAAACCTCATCTTTCTCCTTCATTAATGATGATCTTCAGATTAAACCCTTTGGTGCTAGGAGCTGACATTTTCCAAAGCAGCCTATGAAGTCCAGGGGCTGGGGGTCCTTGCTGCGGCCGCAGGAGGCCGGCCGGCCCCACGGAGCGATTGTGGAGATGTCTGTAGTCACATGTTCTGACAGCTCCCCGTGGAACACTGCGGCATGACATGGTATGACGACTCAGATGCATTGTGTGGAAGAGCAAGTGACTTTCTAAGTAGGATGAATCATATTCATACGCAGATGTCTTAGCCTCGTGGCGCTGGAAGTGTGGATCTGTAGATGAGACACCACTGCTGGCGGTGGGCAGGCCACTGGGACTGATGGGGGTCAAAGGGCATTTTACTAAGGCAGCTAAGACATATTCAGACATAGGTTTTATCCTAATTTTTCATATTCCTATCTGAGTGAAATTCATCCTTAGCATTGAGTAGGAAGTTACAGGAAATGGTAGTTCATTCTTACTTACACATGTCGCTTCACTTTTTCTCCACCCTTGGAATTCTGTTGAATGTTTCACTTTGACCAGAAAGTAGACTAGAAGGCATGTCCTATAAGTTGTCTCGCATCCATTTTATCCAGAAGGAACAGGTAGAGGCAGAGAAGGTGGCTGAGGCTGGTTGGTGTTTGTGCGGAGCGGCCATTCCTCTGGCAGAGGAGGGCGACCCTGTTTACTGAGCACTTCGATAGCTTCCCCCCGCAAACCTTAAGGTGATTTCCTGTGACCTTGGCCAAGGACACTTCCTGAAGATGAATGACCGTGCTGACAGTGCCCTGGGCCTGCCACGCCTCACAGCTGGCTCTCCATCTCCAGCCCGCATGCAGGGCTCACTTGCACTGGACCTTGAGATGCGCCAGGGCCAGCAGGGCCTTTCCTTGGCTTCCACGCCCAGCCCCCTCGCTCTCGCTCCCAGGTACCCATCAGCTGGCGCGGAGGAATGACAGGATAACAGATGTGCGTGCGTGCGAGCAAGCAAGCATGTATAGGAAGGTTTCCGCACCTGCCCTTGGGGCTGCCTGTGGCCACGGCCGGGGCTGCTGGCAGAAGGGGAGGCCCAGAACCCGGCATTGCTCCATCAGAACACGGGTCAGACACAGCGGACTCCATCCCGCACTAACTTCCGTGAAGTCTGCCCTCTTGTCTTAATGCAGCCATCTGGGAGGAAATTGGCCATTTTTGCTTGGATTTTTTGGCAGGTTGCTCACAGCTTTGCTTTCTACACTAATGACATAGCATTATTCCAGTATTGTTTTCCATTTCCCGTACCTGATTTCCGGCTTCTTAAAGCTGACTGTTCTTGCAGGGGCCCCTTGCTTCTCCTAGAGGACAAAAGTAAGGGCCTTCCTTACTAACTGCAGGGGCTCTGTCTTACACCTCAACGTACACACTTTGCTGCTACTGTTCGTACTGTCTACAGTAGAATTTCCTTATCTTGCTCCTGGTAGTGCATTACAGGCAAGCATGAAATGTAAAGTATTTATTTAAATAAAAAGAAAAACCTCTAAATTGGTAATTGAATTACCTCCCTGTAGCTTTATAGTTTGTGACATTTCTTGACCTTGCTAGTTCTTTCATTAGATCCGCGCAAGATCTAGTCATCTGGTTAAGGATTTTAAGCAGACGCAACTATGAACCCAAGAAAAACTGTATTACTATTACTGTCGGTCATACTAAAACTGTTCATTTCCTTAAGTATATGACCCACAAGGATGTGAAATAACTACAAGAAACTGTTTTTGTACACTGTACATCCTTAGTATTTTTACACGTATATGATAGGGATGCACATTATTTTCCTTCGTACAGACGGCTTAAATAAAGCACTATGTCAATCTGCTACTTCTCTGTTTATTGTTGTTGGACGTGGTTCTGTAGTCTCAGAAAATATGCTTTTCTGGAAAAAAAAAAAAAGATTTTTAATAGCTCCAGCTGGTATGAACTTAGCCTATATAAAATGTGAGAGGAGAACGTCCGTCTCTTGTCGCCCCACACACACAGGACTGCTTTGTTATTTACTTGAGGAAAATGGCAATAGTGCAGTTGTGCAGACTTGGACGAGGGACCACTTGTGAAGGGGAGGTGCTGACCCCTCAGTTATGGGTCTCAGGTGCGTCTCCTGTAAGTCAGGGATGAAGGGAGTTCCCTGGAGACGTGTTAGGGACCTAACAAGCTTCACACCAGATGGTTTGGGCCCAGAACTCTTCAGGAGTTTCGCTCCTCAGTGATGTCTTCCTGATAATCTTACACGTGTTGTTCTGCATACTTCCTTTCTTAGAATGTACGTTGGCAAGTTAACAAACTTAGTCGTGGGGGAGAAATGGGTAGGGTGGTTGTACTCCAGTCTGATTTATCTAGACTCATTTTGGTTGGGGCCTTTTTCTGATTTTACCTCATAAACCTACTATTGTACAAACTTGGCTTTGCTCCTGTGACTAAGCTGAGTGGAGGAATGGCTTTGGGACCAGAGTCAGGCATGTGTGTGTCACACAGGCAGATCTGAGGGTGTTCTTATGTGTGCTCTTCTCTCAAAACCACTGGGATGGACAGATCAGGAGGCTAAAATAAAGTGACCTCTACAATTCTTTAAGGGTGCTATTTGTAGAATATTGTAATTTATTTACTGTAGTCCTCAAACAGAATTAGGGACAGTTAACATATCTTAGGTGACAACCTTGATGTCTAGCACATTGGATTAAATCAAAAACTGAATCCATATAGTAGAAGTTCTACTCTTTCAGGCTTGAACCTTTTACATGCTCAAGAGACTTCTGAAAGGTCTTTGCGTATGTATCATCCCATCGCCTCCCAAGCCTAATCCCCGTGTCTGTCCCAAGAGGCCACGGGAGGGCCGGTGAGGGCGAGGATTCAGGAACGCTAGCCAGGAGAAGGGCCTGAGGTCAGGGCCTCCTCCGGCCTGCTGGCAGCCTTGCCTTTAGCACTTCATTGTCCTCCTCAAATACAACACAACACTTTCAGTGCCCAGTTTTTATTACTTTCAAGCATCTGAGGGCTTAACTGTGTAGTAGAAATACTCTCTTAAAATAAAATAACGATCCATGTACAGATATGTGATAGACCTCGAAGTCAACTTTGTAATTCCACGAAGTACATTCGTAGGCTCCTCTCAAATACTGCACATTCGAGAAGAAACCTGACACCACCAAGCCAAAGACGCTTTCTTGTCTGTTTTCCTTGTGAACAGAGTGGACAGGATAAACAGTGCTTCCTGGTGTCTCCCGACTGTGCCCAGAGTAGCAGGATGATAAGTAATGGAGTCTTACGAGATGTTGATTAAAAGCATCAGAAGTTAAAGGATGCTCTCTAGCTCACGAAGAGGGAAGGAAACGTGAATGACAGGAAGAAAGTCTGGTCCTTAATACCCTCTGGCCTAGTTAAAATATGTGCCTTTTTGGTGTGTTTCGTTCATCACTACAAGGTAAAAAGGAAACATTACAATTCAGGTCTTTAAAAAGTTCATTTATTGAAAGTCGTGTGTAACAGCATACAAATGAGCAGATCTAAAAACATCATCACTTCAAGCCATTTCTGGAGACATAGCAGGAGGGCTCATCATCTGGTGCCAGAGCTGAGCCGCAGGCCGCCCGCACGCAGGTGCCGCCGAGCAGCGGACAGGGCGCCAAGCGAGTGGCTCGCTGCCGTCTCAGGCACTGGCTGCTGTTCTGGAAGGTCGTGGCGCGCTGTGGCATCTCACAAACAAATCAGATGAATGTAAATATCTCTTTGTAAACCATTTATTTCACTCTGTTTCGTCCAGGTCAGCAATCAGATTGTCGCATGCTGGGTAACTGGAAAAAATGATAATAAAAAGTAAGTTTAAATAGATCTTGTTCTTCCCTGTGATTTGTCTTCTCACTGGCTGAGGTGCCCTTTCTACGTTTATGGAGAAAAACCACTCTTTTGGCTAAAAATGCAGGGACTGTTTGTAACCAGACAGATGAAAAGTCTGCACTCCCACTTGACCATGGAACATGAGGTGAACGACGTTAAGGCTTTAACTCTGAAAATGACCCGTACCCCAGACATGTGTCCGTCTCTTGAGGAAGGGTGCGCCGATGACAGGGTGTTGCTGGAGAGCCACCACCTCCCTGTCCAGGGAAGGAGACCCCGATCCTTGCCAAGACCTCTTTACTGAAAACCGCTGAGACATTACAGCTGGGGAACTTAGAACAAAAACAGGATGTAGGCCAAGTGTCCCTGAGATACTCCTACTGAAATCAAAACGAATGAAAACTTCCCAAGTTTTTAGTGGCAGACGCTATTATAACATATATAAGGGCATTTGTTCTTTCACATAGAAACCACCTCCCACATGCTGGAAGAGGGAATTTGGTGTATTTGGCCTCTTGGCTCTAAACAGGAATAAAGGTTTCAAAACCAGCTCATGAAAACTGGGTTGAGGGAGTCATAGGTTAGTGGAGTTTGAGTACAGCGTTGATGGGTCTGGCCCATGGGGCTGCTCAGATGAGCTTAACCCACAGCTGGAAGTGGTGCCAGAAACCACTGCACACAGTTCCATTCTACAAAACAGGGCAGCTCCTGGGTACCCAGCCGGTACCACGTGCGAAGGTGAGTAAGACATTGACCTCAAGGAGCAGGAGGTCCTAAGGAATGTGGGCAGTCTGGTTGGCAGCCACCTTCCAGAAAGACATGTGGACTTCTCTCTGCCCTCTCCAATGCAGATTTCCTGACTAGAATCGGCAGGGGGAGGGAGGCTTCTGTGAGAACCCAGTTCCAGCCACGATTACTTGAGGATTTCCAAGACAGGACAGTGAGTGACAGTTCAGAATTCATGCAAGAGAAATATGAAAATCAGTCTGTTGCCTCTTTTGAAAGATGCAAAAAGGGAATGTTTCTATCTCAGGTGGGTCTCGGCGTGTGGACATTGACTATGTGTCTTCAGTGCACAGGTCTGTAAGTAGAAGGGTCATTGGAATGGCACGTGTACAGCTATCCCGCTCGGAACACAGGTGGGGGCTGTGCACTGAGTAAGCAAGTGGGATATGTCTCTCTGAGCACAAGGATATGTGCACAGGCATACTGCAAAAGAAAAATGTAACCGAACTTTGGGTAGAAGACAAACACACCCCCCCACGTCCGTACAGAATAACGGTAAAGACCTGCACTAGAAAGAAAATGTTGCAGGTGGGGCGCCTGGGTGGCCCAGTGGGTTAAGCCGCTGCTTTCGGCTCAGATCATGATCTCAGGGTCCTGGGATCGAGTCCCGCATCGGGCTCTCTGCTCGGCAGGGAGCCTGCTTCCCTCTCTTTCTCTCTCCGCCTGCCTCTCCATCTACTTGTGATTTCTGTCAAATAAATAAATAAATAAAATCTTTAAGAAAAAAACAAAGAAAATGTTGCAGGAATTCTTTTAAACCAAGCTCAGGGAAACTGGCATCTCTCACTGCAATGAGTTCACAGTGCCCATGGGCTCCAGGCCCATTTGGTAACTGATCATCACCTGACTGGTCCCCTTGCGGCCTCTGGTGGCCCCTGGAACCTGCGACCTCCGGTGCCTGTGGGATCCCTTGGGAGCAGCGCAGATGTGAGGTCCCAGGTGTGTGCAAACCGAAGGAGCCGCAGTCTCTCCACTGCAGCAAATCCCTGTCACTATCTCTTCGCGGGTTTCGTATTTTACTTGGTTTTGATGCAAAACCCATCCTGATTTTAGTATTAGAGCCCCACTATTACCATTCACTGGTCTGGGATCCCCGGTGCCTGCACTGCCCACCCCATCCCATGAACATCTGAGTAAGTCAGTCACCCGTGCCCACATCCCTGTTTGGTTTACAAACGCAGCACCCAGTGTTGCCCTCCATTTGCTGGAGCTTTGGTAGAGAACATTCCTGAGTGCTCCCCCCATCCCACAGCACGTCTAGAGACAGAGAACCTTTCGCTACTGCCCAACTCCCACTCATCTGCCATCACTTCTTAGGGCTATTTAGTCATGCTTATTTCCAGAAAGTTGGGTCCATCGCCCACACCAGTGATCATGGCTGGTTGGGGGGGGGGGGGGGTGACACCGCATGTGCCAGTGGGACACTAGCTGGTTTGAACTGGGGCCGGAGCCCTTGGCCACCACCTCCCCATCCTCTGCCTTCCAACCTGTCACCACGGCCCCTTGCCGCGGCCTGCCTGGGTGGTGTGGCCACATCTGCCGCGGTCTGTGGCTGCCCTCCAGAAGAGGGGCGGGCCAGCACAGCACTCTGGCAGCTGCTCCCCTGAAATACTGTCCACAGATGACAGAAATGCCCCCCATCTACACACCTGCTGCTGCGACCCCATCTTCTTTGTTCTCGTTGTAAGACCTAATAGAGCCCTCTCTCCACAAACCCTAACTTTTGTGTTTATTTCTGAAGTCTGACTTGAAATTCAGAGTTTAAAAAATGAGTCTCTGGGTGACCTGAATTGTTCCCCAGGCAACCATGCTGTGGGGTCCAGCAGAGCCCTTTCTGCGGCTTTGTTTCCAGGCTCCCCGGGCCCCCTGCCCCACACACCCCACCCTAGGGAATGCCCGCCCCGCCTCGCCCCTGCTCACAGACTGCTCTTGCTCAGCCTCCCCTGACCCAAGTTCCCATGCGCAAACCTCCACCCAGCCTCTCTCTCCTCTCCCCACATGCAACACCCCACCCGCCTCATTTGCACATTTTCTGTTTCTGTTGGCCCCGTCAAAAAATGGCCCCGTTCCTTGTGCCTCTAACAAGAAAGCATCTATTTTTAACCAGAAGCGCCTCACCCCCCTACCTTGAGGTAGGGCGTTCTCAAGCTTGCCCCCAGTGAACAGAGCTCCAGGGAAGCCACCAGTAGTTACCGCTTGGGGGTTCAGAGCCAGCTGCAGGCCCCACCCCGGGAGAGAAGCAGATGGACGCCCACCTGTACATGGGGCCCGTGGCCCAGAGACTGAACACCACCTTCTCGACAAGTCCAGGTCCCTGCCGGTCACTTCCCAGTTATGTCTACTTCATCTCTGGGCCTTCTTTGTCCTGCTGGTATAGGAAGGACTAGGAATGACTTATCCAGAGGCCCCTTTGTGCCTCCAACCAGGTCAGCCTCACAGTCACCCCTGCTGGAGTCGGGGTCATGCAGGGGCTCCCTCTTAAGGGGAAGCTGGTTCTCTTCTTAAGGGCTTTTGTGTTTTGGTTTTGACCAGGACCTGAGTGGTAGGAAAGCTAAACCACTTCCCGGGAGTGGTACAGAGCTGAGATCTGAGCCCTGGCAGTGTGACCTTGAAGTCCCAGCTCTCTCGTGCTCTTCTGACGTGCTCAGCGAGAGCACAGAAGCCACGGAGTGTGACTTTGTGGCACCAAGCAAGAGTCAGATGTGGAAGGCCGGCCGGCACACACAGGCCACGTGGACTCCGGGTGGTCACCAGTCTGCTAGGAGGAAGGTGCCCTCACTAGTCCTCTGCAGAATTTTGTGGATCATGGCCTGAGGGGGGCAGATGGTGGGGGGGGGGGGGACTACATTTCAGAAGTCACAGGGTGTACGGCGGGCTGCCTCCAGGTCAACAGTCTTGCCTTGTGCCCAGCAAAGTGGTCCACACGCTTGCTGACCTTCTCGGGCATCCAGCTGTTGGCAGGTGCAAAGCAAGCCCAGAGTTCACGGCGAGGTCACCAGCACACCCGTCTGTCCGTTCTCCCCTCCGGCTGCCCAGCTGGGCCTCTGCCCAGGGTCTGTGCAGGCAGAGGTCAAAGCCCTGGGTTCCCGAGACCACGGGGACCACAGGCCCAACTCCCTGCTTCTGGGCTCCCAGAGTGGGAGGAGTCCAAAGGAGTCAGAGAGGAAAAGGCAGAGGCGAGAAAGCCTTCCTTGAAGAACGAAGGCAGGCCCCGTGCTTCCTTGGCTTCCTGGAGAACAGCAGCTGGAGTTGGACTTGAGACCAGCAGCCCCGGGGGAGGCGGGGAGCCCTGGGAGTACAGGGCCGGGGTCGGAGTGCAGGGGCGCCCCGCTCCTCCCGGCAGCTCTGCCGGCACCAGGGTGCTGCACCTCGTGCGGTTCCCCGATGTCGTCTTCCTGCTCTCTGGAATCCCGCGAGTCCCGCGAACTTCCCCTGCACGCGGGCAGGTGTCTGTGTTTTAGAGGGACCATGTTTCCATGGTAAATAGATTTTTAAGAATTCCCAAAGGACAGACAGTGTCACCAACAGCAGAGAGAGGAGCCTCTGGCTGCCTCATGTTTGAAAGCGTTAAGAATAAAGACAACACTGACATTTGGGGTTGTAATGTGACGGAATCACAGTCTTTTAAAGGCAAGAACCACTTCTCCACACTCCATGCAATATTCAGTGTTTTGTTCACTTGTCTAATTGGATTAAAATATTTAGCTCCCTTTAAAATCTTGATTGTGAATTTATATTGCAAAATGTAATGTCTGACTCAGGAAGCAGTAACTGGGGCAAGTGTGTCTGAGGCAACAGAAAATTTGATTTATTTTTCTTCCATGAGTCTCATTCTGAAATTATTCACTCTTGGACAAAGTGAACTGTTAAACGGAAGAGCGAGTTTGGCTTCGATGAAGCCGTATGTGCTTTTCAGTATTAATTACACACGGGGTCTTCCGTGAAACAACCACCACCACAACAACCCACAAAAGTTAAACTGTGCTATTTGAGTTGCTCGGGGAAGTTTCTCTTGAGGGTCACAAGACCCTTATGTTGGAGACACAGCACCAGGGGTCTCGTGTCACTCTTTAGAAACACTCAGGCAGCAGGGAGTTAATGACATTTTAGCTGCATATGTTCAAGTGTATTTAAAAAAATATGCAAGTCACTTTGGTTGACAGTGTCTTGTACACAGTTTTGAAAGAATCAGGGCAAACTTTAACAGAGTCAGTTTTTATTTGAAAAATATTTTCTGGGAATGTATCAGTGTTTATTTTTGAGACTGACAATTCGGGTGAAAATCAGGATAAAAACAAAAAAACAACAATTTGGTTGAAATCAAATTGTTTGTTTTCATCTATTTAGAATTCTTTCCAAAAAATCTTGGTTCAGGAGGAGGCTTTCTAATTTATTTTATTCAGTGTATTTGCTGTTCTATTCAAGCGCCATCTGTCCTTCAGGTAGCTGACTTCGGGGAAGCGCCCACGTGAGGCGGGTGAGGCCCCCAGGGCTCCGGAAGGACCCCCGCAAAGCTGCATGCACCTCCAGGTCCCATTCGGGGTGAGCAGCGGGCACACCCTCCTCAGCGGGACCCCCCCACCCGGTGACCCTCCCTTGAGCAGCCATTTCGAAGGTGTCCTGCCCCTGGCTTCAGGTCACAAGTGGGCCCTGCCTCCCCTTCGCCCCTGCGCCAGGTTCTTTGCTTGGTTCAACTCTCTTGCCTGCTCCTTCGGTGTAATGAGATCATGTCCATGATTTTGAATATAATCACATGTGGCTGCTGGATCCAAGCACAAGTTTGAATCACATTAGAAAGTCAGTTCACTGCCAAGAATGCTCAGAAGTCACAGGACCTCCTGATTAATCCCTGATAAGTCAGTATTATCCCGACTGTAGAGACGCTTCATCTGCAGACTGAGCACTGAGGATGGAGCCATAGGGCCCACGGGGAAGGCAGCTATCAGAGAACGAGATCTGAACCCTGAGTCATTGCCCAGTCGTTATACCCCAAACTCTCTGGGGTAGAAAACCATCCTCTGAAGGGACACCCCGTCTCTCAGCCGCCGCTCTCCCCAACAAGAGACTGATTTCCTTAGCAGCTGGCATCAGCCTCCCTAGCCAGAGGTTAGAGCCCCAGGCACCAGGTCCCAGAACGCTGACCCTGCTCCCAGCTACTAGGCCCCACCACCACTCCCCTGAGACCCAGCCAGAGTCTCTGTCCCCGCAAAAAGAGGCAACAGGGCCTGTGCCCAGAGAGGGGCTGTGGGGCCATGTCTGCAGGCAGGCTGGGTGGGGGGCTTTAGGCCTCCATTTCTCCACAATGACCAGCATCACCATTTTAGGACATTTTAAAAGCCATTTTCTAGAAGTCCCCTGCCGGCAGCGTGAGGCAGGAGAGTAACAAAGCCACTACAATTAGTCACACGAAGAACAAGGTGGACCAGAAGCCCTGAGCCAGGCCCACTTGGCTGGCCCAAGTCCTGCACACCAGCGGTGTTGGAGCGGAAGGTGGGAATTCTCATGGTAAAAAACATCATGCGGCCTAGTTAGGACCATGACCAGCTCGCTCGGCCAGACTGCTGTGCAGGTTTTAGAATGTAAGCAGAAACGACTCAAAATAATCAAACCTTCTGAACAGACGTCACTGTTTTCCTATCATGGGCTGCAGGCAAACCCCGGGCCAGTCATCTGCTCCAGGACCCAGGGCTCAGGACCCGGGAGCAAACCAGAGTCCTGGGACTCAGCATCGGGTAGACAAAGAGTTTGAGAGTTTGACCTGCCCCATTAAGTCCTTAGGCTTACTCCAACCAGGCTGAGAACACAGAAGCCTTTAGCTAAACATTTCATCCCTAAATGAAAAGATGAACCAGCGTCTCTCCAGGAAAACAGGGAGTCAGGTCAGTCACTTGGGAGCTCGCAGCAGGAAGCTGTCCTCCTATATCCCTGCTGGGGGCACACAGCGGCCTCATTTACTTAAAGGGCGGGAAGCTAAACTCACAATTCCAGTTTATTCCATGGCCGAAGTAGGTCTAATGCCACACTTGGGTAGAAAGAGCAGGCCTTTGGTTTAGATATTCGGCAGAGAGCTTGCAAAACTGGATCCTTGCCTCTTCTTTGAACACTAGTATTTGCTACTGAAAGCCAACAGTCCCTCTATGAAATGTCTTTTGTCGTGTTCATATTAAAATAACTCCAAATGTACTATTTGAATCAAAGATCCCTTTAGAGATGAGCCAGAGGGGCTGGGATCAGATAACTCAGGATGGTCGAATCATCTCTGTGGCTTCAGGCAAGAGAAGAAAGACCTGCTCCTTTTTTTTGAGGATTTTTTGAGGTTTGGGTTTTGTTTGTGTTTTAAATGCATTTTATGAAAATTTTGCAATCCATTTGGCAATTATCAGGTTTTTAAAGCCCTGGAAGAGGTTTCTAAGCATTGATGGTCCATGTCCAGATCTGAGTGGCTGTGAGGTAGGCAGACGGGGAGTTAAAAGGGAAACCCTACACGATAATGATCTGGTCCAGAATCAACAGGAAACTGCCATGCGCTCAGAGCTTGGACAGAAGACTCCCCACAAGTCTTACTCTGAAGTGGTTCTTGGCTCCTAGAGTCAAAGGATTCACTCATGCTAAGAGCCTCTGTCCTTCCACCACATGTGACAGGAGCCTGGTCCCCCACCTGGAGAGCCGGTGGCCCCAACCTTCGGCTAGCTCCATGCACAGCCTCCTGCAGGACCTGCCCAGACAGTTAGGTTGTGGCCGGGGTCAAGCCTGAGCCTCTCAGGGCCTCCAAAGCTCCGCGTCCCTCAGAATTACCCAACCAGCTTGTTAAAATGCCGATTCCTGGCGTGTGTGACCGGAATCTGTGAATCAGTGTCCCTCACAGTTACCCATTTGCAAGCCCCCCAGACGCCTGTGATGAGCAGTGCGAGAGGGTCAGTGGCGCCAGGGCCACGGGGTACAGGCGGGTCCGCATCCCCAGGCCACAGGTCAGCGCCTGGCACTGGGGTTTTCTCTTACTCTCCGCGGAGAAATGAGTAGTACCGGCGACGGTTTCGGTACACGGAGTGGGAAAATTTCCTCAAAGGAGGGCAGTTCCCTAGTACCCATCGGGCGCATTTTGAAAGAAGAGAGACAGCTTCTCACTCTTCTCACGGCCAGAGGCACTCTTCCATTCATCATTCCAAGCACTCCCCGTGCGGGCACCTGGGGGCTCTCCTAATACAGCATCCTAGGACCAGACAGAGACTGGGGCCAGTCCCTGGACCACCTCATTATCCTAACATGCCGCTTGATGGGACAAAAAGTACAGCTTCCCCGACAGGAAGAGAAGCCATTTAGGGGAAAAGGCCTCCCACCATACCGCTGACTCACCCGGATACGCTTCTCCCTCCCTGATCCCTTTCGGTGGCCCCAGATCTACCCCAACAGGGAAAGCCCGGACTGTGGCATCAGCCTTAGATGCCATTTCTAGTGTCCCGACTCGCTAGCTGTGCAGGCTGTTGCAGCCTCGGTTTCCCTAGCTGTGAAGCGGAGACAAGCCTCGATCCTGCAGGCTCATTCAAGGGCAACGGGAGTTCGCGCGCACGGTACAGGCAGCGCTGCCGGGCGCAGTCACCGGCCGCTGACGTCAGACAAGACACCTGCAGCCACTCCCCATGGCTCCTCCAACCAGCAGCCCCTCTTTGCTCGGCCACTTTCAACTGTACACACCCCCACCCCCCACCCCAGACCCTTCCGAGTGTGCTTCCTGCACAAAGCCCGCTCGCCGCTATAGCCCTCTGCATCGTTCCGCAGGCCACAGTCCCACACTCGGTGCCACAACCCAAGTCGAGGGTTGTTCTTGTGCATGAACTCCAGCTCCCTAAAGAGGGCAGGCCCGAGGGCTACACATCCATGTCCCCCACCATGCCCAGCATGGTCTTCAGGGTCCTCCTATGGGCTGCCCAACGGGAGTACTGGGGTTTGCACCTGTCACGGTGCAGCTCTGAAACAAGGAACAAGAAAAGGCCCCACACGCAGACACCACTGTGTCCTCTGGTGGGTGAGCCAGCCCAGAGGACCCCCTCTGCCCCCACACACATACCCCTGCGCTGGGTCTGACCGGTACCTGGGATCTCAGACGTCCCACCTCTTCCGCCAGGCTCTGTCTCTCCAGAAGAAGCTCGTTCTGCTTTTTGAGAAGCTGCACCAGCTGCTGGGCCGTGGCCTGGCTGTGCTTGTCCAGCTGCTTTAGCCTGCGGAGAAATCCACTGCAGAGTTAGGGATAGGTCCTGAGGCGTGAGGGCATCAAGCTGCAGAGTGGGTGGCAGGGGGGCGGTAGTGGCCAACTTCAGTGCGTCCAACTGTTGTGTCCGAGAGAGGCCCTGGTTAGTGAACCAGGAGCTGCCAATCCAGGTGACCCTGAGAGGCAAGGCCAGCAGCAGACCCTTGGAACGCAGCATTGATTAAGATGAATGGAATCACATCAAATGTGGAAGGAAACCAGGAGCCTTCTCCCGGAGATGTCAATGAGTAAACACACAGATAAGTTGGATAAGGAGAAGAAAAGTCGAAACCTTAAACTCACAGAGGTCGAGGATGAGGGGCCTAAACGCTTCCATTGTTCAGGGGAAACGTCTCTGGCAGGCTGCAGCAGACAGCCCGCCCTGGCTGGGGAAGTGGGCGAGGGACAGCAGAAACACTGAACTAAGGGTTTTCCATTATTAATCACTCAGTCAATCATGAGCTCCGGCATCGCTGACCAGATGTCTTTAAAGATCCTAAATTTGTCATTCTGCTGATGGGCCCTCCTCTCCAGACTTGCTAATTCACTCAAACTATTATCCTCATTTGTCCACAGACGGCTTCCTACAGCACACTCACCCCTGGAAATGTAGGCTTTGGATTAAATTTAGAGTTGCACAACTACCCAGCCCTGTTCTGGAAAGCGTCTGGCTGTGTCCTGCACCCTTCCTCCCGGACCAACAGCACCAACGGTGAAATTAACTTGTATTTTCACAGGGAAAGGATTTTAAAAGCTCAAGGTGCAATTCAAACTCCAGACTACACGTCCAACACTCACCGAGTCAAAGGCCACAACGTCATGCGCAGAGACTGGCGTCAGGCTGCCCCAGGTTAGGCCTCCCTGCGTCCCGCCAGCTTCTGGCGCGTTCCCAGCACAAGGAAGCACTGACCAGGGCAGAGACTAGGGCCTTGGGGTGGGCGGACGCCTTTCCCAACCTGCCGGCGGGGAAAACTGCACCCCGAGGGAACCTGACCACAGTCTAGTATTGCTCACGCTCTCCCAGACTCTTGTACCACCTGCAAGTCGGCCCCTTTCCCAGACGGCACCGACTGCGGGGCCTGTCTGCCCGTCTCCACCTTGGAAGGATTTTTGTGGGTATCTTTGTTTAGGCTGTCCCTGAAGGCACACTCGGGTCCCCACCCCAGTCTCCTCCTCCTCCTCACGCGCTGCGAGCTCCCACTTTTCAAGCTCTCCGGGCCTTTTGCTACTTCCTAACGCGGCAAGCGCGAGGAGCTGGAAACCAAGAACAGGTGGTGGTCGCTGGGGCAGCAGGGCGCATGCTCGCAAAGCCCGCCCGGCCCACCGCCCGCACGAGGCCTCCGTCTGGCCCCGCCCCCAGGCCCAGGCCCCGCCCCCTGGCCGCAAGCGCCCTGCTGGTCCTGGAGAAAGCCCAAGGAAGGAGCCAGGGAAGGACTTAGTTCTTCTCTCTTGTGTGTGTGGCTATTCAGGGCCAGGCTCAGGTGCCCTGGCCCTGACTGGCCTCTCAGCGTCCCAGATCAGGCTGGGGCAGACCCGAAGCGCTTTGCCGCTTCGACGCGGTATACACGATGGTCGCGCCCCTTGCCCCTGTGGCCCTGCCTCCGATCCTGGTGAAGCCAGGGCACTGCAGCTTTGGGAAGCTCCCTCTGTCCCCACGGCCACCCATCACACTGTCACACGGGGACAATTCTTCCTGAGAGTAGTCCCCAAACCCCACGGGCGTCAGACCAAATGGGAGCTTCCCTGCACCGTCCCCTGCGCAGAGCGGCTGGGAGGGGCGAGGACACCCCAGGGCGGCAGAGAAGCCGTCCGCAGGCTTGCGGCAGGGCAGGGGCGCTCTCCCCGGACTGACGCACCGACAGATGCCGGCAGCCACCGCCCATCAGAGCAGCTACTCCGCTGTCCTGCACTGGGGTGGGTCCCCTAGAGGAGAGAAGAGCCTTTTTCCTTGAGAAGCAGACAACCTACCGCTTGGGTATTTCAATCAGACAGGTGGGAAGCACCGTCATTAGCAGCGGAGCTGTCGAAACCCTCCAGTGGCTTTCTCCCTCCCATCAAGCCCTGGGTGTGGAGACAGCCACAGGCTGAGCTCTGGCCGGGCGGTAGGCCACTGGCTTCAGGCTTGCTGGAAACAAATGTGACAGAAACATGGAATAAATAGATGACACCATTAAGGCTTAAAGACAACAAGGCGCCAGGAGTGGCCTTTCCCCATGTGGTCCCTTGCCCTGTGCTTTGATCAAATGGGATAACAGTCCTGTGGACTGATGGCTTCAGTGTGTGTTTCTGGGCCCTGGAAAGAGGTGGCCGCCTGATGCAGAGCTAAGGGCTGAGCCAAACGCTGCTCTTACAGCACAGAACGCTGGCCACAGGCTGGCCACGCCGGCTTACAGCCAGAAATGGGGCCGGTCCCTGCCTAGACCCTTCTGCCTTGGAGGCCCCAGGACCTAGGCCAGGCTCTGTTGGCGCTGTTTTGCAAACCGTAAGCTTCAGCTCCCTGCGGCAATCACCTGAGAGCACCTGGGCCCCACCTGGAGCCGCTGAATCAAATCCCTGCGTCTCGCAGAAGGACCTCGGGAGAGCCTTCCTCCACTGGAAGGAGCTGAAGCTCCTCCTGCCCTCGGCTCACAGTGGGAGCCAATGTGAACGCTCCGGGCGGTCAGTCTTGGGGGGCCTTAAAGAGACATGCCCCTTCTTGTTCGAGGTCAGCTTCCATTAGGTCACTCCACGTGCAGCAGCGACGTCCATCACAAGGTCAGAAAAGGTAAAAATCACCACCAAACCAAACCCACATTGGTTAAAAGACAGAAACAAACCCAGATTTTAGATAAAAGGGACTCAGTCAAGGAAATAAATTTCAATAGCAGCTCTCTTGAGGTGTTTTATGAATAGTGGGAAGTTGGTTTTTTTTTTTTTTTTCAAAATTTTATTTATTTATTTGACAGAGAGAAATCACAAGTAGATGGAGAGGCAGGCAGAGAGAGAGAGAGAGAGAAGCAGGCTCCCTGCTGAGCAGAGAGCCCAATGTGGGACTCGATCCCAGGACCCTGAGATCATGACCTGAGCCGAAGGCAGCGGCTTAACCCACTGAGCCACCCAGGCGCCCCGGTTTTTGTTTTTTTTTTTTTAATTAACAAGTTATTTCTTGGAACGGCCTGCCCCAAACGCTGCACAGCCCTGCCTGTACTCTGTCCTTGTCTCCCTGCACAGATTAGCGAATTAAAAGGTCGGTGCTAGACCCCATCTTACAGTTGAGAGACCGAAGCTGAGAGGTCTGGGAAGCTTGCACAAAGCCATAGAGGAAGCACGGGAGCTCGGGGTCCTCTTAACTGTTGCTAAGGAGTGGTTCATTCATTGAGTTAATTCAACAAACCAAGCAGTTAACCCTTTGGGAAACCCCTCTCGTGGGTCAAGTACTATAGGGCAGATACAGGGTCCAGGAGGCCCCAGCCTCTGCTCACGCCCATCCCACGAGGCAGGAACTAGTCTTACCCCATTTTAAGGACAAGGGTCCCCATGCACAAGGAGGAAGAGTGGTTCTGGCCACTCAGCCAGCAAGTCAGGATGCGAAAGGGAAACGGGTATTGTCCTGGGCAGGGGCTCCCCACAGGAGAAGGGGCTCTGCAAAGGCCATGCTGTCTGCGAACCGAGAGCACACGGTGTGGCAGGACCAGAATCCCCACACACGGCCAGTGATGCTGGTCCCAGTCCAGCCCTGCAGCCAGACCAACAGCTGTGGACCTTGTCCAGGCAGTGCTGGTCCCTGCCCCAGGAAAGAGAGGCTGGGAGGAGGGACAGGCCTGGGATAGACATTTTGGGGCCAGAGGGAGGTACCCACGAGCTGTGCACCTACCGAGCAGGTATGCAGCCTGGGGCCTGGGGCCTGGGATAGGTCTGGCTGGATGTCCAGCCGCAGGCTATACCTGCTGAGGGGAGTGGCCATGAATGCGGGGCAAGATTCACCCAGGAGAGCCGGGCAGAGGTTTTCAAGTTTGCTAAAAATACAGGTGTCCTTGAGGCATCTGGGTGGCTCAGTCGGTTGAGTGTCCGACTCTTGGTTTCCATTTGTGTCATGATGTCGGGGTCCTGGGATCGAGCCCCAAGTCCGGCTCCATGCTCAGCGGGGAGTCTGCCTGTCCCTCTCCATCTGCTTTTTCCCCCTGCTTGGGTGCAGTGTGCTCTTTCTCAAATAAATTAATATTGAAAAATC
The DNA here is from genome assembly GCF_030435805.1 of Mustela lutreola. Lineage (NCBI taxonomy): Eukaryota > Metazoa > Chordata > Mammalia > Carnivora > Mustelidae > Mustela > Mustela lutreola. The sequence continues at coordinate 8,871,620 of NC_081303.1, read as the reverse complement.
TTTATATAGGCATCCAAGCCACGACGCATGTCTGCTGCAGTGAGAGGGAAGAGGGCCAGGACAGGGCCTCGGGGACTGGCCACATTTACAGGGTAGCAGGGGACAGGGAGCCACGGAGCCACGGAGACAGATGACCTGGAGAGAGAACCTGGAGCTTAAGAGGAGAGGCTTTCCGGGAGGAAGGGGGGGCTCTGTGCGATGCGCCACTCGGTGCTGGCTACGGCTGCTCGCCCTGTCCGGAGGGAGGTGTGGCGGAGGAGGGGACACCGTTCTGGAGAGGGGAAGAGGGGCCTGGCACAGGGCAAAGGAGCAAGAGGGGTGCAGAGGGTGGAAGGGGCTGGAGCCGGTGGGCAGGAGAGAGGGGGATTCCTCGAGGCACAGGGTGCCAGGCTTCCCCAGGCAGGAAGGCGCCCACCGCAAAGGCCGGGCCCTCCTCACCAGCGGGGTGAGTAAGAAGCCCCTGACCCACAGCCATCCTGTTCTGCCCCGGTTCGAGGGCACAGGTGTTTGTCGGGAAAGAAGCAAGGTGACGTGCCGTGGTCCTCGAGCTGCTGTGAAGGGTGAGCGCACCGGCCGGGGGCAGGGGCAGGGGCAGGGGCAGGGGCACGAGGGCGGAGCCGAGGCAGAGCCTTCTTCTGTGGACACGGACGCCCTGACTGACCCTTCGGACAATCTCACCCCACCCTGGCCCTGCAAGGACTCCTGCTCTCCAACCACCCAGAAAGCCTCCTGCTCCGCAGCGGACGTTCTCGGGGGGTCCCGGAGCAGGACCCCTCCTATTTTCGAGGCTCAGCTCTCAGCTTAAGTGTCATTCTGAGAGCTTGCAATTTCTTGTTCTGTTCGGGTTCCCTGTTTGGAGCCATTTCTTCCCCGTGGCACAGAGGAATTCGAGGAGAGAGCGGGGCCGCCCTCCCAGGCCTGCCTCGGAGTCTGCAGGGACAGCAGCCGCTCCTGCGGGACGGAGCCCTCGGCTGCCTGCAAGCCACGCACGGGCTCCGCAGGGCAGGACAGAGTCTTCGGTCCCTCCCGGATGCCCCCGGGATGTACTTGGCATCTGCCCTGGCGGTCACGGCACCCAGCGGAGCAGCGGCCCGGGGCAGGAGGCCAACCCTCCCCAGGAGGCAGCGGGGGAGCCCCTGCCCTTCAGGGCACTGAGGACTCAGCCAGTCTGTGACCAAGAGCCCCTCTGGGCCACCCTGACTGCAGGGGCAAGAAGGAGCAGGGCCCGTTGCCTTAAGGATCTGCGGGTGTGTACCTGCCACCACAGGTCATAAGTGGGGGGCTCGGGGGGCGGGGGGGGCAGAGAAGAACAGAGCAATCAGAATGGGCTGGACTGGGGGGCTCGGCTCCCAGGGGTTACCGGCAGGTGGGGCCGCAGTTACCATGGGAACACGGAACAAGCTCTACCCATCCCACAGCGAACTCCCCGCCACACCCCACCAGGCAGGAGCCCAACTTTTTTTTTTTTTTTTAAATATGCAAGACTTCAGGATAAGAGGGAGCAAGCACGCAATAGAGAACAACTTTCTAGAGCTGAGCGGGCTGGGTAAGATTTCTCATGCAAAACAGAAGCGGCGCGAGCTGCCAGCTCCGGTCCTGTGCTTCAGACACTCATTTGCTATGAATACTGTGAAAGCAAGTGAATACATATATTTAAATTTTTTTATGTTGTATGTGGTACATACAAAATATATGCAGTGTATAAATAAGTTATGAGGTATAATAATCAAATGAACACTCGTGAAGCTGGTACCAGCCCCCAGGGGCCACCGCCCACGGAGCCCGTCCCCAGGCCCGCCCCCTTCTCCCTCCAGAGGTGGCCCGTCTCCCCAGAAATACAGGTTTTGTAGAGGAGACGCTTTCGTTTCCCTCAGCCTCCTCACCCTGCAGCTTTCCACAGATGACTGTGGGGGTCTTTCTTTCTTTCTTTCTTTCTTCCTGCATTTGTGGTGTTTTGGTGTGAGGTCTGCTGGGGGTCAAACATCCTTTATCCTGAAATGTTTTCGGGCCGGAGTCCCTCCTATGGTCGCTCTGGCTATAGTAAAGGTTTGCCCTCCCCTTCGTAGATAAGCGTTCTCAAATGCCGCCACTGCGGATGTCACTGGGACGGGGTGGTGGGGTGAGGGGGCTCCTCATGGAAATGAAGAGCAGTTTTGAACCCACACGTGGACTTAAAAGGTGCGAACATCAGACTATAAAGCACGCACTCACCTCTCTCCTAATTCCCAGGGAACAGGAAGCTTTTCCCATTCGCTAATTTAAAGCTCCTGACAATACCGAAGGCGAGCTAGGACTGTCATCCGCACCATTTCTGGCTGGAGAAAAGCCAGACACAGCCCTTTAGCCCTACCACAGAGGTTGTGCTGGATAAAAACATCAGAGTGAACAAACTCCTTACCAGTGGACATTATTCATACCAAAGATGAGACCCGTGATTTCATCTGTAGCATGTTTGCTTTCACATGTGCTAACTTCAAAACAGAGCGTGACATACACGTTAAATGACTTGAAATGTGCTACCGAAATTCACCACTAACTTAAAAGACGATGCAGAGACATGACTTCAAAATCCCACCACGAACTACCTATTCTCTTCAGGCAGGGAGGCTTGATCTCTGTCAACCTCACATTCTCCATTTCTGGAACTGAGAAGAGAAAAACCTCAGGAGCTCCCGAATCAGCAGCTCTGGGGTGAGGCCCAGCAGGACAGGTTTTCGTGGGCCCCCCGGGGTCATTCTGGTCGCTTCTCAAGTGGAGGCACCACTGGCACGTGGTAATTCCAGTATTATTCCTGATACAAAATGAGTTCTCATGGAGGATAATTTCTTCCCCCCTGGCTCCAGCTTTGATCCCTGAACAGCCAACTGTCCACATGAAAACTGTGCCGGTCTACTCCCAAGCCTGGATGTCAGTCACGAGAAGTTAAGCAAAGCACGTGCTCAGGGCGAGCTTCCTCCTACATGGAATGAGGGAATAAGCTAGAACAGGCATCAGCAAACATCACCCCCCAGGGCCGTTTTCGTACAGTCTGCAAGTTAAGGGTGGTTTTTACATCTTCCAATGATGAATTAAAAAAAAAAAAAAAATCACAAGAAAAACAATGTTTTGCGACACAAACATTCCACACAATGTTGACGACTTGACTCTTCAGAGAGAGTTTGCTGGTCGCTGGGCTCAGGGATGACTGAGTCATGTTCCCACAGTACCCTGACTCTACACAGCCTTCCTCACTGTGTCCCATCTTCGAACCCCGCAACCAGCTGTAGTCCTAACAATACCTGCTGTTTGAAGTGCAAGTTTGAAAGCCTAATCACCCTCCTAAATGCTCCAGGTAACGAACTGTGGTGAAGAAGCTGGATTGCTGTAAAGTTGTACACTTGGTTCTAATACTTGCAAATCGCTTGCCACAATTTCCAAAATCCCATCTCATTCATGTGGCTGCACAGAGTCGGCAAGAAGGAGCCTCATGGTGAGGAGTCTGGGACACACGCTAGCCCATCACCCTCACTTAGAACACGAAGGCGGTTTCAATGGCCGCTGTGCCAGCCAAACTTCCTTTGCTCAAATCTACCCTGTTCTGCAGTGAGTAACCGAGTCATTCATTCCTAAAAATCCTGCCGTTCTGGGGACAGTTTTCATTCCCAGCAAAGGGAACTTATTTCCCATGGCGCCCCTTTGGTTTTCCACTCCTTCAAGTCAGCCTTGGCTACTTGTGGAAGTGGAGCAGGGGGTGGAGGGGACCTCCTTAGGGGCGCGAGTCGGGGAAAGCCCCCTGCTCTTCTCTTCAGAAGGATAAGATCACTTACGGCTCATCTAATTCAGCCCCTGAAGCTGGACACAAGGCCCACGGTCATACGGCCCATGTACAGGAGATCTAGGACCGAAACCCCTGTCCCTTGACTCCAAATCCAGTGCTCTTGGAAGCATTTCTTAATCCTTTTGAAAAAGGCCTGACCTCTCTTCCATACTACAAAAAAGTAAGGATTTTAGGTAACGACCTTGAGAAAGGTGACCCACTGGGTGACCTATTCTCCGAGGCCTGGGGGTGGGGGAGCCCCGCGGCCAGCACTCTGCCACTGGGCTCGAGGGAGGGAGCCAGTTTGGGCTTTGTTTTTTGTTCCTTTTTATACTTCCACTCTATTGCCGACTTATTGGGGACCACACAACGCTGCTGCACTGACGGCAAGAATTTCTAAACACGCGGACGCCCGGGTGGCTCAGTGGGTTAAGCGTCTGCCTTGCGCTCAGGGTCCTGGGATTGAGCCCTGTGTTGGGCTTCCTGCTCAGCAAAGAGTCTGCTTCTCCCTCTCCCTCTGCCTCTCTGCCTGCTTGGGCTCAAGCTCTCTAATAAATAAACAAAATCTTAAAAAATAAATTCTAAACACCGTTTCTGTTCTTATCTTGTCACCACCCAGTTTGTGGACTCCTTGGCCCAGATGCCGCACTGACCAGTCCCGACTGCTGTGGGTATAAAGGGCGCACACATGGGGCCCCAGAGCTCCGGACACCCACCTGGGGAGCTGGCTGCCGGCCGGCCCCCCACGTCTCTGTGGCCTTGGACACTGTCAGACCCGGCTCTGTCACAGACCAACTGCTGGAACAGAGCTTCCCCTGGAAATGAGCGCCAGCTTCCCCACAGAACGCCAAGAACATCCGCTGTACCACTGCCTCGTCATCCTAACGAGCAAGTGCCACGCGACCCGGGCTGAGCCTGTGGTCCCCTGGGCAGGCCTGGCAGGAAGAAGCGATCCTGCCCCACGAAGCAGAGGGGACCAGAGCTGACCCGTCAGGAATCTGAGACTCTGAAGAACCTAGGGGACTGCTTGCCTCGGGCCTCAGTTACCTTTTGGCAGCTCTTTTTAAAGCAGAAGTGGTCAGGGAGAGCCCAGCTCTGTGGGGCGAAATGAGACGGGACAGAGGAATGAAAACCACTGAAAACCCAAATGCTTGCAAAGTATAACCCAGGCCACATCCAGCTCGTGGCCAGTTAAAAGCCGTAGCAGCAAAACCCAGACGGCCTCTCATGGCGTTCCTTACACACACACACACACACACACACACACACACACACACACACATGCGCGCGCACGTATTTCTCATTGCTTTTGGAGCCATCTGACTGCGAATCCCATGAACCCAGACCTCCAAGTACGTCCTAATGATAAAGACTCCCACAGACCGTAGCATGTTATCAATGGCAATAACCACACAGGGATATAATACCTTGATCTAACCTACTGATTTCCAATTTTGTCAACGGATTCCAAACTGTGCCTTTTCCTCTTTTACCGAAAAGATCGTCTGCACTCAGATATCATGTCTGTTTAGTACCCTTGATCTGGCACAATTAAAAGACCAGTTTTACTTTGATGAATGTAATTTGTAATGCAATCAAAGTATCTCAAAAGCAGACGGAACTATCGGAACGCATGAGGCTCCTGCCCAGTTGCTCTATTGAGTTATTTTTTAAAAGATTTTATTTATTTATTTATTTATTTGAGGTGGGGGAGGGGGGAAGGGGGAATGAGAATCCCAAGCAGAGGCTGCGCTGAGCGTGGAGCCCAACACGGGGCTCAATCCCATGACCATGACACCACGACCTGAGCCAAAACCAAGAGTCGGACACTTAACTGACTGAGCCACCCATTCGCCCCCCAACCCTCTGGAGTCTTCGCCGCAGTATGGTATTTGCACAAGGATTTTTTCCCAGCGAGGTCCCCCTGGAGCTCCCCGAAGCCCAAACCCTCTGGGAGCAGTCCTGCACTTAGCAGGTGCACACTGTCCCGAGCCCGCTCTCTATTTCCTGCACGGCTGACCACCCTTGAGATAGACGAACTGGTCACAGAGGTGTGATCAAGTAGGAACGAGCCCACGGCCGCTGAGTAACCAGATCCAATCACTCCCGTACGTTGATTGGCACACATCTTAATTAGGTTTTAATGCAAGTAATTTGATAAGTACTCCTGGCCATCCACTACGGAACTGTCAGCGCTGAAAGCTTTTTATTTAGCTCCTCTTCCTTCTAGAGTCTATACCCAGGCAGCCTCCCCGCTGACCCTTGTCAAAGAACCCCATCTGCTGGTTGCCACGGTAACTGAAGGCGACCAATTGAGCTGAACAGAGTGACTCAGAAATAAAATCTGCAGCCAGAGGAATTCTGCTAAGAGTAATAAATCATTTAGTAAAAGGGGGTCCTCCACCCAGCGATGAGTGTTGGGATAATGTGGTGGCAGCAGCCTTCCAGCTCGAAGGGCCGGCGGCGCGGAGCACGGAGGCCCTGCCAGAGGGGGGGCTCCGGCAGCAGAAGGAAGGGGCCCGTCCCGCCCGGCTGGCTTCCCTCATGGGGGACAAGGAACCAATTCCACCCAGGGTTTCATGTTTGGGCTACGAAATGTTGAATTATAAAAGTGGCAAGAGAAGCAGTCTAGGCTTCCAACACTCCTTCCTCCCTCTCTCTCTCTCTCTCTCTCTCTCTCTCTCTCTCTCTAGGAGCACCAGTAGAGAAAATGCCCCAAGTTGCTTGGGAGGCCACTGTGGCCCTCAGGAAAGAGGCAAGGAGAAAGGATACTAAGATTGCTCTGGAATAAGGAAGGCTGCCGCCACCTCCTGTCATCAGCCAAGTCTTAGGCGCTCGGAGCAGAAGCCGGCTGTGTCCGGCAGGCACAGTCCTTGAGGCAGCTGGAGAGACAGGGCTCCGGTCAGAGTGCTGGGAGCGACCCTACCCTATGGTTTGCGGAGAGGGTCAGGGGCTCTCTCTCTGGGTCCGTGCTCCACACCAGCAAAGTAGGTAGCCTTCCTAAGTTAAGATTTCCTGAATGAGAGGGAAGAAAAGAAGGGGAAGGAGGAGACTTGGGGGCTCAGGCCCTCACCCCACAGCCAGGGCTGGGTCATACCCGACCCCCCCATCCCTGGAGGAGCTCCTGCCGGCTCGACTAGCAATCCCCTGTGGGCAGCAGGGCCCGGGCTTCAAGAAGTGGAAGCCGCAGGCAGGCTGACTCTTCCACAGGCCACTGAAGCTCTCTAGGCCAGTCCCTCAGTGGTGGTGATGGGACAACCGCGGGCACCGTCAACTGAGGCAGGAGGGGAGGGGCTGGAGGTGGGGCCGGTGGTGGGGGCCGGTGGTGGGAGGCTGGGGACAGCCTCATCCTGCCAGTGCCTCTCCCCAAGGGCTGCAAACCGGCATTTTAACGGGTGTAGGTAGCACTGCGGGCCTCCTCCCAACGCCTGACCCCCAGGGCAATGGCAGGACCCTGCACTAGATCCTCCCCAGGGATTAAGTTCCTGCTTTAGAAAAGAGCAACTGCCAAACAGAAGGTAGTAGTTGTCATAGTACACCCCCCCCGCACCCCCCCATCCTAGAGGCTGCCAAAGACAGGCTTCATCCGAGAGCTGCAGCGAAATCCCGCGCCCCGAGCCGGGAGCGCCCGGGAGCTCGCCGCCCGCCTCCCGCCGCGCGCTGGCCACTTCCTCGCGCGCCCGCCGCGCACCTGCACCTGCTCTCAGGCCGCCCGCGGGCGCGCCCGGGGCCGGGGGCCGCCCCTGCTGCAGGAGGGCGGGGAGGGGGTCCGCCCGGCCCCCCGCGCCCCGCCGGCTCCCCGCCCGCCTCCGCTCCGGGCGGCGCCCGCACCTGCTGGGCGGCCGGGGCGGCTCCGCGGGGCGCGCGAGGCTCTGCGCTTCGGCGGCCGCGGCGGTCGAGGGAGGGGACGGGCGACGGCCTCCTTAACCCCGAGCTCGTCCCCATCCCTTCCCTGCGCTGCGGTGCGGGGAGAAAGTGTGGCTTCCTCGGGCTGGGGAAGGTGCTGCCCGACCGTCTTGGCTTTTCTTAGCTTTTAGGTCCTTATCCGTGAGCCACACACGAATCGAATCGTTTGAGGACGAGCCTGGAGGCTCGGACTGGAACGGGGGGAGCATCTGACTAATAGGCCGGAGAATATCCCGCGGCCCGCGTAGCTTCTGTTAGTGATTAAGCTGCTCGGGTCACTGACGGGAAGTGCCACACATCCCAAGAGCCCGAGGAAAGGGAAGTTACAGGGGTTGGGGTACGACCTCGCCTCATGCGCCCCCCCCATCACGGTCCCGCGCCCCAACTGTTGTTTTAGGATCTGTCCTAAAGTGTGCCCCGAGAGACGCACTCCGATCCGTACACACAGCCGGGCGGGTGCTGCTCTCTGACGTTCCCTCCGCCTCCTCGCGAGGTCCCCGAGTTGCGCTTCCAGATAATAAGTCGCATCGCTTTGTCTCCACTCACTCACTCTCTCCAGTTCGCGGCCCTATTTCAATTCCCAGATACTCTTGAACTTTCGCACACGCTGCCAGTTTGAGCCCGCACAGAATAATCAGTGTATTAATTCCACCCGGAGAGAGTGGGGTTTTTCTAACACAATCTGCGCAACCTGAACTCTTTCCTTCAGAAACACTTTGCCTTTAAAAAGAAACTCCCAGCATGAACCTCATAAGAAGCGACATGTAACAGACAGTGCATGTGGCGCTGGGCATGCCGCTCAGAATTAAAAGAGAATTTTTTACTTTGTTTCTTCGGTGCCATGTGCATAATGTACATGTGGACGAAACTGACATCAGACATTTAAAGCAAAAAGGGATGGGGGAGGGGGATGTGATGGTGGCGGGAAAGAAAATGTGTTGATAAAAACAGTAACTTCTGTTAATCTACATTTTTCAGTTACTGTCTTAATTAAGAATGTTAGGAAATATGTTGCAGTTTAATTGCATTGTTTCAAGAAATTCTAATGCTGACAAATTTGGGCCCATGTACACTTGGATGGTGAAAGGGATTAAAGTGGTAATTCCTTCCAACTGGGAGATAACAATTAAAATTATACTTCCTCCTCTGCGCCCCTCCCTCCTCCCTCCAGATCCTACATTCAGAAGACAAAGTAAGAATAGCCTAACACTTAAGGTGTTCAACAAGAAATGAGCCCTGGATCGGGGTGACACAAAGGCAGGTGTTTTTAACCTGTGTATATGCCATAAGAATGATTTTTTTTTTTTTTAAATACAAAGAAGTCACAAAAATGAAATAGCACTCTATCCGAAATTTCTGGATGTCAATCAGTATCCTTGCAGCAAATCGTTTTTTATGAAAGAAATCAGTAACGATCTCCAAGTGATTCCCAGATGACCCCGTGTCAGACAGTAAAAATCATCTGCCTCAGCCGTGAGTATACAAAAACGATGACATTGTGAAGACACGTTCAGATTTCTAGATGCCGGGCACTTTCCTCCCACTGGACCAGTCGTACTTGCTCGAGGCTGCCTTTCTTTTGTGTGTGTGGGGTGGGGACCCTTTGCACCATTACCCAGCAAAATAAACTACAATGTATTTTCACTGCTCAAAGCATCTTTGATAGAAATTGTAGTAGACAAGATAGCTTCCTATTTCCCAAGCTTTCAGTTTTGTAACCTCTTACTTGCTCCCATTCTCCGGGGCCTGTCCAGTTGGGCTCCCCATCTGTCATCAGGGAGGTGATGACTCAAACCAGGCACTGACCAGAGACTCCCACTGAACCGTCCAGCTAGGTCATCAAACTGGCTCGATCATTTGGCCAGATAAATCGACCAGTTTTTTTTTACTGAATCAGCTACTCATCCCACTTTCCGGGGACCACAATGGAGGAACACCATGGTGTTCCACTGAGGAGGCAGACCCAACTCTCCAGCAGCTAGAGATGCTGCATTGTACATGGAGGCTCTGAAATGACAATAAAAGAAGATCTGTTGGCCCTAGAGTGCAGCTGAAATGCCCAAAGAGCTTGGCCAAGACAACAACTCCAAAGATTTGCTCTCGCTGGGAGGTCTCCCGGCTCCTTCTGCTTCCATCTCTCAAAACAAGAAGGGACAGAGAATTTGACCACAGACAAAATACTGCCAGCGCGCCCCCAGAATCACAGTGTGTCGACTCAAACTTATATTTACATTTTGTATCAGTGAGTAGAGTCCGGAGGTCACTGAAGTACTGAGTAAATGGCATGTGTGACCGAAAAGTCTAAAGAATCCACTGCTATCGAATTAAGGCAATTTTTTTTTTTAAATGCCACACGCGAGATCCAAAAGAGCAAAGGGACAATCTCTTATGTGCTCCCTGGGACCACATAAAACTCTGAGCTGACCCACTAAGGAATGGAAAGTTTCATCTCCTGGGGTTTCTGGAAATTCTGGTGGGAGGACACAAGCCCTATGAGCCCGGCAACCTCCTGGGGGAGAGGGGAAGGTGGGCAGACCTTTGTCAGGAGGTGCGGCGGAGGGGGGGGTGCTGGGGGCGCTGCTCTGGGACGCCCCCCCCACACACAGAGGGCCGAGGGGCAGGGGGGTTGCGGAGACCACCCGGAGCAGGACCAGAGCCTTATTAATTCTCAGGTCAGAGAGAGAGGAGCTGTCAGGCAGACGTCCAGACAGGGAGAGCCGGGAGCATAATTCGGAGCTGCAAAGTTCTGAGTCAATTCTGGGAGTTCGAAGAACACTAAAAGAAGAATACAGAACACTGGGGGAGAAAAAAGGGAAGCAGTACCCGCCCGAGGGCCGATTGCCTCTCCAGCAGCGGCAAGGCTGTTCCTGGGCTCGCAGGACCATTTGTTCCATTACACAATCTCCTGAAGCCATTTAGAGAGAGCTCCAACAACTGCGTGCACCAACACGACACATGGCTTCCCAGCCCGCCTCCTTGCTGATCCAGACGCTCCAGCCATCTTTCTTTAAGATGCCATATGGTTGGCAGAAGCCTGTAGATCTCGCAGCACATCTGCTTGTACGTTTCTTCTTCCCCTCCATCCCCCTAACAAAAGAGGGGCAGGGAGACGGAGCGAGAGGAGGGCATGCGTGTGCACCCCTGCCCACAGAGAGTTATTTCTTTGGAGGCTGCCTAAGGAAACAAAACTATGAAAGGGATGATCGCGAATTATTCAGGACTCCTTCGGGTTTTTTAACGTGACAACATGGCGATTTGTTTGCTTGTCATGATTTTAAAACCAGATTAGAAAAACAAAGGATGGCCCGGCTCCCTTTTTCCAAATGCCCCCTGACTTGCAAACCACTTCAGAGCTCTCCCTCCGGGAATCCTCGTGATGCTGTCTTGCCCCCTGGAGAGGGACAGCACCCTTGCCTGAAGCTATTTGTCCGCTCCTTTTCGGTCAAGGAAGACAGACAAGCTGAGAAACTAGCAGATACCCAGAGCCCGCTTTGTTAGCAAGCACGGCGCGGCTGTATGCTAATGAGCCGGCACCGACACACGGCTTTTCGGCTTTTCGGTATGATGAGCAAAGATTGTTGACACTGTTGAAATCCTGGCTCTCCTGGCCTGTGAGCGCCCGGGCTGCCTCCTTGGAATCCGGCCCCCAGAAAGACAGGCTGCAAAAAAATAATACATTCTACTCTCCTGATGACTGAAATCTGGCCATTTGTAACTCGGAGCAGTTGGGAGTGGGGGAAGGGAGCGGGGACTGGGCGAATATTCGAAAATATTTGATCAGGCCTGGGATCAGAAAGACACAGGTGAAAAGGATGGGTTTCTTCCAAACTAAAAAGTTAAACCTGGTGGACGCATGTGAGCAAGTGGGGCCAGGACGCTGGAGAGCAGGGGCGAGGGACAGTCAGGGCAGCCCCTGTGACATGCGGACAGCTGGGACCTTCCCCCTGCAGATGGGACTGCCCGACTGGGGGCACCCCTCTGCTCCGGGGAAAAGCTAAGTTTCCAACCTTCTTGTTAATGTGTCTGAACCATGTTACTGGTTGACCACGTGTGGTTTCCCAAGTCCGTGGAAATGAGACATGGGAAAACAGCGCCTAAGTATTCCGCTGTCTCGACAGCTGACCTTTTTTTTCTTTGTAAGTCAAAGAAGGGTAGCAAAGGAACTCCACAGTTGAAGCGCCCAGCACGTGAAATGAGATACCCTTTACCTGCTCGGAAACTCTAAGGGACGTGCATTAGTCTTTGGATTTCATAAACTGAGGCTTAGGGAAGATTAAAAAAAAAACAGCAGAAGTTCAGCAAGGCTGTGTAGCTAGGACTGCCAAACCCCAAAGCCACGCCGATGTCCTGAAGTCCAGTAGGTTCCAGGTGTGAAAGGACGCTGTCCAGACACGCTACCCCCCACCGCCCCCCCAGGGATCTGCTCCCGCTTCAGGGTGCCCACCTGAGCAGACCACTGTCAGCCTCGAGCAATAAAGTAGTTCAAATTCGTAGGCAGGCGGGGAGGGAGGGGGGCACCAAGCTGTAAATTCCATTTACTTGTAATCTACACTATGAATGAAAATTCATGTAAGTGAAATGTAAAAACATGAGGAGCGACTAAAAAAGCATTGAATGTTATGATGAAAGTTTCAGAACGCAGCCATTCAAAAAGTGTGCCCTTCAGATCATACCCCTTGGGGACGGCGCAAGTCTTCCGACCACACAACCACTGCCCAGGTCCCCGGGACGCGTTCCTTCCGGAACTCTCTTCACTGCCCCCGGCTTCATGATTGGACACAGACACAAGTCTGTGAGTGTGTAACAGATGCCTTTCATCAAAATCGTTCTTTTCAATAGAAAATACACGCAGCGCATGTTATACCACTCAGCGATGGCACCGCCACTCAGACTAGATGCTGGAAGCTTGATTCTCTTTTTCTGTTTCTTTTCATTTTATTTTTTGGGGGGAGCCCGAGTCTGTTACCAACAGGAACAATCAGCTGTTATTGACAGTTCCGTTGTTACCATTGAAATGGGCTACGAGAATGAGGACTCTGAATTTAAAAAAAAAAAATCTAGGTTGAAATCTGAGCCGGGTCCCAGGCAAATTCTTCTAAGCTTGTTTCATTTCCAGTATTCTACTACCTCCCAGGACTATTTGGAGAATTAGAGACGGTGTGTAAAGTGCCTGGCACTTAGTAGATTCTCAATAAGTGAAAATACGGTTATTACTAATATTTTCAATAAAGTGTTTCAGAGCGTATGCAAGGTGCTTCCACATACATGTGCTTACCTAGCTCTGAAAACAGCCCTGGAATATAGGAAGTGTTTCTTCCACCAAATGAATGAAGGGCCCCTGGGTGGCTCAGTCGGTTAAGTGTCTGCCTTCAGCTCAGGTCATGATCTTGGGGTCCTGGGATCCAGTCCCACTTTGGGTTCCCTGCTCAGCAGGGAACCTGCTTCTCCCTCTGCCTGCTGCTCCCCCTCCCCCTGACCCTGCTCACTCTCAAATAAATAAATAAAATCCTGTTAAAAAGTAATAACTAAAGCAAGCAACAATATGAGCTTTTATTATTGTATTGGAGCCTGTTCTCTGTGCAATTACTGTGCTAAGTGCTCTTCCGGCTATTTTTAAATCGTCAACAGCAACCTTTTAAAGAAGCGATTATTGCTACTATCGTGAACCTCATTTTATCAGAGATGCCACCAATACCCTGCCTAACTCACACAGGAAGTGGAGAGCTAGAAGGCAATCCCAGGTCTGTCTTCTGAACCCAGGATCCAAATCCCAGCAGTTAGTGCAGGCACGACTAAAGGCCAGATTTGCTTAAAATCTGGTGCTCCTTTGTCTACCACGTTGTCCTCGGGTGGAACTTACTACTGGACATCTGACAAGGAAGTTTCCTAGCATAATACTGCTTGTCTCCACCAAATGTCCCTGTCTGCTAGGAAATTCTCCAGGGTCCGTAGTTCCAGGCTCCCGTGTGTTCATGTACATTCCCACAGAGCCGGAGTGCTGGGTGCTCCCGACGGCACAGGGAAAAAGCAGAGCAGGACACGACAGGTGCATTTGAATGCACTACATGCAGAAACACACACCGACAGAGCTGTCGTTAGCTGTTTGGAATCACTGAGACTGTCAGAAATTCCTTATCAAGAGAACCCTCTTCAAATACTGATTAACTATCAGTAGAACACTTCTAAATCCAAATTCTCTGCTAGGGCTGCTCGAACATTTGGAGGCTGCTGATCGGATGCTGCTGTCGAGCCTGGGGAGCTGGGGAGCACATAGGTGCCCCGGCAGACCGCTCTCCCCACGCAAAGCCCCGAGCTCTTCCTGAGAACCTCTCCTCTGGGGCAGTGGGACCCCCTGGGCTGTCCTCTCAGGTGAGCTGTGCCCCACGACCTCTGCTCTGCTCTCTCCCTCCCCTGACTGGACCTGGACTGATTCTGAAGGCACTGCTGCATGGCTGACTTCAACCCAGTTCAAAACCGAACAGGATTTTAACCAACCAACCATCCACCTTTGCCTTCACTGTGATGCTTCCAAATTCATAAATCTTTGGTCACATTTCTAGTCAACAGTCAACAGCAGCTTCCGGGAGGGTCTGAGCAGAGGAGATTGTGAACAGAGATGTGGTACTTGGGATTGAGTGCAGGAGAAACACAACATGCCCCACGGGTTTCAAACATAAAGGATCTAAGTCTTTCACGAGTATTCTGGAATGCATTCTTTGTGAGGGAGTACTCTGGATCTGGCGGGGGGGGGGGGGGCATATTCACGGTCCCCCTGAGAGCGAGACCAGGTTCCCCAGAGGCAGACCTTGTGAATTCTTTGTCCTTCGTTCATTTCAGCAGCCGGCGGAGTCCTGGATTGCTGCCCGAGAACAACAACACTGCTTTGTCCTGACTTAGCTGAAGGTCGGCGGAGGACCTCCTCAACACCCACCTCCCGGGGCACCGTGTGAGCTCTGACGACGTGGTTCTCTGAGCAACTCACACGGAGACCGTTGGTTGAGAACCTTCTATGCCCAGGCTCTGTTCGGTACATTTCTGGGTAAGAACTCAATGCAGTCCTCTTAAGAACACGGGGAGATACAGAACGCCATTGTCCTAAGTGCAGATGACACGTTGAGGCCCCGTTAAGCAGCCTGCCCCAAATCACAGAGCCCAGAAGCCAGTGGAGCCGGTATTTGAAGCCAAGACCTCTGGGTTCGGAACATACACCCCTAACGACCCTTCCCTCCCACGACCCTCACAGATTGAGCAGCAAAGGGTACGCTTTTCAGCCTACCAGCTGTGGGAACCTGGCACTACTTCTGTGCCCAAAGCTCTTCAGGGTAAGTGTAACTGTTACCACACTTGTCCCACCTGTCTGTCGCACAGGACGCTGGGAGACTTTACCCACTATTCGTAATCTCCCGCGCGGGCTTCTCCGCTTCCTTTTCCCCACGGGCAGAAGTCTCGGGTGGGCCCGAATGGGCTGCGAGCTCTTTGAGGAGAGGACCAGCGCCTGCTGCATTTGGGCAGCCCCCGCGGCCAGAGCTCACAGTTGGCTGTGACTACCTAGGGGACCGCAGACAGAAAGCCAGGGAGCTCGGGCTTTGGTGGCTGAGGAAGGGGCATCAGACGCGTTCACCCTGCACGCGTCTCCGATGAAAGGGGCAGGCAGTGGGACCAGCCAGCCCCACTGAGCACACAGGGACGGTCTGGCCTGCACCACGCGAGGGGAAAGCAAGGGCCATCTTCTCTTCTCGAAGCCCCAGGGTCAGCTTTGTCGTCTGCCCGTGGTGCTCGGGGGTCCGAAAACCCCTATCACGGCAAGGGAATGAACGCAGCTAACGTGACAGGAGACGAGATTAGATCTAAAACAGAGACACTGCTTCTCCAGAGACAGAAAATTGTTAATACAAATGAACAGCTGTTTGGGAAGAAAACATTATTTCCCAAACCCAGACAAAGCTCTATTTATTACATTTCAGAGACACTTAAATTATAGTGTCTGAAAGCTATCTCGTCACGGGTATCTGTGACACCTAAATTATCCCCCAAATCTGAGAGGTTAAGCCACAATAAGGGCGTTGCTGTGAGAAAGACTTACAGAGAGAAAGTTCCTCTTTTTCCTCAAAGGAGCAGGTGAATAAATTCAGTGTGGAGCATAAGCAAATGAGTAGTAAATTCCAGCACCAAACTTTCTGGAAATCCATTAGAATCTCAGACTCACAATCCATTCCAAGATGCTAATGTACGCTGTTTAACCATCTGAATGTGTCGTTCCCTATTCCCACTGGCCCCTGTGTTCACGCAGGCTCTCCTGGTGCTCGACTGCACCGAGCTCCAGGCCTGCCTCGGATGCCCCACGGAAGTCCTGGAATGTTCTCTGTGCTCACTGTGCCGGGCCAGTCCTGCTACAGGAGGTGCTGGACGTGGCATCAGCCCTGACCCACCCACCCACTCTGACCCTGCCAGGGGAGACCTGGGCTCACCCCCACCCTTTCCACAGACTTAGCTGCATCTGACCACCTCAGGGCATTTCTGGAGAGTGGCATATTCTGGGAAAAAATTCTGGCTAAGGGGGGAAATATTAGATTTAGTCGGGTCTAGGACAAGTTAGGCAATGGGTCATGCAGCCAGATGAGGAGGTGAAATCCATAATCTCCTGAGAGGCCTACAGGCCCTTCCGTCTCTGCTCCCTTAACTGGGGGTGACTTGAACTCAAAAGCCAAGGGCTCGCCAGCAGTGTTTACCCCCTCTGCAAGCACACTTGCTTCTCTCCTTTCTTCAGCTCCTTGTTCTGTTCTACCTTACTCCCGACACACCTTGTGGGGTGTTGTTCAGCTTAGTAAGTTAGCAAAGGCTTGAGATTTCTCGAAGGAGAGGTGTTATGGTGTTATGTAAATACACAGTATTATTTTGTCTTTATTCCAGCATTACTGGTTTGAAATAGTTCAGTGTGTGTAAATATGTTTAATAATGTGTATTAATTAGATTTTTTTAGTAATTCCCTGGCATCCCAGTTAGCCAAGGGGTAGCAGGCTTACTTGTATAGTGAACTAGTAAGGATAGTCTCAGACAACTATCCACTAGTCTTTGTCTCATGCAAATCGACTAGCAGAATCCACTCAGTGCTTGTGGTCCTGTGCTTGGAGACAAGACAGAATCACCAAGTAGTGACCTCTCGTGAAAACAAAGAGGCAGGTTCACCACCTATCAACCAGCCCAACCCAGAGAAGGGGAATACGTTTGCAAGCTCCCTGCAAACGATTAGTAGGACCGAAGAGCCCAAGTCTGCAATATTCAGGAAGAAAAAATAGTTTAAGTACCACTGACACCAGCATGTGCTTTAAGTGGAAATTTCCAAAAACAAATATTACTCTGAAGGTCAAGTGCCCATCAGGGTCATGTTAACTCTTGCTAGTGACTTTTGTTCCCCTCTATGAATAACATTTTGTCCAACCCTGTCAGCAAGGTCAGGTCAAGAAGATCTGACCGTGGCAACCCAATTATCTTTTTTTTTCTTAAGATTTTATTAATTTATTTGAGACAGAAGGAAAGAGAGAGAGAGAGAGCACCAGCAGGGCCAGGGGCAAAAGGAGAAGCAGACTCCTTGCTGAGCAGGGAGCCCAGTGCAGGGGTCGATCCCAGGACCCTGGGATCATGACCTGAGTTGAAGGCAGACGCTTAACCGCTGAGCCACCCGGGGGCTCCAACTGCCTTGACAAGGTTCTGAATAAAGGGTTATTTCCAGCCTTCTCTCTAGACAAGAGTCACCTACATGTGCTGGCTCTCCTAGGAACACTGAGAGTTCACACTGGTTCCACGGACAGGTATTTCCAGTAGATACGGCTTTTTAAATATCCTGTGTGGGCATGTGCCCATGTGGCAGAACGGTCTCATTACCCTCCCCATCACAGATGGCAGAGAGCACCTCCCATGCAAATGGAGTCAAAAGCACAGGCTCTCGAATTACCATAAAGACGAGGAGAAGGTGTCAATGAATTACTGAAAAACTCACAAAACTCATCATCTGCCGGGTTAAATGAGTAATGTTACCGTAGAGAACATTTGTTGTTATGTGTATTATTTTCTCCCTCGCAAGTCAAAAATCTGCTCAGAGACCCACACTGTGATTGGGTTGTGCTCTACAGGCCTCGGAAGGAGTGTGTGAGTCAGGATGGTGTTGGCTAGACCGCCGCAGGGACACTCCAGGCTGGCGGCCAGAGCCACTGGGAGGTCCAGTGAGGCACAGAACCGTGCCTGGGTACGGCGAATATAAGGGAGTTCAGGCAGAAGTCTCGTGCTGCTTCTCATCGTGGGTCTTAAGTCTAAAACGATTTTCCAAAGTGTGGAATCCATAGAATCTTATTAGAAAAAGTGCTTTTTTTTTTTTTTTTTTTTTTTTAAACTCTCTGCATACACCCTGCTCTCTTTAGGAGACAAGAATCACTCCTCTGCAAAGCCTGATCCGATCCCTGTCCCTGTTCCTTCTTCCGTGTGCCACATCACGGCTCAGACAGCATCAGAACCGCGTCCAGCAAGAAAGCTCCGTCCCTTGTGAGCAGCGGCTGGTTCTCACTGGTTCCCACGATGTCCAGTCCAGAGCCTGCACCACGGGTAGGGGTTGAATCGAAGAAGGAACTGTCATGTCAGCCCTCACACGGCACTCATAAAGCACCTACTGGCCTGAAATCGGATGGCATCACAGTGTAAATTTAAAGATTTGTTCACCCTCTCTACGTAGGGAGCTTTTAAAGAACCACTGGCCGGAGCTGCCATTTCCACCTTCAGCCAAAGCAGAGAGCTAGTGGCATTTGGAGAAGTCATGCTATTTCTCCCTTCCGAAGAACGTGGGCTTTTTTTTCCCCCTAAAAGAAAACCTGATGAAAGAAAGGGCAGTGCCTCAGTGCAGAGAAGGCCTTGGGGACTTTCTAGGAAAACCATTTCATTGGCAGCCGCTGGAGGAGACCCAGCTAAAGCTCTTTAAATACCATACGCGCTAGAGATGCTCGTGTGTTCTAGCTGACCGAGACGCGGGGACTTGAGCGCTGCGGGAAGAAAAGAGCACAACTTCCAGGGGCTCCACAAACGTTCGCCCGGCACCTGAGAAACGGGGGAGAACAACCCGAGAGGATTTCTCTCCAAGGAGGTCATGCTGTTGTTGGACTTGCGGGAATTATGTCAAGATGTTTCTGGGAAAGTGCGAGGAGCAAAACCCGGCTGGTGGGAAGGAGGCAAAGTCCAATCCAACCTCCTCGGACAGAGATGGAGGGAAGCACTTAGTGGCGTCGTCGAGATGACTTGACTCAGCTTTGTGTAAACAACATTCTGAACGCGTTTTCTTTGAGCTCCGGCCACAGCGACTACCCAAATACATTAGATACCGGCCCCTCCCGTCCCAGAGGTCACAGGGCTTCTAGAAAGACCCCTGCACATGGGAAAGGAAGGCAGCAAACAGGTGTGTGAGGGGCGGGCCTGGGTGCAGGTGCGCCGTCTTCGACTTCAGATGAATTCATTCAAGAAAGCTACTCCGTTGACTCCACAGCATCGTGTACTACTGATGAACAAAAAAAGGCACAACGGTCCATTTATATGCCCCAATAACCCTGAAATAGAGGAACTACAATGGACCGTCTCACTGGTAACAAAGGTTTCAGTGCAATCAGTTTCAAAACACAGCAGATTGGTAACGTCCTTCCAATCCGGCTCGACGTGCCAAGAAAGAGAAAGTGTTTCCCATCGAAGCACATTCTTTGAAGACTAAGAAAATGGACTTTTAAACCCTCTCAAGGACTCCGCTAGTCATGCCACAGACAGTCAGCAGGAACGACTGGCTCCTGGAGCCACACTGCGGGACTGCAACAGAGACAGCAGAGCCGCCGCCTTCCCCAACCAGCGCGCGTGGGATCCCGAGGCCCGGGACACCTTGCCCACCACAGCCCGGAACAGTCAGGCTGACCCACTGCACTTCCTCTTTGATCAACCTTATATCTGACTGTATTTTAGTAAATTATCCATGTAGTTGTATTTTGACAGCTCTC
Source organism: Mustela lutreola (assembly GCF_030435805.1). Taxonomy (NCBI): domain Eukaryota; kingdom Metazoa; phylum Chordata; class Mammalia; order Carnivora; family Mustelidae; genus Mustela; species Mustela lutreola. The sequence goes on along the minus strand of NC_081303.1, from coordinate 8,851,898 downwards.
TTTACAGCAGTAAAACAAAATGTGTGCATCGCAAATGGCAAAGATTCAAATTTCAGCTATGTTTATCCAAAATAGCACTGAACTGCTTCTGTACTTATGCTATACTGCCTACAGCTTCACGGAAGGGAAGACAGATGGGATGAATTTAGCAGGGAAACAGCTGTGGCTTGAAGAAGAGACAAGCGAAAGTTTTGCTATCAGGCTTCATTATGTATCAAGGTACCAGTAAAATGTGTATCCGTAAGGCAGCCAAAAAAGTGTTTTTCATTTGACTAGTGATAATTACCCTTTCTCAACAGCTGACAATGTTCTAAGTGGCATTAAATAGGTATAATAATTAGGCAATAAGCTACAACAGGCACCGCCTCGCTGGGAATCGCGGTTCCCCTCAGGTGAGCTGGAAGGTGCGGGCCGGGGGCTGCGGACTTCAGCCCCTGGAGGGACGCAGCGAGCCCACCGAGTGGGCTGGGGGCAGCGCACACAGATAGGACACGGGAGAAAGAACCCCCCCCCCCCTCAGGTGAGACCAGACAGTGGGAGCTTCTTGGCGTGACTGTGACGTCACCGAAAGAAAGTCACTCACCCACCCTCCAGCCTTATCATCGGACTCTTCATGATTAACAGGCCCCCTTGGCCCATTGCCCCCCCCCCCCGCCCCCCCCCCCCCGCCCCCGAAATACAATTCCTCCAGCTCCTGGAAATGGAGCTTTGGGCTGCTAATCCTCCAAAACATCCTTGTCTATGTTAAAATGTCCAATGAGATGTTCCCCAAAACTGGGCCCATATCAACTTTCAGAGGAGAGGAAGTTGAGGTGGTGATCAGTCACTTTGCCAGTTTAAGACGGCTTGGATGAACCAGCCCTGGCTGGCGCGGGTTCCATCCCGACCTGCGGCCTCAGGGAACACTGACAGTCGTGCGCGAGACCCTCCAGTACAAGGAATGCTCATGGCACAAACTCTGTGTTTAAGAAACCGTGCATTTTGTGGGGTGTATATATGTACATACACACACTGATATATATGTATATTATTAACACCTGATAAATTGCTCTGTGAAATACATTTTTTATAAATCTAATTTGTGCCACGCTGATGAATAGCAGCCTCGAGCCCCACCAGATCTGCAACGTAGATACTGCCACGGTGACAGGAAGGAGACAGACAGAGCCTAAAAAAGGAACATACTGCGACATCCAGGCAATAGAGCTGGTGTGACAGTGACACTTGGTGGCACAAGGTTTACCCCACCGCCTCTGAGCGGTAACACGTGGGAAGCATTAACCTGCTCAACAGCCCGTGCAAACAGACGAGAACACTGCCTTCCTGAAGGTAACACCATCACCCCCTCTTCGCGCTTGTGCAAGGATATATACTTTTTTTTTTCTTTCACGTACACCCATTGTCCCCAGTAGCCTTTTTGTAAGGCTCCTCCATATTTCCAGTGACTTTTGTTCCTGGCAACACTTCTCGGGACTCTCCCTGACTACGACCGGACAAGCCCCCTCTTGGCCACTGGGTCCACTAGGACCATCAACTCTGCTGGAGACAGGAAGGTGTTGTGCAGAGCGAGTGCACAGGCTCTGGAGTGAGGCACCAAGTGTGACATCACAGTAAACTGTCAATCCTTAGCAACGGCATTTTTTTACTATGGGGAGAAAGGATTTTACTGAATTGTCCTTCCTGCCATTCCCTTGTTTCAAATTACCGCTACTTCCTGTTCTTCTCCTTATTCCTCAACTGCCTTGAATTTAAGGTAACAGAAACGTATCTGAGAGTGTGATTACTCTAGGCTCTCCACCACATTTTATCCCGTCGATTAGCCCGTGAGGTTTTCACAGAGACACCGTTAGGCGTAAGAAACACACTCGACGCTGACGTCACGTACGTTGGGACTCAGTTCAGAAACGGACGGGATGCTCCTGGCGGGACCACAGTTGTGGTTTAGGGGTAGGACAGCAGCTCAGGGAACACAGAGAATGAGAACATAGAGCGATCCTGTGTCTCATTGGTACCACAGGAGGCACTTTTCAAAAACCAGCATCATGCGGGGCGCCTGGGTAGCTCAGTCAGTCAGGCGTCTGACTCTTCATTTATGCTCAGGTCATGATCTCAGGGTCCGGAGATGGAGCTCTGTGCTCAGCGGGGAGTCTGCCTGAGATTCTCTCTCCCCCTCTGCCCACCCCCCGCCCCCTGCTTGCTTGTTCACGCTCTCTAAAATAAATAAATAGCGATTGGCATTGTGAGAGCTAAAATATTCCTAAGGTTCTTCACATCAGTATCCCTTCTTCACAGACGTGGGTTTGGGGTTCTGCCTCTGTCATGTGGTACCTGTGTGACCTCACTGTGCCTCAGTTTCCTGAGTAGTACTTGCCTCATAGGATGGATATAAGAATTAAATGTGTTAATAACGTGCTTAGAACAAGGACAATGGCCGGTGCATAGTAAGTACTATCTAAGGTTAGCTACTGCTATAATAATGAGAATTCTAATAATAACTTATTACATATGTACGATGTGTTGCATAATTAGGTAGACTGTAATCATCATTATTGTAAGGGGTGTCAGCAAATTTGTACACAGCAGCAAGAGCTTTAGTGCAATGTGTAATGCTGTCAAACCATGGGAACTGGAGGTCACCTAGGGTGGAACCAGGATCGCTGAAGCCACGAAATGAGAGTAGAGACAGGGCCCTGGGTGCACCAGGCTGAAGGTGGGGATGAATTTCTCTTGCAGCAAAAATCTTAAGATCCTCATCTGAAACATCCAGACTTCTTCCCGAGAAGTCTGCGCCCAAAATTAGTGACTTGGTCAGACCCACACGAATGTCAAGCTCACATCGAGCCGTGTCCTGTCCTCTCGAGACATACTGGGCTGTCTCCCAGGACAGGATGCATGGATCTCCGTCCCTACCAGGAGACCTGATGCTATTCCTGACAGAGAGAGATCCGTTGGGTATTGCAGCCAGAAAGAGAAGAAACACACCGCAGTCCAGCGGCAATGCGGGCTCCATACAAGCCAACAAATCCTCTGTCTCTTGCTTTCCTCACGGTGTAAGTGATGGTAACCACCTCTGATAAGCACTTCACCAAGAGGATGGAGCGTGCCGAGCGAAATTCATACAGCATGAGGTTGCAATTCCACAAACACAGAAATTATCTCTCTTTTAAGAATCAATTTCGAGGGGCACTTGGGTGGCTCAGTGGGTTAAAGCCTCTGCGTTCAGCTCAGGTCATGATCTCAGGGTCCTGGGATCAAGCCCCGCATCTGCTTCCTCCTCTATCTCTGCCTGCCTCTCTGCCTGCTTGTGATCTCTGTCTGTCAAATAAATAAAATCTTAAAAAAAAAAAAAAAAGACTCAATTTCGACTGCCTTCAATCGATATGTTAAGGACAAAAGCTTTCTAAGACGAATGCGACAGTGAACTTAGAGACGGACTTTGACATCAACCACCAACATTACAAATGTCATATTTGCACAAAGACTGCCACCAGCAGAAAGTTCAGAAGTAAATACACTGCATTTAAAAAACCGCTTCTCAATGCTGATGAAGCCGTTATAAATATGGAGACGCGTGGGGCAAGCAAAGCCAAAGCGTTTTTACTTAAAGAGTGGCATCTCTCCACATCTCTTCTGCAGGGCTCTTGCGTTACATTTAAGAAGAAAGAACACTGCCTTGGATGCAAAACCCACTATGAAACAACGAAGACCTTTACATGACTTATCTCTAGTTTGCAATAATTTCCACTGTTGACTGGACATGGAGAATGAAACTTCTTTTGTGTCTCCAGGATCAACAAAGGAGACTCAGGCCGAACTTGACCATTTGTAGGATTCTTTCCATAAAGAAAAATTAGGAAATAATTGATAAGCTAATTGTGATAAAGCAAGATACCCATTCATTACTCCCAAGCACTAATGTTTCCAGCATGTGTGATGAATACCTATGATTTCTCCATCCGTTTTCATTTTTGGAAGTTCATCTCCATATATTCTGCGACAATCTGCTCCCCTAGAATTGGGAATTTGAATAGAGCAGATTTGGTTGCTTTTTTTTCCCCCCAGATGAATGCACAAAGACCCTTAAAAAACAAACGTTCTTTAGAAGACAGCACGATGAGTGTATTTCACATTAAATAAAAATATAGCATCTACACCAAAAGACTTTCAGGCTGAACTCTGGCCATTCCCCCTCCCTCGAGCCCAGTTCTACAATAGGAAGTTAAATAAAAGCATAATAAAAGGTCCAGGAAAAGCACAATGAGAAAGAGGAGATAAACGGAAGACTGGCCCTCAGAATAAAAAGAAAAGGAAGAAAAAAACCTCCGTCTCATCAAAAACAAAAAGTAAACTACTTTCCCCGGCCCCACACCCCTTTCTTAATGCTGGGAATGACCCACTTTGACCTAGGTATATTAGAATAAAAATAAAGGTGAAAAGACTGGTTTTCCTTATGTCTATGCGTGAAAAGAACCACAGACACAGCCAACAGCTCACTCTAATGTCTTCTAAGAAATCATTTTCTGAAGCACATTCTCCCACACTAGCTTCATTATAAACGACGCACCCATTTTTTTAAAAATACTACTTATTTTGCCCATCTCTGCCCAAATCTGTCATCTGACTCTGTTCCAGAAATGCCCCCCACAGCTTTTATCTCTCAGTACACCCAAAGGCCCAGTGGATTGGGATCAGCCGCGCGACCCACACCAGCTACAGGACGGTAAGGGAATGTCGCGGCGGCCGGGGCAGGATCAAGGGTGAACAGAACCTGCGCACTCTTCTCAGACCTAATGACGTCGGGCTCTCCCTTTCAGTTAATCCACGAGAGAGGAGATGAAGGAGAGAACTTTCCGTCAAGACAAACTCGACAGATCAGCAGTTGAGGACACACAAAACTTGGATGGTGAGACCAAGGAAGGGGGCCAGTGATCCAAGCTCCCCCTGCCCACCACCCCTTCTCCCCCTGACCCCGCCCCCCAGAGTAGTCACTGGACTCCCTGCGACCTCGGTCCTCGCTCCCTGAATACACCTGCCTTGGGTGCAGAGTCCATTCTGACCCCTTTTTCATCTCCTTAGGGCCCAGGATCGTGCCCAACCAAATCCTGGGAGAGATCTGAAACTGCTGGTTTGTTGGGTTTAATATTTTCAAATGCACTCTGCCCTTGAAGTGTGGCACGGGAGTTCTAACATACGGAATTGTGCTTTACAAGCACTCTGAGGGAAATTTACTACAGCGATTATGTTGCTAAGTGAAGAATGACCACTTAGCTAATCCATTTTGGAAATCTGGATTTAATATATCAGGTTTGCCTAAAGCAAGATATAGTGACACCAGCTTGGCTTTCTATCAAGCTGAATTTGGAGTAAGATATTTTGATTTAGGGTCATTTATTAAATTTCAGAACCTCCAGTTTCTTAGTACAAATTAGTGTGAGCAAGATAGATGGAAGTAACGCAATTAAGTGTTTAGCAGTTGGCCTACTTTTCCATATTAGGAGAGAAAGAGACCTCAAAATTGCCTAGAAATTTTTTTGTTTTAGCTTTTTTTTTTTTTTTTTCTTAAGATTTTATTTATTTGAGAGAGAGAGTAGGAGAGAGAGAGCCCGCATGACCATGAGTTGGGGAACAGGGGGCAGGGGGAAGAGCAGAGGGAGAGGGAGAAGCAGACTCCCCACTGCGCAGGAAACCTGACCCAGGGCTGGATCCTGGGACTCTGGGATCATAACCCGAAGTGAAGGCAGATGCCAGGCACCCCCCGTTATGGCTTTTAAAACTTTTTATTCCTGGGACGCCTGCGTGGCTCAGTGGGTTAAAGCCACTGCCTTCGGCTCAGGTCATGATCTCAGGGTCCTGGGATCGAGTCCCGTGTTGGGCTCTCTGCTCAGTGGGGAGCCTGCTCCCCTTCCTCTCTCTCTACCTGCCTCTCTGCCTAATTATGATCTCTGTCTGTCAAATGAATAAATAAAATCTTAAAAAAAACACTTTTTATTCCTTCATTCTGAAATAGAAAGATTCCCTTCTTTTTTTTTTAGTAGCTTAAAAAATGAACATTTATTATCTTTTTTTAACATTTTTTTAAAATTAAATTTATTTTCAGCATAACAGTATTCATTATTTTTGCACCACACCCAGTGCTCCATGCAATCCGTGCCCTCTATAATACCCACCACCTGGTACCCCAAACTCCCACCCCCTGCCACTTCAAACCCCTCAGATTGTTTTTCAGAGTCCACAGTCTCTCATGATTCACCTCCCCTTCCAATTTCCCCCAACTCCCTTCTCCTCTCTAACAACCCTTGTCCTCCATGTTATTTGTTATGCTCCACAAATAAGTGAAACCATATGATAATTGACTCTCTCTGCTTGACTGATTTCACTCAGCATAATCTCTTCCAGTCCCGTCCATGTTGCTACAAAAGTTGGGTATTCGTCCTTTCTGATGGAGGCATAATACTCCATAGTGTATATGGACCACATCTTCCTTATCCATTCGTCCGTTGAAGGGCAGAAAGATTCCCTTCTTTTAATATAGTTGTACTTCTCTTTAAGATTGTGCCCTACATTTTTCTTGTCTTATACATCATGGCATTTTTAGTATAAGCAGTATATATCACTTTAAAATTAATACTGATTTAGGTTACTGAAACTCATACGAACCCTGCTACAAAGGTATTCCGTTCTACCTCCCCCAGGAAGTTTTCTGACCACTGGACACCCACACTATGAATGGCACATCTGGGGGGTTTATCGAAATCCTGACCACATAAATGGCCCCATAGGGCTGCAAGGCGCTAAGCTGCTCACTATCCAAGATGCAGGAGCCAGGAAAGAGGTCTCTGCAGCTGCGCCCACCAGCCAGTGGGGGACACAGGCCTATGTACCTGGGAGACCAGGCTCCAGATGGAGCATGAGTTTAGAAATCTCAATGATCTCATAATGTAACCTCTGGCAAAGGTTTCTCCCAGCGCTCTTCGCAACTCTGCGTTGGTCTCTGGCTTCAGTGTCCTCCCTGGTCAGGCCTGCGTTGCCCAGAATCTTGTCCATCAAAAGAGCATCCCCCCCACATCCAGCCCCACCCTCCATATCTGATCAACCTTGATATCTGATCAGTATTTCTCCTCCTTTCACTGCTCCCCAGGTGGTGTGTGTGAGGTGCACCCTGCCCACCTTCCTGCCCACCTTCCGGAAGAGCCCTGTTAGGCCGGTTTGGCCAGAATGCACTTTCTGTCACTTTCCATCCCCTGATTCCCACCCCCCCACGCCCACTCTGTCCCACTCCCCGCCTGCAAACCCCCACTTTTCCTTGCTGAATTTGAAATCCAGGCCAGTTCTAGACTGAGGTCTTTCTCCCCTATTTGCAAGACTTCCTGAATACAATTGTTTTTGCTGCCTGAACTCCTCTCAGGTTCCGACTTTTCCTGGACACCTCCCCAGGCCTCACTCTGCTCCTCTGGAGAATGAGCTCATGACTATGAATAATAATAAATGACATAAGAACATATTAAGCTTCGGGGCGTCTGGGTGGCTCAGTCAGTTAAGCGTCTGCCTTCCGCTCAGGTCCTAGGATCAAGTCCCACATGGGGCTCCCAGCTCAGCGGGGAGCCTGCTTCTCCCTCTGCCTGCAGCTCCCCCTCCTTGTGCTCTCTCTGACAAATAAATAAATAAAAATTCTTTAAAAAAAAATAAAAAAGAACCTATTAAGCTTAGCTAGAGCCAAACCCTTATTAGCCACCCGAAAACGCTACTTTTCTTATTCCTGCTTCAGCTACGCCACCTAACACCCCAAAGGGGCCCGGTGCCAGACCGTAGTGCCCCGGAGTGCAGGGCAGGGAGAAATGCATTCAGAGCGGACGCATCACCTGCGCGGCCCAAGACGACCCCACGTGAAGGACCCCCCTTCGCCCTGGTGACAGCGTGAGCCCACCCACAGGAAGTGGAATTTCCGCCCAGCGACCATAGTTCTCAGGTGCTCTGCTCCGCCTCGGGGTCTCACACTCATCATCTCAAAGGGAAGACAATACTAATAATCCATCTTGCACAGCGTATCCGAAGAGAAGGATCTATTTCATGTTTTAAAGGTCATTGAATATATAACAGCTAGATAGTTGAAGCAAAATACCATATTCATCAGTGAAATAGGAAAGTTTAGCAGCACTCATCTGTTCTCATTTTAAATTTACCACAGTATGTAAATGAGAGGATTTAAAAAAGCACCAAGCAAAAATCTGAGCTAGGTGCGAATGAAAAGCACAATCAGAAGCAAATTTGTGAGCCTGAAGTGCAGGAGTTTGCCAAATGGGCTGGTGCTTAGATTTTACTACTAATCTGAGTGTATGTAAAGCCAATAGAAAGATCCCAATTATTGTTAAATACCCAGAGTAGAAATTTGCTGCTAAACTGCTGTATAGTATCGGTCTCAGGTTGGCTTTTGTAAACATCTTATTGTACGTGCCGCCACGATCAGAGGAGCACCGCACACGAAGCTGAACTTTAAACACACAGTCCCAGTCACACAAAAAGAGTTGGAAGAAAACGAACGAAATACAATTGGGATTAGAGACAGAATGACCTGATTTTAGAAAGATTTTGCAGTAGTTGGGAGAATCTGCTTCCCCGGAAATAGCAGTTTTCCTACCCACTTAACATCTCAAAATACAATTGATGGCAAAATGAGACAACCTGACCGTTCTTCATGGGAGTTTTTGGGCTCAGAACACGTTTGCCATATCAGACATTCACTCCTTAACAGGGCACAGAGGCGGGGTTGTGACTCACGCTCTGGTAGGTCTTGGTGGGTCAACGGGTCACCTTGAGACATCAGCCCTCTGTCGAAACAACACCCTGTCCACTTTCTATGGAACAGACTATCTTCAAAACCCAAAATGATCCATCTGACACGAAGCCAAAGGGAAGGAGTGTTGTGTTCTCTAACCCAAGGGTGAGGAGTCGGGACGCCTGGGTGTTCATGCTAAGCTAAACCTGCAGACTTGGCCTGGGTCCCTGAGTCCGCCACACGTGTGGAATTTCGAGACGGAAAGGGCCGAGGCAACCACGGGGCCCAGGCTGAGGGACAAGGAGACAGAGCTCACACGGGTCGGGATCAAATGCTGCGCCACAGCCAGTTCTGCGAGAAGACTGAGCAGAGAGCCTAGGCTAACTTCCCAGAGTCTAACGATGCCTGAGGTTCCTTCCTTCTCCCTCAAGTTACATCAGGACCTTTATTCAACTCTGAAAAATGGGGATAGTGAAATAAATGTCTTCTCTACCTCCTAATGCTTCATCATTGGCCACGTCTCATGCCTGCCGTTCTAGGAGGTAGGACTCTGGTGGTGAGCGAGAAAGACAAGTCCTCACCTCGTGGCCCCTCTGTTCCAGGCAAGCAAAGGAAACAGGGTGAGTATGGAGAACGGTGGGTTAGGAATTCTCCAGCATTTTGAGGGTCTGACCAAGGATGGGACCTAGAACTTGGCCCGGCACAATGCAGGCACTCAACAAATGGGCTCTGCTTCCCAGAAAAAGAAATGAATAAACATTAAATTTTGCATCCATTTTTGGAAGATTCACAGCCCATCTATGGATATCAGCTTGAGAATTTCATTGCACGGATGCCTGGGTGACCCAGTCAGTTGGGTGTTGGGTGGCTGCCTTTAGCTCAGGTCAGGGTCATGGGGTCCTAGGATCAAGCCCTCATCGGGCTCCCTGCTCAGTGAGGAGTCTGCTTCTCCCTCTCCCTCTGGCCCTCCCCACCCCATTCATGCTCACTCTCTCAATAAATAAATAAAATCTTTAAAAAAAAAAAAAAAGCATTTCATTGCAGAGGGAAAGGAGAGGTCTATTAGAGGGATAAAGCCGGGGGAGGAGAAGGGCCTGAGAACCAGGAAGAAAACATGATGAAAACAGATCATTATAAGGCAAAGAAGTAAGTGCTGGGACAAGAAGTCAAAAGGGCAAAATGGACAAACGGACGGAGGGAGCTCACCCCTCTTGGGAGGGTTTGGTCAGGGAGGGTTTCTGAGAAGAGGGAGAACCTGAGCAGAGCCTTTTCTTCAAATTTTTTTTTTTTTTTTACTGTTTACATTTCCTTTTACAAAAATAACATGTGCTCAGTGCAGAAAACTTAAAACTTCTTAGACAATGTGAAGAAAATACACCAATGACCCCAGTGCTTGGAAACAGCTAATGTAAACTATGACATCCCTCCACCTCCTACACAGGTGTGTAACGGGATGGAAAACAATTTATTCACTAGGTGTTTGGAAGAAATAACTTGATAATCTGAGAAGATTCCAGAGGGACTGCTGAAGTTTTGTGCTCATCAGCTGGCCTCCTAGGGACCTTTCTCAAATGCTGGGTCATGGCCCACTAGAAGGTCATAAAATGAAAAATATGGATTGCAGTCTTAAGAACTGTTTTACTAAACTTCCTTTTGCTGTGTGTGTGTGTGTGTGTACAAGGCTGTAATGTTAACTTTCTCTTTTACTCGGGATCCAGGCTAGTAAGAGAAAGGTAAGGAATTAGTGTCCCCACAATGTGACAAAGCAAAGACACTGAAAGTGATAGGAAGAGGGTAAGCCAAAGAGAAGACAAAGGTTCCTGAGTGGAAATACAGCCTAGAAGGGACTTCGAAAGCAAGAACCGTATCAACGGAGACTGTGGTCACGTTGTTTCTAAGGGACGTGTGGTGTAAATGCTCACCATCTTCTTTCTTATAATATCCTCCACAGCAGCGTCCATGCCGACCAGTGCTTTGTGCATATGAAGTCTTCTGGAGAACTCAGAGAGATGCCGAGTTCCATATACGAGTTGGCAGAGAACAGAAATTGAGTCCACATGTGTGGGATATAAAAGCTAGAGTGTGAAGAAGATATTTTGGGTATATATCTGTATCTATTTTTTTGGCAAAAATGGAATCATATAAGATATACTACTTTTATCCTATTTCCCCTTGGAGATATGGAGATATTTTGAACATCTGTCATGTCAATAAGTGCTTTTCTGCGAACAAGCGATGTTCTTGGCATTTTAGAATTCCATTGTGGGGAATTTACGTAAGCTGTTTATGTAACCAGTGTTCTAATGTTGGACATTTTGACTATTTGATTTAATATTTTGATTTGGTGATTTTCAATACCCTTCTGTTAGAAACAAGACTACTCCTTAGAGTAGGACTGGCCAAGAAGAGGTATTTATACTTTTTCACTATACTGTATTATCTACTTAGTGTCTGTTCTATAAAGGAGGGCCCTTTTACCAGCACCAAGGCCAGGGGCAGGCGTATGGTGGGTGTACTGTAGAGAGCAGGAAGCAGCCCGGCTGGGAGGTGAAGGAAGCCCGTACACTGGCCATGCTGGGAATCAGTAAATCAGCTACAATCTCTCTTCTGATGCAATTCTTGAAACCCAATACCTGGGATTTAAAGTTCTTCTTGTTAAATCTACAAATCTAGTTTGAATAGTCATAGAAATATATGTAAATCTGAAAACAAAAATTAGACTTGCTTTACGGAAAATGTAAGCCAAATGGAAATATGACTAATATTTGTCATTTTAAGTCATTGGCTTAAGTCATAAGGCATCCCGCAGGCTCATTCCCAGGGATATAGAAATGTCACCCAGGAGGCTCAGTCAGTAAGTGCCTGACTCTTGATTTCAGCTCAGGTCATGATCTCAGGGTCATGAAATCGAGTCTGACATCAGGCTTCGCACTGTGTATGGAACCGGCTTAGGAGTCTCTCTCTCTTCCTCTGTACCTCACCCACTTGTGCACACCTTCTCTCTTTAATAAAAATTAATTATTTTTTTTAAAAAGTCCCTGGGATTTAGACCAAAGAAACAGGTACTAATAGTCATAGTTAGGAGGAAAAGTACCTGATTCCTTTCTTCTCATCACTTCTCACATCAACTACTGGCCAACTTTACCTCCTAAATACTTCCCCAACCCCCTGCCTCCCCTTCATCTCTACCGCAGGCACCAATCATTTCCTGCCTGCTTTCCCAGCCCTGTTTCACACTCTTCATTGGTTCCCCAATACCGACAGGACACAGAGACAGGTAGGTCCCTGGCACGGACCTGCAGTGTATTCCTGCTTCCCACATTCCAACACTGCCCTGTGTGTCCTTTTCGTGTGACGTCACTTCTCTCTCCAGGTTTCCTCTCTGCCTGGCATGAGCCTTGCCTCTAAAGTTAAATTTTGGGGGCGCCTGAGCGGTGCAGTCCATTAAGCACCCAACTCTTGATTTTGGCTCAGGTTGTGATCTCAGGGTCGTGAGATCGAGCCCCACGTGGGGCTCTGTGCTCAGTGTAGAGTCTGCTTAGGGCCTCTCTCTCTCCCCCTCTGTTGACACCCCGCCCCAAGCTCTCTAATAAATAAATTTATTTTAAAATAAATAAATACAGTTTTGGTGTTCCTTCTTCCAGAAAATCCTCCAACATCTCCCAGGCCTGGTTTGTGCCTCTCCCCAGTGGCCCTTTGTGGATACACACACCTCTTTGCTAAAGTCTTTACCACTTGGGGCCTGCGGGACTAGGGTGAGGGCTTTATACCTCTTTCTCCAGAGAACAGAGGTCAGCGATTGTTTAATTTTGTAGCTCTCCATGGCCTGTGGTTCCTATTATGTAAACAGGTATTCTGTTTCCTGTGTCTGGTTTTTGTTGTTGTTGTTGCTTTAGATGGACCAAACCATATTATAGCTTAAAGGGTCAAAAAGGTGAGTAAAGCCAGGTGAGTTCAAATCCCAATGGACTGGTGGAAAGAAACAAGGGCACACGTGCAATCAGTATGTCGGAATACTAACCATTAGCTAACAGCATTTAAATGAAAACAACTTCAGTTCCTAGAGAATTATTCATTAATTCAATAGAGTTTTATACACTGGGACATTGGAGATTGGGAACACGAGGTCACACTGAAGACTTCACAATCTGACAACAAGAAAGAATGTACAATGCCATGAGTGGGGCGCCCCAAAAGCTGGAAAACAGAGCATTGGGAACAAGAGTGACTAAGTACCAAGGATTAAGCAGGGACAGTCCCTGGGGAGAGCTCAGATTTTTGGTGAGCCCACCCTTTCGAACCCTGCAAATCCTACCCCAAAAGCAGTTATCGTGTGACATATCTGGAGACAGGCCCAAGAACATCTTACAGCCTTTCCTTGGGGTCATCTGCTCTCCATGCTCAAGAGGGGGAAATCTGGAACCAAGAAGGGAGCGTGGACCCCGGGGGGGGGGGTCAAAATATTAAATCAAATAGTCAAAATGTCCAACATTAGAACACTGGTTACATAAACAGCTTACGTAAATTCCCCACAATGGAATTCTAAAATGCCAAGAACATCGCTTGTTCGCAGAAGAGCATTTATTGACATGCGCTGCTCACCTGCACTGGCTCAGGCCTTCCTGTTCTGGCAAAAAGCCCGAGGAGTCCAGGAACCTCTGACCCTGCCAGGCCCAGCAGCTGAACACGGTGGCATCATTCAAAAGAAGAAATACAAACGCAACGCTAACGGCTTATGTTTTAAGGGACATGTGGAAAAACGGGAGCACTTTCAGACACAGGTCACAGAAATGATTATTTTAAAGTGGGAGACATAACAGAAGTTAAGTCTATTTGGTTGGAGCAAGAAATGATGCTCTCTTTCCAAGGATCATCTTCCAAGGGCTGTTCTGCCTGGCCACGGAAGACAAGAAAAATGTTCCCCTGCCTCAATTCTATGTCATCTCCTTGGCCTGTGATACAGAACATGGGCATTATGTAAAATGTCAAATTTGGCTGATTTAAAAAAAAAAAAACTCTCACCAGATTTGCAAGTTAACAGTCAGTCTTTAATATATTAGGCCACTGGGGAAACCAAAAGCTTGTAAAAATATAGAACTCATTCCAAATGACTGCCATAAAATTTGTAAAGTCGAAGGCGTTTCCGTAACTGCGAACAGCACTAACAAGCAGGTCCATTAACCATGACCTTCAAAGCTTAAGGACCAACTAATAACACAACGAGTAGTCCAATGGCCTGAACAGGATGAGAAGCTGTTCTAGTTTCAGTGAGATCAAAGCATATTTCATGGCTGTGATTAATATTTATCGTGTGCTCACTGGATATACATCATTACATAATAAAAATTTAGATTTGCATTATGTGATGACAGTAATTAGACATACACATATTGAAGATTTTTTCCAAACATGAGGATATAGATAAGAGGTCATAAAATATTTTTTTAAAAACTGGGGCGCCTGGGGCGCCCAAGTGGCTCAGTGGGTTAAAGCCTGTCTTTGGCTCAGGTCATGATCTCAGGGTCCTGAGATCGAGCCTCACATCGGGCTCTCTGCTCTGCGGGGAGCCTGCTTCCTCTCTCTCTGGCTGCCTCCCTGCCTACTTGCAATCTCCTCTGTCAAATAAATAAATAAAATCTTTAAAAAAAAAAAAGTTGCACATACACATCAAACTCTGTTTGGGCTCATGATTGCTCCCCCTCCTTCAGTTGTGGCAGCTGAAAAAGGCGAGCTTGAAAATGCAAACCGTTGCAGATTCACGGAGTGAGTGTCGCCTCAGTGCCTGGTATGGGGCGACATGCTTGAGACACAAAAATGACCAGCATATGGGTCCTGCTCTCCATCGGTCATTCAAAGAATAATTAGGACGTCCTGGGCCCTTGATCAAAGTGCAGTTTGAACAAAGCACGGAGGAATGCAGAGGGTGGTTGAGGAAGGCTTCCCTGAAAAGATGACAGCTGACCTGACTCTTGAGAAACAAGAGGTCTTGACGCCGAGAAGGAAAAGTTCCCAGATTTCAGACAACATAGGCCAGAACATCCAGCCTGTGTGTTCTGGAAGCCCAGGGCTCATTCCGAAGCCCGCCGCAGGTCCCTGCCACCACAATCGGCATCGCCACAGTCCAGACTCACCTCAGGAGCATATGTATAAACACCGGATGAACAAATTAACGACCTGCACACACGCCTTCTTTCTGTAGATACTCAGAAATGATTCTAGAGCCCCGAGAAGAAGGAAGAACATAAACGAAAAATCCCTTTGGGGAGCCTGTGAACTGAGAGGAAAACAGATGTTTCTTCTCCTTGCCCATCTACAGTCTCCCCACCACCCCGGTGGTCATGGAGAGGCCCCGCCCGCCTGTCATTCCACGACACAGTCTCAGGTGCCTGGAGTCCCCACAGCTTGGGGCTCACGGCCAGCAGGCAGACCTGGTACTGGGCAGGGCCTGCCCGTGCGCCCGTGGAGAGCAGCTCGTCCTGCCTGTGAGGTAGAGCATGGGGCTGGCCATGACATCGCGCTGCAGGGTCTAAACCAACTGCAGTGATGATAAAGACCAGGGCTGGTTCCGCGTGAGGTAGGGATGAAAGATGATCACAGAACTGCGAGAAACCACGCGATCCTCAGGGAGGTGCCACGGTGTTACTTCCAGGCCTAGACGGGTGACCCGTCTCTCAACTCAGGCCCCTGGGGCGGATTGGAACCCTTCGAGCCACGTCCTTACCTCTTAGCTGTAAAATCTGCAAGGTTTACTGATGTTCTTCTTTATATTATTATTTCAAGAAAGCCCACTTCAATTTTACAAAGAATCAATTATTGCTAAGACGTATCAAGGCTTTCATATGCTAATGCATGTCCCCCCAACAAAGAAAAGGTGTAGTTGATGGACTATGTCCCAAAGTAAATCTTGTATTGCTTTCTTCAAAGAACATTTTGTGGAACTGATTGTTTATGAAATCCATATGGAAAGATGCTGCCCCATCCCTCTGGCCACAACAGACGTAGCAAGGGGGTGAGGAGGCAGCTATAATGCATTATTGTGTGTGTGTATGTGTGTGTGTGTGTGTGTGAAGCAGTTGTGTACGCTAATCATGTTGGCAAATACTATGACCTAATCAAGAAAGGAAAACGAATGGATGCTTGGATCACAAAAAAATGATAAAAAGTAGAAAGATTTCACTCTCCCGATGGAGACAGAGGTTAGTTGTTCATTACTTGTTGATTTCTCCATTCATTAGCATTCTAGGAACGGGACTTAATGCATTCATAGCGCCCTTTAAAAAGCAGGCATGCTACCTTTCTGCCTACTTGTGATCTCTGTCTGTCAAATAAATAAATTTAAAAAAATAAAAATAAAAAGCAGGCGTGGGTTCTCAATTCAAGAATCTATTTTAACCTGTTTGGAAACCATCTGCATTTTCAGCAGCCCGACCTAAGAAAACACTCCTTCTAGGATTTCATGCCAGGAAGAGATCAGCTCCCTAAGGAAAGCAGGGCTGCGGCACCCCCTGCCCACCGCTGCCCCCATCCCGAACTGAGTAGCAGGTCACTCGCAAATCTGTGGGCCAGTGGTGAATCTCTCTAGGCTGAACAGTGGCCACTGCTTTGAAGTTGGCTTCGTATAAGAACGTTCCACTGGCCCAGCTTCTGGGTGGTGTGACGCTGCTCTTCTTAACCCAGAGGAAGAGAAAGCAAAAAGGGGACAGAGAAAGCTCCCTTTCTTCTGCCTCCAAGTTGGCTGCCTCCAAGTTCCCGGTGCAAAGGGAAGAAAAAGTGTGCATGGGGAGTGCACTGCGGAGTCGTCTTCTGGGACGAGTGAGTTCCTATTTTGCACATTTTCATTTGTCTGACTCGAGTGGTTCCCTCCAAAGTAGAGCGGCAGCTCTCTCAAGGACAGCCACTTGGCCTGATCATCGAGTGAGCCAACACTTTGCTTTGGTCTCTAGTAAAGGTACTGAATGAAGAACAGGGTACACTCAGTGCTTTTGGCCGCCAACCGCTAATCCCTGGTACCCCCGAGCCTGGTTCTGCTGCTTACATGAGCATGACTTAACGTTTGGTGAACTCAGAGATCTGATTGTAAAAAAAAAAGAGTTTGCTGATTCAGTGAAAACAAAGTAGAATAATTTAGAAAGAATCAACAAAGCAGAGGTGTTTCTGTTTGTTTGTTTGTTTGTTTTTAAGTCTGTCAAGTTAATCCGTGCATGAGATAATCATAAAAAGGACTTGGCGGGGTGGGTGGCCCTGGGTGGCTCAGCTGGTTAAGTGGCTGCCTTTGGCTCGGGTCATAATCCTAGGGTCCTGGAATTAAGCCCCACCTTGGGCTCCCTGCTCAGCGGAGAGCCTGCTTCCCCCTCTCCCTCTGCCTCTGCCTGCGGCTCTGCCTACTTGTGCTGTCTATCTGTCAAATAAATAAAATCTTAAAAAAAAAAAAAAGACTTGGCGGGAGAGGGTCATTGAAACAGCAAATTCTGCAGGGAGCCTGCCTTATGTCCTTGGCTGGTTTCAAGAAACCAAAATTGGATGCATCAAAAGATGAATTTGGGTGGGGTGTACCCAGAAAAAAATGATGTGGCACAGAAAATCGGGTGGTCCGTACATAAAGAAAATGTCTCAGCCCAACACAGAGATCATGAGTTCCTGACCTTTGGATTAACCATCCAACTTCCGGTCTTGAGCTTTCTGGATTAGCCGGCTTTCCTAAACATCTGTTCACCTGCACGTACTATTTCGCTTTTGATGATCACTTCTAGCCCACCTCCCTCCTTCTGGAAACCGGTAAGTCAGTCAGTGAGTGAGTTCGGCAGAAAACACGAGAGCAGCAGTCAGAAATCACAGATTCCAGTCAATCCCCGAACCTTCCGTCTCTGGGCCTGTCTCCTTACCCAGAAAGCGTCTGCTGTGGGGAGGGATGGAGGGCGAAAGGCAGATGCTGAGACCAGGGGGTCACACTCATCTCTCAGGTGTCTCTACTTCTCTAAAATGCCATGCTGTGCAGTTCAGCTCACAGAAGACACACAGCATTCCCGAAGACATTCAGTCATCTTTATTCAGAATTTAAAATAAAAATAGTCGGAAAATAGATACAAATTTGTTGTGAATGTCAAGAGTAAGCAAATGTACTTGAGAAAGGTAATATTATTCCGAAATTTTTGCCACAGAGAATGAGATGGGAAGTGATATATATTCTTTCAATATAAAAATACAAGCTTAGATGTATAAGCATACCATATGTGTGCACACGTGTGTGCATATTTATATAATGATTCAAATGCAATTTAAGTTACCCGCATAAAATTGATCACTTGTATCCTTATGACTTGCGAATGGGAAAAAAGTCTAAGATGCCACATCTCCAGTGTCCAGGCTTCCTGTGATAAACTTTTGGAAGGAGCTATATTTACTAATTTAGAGTTGCAAAGTGGACTGCAAAGCTTTCATTCTGGGAATAGCATGTGACAGAAAATTGTTGGAATATTTTCCAGCATCAGTTTTAATTTTACAAGTACGAAACTACAAACAACTCCTGACTGGAGAAGATCAACCGCTCCGAGACACAAGCGCTGCCTTCCTTTCTGTCCGAGTTCTGCGACAGAGCTACAACGAAAAATTACGCTCAAGATTCAAGTTAAGTCACCACTGACTTTTTTTGACAGCAACGAGGCTTGTCAAAAATTCATGCTTGCAGGTAAGATGGGAATGATCAGAGAGCCCTAATATTGTTTTGATATTTCTTTCATTTTCATCGGGATGGTACCTGAGTTACTCCTGGCGCCACAAAAAGTAGACACAAAAAGTAGACTACGCTGTACAAAGCCAGGAGATGTAAGGGAACACCCACCCTCTTTTGAAATGACCATTTGCCACTTGTGAGTGGGGAAAGCAACTGTAATACTCCATTTATAAGCTGCCTGAGCGTAGAGTCTATATCAATTTCAAGTTTTCTTTTATGATTCAGCTATTCCAAGAGTCTGAAAATATTTCATTAAAAATTAATGTGTTATCCACACAAATGGCAAATATTGAAAAATGGGAATATAAATACAAACTAATAAAAATAGTAAGTCTACTAATACTGAAAAGGAAGGAAGACAGGAGGGGGAGGCGAGCATGTGAAAGGGAGAGAGATTTTAAACATCCGGTTTCTATTCTGGACCATTTATAGAAACAGACAGACACAGCACGCGGAAGCCAAATATATTCTCGGGCTCTGACAGGATTTGTTTTCTATCTTGTCATTATTTGTACTCTATGCTTCCTAATACTGCTTCTCCAGGGCTCTGGATCTCCCGACCGGCCTGACCAGTCTTACTCCAGCTTGCACGCAGGGGAGCTGCCGAGGGCTGGGCGCGTTCCTGGAGCCTGGCTGCCCGGTGGGCTGACTCCCTGCAGTCGGCGGCTCCCCCAGGAGCCCCTCCGGCACGGAGGCTCATGGCCCCCTGCTAGCGCATCCCCGCCTCCCCGACCCCGGCCCCATGCATCCTTCCCAGACCCCTCTGGACGATTCTCTGAGGCTGGAGCGCAGGATCCTGGGTCTATCGTGCGGAGGTAGGGAAGGATCCCTGGTCCAAGAAGGCAGGCACGAAGGTAACACACCCACTCAACCTCCTTGTCTGCTCTTCCTAGAAGAGTGATTTCATGTCAAACAGCAGGCAAGGACCTACCTTATTCCATCTCAGCCCTCACAATTTAAATGCCATTGAGAGAAAGTCACTTTGCTTACTAAACAGGCAGTCACGGACACACACTTGTCCCTACATCAAAATAACACACAATAGGGTTCTCCTATACCAAAGATAATGAGGGGACTATTTTGAAAATATGAAAGATTTGTTTATGCAGACTAGAAAAACATCCCTTTGCATCAAAATAAGTGTCCCTCTTTATTGCACACTCATTATTTTCTATAGAATTTAAATTGTACATGAAAGTATAATTGTGCCTTGTTTAATGTAAATTGATTGTCTCAATTATTGGGAAAGGATTTGAATTTTAATGGACTACTTTGCTGGAGATGTGCCAGGCAAATCAGCAAAAACTCTAATAGCTCTAACTCTGGAGGTACACAGCCAAACAGTCAGATAAATCAGGAAAGACGGTGGGTTCCAGAATCGATCCTCAAGTGGTCCGGAAGGGTTAGGAAGCTTTTCTCCATGCACAAGAAATCAGCCGTTAACTTTCCATCTTCAAAGACCCTGTGACCGTGAGCCTACGATTTGGTTTCTCACTTTGAAAAAATGGTAAGATCCACCTCTTAGAACAAAGGACTTTTGTAGTTATACTTTTTTTTCTTTCCCTTAACATTCTTCCTTGCTACAAATTAGGTTATCTGTGAAAATCAGGGCTTTTCTCCAGAGGGGGAACAGACATAAAATGCAGTTAGCCCCGTGTCACCCAGGCCCTGAGACACACTTGTAGATGACACTTCAGCCACCCTAGGAAGTTGGCTGCAGACGCATCCCCGCAGATGGCCACCATAGCTACAGCCTGACCTATCTCCTTTCTTCTAATAAATCCAGGATCTACGAAGTCCAGCAATCTCCCGCACACTTACGATCATGGCCCAGAGCAGACCTTAGCCGTTTGGCTACCCAGATGGTTGCAACGTTGCTACAGTTAAATTATAACCAGCGATGCCTGAGGTATACAGACACATCTGCCCGAAACTGCCAGTCTCCTGCAATCTTTCCCTCTAAGCTGCAGCCTCCAGAAGCAGGTGGAAAAATCACCTCTGGTCAGAGGAGGATGAACTACACAGCCAAGTTTATACCTCAGCTATAAACCTTCAGGAATTTAACTGCTCTCTGAGATATCTGGGGCACTGAAAATATGACGTTTTAATCGGTTCACTCCTGAAAGAGCCTCTTTTTGCAACGGAAAACTGGCAGGGTTAATCTAGACACACATACAGATGTTCATGTATGGGGTAGAGATTAAGATTTGGGCCAGTGAATACAAATTTCTTCTCCTATTCATTAATCTTTCCTGAATGAATGTCGACGATGCTCAAGAAGCAAGTTGAATACAAGGCATTTCTTTTTATAACTGAGTCTAGAAAGAGCCATAAATTATGGCCAACTGTAGTTTTGACTGAGTTCTCCCTAAACGCTGATCTGGCTTGCAAAAAGCAACCTCATTAAGATAGTTCACTGTTTACATGTCCTATAACTTTTCTTTCTTTCTTTCTTTCTTTTTTTTTTTTTAATGAACATAGAGTTCCTGGCAACTAGATGTTTGATTAAATTCTACATTTCAGGGGCGCCTGGGTGGCTCAGTGGGTTAAAGCCTCTGCCTTCGGCTCAGGTCATGGTTCCAGGGTATTGGGATCGAGCCCCACATCAGGCTCTCCGCTCAACGGGGAGCCTGCTTCCTCCTCTCTCTCTGCCTATCTCCTCTGCCTACTTATAATCTCTATCTGTCAAATAAATAAATAAAAATCTTTAAAAAAAAATTCTACATTTCAGGGGCATCTGGGTGGCTCAGAAGCGTCTGACTCTTGATCTCAGCTTGAGTCTTGATCTCAGGGTCCTGACTTCAAGCCCCACGCTGGGCTCCATGGTGGGTCGGAGCCTACTTCAAAAACAAATTCCATGATTTGTAATTAGTAAGGCTTAGATTTTGGATAGTACACCCCAACAGGATGAGTTTTAATAAAATGCCACACCCAAGGCACACCGTTTCACTGTAGGAGCACAAAATCTGGCCCCAAGTGGGTATCTGGAAATAAAGAACGAAAGCAAAGCAACAGAACCATCACAGGAGAGAGGGAAAAGTGTAAAGGTGAGAGGAGGGCCAGACAAAGATGGGAAAGGAGTGAAAGTGGCAGGCGAGCAGCCCTGGCTGGTGGGGCGGCAGGGGCAGGTCTGGCCTCTTTGATACCCGTCCCTCCCCCAGCCCCACACCTGCGGAGGCCTGGCTGAGCCTCACTTAGCAGCCAGAGTCAGAGTCAGAGTCCCTCAGCTAAATGGATGGCTCCCTTCTTCTTTGTCTAGCATATAAATGCATTCAAATTTGCATTTAGTGGGAAAGAGTGACTCTAAGGCTGCTTTTCTGTATTTCTATTTCTATTTCAAAATCCCTTTAAAATACCTGCTCTTTTGGGGCACTTGGGGGGCTCAGTCAGTGAAGCGTCTGCCTTCAGCTCAGGTCATGATCCCAGGGTCCTGGGATCGAGCCCTGCATTGGGGCTCTCTGCTCAGTGGGGAGCCTGCTTCTCCCTCTGCATCTGCCCTACCCCCCCTTCCACACTCCCCTTGTGTTCTCTCTCTCTCAAGTAAATAAATTTAAAAAACAAAATCTTCAAAATACCTGCTCTTTAAACTGTTGCATGCTTTTCATGGATGATGAGAAGAAAATGGCTCTGCTCATGTTCACACACACACACACACACACATGCACACGCATGCACACACACACATTGGAGGACTGTTGCAATTTTTTAAACCAATTAGTTTCTAGAAAACGAAAGCCCAGAAAATATCACTGTATATCATCAGGATATCATCCCCAAACCGTTCTCTTTAATCTGTTAAATCCTCACGGCCAGCCGTCTGCATGTTATCTGTGGCCAGAACGTTGCATCAAACTGCTTCCCACCCCACCTCCACAATGTACAAGTTCAACTAAACAGAGGAAAACACTTTAAAAGGTCCATAGGCATTGTTCCTGGTGGAATCACCTCAGAAGTTATTTTGCCCAAAATTACCAAAGAAACACTAAAAACAACACGGAATTCCACAAAGGGGTCCACTCATTATGTTCCAGATTCAAGATTTCAGGCTTTTGTGTCACGTTAGAGAGCACCAAAGTGCTGTGCCCAAAGGGTCGCCTGTGCACAAGGCTTGGCTGTCCCACCTGCCAGGTTGAGAGCCCCCCCCCCCCCCGGGCTGCCCAGCAGGCTCCTCGACCCCCGAACTGAACTGCCCTCCCCAAGACAGCGGAAAAGTTCTGCCTGCGAACAAAACCCCACAAAAGCAGCCAAAAGCGGAGTATTTCCCAAGAAGAAGTGAGGTCTGGCAGATCCTATTCAGTTTCAAAGGGAGACCAGCTTTTTTGTGTTTTTCCTTTCCTTTGATTTATTTTTCATTGCATGATGATACACTGTTTCATTTGAATTGCAAAATAAGACCCAGGAATGAGTTATTTTATTTAATGAAAACATGGACCGCAGCAGCGGACTCGAAGCTCCTTTTGGTCTCCCAACAACCCGAGGAGGTGGGGACCTTTCCTCCCTCCTGTTGTGGATGACGAAGCGGAGTCACTGAGAGAGGAGTGACTTGCCCGGGAGACGAGTGACAGCCTGTTCAGTGCTGGGGCTGGGATTAGAACCTGGGCAGAAGGCTTCAGAAACTGCATGTTCTTAACCACTAGGCACCATATGCTGTATTGGTAATTAAAAAATCTTTTCAAAAGCTCATTTAGTCTGGCTGTAACAGGTGGGGGGTGGGAGGTCTCTAAGGCGCATTAGCCTGAAGAGCCCCTAGCAGAGAATCTGGGACTCTCAGATGGCACACTGTCACTCCCCGGTGCAGAATGGGAAAAATCTGCCGGGGAGCTTCGGAGCTCGGGACTTGGTGGGTCCTGGAGTCCAGGCCCAGCTCGGATGCAGCTGGCTGGGGCCACTCAGGGGGATGCTGCGGTGTACCGGGGGAAGGTGTGAGCGCTGAGGCCCTGCATTCCCCAGACTGGCCCTGCCACCAGCATCGGCTCAGTGAAAACGGTGACCACGGTATGTCACATAACCTCTCAGAGCCTGTCTGCCCCTCTAAAAAACAGAAGACGAGAACACTATCTTAACTGTATTGATCTAATAGTCACATTCCATATGGCCGCTCTGCTGAAGATTTTTTAATTATAAAACCGAAGTCTTGTGCCAGAGACCAGCAAGTCCCGGCTCCCTCACAAACACCGATTCCATGACGCCATCATGGATAAGATGGCTGACTGAATAACACTATTCTAGATTGATACAGTGCATTTCCCCCCACCCCTGCCAATTTTTAATACCTAAGATCTGATTTGATCCTCATACCTATTCCATGTGGTCTCTGATCCGCATTCCATAGATAAGGAAGCTGAGCCCCAAAGAGTTTATCTGGCCTGTCTCAAATCCTAGGTTGGCAGGGGACATCAGCCCCAAGCTTCCGCTCCCTAGCTAGTGTGCTCTCATAATTTGTTGTTCCCACAGAAGATGTGATGCCTTTTGGCAATAAGTTTACAAATTAATGGAGAAAGTGAAAGACTGGGAAAGATAGAAATCAACACTGATGACCCTCTCAGTCACACCCGAGTCACACTGCCCACACCTCAAGTCATGGGCTCCTCCTGTCACTTGGAGTCAAATGCCATGCCCAATCTTAGAATTCAGGATTTGGCTTCTGAAGCAGCTGCTGAAAGGACTGGCTAATTAAGTCTAAAGGGCAGGTAAATTCTCTCCCATGGGGAAAATTCTGGAACCTGGGCAGATAAAATCCCTTCTCTTTTCCTCCCTCCAGTGGACCATGTGGACGCAGTTTCTTTGTAACAGGCTTATCCAGAAACATCTCTGTGGCTGTGTCTCTGAGGCTTATCATGAAACAGTCAGCAGTGCGATAACACATCCTGCTACACTGTTCTCCATTCTTCCTTGCCTCACCTTCCTCTCCCTCTCTCTTGCTGCCCTGGGACTGAAGCCAAAACAAACACTCATCGTTAATTCTTGCTCAGGTTCTAAGACAAAGGAAATGAAGGGATTGGCCAAATCCTCACGGAGCTCACCCACTTGGGTAGTTAACATATCTAAAAATGGACAGAGAAAGATACATACCAGAGGAATAAGTCATAGACATGGAAGTAGTCTGGTAACACAAAGAAATAACCAGTGGAAGGAATCAATGAACTCAGGATCTAGAAACAAGCTACCACAGGAAAGATGGGAAATGCCGAGCAGACAGCGATCAGGGGTCCACTCTGGCTGAGCAAGTAGGAGGTAGACATCACCCTGTTTACAAGGTAATCACAGAACTGTCTCTCCCTGCTGAAAAGTCTTCAGAAGCTTCCCTCTCCAGTGCTTAGAATAAACTTCAGGCTTAGTTTTACACGATTCAAGAGAAAGACTCTTCCAGACCTAACTGCTGAAGGTCTACCTCCTCTTTGGATGTAGGGAGCCACAAATGAACATAACTCTTACCTTAACAAGGAGAAAGAAGTTAGACAATCGATAAAACCATAATTTTCCTTGAGCCAATCAGAGCCAATCAGGTTGCAAGATAACCTGATAAAGGTCCTGGGGAAAAGTGAGAAGCAAAAGCTATCTTCCCCTGGAGGTGGGTGAAACTGTGTGCACCTGGCCGGAGGAATAGCTACATTTTTAATGAGGGAGGGACAGAAGCAAAATCCATCAGTGGTGTGATTGGCAGAAGTTTGAAATGCAGCTCTCATGGGGGCAAAGAGGTCCTGTTTCATGATGTCTGCTGGTTTCTCTGACGTGAATCCTTCTGCCATGGTCAGGTTAAAACTACCAGCATGATGTTGAATGCGCATACATTTCCAAAAATTTAGTACATCAGCTCTAGCATACAATTGCATTGGACCCTGAGGAAGCAGGACGAGGTCCTGTCCCCATCCCCACCATAAGCCATGATGACAGTCAAACAAACAAACAAACAAAAAAGCATCAGAATTAAAAAATACATTTGATGTATGAACTCAACAGAGGGGGGAAATCATTAAGTCCGAAGACTGGCCAATAGAGAGGATCCAAAGTGAACTACAAAGAAGAGAGAAAGGAGCTGGGGTGAGGGATGAGTGCAAGAAACAGTGCCCCGAGAGCTGTGGGGCAAGCTCAGAAGGTCTAACCGACGTTGAAGTGGGGGCCTGGAAGGAGCAGAGACAGGGAGTGAATGGGAAGATCTGACCCCTGCTTACTGCCCCATCTCATCTCCTCCTCAACCTCACATTCGATTTTAAAGCCATGGTTCTTGAAGAGACCGTGTTCTCCTTAACCTCTGGCACCTTTAAACATGTACTTCATTCTCTCTGTGAAGATTACTTCTACTTCTTGTCAGGATTCAGCTAGAAGTCATTTCTCTAAGGAACAGTACCCTGTCCCCCTCCGAACCTGGGTGAAGTGCCAGTCCGATGTGCCCCCGGAGCATCCTCAGTGACTCACACAAGAGCAGAGGATTTGACTATGATCACCATGTGCTTCCCTCGTGGGTCTGGAAGCTCCTTAAGGGTAGAGATCATGGCTTTTTGCTTTTCAATGCTCAATGCATAACAAATGTTAATAAATATTAGGATATATTAATAAGCTAGAAGATACCACACAGAGCTCAAGCCAGGCAATCCAGTATAGCTTTTCACATTGACTGTGCCATGTTTTAAAATTACAGTTTGTGGCAGAGCAACAAACATGACTGCAGAAATGAAAAACAAATCCTTTTTAACTTAAAAGTACTAAATTAAATTTTAAATCATAAGGGTTAAGATCATGAAAATGCTGGGGCGCCTGGGTGGCTCAGTGGGTTAAGCCGCTGCCTTCGGCTCAGGTCATGATCTCAGGGTCCTGGGATCGAGTCCCGCATCGGGCTCTCTGCTCGGCAGGGAGCCTGCTTCCCTCTCTCTCTCTCTGCCTGCCTGTCTACTTGTGATTTCTCTCTGTCAAATAAATAAATAAAATCTTAAAAAAAAAAAATCATGAAAATGCTAATCAGAACTTCTCAATCTACCTAAACAATAAAACCAGAGAGAGAAATCTGGCTTTAAAGAGTGAAATCACTCACTATGGTTTATGTTGGATTTATGGAAGAAATGTTTAGGGATTTTAAGCATGGAAATATACTTTCTGTCCTCGAATGTAAGAACAGAAATTTGCCGGCCCCTTTTAGCAAAAGCTCTGTCCAAGGAGTGTCTGATGCTCATCACCTCTAAATGGTTCCTGATATAATTTGAATATATGCTTAGTATTTATTTTTAATGGAATACTTTTCATTATCTAAACTTAATTATAGAAAAATAAAAAATAATAAACATTATAAGAATATTAAGACTAGCTGGTAATAGTTGGTTTCCTAAAATATCCGTCTCCAAAAACACATTAGCTGTTTCCTCCTACTTTATGTTCTTAAGAGTATTTTTCTTTTTAAATTTTGAAATATTATAACACTCACTCCCAACTATGCTGAAAACATGATGTTTTTAATCAAGTAGGTGAATGCATCACTCTTTAAATTCAATCTCGGGCTTGTAATAAACTTTCACACTGAACAGAGGACATATACACATAAACACACACAGTCACGAACTCGCAGACACTTAGATTACCTTAGGCCTCTCCCAAGTATGGTCCCAAATGTTGTTCTACAAATCAGCTGTAGGAAATTCAGAAGGGTGTTCCCAAAGAAATAACGTTATGTAAACACGGTGTTCTGTTTCACAGACTAGCTCATGAGAGCCCGTTTAACCCACAATGTAAATAAACCAGCTTCTAGAATGTTAGCCTCTGAAGTTCCCGTCATACCTCCAGAATCTGGAACGCAGCCTGGCGCGTGTTAAAGGGCTGATAAGTATGTTGAATGAAGGATATTGACTGAATAATAGTGTGAAACATTTGTCGAGCACGAAGTCTGTGCCAGGCACTGTTTTCTGAAGAGTTTCCATGGATTATCTTAGGCAATTATCACATCCCTCTAAGGTTGCATTTTTTAGACAGACAAAGGGAGGAAGTGAGGATGATGAAATGTAAGATTTAAGGAATTTGCTCACGACCTCATGGTTAGGATGTGGTAAAGTAGGAAAACCCAGAGAACCTGGTTCTAGGGTGCATGTTCTTAACGACTATCCATGATCTCTTTCCTGAAGTTTTGGGTCTTACGAGCAGAGAACTAGAACCTGAAGGCAGCTTAAAGCATAAGGGGAGGGATGTCTGTCTGCTCGTCCAGCGGTTTATCCAAAGCACACACCACATAACACTCAATAAATATTTGATGAATACGTGAGGGGCGTCTTGGACATCAGGGCTATTCCAGAAAGAAGTGTGAATTATATTAAATATAATTAAATTATATTAAATGTCTTTGGCACTTTCCTTACTTTCTTTCATTGAGTATCTTTCCATTTAATCTACTCTCAGGTGATCAGCTATGACAGTGTTTGCCTTGTTCCGGCTGCGGTGTCTGGACAGGCTGCTTTCATATATCACCCATTTCCAGATCAAAATTCTAGTTCCTGCAGTTAGAACCTGCTCTGTCATCGGGAGGAAAGCAATCTGACTTCAGGTCTTCCCATTAAAGTCTAATCGAACCTGGCTTCTAGTCCTCTTAGGGACTTGTCAATAATACATGAAAAAATTGGATTTTAAAGAGATTGCTTGTTAACTCCAATTGGCTTATAATTTTGGCATAATTTGGGGGGGAAAGGTCAAACTTTCTAAGCTTTTCCTGGTTTTTGTAGCTTCCTCCTTTCCTGTACACAACACTCTCACAGGGTTTGTCCTTAGAGCCCTGAGGGGAGGCAGCCTACCCAATCCCCACTCTTCTGTGGCCCGATAACATGAAAGCTAGAGATAACCAAGAAGCATTTCAAAACAAATTGCAATAAACTTCTTTCCTAGTAACATATGGATTATTTATCATCTTCTATAGTTTTATATTACAAAATAATGGCACATAAATATAAAATAACATAGCAAGTGTGTGAATTTACTTTTAATAGTATGTTGCCGGTTATCCAAACATGCAGATTCCGAGTGTGTCTGGGTGGCTCAACTGGTCGAGCCCCCGACTTGATTTCAGATCAGGCCATGGTCTCAAGGTTGTGAGATGGGGCCCTACGTCCGGCTCTGCGCTGGGCGGATGTGGAGCCTGCTCAAGATTCTCTCTCTCCCTCTTCCCCGCCCCTCCTTGGATCCCT
This sequence comes from Mustela lutreola, assembly GCF_030435805.1. Lineage (NCBI taxonomy): Eukaryota > Metazoa > Chordata > Mammalia > Carnivora > Mustelidae > Mustela > Mustela lutreola. The sequence continues at coordinate 8,823,238 of NC_081303.1, read as the reverse complement.
CCCACGCATGTGTGTGTGTCCATATGCACTCTCTCTCTCTCTCTCAATAACTACCACGAAACAGCAAATTCCCAGGCAACAGATCATTAAAGGAGTGCCTCTCTAAAGCATATTTGTGGGGGCAGGGGAAGACGGGAGGTAGGGATTATATATACATTTACTTTAGCAAAAGAGATTCAGATGACTCACTTGTGAATTACAATTCACATAGGACTTGAAACACAGTTACTGAGAAACCGATATGTTGCTGAAACAAGTATGCAATATTGCACTCCTAAAGAGGCTGACAAAACAAGGTAGGACACATGAAATTAATTACCAAGAAGCTAAAATGTAAGGGCATTTTATAATTAAAAGAACAGCAGCATTAAAAACCCAGATGGCCTCAGTACAACAGAGATGAGGCAGCAATAACTAAATGTCCTTCAGCCCCCAAATCATGGCAAGTCAAACTGCTGGAGCTCGGGCAGGATCAGGGGAGACTGGTGAGGGGAGGAAGCCAGTGGAATGCTGCGTTAGCATTCTCAGCAAATTACTGATTTACTGATTCTCCATAAATCACGACGCAGAGCACTTTGGTTTATACTTTGATTACTCTTCTAAATGAGGGAAGATCAACTCAAAACATTTCCTCAGGGACAGGAAAAGTTTTATGAATATACACCCAAATCTAACATCAACAGACGTTTGGTTTACATAAATTAGAGAGAGCAAGAGATCAAACACACACTCCAGGGCAACCAAGTCTTGCCCAGGCTGCCAGTGGAGGCCAGCCCCCAAGATACCTCTCTTTCTTGCATGTGGGGCTTCTGGAGGTACAAGAGCAACAGGAGGGACCTCCCAGGAGATGGTGGGTGATGTCACAGCTGCTCTGGAGCCCCATCAGCCCAAACAGAAAGGGAGCCTGCAACCAGGGGAGAGAGGTAGACCCTTTTCATCTTTGGGTCCCCCTCCCCTCCAGCCTAGAGCGGTGACTACACCAAATGGATGTCTGATAAACAGAGATCAAACCAGTTCTGGCCTTAGCTCCCTTTACCAGCTCTCCACTTAGAAAGCTGAATTTATTAGCTCATGTCCTCTCAAGCCACTGCTGAAAGCATGAAATGACCCTCTTCTAGTCCAGGATTCCACCTGGCTCAAGCTTGGTCTCTCCTCTACTCTGTCTGATTCATCTGATTCTCAAAGTCTTTCACAGAAATACATACCTTTACGAATCCCCTTATGGATCAGGTAAATTATTTCATAGTTTTTACAGGATATGATTAAGAGGATTTTTAAAGGAACAAATTTTATTTGAAGTAGGTATACCTTTAAATTTTTTAATATAAAGTTTATTTGTAAAGCAATTTTTCTGAACCTGAAATTATTCTAAAAGATAAAATCTATTTAAAAAAAATGATGAGAAGGGTGCATGGGTAGCATAGTCGGTTGGGTGTCTGACTCTTGGCTTCAGCTCAGGTTGTGATCTCAGGGTTGTGTGATCGAGACCCACGTCCGGCTCTGAGCTCAGCGTGGAGTCTGTGTGAGAGTCTCTCCTTCTCTCCCCACCCTCAAATAAATAAATAAATCTTTAAAAACTACATGATGAGAAACAGGGTATTCACATGGTCTCTATCTCCCCACGAGGCACTTGATAACTTCTCTTGAGCAGAGAGATCTGACGGACGCCACCTTGACCAAGCGATCAAACTCAACACCACCAGTGATAAGAAACAATGACAGCTTGTCCCCCTCAATGAGGTGCACTGAGAGGGACACAACACTGTGGGATTTCTACCCAAAATGCCCAACCTCGGCCTAACCACCAGGAAGCCTCAGATAAAGCAACACAGAGCCACTCTACAAACAATGGAGCAGTTGTCATCAAAAGCGATGAACTATCACAGGTCAGGTTTCTCCCACTGAGAAAAATTGTCTAAAGACAACTACAGAGAAACGGGAACTAAACTGCAACACGGAATCTTGAACCAGAACTAGAATATTAAGGGAGAGCTAATGAAATCCTTATCAGGTCTAGAGATGGGCTCCTAGCATTGCATCGATGTTAATTTCCTAGGTCAGATCAGTGTATTGTGGTTATGTAAGCTAACTCACATTGTGTGTGGCTGGGCCAAGGGCATATGGGAACTCTCAGTTGTTTTTGCAACTTTTCTAGAAGTCAAATTATTTCAAATTAAGAGCTAAATAAAAGTAATTTTATGATGTAACCAATAATGCCAGCTATGTCACTTACATAAATTAAATCCTTAATGAATAAATTATATAAGAAAAAAGACACAATTGGCCAATAACATAGTATGGTTTAGGAACAAAATGTGCTCTATAATGTCAATTTGAAGTTAAATTGAAGTGTTAGAATTAAAAACGTATAAAAATAGCTTCATGATACTTTTTGGAATTCTTGGTTTTTTGTTTTTTTTTTTAAGATTTTATTTATTTGTCAGAGAGATAGAGAGAGCACAGGCAGGCAGAGTGACAGGTAAAGGAAGAGGGAGAAGCAGGCTCCCTGCAGAGCAAGGAGCCCGATGTGGGACTCGATCCCAAGATGCTGGGATCATGACCTGAGCTGAAGGCAGCCGCTTAACCGACTGAGCCACCCAGGTGTCCCTTGGATTTTTTTAATGTAAAATTTAACTTATTGCTTCATTTTTTAATTGAATAAATAATTTAAGACTCAGAGCAAAACTGAAGGGAAGGCACAGAAACTTCTCATGTACCCCCTGTCCTCACACGTGCGTAGACCAAGCCCTAACATCAGCATCCCCTGCTGGAGTGGTACAGTTGTTACAAGTGATCAACCTACAGGAACACGTCACAATCACGGGCAGTCCACGGCTTGGTGTCGTTTATTTTATGGGTTTAGACAAATGTATAATGACTTGTAGACACTATTATGGTATCATATAGAGTGTTTTCACTGCCCTAGGAATCCTCTGCTCTCCTCCCCCATACCCTTGGCAACCACTGACGCTTTTATTGCCTCCACTGTTTTGTCTTTTCCAAAATGTCATACAGTTGGAATCATAGTTTGTAGCCTGCTCTGACTGGATTCTTTCACTTCGTAATTAACATTTAAGGTTCCTCCATGTCTTTCCAAGGCCAGATAGCTCATTTCTTTTTAACGCTAGATACTACTCCACAGTCTGGTGGTACCACAGTTTATCCACTCACCTGCTGAAGGACATCTGGTTGTTTGCAAGTTTTGGCAATTATGGATAAGGTTGCTTTAGACATCTCTGCACAGGCTCTTAGGCGAATGTAGGTTTTCAGCTCCTTTGGGTAAATACCAAGGAACATGATAGCTGGATCATAATCTGGTTTTGTAAGAAAATGCCAAACTGTCTTCCAAAGTGACTGTACTATTCTGCATTCCCACCAGCAGTGAAAGAGAATACCGATTGCTCCAAATCCTTGCTAGCACTTGATGGTGTCGGTGTTCTGGATTTTGACCACTCTAACAGGTGTGTAGTGGTTTCTCATTGTAGTTCCAGTTTGGATGTCTTTCCCTGAAGACATACGATGTGGAACATTTTTTCAAATGCTCATTTGCCATCTCTTCTTCAGTGAGGTGTCTGTTAAGGTCTTTGACCCATTTTTTAATTGTTTTGTTTTCTTATTGTTGAGCTTTAAGAGTTCTTTTTGGGTAGTCTGGACAATAGTCCTGTATCATCTATGCAGTATTTTCTTCCAGTCTTCGCTTGTCTTCTTATTCTCTTGACAATGCCTTTCTCAAAGCAGAAGTTCTACATTTGAATAAAGTCTATCTTATCAATTACTTCTTTCCTGGATCTTATCTTTGGTGTTGGGTCTAAAAAGTTATCATCATTCTCAAGGTCCTCTAGGTTATCTTCTAGGAGTTTCAAAGTTTTGTATTTTAAATTTTGGTCTGTGGTCCTTTTTGAGTTCATTTTTGTGTCAAGTGTGAGATCTGTGCCTAGATTCATTCTTTCTTTCTTTTTGCATGTAGATGTCCAGTTATGCCAGGAGGATTTGTTGAAAAGACTGTCTTTACTCCATTGTATTGCCTTTGGTCCTTCATCAAAGATCATTTAACTGTATTAATTTGGGCCAACTTCTGGCTTCTCTGCTCCATCTCAAAGGTCCCTTTGTCGATTCTCACTCAAATACTGCACTGTCTGGATCAGTTGGAAGTCAGGTAGTGCCAGTCCTCCAATTTCATTCTTCTCCTTCATTATATTGAAACTATGTTGCCTATTCTGGGTCTTTTGCATTTCCATGTAAACTTCAGAAGCAGTTCATCACTACCCGCAAAATAACTTATTGGGATTTTAACTGGGATTCCATTAAATCTATAGGTCAAGCTGGGAAGAACTGACATCTTGACATCATTGAGTTTTCTTACTTATGAACATGGAATACCTCTCCTTTTATTAATTCTTTGGCTTCATTCAGCAGTTTTAGAGTTTTCCTCACATAAATCTTTTTTTTTTTTTCCTCACATAAATCTTAAAAAGTTTTTTTTTTGTTAGAGTTATACTTAGGTATTGAATTTCCACGGTGCTAATGTAAATGGTAGTGTGTTTTTAATTTTAAATTCTAGTTCATTGCTGGTATAGAGGAAGGTGATTAATTGTCATCTATTAACCTTGTATCCTATAACCTTGCTGTAATTGCTTATTAGTTCCAGGAACTTTTGTCTGCATAGATGATCATGTCAACTACAAAGGCAGTTTTAGATTATCCTTCCCAATCCTTAGGGCCTTTATTTCCTTTTTGTCTTATTGCATTAGTTATACCTTCCAGTATAATGTTGAAAAGGAGGGGTGAGACAGAACATCCTCACCTTCTATCTGACCTTTGTGGGAAAGCCTTGAATTTCTCACCATCAAGTATGATATTAGCACTAGGTGTTTTGTAGATGTTCTGTATCAAATTGAAGTTCCCCTCTCCTTCTAGTTTACTGAAAGCTTTTACCATGAATAGATGTTGGATTTTGTCAAATGCTTTCTCTCTGTATCTATTGATATGATCATGTGATTTTTCTTGCTTGGCATATTGATGTGATGGGTTATATTAATGGATTTTTGAATGTTGAACCAGTCTTATAAACCTAGAATAAATCCTACTTGGTTGTAGTGTGTAATTCTTTTTAAATATTGTTGGATTCTCTCTGCCAATATTTTGTCTTATTTTGTTTTTGAATGATGAAATAAAGGTTAAGATTTCAGGCTGCTATTTTCAGGGACTTCTCTGAAAACAGTGAATAGTCTTACTTCCCCCAAAATGGAATGTCTACATTAGATAAAAATCAATACTCTATTTCCCTTTTCTTTTTCCCTCTAAGTAAGTTCAAGGCCCAATATGGGGCTTACAACCATGACCCCAAGATTAAGAGTTACATGCTCTATCGACTAAGCCAGCCCGGCGCTCCTGTTTCCTATTCTTAACATTGGTTTTTAAGGAATCAATATTCTATTAGAAAAAATACAACTTTATAGATTTAGTAAAGATCATTCTGAGGTAGTTTATAGAAGAATTGCCAATTTTAAACTCATTATTCACCCATTACATTTCAATCAGCAGCTGCGTGTCTTCGTCAATGGTTTTTATGTGTGTAATTTAAGCCATATATTACCACAACAAGAAAACAAACTATGTGAGACCATGTAACTGACAAAGCAACACAGAATGCTGGGGCCGGTGACCCAATACTTGACCCCACGACAGCACGTGAGGGCACTGAGGCTTGTTCCCTCTGCAAACACTGCGGAGTTCTCACATGGTTCTATTTTCGAAGACAAAATGTATGAATCCATATCTGTCTCAAAACATTACTAGAGGGGCACCTGCTGGCTCAGTGGGTTAAGCCTCTGCCTTCAGCTCAGGTCATGATCCCAGAGTCCTGGGATCAAGCCCCGCATTGGGCTCTCTGCTCAGCAGGGAGCCTGCTTCCCCCTCTCTCTCTTTCTGTGTGCTGCTCTATTTGTGATCTCTCTCTGTGTGTCAGATAAATAAATGAAGTATTTAAAAAAAATTAATAGAAAACATGTCATTGCTATCTTGAACAGGAATCCCCGGGACTGCCTTGGTGGACACCAGGGATTCTAAATCACCAGCTGGAAAATGGACCTTTCCTGACTCCACAGTTTAATGATCTGGACAATTACAATATAATATATTCACATCTACCCCTCCTGATACATTCCCCCACCCCTGGTTGCTTGGTCTTCCTCTCCGGCTTGCTAATGCTTCCCACTTTCCTTGGCTGCCGAATCTCATGAAAAAATACTTTAAATTTGTTACGTCAGTTTTTCTATTCATACAACTTTTCAATCTACCCTAATATAGTTGTTGTACTCTTCTACTAACAATATTTTTGTTACCATAACCAGTGCTGTCTATGTCACTAAGTCCAGTGGACACTTTCGATCTCTTAATCACTCAGTAGCATCTGGTTGGTCCCTCCTCTTTCTGAAGCACATACAACAACAAGCTCTTCTGGTTTCCATTTATTTCCCAGGTTACTTGTCTTAATGTCTGTTGCCAACCTCTACCTTATCTTTAAAAGGCTTGATGTCCTTGGGGTACCTGCTTGGCATAGACGGTCAGGTGTCCAACTCTTGGTCTTGGCTCAGGTTACGATCTCAGGGTTGTGAGATCAAACCCTGTGTCGGGCTCCAAGCTGAGCATGGAGTCTGCTTCAGACTCCCTCTCTCTCCCTTTGCTGCCCACATACTCTATCTCTCTCTCAAATAAATATTTTCAAAAATGTTGATGTTCTTTAAATGTTGAAGCTCTTTTCCCTTCTTACTGTGCTTTTCCTCTAAGTGATCTACCTTACTTACTCACAAGGTTTCAAATATCCTCCTTAGGCCCCTGGAGATTTCTATCTCCAGCCCAGACCTGTCTCCCGAGCAGTGTCCCTATGTGTCCCCCCTCCCAACCCCCAGCTCCTGGCTTATTTGACATTTCCATTTGGTAAGAAGCATTGGCATGTTAAATTCAATGGGGCGGAGCTGAATGCTTGGTCTCATCCCAAGCCCAAGACATTTCACCCACAAACCTGCTCCTTTGTGGACCCTCTAGCTAAGTGGTATCACTCTGTCCCCATTTCTTGAGTCAGAAACATGGATTTTATCCTTGACATGCCCCCCTACCCAAGGAAGCCAATCAATTACTAAGTCCTACTGATTTTGCCTCCTACATATCTCCCCAATCTGTTTACTATCATCGTTACCATCACGTCAAGTCCAAGCCGTCACCAGCCCTTGACTAACTCCTCCAGGAGCTCCCAGCGGAGCTGGTGCCAACACCGTGGCTCTGCTCTAATGCATGACCTGCTCTGGAACTGGAATGCTACTTTATTAAAAGATTTATTTATTTATTTGAGTGAGAGAGAGAGAGAGAACACAAGCGAGCTTGTGCAGGAGGGGTAAAGGGAGAAGGAGAAAGAATCTCTAGCAGGTGCTGTGCTGAGCGTGGAGCCTGACACGGGGCTTGATCCCACGACCATGAGATGATCATGAGATGACGACCTGAGCCGAAACCAAGAGTCAGAAGCCTAACCCGCTGTGCCACCCAGGCGCCCCTGCAATGCTATTTTCAAAATGCAAATTTGATCTCTCATTCTTCAAAAAATTATTAAGTTACTTCTTCCCTTTATAAAAGATTAAAGTAAAAGGTCTGTAATAAAAACTTTAAGGCGCTGCCTTTAGGTCTCGCCCTCACCTCCCTCTCCAGCCTCAGCATGTGCGATTCTTTCCCCTATTCTTTATGTTTTTCTCCTTCCTCAAAAGTCCTACCGCAGGATCTTCAATTTTACAGTCGTCTTTTCTCTAGAACAGGCCCTGGCAGACTCATATAGGAGTAGGCCAGACAGTAAATATTTCAGGTTTCAGGGGCCAACAGGTCACAGCCTCTGACTCAAGCACAAGAGAAGCCACAGACAGTCTGTGGACAATGAGCACAACTGCCTTCCTGAGCCACGCGGTGCGGGCTGAGGGCTGGGGCACGTCCTCCAGCTCCGGCTCTAGAAGGCTGCCCATGCCTGTCCTGACGCTTACAGATTCATCTCAACCATCACTTCTGCCACCGAAACTTTTCCTGAGCAGGTAAGTCCCCCTATTAAAGGTGCTTTTACCACAAAGTATATGTCTCTTTCATAGAACCAATTGTTGCTGTAATTAACTAGAAATTTAAGAAATTATTTCCTCTGTATTCATCTTCCCTATTAGGCTGTAAATTTCATGACAACGGGGCGGGGGGTGGGGGGGGGGACTGTATTTACTTTGTTATTTTATTCCCAGCATGTGGTGGAGAACACGGCACAAGGTAGCAATTGCAAGTATCTGCTGAATGAATGAATGATTAATTTGCTGCTTGGCCTTTAGTCAGCAACTTAGCTTTCTGAGCCTCAGTCATCCATCTGGAAATGGATGATAGTAACAGCTACTTTCCCATTTGTTTCAAGGTAAGACAACACGGCTGAGTACAGTTTATGAACTCTAATACAAATTTAAGAAAAAAAAAATTAGCGAAATGCCCTGGTTGCCCAATATGCAATAAACTGCAGCCCAAACCAGGCCAAATTCTCTGGCTTGTTTTGTTGGCCCTCTAGTCATGAATGGTTTTGTTTTCAAAAGACAGTAAAATTAAAAAAAAGAAAACAAAGAAGCCCTAGTGACAGAAACCACATGTGGCCCACAAAACCCAAAATATTTTAGTCTGACCTAGAACAGTGTCCAAGTACATATTTTAAAAAAAAAAAAAAGATTTTATGTATTTGACAGACAGAGATCACAAGTAGGCAGAGACACAGGCAGAGAGGGGGCAGGGGAGGCAGGTTCTCCGCTGAGCAAAGAGCCTGATGCAGAGCTTGACCCAGGACCCGGGAATCATGACCTGAGCCCAAGGCAGAGGTTTTAACCTACTGAGCCACCCAGGCGCCCCTCTAAGTAAATATTTTAACAAGTAAATAAATGAATGATTAATACCTCCCAAATCCACCCACACTTTAGTATTTTGGTGACTGAAAAGCAGTGCCATTTTCCAACTGCCTTTCTTCCCTTCCTTTCCCTTTGAGCAAGTGATCAAAGTTATAAGGTATTTATCCCCTCCCCAAGGAATCTATGTTGACTTTAAATACATTTTTTAAAAAAAGGAGTCTATAAAAATTTTCATTTTCCTCTCAATTATGTCAACAATTGCTTTTGAAACAGAGAAGCTGCAGCGTGTCTGGGGAACAGATAGGAACAGGGGGCTGGAGATCCAGAAAACCCCTTCAAGCTCGCCCATGGTGCTATGCACGTGATCACCATGTGGAGTCCAAACCTACAGCAATCCATTCACCGTATGGTGTAAATACTGATGTTTCTTTTTCCATGGGGAATCCATCATTATATAGAAATTTTAAGTGGCAAATTTATAGGAAATGACAAGGGGTTGGGTTTATTACAAAGAACTGCACTGAAAAGGAAAGGAATTTGGAGTCAAAGCATCAAGATTCAAGTTTGAACTCTACCGCCTCCTTAACCCGTCCCTTTGAGCAAATCCATTAGTCTCTCTGAGCTTGCGTCTCCTCGTCTGGAAAAAGACAGCGAATATCATTGGTGCCATTTAGTAGGTGACTAGTAGAAGCCAGGTGCTTAACACACATTTGACCTTGTGTCAAACTGCAAAGTGGCCATTATTAGTCCCAGCACATAGATGAAGAAACTGATGCTCAGGGAGGTCACATGACTTGCTCCGAGAGAGAATCAAAAGGTTTCGGAGTCAAATTCTGTCTCAAGCAACACCATCAGTGCATATCTGATAAAGATATTAACCTTTGGGTGCCTGGGTGGCTCAGTCGGTTAAGCATTTGACTCTTGGTTTCGGTCAGGTCATGATCTCATGGGTCATGGAATCCAGTCCCACATCAGGCTCTGCGCTCAGCAGGGAGTCCCCTTAGGGATTCTCTCTCCCTGCCCTCATTCAAGCATGCACTCCCTCTCTCTCAAGTAAATGAATAAATATATTTTTTTAAAAAGATATTTAATCTTCTTAGGCCTTTTTTATGTTTTATCTTACAAAAAACACATTAAAACTAATTTCTATGAAAGTCCTCCATATTACATTATCGACTTACACCTTAAAGGTAGATGGTTTTCCTACAACGCTCTCTAGAGAATAGTAAAGAGGGATATGTGTATTAGAAGAAGTGACGAAAGCACAAAACTCAAGGCTCAAGAGTATCAGATTTTGAGCATATCCCTCACGTGCCACTGTGGCCATGAATTCCATTACCGCGCATCAGTTCCATTCTGCTTTTGAACCAAACACCGCCAGTATACGGCATGTCAGTTGATTACTAAAGCTGAATTACCTTTCCTTCATTATCTCATGCAGTCTCCCGTGTTGGACACACTGTTCCTCCAGCTCATCGTTTCTCCTCTGTAACTTTTCCAGTTTGTTGTATGTATACATTTTCTCTTGATTGAGCTGAGTGATTTCAGACCTAGAGCAGTGAAAACACAGAAGTGACAGACATTAAAGGTTCTTATCACCAGAGCACACTTTTACTATATAAACTTAGCATTATCTTTAACCCCATACTTAAAAATAACAGTGTAAATAAAAGTTATGTTATGTAAATTGAAATATTTCAGACATTGCACAATGTCTAGTGGAGGGATATAAGCATTGTAGGGCCTCACGAGGTAGACAGAGTCTACACAGAGAAAGGAAGAGTGACTTACTGAAAGAGATGACTTTTTCCAGGAACGACACAAAAATAATAAGGATTCATACTCATACCCCAAATTTACTGAGTGCCTATTACAGGCCAGCCACCACGCTGTGAAAGGAGCAACCCCAGGCCTAATCTCTATGATAGAGCGTTGTTTCTTTTAATTAACATAGCTAATGTAATGGCACATGATTTAAATCATATGGTTCCAAAAGGCATAATGAAAAATGGCATTCCTCTACCCGCCCTCCCACCCCACCTCCAGCTTGTCACGTGAATTACTACTATTCCGGTGTGTAGTTAAAGCAATAGGCATATGTACGTCATGTGACTACCTAAATATTGGTCCTTGCTGGCTCAGTAGCTCATCACGATCACATGCGCGCTGGTGTGATGAGGCCTTGGGTGTGGAGTGAAGGAACGTCAAGCCATCTTTTCCGGTGGGAGATTTCTAATATCCACATCTGTCATTCTTCCCTCTGTGGCCATTCTGCTTCTCAAGAGAAGAATTCTCCAGCTGCCTGCTCGCTGGGTCTGACCCTAACCCCCAGTGGTTAAGGAGCCAGTGGGAAATAGGTGGGGATCTCATCTTCCAGAACGCAGACTTCCTATTACTTTCCCTCTGCTACGCTCAGTGCCCCTATTCTAATCAGAGCCTGCTCGTTCGGTGTCTTCAGAGAGGAGGTCCCTGATCTGCTGGGAGGAAGAGGGACGGCCACTGGCTGTGTGGGGCAGGGGGCGGAACCAGCAACTGTGCTTTCAGTCCTGTGCTCCACCACTTCTGTCTTCCACGTTCTGGCATCCCAAGAGCAGATGAGCTTGCTTCCCATGCGAACGCCCCCTCTGGGGACACATACGGTTCACTTTCCCCCACTTTGCCACCACGGGTACTACTTACCCAATCTTCTTCCTGCCTTCACACATTGCATGTGGGATCACAGGGATGGCTTGTGTCCCTCAGGAAATATGCCACCTCTCCAGAATCTTGGAGGATCACCTCAAGTCTCGAGATCTGCAGATCAGAAACCTGAGGAAAGCCCTATCGTCATCCTCGCTTTTCGCTCAGCGTGGATCCTGCGGCCGTCATCTCCTCATGCGCCACTGCCCCACAGGCACCCAAAGTTTAAAGCTCTTGCATAAGAAAATGCGAGCAGTTAAGGACCAGTTTGTCTCTTGAAGGTTAAGTAGGACCCCTGATGCAGAATTCTGTCCCTCCAAAGAAAGGATTTCTCCGTGAGGTGGGAGTGTCTTTTCTTCCCGGTCAAGGAGACACGTGGATTTGCTTGGGGAGCTCATCCCCGGGGGCCAACTGGCGTCACTGTACGAAGCGATTTCTGGCTTTCCCTTCTCCTCATCCCTCATTTTGTTTTCATCCTGGTTCCAGTGTCACCTCAAAGGAAACTTGCCCTGATTAATACTTTGCAGTTCTCAATATGTCAGCGCATTTTTTGGAAAGTATCCCCAGCTTTTCTGCATATATTAGCTTATAATTTATTCCTCTGAACTGTGGCTCGATGCCTCATCTTTCTTACTAGATTATCCATGAGGGCAGGGATTATCTCGTTCAAGCTCACATCAAGCACTCAGTCTACATTTGCTTCTCCTAATAAGAATTCACTTATATTTGAAATAGTCTAAATCAGTTAATAATGATTTATGTTTCTCTTTTCAAAATCACATATAATATCCAAGAACTTAAGGCAGTTATAAAAAATTGTTAATTGAGTGTTCTTCTAAGAATAGTATCTCCTATCACAACATGCAAAAAAATATTCCAAAAAGACAACAAAATAACCTTAAACCAGATTAGGAAAACATGCAGAAAAGTATTTATCTGTTCTGAGGTACTTCCCCAGGAAAAAAAAAAAAGTCGCTTTTTAAAAGAGCATTCATAGGGGAAACAGATTTTTATAATATAAAAATGTGAAACCTTTGCACATAAAAAGTTGTAACGTTCACAGTAGCATTCTTTCTAGAAGCAACCTTGCTCTGCAACCTGATATCTGGAAACTGAATCCAGAAATGTGTCAACAGGAGATTGGCTGCATTACTTACACAAAGGGATATCAAGAGGCTATTCTGACAGTGAGGGCTATTTGGTGGTGGTGGTAATTACTGATAAAATATGATATATTGGTAAGAAAGGAAAATATTTGAAAATCAGCATATATAAAGTGATACCATTTTATAATTTAAAAAATACTCTTTCCTCTTCCCCTTTAAAAATACTTGGAGGTATATATTACATATTAATATGTATTATCTCGAGGTGTTAGAATTAGGAATTTTTAAAAACTATATTTTCCTTTTCCATATTTTCTGAATTTTTACAATGGGCACATATCTAAGACAAAAAATAAAGTGACTTTAACTGAATCCACTGTGGTCATCATGTCACAATACATGCAAATCACACCATCATGCTGTACTTAATAAACTCAGACGGTGATGTATGTCAATAACTTCTCAATACACCTGGAAAAAAATTTTTGAAAGTCGTTTTGATCTTGAAAAACCTTCATGAAAAACAAAAGGCAATGGGAACACAATTTTCAAAATTAAAAAAAGAACTGGGAACACAGAAAAAAATGAGACACATGAAGATGAGAAGCATCATTTAATAAAGTGTTATCCCAGTCTCCATCAAAATTCCAATGAATTTCACGAGGAATATGAAAAATATTCAGAGAGGAAGAAATAGAAAAGGTCAATCAACCTTTATAAAATTCTCAATTTCTACTATTGTTCAAAATGTGCATAACAAAGCCAGATTCCAGTTGAATATTTGTTCAGTGCATGCGTGCCTACTCGGTCAGACAGTGGAATCCATCCTTTATATTAATGATCGCAATTAATTCTTCAAGGTTAGTGTTTATTTCCTTTTCACTGTGAGGCAAATAGGTTTAATGACTTGCCTGAGGTCACCCAAAGGGTGATTAGCCCAGTCCAGATACAAACACTGGCCTGCTCAGCTCTAAAGGGGTTGTTCCAACCACTGTGCTATACTGCCTCTCACGTTTTCTTTCTAAATCTCACCTCTTTGTGTCACATACTGCATGGGTACATGTAAACCGAGAATCTAGTGTCGTACTTGAGCAAAATCATCCACATCAATAGCCTTGAAAGGGCTCATTATTATTGAAACAGAAAAAAGACCGGTCAGAGTCTCTGGACCCGCAACCCCCTTTTAGGCATCTCAGCTAAGGGAATTATCAAAAATTAAGAGTAATGGACAAAATTATTATTGTATTATTCATAAATATTGTATTATTCAATACAATTATTATTGTATGGAAAAACTGGGAATATCTTAAATGTCTAATGAATTATTATGCATACAAATGATTCAATTAAAATGGTTTCCAGAGTAGTGAATGTAGATAAAGATTCACCAGATAACAATAAGTGGAAAGCAGGATACAGGCTTTATATGCAGTGGAGCTCACCCATCAGGTGCATGTACGTGTACATACATATGTCCACACTTACATCCGCACGCAAACTCAGTGCAAGGAGATGCCTCACAGACAAAGAATATTTCGCTAGGTGGTAATGTCATAGGAAATTTTTTTCGTAATTTTTCTTTGTAAGTTATAGCCAAATGCCCTACAGTGGGGATGCCTTACATGACCACAAAAAGATAAATGTTGTCTTGTAAAGTGCACAGTATTATCAAGTATTTCATGGCTGATTTTTTTGTTTGTTTTGCATATTTTGGGGGTTTTATTTCCCTTTGTTTATAATGGTAATCTGCCTTCCAACTTGCAGCGTTGGATAAAAATTTGGCAAATGTCCATGGACATCATCATTTGTCTGTCTAGAGCCCGGCATATATTGAAAGAACTAGTAGCTTGCAAAGTTCAGAGAGTAAACTTCAGCACAAGCCTCTGTGTTGGTTCCAGATTACGTCTGTGGCATGATTATCCCAGTGTCATATAAAAGAATAATTGTCTCTAATCCATTTTTATAGAAAATGTAGGTAATTTCTGCTTCACAAAAGCATGAACTTTTCCCTGCATTTTTATATACCCATTACATTGTGTGATGGCACTTGCACCAAGTATAATATTTTACTACTACAATTAGGATTACAGAGATAATTGCTTTTTTTTTTTTAAAGGAAAAACCTAACCCTTTACTTTTCTATTCTTTTAGATTCTCACTTGATTTTTGGTGACAATTAGCAGAGGCCAATATGAGTCTCTCCTTGTAGAATATAATTTTTGTAGCATCCTAACCTAACATCATCCAAACATGCAGGGGGAAAAAAAATAGTTCAGCCGGGTGTGTGTTCTTTACTTCAATTAAACTCACACAGTTGGATACTCACTGTTGCCAAAACAGTAATATAATTTATACATTATAGTCCACACAGTAAAACTACACTAAAAGTCATTTAACAATATTTATAACACCATAAAATACAGTGTTAAAATATATGAACTGCAATATGTACCAAAATTATAAAATTTGTTTCTCATCATCAGTGATTAAAACCAGGATCATTGCTCTAGCCTCAATACCCACAACCCTGGTGACAGATTAGAATTCAAATCTTAATGATCAATTTACAATTAACAAGATAGAAGTGAACCAAATTAAACCAACCATTATATATAAGGAGACCCAACGGACTCCCATTGTTCCTCTGAATTACAAAACGCGAATCACAGATACACAAGGGGCAGTGTTAGACATCGATCCGCAAGCCTAGCAACCCAGAAAGTGACAGTGACAGGAAAAGAAAGAAGAGACGCAAACCACCCCGTAGTCCGGGGTTCTGTCCTCCCTTGCTGGCCTGTCTCTCCAATATCGGAGTGCGAGGGGCTGCAACCGGGCCCAGGCTTGATCGCCCCCCCTGCAGCAGGCGGAGGCTCATTCTTCCTGCACCCATCACTTCTCAGCTCTTCCCAGGCCGAGGTCTCAGCCCTGCAAACTGTACTGCAAACATTTTACTGCTGATTCATCCAAGCGCCTGTGGAGAAGGAACACTTCCCTCACTTTGATAAACAGGAATCACAGTTGCACCAAAGATATTTCAATAGCTCCACTTACAACCCTCAAAAACAACCCCAGGACTGTAATAAGCTCCCGGGGTCCCGGGGAATAAAGACGAAAGGGTAGGTAAAGTTTATGAGAGTGTCAACTACAATCAGCCAGCGTGCCTGCCTGGTGCCAATTAAAAGCAAAATGGAATTAATTGTCCCGTCTTGTGGTCAGAAACCAGCTCTAGCAAATGCACAGAATCGGCAGTTCATTTTTAGTTCGAAATTGGGCCGTGCCATTCATGAACCCAGGAGTTACAGATACTACCTAAGCCGTGTGGAATGCGCCGGGCAGAGAGTACCAGGCTGATCACTGGGGAGGGCTTGCAGACAACGGGAGCTCAAGGCGCTGTGGGAATACCACGCACATTACTTGGGGAGAAAACACGTATGACGGGCACACTCCGAGGGACCGTTTTTAAACCCTTGCACAGGGCAGCCTGAGGCTGGGGGAACGAGTCAGAGCTTTTGCACAGTGAGCCCAGACTGTCAGCCTTCCTAGGGACAGCACGGGCTCTGGTCAAATGGCCAGATCTGCAAGTGAAAGAATAAAGCTCATTATAAACGGTGTGAGCCATTCAGTTAGTCGGGGACTTATAAATAATGTAGAAGTCCTCGAGAAACGTCCTGAGTGAGGAAAGGGGAGCCGCAAAAATTGTTCCTGATTGTTGAGTAATACAAAATAAATACACTCACTTTGAAGAAAAATTTTACTGTAGTATTCTGAGGGAAAGCTGGCTCGAAATTACCATGAGGTTTCATTACTGTGGACACTGAACTCCCACAAGGATAACACTTCAGAAAACTCAAGAATCTCCAAGATTTTCCTCACCTCAAAGCACAGGAAAAAATCATTTACCCCCAAAGTTTAGTACAGGGTGTACAGAAGGCTTCTAGAGGGCTTCATAAATTTATACTCTGTATTTAAAAAGAAACATTCAGGGCCCTTCAAGTTATACAGGTGAATTCAAAGCAAAAGGTAATGTCAAAATCAAATGATACATTTTGTATGAAGTTTGAAAATATCATCCTTTTCGTAGAGGGAGCCAGAGGGAAAAGAGACTCCGTGGACAAGAAATTAAGAGTCAACAAACGACCAATCTTAAAATCAGTTTATCATATCTACCATGGTCTCGTGAGACACACAAAATGAGTATTTTATAAACTTCAGGGACTCTTAAAAGTTTTAACCATAATAAGTAACAATTCTTTGAGTGTTTACAAGGGCTAGGCCTGCCCTTATTTTGGATAAACTTGCAAAAATACAGTAGATATCTATTTCAATTCTTCAGATTTACAAAACAGGCCATCCCAGAGCAGGACTCCAAACACAACTGGATGCACAGTTCCCGATTCATTTACCTTTTAAAAGGTTTTCCTTGTGATATAGACTTTACCTCTGTCAGAATGGCATTCAGACCCCCCGTGGAAAAGACAATAATAGCTAGGTCAAAGTCAAATCCAAACTGGCCCGGTCTGAAAACGGTGCCATCTGCTGTGGTTCTACTCCTGTGTGTCAAGCCCCGTGCGAGGCTCCTTTCATTTGTGCGCATGCATATGTGTGTACCTGTGTATCTCTCGGTATTTCTCATCCCCACAACAATCCTGCAACATGGTTTTAGAAATGTCTTAGGGGCGCCTGGGTGGCTCAGTAAGCCACCTGACTCCTGGTTTCGGCTCAGGTCATGATCTCGGGGTTAGGCTCCGCACTGAGTGTGGAGCCTGCTTGAGATTCTCCCTCTCTCTCTGCCTCTCGTTCCCTCAACCTTCATGTTCTCTCTAAATAATAAATAAAAATAAATTTCAAAAATATACATATCTTAGGGATGGAGAAGCTGAGGTTTGGAGAGATTAGGCATGGTACCCAAGGTCATGCAGCCCGGTGGCAGAGTGAGATTTGAACCGAGTTCTTTCTGAATTCCAAAGTGGTTTTCACTGCACCCTGCCTGTCATCAACACAGGAACAGGTTGGGACCAGGTCAGGATACGAGGGATAAAACCATACTTGTTTCATTCACTTAGTAAGTACGTACCGCGTGCCAGGTACATATCAGACAGACAGACGCACGCCCAGTCAGCAAAGCATTGGTCAGGAACTGGGGGAATCTGAAGCAAGGGAAGGGGGCTCGGGGCTGAGGCTCAGTCTCACTAGATCAATTCAGGATAAATGGACAGATCTAGAGCAGAAGAAAGAGGACACAGGACACAGGGCATAGGCGGACCCAGGCTCCCAGGCTTACCCTCACACGGCGAGCATGCCTACTTCCCCATGGGGATTTAAAGAATATCTTTTCTTTTCCAGACTTACTCATCATAGCTGCTTCGGCCTGGATTTTCTTTGGTAATAGACATAAAATTCTTACTTCTTTCTCTTCTTACAAGAAAGATCATAGGCCTTGGAACTAGAAATATCTATAGTAGAACTCTAGCTCTCCCACTTCCCAGCCATTTAAACACTGTGAGTATTGGTTCCCTCACATGTAAAAGAAGGTAATAATTCCTGTCTCAAGTTGTAAGAATTAAATAATATATATTGAGCAGATAGTATACCTCCTTCTCCTTTACAAGCTGCCATTTCTGGAATTATGTCTCCTTAGAGAGTAAGATAATAGTCAATCACAAAGCGATCTTAAGATGACACTCTTTAAAGTACCAGATCAATGCAGTTTTTTCTTAAATTGTAATGATTTTTTTTTTTTTTTGCTTGTTTGTTTCTAATGAATTACTTAGATTTGAGCTTATGTGAAGCAAATCTACTATTTCTAGTTAGCAGCAACTACTGGTGATATATTATGAAGGTCTGTCCTATGACAAAATCATTTGGGTTTCCTTATCAATCTTCTTGAAGATATCTGGTATTTTGGCACCCTGAGATCTTCTCTACTCAAATAAGATCTTTAATTAGTATTTGTTAAGAAGGGGCACATGTCAGAGCACATTCTGGAAGCTTTATAGGAACCTCTGCCTTCTGGTGAGCAAAAAGAACTGGATTCATCATCCCAGTGATTCCCCAAAGGATTCAGGGATGGGGAGTCCAACAGCTAAGCCATTGATGCAGGAACCCAAGGCAGAGCTCAGGGTGACTGGATATGCTCTGATTCTCTAGGAAATTCTTTCTGAATGGGATACCTGAGGCAGAAGTTTGTTTGCTGAGCCCTACTGCTTGCTCTGTGTAGATCAAAGTGAACTTCCGAAAAATACAGAAGAGATCTATAGGTTAGTTTTCCATTGGGTTGTATTTTAATGGGACATCTGATATCTGGTTTGTTTACGTGAGTGACACCTTTTATAGTTCAATTTGAAGTGATTCTGTCCAATACCATTCATTTACAAGAGGAAATCACAGTTGAAGCAGGTCAAGTAAATTTGTCTGAGATTACACAGTTACTCTCAGAGCTGAGATGAGAACTCAGGCTTTTTATCATTTAGAATATAAAATCACTCATTCATGGAAATAACCTGATTAGGAAATGTGCAGAAAGTAATTCACAAAGATCCCAATCGATGTATTTTAAAAAAGAGCAGTGTACCTACAAAACGAATGACAGTTGTTCTAATAAAACGAATCAATTTTAGGAGAATGAGAGGATGGTCTGGTTTTACTTCCTGTCTATACGGACACTTTAGAAATGTGTGTATGAACAAATTGTCCATTCAGAGGAAATATTTTCACAGGAAATACATCAACACATATCTAATGTCGATACCAGCCTCAAACAGTGGAAATGCTGGTTTTTTTTTTAAGAAAAAAGTGACAGTATTCACACAAACAGTGCTCAGTATTGTATAAGTATTGTATAATATTACCCACCTGCTTTTTGTAGAGATTTGCTCCAGTTTCTTGGCTAATGTACAGCACTCTTCCTTTAACTTTATCAAAAATGTATTCTGGGAGGTCAGCAATGAATACTGTTCATTTTCTAGAAATAACAATAAAGCCCCCACCAATGTAAGATGTTTATGGTTGTAACTCTGGAAGGCTTCCTATGTAGACCAGTCAAAGTGCTAAGACCACTACCTATTTCCTATAAGCCACTAGGTCAATTTCAGTGTCCTCAAAGTCAAGGACGACTCACCTGGCAAGACACTAAATTTGGGAGGCATTAATTTTTCTAATAATTACACCCCGGAAACAGTTTGAATCATACCAGCTTGGGGGAACGTTTCAACGTGTCGATAAAGTGTCAGATTATGTCAAGTGGAGCCGTGGATGCTTATGTCTTTGTAATATGCACGATATTGTATTTTTATTTTGACAATTTCACTATAAACAGTGTCAAGAATGATCACAACTAGATAATTCGCAACTTTAAAATAACAGAGGAACTCTCTTCTATACTGTAATTCCTGCTTTATGTCTCGTATTTGCCCACATATATCTCACTATCCCCACCTCTTGTATATGCTTCTTTCATTATGAAGGAAAAATAACAAAATTTTCCCTAGAAGTTGGATTTCATTGTCAACAGTACGAGTATCACTGAAGATCTGGTCAGGGAATTGAAGAGAGCGTGGGATTTTTGTGCAAAATAAAAGGAGTGTTCTTAAGGTGGTCTTAGCCGTTAAATTCTCTCACGCAGCACTTAGAGATTCTGCCCAAGACTCCTTGATCACTAGAATCCTGCAAGCAGGAGGGGCAAACACTAATTTTTCCTGGAATTTCCTCCTCTTACTTTTAGTGGAAAAACACCTCCTGAGTCTGGGAAAATGCAGGAGGGTATCATGTGGGTCAGTATGACATTTGCCTCTTTATGAGCAAACGGATGACTTAACGGAGGTTATGTTACCATTTCTCACCTATAGGATGAGCACTCGCTTTTTTACCCTGTCATCAAATACAGCGTACACGAGATCATGTGAAAATTATCTTTATGTGTCAGGCTTTCTTTCTGATTTCAGCCACTGACTGGCAAAAAGCATAGAGCCTACAAAGCAAAATAAATCAAGGCACTAGAAATTAAGCAACACTTTTCTGGAAGAGGCAGGATCAATTAAACTTTTGTTTTAATAGGACAATCAGCTCAGAGTATGCGGTGTGGAATTATAATGACTGACGCAGTCTTGTTTTGACTCACACTGTCTGTGAACACACAACTCGAAAGTGAAAGGAGCTACAGAACACTCCAGCTGAACGCATCAAACTGCCTGCTTCGAACAAAAGTGCATTTTACTTTCAAATGAAAGGTGAAGAGTTACTGGCCAACTCCGTCTGCGAAACAGCACCGATGTGATGAAAGATGGCGATTTTTAGCCAAGCTGCCAGCTGTGGTCAATGCCTTGTATTAGTGAATTTTCACAGCAGTTTGAGAACTTGAAGAATGCAAAGGATTAAACATCACTCTAGATTGGGCTGGGGGAGGTGGGGAAATCATACAAATGCTAAAAATGTTCGAAGCTGCAAAGATTAAATAAAGGAACATATCAATTTGGAGCCACTGAATTACATCCAGCTGCGACAGTGAATTAAGAACCGATTAATGGCTAAAGCTTTTCTCCAGTTTGGATGCTGAAGCAAACTCATTAGGCTTTTAGAGGAGCTATAATGTGTGTACTGTGGGAACTGTTCAATGCTATTCAGGAGACTCTAACTGTAAGCTCAGAGCATTTCCCGCAGAGCTTCTGATGCTATTTTTTTATATAACATGTGTGCCTGAAAACCCAGCCAAAAACAAGCCCTTTGTTTTTCTACTTTGTTGTGGTCTCTCTCAGCTTTACGTTTCTTGAACACAGGTAAATAAACTCATAATCCAGATGGTGCAACAGATGTGAGAGCAGCACTCTGAAATCAACAGACAGTGGGCAATACTTTCCATTTTCTCTTTTAAACGCTAACTAATATGTAATTCGGAATCTCCGGTGTAGTTAGCATCTGCTCCCTTCGGCCAGCCAAAGGTTACAGGTGTTCCTGATGTCATTTCACAGTAAGGCGTGGGCCTGGCTTGTGAGCCAGTGCCCAGGCTCTAATCTCTCCTACCACCTACCAGTTCTGTCGTGCTGGGCCTCCATTTGCTGTATCTTCTGTGTCAGCTCCTGCTCTCTTTGCTGGGCCTGAAGGGCTTGGGCCTTTGCTTCGTTGCTGAAGCTCTGCTGAATGCTATCTTTTTCCAGTCTACAAAGCAGAGAGGAGACAGACAGAAATGTCATCTACACACACACCGAGCCTCACCATTTCCCCTACAGACCACGGAGAGCTGAACGCAGTAAACTGTGAAGCAGAAGATAACAATCTTTGTCAGACCCCCTGTTCCCCTACCCTTCCACCGTCCCAGCTCCCTCTCCCCTCCCCCCAACCCCCCATCCCCCTCAACCCTGGCCCCCTGGGGGAGGAGAGCCAAAGGGCCTTTCATGCTGTGTTTAATACATGCCATAAATCGAAACAGATTCCAGGATACAACTTCCAAAAATCAAGAAATCGTGATATCCAAATACTAGTATTTCGTAACCTGAAAACACAAACTTCCTTTTCAGTAAGACTGTCAACATTCTGGGCCACCATCCCGTGTTTTAACTTTTGAACGGTCCATACTTCCTACAGATCTTGCAGTCCTACGAACGGCACGGTTCAATACACCACAACTTAAATTTTTGAAACTCAGCTTTGTAGACCACCTCTGCTTTTCCTCCCCAACTTAAAACGGAATCTCAGATAGAGTCTAGGGAATCCTATCCAGGAGCAGGGAAATGGTTCTGCATTTTTTGTTAAACGTTTTCACATATTAGGCCACGTAATGGGAACAGAAATATGACCACGAGAACAAGTAACTTCCCCCAGCACTTCCTAATGAAGACCCCTTTTGGTTCACATTGAAGCAAGTTTGCAGGATGAGAATATTCCATAGTCCAAGACAATGTCCTACCCGTGGTGATGGGATTACTGACCCAGTGAGATGGGTTATTCCGCTTCTAGTGTTTCCTAAAGACAGAAACTGTCTGAACAATTAGAAGACAGGACCACACCTCTGACAGCGACACTGACCCCCCACACACACACATTAGGTTGGTTCCTTATACTCTAAACACAGGTAAGTGAAATGAGGTCCTTTAATTAACTGACTTAGTTATTTCTAACTCCTATCTCCTTGTGGGCATTTCTCATCCGTGCTGTTTTAGTTTACTAATTGAGATATTTACTGCCTTGCCTTTGCCAAACTAAAAATAAACAATTCCATAAAGCTATCACTAGTCGTCTACATACCGCTGTGGAGCTTCGATTCATTGGCTTCTAATTATAAAGCAACATAAGGAAAGTCTGTATTGAAACTGGTCAACGCATGCGGTAATGTTGTAGTATAAAAGTTCAGGAGGAATCTATACCCATACCT
The DNA here is from genome assembly GCF_030435805.1 of Mustela lutreola. Classification (NCBI taxonomy): domain Eukaryota; kingdom Metazoa; phylum Chordata; class Mammalia; order Carnivora; family Mustelidae; genus Mustela; species Mustela lutreola. The sequence goes on along the minus strand of NC_081303.1, from coordinate 8,800,184 downwards.
CACTCAACCGGAACATCAGGAGTCCACGCTAAATGTGAAATAAGGTCCCTTCTGGTGCATCTGATAACAGCCCCCCTTGGACCTGCTCCAAGGTCTTCCCTCACACTCAGTTCCAAACCGGTATATTGCAACAAACAGATACACTAGGCCACTTTTTGCCTTCCCAGTCACACCATGCGTCTTCTGCCCATGGACCACTGCATATGTCTCTCTGTTTTCCTGGGATGGCTTCCCCCCTGCGTCCTGTTCCTCCCCTGCATCCCTTGCCCACCCCGTCCCTCGGCTCAGTGAACACTACTCCTTTAAGGTCTGCTCAAAATTCTCCCCTCTCCGTCCATTCTCTTCGAAATTAAGTATTCCTTCCTCGGTGACCGTAATATATGTTGTAAATGAATACGTCCCACTACGATGGCGTTAGTCACACTTGACTTACTGCTTCTTGTCATCTCTGTCTCTCTAAATCCGGAGCCCAGCTCAGGACTGGCACACCAGCAGCGGGCAGTGAAGGCTTAATGAATGAATAGATGTTCTTAGACCCTTGCCCTGGGGGAAGGGAAGATGCTGTCTTTACCGAGGCTGGGGAATCTGCTCAAGGCTGGAATGAGGAGGCAAAAACTTTTCAGACATGTCAAAGAGCAGAGTGCCTGGAAGAGAGTGGTTCTAGTGGCTTCGCCAGCTAGAGACCCTGCTGTGCAAGGAATCAGCCTAAAAAGAGCACTGTGGACTCTTCCACTGAGGGACCACCCCGAGGTCAGACCCCTGGTTACAGGCAGGGAGATGTGAGGCTCTGAGACCACTAATAACCAGGTAGCTGGACAGTGCACTGCTCAAAACCAGCATCCACTGGAGAGTGAAAAGGAGCGCTACTGATAATCACGCCAGGACAAGAGCCTTTGCAAACCAGGGCTATGGTTCTCTTACATAAAGGGGTTGCCAGTCTCAACGTCAATTTTTAGCATGCGAAGTTGCCTCATAACTGATATTCTAAATTGACTATGGAAAAAAATAACCATCGTTATCATAGTTTTCCTTATAAAATAAGACAATTTAAAAGAATGCATACTGAGAAGGCTAGGTGATCCACCATGATCCTGGGGTCCTGGGATGGAGCCCTACCTTGGGCTCCCTGCTCACCAGGAAGCCTGCTTCTCCCTCTCCCTCTGTTCCCCACCCCCCGACCCAACTTGTATACAAGCTCTCTCTCAAATACCTAAATAAAATCTAAAAAAACACCCCAATACTATACCAACGAATGTTGTATCATACACCAAGTTTTGTTTCTTGAGTGCTTCTCCAATTTTTATTCTATTTAAGAAACATGTTGTTTTGTAATTTTTAATTGAGGTATAATTGACATCTATTAGTTTCAGGTGTACAACACAATGGCTCGATATCTGTACAAGTATGAATGATCACCAGTAGTCTAGTTAACATTGTTTTCACTGCACAAAGACACGGCATAGCTTGACTTTCCTCTTCCCTCCCTCTAGCCCCCTTTCCTTCTGTGGCGCCTTCTCCCCTCGCAGGTTCCTTCTGACATAGTAGGCTTTTTATAAAACCTTAGAATGTTAGGGTGCCTGGGTGGCTCAGTGGGTTAAGCCGCTGCCTTCGGCTCGGGTCATGATCTCGGGGTCCTGGGATCGAGTCCCGCATCGGGCTCTCTGCTCGGCAGGGAGCCTGCTTCCTCCTCTCTCTCTCTCTGCCTGCCTCTCTGCCTACTTGTGATCTCCGTCTGTCAAATAAATAAATAAAATCTTTAAAAAAAAAAAAAAAAAAAAAAAAAAAAAAAAAAAAAAAAAACCTTAGAATGTTAGAACTGAAAGGGAATCTCAGATCTGTTTAATCAAATCCTCTCACATTACAGCTGAGAGAAGCCACAGGCTCGAAGGTTACATTGTAAGTGATGTGAAGGCAGAGGAGGGATTTGAAATATTCTGATTTAGGGAAACCTATTTTATGGCGCTCTAGAGGCAATGCAATGGTGGATCGAAAGAATTCATAAAAACCACTTATGTATCCAAGGGAGGGATTAGAGAAGAACCCAATTCAATTCGTTTAATATTTATCATAACTCTTATTATGTGAAAGGCACTCCGCTAGGCGCTGGGTCAAACAGATAAATATGGCAGAGCTCTTGTTCCCGACAGGGACTTCAAAATGGCTAAAACCGGAAGCAGACGGTGGAACACACCAAAAGAAATCTACAAGGGGGAAAGCTACCGAAGCAAAGAAAATGAGAGGCCAGTGCCAGCTGGGTAGGAGAGCGTCAGGAAGGGTGGCTGTACCAGTCTCCCCCACCTGGGTTTCTTTCAGCTCGCACTCAGAACACTGACGATCTCGCTTCATCAAACTTGTAGTTAGCCGTCTTTGATCAACTGGGATAAAAGCGATGGCAGTAAGGAACAATTTCTTGGTTGTGGTTAAAACAGGGCTGAAAGAGTTAGCCATAACAGCTAAAAGCTGGAAACAATCTAAATGCCCACTAACCGCTAACTGGTTAAACTGGTGGTATCGCCTTGTGGGGCTACTGGGACTTGTAGGAATAAAAAGGAACAGCTACTGTAAGTAGCACACACGGGTGAGCCTCAAAGGCAGGATGCTTCGTTAAAGAAGCCAGACCTGAAAACATATTGTATGATTTCATTCACATGACATTCTAGAAAAGTAAACACTAGAGCCGTAGGATCTAAGAACAGGGGGTGTGTGTGAGGGAACAAAGGGGCGTGAGGGACATTAGGGCTGACAGAAGTGTTCTGTGTCAGGATTATGATGGTTTCACCTCTGTATATATTTGTCCAAATATTTTTTCTTGCACACCTACAACTGGTGATATTTATTATATTTAAATTGACCTCCATAGAGCTGATTTTAAAAAGGAGCAAAGGCAGTAGAATAGGAACATCTACCGTCGTCTCCAAGTTACTCACCATCCCCAGTGGCCATATGTGGGCATGTCCACGTTTTCTTGATGACAGTCAATAGTTAAAGGAAGTACACAAGCACTGGACAGTCCTCAAACATGGACTAAGTACACAGAGAGGTATTGTCACTCCTTTTTTCCAATGACAGTTTTGGCTCATTATATTCTCTAAAAATGTCTGCAATGATATTTACCATCCCATTAAAGAAATGGACTGAAGAATTCACTCTATGTTTTTGATCCTCAAATTTTTGTATCATTTATTATTTTAAATCCTGCTATTTCTAAAATGTTCACGTCACAGCAAAAATGACTTATTAGATTTTTTAAAGGACATTCTAAATTTTATAGCAACATTGAAGGATTAAAAGTTTCTGATGATCTGGGGCACCTGGGTGGCTCAGTGGGTTAAGCCTCTGCCTTTGGCTCAGGTCATGATCTCAGGGTCCTGGGATGGAGCCCCGCATCGGGCTCTCTGCTCAGTGGGGAGCCTGCTTCCTCCTCTCTCTCTGCCTGCCTCTCTACCTACTTGTGATCTCTGTCTGTCAAATAAATAAATAAAATCTTTAAAAAAAAGTTTCTGATGATCCTAAAGTTCATCGATGAGTCTAGGACAGAAATGATGAAGGCTTCAAGTATAACATGAGCATGGGGCCTATAGCGGTGGTGATTTGAGGCACCAATCCCATATGCCATGATTCTAGTTACCTTTTCACTAGGGCTGCAGTTGGAGTATTAAACATACAACCCTTTTGGTGAAATGGTGTTTCCCTTCCAAAGTACAAAGAGCTCCGTGATAGTAGAATACTGGTATGACAAAATTATGAGGCATAACATGCTTACCAGCTGAGAGCCATTCTTGATGGTATTATGGAGAAAAGCAGCAGGAAGGTAGGGGTGTCATTGTGAGTTAAGACACATGATGTCCATGTGTCCCAACACTGGCGATATTCTCTTTGATCATTTGGTTAATGTCATTGCTGTGCTATTAACATGTTTAATAACTGATCCCCAGAGGGGGAAAACTGCTTATTTGCAGTGTTTACCAATTTTCAGTGTAAATGCTTCTATCACGGCCTGTTTCAAGTTACCAATGTAACATCAGAGAACAAGGAGTTAGGAAGAAATACACACAGTTGGCTTTCACAAGCCGGTGTGAGCCAATCCTGGCACAACACTGGTTAGGTGGCCTCTCCCAAGCTTCTCCACTATAAAGCTATTATTTCCCTCTTTGTAATTCAGAGGTAATTTGTTGGGAGATGCTAAGACCATGTAAATAATTACCCTATTCCTCATTAAATTCTCATCTATGAGTTTTATATCCAATGGTGACTCTTCTACTCTAACATTCTTTCTCACTTATTAGTTGACATTGTGCTGTAAGAACGGGCTTTCCTTTCTCTCCCATTATTAATTCATTGATATTAGCATGGAGTCATGGATTCTTTTTTTACTCAGCGGGCTATAATCTATTGTGGTCTTTTTTTTTTTTTTTGGTTCAACTCATCCTAGATTTGGCCAGTGCGAACCCCTTCAAGCTGTTTCCTATATCTCTATTATCCCTATGAACTTCTTGGCTTTCAACCCCCACCAAGATGTTTCAGGCTCCCAAGTCTTGGGATCAGCTTTTGTCCAAGGAACTCTTCTGCCTTTTAGTGGAGAATAGTATGTAGAAACCAAGATCTATCATCATGTGGTATACACTGCTACCAAGAAGTCTGCTCCTAGGTCACCTTAGTAGACAGGACCAGGATGGGAATATACATATAAATGTGTAAATATATAAGTATTTTTCCAATTAGTATATGTTTATATACATATACAATTAGTGTATGTATATGGCCATATACAATTAGTATATGTTTATACTAATAGTACATGTACATTCACACCAATCTCTCCAATTCTGATCCAACAACATAGGTAGAACCTAGTTCCCCTCTTTCCATCACTATAACTTTCCTCCTCAACAGTGAGAAACGTGGCTCCCATTGTCTTCAACATGTTTACTCTTTTGTTCAATCTTATACAATATACACAGAGAGTACTTTCAGAATTGCTGATCTACTACAGAAAGCATATCTACTGTTGGGGCGCCTGGGTGGCTCAGTGGGTTAAGCTGCTGCCTTCGGCTCAGGTCATGATCTCAGGGTCCTGGGATCGAGTCCCACGTCAGGCTCTCTGCTCAGCAGGGGGCCTGCTTCCCTTCCTCTCTCTCTGCCTGCCTCTCTGCCTACTTGTGATCTCTGTCAAATAAATAAATAAAATCTTAAAAAAAAGAAAAAAAGAAAGCATATCTACTGTGAACTAGAATTAAATATTTGCTTACAGTTTTGGTTGCTTTGTGTTTTTTTTTTTAATTTTTATTTTTATTTATTTATTCAGCTTTACACAAATGCATACACACCAGTTTCAGTTGATTTCCTCTGTTCTGGGAAAATTACATCTTGAGGAGCAATAGAATACAGTAGAAAACACATAGCTACAGTGTCGAAAAATGGCATTCACTTTCTTATTACCTGTGTGGCCATGGACAAGTAACTTTATTTAATCTTGGGGTTCTTCATTCAAATAGAGCAGAAAAAAATCCTACCTTAAAGGATTAATAATTTTAGTAAGTTATTATTTATTAATGCTTACCACGGGCTAAGCTCTTCACAGTTATCCTTTCATTTAATCCTCATACCAACCCTCTGAGGTAGATTCTCTTATTGTCCTTACTTTATAAATGAAGAAACCAAGGCCAAGAAAGGTAATGTTACTTGTTCAGAATCTCTTAGTTATTAAGGGGCAGAGCCAGGAAATCCAGGCCGACCTGACTCTCAAGTCCACAGCACAAATCCTTATGCTTCGATCTCCAGTTCATTAGGGGGCGCAGAGAAATGAGAGAAGCCTAAAAGGACAACAAGATCTTTGAAATAATTAGATTATCCCTAAGTGTGTGTCTTTTAATACCTATATATCCACCTGGACAGCCGAATTCCAAGATGGTTCCCTTCTCCTTCTCCATTTGTCCCATATGTTATTGGGTCACTTCCTCCTACAGTGACACAGTCAGTTAGTTGTTCCTCCTTAATGAAATTCATTGGCCTTAACAAAGCACTGAAAGGAGGGCACCTGGGTGGCTCAGTTATCTGCTTTGGGCTCAGGTCATGATCCCAGGGTCCTGGGATGGAGCCCCGCATAGGGCTCCCAGCTCAGCGGGAAGCCTGCTTTTCTCTCTCCCACTCCCTTCTGCTAGTGTTCCCTCTCTCGCTTTGTCTCTCTCTCTGTCAAATAATAAATAAAATCTAAAAAAAAAAAAAAAAAAAGGCATTGAAAGGTGTACAACTACGTCTCTGGCCTCAACCTGGCCACAAAATCCTAGAAGATAAGACACGTATATCTTATCTGGAAGGTAAGTACCTAAAAAAATAGAGACCTTGGTTTTGCTCACTAATTTATCCCAAGAGCCTGGAATGATGCCTGGGATATAGCTGTGTGGTCAACAGATATTTGATGAATGAATAAATGAATGAATCAACAAATGAATGAACGAATGAACAAATGAATGAATGACCAACTCTAGGAGATGGAAAGTACCAAGTCTCCACACAGGTTTAAGTTTCCTCCTGTCTACTGATCAGAAAATCCCTACTCTGGCCAACAATTCGATTCAGTTTTACACTGGTATGGACAATAACAAAATAAAAACAGTAAAATTAGTAGACAACATGATGTCTTCCATGTTTGACAAGAACACAAAATCCTGTACTTGTTCACTGCTAACAGGGGCTATGTTCTCCGGTCTGAGCAAACGTAGAAATACTAGGATAGAACAAAACAGGATAAAAAAAATACAAGAGGAGTAGTTTTCAGTAACCCCTACTTCCTCAAGTACGCAAAAATCCCCTAATGGCATCATACATATTTCCTAGAGTAAATTATTTCTATTTTCTTCACTGCAAAGTGTGTCAGAATTTTAAGTACAACGTTGAAAGATGAGTTATCAGATTAGAACATGAGTCACTTCTAGGAAAGGAAGCAGAAACAGAAAGGAGATCGTCTTTCAAAGGAATAAACACAAAAGAAAGGAAATAATTAACAAAAACAGCCCTAAAAATAATCTGCTCTCCAAAAGTGTTCTTTTACAGTATCTCCAAAATAACTTGAAAGCTCTAACCATCAAGCAAAGGAGGCCATGCTCGACGAGATACTGCTTGCTTCCACGAGCGTGACTCGCGTTTACTTCAGACAAAACCACGGACTCTTACCAACTCAGGGTCCTCCCCGTACCTGTGCTTTCTGTTTTGCAAAGAACATTCCAATGCATTGACCTCTCTACTCCTCATAACAATTCCGGAAGGCAGGGAGATGGAACAGTTAACCTTGCTTGACATTTCTGGACAACTCTCAAACCCAGAGAATTCAGAGATGTGCTCAATGGCACACAGAGTGCAGAGCTAGAACTGACACCTGTCTTCTGGCTTCAAGTTCAGGGCACTTCCATTCCATGGCATTGCCTCACATGAGAGGTTCGGTCAGACTCCTACTGTTCATCCATTCAACAAACACTTACACACCTCTTCTGAGCCACGCACAGACCGCCACCGTGCCTTCAGAATTCATGGTGAAGGAAACAGACAAGAAAGAAGAACTGAAATAGAATGGGAAATAAACAGGAAAATAGGGCCAAAGGCCTGCTATCGTACAGGAAGACAGACCAGGAGAGGCGAGGTACAGTCAGGGAGGATCTTAGGAAGCAGAAATATGAGAGGCTGAAAATGAGTTGTAATTAAGCCATCCAAAGAATGAGAAGAATTTTGCTAACAAGTGAAGTGGACAGCGTGTGCAAAGATTCGGGGAGGAGCGATAACCCAGGTGCCTCTGGAACATTGCGCACAGCCTTGGCACCACCAGAGAGTGGTACAGACACGTTCAGGGCAGCAGCGAGCTGCTGGTAGAGAGAGGCTGGAGAAAGAAGACACTGAAGATGTAGGCAGGAGCCAGAACACGGAGCTATTTTTAAGGACTTCATCCTGAGGGAAGTAGGGAGCCAACGTAGGGTTTTAAGCAGGGGAGTGTTGTGATCGCACTCATGCTTCAGAAAGATCACTCTGGCTGCAGTGTGGGGAACAGATGGGAAAGGGACAACATTAGAAGCAGGGAGAGCACTTATTACTACAGCAACAGCAAGAGCAATTTCTGAAGTCGTTTCCTAGACATGGTAGCTACCGTAGGTAGACGCTGACACTGTACCACCACCAAATGCACATTCCAGCGGTTTTCACCCTTAAAACATCTCAGAGCTCAGAGGTCTCTGATGCGTAAGTGATCTAAGTCTCTCCTCGTTCACGACACCATGGGCCCAGTTCACTAGACCAAAGAATAAAAACAAATATGCTACTGCAGAAAATAAATTAGATCATGAATTTGCCTTTGCATCTTCCTATTGTCGAAACATCCACGTTTTCCATCTCTGACCTTCAATGCAAACTGATCACTTTGGCCCATCCCTGCCTTTCCTCTCCAAAAAATGTCAGTGTATCTGTGTAGTCCCCATAATGCATCCTTCTGACGAGTAACTTCAGATGGGACATCAGTAGGATCCATGTATATGTTGTAACAACTTTTCCGTAACCTGTTCATGGATGTGGCATCATTGTCACGTTGTGATACCACTGACTAAAAAAAGTTTCTATTATTAAAATGTTTTTGAAACTTATTTCTCAGATCCATTATTAAATGGACAATGTGTTGGCTGCTTCGTGGCTACTAAATTTATTAAGGAATAGGCTATAATAGCACGAAGTACAGTTATTAAATACACTTTATCACACCGGATTTCCCACGTCTGATAGAGGCATGCTTCATTTATCTGGGATGTTGGGAGGTTAGACGTTCCACCTGGAAGGATTTTTCCAGGCAGCAGACCCACAGAAATCTGACCACTTACAGTAGAAAGATGTCTAAAATATATACTAATTACGGCTCTGCTCCCTTGAGCAAACTATACCAAATATAATGGACTCCACTTGATAGTCAAGGTCATAATGTCCAATGAGGAAGGCTGCCTGCTGCTGCTGTTGCCCTTGCTGGGAAGCTCTTGGGCTCACTGCTCAGCCTTGTACCTTCAGGTGCCCAGCACCAGCGACTGGAAACAGAAGGCACTTTGTTGTTCCAAAGCTGCTGCATAAAAATCTCAGATGCTGTTCTAAAGATCCAGGGAGCAAATGGAATGATGATCTGCTCCTTCTAATTTTTCTAATTTCTAATTTCTGATTTTTTGCATCGGTCGTCTTGTAAGAGTTGCTGCCATGCTTTTTTGGTTTTGTTTTGTTTTGTTTCTTAGAAGTACTTTTTAATTTATATCTCCATTTATAGCTATGGGTCAAATGGTTGCATTTACCAGAAATCTGAGGAAGCTGAGAAACGCTGTAATAAAGACAGTGGAGTTTTCATTGTTACTGAAGTGCAGTGTTTTTGGTCAAACACCCAGTATGTTTGTACCTATGAATTAGGGTTGCGTTCGACTGACTAACCTTGGCTTAGTAACAAAAATATAGTTCATTCGTTTTTTTAAACTTGATTGAGAGCTGCATAAACTTTCCATAATTCTGCATGGGATTCTGGAGCTGGAAAGCACAATTATATTTACAGAAGAGAAAACTGACTGGGGCCCAAGTGTTTGGATTCCCGTTCCAATGTTACCCCCCACCCCCTTTCAAATTAGGGAAGCATGTTTCTGCCACGGGACTGAGGTCATTTTCCTCATAAAAACATTTTCCCTTGGAGTCATTTTATGATTTAACGTGATTTCTATTTGGCTTGGAACATGGGCTTACAACTACTCTTACCTACCTTTGTAAGGTTCCTTCTCCTAAGAAGCCTGGGTGTGTGTTGGGTTTTCTTCTTTTGTGGCCACCGGGAGGCCACGGCGTTCCCCATCCCCGCGGCTGCAGAACTGCTGTTTCTGTTCCCGAAGACCTGCTTCTACCTCTATTCTAACTCTATATTCGGATGCATTTCTACAGGGTAGCCTGTTCTGAGTGTACCCAAAACAGGGGAATTCATGACCTGAGGAAAGGAATCAAAGCAACTAAAATCCTGACGGGCCCCTGAAAGCAGCATTGTGCCCTTGGTCTTGAGGCCTCAGTGCGGAAGCCCACTGCCAGCAGGGCCGGATCACGTATCTGCACACAGGAGCCCAAGGTTAAGAGCTCAGACCTTGGTGTTAGCTGAATCTAGCATCAGAGTCCCAGCGTGTTCACTGACTAGCCGTGCCCCCCAAGCAAGTCACTTACCCTATGACTCCGTTTTCTTAAATGTGCGACAGGATTAATAATGTACCTCTCCTTCGGAATACCAGGACGTTGTATGTAAAATATACTTAATATAGCACGGGCATATCATGTGTTCAGAAATATTAATCGGTACCACTATGATTCTCATTATTATTTCCTAGAAGACAACTAATCAAAGGGTAACGATCCACACGATTATCTCAAAGACTCACAAGCTGGAAGAAAGAATAAAAAAATTTCCTCACCAAAAAAAATATCCTTAATTTCCTGATAAAAGCCTTATGGGAGGAGTGGTATTGTACAGCGGATATGAATTGGGGCTTTGAACACACACAGACTAGGTCTGAGCCCTGACCCGCCAGCCACTTGCTGTGTGCCGTTGGAAGGGACCTCGGTCTAAGGTCATTTTCTCATTTAGTGAAACGATGTTGTCTGAATCCGCCAGACAATCTATATAAAGCAACCAGCAACATCCGGCCCAGAACACCATTTGACGAAGGTCTACATGCAACTAATGGCCTGGCATCTAGTTATTTCATTGTCAAGTTTATTTGCAACAGCTGTAAGGTGTAAAGGCACAGGTGGGTCCCTAAGACAAGGAGAACTGACGCCCGGGGTTGCTGGGCCAGCTCGGAGCTCAGCTGCTCTGCAAAGAATGACCAGTAAATGGCAGCTTCCTCTTTCCTCCTCCCCCGCCTGCTCCAAGTGGCAGTTCTGCAGAAAAGGACTAATCAAAGACGGGCCTGGCTACTGGCTCCAAAATTACTGAAAAAGTTGACATGATTTTCTTGTTTTTATAGAATGATTCCAGCTCTTGTAGAAATAGAATTCAGGGTTTATGCTCAGGAGAAACCAACTGCATCCAGACTGGCTGCTGAGCGGAAGCTGGGGGTAGTGAACACAAGAGCCTAGGGCTGCCACGGTTCTAATGCAGCCACTGACCACACGTGGCTGCCGCTACCTGACACGTGGCTGGGCTGAATTGAGAGGCGTTGTCGGTGTAAATAATACACACCAGGCTGGGGAGACTTAGAAAAAAAAAAAAAAAAAGCAGCAAAAAAACCAAACAAACAAAAAAACAAAACCAAAACTCATTAATTTATACTGATTACATGCTGAAATGATACCACATTCTGTGTTGGGTTATAAACTATTGGAATTAACTTCACCTGTTTCTTTTCATCTTTTAAAATGCGGCTATTTGTAAGTTTTTCATTAAATACGCGGCTTGTGTGTTGTGGCTCTCCCTGTATTTCCATTGGACAGTGTGGGTTTGAGCATAACTCCTTTGTCTACTTCCTCAGAGCAGAGAGTCATTTTCAATCCTCATGGGCCACCAATCAATTAGGGTTTTGTTGCCAAAACCTGCTAACTTTAAGTGCTTCATGAAGACATCAAATCTCATAATTTTTTATAAAAAGCAAAAGCTATGAAAATAATATATACCTTTTTACGTTAACAAATTTCTCACTTAAGTCGGCCAGTCACCACTGCTTGAAAGGAGAAACAAAGGAGAATTCTGATACAAAATGAAGAACAGCCAATGCTGAAGCAGTTACGTAATATTACACAAACGTAAGCAAAATAAACGCTTTAAAAAAAAAATCAGATCTGGTTTGAAGCACCTCCCCAAATACATATGCATAATGAAAATTAAATTATAAAGCCTGGTAAAAAGTATTCCACACAGCCAAGTTGGCAAATTACAGAAAAATATCATTATGAACATGCATTAGGTCTCCTAATAAGTAAATGTGCGTAGGGTTGGAAAATCTTCAGCATTTAATAGTCTTTCTGTAATTGTTAAATGGCAATAACAGATTCCCTAAGAGATTTTTCCTCCTGAAATCTGGAGGTAATCTCCTAAAATCTAAAATTTTTCCTAAAAAAAATCTGTTCCCAACAGATTTTTGCATCTCCAATAATCAACCTTGTATCATTCATTACTTGTTTCTCGTAAAAACAAAACAAAACAAACAAACAAAAAAACAACTCAGCACTTTCCAAGTGGGTCAAGAGGACCGCGCAGTCGTATTACTCAATGTGTCAGCCAGTTTGATCGACCACCCCACCGCCTGGTGAGCTATCTCTTGCCTCTGTAGCTCTCACTGACTGCAGAGCAGAATCTGCACTTTGTGGAATTCAGATCAACCAATGAATGGTTTCAGCCCTCTACAAAAATTGCTGGAGTTTGTTGGAAGAAACAGCACTCACGGACCCGGTAAGGGGAGGGGTGGGTGGGAAGCCAGGACCCCACACAGCAAGCCTCGCGAGAGTCGCTGTTCCCGCCATCATTATCCTTGCCACATCATTATTTACAGAGAATCTTACCACAAGGAGCTTCTGGAAATAATGACAAATGATAGGCACCTCCAAATGTATTTACAGAAAGATTAACACATTAGGAGTGCTCGCCTTCTCGACTTCTAGAGCTTACTATCCATGAGTAGCTCCATTTCTTCAGGATACTGGAAGGGATACACTTAGATGGAAGCAATACTGGGAGAGCAGGAGTTGGAGGAGAGTAAGGTCTATTGCAGAGTCTGCTTTAGGGGCCCAGACTTTGAATCTGGGCCAGTAATTCCTGGCCGAAGGTTTTCTGAAACGATTTATATCCCAAAGCATCCATGGTATTTTACTCTATGAAATCTTATTCTAAGAGTCAAGCTTTGAGAGAGGTGCCTAAACCTGCCCAACTGACTGGTCTAGTTACTTGCCAAGTTTATTTTCAGGAACTATTACCATATAAAGTTCAAGTTGGAGTGGTGTAGCCGGAAGAACCCATTGTAACATTACTCACACAGCTGACCATAGACATGTTCCCCCACGCTTTAGAGGACGGACTCAACCTAAGCTGAAAGGTACCAACCCACCTGCTCTCTGCACGAATGGAAGGGCCGGGGAGAGAAGTCCCAGAGGCGCAGATAAGAAAACAAAAAACTTCCCACACGGTGCAATTATCCTACCATGAATGAATTTAGAGTAATTTTTCCCAAAGTGTATTCCTGAACACCTGATTCCTGGGAGAGATGTGGAGATTTGATAGAAGAGTTTCCATAAGTTGTATAAATTTGGAAAATGCTGAAAATGAAATCCCTTTCCAAGAGAGTCACAATGTGCACTAGTTAGCATTTCCAAGGCTCTGAGAAGTCCAACTGGAAAGAACCCTATTCAATTCAACTTTCCAAAAGGAATTGATCACAGAATCGATTTTCTCACGTCACCCACTACCAGAGGCAACATACAAAGTGTAATAAATAAACTTATTCTGGAGCCTAATTCCTGAGGCTTGAGTCCCAACTCCACCTCATTGCTAGTGCCGTGATCTTGGTCAAGGTAGTAACCTCCATACACCTTAGTTTTCTTATCTCTAAAATGGGCTCATGGCAGACTCTACCTGAAAGGGTCAAGTAGAGTCTAAGTGAGTTAATGTGAATAACATGCTCATCACGGAGTAAGCAGTGTGTCCTGGGAGCTATCTTGACCACTGCCGCCAGGAGGAGTGTTCCAAGAAGTGGTCATTGTTTGTAAGTTACAGCTCTTCTGTTTGTTTCAAGAACTAGTAACCGTGAGGAAAAGTCCAAAAAGAAAATTGTTTTTCCTTTCAGCAACAGGTTGTGCAAGACTCCTACAGAAAGATTTTAATAGGTTTCTTCCGACAAGTCATGTTATCACTGAATACCAGGGCTGTATAATGTAGAAAACCAGACACAGCGCTAGACTAGGAGTACGGAGATGGAGACTACACACTCAGCCTTCACTGAAGAACTCTTGACCTTGGGCAGGTCACTTAGTGTCCCTCACCTCAGTCCTCACATACAAGAATGAGGGCTGGATTAAGTTTATTTCACAATTCGTTCACTCACAAGGATCTGAGTTAAGGAATACTTTTAAATATAAATAATGTTTTCCAGATTTTACACACACACACACACACACACAGGTAAGTTACTATATCCACCTTATCCACTAGGATAAAGGATCACCACCCCTGCACTGAAAAAACCTACAGTGCCTAGTACAGCTAATGCTGAACGAATGCCTATTTAATAATAATCAACATGTTATCCCTTCATTCAAAAAAAATTACAAAACCCCTAGACCTAAGACACACTGCTGAGTACAGCTAAGTTTACGTATTTCTGGAAAGCTACGAGTTCCACCTATAAAGAGCTTGCCGTTTAATTTGTGATGTAAGCAAATGATGACTAATTGTTACGGTTTCTTTTCCCAACCTTTCAATTTGAATCCCATAATTCAGGTGAGTTTTGTGGTATTATTTTACACAACAGGACCACACTAGTGTTCTATATTATTATAAAAAAGCTCTGTATTTGTTATAAAACAGATTTTATAAAGGTATTCAGGAACTAGGATGGAAGAGATGCCAAACTCAGTACCTTACGATTAAGGCAAGTATGCCCCAATCAACTTTATGTAGAATTTTAGGTTAATAAGAATTATCTATTAAATGAAAACTTCTTAACAAGTGAGGGGAAAGAGGCACACTTTGGAGCTGGTTGTAAATACCGGTGATCGGTTTCCTTGTGTTCAAAGAAATTATTTACTCCTTTTCCTCCAAATAGACAGTTGTGTCCATTTCTTAAAGAGAAATGACCAAGAGCACACGGTTCTCCATGAAGCACACGGGCGTGAATAAGTATGTTCTATCATTGCTAATCAAACTGTAGTTCTCTCTTCTCACTGACAAAAGCAAGCCATGGATCATAGATGTGATCTCTAAAATCAGAATGTTCTCAACACCCGCCCTAATCCGATGTTAAGCTACCCGATCCGGCTGCTTGGAGACGGGGGATGTGAACACAGCGCTCACTGGGTACACCCCGGGTATCTAATCTTGGTGAAGAGTGTGCAGAAACTCTTGAAGATAAATCACTAGATCTTTAACATCTCAAAATAATTGTACATTTTCATCATTTCTCTTGGGGATGGCTTCATAGCAGCTACTCCTCACTTGGCAACTCTTTATCAGTAATGGAACGTTGGAAAATTTCAGGGGCGGCAGGGGTAGAGGAGGGCCCACGTAAATGGCATGGGTGATGTGACCAGGCAGATGACTAGCACGGATGTCTTCGGTTTGCAGAAAGTTTAATTTTAGTAGGTCTAAGAAAACAAGAAAGTCCTCCCTTCCTCGCCCGACTCTCCACTGTTCCTGTTGTAAATGCCTCTTGAGTTTGCAGGTGTCCGCCTGAGGGCAGGTCACGGAAAGTCAGTGAAAATCAGGGCACCCTCAACAACAGAAATTAACCTGCAGATCAGGCAGGCAAGTGTATATTTCAGAGAGCATTAATCTTTCTGGAACAATCAAACTGGACCTCACGAAATGAACAGGGACTCCAAACAACAAAAGCAACCAACAGCATCTATTCCAACATTGCAAATTTCTTAGATATTACAGATGTCACCCAACAGTGCGCGCATTTGCTTCCCATATGTGAACAAAACTGAGGCATCACAAGATAAATTTGAATGGAATGTTAACCTTCACTTAAATTTTTTTCTTTGCCTAGCTGACGACACAATTTTAGTATTATCACAACGGAGCTTCTGGCTGGAAAAAAATTAAATTAATGGATGGATTTAAAAAAAGCTTAGAAACTTAAAAAAAAATAAACAACTTTCAAATATCTATACTTGATGGTGTCAAGAGCCAAGATGAATGTATTTCAATTGCAACTTCCAAACTAAACTCACAAATTACTACCATTATGCTAAGTGTTAGCTACCCCACTGTGCAGTTTTGCTTTGTGAATTTTTACCTTCCTCTATGAACACTTTTAGCCACTGATCGCACAGCCTTTCAATGTTTTCTGCCTTTTCCTTTAAATAAACTGGCTCTGGCTCCTTCCATCTGGTTCCCCTTCCGTCAGCAACCCTGCACCTGTTCACACCTCCTCTCCTGTTGGATTCCACTGAACATTTCCTCCTCTGCCAGGGCTATTCTGGCACTCGCAACCTTTCTGTCATTCAATCCATCTGTCAGAAGTGAACTTTGTTTACCGCAAGCTTCTGCTTTCTTCTTCAAGAAGCAAAGCCCCTCAAGGTCATTGTCAAATGAACTGTCGGCATGGATTTAAATCCTCTCCTGCTAACCAGCAGAAGATGAAGCTCTGTTGTGTAATGCACTTGTGAAAATTACTTTTGGGTTCGGGAAGACAATAATTTGGAGTCAAAGTAGTAAGACATGGTATTTTAATGATCATTTGTAAAACCAGACAGCTGATATGTATTTCCTTCATGTGTGTCTGCACTTCTTATTATATCGAGTATGAACTATATGTATAAGAAGCAAAATAAAAGTTTTTAAGTGAAATCAAAATATCATAAACAAGTTTACACTATGTAAAAATTGCTCCGTACTATACAGCATTAACTTGAGGAATAAATATTTTCACTAATGAATTAGCCAAGGGAAGGAGTATTCCAATTAAGAAATTTTACACTGAAATGCTTAAAATGTACAAATATGTACCATTTCAATTATAAGCTATATATTAACACGCAGCTCCATTACTGCTTTGAAAGACTGAACCCATAATACACAAATTGAGTATATTTTAAATTTCATCATTTAAAAAATAAACAGTTCTGCTTCAATAGTATTCAAATATATGTTGCCCAACAAGCACACCATCATCTAGCTAAAGAAATAGAAGTTGTACCAACAGGCTAGTTCTGGGGAGAAAATGAACTCATAAAAATTAGGTGAAAATTATACTCTCCAGTGAATTTCTTCTGTGCCATCCCCCGCTGTCAAGTAATCACTCTCCCTTCATAAATCGGACATGAAATCACTTTACGTTGCATTATTTCCCAGCATTTTAGGCAACTGTATTCTCTAGGAAAAAGGCAAAGCCATGCCTCGATTCAGTGTTCTTGCAAGGAAAAGGGAGATCACCTTTTTAGGAGAAAAGAGATGACACAAATTTGAACGAAAGCACTGTTACAAATAAATGTCAGCTAAATGTAAACCTAAGGGCCACTTCATTCCTAACACTGCTTTTAGATTTGGAGGAATTACCCCAAGATTTTGTCCTATTGCATATGCTTTTATTAAGCACAATTAATCAAGCCAGGAAAATTTTCTAAATCCTTTGTAGAAAAGGCAAACATTGAAGCTTTTTTCATGGACATGGAGTTGCAGGCAGCTTTTATTAATAAAAGCAGCCTAAAAACACGCAATCTAAAATTTGAATTTTTCGGGTTTGATTGATTAGATATTTGTAATTTACCCCCAAAAAAGGACTTTCTCAGAACAATTCTTCAGATGTGTTCAAGAAAATTATTGTGATGCTAAATATAAAAACAAAAACAAAACCCGACAAAGACAGCTTCAAATTCAAGTGTAGAGACATTCTTTTTTAGCTCGAATTTCAATTCTATTCTTCCTCTCCAAAATTCCCTATGTCCTAGAAATCTTTCTTATGTAATATATACAATGTAATTGAAGGTGTGGCTTTTGAACACCAAATATGAATTCTAAGAGGTGCTTCCTCCTCTATCTTCCCAAACATGTTATCGAAATAAATTGTTTTTATGTGGAGAAAATTCCAGAGCTAGTATCTAATTTACCCAGCAAGTCTGTTTAATATTTTTCTGGGTATTTTTTTTTTTCTCTCTTCAGTATAATCTGTGCCTGACAACAGTTTGGTCACCTGGATGCCTGCTTCTGTAGCATGGAAAGGGTACTGGTCATGCGATCACTTCCGTGGTCTGGTTTGCTATCTAAAAGAAAGAAGTATTAGCAAAATGCTAGTTTCACAGGAGCTGCTTAAATCACCGTGAAGGAACGCTGCATTCTTAGCAAACTGCGTTTCAGAAACACACTAGTAGGCTTGTTTTAGAAAATGTATATGGCAAGAACGTAAACAAATGAAAAGCCGCTCAGCTGAACAGCACTTACACTCACACGCGGATGCGTGAGTGTGCACACACATCCACTTTTCCCCTCCATAAGTGCGGAAGAAAAAGAAAAGGGGAAATAGCATCACGATGGCTCCGAGTGAAGGAATTCGGAGACTCCTGTTAACCGTTATCTGCCTCAGGTGTAAGATGCTTGTTTTATCTTTGAAACAGAAAAACGAGGAAGAAGTTTTAGATACTTTGATACCAGCACCCGAAAGACAAATTTCACAGCAAAAATAAAGTGGCGTTGAAGCCATGTTGCTAGGTTTACTAGAGAACAGGGAAGCCGTTTCTAAGGGCCCTCCTAGGTGAGGACGAAGCGCTGATGTCACTCACATGCGTTCATACCAGTTTTCCCAAAGCAGCATATGGACGTAGGCTGGAAGGTAAAAATACTTCAGCTCCTTAATGGAGAACTGACCTGCCTTAATTTATCTACATTCTGAGTGAGACTAACGGTTCTGCTTTTCTAAGAACTGAAAATGATGAGCAGACAATGATTCTTCTCTGGTGTGTGGGTTTTTCTGCCTCTCTGTCCACACAGCCTTTTAACAACAGAGAGGGTACTCCTCCTTCCACCGCCTTCCTCGATTACCTAAAGACAAGCCCTTCTTTCAGATGGGAAAAATATGTGCAGGACTGCAGGACAAAGAACTGAGACATTGTCACAGAGTTGAGCAAAGGGGGAGAAGACAAATTTGCAAGAGTCTGTGAAGAGTAAGGAGAGACTAAATGACAACTTTAAATCTGCCACAATCATTTACTAATGTGCTGCTATATCAAATAAGTCTAATTTTTTGACAGCACCAAATTAGATTTATTGCAGAAACTGCTGCATAAATAGCATATGGCTATGTTATACCACCTATTTCAAATCCTGGTAATGTTTCCCCCTCCCCCTTCAAAATGAATAAATTGAGCCAAGCTACAAAGCTTCTGGAAAAAAAAGAGAGAGAGAGAGAGAGAGATACTAGTTCAAAAACAGATGTAGGAGATCTGGATTTCTTTGTTAAAGTAATAGTTTTAACATGAACGTCCCAACTCTATATTTAAAAAACATGATTTCTTAATGAGTTATTAAATTTAATAGATCATTTTCTCTCTCATTTCTTTCAGAATGACTTGATCTTATTTTTGTTTTAAGGTTTGGGGTTTCTGAATGATGCTTAGCTTTTTGACGTTCCATCGCAGTTTCACCAGGGGGAAAAGGAGGTCAAGCGGCTCCAGTTAGGTTCTGAGAAATGATTAGGCGTAATCGCGTGTATCGTCTGTGGGTCTGGGTCTTCGTTTGTCAAAGACATACGTGGTGGAAATCGTATCAAAAAGTCTCTTCTAATTTTAACTCCAGCCTTGGTACCAGAAACTCTCTGATGCATAAAATACATAAAGTGATCACTCCACGTGCCGCACTGTACACATTAGGACGGCGGGAACCTCACCCCTCCCAGCCCCCCGCCCCCAACTCCAAATGGCACAAAAAAATTAAAGTTCCACCGTAGCCGAGACGGAACATTCACGCCACACGTTTCGCGATGGACAATCCTTCCTTCCTGACTCTCTACCCCGATGGCCACCGCCCCCAACCCCCAACGGTGCTACAGTTCAACTCAGTTTTTCTCTTGGAACAAAAGTTTCCGCTCTTCCGTTGATGGGAAAGACATTGCAAGGTCTTATCTCAGACCAATGGGCACACCACTGCAAACATCATGGCACTCAGCTACCCCGCAGACTCCCTCTCTGTGGTCAGTCTTCCCAGCTGCCCTATCTGTTACTGTCTGATTAGTTCTGCTAAGGAGCCCCTCCCCTGCCAGCTTTCGGTGCCATCTGTTCGACACAAGATGGCTGCTGCCCAGCAACCTCGCACTGCCCTCCTACCTGGCACCCGGCTACCATCCTTACCCCAAAGTGCTAACACAGGTTCTCGCTGCTGGCAGAGTCAGGATTTCATTACTACTACTTTGACAAGTGCAGGGTTGTTTGTAATTTCTCTTTTATCCTGATTTTGATTGTACAACCACCTCCCACTGATTCAGTTTGCTTCAGTTTTGTTGCTCACAGATTTTACTCTCCACATTAATCTCCCTCTGGCATGTTACTGCATCTGTTCCCTTTTTTATTATTAATTTTCAAATTCCCACCATTTTTGACAAAAAGGAGGTAATCTACACTCTGTTTCTGCCCATTTCATTTTCTTTAATTTGGAAGATAAGTATGAAAGCATGCCAAAGAAGTTAATTCTCCGTTAACAGTTGATTTTCTGGCATCCCTACGCCTTTGTATATGAAAAACAGATAGGAATAAATGTTGACTGAATCACAACAACATAGTCGCAACCGTTCCTGAATTTAATGAAAAGCAAACATATGAAACGGCATCTCAAAAGTTTATTAGTTACATGAGTTGTCTCATGCTGTCAACCTCTCTTCCACTTTGAACAGAAAGCCTTTGTGCAAATCAGCCCGAGCGCAGGATCTGAATTTGGGCTCCCTTTGCAGATCCGACAGGGGCTCTGTTTTCACCGTGGATGAATTTTATCTAATTCCTTAATACAATTATCATCCTTCCTCACCCTAACGCTGTTGACTCATTCAGTAGTGCCTGATCCTGAATAAAGGCCTGATTTCAGAAAGGGGAAATGGGTCCAGAACTGCCATCCGTGCAACAAGGCAGAGCACAGAGAGCCCCCGAGCCCGCAGAGCTGCTTTCATTATTTCTCGTTGGGCAAACGGGCTGTATGAGGAGGGGCAAGGTGGTTTTTCCTCCAAAGACAAAGAGGGCCACGTGAGAGTTAGAAAATGGGACGTTATATATTTAACAATACACTCTCTTCGTGTCCCTGATTCGTCACGGCCGCCACCTTGCCAAAAAGGACTTCAGTAACTTGATCTTGTCTTAACTGCCCTCAAGTTTTCTAGCCTGAGCATAGCACTGGGATGGCTAGTGAATTGATTTTACACGAATTTGTATTAGTAGCATCATCTCCGAACAGATGAGTAACACCTCAGACTTACAGAACCCTGAATGAGTTTCAGTGATTTTCATACTCACATACATCCTCACAAAATTACAGTTAAGCTCGGTAGGAAATAAAGTGTGGTAGGAGACTTCTCCCAAGGTGACAGAAGGTCCTCAGAAGAAGAACCAGGACTGGTGTCAAAATCAAGCTATGCCCAGCCTGGCAAACCACACTTCCGATCCGCTGCTGGAAAACCAGCAAAACTCAAACCTGCCGAAACCCACTTTGAATGGCTCAACGCGAACACCCCATCACCTCCAGCCCTTGCATATATTCCAATAGTGACTTCTTACTCGATTTCATGTACTTCTTTTGTTGGTATGGCTACATTTAGAATAATTATGCCCTCACCACGGGGTGGAGGGGAAAGAGAGCCCTTCGTACTCTGCCTGGCTCTCCCCCCAACCAGGCTGGCCGGGCAGGAGACGCTCAGCCCTCCCTCAGGTGACCAGGCGCCTGCCGCGGACAGGTCATGCAGAGCCAAGGTCCCTCAGCTGGATGTCAGCAACACAGTCTGCTTCCAAATGTTCCCTGACCCGTTTGGTGCCCACTCTGAGTTCCTGAATTCAGGGAACTGTACTGGCCACTAAGCCGATCTCACAGAAGAGGAGCTTAATGATCTAGTTTTCCTTGCAGTGGGCCCTGGTCCCCCATGAGACCTGGCCCCGAGGAGGGCACCGAAGAAACTGGATATTCTCCAAACCTCCTCCTTTCTCAGGATCCTAAATATGAGCTTTGATTCCAACACCGAACATCAATGAGTCACTGTATAATCTACTTGTGGGTATCAGGGAAACATTAAATAACAAGTGAGTCATGCCCAATAATCGGTCTAGCCAACACTTCCAATTAGGAAGAAGTGTTTAAAAAGAAATTAAACATCAAGTTGTTTTTATTTTTAATTTACCTTAATACTGCAGTTTGGAGCTTTCTTTTAGAAAAAGATTCTTACTTGGGGCTACTAAAGCCACAGCTCTAGGTTTTTGCTTTTTTCCCTCCTTCTATTTGCATTGAACTTGAAGTTCATTGTTGTTGAGTCGGGCAAGTGCTGTGGGCAATCCTTTCTCCGTTTCCTCTGGGCTTCTTCAGAAAATGAGTTGGCCGCGACCACCACCACGCTCCAGGCTGTGGGCCTGTGTGGCAGGGGAGAGAAGACATCCCCGGTGTCGATTTTCATTGCACACACATTTGGGCTTCACAGAACGGAGAGGAGCGAGCCAGGAGAGTTAGGCAGAACCCACCCGTGGAGACACATTCTCTGGCAGCCTGCGACTCTAACCTCTCCCGCCCCGGGCCGCACCGGGACCAGGGTTCCTCGCCCATCAAACAGGTGGAGCCCAGGGCTCTCTGGCGGCCCAGCGTCCACCAAAACAAAATGAAACGCCTTTGCCTCCCTGGCTCTCCGACAGCCTGTTCTCTGGGGGGCCGGGTGAGGAGGAAGAGAGGACGTAATTTAAAACAGTACCAAGGCCATCTATTTCAAGACTTGAAGATGTTGGTTGCACATATATCCATTTAAAAGTATTTTTGACACGTTCTCTGCTTAATTTATTCATGAAAGGAGTACAAGGAAAAAAAAAAGCTTAACTTTTAAATGGAAACTTGAGGCTAAAAATTCTTCAATAAAACTCAGGAGGGGGAAAAAAAAAAAAAGTTCAAGGAATAGCAAGTTTCCATGTCGGGGCTACAGTCCCCTTTACAAATGAAGAGAGAGACTGGAAGTTTGGGCTTCCGACCTTGTCACCTGAAAATGAGAGCAGGTCATTCATAATTTGCCCCAAAGAAGAAAGAGCAGAGGCAAAGTTATGCAATGTTCACGGAGAATGTGCTAGACGTAGCCTGACGCCAGAGACCTGCTCCTGGCCTCTGAACTGAGATTCTGCAATCCGAAGGGTATTTCTGCTTAGCTTTGAAATACATTTTTGCGTTGATTTGTGAACAGGAGCTTCACAGCACAGGCTCTGGAGTCGGATGGACCTGGTTCAAAGTCTGCCTCTTCTGCTCGGCTCCCTCCCTCCTTCCCGGCTGCCTGATTTCATGCCTCAGCTTCCCCGGGGCTTGCTGTAAGGACCGAGAAGGCAGGGTGTTTGACCTTCTCGTGTACAAGTTTAACTTCTTAAAATTTTATTTGCAAAACATGAGTTTGTAAAATGAAATAAAAAACAAATGACTAGATTTTTTTTTTTTTAATTTTAAAAAAGATACAAGAAAAGGAAGGAAGGGAGGAAGGAAAAGGAAGAAAGAAAGAAAGAAAAGGAAGGAGTGGGAAAGAAAGAAAACCGACTGATCATGCACTCGGTTGGATATTGTGCAATTTAAAAGTTTCCAAACACTCCATTTTTGCATTTGTCGCAGACTCATCATTTACAGCCCATCCCAGGCCACATTTCCTGTCGCACTGCTGCTGGGAACCAGGCGTAGTGCTTGGCCAGTGCCAGGGCTCATTTATGCATTCTTTCTCCACCTCTCTTTTTAAGCGCTCTGAGAGTTCTTGAAAGAAAACCACAAAGCGATCCTGTGACGAACCCTGCCTCCTTGGCCTTGTAACGTGCTGACAATGGAGACTCTCACTCACACACCGACATGAACAGAGATGTACTCTTCTTTCCCGTCTTTGCACTTTGCTCCTCGAAGGAAAAATCAGGGATTATATATTTTTAAAAAGACAACAGAAGGGGACACCTGTTGTTTGACGTCTCCAGAGCCCCGGACCCCTGTTCCCCTAGTGAGAGCTCTTCCCCTTGCTCAGTGTCCCTCCTCTCCCTCACTCCAGGGCCGCTGCTGAGGCTGCCAATGTGCGCATCCAAGGGTTGGCTGTGTGATCAGCAGTGGGGGGAGCCAGGAAGTCACATTCTTACAGTCTGGGATCAAGGGCATCTCCTTTACCTTCAGTTCGGATGGAAGGAGATGACTCCATGGTGTGGGAGAATGTGAAGGAATGAGCCAACCTTGAGGCAGGAGTCCAGCTCTGGGATGGACAGCAAACTGGGGTGGCCCCGAGTCCCTGCTCCAGAGCCTGACGCCAGCTGCGGCTGGATTTTACATGGTCTGGTAACTGGAACTAATCAGTTCCCCCTTTCTGGGTTTCTGTTACCTCAACCCAAGTCCTGACTCCTGGTAACCGGAGAGGTCAAACAACTCCAGTCAAGAAAGCATTTGCAGTCATTACTGCATGGAAGCTCGATGCTCTGTGATGCTCTGGGGAGACCGAGTTCATCACCTCTCCCCAACAAATGAGCCTTCCGAACAGGATAAGCCGCTGCCCCCTCCAGTCCGCACTTTCTCACTTTCAGAAAGACACCAACACTGCCTTTCAATTATTCTCTGTCCGCGTCACAGGACACACCTGCCCATTTGGATCGGAAGAGCAGGAAGAGCAGGGGACCCCCCTTTCACGGGGCTCTCCGAGACTCCTGCTCTGAGGAATTCTCTGAAGCACCGAGCACTGAACACAGGGTTTAGGGGAGAGAGGAAGCACACATGTGAAAGGCAGCGCAGCCGAAGCCGAGCTCCAGCCTTCAAGTTGAAGGGCAGGTTGGCCTCCCTTCTGTGGCGCACTGAGAGCGGCTCCGTTCTCAATTCACTGGAACGTAAACAGGAGGCTGCCTGCGCTGATCCCCCTCCAGGTCCGGCCTGAGAAAAAGATAAAGCAGTCGAAAGAATATGCTTGAGTACAGGCACAGCCGTAGGTCTGGAGAAGAATGTTGGCTTCAGTAACCGGTCGACGACCACCACATGACCGCTCCGAAACTGGCTGTTCTAATCCATTGCGCCAGAAAGTGATCTACCCACACGGATGGAAGTGGTAGTCCTGTGAGAGGGACTAAAATCCCGTAGCTCTTTAAAAATGTTTGGACACGTCAAAAACCAAGTAGGCGAAGGAATTTCCACCTTCTTGGAAAGGCCTCGCTTTCCAAGGACAAAGGAAGCCAAGAAGGCAAAGCAGAAGACCGCTGTGTTGCTGGTGTGGCAAGGGACGAACGCCACCGACGCCCAAACCAGGATGAAGACACAGCGACGTGTACTTCTCTCAGTGTCCTGGGGGCAGCTGTCACTTTATTACAAACGTAGGCTCCCCGTTCCTCCAGTTGAGTTCGCGCGAACAACTGCGTTAGTCATTTTCCTAGGAATTTACTCGACTTCCGGCGGGATGGGACCAGTAGAGGCGCGGAGGGCAAACCGCCGGGGCTGAACACCTGCTTCTGTACCATGGCAGCTGTGGGACCTGACACGGATCCTTTCACTTCTCTGTGCCTGGGTTCCCTCAGCTGTAAAACAGGGGACTGCACCTTCTAGAGCTCTAGGCAGGGACTGGAGGGGCCCTAACTGAAAAGCACTGAGCTCAGGTCCCGGAACACAGAAGGGGCTGGGTAAGGGATGGCCAGGGCCCTGAGCCATGACCTCTGTCCTCATCTTTTTAAAGAGTTACTGCATGTAGCATAGTACCAGGCAGATCTTAAGATGGATATATTCTTAATCTCAGAGACTGATGCTCTTAGATAGTTCAAAGACAGACTGTGTGCTAATGTTCTTCATGTCTACAGGTGTGCCCTGCCAATGCCACGGTCTCCCCTATGGAGAATGACCTTCGTTCCCCTTTACCTGTTTCCACATGCCCCTGAGATCAGCAAGAGGCTATCTGTTGCTCTGTCCCTGTAATACTTTATCTGGGATTTCTCTTCTAGATCTTTTCTTTGATTTTACAAGCTCTTTGTGTATCTTCTTTTCTTCCCTACAGGCCTGTACGTTTCTATCAGAGGGGCCACCTTTAATCATAGAGAATGCTAATTTGGAACTCCGGGTGTGTGTGTGTATGTGTGTGTGTGTGGTTTTTAAGGGAGCATATTTAAGTGAGAGCATGGTATATTTTACCAACTTTACTTTAATTGTTAGAATGAGTGTCATTTGATTCTCCTATACTTACATATGTATGGGCATACAAAGTTAAAAAAGAAAAAAGCTATTTCTGTCTTATCTCCATCTTATACTTTTTATCCTGATATATTTGGAAAAATATATATGTATATATATTAATGTTTATTGTTACTATACATATATGTATAGTAATGTGTATATGTATGAATATGTACTACAGAATAACATACATTGTTGTATGTATGTTTACATGTGTATTATATGTATATGCATGTCTATGTATGTATGTGTGTATAATAGCATACATTATTACTAATGTGTGTGTGTGTGTGCGTGTATAAATGTTTATTAATACTGGGATTTGAGGGTGCCTGGTGGCTCAGTCGGTTAAGTGTCAGGTCATGATCCCAGAGTCTGGGATCAAGCCCTGTGCCAGGCTCCCTGCTCAGAGGGGAGCCTGCTCCTCCCTCTCCCTGTCCCTTGGTCATGCTCTCTCTTGCTATGTCTCTCTCTCAAATAAATAAATAAATAAAACCTTTAAAAAAAATACTAGGCTTTGAAAGAACAGTCATAAACTTGTCATACATTGGCCATCCCTAAAATGACTTACTGAGCTCCAATTCTTTGCAAGGGGCTGGGCCAGATGCTCTGAGATACAGAACATTAATAAGACCTCTCATCCCTCATTTGAAGAGTAGCGCATTCCAGAAGGGAAGAAAAGCAAGTGCATAAAACCCTTCAGAGTAGTAACTCATTTTTCTCACATCTCCATTGTCTCTGTTTTGAGGAGTTCACTCTGGATGGAGAACCTTCTGCTCTGAGTGGGAGGGATTCCCCCTGTGGCAATGGGGCCGTCCGGGAGGGCTACAGTGGTAAAATCAGGATTTCAGAATGACCTGGAAAAAGGAGGTAATATTATCATAGGGCTAGAGAAGGTCAAAGGGGTATTCTAGTTATAGAGAATAACGAAGGGAAAAAAAGCCCCAAACTGCAACTTGGCTTGTGACGGGAGCTCGTGACTATGACGTTGAAACTAGAAGGCTGGGACCCTGTCCCAGAACGTTACCTGCGAGTGGTCTGGACCTTTTGTAATAGTGTGATGCCAGGGAAGGTTTCAGGAGCAGGTGACAGAGTCAAGACAGTGGTTAGGAATACTGAACTGGCAGTGCCAGGTGAAAAGGGCTGGAAGGGTCCAGGACCCTGTGAGAGGTCAGCAGAGGCCAAGTTATGATGAATGCAAATGGCACGTCTCCACGAAATCTCTCTGAAGTTCAAACTAAGAAAACATCTCTTTTTTAAAAAGATTTATTTATTTACTTGAGAGAGAGAAGGATGGGGCAGGGGTAGAGGGAGAAGGGGAAAGAAACTCAAGGGGACTCCCCGTTGAGCGCAGAGTCCGATGCGGGGCTCAATCTCAGGACCCTGAGATCATGACCTGAGCCAAAATCAAGAGTCAGATGCTCAACCAAAAGAACCACCCAGAGGCCCCCTGAGAAAACATCTTAAACAAAGAATACTCCTGGCAAATTCAATGCCCAATATCATGAAATGGGCAATTCATCATGGGATGTCATCAATCACCATGAGGATCACTGATGATCAGAGCTAGATGGAAACTTAGTAATCAGGTTGTAGCCTCATTTTATATGTAAACAAGCAGGCTCAAAGAATTAAGTAACGTGTCAAATGCTGCAAAGATGGCGAATGCCCAGGAGAAGATTCTAATACTCGGCTTCCTCAACACCCGGATGCCTGGGGGAGTCCCCCTAAGAAAAGCATGTGGCTTTGCTCCAACATTCCGTATTCCTTCTTAGGCACAGATGACTCCTTCGGTCTCCTTGGCTGGTGGCTCTCCACTCTCCCACTCTTACGGTCACGGCCCTCTCATGCTTTCACCCGTTTCCTTGGCTACACCTAGTAGCTTTATGTAAAAGCATCCAAAGAAGAGAGAGACTCAGGTCCTGACCTTTTTCCTCAAATTGAACCTACACTGCACATCTCCACCCGAGTCCCAAAATACAGTGTATTATTTCCCCCTTTTATTCCTTTTAAGTCCCTACTGAAAATAATAATTCACCTAGTTATCATAGTCATCTTTAATCCGGCCTCTCTCATTTGTGACCCTAAATTCCTCTCAAAGATGCCATTTCCCTTCCGTTTTACCAGCAAAGCCACGGCGCAGGACATCATTACTACCCCTCGGACGGGGACTTTTATTCTAATCAGGGGCCCTGTCAATCATCTCTTCCGCAGGTAATCTGTCTTCAATTACCCTTCATTTACCTTCTTTAAATACATATTTGGACCCCTTTAAAGTTCAAGCTCTCTTGACTTCTTACTTGAATTACACAGCCTCCTAACTGAGGGGTTAGTAAATTGCTAAGGGCCAGACAAGAAATACTCGAAGGCTTCGAGGGCCATACTCAATTCCGCCATGATAGCCCCAATACATAAAGGATAATCATGGCTGTGTCCAATAAAACTTTATTTATGCATATATAATTTTATGTGTTATAAAACATTATTTTTCTTTTGTTTTTTTCCCCAGCTATTTAAAAAATACAAGAACCATTTTTAGCTCACAGACAGAAAGAGACAACGGGCCATATTTATAGGCTGTAGTTGCTGACTCTGCCCTAACTGGTCTTCCTGTTTCCTACATCAGCTCTCCAAGTTGACTCTCCACACTGCTGAGTCAAAATGCCGACCCAAAGACGTGATCATGTTGACAGCCTTGCTTAAAAATATATCAGGAGTGACCCATGACTCTCAGAATGGCCAAGACTCCAGAATACAGACAAGGCCCTTCCTTTAATCCGTGTTTGCCTTTTCCAGGCTTACCCCTGCCACACACCTAACCTGCCTGTAGAGTTTGTGTCCCGCCCCATCTTTGCGTCTCTGTATATATTGGTCCAGCCACCGGGGTTCCCACCCCAGCTTCTTCCACTTTGAGAACTGCTATTCATGAGCTCATTACTCAAAATAACTACCAAACATCCCTCCTCCAGAAAGCTTTCCCCATCATCTTCACCTCCAGTGTAGTGAGCGAATTCTTCTTATGTGGTCCTGTGGTAGCTGTATTTCTATTACTGCAGTATTCTCACACTTGATTATAACTGCATATATGCAGCTGGCTTGGTAGAGTGTGAGAAGCCTAAGGGTTAAAACTGAATCTGATTTTTTTTTCTCCCTAGAGAAAAAACCAAGACCAAGCAATGCACCTGAAAGATAGTAGGTGTTCAATAAGTATCTGCTGACTGGGTGAACGTTACACTTACTGGCTGGGTCTTTCAGTAAATGTTGAATTTCTGTTTTCTGTTTTTAAAAGTAATCCCTATGCCCACATGTGGGGCTCGAACTCACAACCCAGATCAAGAATCACATGCTGTACCGACTGAGCCAGCCAGGCACGCCTCTATTTTCCATTTTTAAATCTAATTAGACAGTAAAGGGAAATAACAGACACGTGATAGCTTATTTTTCTTTCAGACGGATCTACATATCAATACTCCAGTTTTTAAATTTTCTTCGCCCTGGGAGATCTGCATTCTTCATCATTACTTGTAACATGGCTTTCATATTTGATTTTAAACTTTGTGCAGACTACGTCATTTGAAATGTTTACATTAACACTAAGCTACCTGTGTGGGATTTATTTATTTCGGCTGGTCTACGTGAGGAAAGAAAGACATAATGTTTCTCAGTCACACACTTGACTGTACTGAATCAATAAAGACTGTCGAGGAAAAGCAAACTCTAAAAAAACCCAAAAAAAGTCTATCAGAAATATTTAGCCCAACAACCAAGCCACATTTTCAGTGCAAAAGAGAGCTACACGCAGTTCTCTGCATTTTTAATTGTCATCTTTAAATTTATGAATGTGGATTTTATAAAACACGAACACAGACTAAATGTGAAATGCTTACAAAAGAGTACTGCACTTAGAAAATGGGTAATTAAGTTTTATTTTTCCCTAAAACTAGTTTTCAATTTTTGTGGACTTGCTGTAAATAAAGCTCAACAGAA
This sequence comes from Mustela lutreola, assembly GCF_030435805.1. NCBI lineage: Eukaryota > Metazoa > Chordata > Mammalia > Carnivora > Mustelidae > Mustela > Mustela lutreola. The sequence continues at coordinate 8,770,138 of NC_081303.1, read as the reverse complement.
AAAGCTTTCTATGGAACCAAGCAAAACCGTTTTTCTCAAGAACAAAAGAATTAGTTACCACTGGTCCATTTTCAGCAGTTGCTGTACCTTAAATATGCTCTATTTGCAAGAAACTGGTCTTGTCAGACAGTACAAATT